>NC_069135.1:3256304-4596956 GCF_026914265.1 Mya arenaria | reverse complement strand
TTGATTTTAAGAAAACACCAACAAAAAGGACAATGCATGACATATTCAAGTATCATTTATAAAAAGGTAAATTTAATCGATTAACAATCATACAACAACAGTCAAACAAGTCTGCAAAATATGACAAATTCAATACTACTTCCGGACCGCGTGAATTTTATACAAGGTAAAATGAATTTATTCAGCAGTAAGGCCGCTTATAAACTGATTTCATACATCAAATGGATTCCATTACAAATTATCGTGAGAAGCATAGAAAATATGACATTGAAATGGTCTATTTCCCTCTATGTTATGTAAATGTATTGTTGCTTATCGCCAATAAAATTATGTCGAACAGTGATTATCTCTTGCATGTTCTAAGGTCAAAGTTACCATGTGTCGTTGGTCACATCATGTCAAAACTGGCCTTAAATATTCTGACCTAAATTGAACGTATTAAACCATTCACTATATAAGACACCATATTTCGCTTGCCAAGCACAAACACATCAGGATTTAAACTGAAGTCATGTTAAGATTTGTAACGTGCCTTTGCGTGTTGGGTAAGCTTTTGACTAAACCTATTGGACAACTAGTGTTCGGACCTATCGCACAGTTTTATATCCTTTTTCATTTTTATTCATTTGTACCTCATATGTTTGTATATAGATATATGTATGTTTTTGTAAAAAGGTATCCATGTTAGTATGAAAATAATATTTATTGGGTTCAAACGAACTTGACGCAAATGGATCAATTCAGAGTTATTATCTTTGTTCTGTACCGAATGGACCAGAACATGATAATATTTTTGTTGTGTCCAAATTATGCTGATAGGACCCGTGCTGCCACTTGGACCGCATATCGACCATCCAATTTAAAGCCACCGACCAATATTTTTTCCAAGTTTCTAAACGCATCAAATGCTCGCCCATCGATACTGTAGGAATAAAAAATATCTTCTGTATTAACATTGTCAAACAAACTTTTCCTAAATGTCTAAGGCAGTTTTAATATACCATTTTTATTGACTATATGGTAAAATTTACGGTTTGTCTAGAAATAATTTATATATTTAAGATAGGTTATTCTTTGTTCTAAATATCCAATCCATTTGTTTTCATTGTTATAATAAAAGAAAAATTATATATATTTATTTATTGACAAGAAATGCAACATGCGTATGGAAATAATCGTCATTAGATTAAGTGTTAGAGGATAATTGTTTGTTTCGGTGTAAGAAAGAAATATAATCACAGAGTGAGTACCTAAGTGATAATTAATCGTAGTGATGTTAATTATTAATATAATTATTTAAAATAGAATATTTTGATAGGCGCCTTGCATTGGGTCTATACTGGAGATGATGCTAAGTAAACCTTATTGCTTGTATATAGCTGTCGAAAACTTTTTAAATTGTGCAAATTGGAAACCTTACTTCGTTGAACTGCGGCTTTTCAGAAATCTTCTTTTTTCACAGGCCTTTCGCTCGCCGCACACACAACAACAACAACACAGAGGCCATGTCAAGCGAGAGATGACTGCAAATATCTGACTTGTGACGGCAACAATGGTCAAGATCACACCTGCACAGATGGAGTATGTCAGTGCATGCATGTTAGGCGTTACGGTGAGTTCTATCAGCCATCGGTGCGCACGTTCATGAAAAGTGCAGACAAAGCTTAACCTTCTGGGCCCAATTTATCAAAACTTCTTAAGTCCCTTATAACAGGATTAAGCTAATCTCACTATTTTTGTTGTTCTATAAAATGTTTTATAATTACTTCTTGGGGAATTTTTAGAAATTATGAAGGAATAATCTGTAAGATTATCAGAATACACCATTCTTCATTTATCAAAATCTATTTTCAGTATGTATTTTGGCTAATTGAAATAAGCGACTTAAGCCTGTTAGGCTTAAGAAGTTTCGAGAAATTGGGACCTGTATTGTTGCTTCATGTATGTGTGGATTAATGGGGTGTACTGATTTATTTTGATGTCAACACCTTTTATGCATATATATTATATCATTTAAAACATGTTGACATTGGTCGCAAATAATCTGATTTAAATTAGAGACTTATAAATTGAATAACATCAATGGTTGGCTTAACTACTACTATGATAAATAAATGGTATTTACTCAACACGACAGCTCGCGCTGGAGAAGCCTGCAAGGTCGACGTAGATTGCAACAGCACGGTTTGTCACCATGGTGCCCCGCACTGTGAGATCCACGACCCGAACGCCGAGCACGGACACTGCAACTGTCATGCCGCCAGTAAGAACTCTACACATTTTCTTAACTAAAATATCCACATTAATAACATACTGTAATAAAATATAGGTATCAACCATTCACAGTGCTGAAAACCAGCTGAATTGTCTTTAATCAAATGTTTAAATGTAATACATACTGATATAAAATATCGATATCATAAATTCCCAGTGTTAAACACCATGTAAATTTGTATTCTAAGAGCGCGCTGGAGAAGCCTGCAAGGTCGACGTAGATTGCAACAGCACGGTTTGTCACCATGGTGCCCCGCACTGTGAGATCCACGACCCGAACGCTGAGCATGGACACTGTAACTGTCATGTCGCCAGTAAGAACTCTACACATTTTCTTGACTTAAATATTCACTTTAATTACATACTGATATAAAATGTAGATATCAACCACACACAGTGCCAAACAACAGCTACATTTTCTTTAATGGAATGTTTAAACTTTGTACATATTGTAATGTGATAAAGATCTCAAAAATTCATAGTGCTAAACACCAGTGATATGTTTTTGAATCAAATGATTAAACAAATTACAAACGGATATAAATTATAGAAATCAACCATTCACAGTGCTAAACATCAGCTAACTTTTCTTCACTGAAATGTTTAAATATAGAACATACTGAAATATGATAAAGATATAAAAAAATCACAGCGCTAAACACCATTTATGTTTTTTTTTATTCTAAGAGCGCGCTGGAGAAGCCTGCAAGGTCGACGTAGATTGCAACAGCACGGTTTGTCACCATGGTGCCCCTCACTGTGAGATTCACGACCCGAACGCCGAGCATGGACACTGCAACTGTCATGCCGCCAGTAAGAACTCTACACATTTTCTTAACTAAAATATCCACATTAATAACATACTGTAATAAAATATAGGTATCAACCATTCACAGTGCTGAAAACCAGCTGAATTGTCTTTAATCAAATGTTAAAATGTAATACATACTGATATAAGATATCGATATCATAAATTCCCAGTGTTAAACACCATGTAAATTTGTATTCTAAGAGCGCGCTGGAGAAGCCTGCAAGGTCGACGTAGATTGCAACAGCACGGTTTGTCACCATGGTGCCCCGCACTGTGAGATCCACGACCCGAACGCTGAGCATGGACACTGTAACTGCCATGTCGCCAGTAAGAACTCTACACATTTTCTTGACTTAAATATTCACTTTAATTACATACTGATATAAAATGTAGATATCAACCACCCACAGTGCCAAACAACAGCTACATTTTCTTTAATGGAATGTTTAAACTTTGTACATATTGTAATGTGATAAAGATCTCAAAATTTCATAGTGCTAAACACCAGTGATATGTTTTTGAATCAAATGATTAAACAAATTACAAACGGATATAAATTATAGAAAACAACCATTCACAGTGCTAAACATCAGCTAACTTTTCTTCACTGAAATGTTTAAATATAGAACATACTGAAATATGATAAAGATATAAAAAAATCACAGCGCTAAACACCATTTATGTTTTTTTTATTCTAAGAGCGCGCTGGAGAAGCCTGCAAGGTCGACGTAGATTGCAACAGCACGGTTTGTCACCATGGTGCCCCGCACTGTGAGATCCACGACCCCATGGCCGAGCACGGACACTGCAACTGTCATGCCGCCAGTAAGAACTCTACACATTTTCTTAACTAAAATATCCACATTAATAACATACTGTAATAAAATATAGGTATCAACCATTCACAGTGCTGAAAACCAGCTGAATTGTCTTTACTCAAATGATTAAATGTAATGCATACTGATATAAGATATTGATATCATAAATTCCCAGTGTTAAACACCATGTAAATTTGTATTCTAAGAGCGCGCTGGAGAAGCCTGCAAGGTCGACGTAGATTGCAACAGCACGGTTTGTCACCATGGTGCCCCGCACTGTGAGATCCACGACCCGAACGCTGAGCATGGACACTGTAACTGTCATGTCGCCAGTAAGAACTCTACACATTTTCTTGACTTTAATATTCACTTTAATTACATACTGATATAAAATGTAGATATCAACCACCCACAGTGCCAAACAACAGCTACATTTTCTTTAATGGAATGTTTAAACTTTGTACATATTGTAATGTGATAAAGATCTCAAAAATTCATAGTGCTGAACACCAGTGATATGTTTTTGAATCAAATGATTAAACAAATTACAAACGGATATAAATTATAGAAATCAACCATTCACAGTGCTAAACATCAGCTAACTTTTCTTCACTGAAATGTTTAAATATAGAACATACTGAAATATGATAAAGATATAAAAAAAATCACAGCGCTAAACACCATTTATTTTGTGTTTTTTTATTCTAAGAGCGCGCTGGAGAAGCCTGCAAGGTCGACGTAGATTGCAACAGCACGGTTTGTCACCATGGTGCCCCGCACTGTGAGATCCACGACCCGAACGCTGAGCATGGACACTGCAACTGTCATGTCGCTAGTAAGAACTCTACACATTTTCTTAACTCAAATATTCACACTAAGTACATACTGTTTCTTAATCCAAACAGTCACATAATTACAAAACGCACTGATATACAACATGGATAACAGACATCCACATTGCTAAACATAATTTAACCAGTAAGAATTCGACAAATTTTCTTCAGTCAAACGATCACATATAGTACGTAGTGATATAAATTTATCATATTTCGTAATACCATGCAGAAAACGTACAGTGAGCATCATTTTTTTCCCCTCAGAACAGAAGATGACAAAGAAAATGACGATGACAATAACAACAACTATGACGATGATAATAAATAACTATGACAATGACGATTACTATGACGATGAATATAACTATTACGATGACACTGACTATGACTATAACTATGACTATGACCATGACGATGCCACTGGCAATAATTGTGATTATCACAATGACTTTAACTAGAAATATGACAATGACAGTTAGTATAACGATGACAATATTTTTTATTCCACTGGCATAATTATATAGGTGACAAAATAATAAATTTAAACAGTTATCGTATGTAAATGGCACATTGGAATTGGAATGTGTCATTTAATAGTTCGAATTCTTTATTCAGAACGCGCAGGCGAGGCATGCACAAGTGACCTGGATTGCGCCGGCAACACGTGTAACCATGGTTCCCCACACTGCGAAATCCACGACCCAGCCTTGGCGCATGGACACTGTAACTGTCACACAGTTTAAAAGTATTAGTTGAACTATGTGTTTATCGTATGTTATTAAAGTGGGAATACACCCGTTTTTATAATGATTCGTTTTCATAACATAGAAACTTGAAGACGTTACTTGGACAAATGAACTGTATAAATTGATTGGATTAATGATATATCCGGAAACAATGCATCAATTTGTATAACAAAATGAAAACCATGATCATGGTTTGAACAGTACATGTATATAGCTTTCACCGACCCTTAGTAATATTTCGTTGTCTGTCAGTCGGCAATCGTAATATATAGATTACATTACTCATATAAAAAAACGTTAAACGTGTTTGATTAAACGCCTTTTTCTATATATTATATTCAATGGCGTTGTACAATACATACACTTATATATCTAACATAAAATTTGAACATATGTTGATATAAAAACAATATAAAGCAGTTAAACAACATGTTATAAAAACTTGCAACATTCATTAGATTAAAGGTTACTGAAATAGTAATATATGTACATTAAGTAAAATTATAATTGATCAAAGCAAACGATAAAAACTGTAAAAAAATCTAAGACGCTTAAAAATCAAATATAAAATCGGACATTTCTTATCCGAGCCTGTTTCAAAACATATTGACTTTGTTCAGAATAAATCTGAATTTGCTAGGCTTTGCTAGGCTTTGCTAGACCTTGTTCGACGTAACTTGAATTTGATATTGTAGCATGCAAGTATGCCAAATTTTCGTTCCAATAAGGTCAATTATTCAACAAAGACATCCTTTTGTATTTTGTATTAGAATATTACTTCTGAGTGTTAATATATTGACTTTGTTCAGAATAAATCGGACTTTGTTCAGAATATATCTGACTTTGCTAGGCTTTGCTAGACTTTGCTTCGGCTCGACATAGCTTGAGTAAGATATTGTAGCATGCATGTATGCATAGTTTTTGTTCCAATAAGAACAATTATCCAACTAAGACATCTTTTTTAACATTTAAATCTTACTTATGAGTGTTAATTCATTGACTAGGTTCAAAATATCTCTGACTTTGCTAGGCTTTGCTTGACTTTGCTAGGCTTTGCTTGACTTTGCTAGGCTTTGCTAGGCTTTGATTAGAAATTGTATCGTGAAAGTATACGGTATTTTATTTCTCATAAAGTCATTTATTCAACAAAGACATCTTTTTGTATTTTAATATTACTTATGCGTGTTAAGTCATTGACTTCGTACAAAATAAAACTGACTTTGCTTCAAGTTACTCAACTTTGCTTGACTCAGATATTGCATCATGCAGATATCATGCAAATATGCCTTATTCTCGTTCACAATAAGTCATTAATACGACAAAGTCATCTTTTCGGGATTAAATAACGATTATAAGTCCTACTAAACTTACTTTGTTAAAAAAACATGACTTTGCTTGGCTTTGCTAGGCTTTGCTTGACTTTGCTAGGCTTTGCTAGGCTTTGCAGTGTTTAGTAGGACCGCATCAAACTGTGTAAAATAGTGAAGTTTTTCTTGAACACATCTATAGACACTGACTGCTTAATATGCAATGGAATGTTATTCCATAGTTTTGGTCCGATTGTGCAAAAACTTTTATCGTTAAACCTTGTTCTATTGTTAAATGGTACATCATATCTGATACCAGGGTCACTAGCTGACCTTAATCCTTTTCTACGAATAACACTCTCAGATAACTACTCAGTCAAATAAGCAGGAGCCCGACCCACCACAGTTGAACATAAACTGTCAATACCTTGAAATTGATTCTAGCCTTAATTGGCAGCCAGTGCAGATCATACAGAATGGGCCTTACCTAGGATGTCCCCGGGGTACGGGGGCATTTGGCGGGGATTTAACCAGTAGTTTGTCCCAGCAGGGCGGGGATTTAACACGGGATTGGTTGGACTGAAAATCAAATGTCCCCGTTATTCCCCGGACCTTTGGTGGCTGTGGTTGCAACTGACCGGTGCAATATAAACTGCATGGATAAATAAATAACTTTACCTTTTGATAAAGTTTCATGTGGAAGAGTATCAATCAAGGAATGACTCCACACACTTAAACCAGCCCAACTGCGTTCATATCCCGATTATGACATCAATCATGCAATTCATTTCGAATGCGTTTTTTTAAAATTCTTCCTCTCCATTCTGTAAATGACAGGATATGGCCGTTTAAATTTTCGTCACAATCCGAGAATGTCTAGATATATTGCATTCATCGGAAAACATTCGCAGTTATCGGATTATCCGTTCAGGAATGGTAGTAAAGGTTTACTTTATTGCATGGTTCACACATGGATTAAGCTAAGACTCACCATTTCGAGCTCACAGTGCGACTATGGTCAGATCCAAATAATCGGCAATACAGTTAACATGTGTACTGGTCATTCCATGGCGTTATGGAGTATGTTTGCAGTTTATCTTATAACTGTGAATTTATAATCCAATAATAATACTAAATACCGTGGAGAATTAGAAACAAAAAGCGATAACCCCCTATCACCAATTGTCAGAAATAATTTGAATAAAAAATCCCGTAAAAGCAAATTAAAGAGTATGTTACAAATACCATATAAACATAAGCGGGGGTGGGTTCGATCCCTGGTCGTGTCATACCGAAAGACGTTTAAAGACGTTAAAAGTTGATACAAGTATCTCCCTTGCCTGGCGCTCGGCAGTGCTTGGGAAAGTGGTGTACCCAATGCTGGTTCAACCCGGGAAAGTTGTACGGCGTGTATTGGTGCTTAACACTGAGCACGTGAAAGCACCAATGGGTCTCTTAGAAAAAATACATACGGTATCGCACCCGGACTTCCTTGTATCCCACAACTATCTCTTCCGCGTGCTTTCCCTTCAGCAAAAAAGGACCCCGTTAGAAACGGGTTATCATTGACAGCAAGGTCTAAATAAATACAAATACAAATCGTTTTAGTTGTGTAGCTGTTTTCATTGGTGGTTAATTTTTCTCAACTTTTGTTGATATTTCAAAAACTTCTTTTTTCAAGCTAGGTAAATGCATTGGGTTCATTAAAGCTCGGTTTTGGTCAGTATATTCAGGGTAAAAAACACGTGGCTTTAATGGTGTTCTCACATCATACGGATATTGAAGTACAGATTTTACAGTAACATTTTTATCCGTCATGATTTCTTTAAGGATTTTTCCACTTATTTAGTATTATTTTAATTCAAACTAAACGTGTTTTGTTGCAGACGTTATACATTATCGACACTTAGTTCATGGGACAAAACAACCACGACTCATTTTCACACATGTACACAACACACAAATACAGACACCATAAGCAGAGAGAATGAACAGTTGGAATAGCAGAACGGACATTCAAATAGCTTTATAGGGGCGTGTCCAGCATTTGATCAGTGCGGGTCAAACTAGAGGGTCGCAACTTTGGACCTCCGCCATCTTCCAAGGAACCTTTGTATGAATGGTTTAAGCAGTGGTTGAACGGGAGGGCGGATATTGGTTTATTTTAGTCTAAAATTCTGCATCTTATTCACGTATTTCGGTTCGCCCCCAGCACCTTAATCCGCCATTGGCTTTTTGTATTCCTAGATGGTGTGTAGATATAATATTTAATTGTTCTAAAACACATGTATGTCTTCATACTTGTTGTGTCTATTTAAACAGCTAGATGTTATAGATGGTTGTCGGAAAACTGCAGTCTCTTCCTAGACTGATAGAGCATGCAAGGAATAATAGAGGTGTTTTGTATATGATATTTGCATTTGTTTGCTGTATGCTATACCAATGTGTGTATACCACGTGACAAATTACGTCATAATTGCTGTATACTGTCCTGCTTTCTATTAGAACGTCGGCGTTGTATAAGAAACTGCCCTAGAAAGAATTGTAAGGTGCCCGCTGATCTTACAGATGGTCTGTATCTCAGTCCGTGCACGACACTCCAATGTTCTACCGAAAATCGTCAGCGATTTTGAACTGGTATGAAGTACATAATTCGAGGGGTGAATGCGAAAAGGTTCTAAGAGACATTAAATAAAGAAGCAGATAGAACCTTTTCGCTTTCACCCCTCGATATACAGTGTTGTTAATAAATGCGTCAGTCATCTGTTTTATATGATCTCTTGATTACCAAGTTGATATTTCCACTCGTGGCTTCGCCGCTCGTGTAAATATTCCTTTCGGTACTTATTGAAACAAACAATTATCCTCTGTATCCTGGTTCCAAATACCGTCTGTCAGAAGAAACATTGTGAAAAACAATTTCTTGTGAATTAAATAGTAAGTAGTGGCCAAGGCATACTATGTCTTCGAAATGAGTAAAAAAGTCGATGGGATAAAAAAATATCCACACCATTGGAATATTAATGTGTTTGTATAATCCTTCGTAGCAGTAATAAACGAGTTTTAGCATAAATAAAAAACACATAATGGCTGGAGGTAGAATTATGGTTAGGGTTTGTGAATTTCAGCTTGCACAGTAAGCTAAATAAGCGTCTTAATTAATGGATAAATAAGGCATTTAACTAAACTGATGGTGAAGTGAAAACATGTCATATGTTGATTAAAGAGACAATGATTTTATATGCTCTTGAAGCTTTAACCGAGCATCAATGTTTTTGTAGATGATTGTACTTAGTTAAAACTTTATTTATGTTTACAACGATTGTGAAACAAGCTATTACAATTTATATTAATCACTCTCGTTGGCACGACGTTACGCGAGAGTGTTGTCTTGTGTTGTGGGGGAAACCGGAATACACAGAGAAAACCCACTTGTCCGGCTTGGTGACCACTTACCAAACTCACTTTGATTGTACTTACTATTAACTTTTTTATTTATGGGGTATAATGATTGTCGTTGTATGTTTTAACCAACTTTTGGCCGTTTTGCCAGGCATTACCGACAACAATGCAGAAGCCATGTACACAGACAACTGATTGCAGCTACTTACAACGAGGCGGCCTTCAAGGACAGGATCATGAATGTGTAGCTGGGACCTGCCAGTGTACTTAGCCAGTTATGCTGAGTAAAATCACGCAAAACAAGCAGGAACGTGTTTTTACAAAACATCATTGAGACCGTTTTTAGCATTCGATAAAACTTCATGTATGTCTTCGGAAGGGATTCGGGCAGTACCATCTTACTAAAGGAGCACGATTCGCACAATGCATTGTTTGTTTTCTATATTATTAAACCGGAAATGGGGACGTTGATCAGTGAGTGGTTCTGGTATAATTATTGCTCTTACATTTAGCAATGCAGAATGGATAACATCTTCATGTTTGAAAACTTGTAACGCGATTAGCAAAGATATCCCCACGAACTGGAACAAGGGAGAGAGGGGAGGGTGGAGAGAGAGAGAGAGAGAGAGAGAGAGAGACGAACTCATGTTATGGCAATTATTATCTTGTCCATCCAAGCTGGATAAGTCTGCACGGTAGACGATGACTGGACCAGGAGCACGTACCACCATGGTTCCCCGCACTGTGAGATCCACGACCCGACCTCAGGGAACGGACACTGCAACTACCATGCTGCCAATTAGATTGCTACACAATCTCTTTAATAAAAGCATTTTATGTTTGCGAGTACGTTCCCATTTTTAAGGAACTAACAAATTTACATAGAACCGACCATTTTCATATGGTCCTTTGTCTTGCCCATGGTGATAACATAAAACCCTTTTATCCTCAATACAATCCCCTTAACCTAAAATTCTAGAGGTTAAGTGATACATTCTATTGTGTACTATAAACTTTAATATATTGTGACAAATTGCCGCTGTAGTTGTATTGGGCGTTTTTTTAGACTCATTTGAAAGCTAAATTAGACTTTATGCAGCGTTAAAACCCTTTTCAGTCTTGTAATTTTATTATATAAAAAGCATATATAAAACGTATTTATTCCAAATGAGTTATTCAAGCATTTTAATTGATAACCTTTTGATAACTTTTTCTTATGCAAATCATGAAGGTACAGTAATTTATTAACTTTTTATAAAAAAAAACACGAAAACTGGAAAAGCCAAACAATGTGACTGATTAAGGTTCTAATACATAAAATATAACGTATATCACAGTTTCGCACAACTACATGGAATGTTAAAACAAATCTTAAAAGTGTAGTTTCATATTTGTATCTGTAACCAAACATCTTAATTTCGTTATAAAAACCATTATTTTAAGAAGTTGTAATTATCGAATGGAACAAAACATCTTTCGTGCATCTCCTTAAAATGTGTTATTTTTGTGGACTATACTTTTTTAACATTTCTTTAAAGAGCGCGCTGGAGAGGTCTGCATGGTAGAATACAACACAACAGCAATACATTACTTACGTGTACCGCACGGCGAGATCCACGATACGACCGCAGAGCACGGATACTGCAATTGTCATGCCTCATTATTGTGTGTGGTTTAGTTTTTGTACGATGAATTAAATAAGAATGAACATGTTGTCATTGCTTTACTTACATTGCTATCGCATTTAAATAGTTAAATGGATCCAACACCGAAATAAACTGGATGCTAGTAGAGAAAGGGAGATAACTTTAATATCAAGTCTTGAACTGTTATTTCCAAGAATGATAAAGGCAGGTATAAACCATTGCTAATTTTAGTCTTCTTTCTTTTGCTAGTAGCACACAACATGGCGGTCAACATGGTTACCAACATCACTTTGTTTTTAACTAGTCTTTAATGTACATATGCAATAATTGTTATCAATATGCAATATAATTAAAATGAAATCATATCCTCAAGACAGCGTCTGTATGAGGATCTGAGAACGCCTGATGCAGGTCACATTCCGATGACCTTTCGTCAGTCAATCAGGTGCCGTATCCATAAAGCATCTTTTTGAACAAGGTAAACTTTTGCGAATTTTGACAAATTTTGAATACCCGCTATTTGTTCATCAATTTATTATTTTGACCATTGTCGCTGGGTAACAAGGCAAACCAGGATGGAGAATGTAACTAATCACAGCATAAGACTTCATCCTATGGTGTTACGATATGAGTTAGGCTTGCCAAAGATTTATTAACCAGAGAAATAAAATAGAAATTGGTTGATCATCCAGGGTGAATTTAAAAGATACACTAAAACCGTTTCCGGTTGGTAATTAGATGTTGGCATAAACAAAGACTATACTACTTGTCAAATTAAAAACGATCCTTTTCAGGGCCACTGTTAAAATTTCAAATAGTATTTTAAAATTATATATACATTATTTACATAAAAAATGGTTACTCACCCGAGAGGAACGATAAATAGATAATATGCAACGGCTGGTGAATTATTGAAACAGCATAGAAACAAACTCCACGAAGCCTTCCTCCTCGTAAATGTGTGGGGTTTAATAATAGAAAATGAAAAAATAAAAAAGGGTGAATGCTTGTTCTATTCCTAACCAAGAAAATGAAATATATACTAATCAAGCTTTACTCATTAGCAAGAGTTTGCCTATGTTTGCCTTGTTAATCACAAAAAAAACTTCGAAAAATACAACAGATTAAAGAGAAATAGTTTCTTAATTTAAGTGATTGAAATTAAAATAATTGCTTTCAAACAATTGTAAATGAAACACCTAAAACAGTTATTAAATCCGTGATATTTTCTCATATTTACACCAAACCAGCAAAAAAATATAACTCAATTCATTTCAATGAAATGCCAAATACACAAACATCCGTCTATACGTACACTATAAAAAGTATATAAAATAAATTAAACAAAATAAGTCTTGAAAAATCTGTAATTTCCAAACAATTTTTTTAACCTTCTTTGTCTATATGGTCAGCAACTCTCTTCTATTTCTATATCGTCAGCTAACTCGTTAGCACTTTAGTACGTACCTGTCAAAATGGCGTGCATTTATTATTCTCACGTGGGCTATCACGTGATGTTTTAAGCGGGAAACTGTGCACAGTGGATGAGATATGAGATCATTGTGTCACGTGATGGAATGGTGCGCTTTGAGTGGATAGTACTTCTTTGTTTACGTTTCGATGTTCATTCATTTTTGGGCCCAGGGATACTACTTTAATATTATCTTTATCTAAGTTCAAAAAATTAAATGATTAAAATAGATATCGCGTTATGATTGCTTCTTGCTTTGTCAAATCTAGCTCGGTTATTGGAAACATAGCTTGCAATTTATATAGTCCGCAGACTATATGTTTGGCGGTAAAGAGGCAGACGACTCTTGTTACTATTTATAGGCATTTTATGTTTTGAGTGTCGAGTTTGTGGCTACACTCAACCCTGTTCAAAAATGAGTTCGGGATTCTAAAGTTTACCACCGAAACAGTATAGCTATATGTTTATGTGCATTCAATGCCAATACACCAACAAATTTTGTGTGTTAAGTGCATTCTTTGTGCATGTTCTTTTCTAAAAAGTGAAGTTACCCCATCTGTATGAAAAATAAAACATGACTGAAACTTGAACATTAAGCTGAACATTAGTTGTGAAGCGTTGTCTTATTGCGAGTGGTTTTTATTAAATAACAACCTTATCAATTGCTGACTTGTCGATTTAATTACGTGGTTATTGGCGGTATGTACCGGTACTGTTCAAAAGGTCCCTTTCGATTATGATTCTTGATGAAATAGCCTCGAGGTATTCCTTTATGGTCATTATGAATTCGAGTGAATGTTTATCGCGTTAAAGTTGCTTCTTATTTCGAATCATATGATCATAATCATTATATAGAAAAAGCTACTGAGCAGAGTTGAAACTGTATTGCTCGTTGAATCGTCATGGAACCTGTTTAAAAATCGGGCTGTGTAGAATATAGGTCATGTTTGAATCATGGTGACTGTATGTTAAAACTAGGTCTCATCTTACATCGAAATAATTCGAACACAATAGAAAGCCTTACTTTCATCAGAAAATCGTGAAATTTCAGTTTACTTAAATCCATCTTAAAAGTCGGGCTACAAACTAGGTCTTTGAATTTATTAATGATCAAAATAGATCGTAGGACTGTCTATACAATTCTGGTAAAATTAGAATATTGGTCGTGTTGGGTCAAAACCTTTGTCATTTGTTAAATGATCAAAACAAATATACTTGAAACGTCAGAGGTCGTATTTTCTACTTAATGTTAGTTACAATGTTTGTCTTAATATATCCTAAGGCAACACCAACTCTGGGTGGTACTATCACTTGATCATTTATAAGAACAACTGTTAACAAGTCTCTGGACAAGAGGCGGCAATTTGATCAAATCTTTACAAAACTTAGTTTTGATGGTGCACTATGTATGGTTAGAATATATCACTATGCCACAAATAAGAAAAGCCGTGTTATGACAACCAGTACCATACATTCACCTAATGCTCACTAAAGGCAATGCGAAATGTTTAAGGGTGACATTGGTCAAGTAGTATAGGTGCCCGCCTCTCGCTCAAAATGTTTTGGGCTTGATTCTCACCAGGGAAATCTTAAATATCATGGCCTTGTCAAATGGATACCAGAACTGGTTTATACCGAGGAGACGGACTCGAGCGTGGTTCAATTTTTCGTCACAATCGAGCTAAACGAGATAAATATAGGCTTTTGAATCCGTTCACATTAAAATCATTAAAACTATTGTGAACAATGCTACTATAGGACAATCATTGTATTTGTTTCAAAAAGCAGGCAAACGGGGAATCACAATATCTCTAGAAATCTTAGTCAACTTTGTTGGAATAGTTAGGGTGAATGATCTTTATCTACAAGTAACATCCTTGTCCGTTTTGGGTACAGGAGTTTAAAGTTAATTGTGCAAAGCATTTATATGGTGGCATACTTCTGCTACCAGCAGATAACCATATAACTAACTAGTTAATTAAGTGGTTAACTAGTTACGTAACTTGTTAATTTTTTTCAATAAATAAAAGATCATAACGGGAAATAAATGCATGTTAGTGCCTACAACTGCCATTCTTGTATTATTTTACCAGCTTAATGTTAAGTGGTTAACTAGTTACGTAAATAGTTAACCACATAATTAACTAGTTAATTATGTGGTTAACTAGTTACGTATCTAGGTAACCAGTATATCATACATGACATGTAGGCTATAGATCGAAGATTCTTGCTGTCTGCGCTCGCTGGAGCATTTACATACGAAAGGGCTTTTTTATGGACACGGGAGAGCGAGAGGTCAAAGGGGACCTACAATGACCCTACAGATATGCTTATCCAAATTTAACAAATATTTTCTCTCTTCATCGTGAAATTGTTTAGAAAGCCGCCCCCTGATGAGTGTGTTTTCTCATCAAATTCAACGTCAAAAGCCAACGGGGGCTTTGTCCCCCATACTCCTGACAAAGTGGCAACCGCCTCTTGGAACCCCTATTTGCCGAAAATCGCATCCCCACATGTTCACATTCTGCGAACGGCCCTGCATTACGTTAAGGATAGCATACATCAAAGGCCCGCTCATTAATCTTCAATTATAATGTGCAAAGAATAGCCAGGTGTGTCGGTAGTTGTCGACCCGTCCAGGTGAGCTAATTATTGACCGGGTCGTTTGTTTGAACACAAAACTTCATTGATATAAAATTCCCTCTTGTTTTTGTGAATTCATTTTAGAATACCTTTGCAGATGGAATCACAACCATCAACTGAAGATGGTGGTTAATTCCCCCAAAGACTTCGTCTAATGTCTGCGATGACTAAAGTGTGACTGTGTATCAATGCAATGGAGCAAAACAATGCTATTTATATATAACTGATAACTAGTTAATCACTTACCACTTATCCAAAATATTGCTAACTGGTAAGTGATTGACTAGTTACGTAACTAGTTAATCACTTAACTAACTAGTTAATTATGTGGTTAACTAGATACGTAACTAGTTAACCACTTAACATTAAGCTGGTAAAATAATACAAGAATGGCAGTTGTAGGCACTAACATGCATTTATTTCCCGTTATGATCTTTTATTTATTGAAAAAATTAACTAGTTACGTAACTAGTTAACCACTTAATTAACCAGTTAGCTATATGTTTATCTGGTGGTAGAAGTATGCCACCATACATTTCAATACGTTATGCTTAGAAAAATACAATACAATACAATACAATACAATACAATACAATACAACAGTTGTTTATTTCGCATAAAAAACTTACAAAGTTTATAGCGATAAAAACAGGATGGTAGTAAAAGTATAACATTTTCAGAGGAGAACGAAGTGTGGTATTAACATTTAGCATGTGTAAGATACAATGCATTTTAGAAAGTAAAATAAGAAAAATACATACACGTTTACGAAAACTGAAGTTTTCGACCATCCCGACCAGGACAAAATACCACAAATCATGAATATACTTAAAGCATGACTCAGTTTCGACTCATATTTCCAACATTGCAACATCGGCTGATTCAAATTGTATATGTTTATATTTAAAAGGCGTATTAATGTTTTGTATTGTCATTACTCAACATTATGACGAAAGTTCTTTTTAAAACTTGTAATGGAGAATTAACAACAACAAAAAACTCAATGCTCTCAATCTATTAGGCATAACTTTATTAAGTATCGTACAATCGTTTTCGCATTTAAATGCTGCTAAACGGAAACACACAAAAGAATTGAAACCGCCAGTATTTATTTCCTTCCGTTTACAGTATACACACTATTTAAATATAATTATCATTTGAGGTAAGGCCTGAGTACTTTCGAAATATTGAGGCAAGGGATTCCTTTTCAAATGCGTCACTGTCAAAACCAACGGGCCTCATTGGTTCTGGGTAGACACCTGAATGTCCGAGTCAAGGTATTGTGTACACCCAACGGGCCCCATTGGTCCTGGGAGGACACCTGGCAGTCCCAGGCAAGATAGTGTGCACAACCGATTGGCCTCATATGTCCTTGGCAAACACCTGGCAGTCACAGGCAAGGTACTGTGCACAATAAAAGGCAAAATCATTAATACATGAGCTGTCATAAGACAGCGCGCTCGACTACGCCGCATGGTCTTAGAAATGAATATAATACTGATGTTATATTTGACAGTCAAAAGCAATTAAGTGCTTTTTTCTATTTTTTGTTACAGTAAGCTTGGTCCTAGGGACCTCAAACACATTCCCAAGGAAGTCCTCCATACATTCTTCCTACATATCAAGATTGGTCACAGTATGTCAACCATAACTTAAGTTATTCAGTACCAAACGATAATCTATTTTACTATCAGTGACCTTGACCCTAGGGGGGCAAAAGGCAATCAAATGTGAGGTCTCCATAAACTCGTCCTGTATACCATGTTTTATCACACTATGTCAACCCTTACTAAAGTTATTAAGTACTAACTTTTTTTTTCCATTGTTAGTAATAGTGACCTTGACCTTGACCAACTCTCGGGGCCCAAGACACAATCACATGAAAGGATTTTATAAACTCTTCATATATATCAAGTTTGGCCGCAATATGTCGACCCAAACTTAAGTAATTCAATACCAACCATTTATCTATTAATAGTAACTTTGACCTTGACCTTGATCCTAAGGGCCTCAAACGCAATCCCATGAATGGTCTCCATAAACGCTTTGTGTATACCCAGTTTGGTCACTATATGTCAACCCTAGCTAAAATTATTCGGTACATAAGGTGACTTTGACGCTCCCCTCACGCCAGCCCGCCCGAACAATGACGCAAGTTATTCTAATAACTAGTTTCCCCTTGGTGATAATATATAATTTAAAAATGTGTCTGTCAAAAGAAATAAAAAGATAAATTATAAAAAGACAATCAAGGGCCATAATTTGTACTTAGGGCTTAAATGGAGTTATGTAACCTTATTATTAGGTGTTCGTCAATAATTGTGCGAAGTATTAAGTCAATTGAATGAAGGGTATAGAAGTCTTTTATTGAAGTTCCAACTAGCCCTTTAATCTGCCCTAAAACTTAAGTTCCGAAGTCAATCAGGGGCCATTACTTGTATTAAGGATAATATGGAGTTATGTAAACTCATTGTGCGATAGTCTTTAATAACTGTGTGAAGTATTATGTGAATTGAATGAAGGGTATTAAGGTTATAAGTGAAAATCCCAACTTGCCCTAAAACTTTAACCGGACGCCGACGCCGACACCTGAGCGAGTTGTATAGCCTTCCTTATTATTCGAATAGTCGAGCTGAAAATACGTGACGATTTTTTACATTAACAAGTATTACTAATATTATACAATTAATTGTATGATCATTTTGCTTAAAATATTCTATAGAGCTCTCTTTACAATTCATGAAATCGGTATGTAGTAAGTTGGCAAAAACTGAGGTGATTCATTTCTTTAAAGGGAAGTTTAAAGTAGAATAGTCAGTATTGAATAACTCCATACATGCCCCTTCTAATAGAAATTCACATTTACGATGTATACAAAATCAATAGAGCATACAATGTAGTATGTTTAAGGTGCTGTGTTTTGAATACTGATAAATTTTGGTGATAACAACTGGTGTTTACTTAGCTTTTATTGTGAAATCAATATAAGAGTGGATTGTGAAACAAAGAAAATGGGATTTGTGCTGAACAAAAATCTTGGTAGGTAAACATATCCTAATTTTATATTTGTTAGATAAACCAGACGCTGGTTTAATGTTTCGTACATGTTATTCTAATGGATTTAACGCAGTAAGTACAATATGACACATTATTCAGTAGAATACAATGAAGTAGTCAATTTTAAAATTTTGTCATGATCGAACTATAATCAAATAAAATTCACGGTATTCAATTATGTTTTCGTATTAAAACGCTTTACGTGAGTGTTGTTGAAGGGCACAAGGACAATGAAAATAACACTACAGTTTCTCCCGTGGCCGGGTTAAATTTAATTTGTTTACTTTTTACATATATGTATATACATTTCAGCTAGATAACCACACAGGTCAAAATGAATAAAAAGGAAAAGAAACCAAAGCAGGCAACAGAAATAAATCATATTTCTCAGCCGCTTAATTTTAAACATAACTTTCATTTGGGAATTGATGGAGTCTCGGGCGCGCACGACGGTATTAACGTGGAGCAGCTTCAGGCTATGTTTGACCACGTTGCCAAAGCCGGGCCTTCCGCGCATGCGCAACCCAGGAGGTCTGGAAATCACGCGGACATGATGCCGTTAACAAAGAATGACAGACCCCATAAAAGGCTCGAGCATACAACGTCAATAGAAGATGAAGTTGGGGCGCCCACACCTTGCCTTAGTCGGGATATATCGGAAAGAAATTCGGTACTCTCTTTGTTATGTATAGTTTTAATTTGTAATGCTGCAATGAACGATTGCATAGCTTAGAGTAATAATGTAGCTGTTTATACTTTCAACGGTACTATAACAGCAGGGTGTTTCTTGCGTTCAGTGAGGGTGACGGTGCCCATTGTTAACCCGATGTTATTCTGTAATTCTTTATGTTTTATTACACTACATGTATTTTCATTTTGTTTTAGATTGATGAAGAGAATGACCTTGCGTACCGACTCAAGGAGGAACTGCTACCAGCTGTGCGGTACGAACTGGACGAAATTCTAGAGAAGAAACTGTTGCAGATTCTCCCAGAATTGCTTGCCTTTGGTGCTTCGGGTGTGCATTGCTGCACATGTAGATGTCTGACCAACTCGAGGGATTCGGTACATAGTAATTTATTTCGACAGACTTGGGAAATGAGACACCCACGTCCGCCTACACATATAGAACAGCAAAAGTTTGACAGTCGCATTGATAGTTCAGAACAAGAACAAAAAGAAAAGACAAAGTACGCCAATTTCGAAACAGATCGAGAAAAAAGTCAACATTTTGGCGGTGTGCGAGTGTCATCAAGCAAGGCCAGTCTAGGACAAGATCTTAACGCATCGTCGAACCTATCGCCCTGTAAACCAATATCAAGTGTTCGAAATCCTGGCTACCCGATCGAGTTCGATAACTACATCATTGACCAGTCATCACATTCTCCAAGGTGATCAATTTAAACTAGTATATAACAAGGGGCTAATATAATCATTATAATACATGTAATTGAGTATTGTTTGTTCTTAGGATAATCCTATACGTTTTGACATTGCCACTGCAGTCATGTGTGAAGGTCTTAATATACCTACCATAGTTCATTATGGTCACATACCATAACTTTATTTTCAATATCAAAATCTTATAAAGAGCCCTAAAAAATATTTACAGCCTTAAATGAAATCTTATTTGGCAGAACGTCAAGTGGCTCTGATATCAATTCGCCTTCAAGATCACAGCCCATTACTGGTTCTTCAACAAGAGGACAGCGTATATCAAGTATAACCCGTTCATCTATTAAATTGTTTTCATATAAATTAACGATATGACAATCGATTTAAAGCCACCTAAGCCTTCAATGTCATGACTTATCTTTTCAGACAATTAATATGGTAAGATAAATCGACTAAATATCAAGGAAGTAAATACACACGAAACAGTTATAGGTTGTAATGGAAGATGAAAATTATACAAGTTGCGTGAGATCAATGACGCAAATATTTGCGCCAGAATATGTCAATTAATGAAAATATATCATTAAAATAATTTTGCAGGTAATCGATTGCTTGATGAGAGGGAATGCCTTGCTCGCGCTTTACAGACGAATGTCTCCCTGGCTGTTGACTCTTTGGAGAAGCATTCTGAAAATCTGACTGAATCTCTTTCCAATGAAGGGTTTATACAACATTGCGAGTATGATTCCTTAAGAAATATGAACGACAGGCGGGCTCAGATACGCTACTTACTTACATTAATCAAAGGTAGAGATGTGTCCGTTTTAAAAAGCTTTTACAATGAAGTTCTAAAATTGAGTGATCGCTTGCATCGACAGTTGATGGAAACATTTGAAATAAATGTTCGCGCCGGAATTGTTGCCAACAAATGCGTTTTCTGCAGAGTCATGTCCACCGTGAATGTCAGATATGTATCGGACTCACTTTGGGCATCGGAACTACTTGACGATGGACTGTTCACTATTGCATCAACAGCCGAATCGCCAACGGGAGCTCAGGACTTTATCTGGCAAAGGCTTTTCCAAAACATCAACGACTGCTTCCAACGAGACCAAGAAACTGCGTTGACGGCGGTCAAACACGCTTTGATTAGGAATAACCACTACAATTACTTAGCAGACCTTCTTGAAATAGACTTAGATACTTACGGTTGCATAGCTTGTCGCTGTAGTGAACTAGCAAGCAACGACAGTTTGAGTCCAAGGCCACCGTCGACGTCGCAGTGTTTTGATGACGGACAGGCTGTTCACAACGTATTACAAAACAAATCTCAAGGCCAACCAAATCAGTCTGCAGCCAAAACTAAAGAGCTTCGTAAGGCAGACAGTTTTGATAACCTAGAAAAAGACACAGCAAGGTTTCAACCGCTTGGAGAAAAGAACATGTCGCGGTCGCAGCCAGACTTGAGTTTAAGGCACGCAAGTGTTGCTTCACCAAGTCAACCATCAAACGTAGGTCAATTGGAAGTTCCAGGAACTGTCACCCAATTGGTAATTATGTGTCTAGTTGTTATAAGCATAACACAATACAAAAAAAGTTAATTTAGAAGAAAGTCTATACAGCTTATCATGATTGTAATAAAATTGGTCATTCAAACAAACATGCTATTTAAGTTGTGGTTTTTAGCTGGCCTTTGTGGTTGTATCTTGTTTGCATTTTAAAATGCGATTCTTTCATCATTTGTCTGATGTATCACTTAACATTTATTCATATGAATTAACATGAATGTTGCAGCTCACTTATTCTTGATGAATAACCGGTTTATGCATTGCAGTTATTTGTACCTGAAAAAGAAGACAGTATGCGAACAAAGCCTAAGCCGACCAAGCGACAAATGAAGCAGAGCGAAAAGTTAACTAAGGACTTACAAGCTTCGTATGTGTGATAGCGATAGTTTCGCCGATATATCGCATGACGGTTGAACTTTTTAAAGTATATTTTGGTGCATAGCAGTATTGTTAGACTGTTGTTCTTATTTAGAGCAAAGCTTTAAAGGAATAATAAGTAATAAAAACAGATTCATCTTTGTATAGTTTTTACCAGGAATTTCAACAAAATGGCAATGGTCCTATAAACACGTATGATTTAATAACTTTTAGTTCAATTAACATTATCAGAGTATCCCCATTGTGTCAACAAAACATGTTCGCAAAATATGTAGTGTAAAATATTTTCTTGATGCACAGGCGAGATTATTGTTAATTTTAAACTAAGTCATGTATATCATGAGTGAAACATATATTTTAGGGCCTATTTTGTAAAGTGTTTCCATTTCTTTAAAAAAATGAATGATGTAAACGATGTTTCATTTAGCTTGCCTTATTTTAGTATTAAATTATGATAATTACTTTTTTTAGCTCTACTATTCGAAGAATAAGGATGGCTATACTACTCGCCCCAGCGTCGGCGTAGGTGTCGGCGTCGGCGTAGGTGTCGGCGTCGGGTTAAAGTTTTAGGGCAAGTTGGAATATTCACTTATAAGTCAAATACCCTTCATTCAACTCCTTTAATACTTTACACAGTCGTTCAAGGCCATCACATAATGAGGTTAGATAACTCCATATCATCCTTTATACAAATTATAGTCCCTGATTGACTATGGAACTTAGGTTAAGGTTTTTGGGCAGGTTTGGATATTTATTAATAACTTCTATACCCTTCATTCAATTGACATGATACTTCACACAGTTGTTTAGGACCACCACACACTGAGGTTACATAACTCCATAGTATCCTTTATACAAGTTATGGTCCCTGATTGACATAGGAACGTTAAAGTTTTAGGGCAAGTTTGGATTTTAATAAAAAAATCTATACCCTTCATTCAATTGACTTAATACTACGACCAATTAATTACGACCATCTTACATTAAGGTTACACAACTCCATTTGTTCATATTTATGATAAGCAAATTTCAATTGATGGTGACCGAGATTCTTTCAGTACTAAGCCGCAAACCCCACGGTGGTCCTATACACTTGTCGCATATATTCCGTTAAAGGCTGTTCAATGTTTAACCCATTTTTAACCCCGGGTCGGTCTGTTTTACTTTAAGAACTGGAATAAATCGTATTGTCATAAACCACTGAACATGACATGTTAATTGATTTAAGAACTGGTTCGTGTTACCAGATATGAGACACGGTTAACACTTACTAGGTGCATTTCACTTTTGAGTGGATTCGCGCTGGTGTCAATTGTTATTTAATTTCAAAGTTATCATTTCCTGCATGGTTGCCTTCTGTCATGCAGGAAGGATCGCAAAAGGCATATCTTTATAATCGTTTGGATTGTTTGTATATTGGCATTTCTTGCCTTATTCGTCCATTTAGGTAATTATGTATGTTTTAGCTTATTAGGAAAATACAGCTTATTAGCTCAACTCAACTCAACTCAATATTATTGTTTTATATGTTGTATACAGCGTATTAGGTAAAGAGTTACGTAGTGCAATGAAATCTACCAAGGGGTGGGGCTTTAAATAAAGATCTTAGTCGAAAATTGAATTTATCTTAGTGCCATAGTTTAATTATATTGCTAAAATATGAGTGAATTGAACTTAAGCAAGTAGTTTAAACGAACAAAAAATCGAGGAATTATAAAAAACAGTGAGTCCCTATTTGTAGGTGATATACATCTCGTTAAAACAACTTACGTATCTCGTTTAAACTATTTAGTAACTCGTTAAAACGACTAACGTATCTCCTTACGACTCGTTAAAACGCTTAGTTTCTCGATAAAACGATTTGCACAGCGTGCTACAAAGACATATTGGCCAATCACAGTGTGTGTATACCAGGTGATAAATTGCGTCATAAATGCTACGTCGGAAGGCAATATTTTGTTTGGAAAAAATACTTTAAACAAAGATAACTTCACTATTTCTTCTCCATTTTAAATGAAACGAAGCGCAGTCTACGCCGCTTACTAAGCGCTGCCTTCGGTCTTTTACCAGAGTTTGATTGAGAGTTTAGTTTCTTTAAACACTTCGACAAACTTTTTCACAATACGGCCGTCTGACGCAGCACTGTCAAAACATGATTTGGGAAACAGGTTTGTCGAAGTGATTGATGAAACTAATGACTTTATCAAATTTCGGTAATACAACAAATGCTGGTCTCTTTAGCGGCATAGACTGCCCTTTGTTTCATTTAAAATTGTGTTGTAAAAGAAAAGTTATCTTTGAATTTAGTCTTCATTTTAAGCAAAATGTTGCCTTCCGACGTAGCATACATGAGGTAATTTATCACGTGGTATACACACTCTGAATCAGACCCATCAACAAAACTAGAACATTCCAATCAGCCGTTCTTCATCCATGGTTTTTATGTCATTATGGGGCGATTGACCAATTATTTCGTTTTAACGAGATGCTTAAGTCAATTAAACGAAATACTACTACGGAACGGTCACACGAATTCACATTATTGTATATCGGACTCCTTAAACAATGCACTACGGTTTTCATTTACTCTTCTATGCGCACATCGGGCATCAATTCACGAATACTAATATTAAAAAATACAAATTTGATTTCTGACCCCCCTTCATTGTATACGTGTCTAACGGAGTTTGATTGAATAAGATTAATGCGAATCAGACAATTCAACTAAGTAGTTTATGAGTCAGTTTCACGAACTGAACTACATGTTAGTCTTGTCATTTTAATCCCGAGCTTAACAAGCTCGTAAATTTAGCATGTAATCTCTGTCCAAATTATATTGTTACCCGATATCATATTGATCATAACAAAGTAAGTGTGACAATAAATCGTTGCAGGGCTTAAGATCTTATTAAGAGAGTAGCTAAACAAAGAGTAACATGAACAGGTTGGTTACATTACAGGTGTGACAATTAAATTGAAATGGAGCTATTAATATACGCATGAAACTTAAATAAAAGGAGAAAATATCTGGTTCGGGAAATACAAAAAGAACACATGCAATGATTATCTTGTGTATAAGACAAGTGTGACTACAGCGTGAAAGAGACATGGGTACCGCTTCTACATGACGAGTTTGCGTGATTTACCACTATGTACAAACATAATCAAACTGAAGTGAGAAAACTTCCGTCAGTTTTACGGCCATGAAAACAAAGGACAATTACAAAAGTTACACTTTACGTCGCGAAGGTATGGTTTACGACAGCAGTCTCACGTCAGCAAAGCGACGTTATATCGAGTCATGGCGTCAAAGTGTTAGCGTTTTCATGGAAGCTGGCAACATCTGTAAAGTAACAGTTGGTGACGTCACGCCTGAGCCGAAGGACGTCAGTAAATGGCCAAATATTGAGCCTACTAGACCATCTCGGGTATGCAAACTTTTTATAATATCGTTTTTGTTATATAAGTTTTGTTAATACATTTTAACAACAAAGGCATTTTGTCATTATGTTCGGCATAGTTAGACAATGGTTCGTGGTGATATCCGATCGGAATGGTAGCTAATGTTATGACAATTTGAAGGGCAATTAACATTTATAAGCTGACAACACACATATTAAATCACAACACATATACCTTTTGCTACGTTTAAGATAAATTAAAACAGTGGGTATATAAGATGTTGTCAAATTGAACGAGTTGCTGTCGGTTCTTTTAAGGCTATAATACGATTAGTTTTGCCTTTATTCACAACTTCAGGGAAACTTGTCAGATAGGTTTCGAATATATTTATCCAACTAATCCCTTTTGATAAAGATGACTTGTTAGTTATATTATTCCTGTACGACAAGATGGTATCTGAGATACGTTTTATAAATAAGTGTTTTGAGAATGAATGATAGTTTAAGTATATATGTTTACGAGATAAACATTATATACTTGGCTGTCATTTGTGTTGCACCAAGTTAAAGTTTGTTAGTTACACTTTATGGTAACTCTTGACTGAAACAAAAAACAACAACACATTGAATATATAATTTTGTATGAATATGTGTATTAATTCAATTGAAATACTGATTTTACATATATGTATTTGTCCACAGGGTCATGGCCTTCTGGATATTCTGTAATTAAAACTTGAAACTTGAAAACTATGAAACCCGCGAATTCATTTGCAATTCATTGGCCGTTTAAGGTCAGTATCCGTCGCAATAAATACTAGATGACATATACTAAAATTGGTGTTTGCCTTGTGTTTTATCTTATGTTTTTTTTTCCTTTTATTCTGTAGCCAAGAAGTGTTATCTTTGGATCATAAACTAAACCATTAGAGTGTTCTATTTCTAACTCCATGTATACTTGCGGAGTTGTTGCCCCTTTGTATACTTCAGTCCTAGCAGAAAATGTTTGTACTTCTGTTCTATGTTTTGTATAAGGTCAAGGCCGTCTCAATGAACGATTACAAATACCGTCTTGCTAACATAAATTCAACTCAAGTAGCTGATATACGGATAAGTAGATCATGCGTACATTTTCTTTGGACGCAACTAAATATTCCTTTATTTGTGTTTTCCGCCAACAACAACAACAACAACAACAACAACTCATGTTCATTAATTTCACAAATTTGCTACATTTTGGACAGAAAAACGCCTAATGACAACTGAAATTGAATTAAGTTTGTATAAAAACACGACCCACACAAATGCAAGGTTAAAGAACTGCACAGAAATAATCGTCTTACAAATACGTATGTTCATTTCTGTACAAACTATTTGATTTATAAATAACTTTATCACATACTTACCCTTGTTTTCCGTGTTATATACCCATTACGAATATTTTTATCTTACACATGTGTAAGATAACATATCAGACATTTCTATTGGCTAGACTAATCACACGCGACCTAGATATCCCCCGCATTGTTTGTAAACAAAATGGTTTAAACGCCAACAAATACTTACCTCAATAATGAAGCTGTAAGACTTCCGGGAGACAAATGGCTAACGAATCATAGTGCCAGAAAGCATCTTGTTCGAAATGTTCCGCCAACCAGATAATGCAGATTACTAGTCACAGAAATATCTGTTCAGTCAACAAATACAGCCACATTAGTGACTAACAACACGAGAACCTTTACAAACATCTCCATCTCAACAGGCAATATGCGATCAATGCCATAAAATTTGCTTGCCAGTTTAATCAGCTGTCGGTTACCAAAACACAAATACGAATTCCGCGGCACCGGCTTCTCATTACACTTGTAACGTCACATGAAGGCTAGAACAGTTTGTTCTCTGGAAACATTCTTGATGAAACTTTTTCAACATCAACATCCATGCAGTACAGAGTAAGGCTTTGTCGTAATCATCTGCATGTTGTGAAAATCAATGTACACTAAGAAAACGCTTTAAAGTCATCGTAGAAAGCGACAGCGACTAACTTTTAAATCTGTGCACACAGTAAAACTTGACAGACCGATGTACAGGGGGGAGAATCGAGCTTAACCTTAGCATTCAAACAAGATGGCGGCGCCCATGTAAAAGGTGTAGTTTTGTCAAACATTCGGACATCGGCATCGACTCGAGAGGAAAACGAACTAAAAGGCACGGCTAAGGTTAGAATCCCTCGATAATATTGGCCTGTTTTGACGATTAGCAACACTATTCATGATTGTTGTGTCAAGTTGGTGCAATATAAATGTGTATTGATCAAAAGTTATCCGTCTAGAAACCCGTAATGACGTATTTGTTTCAAAATTAGTATTTATGCACAATGCTAAGGAGCAGTGCACGCAAATAAGTGGCTTTTAGTTCGTTTTCCTCTCGAGTCGATGCCGATGTCCGAATGTTTGACAAAACTACAGCATGTTTCATGGAGATCCAAGTACCAATGGGTGTGGAATTTTCTCTAGCAGGTTTTTCACAATATGCCAGTGTCTAAACTGGCTTCCAAAATTTTAAATCGCCGAAAAACTCACCTTTTACATGGGCGCCGCCATCTTGTTTGAATGCTAAGGTTAAGCTCGATTCTCCCCCCTGATGTAGGTCACAAAAACCGCGTAAATGCATGTACTCTCAGTGTGACGTCATCAAATTGTGTACTTATTGTGTGTTTTTTGGTTAAAATTGTTCTTTATTCATGTTGTTGGATATTTTACTACACATTTTTATATTTGTGACTTGTTCAGCGCTTTATCAGAATTAAAACTTGATAACTACTAGCTGCTTTTGTCAGTTTCATTTGGAACTATTTATATGGCGCATCGTTGACATTCCAATCAGAGTACTTTGGCTGTCAAACAATGGGTTTAGAAAGTGGAACTAAATTGGTAATAAAAACACCGTTTTAAGCATGTGATAAAAAAGATCTGACACTCGTTGTCATTTATACAAGAATTTTATTAAACTCGTCCATGAAAGTTGTAAGTAAGCTCGCAAGAGGCTCGCTTACTAACAAATTTCACGAACTCGTTTAATAAAATCTTGTATTAAATGACAACTCGTGTCAGTTCCTATATTTAATAAAAGTACTAGACCAGTACGTTATATTTGTACCTGATCAATGTGTTGTTTGTGTACTAGATCAGTGTGTTGTATGTGTACTAGATCAGTGTGTTGTACGTGTTCTAGACCATTGTGTTGTACGTGTACTAGATCAGTGTGTTGTACGTGTTCTAGACCAGTGTGTTGTACGTGTATTAGATCAGTGTGATGTATGTGTACTAGATCAGTGTATTGAATGTGTACTAGATCAGTGTGTTGTATGTGTACTAGATCAGTGTGATGTATGTGTACTAGATAAGTGTGTTGTATGTGTACTAGACCAGTGTGTTGTATATGTAATAGATCAGTGTGTTGTATGTGTACTAGATCAGTGTGTTGTATGTGTACTAGATCAGTGTGTTGTATGTGTACTAGATCAATGTGTTATATAAGTACTAGATCAGTGTATTGTATGTGTACTAGACCAGTGTGATGTATGTGTACTAGATCAGTGTATTGTATATGTACTAGATCAGTGTATTGTATGTGTACTAGTTCAGTGTGAAGTATGTGTACTAGATCAATGTGTTGTATATGTACTAGATCAGTGTGTTGTATGTGTACTAGTTCAGTGTGATGTATGTGTACTAGATCAGTGTATTGCATGTGTACTAGATCAGTGTGTTGTATGTGTACTAGATCAATGTGTTGTATGTGTATTAGATCAGTGTGCTGTATGTGTACTAGACCAGTGTGTTGTATGTGTACTAGATCAGTGTTTTGTATGTATACTAGATCAATGTGATGTATGTGTACTAGATCAATGTGTTGTATATGTACTAGATCAGTGTGTTGTATGTGTACTAGTTCAGTGTGATGTATGTGTACTAGATCAGTGTATTGTATGTGTACTAGATCAGTGTGTTGTATGTGTACTAGATCAATGTATTGTATGTGTACTAGATCAGTGTGTTGGATGTGTACTAGATCAGTGTGATGTATGTGCACTAGATCAGTGTGATGTATGTGTACTAGAACAGTGTGTTGTATGTGTACTAGATCAGTGTGATGTATGTGTACTAGATCAGTGTATTGTATGTGTACTAGACCAGTGTGTTGTATGTGTACTAGATCAGGTTGTTGTACACGTACTAGACAAGTGTGATGTATGTGTACTAGATCAGTGTGTTGTACGTGTTCTAGACCAGTGTGTTGTACGTGTACTAGATCAGTGTGTTGTACGTGTACTAGATCAGTGTGATGTATGTGTACTAGATCAATGTGATGTATGTGTACTAGATCAGTGTGATGTATGTGTACTAGACCAGTGTGTTGTATGTGTACTAGACCAGTGTGATGTATGTGTACTAGATCAGTGTGTTGTACGTGTTCTAGACCAGTGTGTTGTATGTGCACTAGATCAGTGTGTTGTACGTGTACTAGATAAGTGTATTGTATGTGTACTAGATCTTTGTGTTATATGTGTACTAGACCAGTGTGATGTATGTTTACTAGATCAGTGTGTTGTATGTGTACTAGACCAGTGTGATGTATGTATACTAGATCAGTGTATTGTATGTGTTATAGATTAGTGTGATGTTTGTGTACTAGATCAGTGTATTGTATGTGTACTAGATCGGTGTATGTATGTGTACTAGATCAGTGTGATGTATGTGTACTAAATCAGTGTGATGTATGTGTACTAGATCAGTGCGATGTATATGTACTAGATCAATGTGATGTATGTGAACTAGAACAGTGTGATGTATGTGTACTAGACCAGTGTGATGCATGTGTACTAGATCAATGTGATGTGTGTGTACTAGAACAGTGTGATGCATGTGTACTAGACCAATGTGATGTATGTGTACTAGATCAATTAGTTGTATGTGTACTAGATCAGTGTGTTGTATGTGTACTAGAGTGTGTTGTATATGTTCTGGATCAATGAGTTGTATGTGTACTAGATCAGTGTGTTGTATGTGTACTAGATCAATGAGTTGTATGTGTACTAGATCAGTGTGTTGTACGTGTTCTAGACCAGTGTGTTGTACGTGTACTAGATCAGTGTGTTGTACGTGTACTAGATCAGTGTTATGTATGTGTACTAGATCAATGTGATGTATGTGTACTAGATCAGTGTGATGTAGGTGTACTAGACCAGTGTGATGTATGTGTACTAGATCAGTGTATTGTACGTGTTCTAGACCAGTGTGTTGTATGTGCACTAGATCAATGAGTTGTATGTGTACTAGATCAGTGTGTTGTATATGTTCTAGATCAATGAGTTGTATGTGTACTAGACAAGTGTGATGTATGTGTACTAGATCAGTGTGTTGTACGTGTTCTAGACCAGTGTGTTGTACGTGTACTAGATCAGTGTGTTGTACGTGTACTAGAACAGTGTGATGTATGTGTACTAGACCAGTGTGATGCATGTGTACTAGATCAATGTGATGTGTGTGTACTAGAACAGTGTGATGCATGTGTACTAGACCAATGTGATGTATGTGTACTAGATCAATTAGTTGTATGTGTACTAGATCAGTGTGTTGTATGTGTACTAGAGTGTGTTGTATATGTTCTAGATCAATGAGTTGTATGTGTACTAGATCAGTGTGTTGTATGTGTACTAGATCAGTGTGTTGTACGTGTACTAGAACAGTGTGTTGTACGTGTACTAGATCAGTATGTTGTACGTGTACTAGATCAGTGTGATGTATGTGTACTAGATCAATGTGATGTACGTGTACTAGATCAGTGTGATGTAGGTGTACTAGACCAGTGTGTTGTATGTGTACTAGACCAGTGTGATGTATGTGTACTAGATCAGTGTGTTGTACGTGTTCTAGACCAGTGTGTTGTATGTGCACTAGATCAATGAGTTGTAAGTGTACTAGATCAGTGTGTTGTATATGTTCTAGATCAATGAGTTGTATGTGTACTAGACAAGTGTGATGTATGTGTACTAGATCAGTGTGTTGTACGTGTTCTAGACCAGTGTGTTGTACGTGTACTAGATCAGTGTGATGTATGTGTACTAGATCAATGTGATGTACGTGTACTAGATCAGTGTGATGTAGGTGTACTAGACCAGTGTGTTGTATGTGTACTAGACCAGTGTGATGTATGTGTACTAGATCAGTGTGTTGTACGTGTTCTAGACCAGTGTGTTGTATGTGCACTAGATCAATGAGTTGTAAGTGAACTAGATCAGTGTGTTGTATATGTTCTAGATCAATGAGTTGTATGTGTACTAGACAAGTGTGATGTATGTGTACTAGATCAGTGTGTTGTACGTGTTCTAGACCAGTGTGTTGTACGTGTACTAGATCAGTGTGTTGTACATGTACTAGATCAGTGTGATGTATGTGTACTAGATCAATGTGATGTATGTGTACTAGATCAGTGTGATGTAAATGTACTAGACCAGTGTGTTGTATGTGTGCTAGACCAGTGTGATGTATGTGTACTAGATCAGTGTGTTGTACGTGTTCTAGAACAGTGTGTTGTATGTGCACTAGATCAGTGTGTTGTACGTGTACTAGATAAGTGTATTGTATGTGTACTAGATCTTTGTGTTGTATGTGTACTAGACCAGTGTGATGTATGTTTACTAGATCAGTGTGTTGTATGTGTACTAGACCAGTGTGATGTATGTATACTAGATCAGTGTATTGTATGTGTAATAGATTAGTGTGATGTTTGTGTACAAGATCAGTGTATTGTATGTGTACTATATCGGTGTATGTATGTGTACTAGATCAGTGTGATGTATGTGTACTTAATCAGTGTGATGTATGTGTACTAGATCAGTGCGGTGTATATGTACTAGATCAATGTGATGTATGTGTACTAGAACAGTGTGATGTATGTGTACTAGACCAGTGTGATGCATGTGTACTAGATCAATGTGATGTGTGTGTACTAGAACAGTGTGATGCATGTGTACTAGACCAATGTGATGTTTGTGTACTAGATCAATTAGTTGTATGTGTACTAGATCAGTGTGTTGTTTGTGTACTAGAGTGTGTTGTATATGTTCTAGATCAATGAGTTGTATGTGTACTAGATCAGTGTGTTGTATGTGTACTAGATCAATGTGATGTATGTGTAGTAGAACAGTGTGATGTATGTGTACTAGATCAGTGTGTTGTATATGTACTAGATCAATTTGATGTATGTGTACTAGAACAGTGTGTTGTATATGTACTAGATCAGTGTGTTGTATGTGTACTAGATCAATGTGATGTATGTGTAGTAGAACAGTGTGATGTATGTGTACTAGATCAGTGTGTTGTATATGTACTAGATCAATTTGATGTATGTGTACTAGAACAGTGTGTTGTATATGTACTAGATCAGTGTGCTGTATGTGTACTTGACCAGTGTGATGTATATGTACTAGATCAATGAGTTGTATGTGTACTAGATCAGTGTGTTGTATGTGTACTAGATCAATTTGATGTATGTGTAGTAGAACAGTGTGTTGTATATGTACTAGATCAGTGTGTTGTATGTGTACTAGATCAGTGTGTTGTATATGTACTAGATCAATGTTATGTATGTGTACTAGATCAGTGTGATGTATGTGTACTAGATCAATGTGATGTATGTTTACTAGATCAGTGTGTTGTATATGTACTAGATAAGTGTGATGTATGTGTACTAGATCAGTGTGATGTATGGTACTAGATAAGTGTGTTGTATGTGTACTAGATCAGTGTGTTGTATGTGTACTAGATCAATGTGATGTATGTGTACTTGACCAGTGTGTTGTATATGTACTAGATCAATGAGTTGTATGTGTACTAGATCAGTGTGTTGTATGTGTACTAGATCAATGTGTTGTATGTGTACTAGATCTGTGTGTTGTATGTGTACTTGACCAGTGTGATGTATGTGTACTAGATCAATGAGTTGTATGTGTACTAGATCAATGAGTTGTATGTGTACTAGATCAGTGTGTTGTATGTGTACTTGACCAGTGTGATGTATGTGTACTAGATGAATGAGTTGTATGTGTACTATATCAGTGTGTTGTATGTGTACTTGACCAGTGTGATGTATGTTTACTAGATCAATGAGTTGTATGTGTACTAGATCAGTGTGTTGTATGTGTACTTGACCAGTGTGATGTATGTGTACTAGATCAATGAGTTTTATGTGTACTAGATCAGTGTGTTGTATGTGTAATAGATCAATGTGTTGTATATGTACTAGATCAATGTGATGTATGTGTACTAGATCAATGTGATGAATGTGTACTAGATCAATGTGATGTATGTGTACTAGAACAGTGCCATGCATGTGTACTCGACCAATGTGTTGTATGTGTAATGGATCAATTAGTTGTATGTGTACTAGATCAGTTTGTTGTATGTGTACTTGACCAGTGTGATGTATGTGTACTAGATCAATGAGTTGTATGTGTACTAGATCAGTGTGTTGTATGTGTAATAGATCAATGTGTTGTATATGTACTAGATCAATGTGATGTATGTGTACTAGATCAATGTGATGAATGTGTACTAGATCAATGTGATGTATGTGTACTAGAACAGTGCCATGCATGTGTACTCGACCAATGTGTTGTATGTGTACTGGATCAATTAGTTGTATGTGTACCAGATCAGTGTGTTGTATGTGTACTAGATCAATGTGTTGTATATGTACTAGATCAGTGTGTTGTATGTGTACTAGTTCAGTGTGATGTATGTGTACTAGATCAGTGTATTGCATGTGTACTAGATCAGTGTGTTGTATGTGTACTAGATCAATGTGTTGTATGTGTATTAGATCAGTGTGCTGTATGTGTACTAGACCAGTGTGTTGTATGTGTACTAGATCAGTGTTTTGTATGTATACTAGATCAATGTGATGTATGTGTACTAGATCAATGTGTTGTATATGTACTAGATCAGTGTGTTGTATGTGTACTAGTTCAGTGTGATGTATGTGTACTAGATCAGTGTATTGTATGTGTACTAGATCAGTGTGTTGTATGTGTACTAGATCAATGTATTGTATGTGTACTAGATCAGTGTGTTGGATGTGTACTAGATCAGTGTGATGTATGTGCACTAGATCAGTGTGATGTATGTGTACTAGAACAGTGTGTTGTATGTGTACTAGATCAGTGTGATGTATGTGTACTAGATCAGTGTATTGTATGTGTACTAGACCAGTGTGTTGTATGTGTACTAGATCAGGTTGTTGTACACGTACTAGACAAGTGTGATGTATGTGTACTAGATCAGTGTGTTGTACGTGTTCTAGACCAGTGTGTTGTACGTGTACTAGATCAGTGTGTTGTACGTGTACTAGATCAGTGTGATGTATGTGTACTAGATCAATGTGATGTATGTGTACTAGATCAGTGTGATGTATGTGAACTAGACCAGTGTGTTGTATGTGTACTAGACCAGTGTGATGTATGTGTACTAGATCAGTGTGTTGTACGTGTTCTAGACCAGTGTGTTGTATGTGCACTAGATCAGTGTGCTGTACGTGTACTAGATAAGTGTATTGTATGTGTACTAGATCTTTGTGTTATATGTGTACTAGACCAGTGTGATGTATGTTTACTAGATCAGGTTGTTGTACACGTACTAGACAAGTGTGATGTATGTGTACTAGATCAGTGTGTTGTACGTGTTCTAGACCAGTGTGTTGTACGTGTACTAGATCAGTGTGTTGTACGTGTACTAAATCAGTGTGATTTATGTGTACTAGATCAATGTGATGTATGTGTACTAGATCAGTGTGATGTATGTGTACTAGACCAGTGTGTTGTATGTGTACTAGACCAGTGTGATGTATGTGTACTAGATCAGTGTGTTGTACGTGTTCTAGACCAGTGTGTTGTATGTGCACTAGATCAGTGTGTTGTACGTGTACTAGATAAGTGTATTGTATGTGTACTAGATCTTTGTGTTATATGTGTACTAGACCAGGGTGATGTATGTTTACTAGATCAGTGTGCTGTATGTGTACTAGACCAGTGTGATGTATGTATACTAGATCAGTGTATTGTATGTGTTATAGATTAGTGTGATGTTTGTGTACTAGATCAGTGTATTGTATGTGTACTAGATCGGTGTATGTATGTGTACTAGATCAGTGTGATGTATGTGTACTAAATCAGTGTGATGTATGTGTACTAGATCAGTGCGATGTATATGTACTAGATCAATGTGATGTATGTGAACTAGAACAGTGTGATGTATGTGTACTAGACCAGTGTGATGCATGTGTACTAGATCAATGTGATGTGTGTGTACTAGAACAGTGTGATGCATGTGTACTAGACCAATGTGATGTATGTGTACTAGATCAATTAGTTGTATGTGTACTAGATCAGTGTGTTGTATGTGTACTAGAGTGTGTTGTATATGTTCTGGATCAATGAGTTGTATGTGTACTAGATCAGTGTGTTGTATATGTACTAGATCAATGAGTTGTATGTGTACTAGATCAGTGTGTTGTACGTGTTCTAGACCAGTTTGTTGTACGTGTACTAGATCAGTGTGTTGTACGTGTACTAGATCAGTGTTATGTATGTGTACTAGATCAATGTGATGTATGTGTACTAGATCAGTGTGATGTAGGTGTACTAGACCAGTGTGTTGTATGTGTACTAGACCAGTGTGATGTATGTGTACTAGATCAGTGTATTGTACGTGTTCTAGACCAGTGTGTTGTATGTGCACTAGATCAATGAGTTGTATGTGTACTAGATCAGTGTGTTGTATATGTTCTAGATCAATGAGTTGTATGTGTACTAGACAAGTGTGATGTATGTGTACTAGATCAGTGTGTTGTACGTGTTCTAGACCAGTGTGTTGTACGTGTACTAGATCAGTGTGTTGTACGTGTACTAGAACAGTGTGATGTATGTGTACTAGATCAGTGTGTTGTAAGTGTACTAGAACAGTGTGTTGTACGTGTACTAGATCAGTGTGTTGTACGTGTACTAGATCAGTGTGATGTATGTGTACTAGATCAATGTGATGTACGTGTACTAGATCAGTGTGATGTAGGTGTACTAGACCAGTGTGTTGTATGTGTACTAGACCAGTGTGATGTATGTGTACTAGATCAGTGTGTTGTACGTGTTCTAGACCAGTGTGTTGTATGTGCACTAGATCAATGAGTTGTAAGTGTACTAGATCAGTGTGTTGTATATGTTCTAGATCAATGAGTTGTATGTGTACTAGACAAGTGTGATGTATGTGTACTAGATCAGTGTGTTGTACGTGTTCTAGACCAGTGTGTTGTACGTGTACTAGATCAGTGTGATGTATGTGTACTAGATCAATGTTGTGTACGTGTACTAGATCAGTGTGATGTAGGTGTACTAGACCAGTGTGTTGTATGTGTACTAGACCAGTGTGATGTATGTGTACTAGATCAGTGTGTTGTACGTGTTCTAGACCAGTGTGTTGTATGTGCACTAGATCAATGAGTTGTAAGTGAACTAGATCAGTGTGATGTTTGTGTTCTAGATCAATGAGTTGTATGTGTACTAGACAAGTGTGATGTATGTGTACTAGATCAGTGTGTTGTACGTGTTCTAGACCAGTGTGTTGTACGTGTACTAGATCAGTGTGTTGTACATGTACTAGATCAGTGTGATGTATGTGTACTAGATCAATGTGATGTATGTGTACTAGATCAGTGTGATGTAAATGTACTAGACCAGTGTGTTGTATGTGTGCTAGACCAGTGTGATGTATGTGTACTAGATCAGTGTGTTGTACGTGTTCTAGACCAGTGTGTTGTATGTGCACTAGATCAGTGTGTTGTACGTGTACTAGATAAGTGTATTGTATGTGTACTAGATCTTTGTGTTGTATGTGTACTAGACCAGTGTGATGTATGTTTACTAGATCAGTGTGTTGTATGTGTACTAGACCAGTGTGATGTATGTATACTAGATCAGTGTATTGTATGTGTAATAGATTAGTGTGATGTTTGTGTACAAGATCAGTGTATTGTATGTGTACTATATCGGTGTATGTATGTGTACTAGATCAGTGTGATGTATGTGTACTTAATCAGTGTGATGTATGTGTACTAGATCAGTGCGATGTATATGTACTAGATCAATGTGATGTATGTGTACTAGAACAGTGTGATGTATGTGTACTAGACCAGTGTGATGCATGTGTACTAGATCAATGTGATGTGTGTGTACTAGAACAGTGTGATGCATGTGTACTAGACCAATGTGATGTTTGTGTACTAGACCAATTAGTTGTATGTGTACTAGATCAGTGTGTTGTTTGTGTACTAGAGTGTGTTGTATATGTTCTAGATCAATGAGTTGTATGTGTACTAGATCAGTGTGTTGTATGTGTACTAGATCAATGTGATGTATGTGTAGTAGAACAGTGTGATGTATGTGTACTAGATCAGTGTGTTGTATATGTACTAGATCAATTTGATGTATGTGTACTAGAACAGTGTGTTGTATATGTACTAGATCAGTGTGTTGTATGTGTACTAGATCAATGTGATGTATGTGTATTAGAACAGTGTGATGTATGTGTACTAGATCAGTGTGTTGTATATGTACTAGATCAATTTGATGTATGTGTACTAGAACAGTGTGTTGTATATGTACTAGATCAGTGTGTTGTATGTGTACTAGATCAATGTGATGTATGTGTAGTAGAACAGTGTGTTGTACGTGTTCTAAACCAGTTTGTTGTACGTGTACTAGATCAGTGTGTTGTACGTGTACTAGATCAGTGTTATGTATGTGTACTAGATCAATGTGATGTATGTGTACTAGATCAGTGTGATGTAGGTGTACTAGACCAGTGTGTTGTATGTGTACTAGACCAGTGTGATGTATGTGTACTAGATCAGTGTATTGTACGTGTTCTAGACCAGTGTGTTGTATGTGCACTAGATCAATGAGTTGTATGTGTACTAGATCAGTGTGTTGTATATGTTCTAGATCAATGAGTTGTATGTGTACTAGACAAGTGTGATGTATGTGTACTAGATCAGTGTGTTGTACGTGTTCTAGACCAGTGTGTTGTACGTGTACTAGATCAGTGTGTTGTACATGTACTAGAACAGTGTGATGTATGTGTACTAGACCAGTGTGATGCATGTGTACTAGATCAATGTGATGTGTGTGTACTAGAACAGTGTGATGCATGTGTACTAGACCAATGTGATGTATGTGTACTAGATCAATTAGTTGTATGTGTACTAGATCAGTGTGTTGTATGTGTACTAGAGTGTGTTGTATATGTTCTAGATCAATGAGTTGTATGTGTACTAGATCAGTGTGTTGTATGTGTACTAGATCAGTGTGTTGTACGTGTACTAGAACAGTGTGTTGTACGTGTACTAGATCAGTGTGTTGTACGTGTACTAGATCAGTGTGATGTATGTGTACTAGATCAATGTGATGTACGTGTACTAGATCAGTGTGATGTAGGTGTACTAGACCAGTGTGTTGTATGTGTACTAGACCAGTGTGATGTATGTGTACTAGATCAGTGTGTTGTACGTGTTCTAGACCAGTGTGTTGTATGTGCACAAGATCAATGAGTTGTAAGTGTACTAGATCAGTGTGTTGTATATGTTCTAGATCAATGAGTTGTATATGTACTAGACAAGTGTGATGTATGTGTACTAGATCAGTGTGTTGTACGTGTTCTAGACCAGTGTGTTGTACGTGTACTAGATCAGTGTGATGTATGTGTACTAGATCAATGTGATGTACGTGTACTAGATCAGTGTGATGTAGGTGTACTAGACCAGTGTGTTGTATGTGTACTAGACCAGTGTGATGTATGTGTACTAGATCAGTGTGTTGTACGTGTTCTAGACCAGTGTGTTGTATGTGCACTAGATCAATGAGTTGTAAGTGAACTAGATCAGTGTGATGTTTGTGTTCTAGATCAATGAGTTGTATGTGTACTAGACAAGTGTGATGTATGTGTACTAGATCAGTGTGTTGTACGTGTTCTAGACCAGTGTGTTGTACGTGTACTAGATCAGTGTGTTGTACATGTACTAGATCAGTGTGATGTATGTGTACTAGATCAATGTGATGTATGTGTACTAGATCAGTGTGATGTAAATGTACTAGACCAGTGTGTTGTATGTGTGCTAGACCAGTGTGATGTATGTGTACTAGATCAGTGTGTTGTACGTGTTCTAGACCAGTGTGTTGTATGTGCACTAGATCAGTGTGTTGTACATGTACTAGATAAGTGTATTGTATGTGTACTAGATCTTTGTGTTGTATGTGTACTAGACCAGTGTGATGTATGTTTACTAGATCAGTGTGTTGTATGTGTACTAGACCAGTGTGATGTATGTATACTAGATCAGTGTATTGTATGTGTAATAGATTAGTGTGATGTTTGTGTACAAGATCAGTGTATTGTATGTGTACTATATCGGTGTATGTATGTGTACTAGATCAGTGTGATGTATGTGTACTTAATCAGTGTGATGTATGTGTACTAGATCAGTGCGATGTATATGTACTAGATCAATGTGATGTATGTGTACTAGAACAGTGTGATGTATGTGTACTAGACCAGTGTGATGCATGTGTACTAGATCAATGTGATGTGTGTGTACTAGAACAGTGTGATGCATGTGTACTAGACCAATGTGATGTTTGTGTACTAGATCAATTAGTTTTATGTGTACTAGATCAGTGTGTTGTTTGTGTACTAGAGTGTGTTGTATATGTTCTAGATCAATGAGTTGTATGTGTACTAGATCAGTGTGTTGTATGTGTACTAGATCAATGTGATGTATGTGTAGTAGAACAGTGTGATGTATGTGTACTAGATCAGTGTGTTGTATATGTACTAGATCAATTTGATGTATGTGTACTAGAACAGTGTGTTGTATATGTACTAGATCAGTGTGTTGTATGTGTACTAGATCAATGTGATGTATGTGTAGTAGAACAGTGTGATGTATGTGTACTAGATCAGTGTGTTGTATATGTACTAGATCAATTTGATGTATGTGTACTAGAACAGTGTGTTGTATATGTACTAGATCAGTGTGTTGTATGTGTACTTGACCAGTGTGATGTATATGTACTAGATCAATGAGTTGTATGTGTACTAGATCAGTGTGTTGTATGTGTACTAGATCAATTTGATGTATGTGTAGTAGAACAGTGTGTTGTATATGTACTAGATCAGTGTGTTGTATGTGTACAAGATCAGTGTGTTGTATATGTACTAGATCAATGTTATGTATGTGTACTAGATCAGTGTGATGTATGTGTACTAGATCAATGTGATGTATGTTTACTAGATCAGTGTGTTGTATATGTACTAGATAAGTGTGATGTATGTGTACTAGATCAGTGTGATGTATGGTACTAGATAAGTGTGTTGTATGTGTACTAGATCAGTGTGTTGTATGTGTACTAGATCAATGTGATGTATGTGTACTTGACCAGTGTGTTGTATATGTACTAGATCAATGAGTTGTATGTGTACTAGATCAGTGTGTTGTATGTGTACTAGATCAATGTGTTGTATGTGTACTAGATCTGTGTGTTGTATGTGTACTTGACCAGTGTGATGTATGTGTACTAGATCAATGAGTTGTACGTGTACTAGATCAGTGTGTTGTATGTGTACTTGACCAGTGTGATGTATGTGTACTAGATGAATGAGTTGTATGTGTACTAGATCAGTGTGTTGTATGTGTACTTGACCAGTGTGATGTATGTGTACTAGATCAATGAGTTGTATGTGTACTAGATCAGTGTGTTGTATGTGTACTTGACCAGTGTGATGTATGTGTACTAGATCAATGAGTTTTATGTGTACTAGATCAGTGTGTTGTATGTGTAATAGATCAATGTGTTGTATATGTACTAGATCAATGTGATGTATGTGTACTAGAACAGTGCCATGCATGTGTACTCGACCAATGTGTTGTATGTGTAATGGATCAATTAGTTGTATGTGTACTAGATCAGTGTGTTGTATGTGTACTTGACCAGTGTGATGTATGTGTACTAGATCAATGAGTTGTATGTGTACTAGATCAGTGTGTTGTATGTGTAATAGATCAATGTGTTGTATATGTACTAGATCAATGTGATGTATGTGTACTAGATCAATGTGATGAATGTGTACTAGATCAATGTGATGTATGTGTACTAGAACAGTGCCATGCATGTGTACTCGACCAATGTGTTGTATGTGTACTGGATCAATTAGTTGTATGTGTACCAGATCAGTGTGTTGTATGTGTTCTAGATCAATGTGTTGTATATGTACTAGATCAATGTGATGTATGTGTACTAGATCAATGTGATGAATGTGTACTAGATCAATGTGATGTATGTGTACTAGAACAGTGTCATGCATGTGTACTCGACCAATGTGTTGTATGTGTACTGGATCAATTAGTTGTATGTGTACTAGATCAGTGTGTTGTATGTGTAGTAGATCAGTGTATTGTATATGTACTAGATCAGTGTGATGTATGTGTACTAGATCAGTGTGATGTATGTGTACTAGATCAATGTGATGTATGTGTACTAGAACAGTGTGATGTATGTGTACTAGATCAATGTGTTGTATGTGTACTAGATCAGTGTGTTGTATATGTACTAGATCAATGTGATGTATGTGTACTAGATCAATGTGATGTATGTGTACTAGATCAATGTGATGTATGTGTACTAGAACAATGTGATGTATGTGTACTAGAACAGTGTGATGTATGCGTACTAGATCAGTGTGATGTATGTGTACTAGGTCAGTGTGTTGTATGTGTACTAGATCAGTGTGTTGTATGTGTACTAGAACAGTGTGATGTATGTGTACTAGATCAGTGTGTTGTATGTGTACTAGATCAGTGTGATGTATGAGTACTTGACCAGTGTGATGCATGTGTACTAGATCAATGTGTTGTATGTGTACTAGATCAATTAGTTGTATGTGTACTAGATCAATGTGATGTATGTGTACTAGAACAGTGTCATGCATGTGTACTCGACCAATGTGTTGTATGTGTACTAGATCAATTAGTTGTATGTGTACTAGATCAGTTTGTTGTACGTGTACTAGATCAGTGTTATGTATTTGTTCTAGATCATTGTGATGTACGTGTACTAGATAAGTGTGTGGTATGTGTACAAGATCAGTGTGATGTATGTGTATTAGATCTGTGTGTTTTATATGTACTAGACCAGTGTGTTGTACGTGTACTAGATCAGTGTGTTGTACGTGTTCTAGATCAGTGTGTTGTTTGTGTACTAGACCAGTGTGATGTATGTGTACTAGATCAGTGTGTTGAATGTGTACTAGATCAGTGTGTTGTATATGTATTAGACCAGTGTATTGTATGTGTACTAGACCAGTGTATTGAATGTGTACTAGATCAGTGTGTTGTATATGTATTAGACCAGTGTATTGTATGTGTACTAGACCAGTGTATTGTACGTGTTCTAGATCAGTGTGATGTATGTGTACTAGATCAGTGTGTTGTATGTGTACTAGATCAGTGTGATGTATGTGTACTAGAACAGTGTATTGTATGTGTACTAGATCAGTGTGATGTATGTGTACTAGACCAGTGTATTGTATGTGTACTAGATCAGTGTGTTGTTTGTGTACTAGATCAGTGTGATGTATGTGTACTAGATCAGTGTGTTAAATGTGTACTTTATCAGTGTGATGTATGTGTACTAGATCCTTGTGATGTTTGTGTACTAGACCAGTGTGATGTATGTGTACTAGATCAGTGTGATGTTTGTGTTCTAGACCAGTGTGATGTATGTGTACTAGATCAGTGTGATGTATGTGTACTAGATCAGTGTGATGTATGTGTACCTGATCAGTGTGATGTATGTGTACTAGATCCGTGTGTTGTATGGTACTTTACCTTTGTGTTGTATTTGTACTAAAACTGTGTGATGTAAAGCTTAAGCTACGAGGATTTCATTGTTTTGGTTTAGTTTTTATATTTTCTCATTTAAAACTGATGTTTGACTGTTAAGAGATATTTTATTTATACATAATAAACAGCTTTTTGTTATAAAAAATATCAAGGATAAGTTAGCCATTTGGCGAAAAAAAATGAAATAAGTTATGTTTAAGCCTTTTCTAATTGGGTCCTGTTGTTAATGTGAATGCACTGTTTGGTTATGATCATATTTGTATGGCTTTTAATCTTCTATGCATTAATTGACATTTGTAGGCTGTCTGTTAAGATATGTCAGTTAAAGTCCCTTAAGAGGGTAAGATTAACTACATAACAGGCAGAATTAACGAGACATGAAAACAGTAAGCATTGGCTTAAACCCTCGAACAAATAGCATAATACTTATCTGATTACTCGTATTACTAATTTAAACAATCTATTGCAAGTTTCAAACTCGACAAAATAAAATAAAACTATTAGTCAAAAGAAAGTCTCTAAATTGACATACGGACAATTAGTGTAATGTCAAAAATTTCCGTTGAATGTTAATCCAGCGAGACACAAAAATTGAAAGTTTCACAAACATTGCCTTAACTGACCAATAGGTATAGGTCATTGTATTAAATAAACGATAACGAATAAAATGGTTGAAATTATTTGTTGAACTGACAATGCACCTCAGTCGAGAATGTGTTCGCCTTTACCACTGAAACATGTACGCGTAAGAAACTACAGTAATATGAACATATGGATTGATAGTTAATTTAAATTCCTCCATGGTACTATGTTTCTACATCTCAACATAAAAGTTTTTTTACGGAATTCTGCTACATAACAGGCAGAATTAACGAGACATGAAAACAGTAAGCATTGGCTTAAACCCTCGAACAAATAGCATAATACTTATGCAAGTTTTGTTACGGAATTCTGCTACGGCCATCGCGACCTCGTCTCTCGCCCCTTGAAATTGGCCTAGCAATAAACTCAAGGTTTGTTTGTTACTTTCACACATCTTTTTTTTTTTATCAATTTATGCAGTAAATCACACTCATAAAAAGACGCGAGATTTCAATTTAAAAATCCGCCCATCTTTCTTTATGACAAGCGTTGTCATGTGCATACAAAGCTCTTGTTTCTGTTCATTCAGCGTAATTATAGACATGTTCAAAACAAAACGAAATTTGAATCTAAGAATATTCACTGTGTAATTTTATTGAGCAGAACCGCAGTAATGCAAATACCTTTCGACAATTTTGACTAAATTGTTTAAACGATCAATATAGAATTAGGGTGTCGATCTAAATTTAAAAGACATATAGTTTATTAAATCATGCTACGTGTACTTTATTGGCACAGTAATGGTTTCAAACATGAAAGTATGAAAGTTTTTTAATTCAATGTTCTAACTTCGTACGATACGTGTGTAAACAAGCTGGCCCATTTCCCGCAAAAAATGAATAGAGTTCCCGTGCCGGTAACGGTCCGATACCCCCTGTTAATAAAATAAAGCTATTGGCGAGATGGTTATTTGAAGTGAAATACATATACAACCAATTGTGTAATAGTTAGATGACATTGATTAAAATCTTAATGATTAAAAATGGATGGAGTGAGGGTTGCGAACAAGCTCTTCTTAATCATTAACATTTTAACTGCCTTAGAATATAATCTCATTGGCTGACACATTGTTAATGTAGAATCTGACGCAGGTGTGTGTATCGGAATATAGGCATTGTGCGGACCTTTAAACACTCGCGAGAGTTGAAAATCTTAATGATTAAGACAAGTACTTAATGATTGCCTATCTATAAGTTCTTTGGCTGTAAATGTAGGTTGTATTTTAAAGAGTGTTGCATTTCAGAACTATATTATAACGGTGTATCCTACTGTTGACATCCAGTATAACGGTGAGTTCGGTGTGTACACGCGTATCCATGGAGACCGCGTAGCGACTGAGACGGACCGAACGATACACCATACAAAACAGCCAACTGGAGCGCAGTTTAATCTGTGGTGTGCTGTTTTTGATATGAAATTAGCAAACATACAATTGGTGCTATCCGAGACTAATAACAAATTCTACTCTTAAGTGCTACTGAACTTCACCGTCTCTCGAACCAGTTCACGTACGCAACTAGTGGTGGCATTTGCCGGTGCCAAAAATGTTATCTTGATATATTTTTAATGCTTTGTTTCATATGAAATGTTATAAGTGAAAAAACGTACTTGAAAACACAACAGATTAAACAGTAATTAATTTGTAATATTAGACCCGATTGAAGGTTACGTAGAATTTGGTCACGTTTCAATAATGTATGTTAGTGAAAGCGGGTTGTTTGTTTTTAACACTGTTATTCTACAGTCATGTGAAGTGTCCCTGAACACGGAAACATTACAAAGCCTGTGGCATGGTATTTTAAGTACATGTGTACGTATGAAGCAATTATTTTTTTTTTTTCGAAACGCCGCATCGACAACCTCCCAAGGGAGCAGATCTAAAGTTTATAATGCGTTGGGGGTGGGGGGGGGGGGGCATTTGGCCGGGATTTTTCCGCAGGGCAGGGATTTAACCCGGGCTTGGCTGGACCGAAAGTCAAAGTCCCCGCTATTCCCTGGACGGGGGGGGGTCCAATTGACTGGTGCATAACGTATTGTGTACACCTTTCTCATAGACTACTGATATTCATAGTGCCTGCATAATTTTCCATCTCAATAAAAGTACACGGGGATATCCGTTTGCAACCATGGTTCAAAAAGTTAGCATTTTTAAGCAGGGCTTAATTTCGCATTGCAATCCATGTGTGAACGTTTTTTTAAAAAAATCCAGTATTTAAATGATCCAGACACTTGTTTTAAAAAAATAGACAAGGCGAGATAACACTCTTAGAGCTAAAGCGCGTGCACTGAGCACATCGTCACATTGCCATCTTTCAATGCGTCATGTTCCTACTAATTCTTTTCGACAGATCCAGAGTGAGCGACATTCAAAGATTTGCGAGACAATTATGATGGGAAATAACTATACAACACTGGTGTTGCAAACAACTCTGCATAGTAATTTATCAACGTTCCCAGTTCCATGCAATTCCCTTTATTTGTATCTGTTATATGTTCCACGGAAAACGAGTCTCGATAAAATCCGGAGATCCACAATTGCACATTGCCATCTACAAAATATCCTAAATTTCATTTATTCGTTTGAAAAGATTACGAGAATAATGCTTTGGATAAAAAATGAATAAAGGGGAGGTTACTTCGCAACAAAATGAGTGCACTACACAACCCCACTTTGCCAACTAGCCATGTTTCAAGTTGTATTAAATTATTTAGAAAAAAATACCATTTCTGCTGCGGTCAAATTTCGGTTGAAGGTTGAAGAACAAACCCCCGTTGACAACAAGGACACATTCAGTGTAAAAGCTCAACATACGATGAACCACTTACATCAAGAAGAGATACCATGTTTACGAAACGAGCAGCTATTTAGGAAACGTTTTGTTTTATACACTTACAAATGGCACATGTATTTAAACAATTGACGTACTTCCTATAATGCGTCCGAACCTTGAGACAGACGTACTACTGTGATGGCCAAGAGTCAAAGTGAAATAGTGAATGTTAATACAAGATGGCACACCAAACATACCAACACCAATGCAAAAAAAAACCTTGAGTAATATTGTGTACAGTATATATACGATTACCAGCTGCAAAACCATTTCATATCGCCACATAACTTTTATATTGTTTACTTGCAGATAGAACACAGTCCTGCGCAAGAAATGGCGAGTCCCACACTTCCGGCGGTAAAATTTTCGTACAGTCACGTGCCGGATGACGTCATCAGACAACATCAAAGACAAGAAAAGTGTTTGCATCGTGTGCAGACGGACTCGCGTTCAACGCTTCCGCCTTCTCCTAACGGGTTCGCAGTTCAAAATGGACATGATCTTCAGCAATCTTACAAGAGGCGGACATCCGCCATGCGAGCGACAAGCAGTACTGTCAAAATGGAGCTACCGGATGTCGTCCAAGATACAAAAGATGTCACCACAAAAAGTTCTAAACTTGCGAGAGAAATATATGAAAAATATAATATGAAAAACAAATCACATAATTTATTAACTCCTGGTAAGAATACGCAAAACGGTATTGAACATTATTCGATGCCATGGCGAAACAAAACATTTCTTACACTTCCGCTTCGTTTCAACGGCACAGCCAATAGTGGCCTTACCCGTTTCGGAAGAGAAAAGACAAACATAACCGAGCTCAGATCGGACACCAGCGATTTGGACGAAAACTTCCGCTTTGAGAAGGATTGGGAAGATGGCCGCCACTGGTAAACAGCGACAGCCACTTCTGAATTGTTGGTACAAACTATAAAGTTTTGATTAGCGTCCTTTCGTGGTTTATTTCGGTTGCCGTTCATACGGTGTTATATTGAACAGAATATGGTAAACGATGGACACCAATTGTTATAAGTCGTTTTCACCGCGTGGACGTTTCATGTTTCTTGCCATACATTTGTCACCCATGGTGCATTTACGTCTGTACTTGCTCAACATTTAGTAATGTCACACATGTTGTCATATACACTAAACAACTGATATAATTTGTCAGCTTTCGAATTCCAACAGTTTTGAAAATGCGTGTAAGAAACCGCATCGAACGTCATGAACAAAATGGCGTGCATGTTCTAGAGAAAACGCACTGTTATGATTGTTTAGCATGTTCTTATCACAGATACATGATGTAGTTACCCCCTTTCTATTAATGGCGTATTTGTTCATTCTACAGCCATGGACTAGAGGTATCGCTTTATGTGAAGGTTTAAATTAAGGCGGCCTCAATATTCATTACGTTACTGTGCTATTTTAATTTGAAAATAGTGGAACAGTTAAAGTATTTGATTTGATTGTATCAATGAATTCAACAGGTTTCTTCTTCCCAATGCTTTAACTGTGTTTTGTACCATGGCTAATTTGTACGTTTGATTCAACTCTATATTTCCCCATTTTTTGTGGGTTATCGTTTTATCTTCACTAATTCTCTGGTGATTTTAACAATACCATCATGAGACGTTAGCATGATGTTAAACGGGCATTGCGTAATAGTTACTGCACTCGCAACCCGAGTATTTAAAACTATTCACATGTGTTTCGATGGTAGTGGGTGAAGTAACTGTTATCATGGGCAACGTCAATTAACTGACGTGCGCATACGTGAATGACGTTGTAATTTATCCGCACGATAGTTATGGAACGGTTAAGCTCCGCCTACTTGTTGCCGTTTCGCTTGTGGGTTAATGGGGGTTAATGTACATACAAAAAAAAGAACACAAACTCCAACACGGTACAATCATACATACATGAATAATAATCTCAAATATATGTTTTCGTCATTATATTTAAAGAAAAAGAAACGGTTATGAGACCAATAAGAGATGTAATTCAGTGTATAGATAATGTTCAAATGTTGTATCAATGTTGTCTGTTCTGTTACAGACATCTCATGCATTGTCCTTGTTATGTGTTACTCATACCTGTCTACCATTTTATTTATTTTATTTATTCAACGAAATGTGTATACATTGTTGGTTGTTAAAAGTTTAATGTTAAAAAATATCATGTGCACAACATCTATTGCACACGACAAAGTCGTGTATATAGTGTAAAACATTGCAAATAAATACCACTTATTGTTTCCTGGTTTTCATTCAGATCATTCTCATTCGAACATACAAAAACAGACACGTACTGTTTCATTACTACCTCTTTAACTTTCACGACCAAAAGTGGAAGTTTTGATATTTTTGTCAAAACTATCACCCGCTGAAGTTCTGCTGGCTCTTCCGGGCATAAAAACATTGGGCAGGTCCATAGAATTATCAAAATTTACTTTCGGCCTCCGATACTGAAACAAAATAATGAAAAGTGATAAGGATATTAATTGCATAATTGAACTAAAGTGGTTTATTTTAAAACTGAATATTCGATAGCAAGTTAATGAATGTCTGATGACTGTGTTTATTTATTGACAAATAATATCTAAATTAAGATATCAAATCATTTACATGTATCACTAGCTGGTCACTTAAAATCGTCCAAGTTTACTTTTATTTCAATATATGAGCGAAATGTCATAAAATACGCCCCAATTGCACCATTTCGGACTAAAAATTGTTTGGGGAGACCCCCTTAACCCTACACAAACACATTTAAACCAAATCAAGTTCGGTTCTTAGGGAGGCGCGTAAGACAAAGGAGTATGCACCTAAGTTACGCTCCCTCTAACGTCAAATCCTGGATTCGCCCCTGCGTACGATTCCAAATATTTGCCTATATCATGCCTCCAACATAAATGACGCAACGCCATTGGTACAGGACTGGTCACGCGGTGACCCCATATTTTTCCATATTGGGTCACCAAATTTATATCGTACCAAAATGGCGTCTATTTTTCGATTTCGATGAATACATGAAACATTTAAACATGAAAACAGCTTGTCGACGTGATATATACTAGTACGTTACGGGGTTAGTAGGTGACCCGATATGGGATATACGGTGCGCAGGAAACAATATTCCGGTTCGAGCTTCGCTCTCACCCGATTTGGCTTCCTTTGCCCCGTATATCCCATATCGGGTCACCTACTTATCCCATAACTTAAGATAACCATAGCAGAAAAAGTGTATGCTCTTCATCATAACGGAGGAATAAGACGCATATATCTATCGTTTTATTTAAGGTGTTCACTATATAAATGAGTTTGTGAGTGCATAATGCCTTTGGCTATAAGAGTTTGATGCCTGGTGACCGCTAACAATTATGATAACCATTTAAGGAGAACTGTGTGTAGACAACTTATATGTAAAACAAACTTTGATTCAATTTGCGAAGAATATAAGTAGAATATAGGGTTGAAAAAGCATGTAAAAAGAACATTCCCATGCGTATATAGTTACAGTGCTAAACATGATGTTAGAATGTTCTTCGAAATAGTCAATCCATGACAGCAAGAAAACATTTAAGAGCGGGAAGAAAGCCAGCCGATGAACCTGATACATTTCAAAACGGTAAGCTCATCAAAAAGGGAGAATACTAGTACATGTGTATTCAACATATCTGAATCACGGTTATTCAAATATCCTGACATGGATAGGACATAAAAAGCACAATATCTAACTTTGAGATAGTAGTTTATATACGAAACAGTTTCCTGTATAAATGTACATCTTTTAAACATAGATATTGGTAATGTAGGTAGTAGAGTCAGACATATATCCAACACCAAGAGCCAAGAAACCAGTAAGGACATCCAAAGACCTTGAAGGAGAGAACATACACGAGTCTGTGGGGAATGTCTCCGACTGAGGTCTTGACCCTTGGAATGTTGAAGTCAATTCTTGGTTGTCGGATAATTCTCCTTTCGCATCACCATTCCAGAATAGATTGACGGAGAACGGACGAACACTTTCGGAGTGGTATGAAGCCAGGAACCAACTTTTGCGACGCTGATTAGGTACCATGCAATAGTTGATTACAGGGGTGACATACACTTTCAGCTAGGTTACTCAGAATAAAACCATCTACTATAGTATACTACTCAGTGTGTGTATACCACGTGATCAGTTGCGTCATAAATTCTTAGTCGGAAGGCAATGTTTTGCTTTGAATGAAGACTTTTAACAAAGATAACTGCTATTTTTCACCATTTTATATGAAACCTAACGCAGTCTATTCCGCTTACAGAGCCCCGCCTTCCATTGTTTACCAGAGTTTGATTGAGAGTTTAGTTTCTTAAAACACTTCGATAAACCTTTTCGCAGAATCGCTGCCTGATAGAGCACAGTCAAAACATCATTTTGGAAACAGGTTTGTCGCAGTGTTTGAAGAAACTTATCACCTAATCCAACCCCGGTAGTAAAACGAAGGTGGTTCTCTTTAATCGGCATAGACTGCGATTTGTTTAATTTAAAATGGTGTAGAAAAAGAAAAGTTATCTTTGTTTGAAGTTTTGCCAAAAAATGTTGCCTTCCGACATAGCATATGTGACGTAATTTATCACGTGGTATACGCACACTGGTACTTACCAGTCAATTGTAACCACGCCCCCCCCCCCCCCCAGGTCCGAGGGTATACCGGGGATATCCGGGGAAATGGGCCGTGTTTTACCTTTCAGGTGGCTCCGCAGTGCCGGGTGAATGCGGTGGTTTTGTCTTCGCTTTAAATATAGTGGGGAATGGGCCTGACCTAGGGTCCCTGGGGTCCGGCGGCATTTTGCGGGGATTTTACCATCTGTTCGTTCCCACAGGGCGGGGATTTTAGCCGGGGTTGGCTGGACCGAAAGTCAAAGTCCCCGCTATTCCCCGGACCTGGGGGGGGGGGGGGGGCGTGATTACAATTGACTGGTGCATTATAACAGCGGGACATGTGTTACTAAAGAAATGATCGGCAGTACATGATCGTGTCATGTGTTGCAACTTCTTTATACATGTATAGCATTGATCGGCGTTATTTAAGTTCATTTAACACATACTCTTATTTATTTATTTATTTATAAAACAAAATAAAAATCACATTTTTAATAAAACATACCGTAGGATTTTCGATATCGTAGTCGATGTTTTGAAAGAATGGTTTCTTTTGTCGGCATCTACCAAAGCGAAAGCAAGTATATGTAATAGTTTTACCAACAATCTACAATCAATACATTTTTACCAATAAACTACAATCAATACATTTTACCAGCAAATTGCAATCATACCTTTGATATATATAAAGATAAAAAATAAGAAAGGATTGATATTACACTTTTGCAATCATACATTTGATATATAAAAAATAAAAATAAAATAAAGCATTGATTTTACACTTTTGTTATCATATATTTGATATATAAAAAATAACAAATAAGAAAGCATTGATTTTACACTTTTGTTATCATACAGTATATTTGATATATAAAAAAGATGTGGCAACTTACTTTTTGCAGATCATGTAGAATATGAGAACACTGGTGATAACGACAACAGCAATGGCTAGTATTATAACAGCAATGACGAATGATCTCCTCTCGTCTTTCAAATCTGAAACAATGGAATTATTCGTGAAGTTAATGACAAGAAGTTTTAAAGACATGAGACAACTTTTACCATAAGTTAGATCTCATATTTACAGTATAGTATGACAAAGTAATATAAGTGACCACAATAGTAACATGCTACTTTGCTTAGTTGACTTCTGTTTCCATTTTCTATTCGGTTTCAAGCAATAAGGAACATAATAGATAGACATCGTTGAGTCACTGTGATATCGCGGCCGAGCTTTCCATTTGTGTATTAAAAGTAATTGTAACGTATATAACATATATAACGTAGTAAAGGCTAACGAGTTATGGTTACGTTAGAAGGCTTACGAGTTATGGTTACGTTAGAAGGCTTACGAGTTATGGTCACGTTAGAAGGCTTACGAGTTATGGTTACGTTAGAAGGCTTACGAGTTATGGTCACGTTAGAAGGCTTACGAGTTATGGTTACGTTAGAAGGCTTACGAGTTATGGTCACGTTAGAAGGCTTACGAGTTATGGTCACGTTAGAAGGCTTACGAGCTGTGGTCACGTTATAAGGCTTACGAGTTATGTTCACGTTAGAAGGCTTACGAGTTATGGTCACGTTAAAAGGCTTACGAGTTATGGTCATGTTAGAAGGCTTACGAGTTTTGGTCACGTTAAAAGGCTTACGAGCTGTGGTCACGTTATAAGGCTTACGAGTTATGGTCACGTTAGAAGGCTTACGAGTTATGGTCACGTTAGAAGGCTAACGAGCTATAGTCACGTTAGAAGGCAAACGAGTTATGGTTACGTTAGAAGGCCTACGAGTTATGGTCACGTTAGAAGGCTTACGAGTTATGGTCACGTTATAAGGCTTACGAGTTATGGTCACGTTAGAAGGCTTACGAGTTATGGTCACGTTAGAAGGCTTACGAGTTATGGTTACGTTAGAAGGCTTACGAGTTATGGTCACGTTAGAAGGCTTACGAGTTATGGTTACGTAAGAAGGCTTACGAGTTATGGTCACGTTAGACGTTAGAAGGCTTACGAGTTATGGTCACGTTAGAAGGCTTACGAGTTTTGGTCACGTTAGAAGGCTTACGAGTTATGGTCACGTTAGAAGGCTTACGAGTTATGGTCACGTTAGAAGGCTTACGAGTTATGGTCACGTTATAAGGCTTACGAGTTATGGTCACATTAGAAGGCTTACGAGTTATGGTCACGTTAAAAGGCTAACGAGCTGTGGTCACGTTAGAAGGCTTACGAGTTATGGTCACGTTAAAAGGCTTACGAGTTATGGTCATGTTAGAAGGCTTACGAGTTATGGTCACGTTAAAAGGCTTACGAGCTGTGGTCACGTTATAAGGCTTACGAGTTATGTTCACGTTAGAAGGCTTACGAGTTATGGTCACGTTAAAAGGCTTACGAGTTATGGTCATGTTAGAAGGCTTACGAGTTTTGGTCACGTTAAAAGGCTTACGAGCTGTGGTCACGTTATAAGGCTTACAAGTTATGGTCACGTTAGAAGGCTTACGAGTTATGGTCACGTTAGAAGGCTAACGAGCTATAGTCACGTTAGAAGGCAAACGAGTTATGGTCACGTTAGAAGGCTAACGAGCAATAGTCACGTTAGAAGGCAAACGAGTAATTGTCATAATAGCAAATTGTTTAGTTGTATCCCTGTTACATCGCAGCGCCTATGAACAATGCAACAGGTAATCGAATCGCATTTTTGTTGTTTTTTTTGTGTGTTTTTTATTTTGTGACAGGTAACATTTGACAATGTGAATGTCAATAGAACTTAGCTGGACATTGTTAATAAATGCATACCTGATATGTCATCTTTCAACTGCGAAATCTCATTTTCAGCTTCGGACTTGGTCGTTGATGATGGCGACCCGGATGAAGATGAAGATGCTGGAGACCCAGCTGGTGTTGAGATTACTGTCGGAGTTGATGATGCAGTGGATGGTTGTGATTGAACAGATGATGAATCAGAAGGCACGCTGGTTGTATCAGCAATTGAAGATATTGAAGTTGAGATTCTAGAAAAGTCCATGGTGGAACTACTTTCGGCGCTCGGTGTGGTTGAGCTCTTGGATGAGGTGTAATTTACCGTTGCTGTAGATGTGTTGGAAGGCGTGTTTGGTTTTGTGGATTCTGGTGTAGGCTCTGTGGATGGGTTTGATGATAATGTTGAGTTTGAAAAACTTGAAGAGGACAAAGATGATGACATTGAAGTTGTGGTTGTTATATTTGGTGTAGTTTGATCGTCAGTGTTGTTTTGCCCTGGTGCAGTTGTCGTGAAAGTTTCTGTCGTGGAAGTAGTCGTAGTTTCATTTGAAAAACCTTCTGTTGTGTTACTAGTGTTGGCTGGAGTGTCTGTAGTTTTTGATGTTGTTTGTTCAGTTGGTGTGGACTCGAAGTTTGTAGTTAATTTTGATGTTGCTGTCTGTGGTGCTGTTGGTGTTGCTGTTGGTTCTGTTGTTGTTCGCGGTGTTGTTGTTGTTGTTGATGATGATGTTGATGCTATTATTGTTGTTGTTGCTTCTGTTGTGGTTGTATTTGTTGATATCTTAGGTATTGTTGTTGATGTTGCTTCTCCTGATGTTTTCTGTGATTCTGATGTTGTTGGTGCTGTTGTTGTTGTTGTTATTTCTAATGTTGTTGTCATCGGTGCTGTTGTTGTTATTTTTGCAGTTGTTGTTGTCTCAGGTATTGTTGTTGTAATTTTTGCTGCTGTTGTTGTTGCCTCAGGTGTTGTTGTTGTTATTTCTGCTGTTGTTGTTGCCTCAGGTGTTGTTGTTGTTATTTCTGCTGTTGTTGTTGCCTGTGGTTGTGTTGTTGTTATTCCTGATGTTGTTGTCTCAGTTGTTGTTGTTGTCGTTGTTGTTGTTATTTCTGCTGCTGTTGTTGCCTGTAGTGGTGTTGGTGTAATTTCTGATGTTGTTGTCGCCTGTGGTGTTGTTGTTATTACTTCTGCTGTTGTTGATGCCTCTGGTGCTTGCACTAGACAACACAGCACTGCAATGTCAATAGAGCTCTATGTATCGTTTATGTAACACACATCTCAACGAAAAAATAATATCCTTGGTTAAAAGAAAAGACAGTATATACAACTAAATGGATAACAATTTTGATGACCAGGACGATCATAAACGAAAATCAGTTGAACCGTATAGAACTTAAAGTAAGTACACAACATGTACATAACAAAAACATATGGTACTTACAAAAGTATATAAGTGAAGCCCTCCTGGTGTCCATGGTCCTCTTAGATCATCTAGGTGATCATCATAACTGCAAATAAGTGGCGTCTATGACATCCGCATAGGAAATTTATAACATGTTAGCACAGGAATTTATCAAAACGGAAACTATATCTTTAGTTTTGCATTTTATTACAACTAACGACAGATATGTGAAACTTCCTTCATTCTGTGCAAAAGGAACTAACAATGGTAGCGGAAGTTAAGAGTCACCGTGACAAGCTCACTGTGCATGTTTGCATTCGTTTTAAATGTGTTTTTAATCTCATTTGTCAGAGATCAGTCAAGTTTTCTGCTGTTATCTGAAAGAACAAATGATATTTCACCCTTTCGTGTGAGCTGATAATATATGTATCATGATGTAGTAACATTTTCTCTAATTCCGTCTGTTATTTTCATTTTAATTTGGATTTTTTTTATCTATTCATTTTGTTTTTACATAATGTTGTTTCATGAAACTTCCTTACTGTACTTAAAAAGGCTCTTATATAAACGATTGACACTTTTTACATATGTGGCTCTAACGTCTGTTATATTGTATGATATTTCAAGCTTATAATGTCATTGTTTCGTTCGAAGACAAAGATTTGTCTTTTATATTGTTGATTTTCACTTCTCACATTTAAGTTCGCACATCTGTCAAAACTCGATCAAATTCTAGGACTATAACTATACAAACGTTTTTTTTATTGTAAAGAAAAGATATACATGTAGATAATACAAGTTATGATATATACATGTAAGTTAGTAATAATAACATTGCGAATTCCTTGTGAAACTGTGTAAAGGACATTTGATTTAGTCTCTAGCACTAAATGAGCAACGTGTGATTAATACTGTGAATGTATATAATTATATGCACTAGGCTACGAACATGTTAATGTTTATGCCTGATAAAATTCTGTTCTGTTCTGCAACTGTAAGTTAGCAAATTTTGTGAAACAGCAAAAACATGTATTGGTTCACCTGATTCTTATCCTCGACGACCGTTGCATTAAAAGACTGAAATGCTATTGTCTTACCTTCTCAATGTTAACATATCATCCTAGTATATTGATAAATACTCCATTTATAATAGTGAGCGAGTTCTGATGTCAAGAAGTGGTTCAGATAAAAACAATCGAAGCATCACAAACAGTCACAACACAATAGAATACGCAATATGATATTTCTCATCAAGTCCACAAACACATTGACAGATGTACTACCAGAAGCATGCTGAGTCATAATATGGAAATGGAATGAAAAGGCAATATTGAACAATACTCTTGGTGTGTCGCCATTGCGGGGGTATGGGGATTTGCATCTGGTTATCGTCCTGCACCGTGCCTGATGTTTAACACTGGGAAATGGGAAAATGATGGTATCAGTTTTTAATTAAGGGTTAAAGTGATTGAAAAATACGAGACTCTAGTGGAAATAAAAATGCCAAGTATATTATAAAAAATTACCGTCTGTTCAAATGACCCGGCCATATCGACTAAGTAACTTATTGTAGGACAAATGTTTTCAGATAATTAAAGTAAGATTTTTTTTTATATTTTATGATCTAATTTTCTATATATCAAACTCATCAAGCGTGTTGGACTGGTATCAGATTTCGATTTTAGTGTGATCTAGTATAAAAAGTTGTAATTCAATATGCTATTATCTAATACACGTAACAAATATAACGAAACATATACATATTTGGGTTATAAAATGCCTTATTTTCGTAACATAACATAGACGTTGATATATTTATACAGGAAACATCGACAAATATATTACAAACTAGCCCAAATTATAACATCACTGTACCAATGAAATTAGCAAAAAAGAACATAAATCTATATTCAAGAGCAAACTATTAAACGTTCTTGGCCATTATTAAAGAAACGTTAAAAAAACATGAAACGTTACCAATGACATTAAGTGCAGCAAGACTCATAACTGAGACTAAAACGATGCATGAGTTATGGCCCTTCATCGAGGAGAAGAACAGACGAGCGTTGAAATGGGTTTGTGGTTTTCTTGTTGTCATAAAAACACCTATTTTTGTTCTGACGGTGAGTTTAGTCCGACTGTGCATTAGAGTTGTCGTGAAATAAAATTGGTTCTTGTGATGTACACTCTAGAATTTTACGGTCATTATTAAAAAGTACAATAGCGCACATTCACCCAGTGCACGTCTCGGAATACTGTTACACGGGTAGAAATCCAGGGTCCGTATTCACTAACGTCCTGAGTCTGACTATAAAACATACACTCAAATGCTTAATTCGTGAGTGTTTGAAAATATCTCAAATAAAATAATTTTTACCAAAGACGTGTGCCTGATTGTAGAACAGATTATTACAAATTGTGTTACTGATACAGCAATTATTTCCACATTTACTCTTGTCATAGCATTTGGCATCAATATCAAACTCAGAGACCCCATCCATGTTAAGAGATCGCCATGGGTATTAAGATCTGCGTGACTATCAGCAAGTCCTTAATAATCGTTAAGAGGTCTTGTTAAGTGTATTATCTGGAGAAATATCATACCAGGAAGCTATGAAGTTTTTATATGAGCTCGACTTTGCATCATGGAAATAATTAATGAACGATTTAATTTGTTGTTTTTTTTAATTAGGGTGTAAGTGTCTTTGTTTCGTGAAAATATCGGAATTCGTCAATGCTGTAACTAAAGAAGAATAGATTAGTGCCTCTTAATATGTAATTATAAATTTAAAGTGGTCAGGTCCGACATGCCTAGTGTTTTAAATTATGCTTCGTCTTCTGGCTTAGTCTCTGTTTTTCTCTACCAATTCACAATATACTAACCAAAACCCAGACTGTGGCTTCAATTACATTTCTATTCGACAATAATGGGGAAGAAGAGACATAGATTTTCACAAGCGTTTTACCGTCATAATATGATATTAAATACATTTTAATACTTGTTTGTTAATCATCTATATTAAACTACATTGAAATATTCTCGATCGTTATAATGATCAAAATATGACGAATTAATAATTAAACGCTTAAAGCATATAATACTAGTGTGCGTGCACATAATACAATTTCCTCAATAGTCTAGGAATATCGATTTTAAAGACGTCTTAGTGGTCTACGTATTTTTTGTCTAATGAGAAGGCAGTATACTTCAAATTTGCCAATACATTTAATTCAGTAAATCAGCAGTCAGCCGTCATGGATTTGAATAAGGTGAACCGGTAGATATAAGCAGTGGATTGCCCACTTAGTGGGTCGTTTGCACAAAAGTACATGTATGTAGTCGTTTACACAATATAGTACATGTATGTAGACAAATAAAAAGTTAGAATGTGACAGTACATACTAACAACCATTTACAATAACTTAATTCCAAACATTTGTCCTTGCTTTAAGGAAGTACCCAGCTACACAATGAAGTCAAAACACTGAGGTAAAAAGCATGTTATCATCGAAAGGCTTGACTTTATTTAAGACAAATTTCGTAGTATGCATAGCTTATTGTTTTCCGCAGGTATAATGCATTGTTTTAAATATTTCAAAATAATCTAATATCAACCTTTAAAAAGAATCGCCGGCGCTTATTGAAGCTCAAATCCTTGCCATTTTCATTCTTAATTTGATGTTCTTAATTTGATAATTAAATTTCTTTAATACGTACGAAAAAGCTGTATATTCCACATTTAACACGAAACTTACCTTTGTCATTACAATACTAAATTCACCCGTGTGTAAGCCCAAATGACAACCGCCAATGCTATCCTTTTCCCGGTGTTAGATGTTTTCAATGTAAACCTGATGATAAATCTTAACCAGGTCGTCCAAGGGTGGACTCAATTCTTCCCTCTTCCGCCTTGTATTGATGTGGACAATTTTTCAACGCTTAGAGATTGGGACATTTGAATACAGTCGACTATGAAAAAGAGGGTTAAGTATTTGTTTTTCTATTTCACTCATCACGTTGTTCTGTACGGCCATACTTCCTTAACATATCTACATACAGTGATTAAAACATCCGCGTTCTGTAGTTCGCACAACTAGAAGTAGAAACGGTAGTTCGTACAACTAGTAGTAGATGCGGTAGTTTGTTCATCAACGTGTCGATACGGTAGTTTGTACATCCACGTTCAGATACGGTAGTTTGTACATCAACGTGTCGATACGGTAGTTTGTACATCAACGTGTAGATACGGTAGTTTGTACATCAACGTGTCGATACGGTAGTTTGTACATCCACGTTCAGATACGGTAGTTTGTACATCAACATGTCGATACAGTAGTTTGTACATCTACGTTCAGATACGGTAGTTTGTACATCCACGTTCAGATACGGTAGTTTGTACATCAACGTGTCGATACGGTAGTTTGTACATCAACGTGTCGATACGGTAGTTTGTACATCCACGTTCAGATACGGTAGTTTGTACATCAACGTGTCGATACGGTAGTTTGTACATCAACGTGTAGATATGGTAGTTTGTACATTAACGTGTCCATACGGTAGTTTGTACATCAACGTGTCGATACGGTAGTTTGTACATCCACGTTCAGATACGGTAGTTTGTACATCAACGTGTCGATACGGTAGTTTGTACATCAACGTGTAGATACGGTAGTTTGTACATCAACGTGTCGATACGGTAGTTTGTACATCCACGTTCAGATACGGTAGTTTGTACATCAACGTGTCGATACAGTAGTTTGTACATCAACGTGTAGATACGGTAGTTTGTACATTAACGTGTAGATACGGTAGTTTGTACATCAACGTGTCGATACGGTAGTTTGTACATCAACGTGTAGATACGGTAGTTTGTACATCAACGTGTAGATACGGTAGTTTGTACATCAACGTGTCGATACGGTAGTTTGTACATCCACGTTCAGATACGGTAGTTTGTACATCAACGTGTCGATACGGTAGTTTGTACATCAACGTGTAGATACGGTAGTTTGTACATCAACGTGTCGATACGGTAGTTTGTACATCCACGTTAAGATACGGTAGTTTGTACATCAACGTGTCGATACGGTAGTTTGTACATCAACGTGTAGATACGGTAGTTTGTACATCAACGTGTCGATACGGTAGTTTGTACATCCACGTTCAGATACGGTAGTTTGTACATCAACGTGTAGAAACGGTAGTTTGTACATCAACGTGTAGATACGGTAGTTCGTACAACTAGTAGTAGATACGGTAGTTTGTACATCAACGTGTAGATACGGTAGTTTGTACATAAACGTGTAGATACGGTAGTTTGTACAACTAGTAGTAGATACGGTAGTTTGTACAACTAGTAGTAGATACGGTAGTTTGTACATCAACGTGTAGATACGGTAGTTTGTACATAAACGTGTAGATACGGTAGTTTGTACATCAACGTGTAGATACGGTAGTTTGTACATCAACGTGTAGATACGGTAGTTTGTACATCAACGTGTAGATACGGTAGTTTGTATAACTAGTAGTAGAAACGGTAGTTTGTACATCAACGTGTAGATACGGTAGTTTGTACATCAACGTGTAGATACGGTAGTTCGTACAATTAGTAGTAGATGCGGTAGATTGTACATCTACGTGTGGATATGGTATTTTGTAAATCTACATGTAGATACGATAGTTTGTACGTAAACGTGTAGATACGGTAGTTTGTACATCAACGTGTAGATACGGTAGTTTGTATATCAACTTATAGATAGGGTAGTTCGCACAACTAGTAGTAGATGCGGTAGTTTGTACATCAATGTGTAGATACGGTAGTTTGTACATCAAAGTGTTGATACGGTAGTTTAAACATCAACGTGTAGATGCGGTAGTTTGTACATCAACGTGTAGATGCGGTAGTTTGTACATCAACGTGTAGATGCGGTAGTTTGTACATCAACGTGTAGATACGGTAGTTAGTACAACTAGTAGTAGATACGGTAGTTTGTACATCAACAGGTAGATACAGTAGTTCGTACAACTACTAGTAGATTCCGTAGTTTGTACATAAACGTGTAGATGTGGTAGTTTGTTCATCTACGTGTAGATACGGTAGTTTGTACATAAACGTGTAGATACGGTAGTTCGTACAACTAGTAGTAGATGCGGTAGTTTGTACATCAACGCGTAGATACGGTAGTTTGTACATAAACGTGTAGATACGGTAGTTTGTACATCAACGTGTAGATACGGTAGTTCGTACAACTAGTAGTAGATGCGGTAGTTTGTACATCTACGTGTGGATATGGTATTTTGTTCATCTACATGTAGATACGATAGTTTGTACGTAACGTGTAGATACGGTAGTTTGTACATCAACGTGTAGATACGGTAGTTTGTACATCAACTTGAAGATACGTAAGTTTGCACAACTAGTAGTAGATGCGGTAGTTTGTACATCAACGTGTAGATACGGTAGTTTGTACATCAACGTGTAGATACGGTAGTTCGTACACCTAGTAGTAGATACGGTAGTTTGTACATCAACGTGTAGATACGGTTGTTCGTACAACTAGTAGTAGATACGGTAGTTTGTACATCAACGTGTAGATACGGTAGTTTGTACATCAACGTGTAGATACGATAGTTTGTACAACTACGTGTAGATACGGTAGTTTGTTCATCAACATGTAGATACGATAGTTTGAACATAAAAGTGTAGATACGGTAGTTTGTATATCAACGTGTAGATATAGTAGTTCGTATAACAAGTGGTAGATACGGTAGTTTGTACATCAAAGTGAAGATACGGTAGTTCGTACAACTAGTAGTAGATACGGTAGTTTGTACATCAACGTGTAGATACGGTAGTTTGTACATAAACGTGTAGATACGGTAGTTTGTACAACTAGTAATAGATACGGTAGTTTGTACATCAACGTGTAGATACGATAGTTCGTACAACTAGTAGTAGATGCGGTAGTTTGTACATCTACGTGTGGATATGGTTTTTTGTTCATCTACGTGTAGATACGATAGTTTGTACGTAAACGTGTAGATACGGTAGTTTGTACAACAACGTGTAGATACGGTAGTTTGTACATCAACTTGTAGATACGGTAGTTCGTACAACTAGTAGTAGATGCGGTAGTTTGTACATCAACCTGTAGATACGGTAGTTCGTACAACTAGTAGTAGATGCGGTAGTTTGTACATCAACGTAAAAGATACGGTAGTTTGTACATCAACGTGTAGATGCGGAAGTTTGTACATCTACGTGTCGATACGGTAGTTTGTACATCAACGTAAAGATACGGTAGTTTGTACATCAACGTGTAGATACGGTAGTTTGTACATCAACTTGTAGATACGGTAGTTCGTACAACTAGTAGTAGATGCGGTAGTTTGTACATCAACTTGTAGATACGGTAGTTCGTACAACTAGTAGTAGATGCGGTAGTTTGTACATCAACGTGTTGATACGATAGTTCGTACAACTAGTAGTAGATGCGGTAGTTTGTACATCTACGTGTGGATATGGTTTTTTGTTCATCTACGTGTAGATACGATAGTTTGTACGTAAACGTGTAGATACGGTAGTTTGTACAACAACGTGTAGATACGGTAGTTTGTACATCAACTTGTAGATACGGTAGTTCGTACAACTAGTAGTAGATGCGGTAGTTTGTACATCAACCTGTAGATACGGTAGTTTAAACATCAACGTGTAGATGCGGTAGTTTGTTCATCAACGTGTAGATACGGTAGTTTGTACATCAACGTGTAGATGCGGTAGTTTGTACATCAACGTGTAGATACGGTAGTTCGTACAACTAGTAGTAGATACGGTAGTTTGTACATCAACGTGTAGATACGGTAGTTCGTACAACTAGTAGTAGATACGGTAGTTTGTACATCAACGTAAAAGATACGGTAGTTTGTACATCAACGTGTAGATGCGGAAGTTTGTACATCTACGTGTCGATACGGTAGTTTGTACATCAACGTAAAGATACGGTAGTTTGTACATCAACGTGTAGATGCGGGAGTTTGTACATCTACGTGTAGATACGGTAGTTTGTACATAAACGTGTAGATACGGTAGTTCGTACAACTAGTAGTAGATGCAGTTGTTTGTACATCAACCTGTTGATACGGTAGTTTATACATAAACGTGTAGATACGGTAGTTTGTATATCAACGTGTAGATACGGTAGTTTGTACATCTACGTGTAGATACGGTAGTTTGTACATAAACGTGTAGATACGGTAGTTCGTACAACTAGTAGTAGATGCAGTTGTTTGTACATCAACCTGTTGATACGGTAGTTTATACATAAACGTGTAGATACGGTAGTTTGTATATCAACGTGTAGATACGGTAGTTCGTACAACTAGTAGTAGAGAAGGTAGTTTGTTTATCTACGTGTAGATACGGTAGTTTGTACATCTACGTGTAGATACGGTAGTTTTTTCATCTACGTGTAGATACGGTAACTCGTACAACTAGTTGTAGATGCGGTAGTTTGTACATCTACGTGTAGATACGGTAATTTGTTCATCTTCGAGCAGATACGGTAGTTCGTACATCTAAGTACAGATACGGTAGTTCGTACAACTAGTAGTAGATACGGTAGTTTGTTCATCTACGTGTAGATACGGTAATGTGTACATAAACGTGTAATACGGTAGTTTGTTCATCTACGTAAATATACGGTAATTTGTACATCTTCGAGCAGATACGGTAGTTCGTACAACTAGAAGTAGATACGGTAGTTTGTTCATGGACGTGTGGATACGATAGTTTGTACATCTATGTGTAGATACGGTAGTTTGTTGCTCAATGTAAAGATATGGTAATTTGTACACTCTCGTGTATATACGGTAGTTTATACATATACGTGTAGAAACGGTAGTTCGTACACCTACGTGTAGATACGGTAGTTGGTGCATATACGGGTTGATACGGTAGTTGGTGCATATACGTGTAGATACGGTAGTTTGTACACTCTCGTGTAAATACGGTAGTTTGTTCATCTACGTGTAGAAACGGTAGTTCGTACATCTACGTGTAGATACGGTAGTTGGTGCATATACGCGTTGATACGGTAGTTGGTGCATATACGTGTTGATACGGTAGTTTATACATATATGTGTATTTACGGTAGTTTGTATATATACGTAAAGATACGTGTAGAAACGGTGGTTTGTTCATATACGTGTTGATGCGGTAGTTTGTTCAACTACGTGTAGATACGGCTGTTTGTTCATCTACGTGTAGATACGGTAGTTTGTACATCTACTTAAGGATATGGTAATTCGTATATCTACATGTATTCATGGTAAGTAGTACATACACGTGTAGTTTGTTCATCTACGAGTAGATAAGGTAGTTGATATATCTAAGTTTAGATACAGTAGTTCGTACAATTATGTGTAGGTAGGTAGTTCATATATCTACGTTCTGTTGTTTGTTCATCTACATCTAGATACGGTAGTTTGTACATATACGTAAAGATACGGTAGTTTGTTCATCTACGTCTAGATACGGCTGTTTGTTCATATACCTGTAGATACGGTAGTTTGTACATCTACGTGTAGATACGGTAAATCGTACATCTACATGTATATACGGCAGTTTGTAAACCTACGTGTATATACAGCAGTTTTCACATCTACGTGTAGATACGGCAGTTTGTACATTAACGTGTAGATACGGTAGTTTGTACATCTGCGTGTTCATACAGTAGCTTGTTCATATACGGGTAGATACGGTAGTTTGTACATCTACGTATACATACGGTAGTTTGTACATCTACGTGTAGGTACGGTAGTTTATACATTAACGTGTAGATACGGTAGTTTATACATCTACGTGTAGATACGGTAGTTTATACATCTATGTGTTCATACAGTAGCTTGTTCATATACGGATAGATACGGTATATTGTACATCTACGTATATATACGGTAGTGTGTACATCTAAGTGTGAATATGGTAGTGTGTACATCTACGTGTAGATACGGTAGTTTATATATCTACGTGTGGATATGGACGTGTACATCTACGTGTGGATATAATAGTGTGTACATCTACGTGTGGATATGGTAGTGTATACATCTATGTGTAGATACGGTAATTCATATATCTACGTGTGGATATGGTAGTTTATACATCTACGTGTGGATATGGTAGTTTATACATCTTCGTGTGGATATGGTAGTGTGTACATCTACGTGTATATACGGTAGTTTGCACATCCACTTTCAGATACAGTAAACCGTACATATAGAGAATATACGGCGGTTTTAACATCTACCAGTATATACGGTGGTTTGTACATTTACGTGTAGATACGGTAGTTTGTCCATCAACTTGGATATACTGTAGTTTGTACATCTGCATGCAGATACGTTAGTTTGTACGTCAACTTGTACATACGGTAGTTTGTACATCAGCGTGTAGATACGGTAGTTTGTACATCCACGTTCAAATACGGTAAATCGAACATCTACATATCTACATGTTTATACGGCAGTTTGTAAACCTACGTGTATATACAGCAGTTTTCACATCTACGTGTAAATACGGTAGTTTGTACATTAACGTGTAGATACGGTAGTTTGTACATCTACGTGTAGATACGGTAGTTTGTACATTAACGTGTAGATACGGTAGTTTGTACATCTACGTGTAGATACGGTAGTTTGTACATTAACGTGTAGATACGGTAGTTTGTACATCTCCGTGTAGATACGGTAGTTTGTACATTAACGTGTAGATACGGTAGTTTGTACATCTACGTGTAGATACGGTAGTTTGTACATTAACGTGTAGATACGGTAGTTTGTACATCAACGTGTAGATATGGTAGTTTGTGCAAATACGGGTAGATACGGTAGTTTGTACATCTACGTATATAGACGGTAGTTTGTACATCAACATGTAGATACGGTAGTTATACATCAACGTGTAGATGCAGTAGTTGTACATCTACGTTCAGATACGGTTAATCGTACATCTACGTGTATGTACGGTATTTTGTATATAAAGAGCTGTTTTAGGCTGTAGACTTTTCACTTCCATATCCACACGTAGATGTACACACTTCCATATCCACACGTAGATGTACACACTTCCATATCCACACGTAGATGTACACACTACCATATCCACACGTAGATGTATACATGTAGATATATAAACTACCGTATAACATAACATAACATAATGTTTATTGTAGTACAAGGCCTCCGGCCCAAAATACAAATATCAGAGAATTACATAATAGTAATATAAAATATAACTATGATAGAAAACTATCGATCACGAATGAATTCCTCTCGAATAGCAAAAGCCTTTGCAATATAGTGTGCAACCAATATAACACTTCGCCTATTGTAGTCTGATAATAGTTTGTAAAACAAGTGAAGCGTTATCATTCTATTTTCAAGTTGGTCATACAAGTACGTTTGTCTAACATCATTATACAACGGACAGAGTAATAAAAAGTGGTATTCATCCTCTATAACATAGACATTTCGTTTCAAACAATAAGGACAAAACCTGAAGTCCCGATCAATGTTATCGTGTCGGCCTTTTTCAATTTGCAATACGTGACTAGAGCAACGGAAATTAGAAAATGTCTTTTTCAATATGAATGGTAGATCCATGGAAAGGTATCTTTCTGGGTTTAAAAGACTTTTATAATGTCTGTAGTGCAGCGCTTTCGGAGAAGAATCAACAAATCCCTGCATCTTCTGCATTGCACAGTCTTTAAGTCTGCTTTTAAATAGCACAATAAAGTTTGTTATATTTCCTACTTCGCCAGCGATCCATGCAAAACCGAAACCATGTTCGAATAAAAGTATTTTCACTCCTGTGGCCCATGTTGTCTTGCCAGCACCGTCTAACTCGCGAAGCATTAGATAACAGTTTTTAGGGTACCTATAGTTAGGCATGCTTATCAGTTTTGTCCAATACTTTACACAACGAGTCATATATATCACATTTAAAGGAAGTATCTACACGTAGATGTACACACTACCATATCCGGACAAGAAAAAAGTAATGAAGGGCAGTAGCTCTGTAATTAGCTGAAATAGAGTTATGGTTCTTGTGCACTGCTCTTCCTCTCATTTTGCTTTATCATTGTATGAAGTTTTAATAAATTCCATCCAGTAGTTTGCAAGTTAATGTCTGGAAAAATATTTGACAGCAAAAAAAATAAAATAAAGGCCAATAACTCAGTAATTAGCTAAAGTAGAGTTATGGTTCTTGAACACTTGCACTTCCTCTTATTGTGCTTTACTATTGTATGAAGTTCCAATGAATCCCATCCAGTACTTTTCAAGTAATACTCCGGACAAAAAAAAAGTAACGAAGGGCAATAACTCAGTAATAAGCAAGAATAGAGTTATGGTTATTGTACACTGCACTTCCTCTCATTATGCTGTATCATTGTATGAAGTTTAATCCAATTCCATCCAGATTTTTTTAAGTTATGCTCCGGACAAGGTAAATTGCAACGGACCGACCGACAAACCGACCGACTGACCACAGGGTGACGCCAATATACCCCCTTCAGACTTCGTTTGTCGGGGGTATTATAATTATTTTTTACAATTACATGACTATATTCACATAACATTGCAGGCTGAAGGCAATTCAACGCTTTAATTACATCTACGTGTAGATACGATAGTTTGTTCATCTACGTGTAGATACGGTAGTTTGTACACTTACGTGTAGATACGGTAGTTTTGTTTCACCTACGTGTAGATTAGGTAGTTCGTACATTTACGTTCGGTAGATTATGCGTCTTTAAACTCATTAAAATCATTCGCTTCTCTTCATTACCAACATGACTCATACACAAACCTGTCATTAACAGCAACATTCTTGCCAAGTTTCATTAAAATAAAGTAGTAAATGAGGCCTAAGTGTTTCTCTACAACTTGATCATGCCATGAGACCTATATTTCATAAAATTGACCAATTATCTAACCTTTCCTTCCTAGATTGTATAAAAAAAGAACATAATCTAGTCAACACTTTGACTTTTTTTAAATTATCAACCAAATCATGACCCGAGACCTGAAATTTTAGTATAATTTCTAGCTACCTAATGTCAAACAATTTTTATTTCAAACTAACAGTAAGTCAATTTTTTCGAACTAACAAAAGTCTTTTTTTTTTTTTTTATATTAAATCACATACAGATTTATCAGCAAACAAACACTCTATAAAATGAACAGACATCAGAAGGTGAAAATGTATCAGAGTAGAAATTGAACCAGCTAAAATGAACATACTCACATAATTCAATATAGCAATACTAACCATTTCATAATATGTATACTTTAGATAAGAAATTCCATGACTGTAGCAACATTGCAAATAACTAGGTGATAAACTAATGAACATTTGATCATGGTTGATAAAATTTTCCAGAAGTTCAGTCTACTGCTCCTCAGCCTCTGCAGCAGCCTTTCTAGCCTTCTTTCTTTCCTTCTTCACCTTTTCAAATTCTGCAAGGTCGCGCCGTTCCAGGAGAGAGGTGATCACTCCATAACCTATGGTGCCCTTGCCGTCGCGCAGTGTGAATCTGTCGCCCTCAGTAACCGGCATGCCATGACCGAGGACGAACCTGACTGCGGTGTCTTCACCTGGCATCACCATGTCCCTGTGAGGGATCTCACTAGTGGCAGCCATGGCGAAGCTCTTGTTGTACATCATAAGCTGCTGGAACGGCAGGATGGGCTTTGTCCTCCCACCTTCCTCAGGTTTCAATAGGTAGAGCTGGGACTCAACATAGTTGTGCAAGTCGTACAGGCCGGGCTTGCAGAGAACCATGCCTCGTCTGACTTCTTCTTTCTTAATACCCTTTACAAGACATCCCATCTGGTCCCCAGCTTCCCCACGATCGAGCAACTGTCGGAACATCTCAATCCCCTGAATAGAGCTCTTCAATTTCTTATCATAGCCAATGACCTCACAGGCATCACCTTTCTTTATGACGCCCTGGTCAAGCTTACCTGTAATCACAACTCCTCGGCCTGTGATGTTTACAACTCCTTCCACAGGTAAACTGAAGTCTTTATCAAGGTCTCTTTGGGGAAGTGGAATATACTCATCCACATGTTTCAACAGTTCCAGTACCTTTTCTTTCCCTAATGTAGGATTTTCACCATTCAGACAGTTCAGAGCTGAACCACAAACAATAGGGGTGTTGTCACCATCAAAACCTATTTCAGTCAATAACTCACGAATTTCCATCTCAACAAGTTCTAACATTTCAGCATCGGCAGCATCAGCTTTGTTGATGAACACTACAAGCTTCTTAATGCCAATCTGCTTTGCAAGAATGAGGTGCTCTCTGGTCTGTGGCATGGTACCGTCTGTAGCAGCTACTACCAAAATACAGCCATCCATCTGAGCAGCACCTGCAATGGTTGACATAATGCATTTCTAATTTCATCCAAGCAAGTTCCTTACACGCAAACATGTATATATTATAAATTCTCTGTTTAAAAACTTTTCAAAATCTATAAGCATACCATGTCACAAGAGACCATGGTGTGACTTACTTATATTCAATTTTAAAGTCAAAGAAAGGGGACAACTTGACAATTATTAAAGTTAGAGCAATGAGCCTGCTATACATGTGTATAATGTCACTCTCAACTAGTGTACCAAATTAAATTTTCATAACTTCAAACAGTTTTGAGTTTTAAACAGTTAGTGTTTGCGCATTGATGCCACCTCTGATGGACACTCGAGTCTAAGACTATAATTGTTTGTTGCCCTTTTTTCTTCAAAATCAAACACGGAGACAAGATAAATTTAAATGCTAGTGAATGAATTTTTATACCATGACCTTTACATGACATTTAAGCACAAAGTTCAACCTGTAATGAAATAATAAATTAGCTTAGTTTGCATCAACAAAACCTAAACCTACAAAGGCTCCAACATACAGTGAATAAGAAACTTGCACACCTTGTGAAACATTTTTCAGGGATTTTTTGTGAATGTTTTTTCTGATTTTACAAAGGGATTTTTCCATGCTTTTGGAAGAGGTGCCTGTGTTGTTGTTTTTGTCGGCTAATTTTAAAATTCTAATAGTATCCCACAAAAAAATTCTGTTTCACTTATCGACACCTCAATCTTCTCGTGTCATGGAGTAAATATATCTTGGAGGGGTTTGGAGGGAAACAAGAGCCATTACAGGAGATCACAGGAAAGACAACAGCCCCGACTGACAGCATTTTGCAAGGGATTGCAGTTTGAAGTCATGAAATGGAGTATATACATGTAACTAAAACTATCTGTGTATCATCATCAACAGTTCAGAATTTCTTAGTATACAAACTGAAAGGAAAATAAATTTGACAATTTATGTGCATGAATAAAAGAGCATATTATAACAGTGAGCGGGTAAAGACTGTTTGAACCCAATATCTTGAGGGAGGGAGAAGGGAAGCAGGTCAGGTTAGTGCAAACTGGGTCCGACTGTATAAGTTTTATAAGCAAAAATCTGAAATGGTCAGTGAGATTAAATACTTCTGTTTGCCTTAAGGCCAAAAAACTGGTTTGGTTTGGAAAATTGTGTTAAAGTTATGTCTTCTGTATAAAACTTTTACAGTTATAAACTAGATATTAAAAACACACAAAAAATAAATGTGAAATCCTCTGGAAACATTATGTACTTTCTCAAGTTGAGAGGACCCTGTACTAAATTGGACTATTGAGACGAACCTTCAGTGAATTGAAATTATGACCGAAATTGGCAAATGAGGACTTCAGAAAATAGCCGCTTTTCAATAATTTCGCTTTATCCAGTTCCAAATCCTTTTGCCATGCAATACTAAACTAGAAAGACCGCAAACAACAAAAACACTTTTTTTTCAGCAATTTTTATAGCCGGTATTCTGTCATGTTCCCAATGGCAAAAAGTATCTTTTTTTCCCAATTTATGAATAAAAATTCCCAATCTGGAGTTCCAAAAATTACGAAAGAAAAAAGAGAAAAATGACGATGAAAATATAAACCAAACAATTATTTCCCCTACATGCACGCGTCTATTCACAGAGACATACAATGATGTAATATCTGGGTCAAAGGTGGATTTTCATTGGTTGAACTATATTTTTTATCCAATCAGAGAGCATGTAACAAATTAAAGAGTTCTTCACATTGTGTTAATATCATGTGTCATTATGTTAATAAGGATTAACAAGAGATGTTTGTCAAACACTATGCCCCACCCCCTGAGCGCCATGTAGTCAGGATTATATGGACAATTGAACGAAATATGCCTGGACCAAAATGACAGCTGATTTGTCACTGCCATTGGATGCCGTTAAGGCAGTTTTAAGATTATGACCATTCAAAGTGTGAAGATAAGAGTGTGTTATGGCCATGACCTTTGACTCTATGACCTTCTAAATCCAGGAGTCATTAGCTGATCAACAAAAATCTAAATGTCAAGTTTGAGGGCCATGGGTGCAGGCATTGACAAGTTATCACACAGACAAGCTTTTTTCGTTCAAGGTCACTGTGACCTTGACCTATGACCCATAAAAATTATAAGGGGTCATCTACAGGTCAGACGCAACTCCAAGACAAGTTTGAGAGCCATGGATGCAGGCATTGTCGAGTTATCACATGAAACATTTGACCCGATGACTCCTAAAATCCTAAAATCAGGGTCATCCTCTGGTCAGGCCAAACTTCCATGTCGTTTGATGATCATACGTTCGGGCATTGTTGAGATATCCCTGGGAGAAGATTTGTTTACTATTTTGCTTTAAAGGTTACTGTGACCCTGACCTTGGCCCGATGACCCCCAAAGTCAAGAGGGGTCATCTACTGGTTAGGCCAAACCTTCATGTCAAGTTTGATGACCATACGTCCAGGAATTGTTGACTTTGCATTGAAGGTCACTGTGACCTTGTTTGACCCATAATATCAAGAGGGGTCATCTTCTGGTCAGGCACAACCTCAAAGTCAAGTTTGAGGGCCATGGGTATAGGCATTGTTGAGTTATCACTCGGATATTCTTTAATCATTCAAGGTCACTGTGACCTTGACCTTATGACCCCTAAAATCAATAGGGGCCATCTACTGGTCAGGCCCAATCTCCAAGTTAAGTTTGAGGGCCATGGGTGCAGGCATTGTCGAGTTATCCCTGGGACAACCTTTATCCATTCAAGGTCATTATGACCTTGGCCTTTGGCCCGATGAACCCCCAAAAACAATAGGGGTCATCTAATGGTCAGGCCCAACCTCCAAGTCAAGTTTGAGGGCCATGAGTGCAGGCATTGTCGAGTTTCCACACAATCAACTTTTTACCATTAAAGGTCACTGTGACCTTGACCTTTGGCACTATGACCCCCAAAAACAATAGGGGTCATCTACTGGTCAGGACCAAGTCCCATATCAAGTATGATGACCATAGGTGTAGGCATTGTTGAGTTATCACTCGGACAAGCTTTAAAATTATTTTACCATTAAAGGTCACTGTGACCTTGACCTTTGACCTGATGAGCCCTAAAATCAATAGGAAGCATCTACTGGTCATCTACTTCATGTCAAGTTTGATGACCATATATCCAGGAATCGTTAAGTTATCACTCGGACAAGCTTTGGTCTACAGACGGACCGACCGACATGCCTATGCAAAGCAATATACCCCTTTTCTTTGAAGGGGGCATAATAATTTAAAGTTGACAGTAAATGATTCGGCGCAGAAGGGGATTAAAATAACTAATAGACAATGCTGTTCTTTGTCATGCCTCACATACATGACATTGACCTTCATTGCCAATATCAGAATATGACAGAACTGAGAAGTGAAACTGAAAGTAGACAACCCGGTGAAATGAACAAGTCTTTATTTATTAATAATGATGGTGCATTTAATTTTTGTTGAATGACAAAAGGAAACAAGTTGATGAAATTTTACAAAAAAATATTCATTTGCTTTTGTTCAATTGCAAAACAGGTCTATTTTTAATAGATAGCACATTTTGTATCCAATTTAAGGCTATCAAATTGTCTTTTTATTAAAAATAATTTTATAATGCAATATGACAGTTTCTCATAGAAATAATAATTAAGGGGTTAAACAAAGTGAATTGGCACATGCCCCAAAGCACTTCATGGCGATAATGAAAATCCCCTGGTATGTGACCCAAATCTCCTGATATTCTAAACAAATCCCCTGTGGAGTTTTTAAAAAATATGACATGTATGTAATATAGTATCCTGGTCAGGATGGTTTTATGAAGAATTTCCTAATTTTGCCAAAATTGACGCGAAAATTCCCAATCTCACGGGTATAGGTCATATTCCCAAAATACCGAAAAAAAACTGTTGTTAGAAGAACTTCAGCTTTTGAAGTGAGATTCAGTTCAAAACTTTTTGTTTTTAAATGGTACAAGCTACCTTGACCGTGATCCCAGGGGCATCAAACCCCAATCCCTTGAAAGGTCCCAATAAAATCTTCCTAAGTACCAAATTTAGTCAACCCCAACTGAAGTTCTTACCCTTTTTTATTTATAGTTACCATGACCTTGACCAAAGGGGCCTCAATAGATTTACTCCATAATGTAATTAATCTGTAGGTACAAATACTTGGCTAACTGTAATGACCTTTTGTCATCTAACTAATTTTATACCAACAAACGACATATGGATTAGCTAATTTTTAATATGATTCATATTATTTCTTGATTTTATGATATTTTATAGACGCTATATGCTTTAACCCAGAATCCTGATCGGAACAACTACCCACTTTTGATACTAAACAATTTGTACGTGAAGGATTTGCCATATCAAAAATCTATCTGTCAACGTACAATTATTTGGACTAGACGCAACTCTGATGAGAGTAAAGCCTCCATAATAATGATCATTTATTAATGAAGGAAGTCAGGCATTTTTGTCATACTTATAAATATGATGGGAATGATTATGTCGACACAGTTTAAATTAAATAATGTGTGTGTACCAGTGATCATGTTTTTTATGTAATCAGCATGCCCAGGGCAGTCAACATGGCCATAATGGCGACTGTCAGTTTCGTAATCAACAACGGTGGCATTGATGGTGATTCCTCTAGCTTTCTCCTCTGGATTCTTGTCTATGTCTTCATACTTCATAAACTTTGCCATTTTCTTTTCTTCGAGCACTTTTGTTATTGCTGCTGTCAAGGTCGTTTTGCCATGATCAACGTGACCGACAGTTCCTATGTTAATATGAGGTTTGTCGCGCTTAAACGTCGCCTTCCCAGCAACCGGGGGGCCAGGAGTTGCAAACCGAAGTGTCGCCGACACGCACAAGTTCCTAATGCAAACATTGGCACCGTACTGCGCCGAAACCGGCGATTTATTTAAAAGGAACAGTTTACGAAACACATGCGACGCCATTTTGTTCCGCACACGCACCGGTGTTGTAAATCTTGTAATTTATGTGATTCGCAATTTCTCAAAAAGTCTTGTAAAATCGGCAAATATCAAAACGGTTATTTGATCGTCGCAAGTTACTTAATAAACACCAGTTTAAAGAATTCAACAGGTAAGGTTCTATTTCTTGATCAAAGCTTCACTCTCACAGATTTACCAAGTTTACAACGTTTTTATTTTTTGTCATGGATAGAGCAATTTTTGCGTAAATATCTGCAAACCAATGATAAAAGATTGTTGACAGAAGATCATATCGCAGATATTCATATTTCCGATCGAAAATTAATGTTTAATGGCTTAAAGATTACTAACGGTTTAAGAAAAATGGAAAAAACATCAATTTTTGAACATAAAAATAAAAATTTGCGATCCAGTTTTTTGTCAGTAGTCTTTATATAACTGGTTTCCATGGATTTTCGCAAAAATTGTCTTGTTCCAAGACATAAAAAAAATTGTCAAAACGTTCAATCTGTGAGAGTTCAGCTTTGAAGCTCATTATTTGTTGCTATTATTTTAAAGTATAATATATAAAGACGAAACAAACAAAAATACGTTTACTAGCATATTTCCTGAACCCGTGGCAAGAAATTGTGTATTATATGACGACTTATGACAAGATTCTTAATTTGTCTCTAAATCATCAAAGATAATCCTTTATAAATTTAAATCATACATTTATATGGAGTTGCTCGTAACTAAGCTGCAGCCATTATTCATTACAAAAAGTTGAATTAACAATTTTTGTTAGTCGAGTTAAAGTTGGAGTTAAAGCAGATTACCGATATGCGCAGGAATGGTACATACAATCCAATCCTAACATATGCTATTCGTAAATGTCACTATATAATTTATCCTATATATAATCAAAGCAATACAAATGGTACTGAAATAGAATCCCAAGAGTTAGTCAATTATCGCGAATCCATATTCTTCTCTGGTTCATCAGGTACCGAGATGATCAATTGTGAACAGTTTTGTTCAGAAAGTTAATTCTAGGGGCATAGTAAACTTTTAAACCAACCTTCAGGAAAATCTATTTGTAACGGGTTGACATAATATCACCTTGATTACGCTTCCGCGTCTTGGTACTGTGGTCTCTCCAAAACGCTAAATCATATACTTAAATACGCAAACATATTAAACTGCTCGAATGATTAACAATGTTCATTTAAGAATCTTGCTCAAAGTGGCATTTTTTGTCATCTTTGTATATTAAATGTCGTACAGTATTGTAGACAACTTAGAATAAATCCATGCCATACAGAATTCCATGACAAATGTCCAAGTTCTATGGAGGATAATTTTATCAAATGTCGAGATGTTTATTCATACCAGGTATTATAGGAGAACAAGTTTAGTATTGTATGTACCATTTTGAAGGCATAGTACAGTATTTCTTTTATTTCAATGGCAAACATGATTGGAAAATGCTTCCAAATAGCATACAGCTAAGTAAAAAAGTGATTACTTTAACATGTGGAAAATGGCATTATCCTAATTGCCTGTTGTAAGTATTATATAAGAATGTGATACTAATAGCAATGTATATGTGTTTAATGTAATATACCAAAACTTGATTAATGATAACTAGGTCATGGTTAAATATTTTTTGTATGTTTTTATCGAAATATGTTGTTTAATACGACACACGGGCAAAACAAATTGTATAAAGTGTTTTTTAGTAAATGCTTAAATAACCATTTAACCAGCTTCGTTGTTTTTCCTACTGACCCAGTCTCTGTTACAAACCGACCGACTCATGTAATGAAAATCGATTGACTGATTATATACCAAAATAAAAGTTAAGCCGATTTGAAAAATGCTACCCCTGCTATTGGTGAGAATATAACTTAGCGTTCGAAGATTTGTTCTGCCCTATAGGAGGGGCACTATTCAGCCCCTTTCCCACGTTTGCAAAACGCCACACTCGTATGTCTTTTGCAAACGTCAACACAATTTTCTGGTTCCATTATGTGTCATCGATACAAGAAGTAATATAATTTTTTAAACAGTATCAAACATTCTGTGATAAAATTATGATCAATTATTGCTTATTAGTAGTATGTAATCACTTTTCATGAAAATAAATAATTATTTAGTGCATGTTTAATGACCTTTGACATTGCACGAATACATCTATCTATTGTTTACTACAATCTCATAACGATAACGATAGCTTAATAGCACGAGCACACCTTTGTATCTGTTCGGATACATGTTGGTCAATTTCAGTAATACCTCTTAACCCCAGCATACAGAGAATGACTCGCACAAGATTGCTTTAATCATTTTTAAGTTAAACTCATTCAAGTATAGAAAATGAAGCAATACATTTTATTTTGAATAAGCAACGACGTTTTAATTTAGAAATGTCCAGAAAGACCGATATTTTTAAACAGTTAGCACATTTGATATATTTTGATAACAAAGCACATTGATCGCACCAATCCTAAAAACACCCAGACATTTCAATAGTTATTATGGAAAGAGAAGTTGCACAGAATGTACCAGAACTCGAATTAGTTTACATTGTATTTGGAGTGCGCCAGTCCAAGTTTACTTTTGACACATATTGTTTGGACGTGAGGGAGGTGCATTGCATTGTCAAACCATCAGCCAGTATAGGGAAGGGGGAATATTTAAATATAAAGTAGTTTGGTAGAGCTAGGATGCTGAATCGGAAAAGGACTCTTTGCTGTCTTTGGACTGTAAATAGAGGGCAGTATTCACGGTCACTATGCATGAGTTTGCAAGTATTGCAGCAGTAAAAGTACACTTTAACCTAGATACTCTTTATTTGGAATTCATATCTAGCTAATGGTCAGAGAGCACCGTTATCAGCTGGTTAAAGTGATCATAGACAACTCAACGAAAACAGGTAACGAACTTTTTGTTGCACCAGCTCAGTTATTTTGTGACATGTAAAAGAAATAGAGTGAATGCAGATTCTTTTCTGCATATGCATAAACATACTAATCTTTAAATAATCATTATGCCTGCGGTTATTTATGTTTTCAGTTTAGTGGAATAAATGCACTCAAATAATAAATGAAGCTTGCTATAATACTAAACGATACTCTATTCGACCGCTTTCGGACATATGTTATCGACGTATTGGTTTCAACAATGAACTCCCGTTCTTCTTTCATCGATATTATAAACAAATTTTCGTAAATATAAGGTAAATTTGTTAACAAACGCATCTTGTAAAATATTTTTCTACATTTTATAACTTTTCCGAAATGATTGTGCACGTAATTTAGCCATAGTTGCCTCTCTCCCATAGAAAATGAAAGTATTATTTGCTGCTGCCGTATTGGTGTGCGTCTGGTTCCCGGCCAGCTGCACACTGCTCGACATCCTGAACACCGTCCACAACAGCCCCTCTTTCCAGGTACTGTCACCTTGATTTTACATGCTTCATGTTTTTCACCAGGACCTGACAGTACAAGTCTATATTTCAGAACAATGTGTCCATATAATGTAACCTGACGGTACATACCTACATTACAGAACAATATGTGTCTATATAACGCTACCTGACGGTACAACCTATATTACAGAACAAAGTTTCTATTTAACGTAACCTGACGGTACATACCTACATTACAGAACAATGTGTCTATATAACGCTACCTGACGGTACAACCTATATTACAGAACAAAGTTTCTATTTAACGTAACCTGGCGGTACACACCTATATTACAGAACAAAATGTCTATTTAACGTAACCTGGAGGTACACACCTATATTACAGAACAAAGTTTCTATTTAACGTAACCTGGCGGTACACACCTATATTACAGAACAAAATGTCCATTTAACGTAACCTGGCGGTACACACCTATATTACAGAACAAAATGTCTATTTAACGTAACCTGGCGGTACACACCTATATTACAGAACAAAATGTCTATTTAACGTAACCTGGCGGTACACACCTATATTGCATAACAAAATGTCTATTTAACGTAACCTGGCGGTACACACCTATATTACATAACAAAATGTCTATTTAACGTAACCTGGCGGTACACACCTATATTGCAGAACAAAATGTCTATTTAACGTAACCTGGCGGTACACATCTATATTACAGAACATCACAGTACACATGTATCTATATTACAGAACCTGACGGGCCCGGAACAGCTGGTTCTGGTTGAGATGGTCGCTGAGACGGAGGCTGGGGAGATCCACAACTACATAAAAACTGTCGGCTTCTCCACCGTCCTCGCCATCATCGCCAGTAATGTTTAAGAAATCTACTACCTACATAAACCACATCTTGATCGCTAATAAGACATTAATGTATCAACTGCCTATCTAGTGTTCACTTTTACTTGCTTTTGTAATGATTTGCTCGGTATCACTACATTCACAGTGTTGCCTTTTCCACCGCCATCACAATAGTCGCTAGCAGTTCCATAACTACATTAGCAAACGCACTCACAAACATCATACTAATTTCTGACCACCCTCGACTCTTTTCAGTAAACTTCCATGCCATTTAATGTCGTCTATCGGCTGTCCATATATCATTGCATTGATTTCGTTTCAGAGCTTCCGGCCGATGAAGCCCATCTTTTGAATCAGTATCTCATTGAGGTGACAACCCACTGTTTATTTTTATAATTTCTGAATATTATGCCTACTTTTACATTTCATATGAAAATATTTCGAATGAGAACAGACAATGGATTCAAAACATAATTATATAATTTTATTATAATCAAAACATTAGCCGGACATCACCAACCATCACAGCAGCCAATATTAAAACTGGATTAGTTATTCTGAGGTTATATTTGTATAGTTTGCAAAAAGAATGATTGGTAAAATATTTATTGGAAAAAAATGACCAATCAGTAATCATTACGGCTTAATTTAACCAAATCAAAGTATTATATACAAGGGGCCGTTATTATTCCTTTCAATGATCGCATAATCACATAAAGATTGGTCCACTTTTGTCTTCAAATGCTTGCTTAGACATCACGATAAGGGCATACACATTCGTTTAGGGCAAGAAGCCTCATGTCCAATCGCATATGGATGATATGTTACCAATAATTTCGAATCTCTGTTTATCATGCAGGAGCTGAATAAAGAAGAACATCATGCACCTGTAAGTGGAATAAGTTTTATGCTAAAAGATGTTTTGCTCAAGTAGTTGTCAAGGCAGCTGAAATCTGATATGAATCACCCTCTGAGACAGTTTCCTGGGTAGAAACTAGTAATGAGTCCCTTTTAAAAGAACATGATAAAGTATCATCGGTCGGACTCGAATCCACAACCTTTTGGGTGAAAGGCGGACACCTATATCACTTAACATCTTCCAAACCTTGAAATCAATTGAACTAAACATAAGGTATGTTTGCAACACACTACAACAGGTTATTTAATGGCGAAGGGTATTACTTAAATAATAATCATAAATTATTATTCAATCGTGTACTTGTTTTGTGGTATTATGTAAGACATGAATAATAATAATATTGAAGAGGGTATTTCTCACAGTAAATAGCACAGTCAGAGCATGTATGTTTGTAAAATAGATGTATTTTCAATAATGTTCTGCATAAACACTGCTGTACCAGGTGGGCCGACGTGACCTAGCCGAAACGTTAACCGCTGCCAAGAACGACCCGGCTTTCCAGAACCTAACAGCTCCCCAGCAACAGCTCATACTGACAACCCTCACACACGCCGAGTCCATGAACCTCACCAAGTTTGTGGAGCAGACTGGTTATGGAACCATACTCACCATCATTGACAGTAGGCGTTTGACATTATTTAGCGTGTTTGCCCCATGAACCTCACTAATTTTGTGGAGCAGACTGGTTATGAAACCATACTCCCCATCATTGACAGTAGGCGTTTGTCTTTATTCAGCGTTATTACTCCATTTTCATGCAACAATGCTGATGTTTAATGCCAGTGGACGATATAGTTTCAAACTTTACCAAGGCCTGTCGTTTCTCATGATAATTCAATAGAAGCGACATGTCGTTTGCCTACATTCCTAAGTTGTTTCTTCATATTAAGAAGGTACTTCTTGATCTAATGGTTACTTATCACGTATTTGTAAATTTTAATCTTAGTGTGTTGTTGTGGTTGGAGCTATACCACTTTATCGTTGGCGAGCACCACACAACAGAAATTACATGTAACAATTAAGTTTATTGACAAAACAATATTACAAATAATAACAAATAGTATAATGACTGACATTGATTTCCAGTTTTGCCGGAACCAGAGATGCATCTCTTCGAGAACTATTTAATTCAGGTTTGTGTACAACTTTGTTTTACAAACTACGTTGCCACATTGCCCTCTGCTTCAGTACGACGTACTATTTGATCAGTGTACACATATTCACAATGACCTAATAATTTGTGTCCAAAGATTTGTTCAAACAGTCAAATGTTTATACACTCACAATCATTGTGTACAAATATGGGACATAACTGCAGCAAGTCATGAAACCACTGTGTGCTTGATATTAAGTTTACTTGAACTGCACGATTCAGTCAAAGTTTGTAATCAATTTGTATACAGTGTATTGCAGCTGCAAGTCGTATATGATTTCTTATTCATGCATATTAATAGTTTCAAAACAAGATATAGTATCCGAAAATACTTTATGCCACCGGAGTTATTCTCATTCTTATCGCTTCACTTTCCAGCACCTCCAGCACGAGAAAGCGATCATTGATCACATCGTGGGCAAATAGCAGTGCCGGTGTTCCCTCCATCGACTGCTACCATGTATGCCGTGTTGAGTCTCGCAATAAACTTCAATGTCATACATGAACTACACCAGCTTGTTTTATTTTCGATAAGTTTATAACATCGTCGTTCGTTATTGCTTGTAAATATACATCTGATGACCGTACTGGACCACGCCACAGGAGTGAAGAGAAATGTCACACGTGACCAATGCAGAATTCCGTTAGGGCCCTCGCCTGTGAATGTGTTGATCTGAAACGCGATACTCGATAGTACGGTGATGAAATCACGAAACTACGATAACGAATACGCGACAGTACGATGATGAAAACGCGTTCCGTAGTCCAACGACAAACGCCGTGCACAATGCATTGAGTTGCGGAATAAATTTAATTGACAACATCGGGGTTGTCCTATTGTTCTTGCCCATCTCTTCTGAATCTGGTTTCTAATTGTCCAGAATTCTTTAAGAAACCGACAAAACATATAATTGTAAAGAAAGTTGCATATCCGTGAGTCCGAACCATTTGTGTTCTGCATGGTACATGAGTTTTGTCACACGCTAGTTATACAACAGTCAACACGTTCAATCGGACACCGTCCACGATAGTCCGGTTCGTTACCATTGAGTTCAGGCATGACTTCAATCATTTCAGTTTCCTGTCTTGAATTGTTCCTTAATTGGTCCGTAGCCTGTTGCCTTAAACAACATAGTGTATCCAGTCCACGTGTATGGCCCCTGTAACCTACAAAATAAACAACACCCAATTACTTAGTCTACAATATACTTACACACCGCTTGATTTGTTACGCAACTACATGTTTCAAATTGACAAATATCTGACTAAAATAACTAAACTTATTAAGGCGAAACACTTTTTAAACGTACCAAATTTAAACTCAGAAAGCAGCACATGATAATGGGAAATATACTCGTTTCTCTTTAAATACATTGGAAATTACTAGAGCGGCTATCTTATTGAATGACACAAGGATCAAACGCCAAAGCCAATCAGACTTTAACAAGATATTAAGCACACTTCATACAATTTGATCGCACTCCTACAACATGAAAACATGAAACTATGCGATATTTTTATACTGGAATTCTTAAATGAATATTTATCACAACTAAAATAAGTAAGTTGTTTTTTTTACATTTGAGTGGTTCAGCAAAAATGTCTGTATGAAAGAATAGCCAATATATTTAACATCGTTTACCATTGCGTAAATGTTATTGATCTACCTAATCAGAGGGCAATTTTGAATTAAACAATGGCATCATAACCTCTTACAGGTTATAAAATATGAATGTCAAGTTATCTAAAAAAACACTATTAAACGAATATAAATAATTTAAAATGAGCACAAACCTCGTTGTGTTTCTGTTGTCGAACAACGAGCTCGGTACCAGATAACCATGGCGACAACGACGGATGTGAACAAGATGAGAGCTACAACTGCTATAGGGACGTAATCTGTAAGTATATGAAAGTTGGTTAAGCATTCTAGAACATAATTTGGTATGGTTAGTCAGCGAAACGAAAAACGTGGCAATTAAAACATGTTTTCAGTTAGTTTATTTCAGTTGGAATTATTGTATATTATTTTTAGCAATGTAGTCCGACTTTTTTTATAGCTTCAACTAGAATCAAAACTGTACGTCAGATCTAGACGTCAAAATATGGGAACATCTTACATTTATCCTATGTTTATTAACAAGCAATTAACGACTAGCAAATTATGTAGAACTATTTTATTAAACTAAGATATCTTACCGAAAGAAAAAGAAGAGTTTGCTGACGGTGTGCTGCTCGTGGTTGCTGATGATGTGCTGCTCGGGGGTGCTGATAATGGGGTGGTTCTTACGGCTTCAAACGTCTTACAAAACAACTGCGGATCATCACTTGAAGATGTGCAGGGGTTTAGTAGATAATAAAATCTTAGAACTACATATGTTATTGCCCTGAATTTGAGTCTACAGTTCAAGGCTATGTCCTTGTATTCACCCTGTAAAACAATGGTAAAGACATGTATAAACCAAAAGTACTTTATAATAAATACAAACTTTTAAACTGTATTGTTCACTTCAAAATCGATATTTTGATTTTTTAGTTGAGGGCCTATCAACAGCTTCATACTGTTTGTTGTAGTTGCAGTTGCTGTTGATGGTGATGGTGAATGTTGTCATTGCTGAAGTTTTTGATGGTGAGTTTTGTTGTTGATGTTGTATATGATTATTGCTGTTGTTGCTGAAATTGTTTCTGTTGTTGTTGTTGTTGATGATGATGATGATGATGATGATGATGATGATGATGATGATGCTTTTGCTGTTGCTAATGATAAATATGATTATGATGGTGGTGGTGGTAGTGGTGGTGGTGGTGGTGATGACGATGACGATGATGGTGATAATATTTGTTGTTTACTTTGCTGATGCTGATGGTGATTTTTGTTTATTAACGTTTCTATTGAAATGCTAACTTCAAATACATTATCACAGATCACAATCAATTTCATACCCATCGATCACCTTCCAGTTGATCTTCAGTAAAATTCACTTTTAGACAAAGTCTTGTTTTGTCACTTAACATCGAGTCAACGGTGCCCTCAACTTGGATATAAGGGTTACATCTCATAAATACCTTTCCTGCAACAGCAAATATAGATGTTATGAAACTAAATATCGAAATATGCTAAAAGAGTTGTTTTCGATTGGAACTTAGTCATATCATTTAGAAATGCTTTAACACACTCTAAAGATGCACTCTTACTCCCAAATAAGATTTACCACAATTTATAAAAATGTTTTAATATGTCAAAAAGGATGTATAAATAACAAAAACAATGGTTCTTACGAAGGATACCGAGTTTAATTTGAAAAACACGGTATTTCTACATTATGAGACGATAGTAGATCACAGTAAGTCTTTTAGCAACCACAATCATGCGGATCTTGAAAAAAATGCGATTTCAGCGATTACAATCTTGATATCAGTAAAAGTTTAAACGGATGTGAAGTAAGGCAAATCATAATTTGATTCGTGTGGGCCGGTAAGCCATATACCAATATGAAAAGCATTCTAAGCATCGGAACATAATGTGACCATAGATTGCTTATACAAATGTATAGAAAGTTTCGGAACTATAGCGTATTGCGGTTTTCGGACAACCCCCATACATGTTTGCTTCAGCAATAATGGTTGTGTATATATGTACTTTTGTCCATAACTGATCTTTGTTTGTGGGAATATTGACAGTATGACAGATAACACAAGTATGTGTCAATGCCCATCTACATTATCAAATGACGTTTATAGCTTTAAATCATTATGTTGTCAATGTAACGTACGTTGAATTAAACATGTTTTATTGCCTTTTTTCTTTCAACATGATCGGTATTTACAACAATGATATAGAGTATACAAAAAGCAAATGGGTTGGACTAAAGTTCTAACGTACGTTAATAAAACAACATTACATTTAAATTAAAAAAGTGTAACTGCAGTTCGATTTCATCACGAAAGTTGTCTCTATTCCCTCCCTCAGTTCTATGCTATTTCTAGTCAACCACTAGTCTATGGTTGTTATTGTTTTAAAACCCCTGATTGTATAATGTAAATACTTAGCGTGATCCCTGCGCTGAAACTGTCGCCGTCTGTGGCTTGGTGGTATTCGATATCAGCACCGAGACTGTCATCTATGGTAATTATTGGACATCTATGGTTAGGTTTATAGAACAGGCATTCTGCAAAAAAAACATATGTGTGTGTGTGTGTGTGTGTGTGTGTGCGTGTGTGCGTGTGTGCGTGCATGCGTGCGTGCGTACGTGTGTTTACGGTTCAATAACATGTTAAACAGTGTTTAACTAGAAAAATGATGCAATAAAATTATCAAGATAACGAAACTCACATAACAAGTCTGGAACTAAATTAGGAGTTAGAGCTATATGGGAACGCACGTAAACCAAAATTGATGTTGAACACCAAAGTGCGTTCGTTTATGGTGTAAGCGATTTTTACAAGAGTTTGTTGCAGAGCTACATGCAAAACAGACAATCGATAGACAGACAACATCCACCTCTTCCTCCTCCTCCTGCACCTCCTCCCCATTCATCATCATCATCATCATCATCATCATCATCATCATCATCATCGTCATCAACAACAACAACAACAACAACAAAAACACCTGCAACAACAGTCGCAGCATTGTTGGGTCTGGTGTCAAAAGTATAACTGGATGATAACTTCCGTTTTTAGTCAGTGGTAACGTACTAAGGTATCCAACACCAATATTGGGTTGATGCAATGGTGCGTTCCCACATTTCAATACCCTTCTATCAATGGCTTTGCTTTAGTTGATTTAACCCCCTGTATGCTAGTTTTAATTAAAAAAGGATCCCAAGGACTCGAATTACTTACTCGTCCCCACGTGTGTGATTGTTACGCTGGTGCCTGGTCCGATATTCTGCAATAAAATTCTTATATATATATATATATATATATATATATATATATATATATATATATATATATATATATATATATATATATATATATATATATATACAGAAAAATTGCATTCGTTCGAACCGTTGGTCGATGTTTTTTTATTTGTGTGTTCTTGTTTATTCTGAGATGTAGACCGAAAGTGCATACAGCATTAAACAAGTAAAGGGAGGCATGTCCCCGCACCCTCAGCAAACCGTGCCTGCACACTGGTCTAGTTACGCATCTGAATGCTGATCATTCTTATGCAAACACCCGTTATTAATCCATTTTGTAATATTTCTGAACGTTATCATTCTATTTTGCAATATTTCTGTTTTGCAATATTTCTGAACGTTATCATTTCATTTCGCAATAGTTCTTGACGTAATAATTTCATGGAAGCCATTTTAAAAGACTTCAATATTTAAGGATACATTTAGTGTTGGCAAACCTGTTTGCATTCGCCTTCCATGAGAATCTCGGGCTCTCCAGCATCATTCGCTCTCGCTGCAAACAAAACAAAGTTTAGAAGGAGGAAGAATTGACGGCCGATAAAACGTCCGGAATGTGAACAGGATGTCCAAAGCTTAATTCCTTCTCTGGCATACATTTTGATGTATAATGTGAAATACAGACACATTAATTGTTTCCATCCTATCAGTTTTTCTTTGACGCAATTTCTGGTACATGTAGCTTATAACAGTAAACTTGTTTTAGCGGTGACTGGTATAAGACCAAAGGTATGATTTGATATGTCCGAATATACTATAGATTATAATCCTTCTATTGCATATGTGTCTTTGGTGAAGCTACTGCGTCCCTTGAAAATAGTTTAAAATGTTTACTCTGAATAATTATGCAATACCATTTTTAATGCACGGTACTATAAATCTAACATAGTCCTCATGGTTTTGTTTTAAACACATATTCAAACATTCAGATATGCAATCATATATCTACAGATATCCAATCTCAACCATATAATCGACGCCGTAGTTTAAAAACAAAAAGTAATAACCACCGAAATTCCTTTCAACTGAGTGATTTAGATCTATAGGTTCTCTTTCACACTGAAATACAATACCCGACGAAAACTGGTACCCATAAAGAGAATTTTGCTATTATTGTTTCTTTGTCTTTTAAAATTGACAAAAAATACTTCATTGTAATTATTTCGATATGTTGAATAACATTATCTTGTTTGCGAAATAATTTGACACAAAGGTATAGTCATCAAAATGACACAATGGACATGTAATTGAAAAACACTTTCAATCAATCAATGCTAATTTAAAAATGCAGGGATAAAGGTTTACCAGCCGACAATTGTTGCAAAAATGGCAGCAATATATGCAGCTGTCAGTGAAAATTATTTATTATTTTTTAATCGAATACTTTAGAATTCTATAGTTTTGTTCGGTATGATTAAATAGATATCAACTGCCTTGAGGGTGACTGAGATATCAACTGCCTTGAGGGTGACTGAGATATCAACTGCCTTGAGGGTGACTGAGCATATTATCGACCTTCTGAAAAAACTAACCACCTCGACTTCGCCTGGTTCGACAGTATATTCCTCAGGTTGGCATGCACTGTCACCCCAATGCAGTCAATATTTATATTATACTAGGTGTCTTTGCTTTAACAAGACACTGAATTGTCAAAAGTAGTTTTTAGAATACGGAACGGTCACGGGTAGCTTCTGGTCGAGAGTTTCCGTCGGTTCCGAACTTGCGCCCTCTGATGCCAAAAAAAAGCTGTTTTACATGCATCTTCGTGGCATGTAGCAATGTGCTGGCTTAAATGTGCCCTTTGGTTTTTAGTAGAATATAAATTTTCTGTATCTAATCATATGTAACAGATTATCGCAACTTCGGTAATAACTTACACAATTTTATACATGTACACTAAAGGGAATTTAGCATCAAGCATGATGGCCTATATAACTTTTAACGACATTTGACGAATTAAGGATTCAATAAGCCAATATGTAATTGTCAGAAAGCAAGACGATGTAAATGTCAGAAAGCAAGATGTAACGTTTTCATCAATACCCTTCCATATGAAAGTGTCTATCCGATATTCATTAAAAAAAATCCGTTGTTTTAGTTGTTGTGTAACCTTTTTTATACAATCAAGCTTCAGAATCTACGAAGTCATATTGTTAAAAACTTTTTTTTGATACCATGTGTAGGTCATTTCCATAGACAAACTTGTGATCTAAATTGATTTTAAGTTATATTATTATGTAGTTAACTTCATGTGAGCAATATTTGCTACTTAGATAGTTAAATGACCATTTGTGTTTTCTTTTTTAATTGTCGTTTGACTTTTTAGAGCAATATCCCTAATAATTACCTATACTTAGTGTCTCAATAAAATTTCAAAGGATCTTGAAAAATGGTGTCAAAAACTAGGTCAACTCCTACAAAACTATCCAATCACTTTCTGGCTTATGTTTTTAGTCAAGACTATGGCAACTTGGAAAGCCTCTCAAATGGTCACAATTTGGTGTTGATCTTGATAAAAAATCTAAGTATAATAATTGTCTAAACGAAGTTTGATACTCTATGGGGCAACATTTTAACTTAATTCTCGAGAAACTTAATGAGAATGTTTCTCATATAAATGACCCATGTAACCATGTTGATAGCGATTTAAGAACTTGGTCACTGGTTCGCAGGCACAACAGACACTTCTGTACAATGTAACTTGTGATTTGTCTGTCATTGATGCCTGAATATAAGGTGTGCAATTCAGGCCAGCTATGACCCTTAATACCGCAATTTATTGAAATGCCCAGTATATTTAGACATTAGAGCCAATTATATACAAAAGATGTTGTAAACGCGACAAAACAAAGTAAAATAATGTAAATTTACCATCTGTAAAATCAACAAAATCTCTGAATACCCTGACCAAGTTTATTTACCTTGCAAATATCTTCAGAAGCCTTATTTATATACATAATAATATTATTCTGCTCTTCTGTAAAACTGTTTGAAATTGTTTAATTTTATGCCTTTGAATAACTTAAGTTGTATTTGCTATAAGCATGTGTATATTTTTATGCAATAAACTGAGTTGAGTTTAAAATTAGTTATTCTCTCTAAATGATGTGTATAATTTCTCTCTTTGATACGGGTTGTTTTCTGTCCATAATCTTCTTCTGAAAGATATTCTTTTTAACCTTACTTGATTTATTTATTTAAATTTAAGGAACTGGAACAGGTTAAAATTAAAAAAATGCAAATGATTTCCAAAGAAATTTGATTAGATATTACTTGCATTGTTTTTGATTATAAAACACCTGCTTGGTATAGAATGTGACGTTTCGGGATAGGGCCGTAACGTTGGCAAAACTCGTGAAGCAATCCCTTTGCATGCTTGATTTTATAATGTCGGTTTAGATAGTGTGCTAAAATTGATATTCTCATTGATAAATGTGTTCTCATGCAATAGAATATTATTAAATTCAAAGAAATGTGATAGCTTAATGAAATGTATATCAGTTTAATTCGAAGGATTTTGTATTGATCAATGTAAGGAAAGAATATAACATTGTATATTAACTAGAAAGGGGTCACCCATCAAGCCCCCTGTACATTAATTACTAATTTATAATTATTCCAAAGTGTTCTGGAAGTTTAAGACAAACATTTCATTTTTAAACTGCATACATTAGTTCTTATTAGACTTATATGTCCTTGACCTTAAAATAAATAGGGGCTAATTGAAACCATAATAATTATTTCTCCAATTATTGGTTTTAAAAGCAATCATTGTTAATCACTTGTATATATTACTAATTTCATACTTAATTTTTGGGACAATGCAGTCCGAGAACAGGTTTAATTTAAGGTAGCGTGTCCGAGCTAGCTAGGGAAGAAACGCTACAATAAGTTAGTTACAGCATATTTCTTCATTATCATATTTAAGCATGGTGCATTCAGTGGTTAATTTTACTATTTTCTTAGTTTTTCATTTTTATTTATATTGTCTTGTCTAGTGTAGTAGAATAGCACATCGCGCATTTTCATTTCATTAGCCTTGCTATTTAGCATAATTTACAAGCGATCATTTTTCCATATCTTATGCGTATGATTAATACATGCATATTAAAAGGATGATTAAAAATACACTTGAAGGCGTAATTCCGTTACCTTCTTGCGTATTTCGGTAATTATCTTCGTCTTTCGGTAAAAAAGCGTTCTCGGTAAGTCCAGTATCCAAACCGTTTTTGATTTTACGATTTGCCTATCGAAATTGCGCGCGAAAAGAAAATGGTAAACAGTTTTGGTGATCTTCACTGTTCTGCGTTTTTTTTCCCTCAAAATGTTGACTGGCAATGTGTCTGCGCGGCAACGCATAGAATTATGGAATAGGGTATGTCCTTGTTAAATATTTTTTTTTAAATGAAGTGGTACTTTCTTGTTTGTGAAACCATAAACAATTTGTCCAATTGTAGCGTAACAGTATATTTGCACGATTACCGCCCTTTGTTATAAATTGGCCGTTTGCATTAATGTAAGTTATTTTTATGACTGGCTGTGTTTTTCAAAGGTTAGTTTTATATTTTAGACTTATTTATTGTGACAATAATAATATGTAAGCAATCATGTTAAACATTATGTATTAACCGGGAGTTGTTTTTATAAAGAGTAGTAGTAAAAATAAAGCTGTCTCCCTTAAGTTTTTCGCAAAATGGAATATATCCCCACCTTACAAAAAAACGGTGGTTACCGAATACCGATGAAATCCAAATAATCCGAATATCTAGTTCCTGAAGAGCACTTCCCGTATCCTTTGTTTACATTAACTCGCACTTGACGCTAGCTTCAAACTTTCAAGAAATATGTCGTTCCTATGGGTAAGTAACACAGTATTTTACATTGAAATCCAACTTAAATGTGTCTTTTTATATTTCTTTTCTTAAATGTTACATTCAAAGAGTAAATATGGATTTATTCATAAATACAAATTCTGACAGTTGAGGTCTATCCTGTTGATTACGTTACAGCACACCTGGGCGACTAGTCCAAATAATTGTACGTTCACGGATTTTTTTTTTTTTTTTATATGGCAAATCCTTCACGTACAAATTGTTAAGTATCAAAAGTGGGTAGTTGTTCCGATCAGGATTCCGGGTTAAAGCATTTAACATCTAAAAAATATCATATAAACAAGAAATATTACCAGATTATGTTATTTTATATTAGTTCCGTACACAAAAATGTCGTATCCTTCGAATAATTATGAGTTTGACGTGTTTTTTTCATTTCTTGCTGTCAAAACACATCGATATATACATGAAGGGCACCTGCTCGGCTGCAGTTAACCGTTTAAACAGTGCTGTATCGCGTGTTCATTTTCCGGGTCCTCCGGTAACCAAATAACATTAGATTTGAAACAGGACTAGACTTGAAAACAAGCAACTATATAATTTGTTTTACTTTTTTATTCTCGTTTAACCTGTCCAGTAAGATATGTTTCACATTGATAATAATTATTTAAAAAGTCAAACAGAAGAAGTGAAAATAGCTTTTCTAAAATATCAACATATTTAAGTGCGTTCGTGTTGAAAAATGCGTCAATGTAGTAACGCCACATAGATATCAAGTACAGCTTTGAAAGACAACAAGTTTAACATTTAAGCACTACAGAAGTCTAAGTTTCTCCAGAGAGCTCATCTTTCCCACACATGTGCATGCTTCAAGACAAACCGAGCAACAAAGACAAGCTTCACAAAAGCATTTTTCACAGCTTAAACTGACACACGGCGTTGTCGTCGGTATGTCTTTTTGTTCCATTCCGTCTACAAGTAGTCGGGTCAAAATAGTTTTACGGATGCAGACATCTCCCTTAACACATTCGCGTACATCTTCGGAAGTCAGTGTTTTCATCAGTGACCTTGGGAATGCCATCATAACTGCTATGGCATTTTGGCCAAGTCTCCCGGCCCTTCCAACCTCTTGCCAGTATGAAAGGGCATTGTGCGGGGCGCCCCAGTGTACCACCAAGTTGATGTCCGGGACTGACATTCCCATGCCAAAAGCCACAGTAGACACCAGGACCCTCACGTATGACTCTGGGCTTTTGAAACTGTCAATGATCATTTCTTTTTTTATGCTGTCAGTTGAAGCATGGAACATCTCCACCTTTAGCAGCTGAGAATTTGATGGATGAATGTTGAAACTGTCCACTATATGTGACCACACCAAAGACACCGCATTGTAGGACCTTTGGAAAATAATATATATATATATGTGATTTATTTCCAATAAAGCACGTAACATGTTCTTTTATCAAAATATTTAACAGGTTAAGGCAAATAAAACATCGGCATATCGAGATCTGACTGTAAAAACATTTTTCAAAAAAATAATTCTAAAGCCATGATGGTTATGTTTCACGGTATGTATTGAACCATTTTACAACAATCTTAACTCATACATATGCAAACGCTGTGTTCTTACTGAACATTTACCTGCAAAACACAACAGTTTTGGTCTTGAAGTCAGTTTCCTTTAAGAGGTCCAGGAGCCATTGAAGTTCTTTTTCATTGTCAGCACTGCATTTTTCAACTGTCAGAAAGATACTGGGTCTGTAAATGGAAGAAATGTGTAAAAACATTGGTTTACAAGTTAAAACCTGGCGAATACACTGATATTACACAGGACTCGGCACAACCATGGGCTTAACAACTATGTTTATTCAGGTGTAAGAACTGCTTTGTATGTTGTGAATTTTAAGAATATATAATACATTTATATTTTCACTTTGGATACCAATAGCATTTTTTTTTTTGCAAAATACTAACACGAACAGACAATACTATTCTTCATGATACTATAAGTCAAATATATCATTACTACGTTTGTTAATATGGATTGTTAGATGTACCTATCAGGGACAACAGCGACAGTCACAAGATCATCTGCCAGTAGTAGATGTTCCTTTATATCATCTTGAACTCTCTGCGTCGCCGTTGCCGTAGCAGCAAGAAAAGGAACGTCAACAATACTGCGTACCGAGGATATATGTCGATATTCAGGCCGGAATGATTCTCCCCTGATGAAATGTAATTTTAGCGATAAATATATACGTGTATGTATAAATTTCAAATGTGTCGTACGCCTAGTAGTATCAACCGAATGTAACAAAAAAAATATTATTTTATTTTTTTTCAAATAGAAACATTTACACTTAAGATTTCGAATTATAAAAATAAATATCTAAAATAGCCTACCATTCGGACACACAGTGTGCCTCGTCACACGCAAGCAGACAAAGTCTCTTCTGAAAATCCTTCGCTGCAAGAATTTTCCTGAAGGCGGACGTTTGTAGTGTTTCAGGTGTAGTAAATATCAGCGATGTGTTACCAATCTCTGAAGAAACATATTGAATTATTAAAAATAGCAATACTGCTTTATTCTATGATAACACTTTACAATACAAGACAATTTATAATATATAAAATATATAAATAATATAAACTATATACTACATATAAATATGTGTGTGTGTGTGTGTGTGTGTGTGTGTGTGTGCGTGTGCGGGTTCTATGTAACTTACCCGAAAGGTTGATCTGATGTTCATGTGACGCCATCATACTTTTTATTCCAAACTTGTCCAGATGTGCCTTTTGATCAGATATCAAACTCAGTAATGGTGATATAACCAGGGCAATATGCCGCTCCACTGTGTCATCAACCTAAACGGAACAAAAAGACTTGATGGAGTACATTAATTAATTTATTTCTATTATTTTTTATTTATTTATTTATTTATTTTTTTTTTTATTTTTTTCATTTTTTTTTTTTTTTTTTTGGGGGGGGGGGGGGGGTCGGTGGATCACTTTGAATGGCATTGAATTCATTGGTCGACTGATCTAATCAAACCAATAATAATAAATCAACTTCTTACATCTCATGCACGTGATAATATAATTAGGTTGTTTGTTTCAGATAGTTTAAAACACGCAAAAGAATTGCTTAAAGAAATGTCATAATTTGATGTTATTATTAACATACATACCTCATCCAAAAGCAGTGGTGGCAGCACATAGCACAAACTTTTTCCGTAGCCGGTCGGAAGCACACACGAAACATCATTCTTATCCAACAATGCAGTTATAGTATCAATTTGATGCTCTTTAAGATCGAATTGCAATCCATATTTCTTTTTAACTTCACCGAATAATTTTGAAACATCCATTATCACCAATAACCTATAGAACAATAATTAATTGCGCACTCAGATGTACCACGCGCTCTGTGAAAGATCAAAGGGTCCCGAAAAGTTTCGCGTGCCCCGAAAATTTCGCGGGAAGTCGAGCGGTGATGATGCATGCCTCGTTTTCGGGGACAAAACTGACAAATGTTATGATATTTTAATGGAATAAGATGCAGTGTGCTAATTGTAATAAGAGCTTTGAATCAAAGCAAAGTGGATTCAAACGCCGCTATTTGATTAATCAAGATATTTCAACAAGTGCAATAAAAGACATACTTTTGAACGTTGATATCACACCAAAATCTGAAAAACGTTCAGAATCGCGTTTTGTGTGTAATGAGTGTGAAAAACTGTTGAAGACGGCAAGTGTTGGTGTTAAGGCTAAAGAAAAACTGTTCAGCAAGACTGATGAGACCTCCTATATTGGCCTTAAAAGGAGACGGATTACTCTATCGGCATCGCCCATTGGGACGCCATACACGCCTAAGAGACCCCGATTGTCGTCCACACCGAAGTCAAAGGTATTTTCTAAAACTGAACATGTAGTATAAATAGAAACATGTGCGTATAATACTTTCCATGAAGTTTCTGTTCAATTAAAATCATCACCCATGGTCGCTACGAACATTGAAGACCTTTTTCAATGCATAATTATATTAAATTCATTCGACTATAGAGATAGAAAGTGAAAATAAAGCCTTTACAAATGTTTAATTATTTTCAATAACAGTTATACAAATTTACTGGTTAGTAAAGCGCAGAAATGTATAGCTTATCTTTTTCAGTTTAGTTATTTAAACAAACGATTTTGCATCAACCTATATTTTGTTATAAATTATTATTGAATACCCCCAATCATCCATCTGACAATCGGATAAAGTACACACGGAACTATATCTGCGGCTTCTTTCATCTTCCATTGTCCTGTATCTAGCTTTGGCACTCTGCCATAAATATACAGTAGGTTTGACCCATTTATGACAGACAACTACCAGGCGAATGTTTATGTAAGACATCAAAGACGCGGCTGAATAAGTTTAAAGGGACACGCTCTTGGTTTTGTAAAATGTACTATGGGTTACTAAAACCATTTTTATTTTGGATAAGTTATTTAGGTGTTGTTCATTTCTGCCATATCAAAATATAAGTGGTTTGCAATGCAGTACCTGGACATTAGCGAAGACTTTCAGGTGTGAATTTATATTTGTTACAATAATTGTAATGAAACCAAACATAATTCTAAAGATAAGAATTAGTTAAAGGGACTGTACACCAGATTGGCACAAAACAATTTTTTCTGTAACGAATCTCAGGACAATTATTTAATGTTTTACTTGTTGATATCATAATTGTAAAAATGAACACCAAAATTATTATTATTTTTTTTTGACGAAAATCGGATTCGAACCGGTGTCTCCAAATTTGCAGTCCAGTGCTTTTGCGACTTAGCTACGAAGGCTTACTGTAAACGGGTGATATAATTAAGCTATACACCTAACTCTTTAATATCACGTGATAACATCGACTAGCCAATCACCCATAAGGAAGGAGTAGACATACCCAGTATTCTTTTTTAATGGAAAAAATACGAAAACACTGCGGTATACCCAGTATTCTTTTTTAATGGAAAAATAGAAAAACACTGCGAAAAATTAATTAATTGTAAGCTATGTGGTACTACAGTAAGTAAGTTTTAATGCATTGTACACATGGATAACAAGATTATGTCAGTTTTCGACAATTTTCTTTTTCTATCGCTCTTTCATCATACGGAGTACAGTCACTTTAATGATTCAAGAAGGGATGGCACATACAATATTGTCTCGCATGATTGGAAGCCGATTATGACATGGTCTGTCAGTCAAACTGGCTGGATACTTGCCAATCAGCGATAAAGGCGGGGCTTATCAGTCGCCCGGCCGTTGCTTTCGGTCGGGACACTTATACCTGTCTTTTAACGTATAATTCTTAGCTACGAAAAAAAATAGAGACTGATAATATCCATTTATTTCGCTCAATCTATGCATTTTAGAGTATTTGGTTAATACCAAAGTGACCTTTTATACGGACTCGCTTATGTTTTTGAAAAAGCAATATTGACGGAACAAATTGTGGCACATCATCAGTGTTAGAACTATAATAGTTGCGACTGGAAAGCCTTCAAATAATGTTGATTTACCCCCAAACATTGTCTTTGATGTTCACTCTTAAATTGAATAGTAACGCGGTTCAACAAAAGGCGTAACATTTTAGTTAACCATATGCACGAGTCATTGTAGGCGAGAGGTTTAATTGTCAGTTTATTTTGCACTTCCTAAACTTCATTCCATTAAATCCAAAATTTTATTTTTATTTGTAGATAATTTTTTTTAATTATGTTATAAGAATTTTCAGCTTTAAAACCAGGGAAATGATTTCAAAACCCTCCAAATTAATTTTACCATAAAATACTTACATTGTTCATTAGGAAATGTAATTCTGAGCACACACAATCAATGAAGTGTATAAAAATGGAGATATTTATCGAAGTACTAATATTTTGATTTTATAATCGTTTTAACAGAAAAGAGAACATCTCACAACTGGCGCAAGGTACTTTGCGACATACAAGTATGACAAGGGCTTTAGGCACTACATGTCAAAATCCAAAGTGGCTTTGAAATCACTGAGAAAGGTGCTTAGAAGAAAGATAAGAATGGATGTGAAACAGATGCTGAAGGATGTAGCCCTTCCCGTGAAACAATCAGTCAGTGTATCAGGATTTAAAGATATGAACTTTGCTCAGATGTTGACAGCCTTTGAATCACACGCACCATTCCTGTACGACGCAATCGTATCTTCACTCACTACCAGAGAGAAAGAACTCAAACGGTACGTAGATTCCATGTTTTTTTATAACGGTGATCAGTGACAATTTTAATTCACGTAAATCGTCTAAAATGTTTACTTTAATGTCTGTACCGGACGATAAAGTAATAAAATAGGCTAAAAAGAACCATTTCGAAAACTATATGGGGAATTGTGCCACACACCCTTTTACGCCTACCCTTGGTTTCTGCGTATATGAGAAATAAATATTATTAACAACCGTTTGCGAGGATGATTACACTTACAACGTTTATTACTTATAGGGGAAAAGGCAACGTTTCACTGGTTCCAGTCATCGGTACAATCATGTCTATGATAGCATATCAAAATAAACCCAAGCTTGCTTCCCTGTTGATGAAAATGAATGCCGTGCAGATGTGGCGTTCTGGCTGCAAAAGATCGGTGAGTCTTATATAAAATGTCAGTACGTATAATCAAATGAATATAAACTGGCATGTGAATAATTTTAAGAAGAGGAAAAAAATCTGTGTTAAAACTTCATATAAAGTCTCCTTCAAAATATGTCTCTTCATCTCACGTGTATGTAGAATTTCCACTCGACATTCATTGAATGATGTTACAATATTCAGGTTTAAAAACAAACAATTGAGAAGGAAATACCTCAAGTGTATTGCATATGTTGAAACGAAATAACAACGAGAATGTAATAATACGACTGTTCCCATTGCAGTTGTTTAACATATTCAATCACATGGGAATATGTGTTGGCGAATGGAGCATGTTTGCAACGCTTGACAAGCTACGAGCATCATTCGATGCAGAACTTCTCTCGTGGAAGAACGATCTCAAGGTAATAGCCTTTTTGCAAAGCTCGCTAAGCACAGCTACTGAAATGCGTTAGTCAGATAAGGATTTATATTTTACTATGTTTGTTTGTACATGCATTACTTAAGCCATGTAGTTTCTTACAAGCGGAGTTTTATTTCAAAATATTTATTTGTCAAGTCTTAATATATTATATTAATGGAATATTTTCTTTGCAGAGACATGTGTTCAGAACACCTGACAGCCCACCTGCTAATTCACCGGCTGTAAGTCAGTCGGATGAGACTGAGGACGACCCCTCTTCATTTTCAACGAGCAGTTTCTCGCAGCTGGAATCTGAGCCAGAGGAAAGTTCTGAGTGGGAAGATGCCATGGATGATTATGATGATGATGATGTTCAAAGTTCGGAGCGGGAGTCCGAAGAGCCTACCATATTGTATGGTGACGACACCGTACCAAAAGGTATTCAAGCTCTCTGTGTATTTGCTGTTACATTTCCCAATTCCACAGTTTTTTTGGTTAAAGAATAGTTTAATTCTTTGTTTATTAAAAGTTGACCATACTCATGTGAAATATCAATATCTATTTAACAAAAGTCTCTAAAATAAAGTAATTAAATATAATGTTACACAATGATTTTAGGTTATACATTATGCTGGGACAACGTTGGAAAACAAGTGAAGGCTAGACATCAAACAAGAAATCATGGAAATAAATATAAATGTTGGGCTTTGGCATATGCAGTCAAGAATAGAATACAAACAACTCAGTTTGATAACAAGAAAGTAGAACCGGCTGAAAGTATAGACATTGAGAAGTACCTTTTAAATGACAAAGAACGACATGCAGTCAGGGAGAGACTTGTCAACATGGTGCAGCGAATCCTTGTCGGTCATTTGGCAGCCTTTCGGAGTGTCGCGCATTACCCGTGCACCTCCTTTCAGCATCATTTCACCAGAGAGAGCTCACAAAAAAGCGAGATGGTAAGTATTTCTAGAAGTTTTAATTAAATGGTTAAGTTAAACCTCGTGCGATTTAAAAAGTGATTATAATATAATATTTTATTTCTTATCAGTTCAACATAGGTGTTATAGATGCGAACCCATCTTCAACTGCCGGTGTGATAGAAATACTAGACACCCTGCACAACTATGTTCCTCAGCATGAAGATCAAGTGCACACGCTTATTACATGGGGGGATGCTCTGTCTTGTGAAAGGCATCTTGACGCCCAGAATGCGAGGGCCAATGCCACAACAGCTGTTGGAAAACTTCAGGGACTTGAACCGGGCGCCCAGGAATTCCATAAAAGAATGTTGTTGATGCAGGTAAATTAAAGCAGAATACTTAAAATGAAAATCGTATTTTTGGATAAATTGTACATTTTTTATTTACTGCTTCTTGGCTTATACTTTCAGGACACAATGGACAAATTGTTTGATGGGAAAAGCGCGCGTGATAAAGGAACACTGTTTCACTTGAAAAACGTGTTCAATCAGAGGTCCGTTTCAAAACACGTGTCAGAGACATTTAACTACGTAGCTGAATTTCTGAAGTGAGTTAAAATAATAAAACAGTTCCATATTTGATTAAAAAAATATTTATCTTTAGATAGACACACATATTCTTGTAACTAACCTCATTCCTTATTTTGACTCTATGTACTTTAAATTAAAAAAAAAATAATCAATTGAATGTCCTAATATCTCATTCTTTATGTCAGATTCGTGACAGAAGGATACGTGGTTCTGTTTGCAATGGATCTGCTAGGGATCGACGACATGGAGGAGGACACTATTGAAGACGCCGAGATAGCCTTGAATCGGGTGTCTGAAGAAATTGTGGACAGCATATGGAATGAAGTGACTTTAGAAAATGCCGGAAGTGAGATGCATTGCTTTTGTGGACAAGGTCGGTATTCGTATTTTACAAAGTCCTGAATAATGTATTATTTGGAAGCGAAGTTCATATTGTGCAGAATAAATTACAACTTGATACACCATCGTTGTTTTAAGATATTGACGAGGACATCCCCATGATCGAGTGTGAAAATTCCGAATGTAAGAATGGTGGATGGTTCCATACAGATTGCTGCGGACTTGATGAGGATGACCTTCCAGACGAGTGGTTTTGCAGCTCTGATTGTAGAACGGTAAGTGATGGTTATATATGAAGAAAATATAATTATGATATATTAGGAATATTTCTATGCGAAATGGTGATTTCAAGTCGACAGCATTTTTTTTTTCAGTTTGCTACACAGTTCTGCACATGTAAGTCGAACCAAAAAGGTATCATGATAGAGTGCACAAATACAGACTGCAAGAGGGGAAGATGGTTTCACATCAATTGCGTAGGACTGAAGAAAGGCCAGTTACCAGCGGAAGGTGTGTTCACGTTCGAAAGCTACTTTATAATTATAAAATGCTTGTATTTGTTTAAGGCGAGTTCGTAATAAAACACATGTGTTCTCATTTGGTAATTAAACATATTCAATCTTCAGTGACTATTTTGTTTATAGATGAGCCGTGGTTCTGCAGCAAATTCTGCTCAAAGACCGGGAAATCAGAAAGGTCATTTCAGGCAGTTGATAGGAAATTCGAATATTCGAAATACCTGATGTGGAGTGGCTTGAATGATTTGATCAGAAGAGACGCGGTTAGAAACAATGACGGGCCAATGATGATAGTATATTGGAAACAAGATCTACTGCAATTTCTTCAAAGAAATCATCCAAAGTACTTCATTCTTGCCCACCGATTAATTGCTGGTAAGTTTATGCGCATATGAACCCCCCCCCCCACGCACACTGAATGGAATGACTTTACTTTGTTATGTACTATATTTGCTAATATTTAAAAAAAAATTGTTTTCTTTTCTAACAAAATAATTCAGGTGTGAATGGGTTTCTACCGCCTCGACTGCAACAAGATCTAATCTGGAATAGGACAGTTAATATAAGAGGAGGGCATGCTTCCAACGATGAAGCTGACTTGGTTAACGAGTTCTTAAACAGGGAGTTTAAAGGTAAATATGTGTATTTCACAAATAAGAATTTACAATTGTTAAGTCCTTATATTGAAATTATTCATATTCTTAACGGTCTTCATTTTCATTTTATGTTCAGAGAGCATTCGATCAGTTGGACCACACACTACTCCACTCACGTTACAACGGCATGGGAAACTTGCTGGTGGAGTTGGGGTCGTCTTGGACGATGTTTATAAAGAGCTGTTGGATGCCCATAAGGCCGCCCATCACACACAAAAGGGGCTGAATAGAAGGGATGACATGCAATACTTTGTGCAGTTGCTGGGCCCTGAAAACTTGACCAGAAAAATTAGCGGTCGCCACCATTCCGCTTTCCCAAAATTCACGTCAGAGCGCTCTGTTAGCTACACAAGACTACAAGAAAGAGTGACAAAATTATCGAAGAAGCTTGACAGGGCCCGAAGAGTTGCTCATTGATAATGGCAATACAGGCTGACGAAATTCAGAAACATTTATAAATGCGCTCATATTATTTCAAATAATGACTTGTGCTGAACGTTTTATAAACTCAAACCTATAGAGCTCTTAATACGTGTGTAAAATGTTTTCATAAATAATGGGTTATATACACCACACCATTAAAGCATCTTCAGTTACTTTTGTTTCTTTTTCGGCAAGTTATTAAAAATAGGTGAACTATCCCGACTAGTTTCTACTTACAGATTAAAGAGTTAAAGTTAACAAATTCATTTTTTCACGAATATGTTCCGATGATTTGACAAAATGAACATATATTGAACGATACATTTTAACTATTCAATCTACGATTATTTTACTTTTTTTAAATATCTTAAATCTGTAGTTTATTCCCAGGTTGTTTGATTTTCTGTTGGCTATTTCATATTTTGATCAGTAACTGTGTATTTACCATTGTTTGTGTTTACTGTATAATGTTATTTATATTATGGCTACCAAGACGAAATTTCTAAATAAATAATGTTTTCTGTTTATTTTCTTGTCGAAAACTCGCGCTCACTGCGTGTATTTTGGGTATGCGTGATACTTTTTCTATTTTTCTTTCACCATTTACAGTATATTTTTTAAAGTCGTTTTTATGCAAATAAAATATGTACAAGATACCTATTTTTCGTTTGTTAGTTCGTGTACCTTATCATGGTAAAAGTTTAAACCATTTTATTTTAGTTATACGTATCTCAACTGAATTTTAAAATCGAAATAACTAACTACAACACTATCGAAACTCGTTACTGTTCAAATTTAAGAACGCAGAATGGGTACCGTTACTTACCGTTGGGAGCCGTATTTTATACAAGTGTAATTTGCATAATTGTTGCCTGTGTCAGTCAAGTTTCGTTTGATGGAAAAGGTAAATCTTGTGTTTGAATGCATTTTATGCTTGTTATGTGCAAAATAACTTTGCAATTAAATGAAGAAATATCATAATCAACCTATATTATCTATTTCAAACATAGAATACTTCTCTGAGTACAATTTCAATATTTTTCAAAACACCCCCGTTTTTTGCACATTCCCGTTTAGACGTTAGGGATTGGAAGAATCCCGTATAACACGTCTAATATTTTAGACTACTGGGCGACATGCCCACGCGCTGTTTGGCAGGTTTTCTTGTTTGGCAACAACGCTACTTGACTAAACTTCTGATTTAGTTTGAATAAAACTAAACCAATATTGAAATCAATTGTGACCCAAATTAAAAAAAAAAAATGTCTTTCATTTCAGTTACCTACCATTGGCAAGGCTGTGAATAAGAAGTGGCAGTATGACACAGGACTTATAGCAAAAGCATACAAGGAGGTTGCTGAATCAGGGATATCTGTGTACAAGTCAGCCGTACTGTATGGGCATCCAGAGTCAACTCTGCGTGATAGAACCCTTGGATTGCAGCCAGTGACCAATGAACATAAGAATTTACCAAGCTGTGGTCAGCCACCCTCATTTATTGCTAAGAAGGAGGGACAGTTAGTTGAACACTTAACATAAATGGCAAGCTTTGGATACGGTTACACCCAGTCAGAGCTGCTTAGCCTAGCCATCGAAAGGGCAATAACACTTCACCGGAAGAAGCAGAGCGACCCACAGTTTGCTTCTTCGTGGTATACTGGCTTCAAGCGAAGAAACCCTGATGTAACCTTAGCTAAGTTGCAAAAGCTCTCAGTGCTCAGAGAAAAGTGAACGTCAGAGGAAACAATCAAGTAGTACTTTGCAGAGCTGGAAAAGGTGATGAAGAAGCATGATCTTGACAATCATCCTGAATTAATCTGGAACATTGATGAGACTGGGCTGATGATGGAACATAATCCCCGCCATGTTGTCTGTGTGAAAGGCATGACGTATAGATCATGGTACGTATAGAGATAGTTATGAACTATTAATTAAGTTTTATTAATTATACTTGACAGCTGTCTGACATGTACAGGGTCATTTTCTTGCTTCATACATTTAAGCACTTAAAGTTAAATACTTGGTATACAGAGGTAGTGTTTCAACATTAAAATATTGCAGGCACTATCATTCCGGTATCGCTCTTAAAATAAGTAAGTTAAAGCGCTATGTCAAAGTAGATGTTGTTTAGTGTTTGCAAATCGGACCAAGCATTTCGATTTACTATCGGACGATAGTCGAAAGTTCATAATATCAGTAAGGAATACATTCTTTATACATATCATCATCATGATCATTGAAATGGTTAAATCTGGAATCAGTACTTGTGATGGTATAGTCATGCTTTTTGAAACAGTATGTAACTTTCCATAACCTTTTTCTGTTTTTAAGCAAAGTTTTTACATTCACCGCATTTGTGTAAAAGAGTGACCTCTCTTGTTCAAATGAACTTAACGAGAATTTACCGGAAAGAAAAATTGACATTTACTTGACTTTTATCACAAAACAAAAAACACGTAGTTACCGGAAGTAACTTTAGGGACAACCACTATCAATTGTCGCCGACATAGCATTGTCAGAGACGATTTATCAATTGTACTCGATAATTGCTTCATCACTAATGTTGTTTGTACAATATTTGAGTTAATTTTTGAACCCATGTTTTTAGCTCGACCCCTCCACCCTCTTTACCATGTGGCTGCCAGAGTGGCCAGGGACGCTTGTACCGAGGGCAGACCTCTTCCACCACATCAGTCTGCCAATCTCCATTAAACCACTGAGGGTAAGACATAACATACCTATACTGGCTCTCCCACTTCTAAATTATAACGGCACTATTAATTAATCATTATCAATAGGGATGCAAACGAATATTCGAATATTCGATCAAACGTTTGTTATTCGAATATCAAAATCGGTATTCGATGTTTTGTTGTTGAATATATAAAATAATAAATATCAAGCCTAAACTCTGTTATTGTGTTTAAAATTTGACTGTCTTGTTTTGACAACAATTTGCCAAAAATGCCAGAGGTGTGAATGTGATGACAATACACTAAACACGCGTCTTATGTCATTTAGGGCCTCAATCCACGTCCTCTTGGATACCTTCGGGTACTATAGAAAGTCCCCGTAATTTTACAATAACCGGCTGTAAGACAAGTGACACAAAAATCCAATTATTTTCGGTAAATTTAATTGACTCAACCAATTAAGGAATAAACTTGTTCCCAAGTTGGTTTGTTGTTTCCATAGTTTCCGTAGAGGTCAATCCCAGAACGAGGCTGCTCCTCCTATGGAAAGACCAACATAACGCCAATTGACCAGAAATTCATCTAAGTTCAAGTTGTTTACAAATATGATGGCAGAGGAATACTATTTAAAAGTTTTTGATTTTTCCTTTGTTCACTTTTTTCTTTCTAAAAATAAGAAGTTTCAGAGGCTCATTTGGTGAAATTCAGGGTCCGCCGCGCGTAGTGGTTACGACAAAGTAGAGTTAAAATGCTCCAGCTATTACTTTAGCGAATATAATAAAAGTTGGCGACAACTTTTAAAAGAAGTAATTTGGTAATATCGATTTTGCCATTCGTTTGCATCCATAATTATCAAAGATTACAGGCGATTACGACAGTCATCTATGTCAGTGTATTTCAAGTTTCCGATATGCTTTTGAGTCATTTTCAGCAATGGTGAAAAATATAAGTGACTTGATTTATAGTGTTATGGTTATTAATATTTTTCAGAAATTTCTGCGCAAGGTCGTTGTGGTACTTGGTGACAACTTTGGCGCTGCCTCTATGACGTGGGGCTATATGTTCATCTTGCATCGGTCCAGGTGGATCTTAGAGAGCCGTCATCATTTCAATTTACCGGTGTTGTATGGCCCACCAACCGCTGGAAAGGCACTTGTGCCAGCTGTGGAGCCTGGCTGAATATGAAAATTATTAAATTTGGTAATTATACGTGTGAAATGTGTAATTCATACCTGTAACCGTACAATTAGATGGTAAAATAGATACACAGATGAGTTTGTTAAACCTATTTAGAGAAACATATGTACAATGTATGTCATGTAGTACTTTTTGAGCTTAATATTTTATTCGTATAAATAGGCATTAAATAGGTTGATTGGAAAACCATGATCCAATAAGACCTTTATTATAGGATGCTATCGATGCATAAATGCTTCATTTCATTACGTCATAACATCACATAACATTACTGAAAATATAACCTTGCATACGACAAAGACTAGCTTAAAACAAGCCGTCTAAGTTGAAAACGACTTCCATAAATCTATTTATACTGATGTGGTTTTTTTTCAGATGCACCCTCTCATTCCTGATGGGTTGGTTCACATCCTTGACCATGCCCTTCGTTTGGGATGACCCTTCCGTTCCTGAGGTTGGTCTACTGAGCGTTGACCTTGGGAACGGTGCTGTGGTTCGGAAGGCCACCGAAGCACTGCAGGTTTCAGCAAACTTTGACATGGCGACAGTGTCTGGGTAAATTTTTAAGACTTACATGATTTAAAAGTACTGAAATAAGTATACTTTACATGACTAAACAAGTTCTGAAATAAGATTGATAATCAAATCAAACCTGGTTGGATTACCAATGAAATATAATTATGTATATATATACATGAGGATAACGCCAAAAGAGGTGAATATGAAGTCACACAACAGTTGCAATTAACGTTGGACTATTTAGGCTTGAAAATAAGTATTTACTAAATAATAATATTGTACCATAAGTCAATGAATATTCATGTGATTTCGTGTTTACGTAGATATTACACACACCTGTGTGTTAAAATGATGGAACCCTCAGCAGTTCCAGGCAGGGCTAGACAGTTGGAGGCTTTGGCAAGGGAGGCTTCCTCTTCCCTCTCTATTGTGTTGAAAGGGATATTCAATATTACCGCCAGTGAGGTCCACGAGACCACGGCCGTGATAATGCCACTCCTTCCCGGGGACAACTGTGTGGCGGAGACTGCATAGCCATGGCATTTACAGTGACCCAAAAGGTACAATCCATTTGTTAGCAAAGTTTTGAAATATATTTTGACGGGGCTGACAGTGATAAGCAATTGAGGACACTTTTTAGCTCGACTATTTGAAGAATAAGGACGACTATACTACTCGCCCCAGCGTCCGTGTCTGGTTAAAGTTTTAGGGCAAGTTGGTATTTTCACTTATAAGTCCAATACCCTTCATTCAATTTGCCTAATACTTCACACAGTTGTCCAGGACCATCACACAATAAGGTAACATAACTCCAGATTATCCTTAATACAAGTTATGGCCCCTGATTAACTTAAGAACTTAAAGTTTAAGGGCAGGTTAAAGTTGTAGGGCAAGTTTGAATATTAATAAAAAAAACTTTTATACGCTTCATTCAATTGACTTAATACTTCGCACAATCAATGATGACCAAACCCTAAATACAAAGTCTGGCCCTTGATTGACTTTTTTTTTTTCTTTTTTTTTCTTTTTATTTCTTTTGACAGGCAAATTTTTATATTCTTAACCAGGTTTTCACAAAGGGAAAAAAGGTTATTAGAATGACTTGTGTCATTGTTTGGGCGGGCTGGTATCGAATAATTTTGGCTTTGTTTGACATAATTATTATAGTGAACAAAAATAGTTTATGGAGACCTTTCATGTGATTGTGTTTGAGGCCCATAGGATCAAGGTCAAGGTCAAAGTAACTTAAAAGAAAATTGAATGGTATGAATAACTTGAGTATTAGAGTCAACATATTGAGTGCAAACTTGGTATAAATAAATAGTTTATAGAGACCTTTAATGAGATTGTGTTTTGGCCCCCAAAGAGTTATGGTCACTGTTGACTTTTATTTTTTTATTGCTTTTGACAGGCACATACATCATTATTGTATTCACTTCTTAGTTAAAGTGGCGTAGTCGAGCGCGCTGTCTTACCACCGCTCTTGTTTGGCGTTGTACAACTTAAAATCTATTAAATAAACCCTATTATTGTGTCTCATTTTGACGGTTTTGCCCAATCCTTCATGCTAGCAGCAGTTTCGATACGTGATTTTAAGTATCATTTCAATATTGAAAATCACAGCTCCTGGACATTGCCCGATGCGAAGACCTTTTAAACGGCCATGTAGAGAAATACGTCAACGAAGTGCTGTTGCCCTACCACTGTCAGAACCTTCGGGGCTCCATGTCGCTGCAGGAGTGTTTGTCCACGTTAGGGAACCTCCCCAAAGAGCAGGTTAGTATTTTAGCAAGGTGTATGGTTGATATCAACAGAGCTTGTCAGAATAGGATAAACACAATCAAGATATTCAAGTGTATGAAAATAAATTGTGAACATGTTGCATTTCATAGAATGATAATAACTATAACAACAACAACAATAACAACGAAAACGACAACAACAATAATTGTTCTTGGTTCTATAGGGAAATCTTTTTCTCCTCTCACACACATCTAATATGTTTGAGATTTTGAAATTTTAAAAACCGAGTTCACAAGGGAGTGTCTCTTATTGAATAAAGAATAAAGACGGTGGGAGGTCATTACAGTGAACATTGCCAGACGCCTGCTTGGAAAGGTGGCCAAGGTGTCCATGATCCCTGCCTCCCACATTAGTGAGGACACCCTTGCAGCGTTGGCAAATGGTATGTTTGCTTAAGCAATTGAAGTATCGCATCATTAAGCTTCATTGCATTCAAATGATAATTAAAAGAGCAAAATAATTGGGAGTTGTCATAGTCTTTAAACCCAGAAGTGAACAACTGCTTTAAACTAGCGCTTCATTTTAAATTCAACAGTACATTGTTGTCACAATTATGTTTGAATCTGTATATTCTTTCATTTTCTCATCAGTATGAGTCTGTTGGTTTGTTGTCAGGGGAGTATGGTGTTCCTAATGAGCTTGTCACCAACACAGGATTTGTGTTCACTAGGGATGACCTTTACTTTTTAGAAACACTTAATTTGACCATAACACTGCAGATTATATTTATCTGTGATTTTGATAAAGATAATGAATTGACATCCGAACACATTTACTTCATATATATATATATATATTATGATTTTATAATATTCATCACTGCTCAATTATTTCCTTCATGGGAATTCAATGTCTTTGGAGTTAATGCTGAGGACTCCGGTACATTGTAGTTATTATGCCCCCCTTCGAAGAAGAGGGGTATATTGCTTTGCACATGTCTGTCAGTCAGTCAGTCCGTCAGTAGACCAAAGCTTGTCCGAGTGATAACTCAACAATTCCTGGATGTTTGGTCATCAAACTTGACATGAAGGTTGGGCCTGACTAGTAGATGACCCCTATTGATTTAAGGGCTCATTGGGTCAAAGGTCAAGGTCACAGTGACCTTTAATTGTAAATAATTTTAAAGCTTGTCCGAGTGATAACTCAACAATGCCTAGACCTATAGTCATCAAACTTGATATGGAAGTTGGGCCAGACCAGTAGATGACCCCTATTGTTTTTGGGGATCATTGGGCCAAAGGTCACAGTGACCTTGAATGGTAAAAGGTTGTCCGAGCGATAACTCGACAATGCCTGCAGCCATGGCCCTCAAACTTGACTTGGAGCTTGGGCCTGACCATTAGATTACCCCTATTGTTTTTGGGCCAAAGGTCAAGGTCACAGTGACCTTGAATGGTAAAAGTTTGTCCGAGTGAAAACCCGACAATGCCTGCACCCATGGCCCTCAAACTTTACTTGGAGGTTTGGCCTGACCAGAAGATGAACCCTATTGTTTTGGGGGGTCATCGGGCCAAAGGGCAAGGTCACAGGTAAAAGTTTGTCCAAGTGATAACCCGACAATGCCTGCCCCCATGGCCCTCAAACTTGACTTGGAGGTTGGGCCTAACCAGTAGATGACCCCTATTGTTTTGGGGGTTCTTCTGGCCAAAGGTCAAGATCTCAGTGACCTTAAATGGTAAAAGGTTGTCCGAGTGATAACTCGACAATGCCTGCACCTATGGCCCTCAATCTTGACTTGGAGGTTGGGCCTGACCAGAAGATGACCCCTATTGATTTTAGGGGTCAAAGGTCAAGGTCACAGTGATCTTAAAAGCAAACTCGACAATGCCTGAACCTATGATCATCAAACTTGACATGGAAGTTGGGCCTGACCAGGAAATGACCCTTATTGATTTTAGGAGTCATTGGGTCAAAGGTCAAGTTCACAGTGACCTTGAATGAATAAATGTTTCGAGTGATAACTTGACAATGCCTGCACCCATGGCACTCAAACCTGACTTGGAGTTGTGTCTGACCTGTAGATGACCTCTTATGATTTTAGGGGTCTTCGGGTCAAAGGTCAAGATCACAGTGACCTTGAACAAAAAAAGCTTGTCTGTGTGATAACTTGTCAATGCCTGCACCCATGGCCCTCAAATTTGACATTTAGATTTTTGGTGACCAGCTGATGACTCCTATGGATTTTGAGGTCATAGAGTCAAAGGTCATGGTCATAACACACTCTATCCTCACATTTATATGGGTCATAATCTTAATGGCATCCAATGTCAGTGACAAATCAGCTGTCATTTCTATCCATGCATATTTCATTCAATTGTCCATAGAATCCTGACAACATGGCGCTCAGGGGGGGGGGGGGCTTAATATTTGACAAACATCTCTTGTTAATAACTTGAGTTCAAGCATTATTAAATGGTTGTTAATTGACAGTTTTTTCCAAGCAAATAAAAGAAGATTGTGGTTGTGCTCAAGTCTGTATTTTTGATAATTTGGATTAATCTAAGCAAACACATTGTGCAATACAGAATAATTTACAGGTTTCCATAGTTTATTTGAAAATCATGCAATATTTTGATGGAAGTTTAACAAGTATGATATAAATGTGTGTATTATGTTGCAGGATAGCAAGCATTTTGTTTGTTTGATGTCAGACTCAGAGTTGCCGGGGAATGAAGCAGAAACAGATGTGGGCTTTCATGTTCAGTTCTACAAGAACCATGTTGTTGGAGAAGAAAAGGCAGAAGTGCATTTCAATAATGATGCTGGTCAAAATAAAAATCCTACTCTTCTTTGGTGTGAACTTTGGAGAATAATGATAGGTAAAAATTTACCAGGAATTCCTATACCTGATTTTCAAATAATTATTTACAGTTGTGTAATCTAACAGCTTGATTGAGCCTTAGATTTTTAAAAGTAATTACTTAAGTGTTAGCCTTGTTGTAGATGTTAATGACATGTAGAAAGTTACGTGTAGAAAATAACCTTGGCCATAACAGAATAACAGTTGAAATTAGTAAAATACCACTTTGTGTACATGTTGCCAGAGAAATGTTTTGGATGTGTAGCAACTACTGGAGGAACCTGGCAAATAGCCCCCAAGTTAAAACGCCCCCATTTTGGCCAAAGCCCCTACACTTATGGTCAAATAGCCCCCACACTTTTGGTTGAATAAGCCCCCACTTTTAACAATTTTTTTTTTTAAATTCAGCTTAATGAGATTGCACTGCCTGTAGGGTTTCTCAGTGCCGATCTTCGTGTAGAGGACTGAAAACACTTAGTGTTTGCGACTGATGATCAGCTCTCGGCATTAGGTTGAGGAAATTGATTAAAAGAAATAAATCTGGTATCAATATTTTATATCGATTATCTATATATTTTAATTGGTTTACCTTTTCAGTACATAATAATTATTGCAGATCATGCGGTTCCCGTTTATGATGCTGTTGACAATACATGCCTTTGTGCGGCAGGTAACTGCAGTAGACAGGTTCCTCTCGTATACGCCATGATGTCAGGAAGGAAAATGCGGGATTACATAGCAGTGTTTGAGGTATGCATTTATTAATGTATGAATGAATGAAATAAATTAATGGACAAAATAATGAAGGAGTGCATTTATGAATCAGCAAAATAATGAATGAACGATTTTCGATCAATGAATGAATGAATGAATATGATTTTAGTGTGTGATAAACCTTTTCCCGCACAGTGAGGTAGATGGGTTCATAATGGACTATGAGCAGGCTCTATGGCGAGAAACTTGGCGATGCTTCACAAACCTCAATAGTACGGGCTGCATATTCCACTGGGGGCAGGCCGTATGGAGACACGTTAAGGTAAATTAATGATTCACTTCACTTATGATATTGCATTAAGTTCACTCCCAAACCCTTCATCAACAAACAAAGTTATACTGAGTATACTGTACAAATTCAAAAATGTTTGCACACTGCGCATGTATTAATTATATTTGTGTTTTCAGCACCTAGGGCTTGCCACCACCTACCAGCACGACCAAGGGACAAATGACTTCGTGCGCAAACTACCTTCTCTGCCGTTCCTCCCTGCCTCTCGCATTAGAGACATATTCATGGCACTGATGGACATCAACTCGCCAACCACCTTGAGCTGCTAACGGACTACATTGAGCAGCAATGGATGGAGTCAACTATTCGACCAGGCGCTGATTGGTGCGTCTATGGGCAGTGTGTGCGCACCAATAATGATGTAGAGGTTATGTTATTGAAATTTAACTATACACGATATGAAAAGTATGATAAAAAAATTAACAGTTTGATGTTTACACATAAGCACTTGTAGTTTGAACTATAAATGAAATATGGATCGAAAATTAAGCTATATATAAAATCAATATTTCCATTTATGTAGTTATGTAACTATTTATTCATAATTTTCAGGGTGGCATCACCACCTCAACAGTCATGCTGGGATTAAGCCACCCTTCTACAACCTTAAACGGCTGCTAAACATAGAGGCGGACTCGATCGCCAACCAGATCCGCCTTGTTTCAGAGCAATGCTTGCGGAGTAACCAGAAAGCAGCGTACAGGTCACTGCTGGGACGTGTGTTCACTGCATGGGAACTGCATAGATCTGGTGAACTGACAGACACCGGCCTGCTGAGAAAGATTTCCTCTATATATGTACACACTGTTCAAAAACCAAATGAAACGATAGATGAGTGACAGCTAAAGCTGCATAAGAACATTATTTTTGTGTATTGATATATAATATACATTTTCCTTACATACCCAAGAACATAATCACAAATTTGTACTTGAAGGTATGGTATCTTAATATATGTTCTATAACAATAAATATATTCTATAAACTCACTTCCACTGAAGTTCCGTTAGCATAAAATATTACATTTATTTTTTTAACATTTTTAAGAAATATAGAGAGGTTGCACCTGTGGGTGATTTTTACCCACGCACCGATTGGCCGCCATCTTGGAGGGACAGATGAATGTAGCGTACAAGTGAACAAGTGATTATTATTAAGACTTGAAGTGATAGCAGAGTTATATGAACATTTATAGTGTGAAGTATGAAGCCTATGGACTCGCTTACCGAAAAGAGACTCTATAGGGAGACTCTGAGTGCGATAGAGAAAGGGAGGTACCTAGAAAAAATGAAATTAATTGACAACAAAGACCCGTACGAGGCAACATTTGTAAAGGGATTTTCTGACGATAAATCCTTACTGCCGACCATCAGCTACCCTGACATTGTGAATTATTTAATATTCACACCCAGCCCCTACTCCAAGGATGATCTAAAGGCCTACAAGAGTCTCAACTGCTATGTGCAGGCCCAGTGTGGCTGGGTATCTGAGGTGAAGGCTGCAGTTGTTGGAGACAGGCATGTCGTGATTGGAAAGGTAAATCAACTGTATTCAGTAATTTTGTCATGTTTGATATACATAGAGAACAAATGCCAAGTAGCATTTTTATTAATATTTAGTTGTTTTATTTTTGAATACATTTAGGCTGGCTTTGTTTTGCCTAACCCCACCACCACCCACCGCTCCCTACCCCGGTGTGTTATGTCACTTCAGGCCCTATACTACTTTCACGCTGAAGTTTAAAGGCTCCCGACCCCTCAAGGCCAGACCCCTCCGCACCGTTGTTAAAGACTACTTTAGTCTTTGTACAATTTTCAATTTATGTTTATGTCCTTTTCAGGTTCTACATTCCATGCATTTGAAGGAGAAGCCGCTCAACCCATGGCTCATCTCAGAGAAAAATGGTGCAATCTTGGCATCCCACTGTGACTGCATGGCTGGCTTAGGCGAAGTTTGTACACATGTAGCTTCCCTGATGTTCAGTATAGATGAAACTGTCCGTCTCCGTGATGCTCGCACTAGAACAGAAGATCCAAACTGGTGGATCATATCTTCAGCTGTGAAGGGGGTCTCATGCAGCATGATTAAAGACATTGATTTTACACCAATGCATTCCCTGAAGAGAAAGTATGAGAATGTGGGAGGAGATATGCTTTCCTATCCGCAGTCGTCCACAACCCAGAAACATCTGAAAGATGTGCCAACACCAACAGATGCAGAACTGAATGGATTCTTTTCAAAACTAAGTGCTACTGGGAGAAATCCAGCCATTTTGTCTGTAGTTAAAGAATTCTCTGATGACTATGTACCGAAACAGGACAAAATGGACATCATATCTTGTTCTTAATATTAGCTTGTTTTTTTAGTGTGGTTTTAGTGTTTAAATATAACTGATTAACACATTATTTCCATCAATCCATAATTTCAACAGTCGGGCCAGGCGCTGTGCAATGCAGAACGTTTGCAGCATTGGATGTGGTGGTGTTTACCTTGATGAAAATAGAGCAGAACTTTGTTTAACCTGTACTTCCTTCAACATGTGCATCAAGGTGATTGATCCGGAGTGACAGTCCTTTGTACATGACAACTTCAGAGAATATTACAGAATTGACATTAACAAGGCCATACTTGCCCTAGACCATCTCCACCAAAGCATTGAACAAACTTAACAAGTTATTTTACTTTTTTAAGCTGTTAGTTTTGACTTCTATTCTTGTATCAGAAATTAGTTAAAATGTTATTTCTGCTCTGATTACGTATAGTATACGTGTGTTGACCAGGCAGCTTTTTTGTACAGGAAGCTAAAAACCTCTCCTTTTTTATCAGCAAATTGCAATAACATATCGTCGCTTTCGGACGTAAATGGCGTAACTCAATTTTGGCGCTAAAAGGACTTATCTCACGAATCCATTCATAATATAAGACCGCGTCCCGTACGAAAATAGCGAATCTCTTAACCAATTATAAACGTAAATATGACACATGTGACAAAATTACTAAAATTCATTGGACAAAAACTAGTTCGGCGAATATTGCCTATCTCGTAATCAAAATACCCGGCACTCATGAACATGGTTGACGATGCCTTTCAACGACATTTTACACTTCGTTGTAAGTTTTAAGTGCAAAGTTAAGGTTTATTTTATTGCCAGTAGATGATTTACTAAATCTCCGAAGTCTTAACGCTTATTCATGAATAATTATTGGCCTTTTTAGAATTTTTCATTGTTTTAACTCGATTATTTTTCAATTAATGATTTCACGTGTAAATATTTTCTATGCTTGTATGAAAACATGCATCAACATTTATGTTAACTGAAAGTTAATGCCCTTATGTATATAAATTTAATTATTGTTTTTGAGATAGGTAATTTTCGTTCAGTTGAAAAGCCTTATTGGTAAATATTATTAAGATACGCCATTTTCTTAAATTGATATTTCATAATTTAATTTTTCTAAAATTGGGTAATACAATAAAGCCAAATTTCGAACACATAGTTTGTCATAAAGGAGAAGAGTATTGTTTGATGTTTGTTTTTGGAATTGAACATTTATAAAGCATTTAGTTTCATTATTGCCTTGCACTTCATTCGTTTTGTCATATTTTTTAGCAACCATCGTGATCCTGCAATGTCCTTACTGCAATTACCAGAGTGTGTAATAGTGCAAATTCTTGAGTATATAGATATCGATACTCTTTTACATGGTGTAGATAGAACATGCAAATATCTGCATGAAGTTATACATAACAATTCACGTTTGTGGAGACATATTTCTACTGATGGACCCATGATTGCGGATAAGAATCAATAGAAAAGTATCCTCAAACATGCATCGTGTTTTGAAGAATTTTTGATACCCTATGGACAACTAACTTCTCATCAAGCTGAGATCGATTTTCCAGTTTAAAACGTCTCTCTGTAATGCGAAACACCTTTATTGGCTGGATATATCGGATTGTGAAGTGTCAACATTGTGTTTTCTGAATTTTTTACCAAGTTTAGAAATTTTGAATGTTTCTCATTGTACTAACTTGATTGACGTTGACTTTGAAGTTATTGAAACTTGTGATAAACTAGACCAACTGTTTATTTCATTCAATGATGTTCATCCTGAAACAATCGTCAGATGTTGTTCAGAGCTTAGTCTTATAGTGCTAGACTGTTCAGGTATAAAATTACGCCTTAGTGACATTCAAGACTTGCTAACACCAACTCTGATGCAATTCCATCTCTCTCTTCATAACGACGAAGATGAAGCTATCTTCCGTGATTTAGTCAGACCTTTCGGTTCTTTGTCAACTCATTTATATAAAAGCATTTACAATGTCTCACTATAGAATACAGGGATCTTCAGTGTCTGATTTGAGTGATAACAATTGTACTACAGATCAGAACAACAACAACGAAAGCCTTTTGAAACTTTTAGAAGATTCTGACGACACTGAATCATACTATGACGACGATGTCCGTGATCCGGATTGGAATCCTGTAAATAGTGCCATATCTGATACTGAAGAGATTCAGGCTGACCACGAAGTGATTATTGAATTAGAGCAAGATAACAATGGCGCGGTAAAAAGGAGTTCGATCAATCTGAAAGAGTTAAATAAAAGTAAACGTATGAAGGGGGAGAAATACATTCGCGTTCAAAAGAACACTGATGGTGTGAAAACATATTGCGTCGAACGCAAAGAGCGCTTAATTAGTCCAAGTAATTGCACAAAAAGGTGTGAAAAAAAGCAGAAAATGCTCTTTTCTACAAGAGGAGGACAGACAGGCCATTTTTGAAACGTTTTGGCACTAAATGACATGGCAGGAAAAACGCCTATATGTTACGGGGCTTATAGAGAGAAGAGAAGTTGCACAACGTACAACTGAAGGAAATAGCAGGCGCAACTTTTCTTACAAATATTACCTACGGAATGGTCATCTTAGAGTCCAAGTGTCTAAGAACTTATTCACCGCTACATTAGGTTTAAGTGAAAAAACTGTTCTTAACTGGACTAATGAAGCAACGTTTGCTGTGCCCAAACCAGAAGGGCAACGACGAAAAGGTGTCAACACGGAATTTGCTACAAGGAGGGACGCAGCACGAGAATATTTGTCATCGCTACCAAAGGTGCCTTCGCACTATTGTCGATCTACCACAACCAAATCGTACCTAGAGCCATTATTTCAAAGCTTAAACCAGTAATATAACGAGTATCAGAAGGATTGTAAAGAGAAGGGTACGACTCCCTACCACAAAACTGGATTTATTGAAATGTTCAAAGACATGAACTTATCCTTGTGGCAGCCAAAGAAAGACCAATGTGACAAGTGTTGCGAATACAAAGCAAATAATCTAGACGAAGACATTTATCAAGCCCACATACTAAAGAAAAACGAAGCTAGAGAAGCAAAACAGGCAGACAAAGAAAAGGCGAAGCACGATTCAACAACGAAATTGTTTACCATTGACTTACAAAGTCTTTTAGTATGTCCCAAGTTGAACGCTAGCTCCTTGTACTACAAGATGAAACTATCTTGTCATAACTTTACAATATATGACATGACAACGGCAAGTGCCACAAACTACTTTTGGCTTGAAGGAGAACTAAATGCAAATTGTTTTGCGTCATGTTTAGTTGATTATTTAGAGACATTAGATCTTTCGATTGTCAAAACAATTATCATTTACAGTGATGGATGTATCAAAACAGAAACTGTATTATGTCCAACGCCCTGCTATTATTTGCAACAAAGCACAATGTGGTGGTGGTGCAGAAATACTTAGAAAGGGGTCATACACAAATGGAGTGTGACTCTGCACACTCCGTAATTGAACGCAGTGTAAAAAAGAAGCCCATTTTTGTACCCCAAAACTATGTAGAAGCCATAGAACAGGCCCGCGGTAAGCAGCCGTATATGGTCAAATATGTAGACCATACATTGTTCAAGGAGTTCAGTGCTTTGACGTATTACTCATCGATACGACCAGGCTGTGGTGCAACGGTGACTGACATTCGGGTTTTGAAATATAATACGGACGGATCCATTGCGTACAAATTAAACCACTCTGACGAATTTGGCGATATACCCAAACCTCGAAGCAGCAGGGTTGCCAGTCCCTCTATTTCCGACAGGGTAGAAAATCTGTATAGTCACCGGCTTTCCATCAGGAAACAGAAGTATGAGCACCTTCAACAGCTGAAATCTGTGATTCCACGCGATGTTCACAGCTTCTATGACACACTTTTACATACTTAGACGTAGTAACAGTTTGCTATGACTATCTTAAGTTATTTTTAATGTGGTTTTGCATTTGGTATATCCGTATTTGCCACAATCTTTAGGATTTATAGATTCTCCGGATGTGTGCTTTATCTATACACGTCTATTATTGTGTTGTCACAAAGAAGTTTGCCTTCACAAAATATGTTTTGTTTTTCCACAAACATGTTTTCGTGCGTGTATAAGTATGACAAGATTTTCACCATGCTGTTTGTTCTTTAATTTTCATACACTATGCTGGTATTTGTATTTGTCTAAGTAAGACTTTTAAACTATTTTAGTGATGTCTTTAAGAAGTTTGCACTTACAACATGGTTGTTAATCTGAATACACAAATATGCGATAAACCTTTTTCGCCAGTAAGTGTATAATACATGTACTTAAAGACAGGTTTTTCACCATGTTGTTTGTTCTTTGGCAAAAGTACCTTTGCCTCAACGTTTAAATATAATAGACTGTGCTGTTTATTGTGTGTGTCTAGGTAAGACTTTATCTGTACATGTATGTGATAGTGATGTCTTTAAAAGTTGATATTACAACAATTTGTTTAACCCCCCAACCACAAACATGTAATTTACATGTTATCGTAATGTGCATATGATTTCTTCTAACAATTATGAGCAAAGTCATCTAAGAATAGGGCGTTTTAATTAATTTTGTTTTATATAGTTCATTGTTTTATTTCTGTTCAAGATTGAGAATTGAAAGGTTTTGTTGTTGTTGTTTTTTTGCCATGCATTCATAACAGCAAACATTTATTATGCAGATTTTGTAAATCATAGACAACATTGATATGGTATATCAAAATGAAACTACATTGTTTTAGTGCAATAAATATGCAAAGAAACTGTACATTATTGTAGATTTGGGTTTGATGAATGTTCATTATTTTACATATCTCGCTACAAAACGAGCAAATAAAGACAGAAACATACCTAACTCAAAACTTGCAAAATTCAGATGCAAAACAAACAATTTCAACAAAGCTATATTAATTGTATTATATTTTGAACATTATATTATAATATGAGCGTTTTTCGGTAAAAACTTTATATTTTTTTTAGTTTTTTCTATCTCCTGAAAAAGCGTTTTTTTTTTAGTTAGGCCTTTTTCGTCCGAAAGCGACGATATTCTATAATAAATGATACAATTTAGGTATGGTAGAGTGAAATATGTTCTTAACTATTGTTGTAGCCAATCACCTGTGAACTTTTTCACCAATTTCCCTTGATATTTTAAGTCAAGCTAATTCTGATTAACTAGTCTTATGTATGCTTGAATCATTACATTTTTATCCAGTAAATTTACGTTGGACCAGATTTATAAGTCTGAAATGCAATGCGGACACAAAACATGTAATATGTTGAAATGTGTATTGTTTATATAACATAATTTGCTAGTTATGTTATGCAGTAGTTTTTAAGAATTAATTTGTTGATCCCTTATATGTCATGTATTGAAATGGATACTTGTGGTTGCCATGGTAACATTTTTTTGACTGTTGTCATCATTTATTATAATTATAATATTTGCATAATGTGTTATAATACGTTATTGTGTTGAGTAATACTATTTCAAAACAAAGAAATACACTAGTTTGTACTTTTCGTTGCCATGGCAACATTTATATCAATAAGTAATTTTTATTGCTATTCTACTGAATTTTGTTACTGTCTTAAATTATATTGTGTATAATGAGGAAAGTAACAAATGCATAGATACATGAAATATCGGTTAATTCAACTTAATTGTACTTTTTTTATTGGATATTTTGATTTAATATGTATTGTGCACAAGACTAATCTACTTCAGCTTTAATCACCATAGCAATGAAAGTATTTTAATCATTCTGTATTTTTCCCCAAAGTATATTTGTAATGTGACTGGCGATACTCAGTTTAATTGAGTAATTTTTTAAGAGCTGTATGTTTGATACCTATTTGCTGCATTTTATTAGCTTGTCTGATTTATTTTAAAAAACGATATGCTATTGTCTTCACTTGATTGTGTCTTCGGAGGCATTGGTTAAGTCTTGCGTGAATATCAATTACACAGAAACTATCAAAGCTTTCACTTTGAAACTTGGGGAACTTGTTCATCTAATACCCTTCTTCACATTGTACCCTAAAGATGCAGAGTCTCGCCTGTTTTTTTGGGGTAAAAAAAACATTAATTTTGATGGATTTTGGTTGATTTTGATAATTGGACAAAACTTCTTCAATTTCTGTTGGGATTGAATTCAATTTTGTTCACAGACAATAAATTGACATTGCCTTCAATATATCAAACAGGTTTTTGAGTCTAACATTTGGAAGGGTTGGGGGAGGGGGGGGGGGATATTTTAGTATTTTTGGACTTAATAATTTTTAGCTAAGCTGATTTTTTAAGATTAGTTTTGCGTTAATTTAGGTCACTTACATGAATATCAAAGCTATAACTTTGAAACTTGGGGAACTTGTTCATCTTATACCCTTCTTCACATTGTACCCTAAAGATGCTGAGTCTTACCTGTTTTTTAGTATTTTTGAACTTTGTAATTTCTAGCTAGTCTCATTTTTTAAGTTTTGTGCTTGGGTCACTTAAAGCAAACTATCAAAGCTATCACTTTCAAACTTTGGAATACCTGTTCACTATCAAATGTAAAATATAAAATAAATAAACAGTAGAAGGATAAAATCAGACGAGCGTTCAGCACCCGCTGGCGGTGCTCTTGTTGTGCATGTCATGGTAACAATGTATTTGCAATTGCTACTGTTATCATGATTTTACTAGAATTTTGCCATCAGTGAAATAATATGTTATTTTGTTCATGATATATTACTACAAATTATAAAGAGACATGAAAAAACAACATGTTTTGTTGTAAACTTGTCTCTTAAAAAAATCTGCCGTTTTTTGACACCTGTGCTTCTTTGAATCGGCACAAAAACGAAAGTACTTAAGATTTGACCTCAATTTTTGGCCAAAATGTTTTTAATAAAGTACTCTTTTTATAACTTCTAAAAACTGCAAATGTCATTTTTGCACCTTTGTACCCCTTTTTACAGGCATATACATTTTATTCTCTGCCTTGCTTTAAATATTCGGAAACTGGACAAGTAATTTAATTTTAAGGAGTTCATTTTATTTAATCACATGATTGTCTTGTCTCTAAAAGTCGAAATATTTTTTTAAATAGAAAGTATCTCCTTAAGATTTGAACTTGATTTTGATGTGTCATGGCATTTAATGGAAGTAATTGCTGAGGGGTGGGGAGGTAGGGTTATACTAGTTGTAAATAGATCTACTATATTTAGGTGTTTTATTTTTTATGTATACTATGACAATAATTAGTTTAAACTTATTTATTTTACAACGATTGTGAAACAAGTTATTACAACATATTAATCATTCTCGTTGGCACGATGTTGCGTGTGAGTGAGGTCTCGTGTTGTGGAGGGAACTGGAGTAGTCAGAGGAAACCATCTTGTCCGGCTTGGTCACCAATGGCCAAAATCACATGCACTAAGACTGAAAAATCGAACCAGGGTCGCATACCTTACCAGAAAACAATCGATTCTGGCAAATGCACCAACAACACCACTGCGCCTTATATCGAGCAAATATTGATTCTGGCGAATGCACTAAATAACACCACTGCTCCTTACCGGACCACCATCGATTCTGACGAATGCACTAAATAACACCACTGCGCCTAACCGGACAACCATCGATTTTAAGTTTTTAACGAATGCACCAAATAAAACCACTGCGCCTCACCGGACAATTATCGAATCTTACAAATACAACAAATAACATCACTGCGCCTTACCGGACCACCATCGATTATGACGACTGCACCAAATAACACCACTGCTCCGTACCGGTCCACCATCGAATCAGACGGATGCACTAAATAACATCATTGCACCTTACTGGACCACAATCGATTCTACGAATGCACCAAAAACACCACTGTGCCTTACCCGCACCAAATAACACCACTGCGCCTTACCCGCACAAAATAACACCACTGCGCCTTACCCGCACAAAATAACACCACTGCGCCTTACCCGCACCAAATAACACCACTGCGCCTTACCCACACCAAATAACACCACTGCGCCTTACCCGCACTAAATAACACCACTGCGCCTTACCCGCACCAAATAACACCACTGCGCTTTACCCGCACAAAATAACACCACTGCGCCTTACCCGCACCAAATAACACCACTGCGCCTTACCCGCACCAAATAACACCACTGCGCCTTACCCGCACCAAATAACACCACTGCGCCTTACCCGCACCAAATAACACCACTGCGCCTTACCCGCACCAAATAACACCACTGCGCCTTACCCGCACCAAATAACACCACTGCGCCTTACCCGCACCAAATAACACCACTGCGCCTTACCCGCACAAAATAACACCACTGCGCCTTACCCGCACCAAATAACACCACTGCGCCTTACCCGCACCAAATAACACCACTGCGCTTTACCCGCACCAAATAACACCACTGCGCTTTACCCACACCAAATAACACCACTGCGCCTTACCCGCACTAAATAACACCACTGCGCCTTACCCGCACCAAATAACACCACTGCGCCTTACCCGCACCAAATAACACCACTGCGCCTTGCATGGCAACTATCAATTGTGACCAATGCACCAACAACACCACTGCGCCTTATATCGGGCAAATATCGATTCTGACGAATGCACCAAATATCACCACTGCGCCTTACCGAACAACCATAGATTCTGGCGAATGTACCAACAACACCGCTTCACCTTTCTCGACCACCATTGATTCTGGAAAATGTACCAACAAGACCACTGCACCTCTCCCGACCACCATCAATTCTGAAGAATGCACTAAATAACACCACTGCGCCTTACCGGACCACCATCGATTCGGACGAATGCACCAAATAACACCACTGCGCCTTACCGGGCAACTTTCGTTTCTGACGAATGCACCAACAACACCACTGCGCCTTACCGGACAACAATCGATTCGGAAGAATGCACCAAATAACACCACTGCGCCTTACCGGACCGCCATCGATTCTGACAAATGCACCAAAACACCACTGCGCCTTACCGGGCAACTTTCGTTTCTGACGAATGCACCAACAACACCACTGCGCCTTCCCGGACAACAATCGATTCGGAAGAATGCACCAAATAACATCACTGCGCCTTACCCGACCATCATTGATTCTGACGAATGCACCAAATAACACCACTGCGCCTTACCGGACGACCATCATTGATTCTGGCGAATGCACCAAATAACACCACTGCACCTTACCCGACCATCATTGATTCTGGCAAATACACCAAATAACACCACTGCACCTTACCCGACCATCATTGATTCTGGCGAATGCACCAAATAACACCACTGCACCTTACCGGACGACCATCATTGATTCCGGCCAAAGCACCAAATAACACCACAGCACCTTACCGGACGACCATCATTGATTCTGGCGAATACACCAAATAACACCACTGCGCCTTACCCGACCATCATTGATTCTGGCGAATGCACCAAATAACACCACTGCACCTTACCGGACGACCATCATTGATTCTGGCGAATACACCAAATAACACCACTGCACCTTACCCGACCATCATTGATTCTGGCGAATGCACCAAATAACACCACTGCACCTTACCGGACGACCATCATTGATTCTGGCGAATGCACCAAATAACACCACTGCACCTTACCCGACCATCATTGATTCTGGCGAATACACCAAATAACACCACTGCATCTTACCCGACCATCATTGATTCTGGCGAATGCACCAAACAACACCACTGCACCTTACCCGACCACCATTGATTCTGGCGAATGCACCAAATAACACCACTGCGCCTTACCCGACCACCATTGATTCTGGCGAATGCACCAAATAACACCACTGCACCTTACCCGACCACCATTGAATCTGGCGAATGCACCAAACAACACCACTGCACCTTACTGGACGACCATCATTGATTCTGGCGAATGCACCAAACAACACCACTGCACCTTACCGGACGACCATCATTGATTCTGGCGAATGCACCAAACAACACCACTGCACCTTACCAGACCACCATTGAATCTGGCGAATGCACCAAATAACACCACTGCACCTTACCGGACGACCATCATTGATTCTGGCGAATGCACCAAATAACACCACTGCACCTTACCCGACCATCATTGATTCTGGCGAATGCACCAAATAACACCACTGCGCCTTACCCGACCATCATTGATTCTGACGAATGCACCAAATAACACCACTGCACCTTACCGGGCGACCATCATTGATTCTGGCGAATGCACCAAATAACACCACTGCACCTTACCGGACGACCATCATTGATTCTGGCGAATACACCAAATAACACCACTGCACCTTACCGGACGACCATCATTGATTCTGGCGAATGCACCAAATAACACCACTGCACCTTACCCGACCACCATTGATTCTGGCAAATACACCAAATAACACCACTGCGCCTTACCAGACAACTATCGATTCTGGCGAATGCACCAAATAACACCACTGCACCTTACCGGACAACCATCGATTCTGGCGAATGAATTGAATAACACCACTGCGCCTTACCGGACAACCATTGATTCTGGCGAATGCACCAAATAACACCACTGCACCTTACCCGACCATCATTGATTCTGGCGAATGCACCAAATAACACCACTGCACCTTACCGGACGACCATCATTGATTCTGGCGAATGCACCAAATAACACCACTGCGCCTTACCGGACGACCATCATTGATTCTGGCGAATGGATTGAATAACACCACTGCACCTTACTCGACTACCATTGATTCTGACGTATGCACCAAATAACACCACTGCACATTACCCGACCACCATATTGAATCTGGCGAATACACCAAATAACACCACTGCGCCTTACCCGACCACCATTGATTCTGGCGAATGCACCAAATAACACCACTGCACCTTACCCGACCACCATTGATTCTGGCGAATGCACCAAATAACACCACTGCACCTTACCCGACCACCATCATTGATTCTGGCGAATACACCAAATAACACCACTGCACCTTACCGGACGACCATCATTGATTCTGACGAATGCACCAAATAACACCACTGCACCTTACCCGACCACCATTGATTCTGGCGAATGCACCAAATAACACCACTGCGCCTTACCCGGCCATCATTGATTCTGACGAATGCACCAGATAACACCACTGTACCTTATCGGACGACCATCATTGATTCTGGCGAATGCACCAAATAACACCACTGCACCTTACCGGACGACCATCATTGATTCTGGCGAATACACCAAATAACACCACTGCACCTTACCGGACGACCATCATTGATTCTGGCGAATGCACCAAATAACACCACTGCACCTTACCCGACCACCATTGATTCTGGCAAATACACCAAATAACACCACTGCGCCTTACCAGACAACTATCGATTCTGGCGAATGCACCAAATAACACCACTGCGCCTTACCGGACAACCATCGATTCTGGCGAATGAATTGAATAACACCACTGCGCCTTACCGGACAACCATTGATTCTGGCGAATGCACCAAATAACACCACTGCACCTTACCCGACCATCATTGATTCTGGCGAATGCACCAAATAACACCACTGCACCTTACCGGACGACCATCATTGATTCTGGCGAATGCACCAAATAACACCACTGCGCCTTACCCGACCACCATTGATTCTGGCGAATGGATTGAATAACACCACCGCACCTTACTCGACCACCATTGATTCTGACGTATGCACCAAATAACACCACTGCACCTTACCCGACCACCATTGATTCTGGCGAATGCACCAAATAACACCACTGCACCTTACCCGACCATCATTGATTCTGGCGAATGCACCAAATAACACCACTGCACCTTACCCGACCACCATATTGAATCTGGCGAATACACCAAATAACACCACTGCACCTTACCCGACCACCATCATTGATTCTGGCGAATGCACCAAATAACACCACTGCACCTTACCCGACCACCACTGATTCTGGCGAATGCACCAAATAACACCACTGCACCTTACCCAACCACCATCATTCATTCTGACGAATACACCAAATAACACCACTGCACCTTACCGGACGACCATCATTGATTCTGACGAATGCACCAAATAACACCACTGCGCCTTACCGGACCACCATTGATTCTGGCGAATGCACCAAATAACACCACTGCGCCTTACCGGACGACCATCATTGATTCTGGCGAATGCACCAAATAACACCACTGCACCTTACCGGACGACCATCATTGATTCTGGCGAATGCACCAAATAACACCACTGCACCTTACCCGACCACCATTGATTCTGGCGAATGCACCAAATAACACCACTGCACCTTACCGGACGACCATCATTGATTCTGACGAATGCACCAAATAACACCACTGCACCTTACCGGACGACCATCATTGATTCTGGCGAATGCACCAAATAACACCACTGCGCCTTACCGGACGACCATCATTGATTCTGGCGAATGCACCAAATAACACCACTGCACCTTACCCGACCACCATTGATTCTGGCGAATACACCAAATAACACCACTGCACCTTACCCGACCACCATTGATTCTGGCGAATGCACCAAATAACACCACTGCACCTTACCCGACCATCATTGATTCTGGCGAATGCACCAAAACAACACCACTGCACCTTACCCGACCACCACCATTGATTCTGGCGAATACACCAAATAACACCACTGCACATTACCGGACGACCATCATTGATTCTGGCGAATGCACCAAATAACACCACTGCACCTTACCGGACGACCATCATTGATTCTGGCGAATGCACCAAATAACACCACTGCACCTTACCGGACGACCATCATTGATTCTGACGTATGCACCAAATAACACCAATCCACCTTACCCGACCATCATCGATTCTGGCGAATGAATTGAATAACACCACTGCACCTTACCGGACGACCATCATTGATTCTGGCGAATACACCAAATAACACCACTGCACCTTACCCAACCATCATTGATTCTGGCGAATGCACCAAATAACACCACTGCACCTTGCCGGACGACCACCATTGATTCTGGCGAATACACCAAATAACACCACTGCACCTTAACAGACGACCATCATGGATTCTGGCGAATGCACCAAATAACACCACTGCACCTTACCCGACCATCATTGATTCTGGCGAATGCACCAAATAACACCACTGCACCTTACCGGACGACCATCATTGATTCTGGCGAATGCACCAAATAACACCACTGCACCTTACCCGACCACCATTGATTCTGGCGAATACACCAAATAACACCACTGCACCTTACCCGACCACCATTGATTCTGGCGAATGCACCAAATAACACCACTGCACCTTACCCGACCACCATTGATTCTGGCGAATGCACCAAATAACACCACTGCACCTTACCCGACCATCATTGATTCTGGCGAATGCACCAAATAACACCACTGCGCCTTACCCGACCACCATTGATTCTGGCGAATACACCAAATAACACCACTGCACCTTACCGGACGACCATCATTGATTCTGGCGAATGCACCAAATAACACCACTGCACCTTACCGGACGACCATCATTGATTCTGGCGAATGCACCAAATAACACCACTGCACCTTACCGGACGACCATCATTGATTCTGACGTATGCACCAAATAACACCACTGCACCTTACCCGACCATCATCGATTCTGGCGAATGAATTGAATAACACCACTGCACCTTACCGGACGACCATCATTGATTCTGGCGAATACACCAAATAACACCACTGCACCTTACCCGACCACCATTGATTCTGGCGAATGCACCAAATAACACCACTGCACCTTACCGGACGACCATCATTGATTCTGGCGAATACACTAAAAACACCACTGCACCTTAACAGACGACCATCATTGATTCTGGCGAATGCACCAAATAACACCACTGCACCTTACCGGACGACCATCATTGATTCTGGCGAATGCACCAAATAACACCACTGCACCTTACCGGACGACCATCATTGATTCTGGCGAATGCACCAAATAACACCACTGCGCCTTACCGGACAACCATCGATTCTGGCGAATGAATTGAATAACACCACTGCACCTTACCCGACCACCATTGATTCTGGCGAATGCACCAAATAACACCACTGCGCCTTACCCGACCACCATTGATTCTGGCGAATACACCAAATAACACCACTGCACCTTACCCGACCACCATTGATTCTGGCGAATACACCAAATAACACCACTGCACCTTACCCGACCACCATCATTGATTCTGGCGAATGCACCAAATAACACCACTGCACCTTACCCGACCACCATCATTGATTCTGGCGAATGCACCAAATAACACCACTGCACCTTACCGGACGACCATCATTGATTCTGGCGAATGCACCAAATAACACCACTGCGCCTTACCGGACGACCATCATTGATTCTGGCGAATGCACCAAATAACACCACTGCGCCTTACCGGACAACCATCGATTCTGGCGAATGAATAGAATTACACCACTGCTCCTTACCCGACCACCATTGATTCTGGCGAATGCACCAAATAACACCACTGCACCTTACCCGACCATCATTGATTCTGGCGAATGCACCAAATAACACCACTGCGCCTTACCGGACGACCATCATTGATTCTGGCGAATGCACCAAATAACACCACTGCACCTTACCAGACAACTATTGATTCTGACAAATATACCAAATAGCACCACTGCGCCTTACCAGACAACTATCGATTCTGACGAATGCACCAAATAACACCACTGCGCCTTACCATACAACTATCGAATCAGACGACTGCACTTAATAACACCATTGTACCTTACCCGACCACCATTGATTCTGAAGAATGCACCAAATAACACCACTGCGCCTTATCGAACAACCATCGATTCTGCCAAATGTACCAACAACACCAATGCGCCTTACCGGGAAACTTTCGATTCTGACGAATGCATCAAATAATACCACTGCGCCTTACCGGACAACTGTCGAATCTGACGATTGTACTAAATAACACCACTGCTCCTTACCGGACACCATCGAATCTGACGGATGCACTAAATAACACCACTGCACCTTACCCGCACCAAATAACACCACTGCGCCTTACCAGACAACTATCAATTCTGGTGAATGCACCAACAACACCACTGCGCCTTATATCGGGCAATTTTCGATTCTGACGAAGGTACCAAATAACACCACTGCGCCTTACCGGACAACTATCGATTCTGGCGAATGTACCCACAACACTGGACAACCATCGATTGTGACGAATGCTGTTGTTTTATAGTATGTGTTTTATTATTAACTTGTTTGCAACTCTTTTTGATATGTTCCAATCTTTTCATGAAACTTAACTATAACATTGAAACTTACCTATAACATTAAAATCTTTCGTCTAAGTAACGTTATCATGGTAACGTAGGTTTTATCACTGTCTCAAATTAGAAATAAAACCAGAATATAATGTGTGTACAACTAAAGTGATTAATTGTGTAAAGGGTATTTATAAATGACCAGCATCAATCGTTAGTATGCAAAATACAAGTAAAAGTAACGTAAATTACACACGCGTTATCTCCGTATTTAATACGTATTTAAAATATGGCATACCTCTTTCGTCAAGCAAAAATAACATGACTTTATTTGTAAAAGCACTCTGTGTTAACATTGTTTCTATAAAAACGTTTCTTTTTATGCCATGTTTTAACAGTAACGTAATTTACACCAATTCGCGCGGTATGAATTATTAGAAAACCTTCATGGAACTTCAAGAACGATGATTTACCAACTTGTATCTAATAAACGATCATTATACATTAGTGAAATTACAGATAAAAGTTAAAAGAAACTACTTAGGGCAACGTAGTTTAGAAGTCCTTTACTCACTTATTCCCCCTCCTTCAGAGCGCAAACATATCTCATTTTGTGGCGTTTTGCTTGAGCTTTAAGAAAATCATAACATTCAAAATTTTCCCCGGGGGGGGGGGGGATTAGGAATTCGGTTAAAGAAATATAATGTACGTACGTATGGTCGAGAAGCAGTTGGTAGAAATCTATTTGCATGTTTTAAAACATTCTTGTCATTTCCTGTGGCATAGAATTTGATTCTGAAAATAGGTGGGGTCGGTTAACAGGAAGAGATTGAGTATTTCTCCCTTAAACATGTGTGCTTAGCGAAATTGACAGAAGTTGAATGTTTAACAGTGTTTTGTTCTAGCTATCGGTATACAACGAGAAGTAGAGTCCCAGAGGATCGGCAGACTTTCCATGTACATGTGGCTTTATTGGAAATATAATATAAATGTTGTTGAAAACTTGGGGACCAATTTAGTAATAATTTCACAAAAATGTTCTCTTGGTGACCATTTATTTAAAAAATGGGGCAGGCTTTTAATATACTATGGCTGGTTGAAAAAGTTAAAAATTCTTGTTTGATACCGACAAAACGATTTTGAAATTATTTCACGAAGCACTTTGCTAGATTTGTGTAAAGAAACATTGCCAACAACAGTGATGTTTTCAAAATATGTCTAACGTAAATATAAATATAAAAAAGCTTACTTGAATCTGAGTTCAAGATCGACATTGGATAATTTTCAGAGAAGTGTTTCTATAATGACCACAGGGGTTATAATGACCCTCTAACTAACATATTAGTTCAATTCATGGGAATTCGAATATATGACATGGTCGCCAGGGGATGGCGTTTGTTTTCTATATATTTCTTTATTGTAAAATATAATGACCTCGCTGGAATGTGATTAACAAATTTTGAAGCTTTTTTATAGACAATAAAAGCCATGTTGGATGACCCTTTACAAAAATTGAGTAATCGATACGTAATAATATACAGCCAGTTTTAACCATTACAAACAGTTGCTGTTTTTGTAATGTATACTATAAACACTTATTTGTCATGTAAAAAGTTGTAAATTATAGAATATCGACAAAATTTAACCATAAATCATGTGTTATTTATGATTGTCGAATGTGAACTCATTATTTATGATTTATCTTAGACTCCAGTTATTGCACACATTAGATATGACCTTTCACAGTCGTACGAATGCTAACTGGGATTAATGCACTTGTCAGTGATAATTTGCAGAACGTTTCCAAAAGTATATTGTTGCATATAATTGACGCAGATTAACTCATAAGTAACATTAGACGTGGTTTCAATGTCCAGACACGACCAAAGTGTCTAAAATAGAACAGCAAGGCAGCATTATTGTAGTGACACTATAACTCAAATCAACAAAAGGCGACGTAATGACGAAAATATAACAAAAAATAAGACACTGAGAAAGGTGTCTGATTGAATTGTTGTCTGTAAAACAATTATTTTTCAAATCGTTTTGGATTTACACGAAGTTTTCCTTTTCCATTTACCGATGTTCAATATTCTAACGCTCATTGTCATTTCCTTGCGCGATACCTTTGAACGGTCATATAGTCATAAAATAAAACTTCAAATAATATAAGAAACGATGGGTAAGAAAATACATGTTCCCCGTGCGATGGTATGTTTGTCCGTGTCCTCGTGTCGTTCACCACGCCTCTCGGTAATCTTCGAGTCCGCCTGATCAACGCCACTACCGATATTTCAACCCAGGCATCGTCTGAAATGTTTTCTACAAACGCATATTTTGGATATACTTGGAAATTTCGATTGCCTGAGTCTTGAGTCCTAACTTTGAGACAAGTTCCAGATCCAGACACGATGGGTTGGATAATTAAATTGTCGGGTGAGAGTGGTCAAGTGGTAAAGGTGTCAGCAAAGAGTTCGTAGATTCGAGTCCGACCCGAGGATTAGCCTTTCACAATGCACATAAATACTGGTTTTCTACCAAAACCACAAAGCATAATCGAAATTATTTATATCGGCGTTCAACTGCTAATATAAATCGGAATAAGCTAAGTTGTTATCCTGTATTACAAATGTCCGTATGTTCGTCTTATGCCGTATAATTTTGCGATGATCCCTACATTTATCGATACATACATATTGGTGGTTGTGAGGTCCGTCTGTGTTATTTGGGCGAAGGGTGTCTCCAATTGAGTTCATGTTAAGCGTAAGCATGGTGCCTTCGAACGGATTATTTATTATGATTTTGGCCCCTTGACTTGTCCCTGTAGTTTTCATTGTATCATTGGCTTGCTATCAGATATTATTGCCCAAATAAGGTTAATAAATGGCACACAGCCAGGTCCAAATACATTCGGAACTCCTCGGCCATTTTAATCGAAAACAACCTCGGATGTAATTGGACAGTTTACATACTCAAAAAGTGGTACGTTAAGTCCGCTGCAAGTAGATCGCGTAGTAATTTCATTTAGAAGTTAAACTCTTTGACTTAACTCTTGGGGATCTTAATGATATTTGCAAAAAATCACTTCACTGGCAATCAATTTAAACTTAGATCAATAAATACAACTCTAAAGTACTATATTTAATCAATGATACAATTCTAAAACTTACGAACTTCTTCCAACTGATGTACATCTGAGGATGTTTTCTATAAAAATGGGCGAGGAGCTCCGAATGGTCCAAATACTTATAAATCAACGACATTTTAGCTCTTGCAGTTTATTTTACATAAGCAATAGGAAATAACATAAATATCACAGACATCAGTCTCTACGAAACTTCTTCCAAAAAGGTGACAGTTACGGGAGTGAAAATCAGATTTTAATTTATTTTGATTAGATAATACACAGTGTGTACTTTATATATACATCACCATGTGTGTGAGTGGCTCATTTCTTTTTAAAATCTCAAAATCAATAGGGTTCATCTGCTGGTGATGACCAATACACATACCAAGTATGAGGTCCCTCGGTCAAAGCGTTCTCAAGTTATTGATCGGAAACCATTTGGTATTCCGACCGACCGACCGACAGACAGACAGACCGACCGACCGACCGACCGACCGACCGACATGTGCAAAACAATATACCCCACTTTTTTCAAAAGGGGGCATCCAAACTTGGTATATATGACAAGTTAATGGAGAGCTTTCATTCGAATGCCTTGGGCCCCTTAGGGTCAATGTCACTGTTACTAAAAAAATATTACTTTTTGGTACTGAATACCATAAGTTATGGTTGATATACTGTGACCAAACTTGATATATAGGAAGAGTTTATTGAGAACTTTCATGAGATTGTGTTTTGGGCGCATAGGATCTAGGTCACTGTTATAAAAATAGAAGACAGCAGTTGAAACTGAACTTCTTCTGCCAATCCTTAACAAAACAATTATTGTCACATCACGATTCTTGTTTACTTTTTAAATTGATTTTTCTATTGCTTTTGACAAGCACATATTACATCATAATGTAAGAAGATACATTGTTAAAAAAAAACAGAAAATGTTAATTTGAATAAGAGTGTCACTTCTTTTAAATTTGTAGCTGTTTACTTACCATGAATTTATCTTTAAATACAACTTGTACTTTTTATGTGTAGGGTACGAGTTGGACCATATTGAGAGATTGTTTTAAATAGCATATGCTAAAACATACTGTGACTGTTGTTGCTGCCTTTTAATTTTATGAAAAGTATTGCTTTATTATTTTTTTAAATTCCATATTCTTAAGCTCCTAATTCTTGTCAGGTAATTTTTAAATCAAATTAATTGTTAAAGTGACACTCTTATTCAAAATCAATGCATACATATGTATAACAAACATATGTTTTGAGTGATAAACCTTTAACTACTTACTAAATAATGCATTGATGGAACATATTTATTACTGGTAGCAAGTTTGTAACCCTGTATTTAATAACAGAAAACGCAAAAATATTTAATGATTGATGAATGCTAAAAGATTTACTGTGATCTACTTTAATAGTCTCATAAGGTAGATACACCATGTTTTATGCACATTTCTTTCAAATCAAAATCGGTATCCTTCATGAGAACCATTGCTTTCAACATTCATTATTCTTTTCACAATATTAAAACAATAGTATTAGTAGTGGTAAACCTTTTTGGGAGTAAGAGTGCATCTTTAAAAAATGTGTTTAATGTGGATATATTATGATCTATGTGTCTTTGCACGTATGCACTTGCTAGTATTGCCTAAGAATTTGACCTCTGATATTTTATGTAGTAGTTAGATGATATGAAGTAAATTCTGTCAGAGTTAGTGGAACTAATGATCCATTCTTAATCATTGAAATGTACTAACAAGGCATCTCACAGTCTTATGTCTTTGTATGCCTTTGAGGTTATGTCTCCACAAATCTTTATCATGGCCTGACAGTCTGCTTTCTTTAATTTGTGTCTTTGTATTAAAAATATGTATTATTTTTAATACATATTTTATTTATAGTACTGCATTTATCTCCTATCGATTTTCATGTTTTATGTAACTTGAAACTTTCATTAAGTTGTAAAAACATTAAATCTGTGAGAGTGTAGCTTTAAGAGAAACATTAGTGATTTTAGCATCAAACTTGTTTTATATGTTCTTTTTAAGTTCTAGGTTATTCTGTAATCATTAACCATCATTGTGCCATAGATAGACCTGTGAAAAATTATTATAATGTACTATGTTATATTATTGAATAAAATACTGAACATGTTACGGTATGTTTGAATTTGGCTGATCATTGAGTAGTTGAGGGATTTTTATAGTCATATTTAGATTCCCACTGAACCTGAAAAGGTATACCATGAGGTTTTTTCATATCTACATTGTATATAACAGCGAGTGCTTTCCAATGCTTTAAAAAGATATTTCCATGAAATAAAACAGATATCTGATCATCTCAAACAGTGCACATATAAAAGATAATTTTTCGAAAATTTTCCTGTTCTCGCATTATATTGAACTTTAGTATGTACAGGGCTGGGACACAATATCATCGGTGCAATATCCTTAATAAAATCACTTTCATATAGAATGTACATTAAGTCATTTTATAGCCATCTTTTTGTGGATATAGTAAAAGAAAAATGTTTATTTCAATATCATGTTGCATGATGTTTCACCTTGTGAAAGAAGTGAATTTTGAGAATATCATTTGAATATGATATTTCATTGTTTGAGAAAGTGACAATATCAAAAAAATATTTCCATTTTTATGAAATTCAATCCCCTCAGTGACAATTAAACAGTGCAGTGATACCTATTAATTGGTGACACACTTTATTGAAAGAAGAAGAGAGGTAAGCACAGAGCTTAAACACAATGTCGATGACATAATTTCTGAAATGACACTACAGTTTCTGCATACGAATTGCTGCCTTTATATATAAAAGTGATTAAATGGCATTCAACTTAAACCCCCGTTTCAATGTAAGAAAACAATATTGTACCTATGGCTACATGAATTTGGCAGTCGAACGTTTTTACTTATAGGTACAAATTTGACTGACAAATAACAATTTGCAAATCATAGACTAATAGAATATTTTATTTAAAAAATAAGGTAATGTAATGTAACTTTGTGAAAAGTTGTGTATACAGAACCTCATTTTATAATTCTGTCGGCCAATTCATCATGCGAGTACGCTGAGGGTCGATCTAACGTGGAATTATACTTTGTATAATCTTTGCTTGACCGACCACAGACTTTTTCATTGAAATTTCCAGCAGAACAGAATAAAACAGATTTTCATGATCTTTTTTGACACCGAAAAATACAGAGAATTTCCGGTAAATGTGTATAACCCGGTTCCCGGTAGCAGTTGTTACTCCAAGAGAAAGTGGCATTCATGGTAAAACTCATTGCACTTTTTTTCTGCAAAATCCATAACGGCGGATTTTCTAGCGTCCAAATGACCTTTCTGTCGGCATTGGATTATCATATCTATTAAGACCTGGCAGTTTGTCCAAATCCAGGTGTAAAATAGTGAACAATATTACAAAAAAGGGTTTTCACCAGCCGCAGTCAGCGTTGAAAGCCTATTTTACTCGTACAGACGGACGACCGCACTTCAATTAAGCAGACATGAACGTTTTTGTAACATGATGTTGTTTTTTCTCAGAGAAAATGCCAAATATTATAGCATTTAAGGCTATTTGGGCTTTCATCTTTTGTCCAATGTGTTCTTAACCGCTCTTGAATACGCACCGAGATGGTACATCGGTTTAAACCGTTTCTACTCTTTAGCTGGTGCCTAGGAAAAGCGGATAGCCCTCACTCAGTTGTTATTGCTGTAACCATTCCGATAGCATATGACTGATTAGCCTTAAACTTGTTTATGAGTTAAACGATACATTTCCAAAATGCCCATTCCCCCGTTTATTGGCCAGGTTTTAGAACCCGCTCTTGAACCTTTTCTGCACGATCCGGGTGTTCACGACTTTTAGCAATCTACCATTCGAAGCATCTTGTAAGACCATACTTTAGCCCATTTAATTCGTGTGCTTATCCCTCAAATTGGCCATAAAAGTTAAAAACCGTTATCGGGACTTTGCCGTGTATGTCAATTATACCGACACAAGACGTAAAAAACACCTTTTTCTCAATATTTTAAAGCGGCGGCACCTGAGATGACACGGATCAAGAGTGTGCGTCCGTCCACAAGTCTTGAGATCAAAATGGCCATATTTGAACAGTGCAAACCTTATAGGTGAACACATTTCCAACCAGCAGAATTTAGTTAGTACAAAATATACACTTGGATCGAAGTCTGATTTTTTTTTAACGTGGGATATTTAACATAAATATGGAAGTTGGTCAAGGTCACGAATGTTGTCATGGTCAAGTTATATTGACCTTCAAGCATGACCACAGCCATTACTTTATCTGATCGAGGGTCTAGTTTAATAAAAAAGGAGTTAGTCAAATATGACAAATCTACCACAAAGCGGGAAGTTTACTCGGATCGAAGTGATTTGCGTGACTTTAAGGGTCGAGAAACCCTAGATCTACCTCCCTATGGTAAGTTTCAAAACAATCTCTCGAGGGACCAGACTGATCAAAACGGACATTGGGATATCAATTTTCAGAATTTGTACCTTGCTAAAATCATATGTAGCTTGTGTCAATAACTTGTTGAATTAAGTTGATCCAGAATTAGGTATATTGTAAAATCACACTTTGCTTTCCTAGTTATTTCGTTTTTCGTACTAGCTTTGCATTCATGTGTGTAATTATACCTAGGATTAGAGGGCTGCTCTAAATCTAAATATTTCTTACCAATGCTTAATTTTGTTATCTTTCGAGAGTACTTGATATTTTATTCTGTTTGTCTACTTGTGTACATAATATGCATGTTTGGTTTACTCGTATTGTTTGAATATTATTGTGTTAAATGTAATTCATAATATGTGTCATTATTATATATATCAATGTTTTGCTCTTCATTTCATGGAGGAATAAAAAGTATCTATCAGGCTTACCTTTTACCTTTTTGTGTATTAGCTTTTGACTTTGGCCAATGAGGCATTTATTACATTTTGTTCCATAAACGACTGAAAGTTTGTAATAATTAGCATTTCATTTACTTGCTCCAGTTTCTTTGCAGACTCCATATTCTACTATTGTGCTTTGCTGGCAATGTTAACAGACATTGCGATAATAAACAATGGTACATTCTAATTCTAAGGAAAGAATTCCGTCTGAAAGTCTCCAAACAGCAAATCTCATACATCACAAACATTACAGAAGGTTCCATACACATGTTCGTGTGAAATTCATTAATTATGAGGCAAAATCAGAGACGTTCACTCAACAATGCTACAACGAACAACTAGACCCGTAATAAAATTTTATTATAAGATCATAAAACATGACTTCAAGCATTTGATTTATAACAAATAATAACAAAACAGGAATTAAATGGGTTTTTTTTATAAAATGAGTCCAAATAAAGCAGTGTAATATATGTACTGTAAACATGTGTTCTCAGTAGTTACATGAGATGTTGTGAAACAGCACGTGAAGGTACTTATAAGTGTGTGTACAGCTTCCATTCAGTTTACTGCCGTCTTTTACTGCAATTATTTTAAAATCGTATATTATTCATACCTAGCTTTCATTATGTGCAAGGGGTACCCAGCATGTACACATACAAGTGGTATTTAACAATATCTTCAATTACTTATGCAATATAGATTGTTATATCATACTTAAGAAACAATTTAAGTTAACATTCCACATTGATAAAATGTGTATAAGCGAATGTATGACCTTAATTATTTGTACAGAATTGGGCAATTTCAGTTTCTTCTTCTAACATTTTTAGCTAAATCTTTCAAGTGACTCTTATTCAAAATCAAAATATACACATGTATGAAACATACATTTCGACTGATAAACCTTTAACTACTTACTAAATAATGCATTTATGGAAAATATTGATTCCTGATAACAATATTGTAACTGTGTATTTAATTCCTAAAATTAAAAATATTAAATGATTGGTGAGTGCTAAAAGATTATGAGTGCTAAAAGATTATGATCTTTATGTTTCCTGCAACCTTCTTTCAAATTCAACTCTGTATCCTTCATAAGAATCTTATTTTTTTATATAAAAAACAATCATATAAACTGTGGAATATCTAATTTGGGAGTAAAAGTGCATCTTTAAGCATAACAGAGATTGGATTCCTATTGTAATACTTTAATCAGAAATCATTCCTTACATTATCAAAATCTAGATATTGCAACAAATAATGGAATTCACCAGTTGAACATTTACAGTGTAAACATAGCCTCTGCCTTATCTTTTAAAATCCACAAATGTTTCTTTTGCTGTTCTACAATTAAATAACAAAACTTGATATAAAGGGTTATACGATAATTGTAAGACATTTATCAACACTTAATTGATTATTATACTACATATAATACAATACATACTGTTCACTACAGGCACTAAGAAGACTGATCAATCAAAATTATATTGTTTGACACCAACAGATTTATGAAAAGAATGTCTTTAGATCGATCCTTCTGGTTCCCTTTTGTTTATCCACATAAAGGATGAAGCACTGAGCTACAATTCCCTCCAAGCCTTCAGATTAAGTAGTTGCACATGCCGACACAAGTAGATTGGATGAAGACGCTGTGGAAAATCTGCCTCAAACCTGAAAGAGGGATATGAATTTCTATAACAAACATATTAATTCATAGCTTTATAAACAATCAACATTTTTCTTTATGTAATTATATATATAAGATATTTATGCTTTGAACTTTTAGTTTACAACCATGTAAATAATTATTAACATACATTAAAGACGTGATGTATTTCTGGTGGAACTTCTGGTGGAACTTGTTGACCTTTCTCAACAGCAAAGCTGGAAGCCAAAGTTGGAGTCTGTTCGCTCAAACTGAAACATACTAACAAACACAGCAGAAACCGAAAACAATTGCAGATGCAGTGATAATTACTAGTCAAAAGTATACGCAAATGAGAAAGTCAAACAAATATATATAAGAAGTGAATGAAATATAAATTAAACATAGTTCATTTGATCATTTTATGATGCACAGCTCTCTGAAAATCAAAGTTGTTATACATTTCATAAAAGCCCAGCTAGTGCAGTGCTGATTTTCCTCTTGTAAGCAACTCTTTTTCTCCTGTTCCACTCATGAATAAAGAACTGAAGATAGAAACAGAAATGAGATTGTGTCATTTGTCTTGCTGATTTCTTCAGAATCTGGATGAAGCTGTTGAACTGTTCGCAGATTTCTGAGTTCACACTTTCAAATCCTTGAAGTCGAGAGCTTCTAAAAGAAGTAGAGCATTTGTGTGAATAACCATGAAAAATATCGTGAAAAAATCTAACATTCTTGTAGTACCCACTCTCTCTGTTGAGGCAATATTCCTGTAAGTTACAGGCAAAGTCATAAAACACTGCTTGTGGAGGTTTGGCTAGATGAGAGTATAATGAAGCTGATGGATCTTTTCTGCCTTCAGCCACTGTCATGTGGAATCCATAGCAATGACCGTGATCTGGACAAAACCAAAGAAACAAGTTAGATGTGCCGGGTGCTGATTGTTGTATTTTTGAGTAAATCTTTCTGCATCGCTCAAAGTCCATAGCTTCATCATCATGGTCATTGTTTCTGCCTGCTCGGTCCTCATCTATCTGAAATTTGCGTACATTCCTCAGTTTAACACCATGTTCATTGAAGTAATAAGCCCGGCCCAGCTTCTCAGGGTTGTATGTTCCGAATTGAAAAGTAGCATCCTCTGGGGCATAAACTGGTAAGTTTAGAGACTCATTAGTAAGATGAACTAGAAAAAGTTTAATGTCATCAGGTAGAATGTTGTTATTGTTCAACATCGATTCTGCGATCAAGTCCCGTATTTCTGGAGCAAATGATCTCATCTCATACATCTGTCTGTTAAACTCAAAATCTGAAAGATTTTCATTAGTTAGAAATTCCTGCAAGAAAAGTGCATATTCTGGTGACAAAATGCTTGTCACAGATGCTGTTGTAGCCAACATCTTAAGGACAGATGCATAAGCTACTCTTTCAAATTCTGACATCCCTCGAGTAAATCGCTGGAATGATTGATGAGCCTCCTCAGGTAGAGCCTGCATAAGTAAATTAATTCTATCATTATTTTCTGGAATATCTAACGGTTCAAATTCTGCAACTGTAGTTCGGGCTATATTATCCAATGCTTCACGATAAGCGATCATCTGTCTCTTTTCAACTCCAGGCTTATTCTTCAGGTAACATCTGTCCATCCGTCGATGCAATGTTTGCTGTGTCTGTAAAGAACTATCAGGTTTACTTATTTCTGTGAAATTTGAATGACGGAAACCTACGCCTACTCTGGTTCCATCACAGCACAGTCTATTAGGCTCATACCTACAAATGTCACATGGTTGTCTGAAATCAATGTTCATATTAGCTGCCCAACTAAACCACCATTTTAAAAAAACTGTTGCATCCATAAACTTGGCCTTTGGGTCACGAGTTCTGTAAAGTTCATCCTTCATCTGACAGTATGCTGAAAAAGTGCAACCAGTTTTCATTACTGATGATGTAAACTCCCATCCTATTTCGTCACCTGCAGCTGTTTTACTACTAAAAACATGAATTGATTCACTCTGGCCTTCATTCCATGCAAGTTCACAGCGACTGTCGTCTATCGGGTTGTAACAGACTCTTTTGTAAACATCACACTGCACAGGCGCAAACTGTGTGTAAACTGTAAGAACTCGACCTAAAGGAATCAATTTCCCGTTTTCAGAGTAATCTGGATCATCATCTCGCTTCAACCATCCAGATCCACAGCAGCATGTATTGTCTGGCATATCTGGATAGAAATTGGGACCCTTCAATGAACCATCAGCCTGCCTACTCAAGGTCAAATCATTCCATCCGTCACGTTTGATGATGTTACGCCTCAACATATCACTCTCTCTAGCTGCTGCTGGATGGCTGCTCTCACACTTATACTTCCATAGACCTGTTTCAGGATCAAAATTGTCATTAGTATCAACAGGATCACCATCACCAGCATCATCATTTGTTTCATCATCTAGTAGTTGGTCATCTAAAAAAGTTTCATTAGTGGCATTTCTTTCATGCAAATCAATCCAGGATTCTGGATTATGTTTCAGCACAAATAAATGTCTGCAAAGATTGGAAGAATTCAAGTTATTTAAATATCGTTTGTGTCCCTTCTTTGATTGACACTCGCCATTGTGACAGGTCACAGTATAATTTGCTTTGGCCTTGTTGTGACTCAGTGATAAAAAAACAGGTTTAGTCTCTCCTTCTGCCAAAACTGAAAATTTCCGTGTACCATTAAAGTCACTTAATTCAATCAAATCCTTGCCAGCACACTGCTTTCCCTCCTGAACAAATTTACGGGTTTTGGTTTCTGTAGCCCTTTCATCTATCTGTAGATTTGGAAGAACAATACACTTAAGGAATGTACAGTGCATGCAGCTATTCCTGTTTGAATAATTTAGAGTTTGGCTATGAGCTATATCAAATAAAGTTCTATATATACTGCAGGTACAATGGAAGTAGTCTCCAGATTCTTGCTTTAGCCAAGTGGTATAAACATACACTTCTTTTCTTAAAGAACCAGAATCATTATAATCATTCATACAACATATCATGGTGTCTTCCTCAGCTACCTGAATATATATCTTTCCATCCTCTATTAAATCAATAGAAAATTGTTCATACATAGATTTTTTTGATTCCTGCATAACACTCAATGGCTCCACATCTTTTGTCACCTTCACAGAGGCTGTGCTTTTCCTCTTCTTAGATGGCCTCTCTAGTGCAGGAATTTCTAAAACCTCACATTGAACCGCATTTAAATCTGGGTAATATGTTCTATACTTAGTGAAAATTGTATTAATTGCGGTTTCAGGTTGTTTAACCCTTGTCCCTACCAAAGGTAGACAAGAAACAGACATGCTTTAAATGTTTTCATCAATGAATGTATTTAAGTTTAGTTATGTAAATGCTCATTAAATTTTATTAAAATTGTTGCATTGCCCATCTGAAACAGCTTAACAGGCTTTCAAAAAGAACACCAGCACAGGAATCTCAGATTGACATAAGTTTTTTTTGCACTATTACCTATATTTATTAAATAATTATGTTATAATATATATTTTAAGTACAAAACAAACATAACAGAGACCTTCAATACATTGCGCCTTGGTAACTTCACATTATGCTGCACTGAGGTAACATCTGGAACTTCAGCTGCTGGCTGTAAGAATAAAACAAATGTTCCTTTTCCTCATAATATGAAGTTCAGTTCATCTGTTTTATGAAGTCACTATAATTAAGAATAACCTTTGTTATCTCCTCTGAATAGAGGCATTTTCAAAATAAAAAGAACAGTGGTACAAAATAGGAATTAAGGCAAAAAACACACAACATATTTGATTCTTCCATGCTAAGGTTAAAACACTTGACATTGACCACTTTTGCCTTAGTAAATAAGTGTTAATTTACTTTCGACACAAAATAGATAAAATATATATTAGCACAAGCCCCATCCCTGCACTGGTAAAATGTGTTTTGGCTTCCTCAATTTCTGGTTTTATACTGCAGGGCTTGTTAAAAAATCAAATGCCAAGCATTTATACATGAATTCGGGCTTGTTCATCCGAAAGACTAACTTGATGACTGACCAAATGTTACGAATATCAAATTAGAAAAGGTTCATAATTGTTTGAATTACCTGTTAATGGTAACTTATGAATGAACATCCTATATCTACAACCAACACAAGCATCTTATCAGAGAATTCAATGCTTTTGATAAATTATAACTATTCATCTAGCAAATGACATCCATTTAGAGCAAGTGTTGTATTTACCAAACGGACTATTTCCGAGTACAGAGGCTGCTTGCTGGCCTGGACATTCTGGTCACTGACTGGTTCAACAGCAGCTGCCAGGCTTTGAAAATAGTCAGAGCTAAAAATAAGGCACCAGGAAAATATTGTTTTTAATATCTCAGACGTAGGGAGTTAGGAACACCATATGAACTATAATTAAATGGACATCCTTCTTTTAACTGACTAACATATTACAAACCGAACAAGAGTCATACTTAACCTTGCATCATACAACAAGCAATTAAGTGAGACAGTATCGAACAATGCCAACATTTAATATAATTCTTATCATTGTAAAATATTTCATGTTAATTCATCAACACGACATGTTCATCTTATACCCTTAAACAACACTGAGGTAATGACAATATTCGGATATTTTACACAGGCAAAAAACTAATTAACTCAGCTGAATTGTAATATATTTGAAACAAATACCACTGGTCAAAGCTTGATGCATCAATCTCTGCTGAATGTGGTTGGCGTATGTCTTCATTCCAATGTACATCCTGCTGATAGGCTATTTCACTCCAGGAATACACATCCTCCTCAATCACCTGACTACAATGTCTACCACCAACACGACTCAGATGAAGTCCATCACGACCCAACACATCAGCACATTCCTTAATTGTATATAAAAACAGAATGCATGGTTTAACAAACTTTTCAATCATTGGAATATTAAGTCTTCATCTTTGCTTTTCAATATACTATCTTGTTAACGGAGATACAGAAACAAAAATAATGATATTGCTCATATACTGTTTTTGAAAAAGTTGGTGAATATTATATAAATATTGCATGCCTTCCAGTGTGACAGTACATATTGTTAACATGAGGGAAATACTGTTACCGAGGAGAAGCCGAGGGTAACAGTATTTACCCGAATGTTGACAATATGTACTGTCACACTGGAAGCCATGCAATATTTATTTTATTATACCGAACACAGTTACATTTATATACATGATATATAAGATTTTTACAATAACACACCTTTCAAGTTTAATCAATTTATTCTGTAATTATTGTTTGTTTACTTTAGCTGTCATTTTGTTGCAAATGTTGTTTAGAAATAAGGCAAACACCGGTTGTAACCAGATTCACAATACATTTTAATAAGCGCTTACCACCTCAGACTTGGGAAACCAAAAAATGCCTGTTTTAAGACGTGCGTGCTATGTGACAGTATCATGTCAACCGGTCAAAACGATACTGTCAGTGTGTGACAGTACGAAATTGCCCATGATGGGAATATGAGAAATTAACATGGGCAGGTCACGTGACTTATAATAATGATATATGTATACCAATGAAATAAACAATATCATTATGACAACCCATATCCACAAAGGCATAAAAATGCATTACAGTTACATATTTCTACCTGTCTATATAAATAAGGATCATCTTAAATTTGCCAAATATCTACAACTTTTATTTCTGTATTGCATAAACTTATTTTGTTGATTTATACCTGAGCTCCATATCCAAGGAATCTGATGTATGGGATGGCCTCTGAAATGTCCATTAGCATGGTGTTAGCATTCTGGATCCATCTGTTGAAGACTCTCGCTAATGTTGAAGATACTCGTCTGTCATTCTTTTTTCGTGGCAGAATAGAACATAAAACAATCTCAGTTTCCGGACTCGTCTCGTGGATACTATCACATACCTCAGTGACTCTCCTTTGAAATAAACATACATTATTAGACTATTAATAAAGCCAAGGCAAACAAGTAGTGACTTCTTCAAATAAAGCATTATAAAGTCGTAATAACACTTTGTCATAACTTTCTTGAATCAGGCATATTTCATAACATTAAAACTTGAGGAAAAGGAGATTAAATAAAATTTCATAAATTGTTTTGTTACTTAGTAGACAAAATGTGTGTCATTGAAATAGAGTACGCCAAAGGGAGTTTTTAAAAACTGGTACCTTGACGAAGCTTATTGAAAAGACTGCTTCGTACGTAATAGAATCAAACATATTTAATGTGTACCTATAAAACACATCCTCTCTGGCTTGAACATCATTGGAGCCAAGATGAATATAGACACATGGGTAAAACTCCTTCTTCAATGAAAGCTGCAGAACTGCCACAAATCCCTTCTTGTCATTCACAAACTTGGCTCCTACAATTGAGGTAAACTGAACAATGGTAGCTTTTGTTTTTATGTTTTCTTTAACCACGACCCCCGCCCCCCCCCCGGGTCCAGAATACCGGTGACTTTCACTCTCGGTCCAGCAAATCCCAGGTTTAACCCCAGCCCTGTGGGGACAAACTGCTAACCCTAACCCCGGTAAGGACCATTTCTTGGGGGGGGGGCGTGGTTACAATTGACTGATGTATTAATAATATTATTTTGGTATTGGATGGTTCAAATCAATCAAGAAACATTTGATTCAATAATTAATATGGAATGGAATATGCAGTACCATATCTTGTGATATGATTGGCGCATGGAATTTAATTGGTATTAAATAAAAAAACATTTTTCCTTTTCTTTTCACATAATACACTGTTTAAAAAGTGGTCGTGTGGAGTTCTTGTTTGTCCATATACGTAAAAATTTATTCAGTTTAGCTTGACTGATATGTGGGATGTTTAAACAGGAAAAGTGAAAAGAAAGAAGGTCTTTAACTAGAAACTTAAGAAAAACATTTTGTATACACCAATCACTTTAACAAGTACTTTGAGCTAACAGGGACCTTTAGATGAAATGGCTGAGAAACAAGGCAATATATGACATTTTTACTTCTAGCAATATATTGGCCTACATGTATCTGTACCTTGTGTGGGTAAGAACCACCAGCCCAGCTCAATAGGTTAGAGAACTGTGCTAATGTTCCTGCCGCCATGGGTTTGAGTCCAAAAGAAGGCTATTATTCAAACAAACAATATTTCCTCCAAATTGTTTTCCTTACTTGTGTCAATAAAAGGTAAAAATGCCAGAATCAGCTTATAGGTTAATTGGGGCCAAGGAGTGTAAAATGTGTGAGCAAGAACAAGCTACAAAATAAATGGCGGAGTGGAGTAAACAGTGTGTGGGTAATGGTAAATAGACATGTTATCACTTCTTTATGCAAACATTATGCTGTGAACAAGTTTGTCATGTCAAGATTTTTTTTAAAATTCACTGCAATTTGTATAAATCAACATAATTTGCAAATATGAAATTGGACAAAAAAATTTGGGAAAAATAAAATTTATGGTCCAGTGAAACAGCCTTGAGAAGCCTTTGCACAAAATTAATCACTGGAATGCCATGCTAGTGCAATCAAATCATGGGTTCAAGCCACACACAGGATGCACTCTTTCTCGCAGGACTACTTATATACGGATATATCAAAAGTAAAATGCAAGAATCTCTGGATCAGCCTAAAAGGTTATTGGTGGAAGGCATGAAGCATGTGTATATGCGTGTGTGTGCATGTGTAAAAACCAGCTGCCCAGCTAGCCAATTGGTTAGAGGGCTGTGCTATTGTTCTGGTATTCATGTGTCCAGCCACCACACTGGGTACTTTCACTACCTCCACGGATGTCTTTATTGGTGTCAGAAAAGAAAGAACCGAGTGCCAGAATCACCCTTAAATGTAAATATGGGGAAAATTAGAGAGTGTTTGGATACGAAATCCTTCATGTCCGGAAAGCTCAGTTGGTTCGAGCAGTTCTGGGTTGAAAGCCAACACTGCATGGACACACTTTTCCTCACAGAATACCCTTGAGATAATAGTGCTACGCTAATTCACCAGTCAATATTGTAACCTTGGCCCCCAGGGTCAGGGGAATAGCCGGGACTTTGACTTTCGGTCCAGCCAACCCCGGGTAAAATCCCTGCCCTGCGGGAACGAACTGATGGTTAAACCCCGGCCAAATGCCCTCGCACCTCAGAGACTCTACATGAAGCCCAATCTCGGCTTAATTTGGCGCTATGACAAAAACACCGCAGTCACCCGGCCCTGTGGGGCCACCTGGAAAGTAGAAACATGGCCCTTTTCACCGGCTATCCCTGGTATTCCCCCGGACCTGGGGGGGGGGGGGGGGGGGTTACAATTTACTGGTGCATAACATAGTGTTTACAGTAATAACCATCAAATATACCAGGGCAAATTGGATACTATAAGGCTAAGGTCTTCGGGTTGATGAAATATGTCGTCTGCAAAACTGAAGGAGACTATAAGTTGAATATTGTGGCAGATTATTTGGGTCATAATACATTCACTAACATCTTTATGCAATATTGAAGCAAAATAGTTCGCCATAATCATTTAAATAACATCCATTTGCCTTTTAAAAATGTGTGTACCTGATACTGGGAGGCATCGAATAGTGGACCAATTTTGAATCGCTGCTTGGATACGATGTACGTTGGAATCACCTGCCACAAGCGCACTACCAAGACATCCACTTGAATCTGCAATGGAAGAAAACACACGCTCCTCGACCTGGATGTGCATCTCGACAGAAAAGAAAATATAGACAAATACTGCTGGGTTTTTTTAAAAATAAAGTCGCGAAATCAAATGACGATTCACAATACAAGCGAAAACGCGATAAATAATTCTAGGAACTTAATTCAGTCACAATTATATTCAAAAAAAAGGCGCGAGTAGTATTTTGATTTAAAGTTTGGTCAGCGATGATATCTAAGCAAGCTTAAATCTCAGTTTCAATCTCAAGAAATTCGAATCGAATCTCTCTCGTGAGCTTTCCGTGACAGAAAGCATCAGTTTCCGGGTCATTTCTCCAGAAGTGTGCGTAGATCGTAACCTTTGCAATACGTCATGTGCTATTTTAAGCATTTTCCATATAAGGTAATCCTCTACTTCCGATACCGAAAAACTTACAACAGGCCTCTCAGCTACATATGATTTTAGCAAGGTACAAATTCTGAAAATTGATATCCCAATGTCCGTTTTGATCAGTCTGGTCCCTCGAGAGATTGTTTTGAAACTTACCATAGGGAGGTAGATCTAGGGTTTCTCGACCCTTAAAGTCACGCAAATCACTTCGATCCGAGTAAACTTCCCGCTTTGTGGTAGATTTGTCATATTTGACTAACTCCTTTTTTATTAAACTAGACCCTCGATCAGATAAAGTAATGGCTGTGGTCATGCTTGAAGGTCAATATAACTTGACCATGACAACATTCGTGACCTTGACCAACTTCCATATTTATGTTAAATATCCCACGTTAAAAAAAAAATCAGACTTCGATCCAAGTGTATATTTTGTACTAACTAAATTCTGCTGGTTGGAAATGTGTTCACCTATAAGGTTTGCACTGTTCAAATATGGCCATTTTGATCTCAAGACTTGTGGACGGACGCACACTCTTGATCCGTGTCATCTCAGGTGCCGCCGCTTTAAAATATTGAGAAAAAGGTGTTTTTTACGTCTTGTGTCGGTATAATTGACATACACGGCAAAGTCCCGATAACGGTTTTTAACTTTTTATGGCCAATTTGAGGGATAAGCACACGAATTAAATGGGCTAAAGTATGGTCTTACAAGATGCTTCGAATGGTAGATTGCTAAAAGTCGTGAACACCCGGATCGTGCAGAAAAGGTTCAAGAGCGGGTTCTAAAACCTGGCCAATAAACGGGGGAATGGGCATTTTGGAAATGTATCGTTTAACTCATAAACAAGTTTAAGGCTAATCAGTCATATGCTATCGGAATGGTTACAGCAATAACAACTGAGTTGGAGGGCTATCCGCTTTTCCTAGGCACCAGCTAAAGAGTAGAAACGGTTTAAACCGATGTACCATCTCGGTGCGTATTCAAGAGCGGTTAAGAACACATTGGACAAAAGATGAAAGCCCAAATAGCCTTAAATGCTATAATATTTGGCATTTTCTCTGAGAAAAAACAACATCATGTTACAAAAACGTTCATGTCTGCTTAATTGAAGTGCGGTCGTCCGTCTGTACGAGTAAAATAGGCTTTCAACGCTGACTGCGGCTGGTGAAAACCCTTTTTTGTAATATTGTTCACTATTTTACACCTGGATTTGGACAAACTGCCAGGTCTTAATAGATATGATAATCCAATGCCGACAGAAAGGTCATTTGGACGCTAGAAAATCCGCCGTTATGGATTTTGCAGAAAAAAAGTGCAATGAGTTTTACCATGAATGCCACTTTCTCTTGGAGTAACAACTGCTACCGGGAACCGGGTTATACACATTTACCGGAAATTCTCTGTATTTTTCGGTGTCAAAAAAGATCATGAAAATCTGTTTTATTCTGTTCTGCTGGAAATTTCAATGAAAAAGTCTGTGGTCGGTCAAGCAAAGATTATACAAAGTATAATTCCACGTTAGATCGACCCTCAGCGTACTCGCATGATGAATTGGCCGACAGAATTATAAAATGAGGTTCTGTATACACAACTTTTCACAAAGTTACATTACATTACCTTATTTTTTAAATAAAATATTCTATTAGTCTATGATTTGCAAATTGTTATTTGTCAGTCAAATTTGTACCTATAAGTAAAAACGTTCGACTGCCAAATTCATGTAGCCATAGGTACAATATTGTTTTCTTACATTGAAACGGGGGTTTAAGTTGAATGCCATTTAATCACTTTTATATATAAAGGCAGCAATTCGTATGCAGAAACTGTAGTGTCATTTCAGAAATTATGTCATCGACATTGTGTTTAAGCTCTGTGCTTACCTCTCTTCTTCTTTCAATAAAGTGTGTCACCAATTAATAGGTATCACTGCACTGTTTAATTGTCACTGAGGGGATTGAATTTCATAAAAATGGAAATATTTTTTTGATATTGTCACTTTCTCAAACAATGAAATATCATATTCAAATGATATTCTCAAAATTCACTTCTTTCACAAGGTGAAACATCATGCAACATGATATTGAAATAAACATTTTTCTTTTACTATATCCACAAAAAGATGGCTATAAAATGACTTAATGTACATTCTATATGAAAGTGATTTTATTAAGGATATTGCACCGATGATATTGTGTCCCAGCCCTGTACATACTAAAGTTCAATATAATGCGAGAACAGGAAAATTTTCGAAAAATTATCTTTTATATGTGCACTGTTTGAGATGATCAGATATCTGTTTTATTTCATGGAAATATCTTTTTAAAGCATTGGAAAGCACTCGCTGTTATATACAATGTAGATATGAAAAAACCTCATGGTATACCTTTTCAGGTTCAGTGGGAATCTAAATATGACTATAAAAATCCCTCAACTACTCAATGATCAGCCAAATTCAAACATACCGTAACATGTTCAGTATTTTATTCAATAATATAACATAGTACATTATAATAATTTTTCACAGGTCTATCTATGGCACAATGATGGTTAATGATTACAGAATAACCTAGAACTTAAAAAGAACATATAAAACAAGTTTGATGCTAAAATCACTAATGTTTCTCTTAAAGCTACACTCTCACAGATTTAATGTTTTTACAACTTAATGAAAGTTTCAAGTTACATAAAACATGAAAATCGATAGGAGATAAATGCAGTACTATAAATAAAATATGTATTAAAAATAATACATATTTTTAATACAAAGACACAAATTAAAGAAAGCAGACTGTCAGGCCATGATAAAGATTTGTGGAGACATAACCTCAAAGGCATACAAAGACATAAGACTGTGAGATGCCTTGTTAGTACATTTCAATGATTAAGAATGGATCATTAGTTCCACTAACTCTGACAGAATTTACTTCATATCATCTAACTACTACATAAAATATCAGAGGTCAAATTCTTAGGCAATACTAGCAAGTGCATACGTGCAAAGACACATAGATCATAATATATCCACATTAAACACATTTTTTAAAGATGCACTCTTACTCCCAAAAAGGTTTACCACTACTAATACTATTGTTTTAATATTGTGAAAAGAATTAATGAATGTTGAAAGCAATGGTTCTCATGAAGGATACCGATTTTGATTTGAAAGAAATGTGCATAAAACATGGTGTATCTACCTTATGAGACTATTAAAGTAGATCACAGTAAATCTTTTAGCATTCATCAATCATTAAATATTTTTGCGTTTTCTGTTATTAAATACAGGGTTACAAACTTGCTACCAGTAATAAATATGTTCCATCAATGCATTATTTAGTAAGTAGTTAAAGGTTTATCACTCAAAACATATGTTTGTTATACATATGTATGCATTGATTTTGAATAAGAGTGTCACTTTAACAATTAATTTGATTTAAAAATTACCTGACAAGAATTAGGAGCTTAAAATATGGAATTTAAAAAAATAATAAAGCAATACTTTTCATAAAATTAAAAGGCAGCAACAACAGTCACAGTATGTTTTAGCATATGCTATTTAAAACAATCTCTCAATATGGTCCAACTCGTACCCTACACATAAAAAGTACAAGTTGTATTTAAAGATAAATTCATGGTAAGTAAACAGCTACAAATTTAAAAGAAGTGACACTCTTATTCAAATTAACATTTTCTGTTTTTTTTTAACAATGTATCTTCTTACATTATGATGTAATATGTGCTTGTCAAAAGCAATAGAAAAATCAATTTAAAAAGTAAACAAGAATCGTGATGTGACAATAATTGTTTTGTTAAGGATTGGCAGAAGAAGTTCAGTTTCAACTGCTGTCTTCTATTTTTATAACAGTGACCTAGATCCTATGCGCCCAAAACACAATCTCATGAAAGTTCTCAATAAACTCTTCCTATATATCAAGTTTGGTCACAGTATATCAACCATAACTTATGGTATTCAGTACCAAAAAGTAATATTTTTTTAGTAACAGTGACATTGACCCTAAGGGGCCCAAGGCATTCGAATGAAAGCTCTCCATTAACTTGTCATATATACCAAGTTTGGTCACACATTGTCACCCCTTACTTATTCAGTACAAACTATAATTGTACTTTTCAGCAATACTGACTTTGACCTAGATCATAACCCAAAACACAATAAACAAGAGCTGTCACAGTATGTGACGAATGCCCCCGAATGTGACATTGACCTACGAACAAGGCCAGTACATGAAAAGTTGATCTTGCCTTTATGTGTCAAATACATATGGCAAGTTATTTTAAATTTCCTCTGAACATAAAAAAATACCACCCATACTTGACAACCTACACTGTTATGTCCTTATATTCAGAATTCCCTTGTGAATAAACACTTAGTGTATCTTTCACCTTAGAGGTAGGGACATGGGTCTTGCACAGGACACGTCGTCTTCGTATGTGGAACACATGTAGCAAGTTATTTTAAAATCTGTCTTTACAAGGGAAAGTTACAGCCCGGACACGACAACCTATACTCTATGCTTATATGCAGCACTCTATGGTGAATAAACACTAAGTGTGACCTTGTCCTTTGAGGTAGGGACACGGGTTTTGCACGCGACACGTCGTCTTGGTATGTGGTACACATGTGGCAAGTTATTTTAAAATCTGTCCATACAAGAGAAAGTTACAGCCCGGACACGACAACCTATACTCTATGTCCTTATATGCAGCACTCCATTGTGAATAAACACTAAGTGTGACCTTGACCTTTGAGGTAGGGACACGGGTCTTGCACGCCACACGTCGTCTTGGTATGTGGAACACATTTGGCAAGTTATTTTAAAATCTGTCCATACAAGGGAAAGTTACAGAGCCGGACGGACGGACGGTGCAATTTTAATATGCCCACCTTCGGGGGCATAAAAAGTCTGTATGAACTTTCATATAAACCAAGTTTGGTCACAATATGTCGACCTTTAAGTTAATCAATACCAGTTCTTTTGCTTTTAATAGTAACTTTGACCTTTATATTGATCCCAGAAGCCTAAAACGCAATCTCATGAAAGGTCTTCATAAAGGCTTCCTACATACGAAGTTTGGTCACTATATGTCAAACCTAGCTAAAATTATTTTACACATAAGGTGACTTTGAAGACCCTTCCACCAGCCCGCCCAAACAATTAGCTTTCAAAAACCCTGTTAAGAATATATAAATGTGCCTGACATAAGAAATAAAAATGAAAAAAGGGCAATAATTTGTATTTAGTTAAAATGGAGTTATGTCACCTTATTGTAAGATGTTCATCATTAATTGTGCAAGGTATTAAGTCCATTGAATGAAGGCTATTGAAGTATTAACCTCATTATGTAATGACCCTGAACAACTGTATGGAGTATTAAGTGACTTTAATGAAGGGTTTTGCAGTTATGAGTGAAAATCCCAACTTGGTCTTAAACTTTAACCGGACGCTAAAGCCAAAGCAGATGCTGAGGCGAGTGGTATAACCCTCCTTATTATTCAAATAGTCCAGCTAAAAATGTTGATAAGGTACATACCAGTTTGATATTTTGTCCATTTAAAAATATAACCACTGGAGGGAAGGCATTTATTAAGTTTTTATGCCAACCCCATACAAAAGCAAATGTGCCTTTTGGGGTGCAAATTAGCAAAAAAGCCCAACCATATATTATTAAAAATCTGCCAAACCCGGTGGTTATATGTTTTAGGAGAATAGCCCTAAGTGTTAATTACACTAAATATCGCCTTATTACAGCTTTGTTATTGACTTAAGACATGAGATGTTTATAATGTGTATTAGAGAGGTCCAATATCTATCGTTTTTGTTTAAGTTTAAGTCCCAGTCTAATCAAGATATCAAACTGGTATGTACCGGTACTCCCATATTTTATTGAAATGATTCCAATAACACCCTTATCTCTGTTACTTAAAAATACAGTTGTCATAACAGAGCCCGTCCTCTTTAAGTCCACATTGGCAGTGAGATTAAATTAAAATGTGATTCTGTTCATTCTTCTTCAAACAGCATTCATCGTGAATCTCGGACATCTTTAATCTATTGGAAATAGAAAGAAGACCTTCATAGAAATTATTTCCATTTTCAGTTTTATGTATTTCATCATTATGGCAATTAAATAATAGTACAAATAATATCAAATTATTATAAAGATGATTTTGACTTCTGTCATCTTCATTGCATCTAATCCATCTACATTATACTATCCTTTTACAATTGACATCTTTTTTAAATATATATATATATATAAAATACTGAATGTCTAATAAACATTACCTGTAAAAGTGTCATGACTTGCACCCATATCTGTTTTAACTGAGTCTGTATCTGAAAAGAGTGCATAAAATCAAAGCTTCACATACAAATTAGCTTCATGTAATAAAGAAATATATAATGATGCTATGAAGACAAACATGCACTTATAATAAACTAGAGGCCTATGTTCTACTGGCTGGGTTTGTGTGGTCAACATCACTGTTTTCGAAAAGAACCAACCCCTTATGGATTCTGAATACTCATTTTTTCATAAAGGCCCATAATCTTATCATTTCAAGGTTTTTTGAAAGGAACCAAGCTCTAATGGATATCAAAATACTGTACAAGTTTCATCAAGATACAATCAAAACTGAAGACTGTATCTTGTTAACCAGCAACTGCTTACTGACACACTGATTTTTTTACTATCAAGGCCCATAATCTAGGCATGCATGGGCGGATCTGGCTGGTTTTCAAAAGGAACCAAGCTCTTATGGATATGTAGATACTGTTCAAGTTCCATCGAGATACAATCAAAACTGAAGGCTGTATCATGTTAACGAGCAACTGCTTACTGACACACTGATTTTTTATACTATCAAGGCCCATAATCTAGGCATGCATGGGCGGATCTGGCTGGTTTTCAAAAGGAACTGAGCTCTTATGGATATGTAAATACTGTACAAGTTTCATCAAGATACAATCAAAACTGAAGGCTGTATCATGTTAAAGAGGAATTGTTTACAGACGCACGGAGGCACATACTACGTACACACTACCATCGCATAAGACTAAATGACTAAACAATAAACCAGTCCATTAGTTGAATAATTAAATTATATGATTTGTAATGTTCAGTCAACATTTAATGTATTGCACAAGCTCATGGTTGTTTAACATGTTAAACTTGTTAGGAATTAAATATCCAGTTAATAAACATATTATTCTTTGGGTTTAATTGCTGTAACGTTTGTTATTCAAATTAAATGACGCAACATGTTCAAATGGTCAATTCAGCCCATTTCTAAATTTACCATTACCTGGTATGTTTGAATTGTGTTGACCAGGTGGATGAGGTTAATGGAGCAATGGATGATAAAGGAACTGATTCAGAAAATTAATTGAAATTAATTCTTCTTGTATATTTATGTTTTTTCCCATTAATGATTTTTAAAAAAAACATAATTTCATTGCTTTTAAAGTATAAGCATGACAGCAAAAACAAATACTATAAATAAGCATATATATGAGAGACTGTCCAAATTTCATTAATCTGCACATTTGTAGAATTCATCATGAAAAATGGGCACATAATATTTGTTCTTTCTGAAGTTAACTGTATTACAAAAATTGTAATCAGATTTTGACTAGATTATGTACTGAACACATATGCCATGTAATAAAATAAAACTATGCCCTACATTCCTGTTTCAGTTCTTGTTTGGAGCACACCCAATATCAATGCAAAAGGTGCATCGCACATTTTTGTTCAAGATACATGTTTACAAGCGGCGCCATGTATAAGGCATTTTGAATAAAAAAAATTTCCTTTTGTAAGTAAATGATTGAACACATCAATGAAATGACATACAGAATTATCATATCAACATTACAACAAGTTTATAATACTACTTGTTTTCCTACCACAGATTCTTCATGTTCTTTATGAAAAAGAAATTAAGAAAGTAGTGTTCATACATTTTGAATTTTTAATCCAGTGTTCTTTCTTACAATGAATGTAGTCAAATTATGTAGGGTTGAAGTATGTAGTTGCATTGAAAACATGAGAAAAGTAATGGGACATAAATCATTCAAAAAATTGTGTGCCTATGACAATCCTTTAAAAGAAAGAAGTTTGGAAGAAATTTATATACATAGAAAAAAATGATTATTTCATTTGTAGTACCGGTAATTCTTTTGCAAGGCCCAGAATCACGCAATGCATATCATTTGGTAAACAACACATTTTTCAGGCATGTGGGAAAAGGCTGTGACCTGTACTTTTGTTTTTAAACTAATATACGATACATTTAAGGAGGTTGCAATTATAAGTAACTTCTACTTCAATGAAATCGGCTCGGGTTCATATAAATCAGAAAAAGAAAGATACAGAAATCGAAATGTTATATACTTAATACTCTGTGTACAGCACTGATGATGATTGAATAACTGGTTATATACAAAACATTCCATATAATTTACATTGCATCAGGGACCCACCATCATCTTCAGTTTAAGGGGTTTCATGCGCTGCAGATCCTTGACGTGTGCAAGCTGCTATTGCCCTTCTCTCCATTTCTATCTCATTGGCTGCAGGCTGAAATTTTTTAGTCTGCTTAGCACATCATAGCCACTTGGCAGAAGGTGGAATGAATTAATATTAACTTCAGTTATTATTATATGCAGTTATGACAGTATACTATCCAATGTTCTTCTATTACTTTTGATGAAAGGTTCTCTTCAAAGGACAAAAATGATAATCACAATTCTAATTGAAAAATATTTGTAAGTCATTACATGTATGTGTACCTTTTTTTCTCACAACAAGAAGTCTGCACAGTTCAAACATTTATACGTTCTTAATGTTGTTACTTGGGATGCCTCCTAGGATGGCTCAAGGCACCTGCAGAGAAACAATACTTGTCAGATAGAATATGCATTCATATAAAACATTGGTTTATACACTCTTTTTTTATCTCACTATTTGGACCAGATATAATACCATAGTTTTATGATAAACATTAGGTTTATCTTTAAAGATCTTCCAACATATATTTATCCATATAAAGCACATAAACAAGGCAACCTGAAACTTAAGGATTTGATAAGAAATCCTCAAGTTTGTAAGCAGACAAAGTTAATTTGGCAATATTTGGACACATTGGTTAGAGTCTCATTGTCAATTAATGAAATAAACAAATGTATGGAATAAAAATACTCTGTCAATCAGACAACAGGTGGGATTTTTCTTGTTGCTTGTGAAAAAATACAAAATACTTAACTGTTGTTTAATGAAATACCTTCTTTTTCATCAGAGGATTGATAATTATAAATCTAAGACAATGTTAAACATTGCATTATCACTAGTGTACGAGAATGATAAAATATATGCTATATTTCAAGCAACTCCAGTTATACCCCATCCCCTAAAGATCAGCCAGTGTTATATACTAGTACCTCTTCTTGACTTTAAGCTGAGAACAGTCATTAACTTTTTTTTCCTTTTCTTCTTTATGCAACAAAGTTTAAAATAAAATTAAGTGCACATTACACATCATTACAAAATATTTGAATTAGCTTGACACATCTACTCTAGCTGTTAAATAGATACATGTGGTTTACTTGTAACATTTTTGCTACCAGTAATAATCAAATATATTATCAGCTTTGACAGGTTATAATTTTCACCTACTGTAAAACCATTTTCAATTTTGTGTGGTATGAATCTCATTCATAATCCCTTGTATTTCCCACGTTTTTACAAATGCATCTAAATCCCATCGGAAAACATCCTCTTGTATACATTGATCGTATACTGAGGGCAATATACCAGTACTATTTTGCAAATATGTTGGTCAGTCAATAACAGTTGATTTGCACTACATCTGAGTGCAATTATTGTTTGTATCAGAATTTTAGGTTTTTATTTTTGTCTTCTTTGATCCAACAATCTGATCAATTCATCAAAAAATGAAAAAAGAAAGATTGAATTAATGCAAGCCATTTAAGTTCAAATTCTATGGAGATTAATTCTGTTACTACTATATATTTTAATGTTTAAAGTAACACTCTTATTCAAAATCAATACAAACGCATGTATAAACAAAAATAAAGTCTAAGTGATAAATCTTTATCTTCTTTCTAAATAATGCATTTATGGTGAATGCTAAAGATTAACTGTGATCTACTATGGTCTCATTGAAATACTGTGATTTCTGCACCTTTCTGTTAATTAAACTTGGTACTTTATACATGAAAACCATAGATTTAAACATTTTTTCATACATTTGGTATATAAAAACAATTGTACCAATTGTGATAAATCTTATTCGGGAGAAAGAGTGTGCCTAGTTTATCATGCAGATTTTTTTTCAAAAGTTTACAAGCAAACTTAAGAGAAAAACATACAAGTACTTTACATAAATGATAAGCATTCTTAGGATAGCAGTAAGCCAGTTACTATCCTCACAAGAGACAATGCTCATCAAGGAATATAAATGCATAGGAGTGATTCAATAAAGTTAGCAACCATCTTTGATTTTGTCAAATCAAATATAGAAATCTCACTTTCAGATAGCTTTGAACATAACTGTAAACGAGAAGTTGAGCTAGACACAGGAAAGGACAGTGCGATTTTAATTTTTTCACTCTCGGGGGCATAAAAAATACACCTCAGAAATCAGTGAGATAAATTGGTTTTACTTTAACTTACCCATAAGAACTCGATCAGGCCAAAGAACATTTGGATTCCTCTTCACAAAGAATGGTGGGAATGAAAGATGGTGTGTACTGTCCCTTCTGATGCACTGTATACAGGAATGATACATGTCTATTAATCATTGTTATCACTAACTACATGAAACATGGCTTGAAACGGGCCAATTTCAGCACAATTAAGAGAAAATAAATAATATTTATATGACCATAGAAAAATTGTTTGTATTTTGAAAGTCATTTTGAAACTCATATTCTTCACAAAATTGCAGTGTCCATTCATTTTCACTTAAGGCTTGATGGGATAAAATAGTTTTGAAACTATACCATTGAATTGCTTTCAATATTTTGGCTTTCCATGTCAAATATTTATTGTTATCATAGATGCAAATAAGTCATTGCCTTAACACAAAAGTAAGTACCTAAACAAGTAAATAATCAATTGAAAAGAACTCATATTGATAATTGGCTCCAAATGTAATCTTCTGTAAAAATCAACCTTGCCTTTGTGAGCATATCCCTGGATCTTTCCTGTGATGTTCCATCCTGAACATACTTTGGCTTTCACCATTCTGGAAATGCGGACAATGGGCCTGTAACAATTCAAAACAAAATTTTACAACTATAATATTAAATTGGGGTGGGGCATCATTTCAAGATCTGTTCAAAGACACAATTAAATCAGTGCCTGAATGTACAACAAGGCAATCCAAAGGACAGCTATATCCCCTGCAAATAACATTCTCGGATATCTGAACATAACGATATTTGTTATTCATATTGTGTGTACTAAGTGTAGGACCTTTAAATGTTAGATGTGACCTTGACCATTGAGTTATGGACACAGGTCAAGGTCACTGCAAATCATCCCAATGAGGACACATTTCTACCAGGTAATATGGTAATCCATTCCTGCAAGTTATACTCCAGACACGAGCATGTGTACTATGGCCTTTAAATGTCAGATGTGACCTTGAACATTGAGGTTTGGACCTGGGTCAAGGTCACTCCACATCATCTCAATGACAACATTTGTAAAAAGTTATATGGTACCCATCAATGCATTTGAAATATGGACCCTGATCAAGTTCACTGCACATCGTCTCAATAAGGACAACATTTGTACAAAGGAAAATGGTAATCCATTAATGCATAAGTAAGTTAAAGCCCGGACACGAAATGTTATGGACAGACAGACGAAATGCATTCCTATAATCCTCTCCCCACTCTGTTGCGGGGGAATAAAATCAGAAACTTTTTAACAATCATCATTCAATGTCCGTGGACTGGAGTTACAAATTCAAAAATATTACAACTTAAAGCTGCACTCTCACAAATTTACCGTTTTTACAACTTTTTTATTATTTGTCTTGGAATTAGCAAACTTTTGTGTCAATATCTGCAAACCAGTGATGAAAGACCGTTGGCAAAATGTCACATCGCAGATTTTCATATTTCCATTCCAAATTTAATGTTTTATGGCTTAGACGATTTAAAAAAATGCATAAACATCAATTTTGGAGAGGAAATATGAAAATCTGCCATCTGATCTTTTGTCATCAGTCTTTTATTACTGGTTTTCTGATATTTACGCCAAAAACTGCTCGTTCCAAGACAAAAATAAAAAAGTTGTCAAAACGTTCAATCTGTGAGAGTGCAGCTTTAAGTCAATTTACAAACTATCAAGGTACTGAGTATCAGTGAAAGTGGCTTAAACTTTGGCTTTCAAGGGGCTTTCTCACGTAAGAAAAGTAAGATGCTGGGTTTCAAATTTGGCCACGCGGGTTTGAACCCAGTCTCCTACACATTTTTTTTTATATCAAAGCGTTACACATTCTATTCGATAATTGTCCAGACATCAGATGGTCAAAAAACCCAGTAACTTCTCAAAAACAGCATAGAAATTTCCTTGTGAGCTACCATGAGGCAGACCATTTATAATGAAGATAAACCCAACAATTATGTCACATCACTGACATAAGCACAGTTTACCTGTTTAGAAATAGCACATAATGGGTTCCCAGTTAAAAAAAAGCATGGAATGATATGACCGTGCAAGTCATGTGATCATTTCATATCTTAAACTCAACTTTAAAGCATTGTAGCAATACATATAGCCCGGAATTAACATAACTGAGTTTTCCCATGCCGGTACAAATAAAAGGTGAATTTCAAGCTATTGAAATGCATGTAACAGTCCAATGACTCTATTGTTTCCAAAGTAACGTGTATATATTACAACGGTTTAATTTTGTTTGTACCGGAGGATTAGGTTGGGTAAACCAGAATAGCTATAATTCCGGGCTACAACTATTTGCTGTGACTTTCAGCAGAGTTGACCTTCACTGTGTCTATGTCGTGACTAGCCTTTCAGTATACTAACCAAATCTGTGATATTTATATATATAATATATGCAAATTATATAGATGAAAAGCATTCCTTTGGCTGCCATTTTAGAGCACCTGCTGACACTGTATAGAAACACCAAACCTAATTGTACCCAAAGACAAAGCAATAATAGTTCCCATAATTGGGTATTGGAACCATGAGTTCACTGGACCACTTTATTGACTTTTACAGCAGGGTATGTATTGATCTGTAATTCATTTTTTTTTCACAACAATATATAAAAGTTATGTAAATTCTAGACAATATTTTTAATTGTGTGCAATTGTATTATGCGGTGTCCCTTTAAAAGATTAATAGTTTCATATCTAAATCATGCTCCAGTAAGAGTACTTAATTCTTTTAGGTATTGGATTTGTATCAACGCTGTTAATAAAACAGTACTGTCATATAATGAATACCACTGACACCAAAATGTGTGATTTAGGTGTATAAAATAGTGTTTTTGTTTACTAAATATGTGTCTGTTTTGATGGATTTCTCCAACTGTTTGAACAAACTAGTTTGGTCGTTAGCTAGTGAAAAGGAGTATAAACATTGTTTCACTAAAAGCAATATATAGGTACCCTATGACTTGATATCAATATTATTCATGTTTGAAGTGTGTGTGGACATTTTTTTTAAAAAAGAAAAGATTACTATTACTATCTTTTGACTTTTCAATGTTATAACCCTAGAGGGTATTTAGCCTTTCTCGTATGCAAGGCTCACGCCTGTCATTTTTCGGCTGTGAATTTTAACAAATTCACAGACAGGCTGAAAAACAGACATTTTTTTCAAGTATTCTGTTTGTCATGTATAGTATACTATGAGAAATTCGTCCCTCAAACTGTCTGAAGAGTGACAATATTAAATTTTTGAAAAAGATGATCACACAAGTTAAATTGCACCAGTCAATTGTAACAACAAATTCCCAGGTCTGGGGGGGAAACCAATAACTGGTGCATTGCATGCCACTTCCATGAGACAGAATTGTCATATTCGGAGGCAATTGTGCAGAGACCATGAAAAATACCGTCATGTTTACATGTTGAAATTAGACTTGGAAGATAAACAACCCTGAATGCTTTATTTAACATGAACACCTTGAGACAACCACCTTATAAAATAGAAAAAAATAGAAAAAGATGTAGCAAAAGGCAGATGTGGTAAACAAGAGTCCAGGTGCAATACCCTAGCTCTTTTACAAAGAGACCCCTTAGTTCCTTCACGGGCTAGGTGTGAAGCACTGATACACAGGGTGCAACTTACCTAGACTAAACCAGTACTGAATACACTACTTTTTCAAGCACTACACTGCCAGGCACCAGACAAGGGAGCTACATGTACTTGTACCAACTTTTAAAGTATTTCAGTAAGAAGTGGCTTGGGAGTTTGAACCCTGACCTCCAACTCCTTAGGCGGACAACTTTACAACTGGGCATCGGAGACAGTTATAGATATCTACCGGCAGTATTTATTTACTGTGACAATTCACAAACATGTCTTTTTCATTTCTTAACTCCTGTGTACATGGTTGTAAACATCAGTTTTTTGGAGCATTTTAAATGTTTGACAACTATTTCCTCATGATAAATTTTATTTTGTCCCATTACATGACAAGCAACCAACAATGTGGCTCTTACTTCTAAATAGAAGATTCTGATGTTGGTGATGAAATTCACATACCGTGACGTCAACTTTCATATAACCTGTTCTAATAGCCCCACAATAACTTACTGAGATGAAAAGAATTCAAACAGGAGTTATAGCAGGGCAGCTTAAAGAATAATTATGACATTACTGGTTGACCATACGTGGTATATTTCCAAAGAGGGCACAAATACTGATCACCTACTAATTGTAACCAGCCCCCCCCCCCCCAGGTCTGACTTTCGGTCCAGCCAACCCCGGGTAAAATCCCCGCCCTGCGGGGACAAACTGATGTTTAAACCCCGGCCAAATGCCCCCGCACCCCAGAGACTCTAAATAACGCCCAATCTCGGCTTAATATGGCCCTATGACAAAACCACCACGGTCACCTGGCCCTGCGGGGTCACCTGGAAAGTAAAAACACGGCCCTTTTCCCCGGTATACCCAAAGACCTGGGGGAACCGTGGTTACAATTGACTGGTGCATTATTTGATGAATACAGTTCATTAATTTCATCTTGTTTGTTGAGTACTTTTTAAAAAAAAAAATGCCATTTAATGTAAATACGCTTAAAAATCATAATGTAGCACACGCGGGAATGACCTCAGAAGATTCATGTGCATTTTTGAGGTTTTGTGGTTATGTTAACTTCAAGATATTTATAAATATAAATAATCTTAACATTTGAATTGCAATTGTTCCAAAAAACATTTGAAACAATAAATAACTTGAGTGAGGCTTATGCACCAGTCAATTGTAACCATGCCCCCCCCCCTCCCTTTCTGGGGGATAGCGGGGATTTTGACTTTCAGCCCAGCCAACCCCAGCTAAAATCCCCGCCCTGCGGGCACAAACAGATGGTAAGATCCCCGCCAAATGCCCCTGTCCGCCAGGGACCCTAGGTATATTTAAAGCGAAGACAAAACCACCTCATTCACCCGGCACTGTGGGGCCACCTGAAAGGTAAAAACATGGCCCACTTCCCCAGCTATCCCTGGTATATACCCCACCCACACCCCCGGACCTAGGGGGGCCGTGGTTACAATTGACTGGTGCATTACAGTAGTGTTTATTCAAAATAGCATCGGTAATATTTATAATTGTATTACCATGCAAGGAAACAGTATATGTGCCCTCCATAGCATAATTTTAATGGTGTTTTTCTTTCCATAATATGAACGATTTTTTTACATAAAAAAATATTAGGACGGGAATCTGTTGTCACATTAACCAAAGATGTTTCATACGAAGTTTTAACTTACAACAAAAAAGATAAGTGTGAAAAAACACTTAAAAAGTGTACGGATTTGTATCCTTAGCCTATATGTAGTCAAAGTAAAAACATAAAAAGAACTAACAAATATTGAAATAAAAAACATCAATTATTATTTTGGAATTGGATCGATGCCATTTTCACCGTTGGCTACGACGCTAAACTCAATTGAACAAAGTATTTAAATTACACACATTTAACACCACTTATCTTCTCATGATTTCATACAAACATGCAACCAAGTATGCGTAAGTCTCGTTACCGGCAACACATTTCCTTCTTCTAGGCAGCCATTTTTGTTACAGTCAGCATCACGGTAGTGTAGCACCGCGCATGCCCACACCACGTGACTATTTTAATATTCCATATATGGTAAAAACCGAAAAACTTACCACAGCCTAGTGAGTAAAAGAAAAGTTATCTTTGATTTAAGTCTTCATTTTAATCAAAATATTGCCTTCCGACATAGCATTTATGACGTAATTTATCACGTGGTATACACACACTGTAATCGACAAGCAATGCTCTTGATGAAGGATAACGAGTTGTACGAATTCTGACCTGTTCATTTTTTCAACCCTTTTGAGAGAACTGAAAAGCTAATTGAAAACCCTCTATTTGTAAATACGCATTTAATAAAATTGTGCAAGAATCGTGGAAAGAGCGTAGTGTAGTCGGCAAGAACGCGGCGATATCCTTTTATCAGTCTTTTAAGTCTGTCTACCAAAGTGGTTGGGTCTTGTAACGTGGTACAAGCGCGAAAGCGATGGTCGTGGAGAAATCGTAGTAGAAGCGTAGATCAGGCGATTCGCGGACGATACTTTTTGATTGGCAAGGGTTTGATGCCGTTCTCGCCTCGATCTGATAAATTATTCAGGTCTGGATGAGCGGCATGAACGTGGTAAGATCGTAGCTCTGTGTGAACGGGGCTTAGTAAAATTCAAATTGCCATACAAATCGCGGCTTACAGTGCTTTATATCTCTTGGTCAACTAAACGTATTTCTGTCCTGTTTACCTCTATTCCTCTATTAAACATTTGCACATCAATAAATCAACACCTCTAACTGAAAAAAAAACACATTTGGGCGAAAATAACACTACACTCATAGTAGTTTATGATCATTAAAAAAAATAACTAATGCTAATTTTTGCAAATGTAACACTAAACATGCTCTGATGCAATAACCTTCCAAAATCGGCCAATACAACGAAAGCTTCAAAATTTACTCTTCCAGCGTTATGGTTACTCAGGTCACAAACAAATACTCCTAACACGAAAGTGTGACTGAAACACATATCTCTCGTAATGTAAGTTTTTCAGTCCGGCAACTGAGCAAAGGTACGTTACATATAGGCCTTTGAAGGTGATTTTATTCTCTGGAAACATTCGTTATATCTGTAACATTTAAACCATTCAAAGTTCAGAATTACACAGATTTTTTTTTTCAAAACCCTCAAACACACATTTAACGTAACACGTAACTCTCATGTTTCAATGAAACCGATGTAACCAATGTTAACAGTGTTACCACGTAATCTGATTTTCATGAGAACAGAATAAACTTTTCGTTTTTTTTTCGAAAACATACTTCTTACTCAATGTGAGAAATATAGCCAACCATGTCCATTGTCAGCCGGAAAACTCTGTTTTGAACTGAAGCTTGAAATACCCTTTATTTTCCAGTAAAAAAATGTTTATGAAACTGACTGTGATACAGTTTAAGGGCCTTCCACAGTGCTGAAGTCGAAACCCGTTGGCTCGATATTCCAGGAACTCGCCAAAATACTTCGAGCCTCGAGAATATCGAGCCAAGCGGGATGGCTTACTGAACGTGTATTTTTCTTTGATACGTTAAAGAAAGTCTTGATTACCAAGTTTGTTATTTGCTACGTTACCTCAGCAAAAGAAGAGTTTTCATTGGACATAACATACACACATTGTACAGTTCGCAACATGACGCATTCGATAATATCAATATCAAAATATCATTTGATTTTTTTCTTCATTTATAAATAAAACAAAACACATCAATGCGAAAAAAATAAACAAACAATCTGTATACAATGAAGTATGTTGTACAGGGTACTTCTCTAGATTGCTCAGCATTTGACATGTGCATGAATTATTCCATTTGTCAAAACATTTTTGTCATGTTTTGACTATATTACATACATCCGTTCCAACATGTGTAGCTGTAATAATGTATTGAGCAAATGTTACGAAACAAGATTTTATCAGATTTCCAATTAAAAACATTTGCATTTTTCCAGAAATATTTATGTCAAAATATTTAATACTTCTCAATCAACAATGTCTTTTGGCTTCGTGGTGTTTGAAGCCATTTTAAGAAAGATATTTGCTTTTTTTAACCAGGATATAAATTTAATCCACATTTTATCATTATTCTATTTAACTTCTTACTTATTCAAAGATATCATCAAGAACCCACAAGACATTGTTCATTAGGTAATCTGAGGTATTTTGACACACAAAAAAAGTTATATTGTCAAGAGACTTTTTCCGAAAATATTGCAAATACTTTACAGGGGCGTAGCTAGGCCGTTTCGAAGTATACGCACAATTGCGGTTGAAAAGGCGGACGGCCCTTATTGGGGGTCAGGAGGCTCTGCCCCCCCCCCCCATACTGGATACTATATAGCAAAATGAATTTCTTAGTACAGGGTCATCAGCATTTAATCAAAATGCTATGTCTAAAACGGTTTCGTAGGAAATTTAAAAATGGAAATTGTCTTAAATAATGAAAATGAATATTGACGGTTGTTAAAAGGTTTTCCTTAGCTCTTTTAACCTTTTCATCACCTGTACACCTCTACGTATGCAGCTCATATTAGCGGCTCCGTCAAGACCCTGTCCCCGCATATTGCCAAGGTCAACCCCTGTCGCGGTCAAATTGTCAGAAGGTGAACATATCGTCTATAAACGGTCTTATGTAACTTGATGAGTGACGAAACACCTACCGACTTCTTTCGTAATGAAAAAAACGCACGAGATATTTAAGAAAAACAGCTGAGCTGGAAAAAAACCTCCGGCGGGACTCGAACCCGCAATCCCCGGCTTAGGAGGCCGATGCCTTATCCATTGGGCCACGGAGGCGACAACAATTCGGTACCACATTGTTTAAATAGAAAAGCAATTGCTTTACACATCCGACGGGGCTCGATTGTTAAAGAACTGTATGTTAAAGTTACTTCGGTTAGTTGCCATGGATATTTCTGCGAGTAATAATGCTTGTGCATGTACCAACTACAATAGAACATGCAATCTTGTGGCGTGCATATCTCAACCAAGTGCCAAGGTCATTTAACATAGTTCTAAACGTGATGGAACTTTGCATACAATTAAGCTTTTATAGGAATTGGCTTTCGTTCAATAACTTACATTAATACTATTAAAAATCATCAATTGTTATTGTTATTATTATTATTATTATTATTATTTTTATTATTATTATTATTATTATTATTATTATTATTATTATTATTATTATTATTATTATTATTATGTCTATGTCTATGTCTATGTCCATTGGTTCCCCTGCCAGTCGGTGGCTTCTGGTTATATCAGTAGCAACGGCCTTCCGTTTCCCTAACAGTATCAATAGCCCCTGGTTTCCCTGTCCGTATTAATGTCACCCCTGCTTTCCCTAAATGTATTAATGACCCCCAGGTTTCCCCGTCAGTATTACTGCCACCCCCTGGTTTCCCTGTAAGTATCAATGGCCCCCGTTCCCCTGTACGTATCAGTGCACACTGGTTTCCCTGTCAGTATCAATGCCCTCCTGGTACCCCTGCCTGTATTAATGCCTCCCCTCGATTTCCCTGTCATTTTCAAAGGACCCTGGTTCCACTGTGAGCAATGATGGCCCCTGGTTCGGACAGGATTTTGATGGTATCAATGACCCCCTTTATTCTCTGTCATTATCAATATATCTCTGGTTTCCCTGTCAGTATTTATTTAACCCGGTTTCTCTGCCATTATAAATAGTCTCCTGGTTCTGCTTTTATCAATAGCACCCTGGTTTCCCTGTCTGTATCAACGCCCGCCCCCCCCCCCCACATCAATGCCCCCCGTCTGGTTTCCCTGACTTTATCAATGGCCCTGGTTTCCGGTTTCCATGTCAGTATCAATCCACACACTTCCCTCGGTTTCCTCGTCACTGTCAATGTCCCCCTTGTTTCAATGTCTTTATTAATGGCCCTGTCACTATTAATAGCGCCCTGCTTTCCGTGTCACTATCAATGCCCCCTCCCCCTGTTTTTCCTGTCATTATCAATGTCCCACTGGTTTCCCTTTCATTATCAATGCCCCCTGGTTTCCCTATCATTATCAATGGCCTCCTGGTTACCCTGTCAGTATCAATGGCCTCCTGATTTACCTGTCAGTATCAATACCCCACTGGTTTCCCTGTCATTATCAATGCCCCACTGGTTACCCTGTCAATATCAATGGCCTCCTGGTTACCCTGTCAGTATCAATGGCCTCCTGGTTACCCTGTCAGTATCAATGGCCTCCTGATTTCCCTGTCAGTATCAATGGCCTCCTGGTTCCCCTGTCAGTATCAATGGCCTCCTGATTGCCCTGTCAGTATCAATGGCCCCCTGTTTTCCCTGTCAGTATTAATGGTTCCTTGGTTTCCCTGGCATTATCAATGACCACTGGTTTACCTATCATTATCAATGACCCCCTGGTTCCCATGTCATTTTCAATGCCCCCCTGGTTTCCATGTCATTATCATTGGCCTCCTGGTTTCCCTGTCATTATCAATGGCCCTTGGTTTCCCTGTCATTATCAATGGCCCCTGGTTTCCGTGTTATTATCAATGGCCCACTGGTTTCCCTGTCATTACCAATGCCCCCCTGGTCTCTCTGTCATTATCAATAGCCTCCTGTTTTCCCTTTCATTATCAATAGTCTCCTGGTTTCCCTGTCATTATCAATCACCCCCTGGTTTCCTGTCATTATCAATATTTCTGGTTTCCCTGTCATTATTGATTGCCCGCCTAGTTTCCCTGTCATTATTAATTGCCCGCCTGGTTTACATGTCATTATCAATGGACCCTATTTTACCTGTCATTATCAAGGGCCCCTGGTTTCCTTGTAATTATTAATGCCCCCCCCCCACCCCCCTGGTGTCCATGTCATTATCAATGGACCCTGTTTCCCTGTCATTATCAATGGCCCCTGGTTCCTGGTCATTATCAATGGCCCCCAGGTATCCCTGTCATTATCAATGGCCCCTGGTTTCAGTTTCATTATCAATGCGTTCCTGGTTTCCATGTCATTATCAATGCCCCCCCTGGTTTCCCTGTCAGTATCAATGGCCCCTGGTTTCCCTTTCATTATCTGCTAGAGGACCCTGGTTTCCCTGTCAATATCAATGCCCCCACTGGTTTCCCTGCCATTATCAGTGGCCACCCGTCATAATCAAAGGCCCTTTGGTTTCCCTGTCAGTGTCAACTGCCGCCTGGTTTTCCTGTCATTGGCAATGGCCTCCTGGTTTCCCTGTCAGTATCAATGTCCCCCCCCCCTGGTTTCCCTGTCAGTTAAAATGCCCTCTCTGGTTTCCCTGCCATTATCATGCCTTACTGGTTGCCGTGTCAGTATTAATGGCCCACTGGTTTCCCTTACAGTATCAATGACCTCCTGGTTTCCTAATAAGTATTAATGCCAGCCCCTGATTTCCCTGTCAGTATCAATGGCCCCCTGGTTCCCCTGTCAGTCTCAATTCCCCCCTGGTTCCCCTGTCATTATCAATGCCCCCCTGGTTTCCCTGTCAGTATCAATGGCCCCCTGTTTCTCTGTCAGTATCAATGACCACACAGTTTCCCTGTCAGTATTAATGCCACCCCCTGGTTTCCCTGTCAGTATCAATGGCCCCCTGTTTTCCCTGTCAGTATCAATGGCCCCCTGGTTTCCCTGTCAGTATCAAAGGCTCCCTGGTTTCAGTGTCAGTATCAATGGCCCCCTGTTTACCCTGTCAGTATCAATTGCCCCCTGGTTCCCCTGTCAGTATCAATGGCCCCCTGTTTTCCCTGTCAGTATCAATGGCCCCCTGTTTTCCCTGTCAGTATCAATGGCCCCCAGGTTTCCCTGTCAGTATCAAAGGCTCCCTGGTTTCAGTGTCAGTGTCAATGGCCCCCTGTTTTCCCTGTCAGTATCAATTGCCCCCTGGTTTCACTGTCAGTATCAATGGCCCCCTGTATTCCCTGTCAGTATCAATGCACCCTGGTTTCCCTGTCAATATCAAAGGCTCCCTGCTTTCAGTGTCAGTATCAATGGTCCCCTGTTTTCCCTGTCAGTATCAATGGTCCCATGGTTTCCCTGTCGGTATCAATGGCCCCGGATTCCCTGTCATTATTAATGCCCCCCTGATCTCCCTTTCATTATAAAAGGCCTCTGTTTTCCCTGTCATTATCAATGACCTCTGGTTTCCCTGTCACTTTCAGATGACGCAAACCGTGAAACCAGACTGCTGAAGAATACGCAGGACTATCGGAATTGGCCAAAAACAGCTGCAAAACATAATGCCTATCTTATTATGCGGAAACATGTAAATATGCATTTGTAATAATTACAAATAATATTTTTATTTTATTTAGATCATTTATGTTATTGCTGTTGGTTTGCTTTAAATATGTTATTTAGAAACCTGCGCGTAAATGGCAATGGTTTCTGACTTTAATGCAAACAAAAATGCACACGCTGTCCACAGCTTCTCTTGTCTCATCTGATGTATGGGGTGAATCGACCGATCCCGACCGATCTATGGGATAAATCGACCGATCCCGACGAACTATGAGATGAAGCGACTGATCCCGCCCGATCTATGGGGTGAATCGACCGATCTCGACAAACTATGAGACGAAGCGACCGATCCCGCCCGTTCTATGGGATGAATCGACTTATTTTACAATGGTTGTGAAGAGTAATATTCAGCTGTTGAACTGCCAAACGATTTCTAAACATGCTTTTTACGCTGCGGACTTCCGTCCCTCAAAATGAAAGGTCAGGCAATATATAAAACGTTAGGGAAACATGTGGTAGTTTAAGTTATAATTTTTAACTAATCGTATTTGTGAGTGAGCCATGTCGTGGACGAATGTACCCCAACACTTCATTCTTAGACGTCCACAGTTGACTCCTTTCAACTCAAAGCTGACCGGTAGACAGTCTTGGATGTCATCGGCGTAGCAAATCCCACGGCCTGGTGGCGTATGTGTGGTCGTTGACTTGGTTGTAATTGTTGGCGTGTATGTGGTTATGGAAAGGGTTGTTGCTGTTGACGAGTGTGTGGTTTATTGACGGGATTGTAGTTGTTGGCGTTTTTGTTGTTATTGACTGGGTTGTAGTTGTTGGCATGTGTGTGGTTATTGAAGAGGTTGTATTTGTTGGCATGTGTGTTGTTATTGAACCGATCCATCGATCCACCGACTTCCGCGCATGCGCGGATCTTAAAAAATCTGCGACATTTACTCCCAATTATAAGGTATTGGGGCCCCATTGAAGAGTAACGTATGTGATACACTTGTCGACGTCAGAAACTGATGTCCAAATGACGTCCCCGGCGCCCCGACGGTGGCGTTAGTTGGGGGAACCAAGTACCCCAAAGAATAGAACCGGTCAGGATTTCCGCACATGCGACGTTAACACCCCCTTTTTAAGGATTTGTACATTTGTAACGTGTTGGAGAAAGTTATAGACGTCAGAAACAGGTGACCTAATTATGTCCCAGACTCCCCGGCGTTGGCATTTCATTGTGAACCTAGCCACCTAAAGAAAAAAACGGTTCCGACTACCGCGCGTGTGCGGATCCTGAGATATCTGCTTCATTAATTTAACTATTTTAAGGCAGTTTGGCGCCATTTGTAAAAAAAAGGAGGAACTTGTTGAAATCTAAAACCGGTGAAGCAATTACGCCACATGATATATCCTCCTTCTTAAATGAACAGAACCCGTCCCAGCTCTGTACCTGGTCGGGAAAGTGGGAAACTCGGCGCACAAAAGTCCCCATTGTTACCCAATGGGCGCACCCGGTGACGACAAAAACCGCCCAGAAACAGCCATTTGACATCAAACGATAGTCTGGGTCACATAACATCGGCCACCTTAGACGAACTAAACCATCCCGGCTCTCTTATTGGTCGGCAAAATGTATAACTCGACCCATAAAGGTACCCATTGTAGCCAAATTTGCGGCTTCGGTGACCGTCAGAACCGCCCGTAAACGGCGTTTGACGTGACACAAAAGTGTGGTTCACAAGACAGTCACATATGGTATTTAATACGAACGGAGCCGGTCCAAGCTCTTTACCTCGGCGGGAAAGTGTTTAACTTGGCACCAAAGAAATCCCAAAACGCAAAGAAACGGTCGTTTAATTTGACGTTCACAAGAAATCCGTCCCTTAAACGAACGGAACCGGTCACAGCTCTCTAACTCATCGTTGGATGATGGCCGAGGAGTTCCGATTGCTTGGGTAGCTGAGGGGTATCGTCTGTTAAGTATTTCATTAACACTAGTAGTCCTGGTGTTTCCGTGTGTTAGTCATTGAGTTTCTTTGGCTGGTCTGTGTATGTCTTATTGCTGATATCACTGGATAGTCTTGAGAATGCATTGGGTGTCTCTTGGTAGTCCTCTTGGGTAACTATATTGTAGTTCGGAGTCTTGACTGTGTTTTGCTAGTCCTGTAGTGTCATATTGTAGTCCTGGATGGCGTTTAGTGTGCTTTAGATGCTCTTCAGAGGTGAAAAATTTAAATGTCCTTATTAACTTATGTAGTACTTTGTGACCTTAAGGATTCATGTAGTTTACTTGAATAGCTCTTGGTTGTCTTTATGAAGTGTTTAGATGTCATTGCGCACACGTAGAGTGTCCTTGGACAGTTCTGGTATGACATTCGTTTTTTGGTTGTCCTAAGGTAGACTTGTAGTGTTTTGGGTAGACATGTGGTGTCACATGGTATACCTTGCGCTATCATCAGAAGTGAGTGTGTGTTCATGGCTTTTTTCGTGGTTGTATTCATTAAATACGTCTTGCGTAGTTATTTGAGGTCCCTTGGTAATGTTGGTGTGTCCTAGGATAAGCATGGAATGCCCTTTGGTAGTTCTTGGATGTGTTTGTAGTCCGACAATGTCGTATGGTAGTATTAAGATGTTCTTGGGTAGTCATGCGATGACCTCGTGTAGTCAATGGGCACCTTGGCTAGTTCTGTAGTGACCTTGGCTAGTTTTGGCGTGTCTTTGGGTAGTTCTGAAGTGTTATAGAAAAGACAAGAGATGTAAACCATTACCACTTGACTCAAGTTTCATGAACAATTTGAAGAAATATGAATACCATATGTTATATTGCTTGATGTTTTAATAAAAGACGAATAAGTAATCATAGAAGAGGTTCTTGTGGCGTTATAGTGTTTCTAAAAGATAAACTAGCAAAGATTTTTACACGTTTATATGAACAAATCGATGATTGTGTATTTTTACATGTAGCCAAGGAACATACGGGATTTAACAATGATCTTATACTATGTTTTACCTATATATCGTCAGAATATTCTCCGATATATGCTGATGGTGAGCAAGACGGTGTTTATAAAGTTAATCAAAAACTTCTGAGTGTGTTGTCCGATTTTCCGACGGCGAGTATGTTAGTAGCTGGCGATCTGAATGCCAGAATAGGCGATCTCAAAGATTACATCCCCGACGATGATACAGATTTTATATTTGGTCAAACGGATTACCCATCTGACACCTTTAATGTCCCGAAACGAAATACTAGTAAAGACACTGTTTTGAACAAGTTTGGGTCGAGCCTTATTGAACTATGCTGTTCATTTAATATTCATACATTGAATGGTAGAGTAAATGGAGATGAATACGGGGAATATACATATACGGCAAATGGGGGATGTAGCGTAGTAAAACAGTTTTGGGGTAAGATAAACAGTGCTAAGCGAACCAGATCGAACACAAGCGATTTAATAGACAGTAGCCAGTGGTTATCGTATTTCAAAGACTTGTTTTCAACCTCAGAGGCCGAGAACCCACAGGCGCGGTTTGATGATTACGTTAGTGAGCGACTAACAAGGGAAAAAAATACGTATGTCTTAAATGAACCTCTTACTGAGAGTGAGGTGTCTTATAGTATTAAAAGTTTGAACGGATGGACTGAGTATGGAGATGTTTAAAATCACTACAAATAAAACTGTGCCGTTTTTGACAAAACTGTTTAATGCTATTTTTGAAAAGGGTATATATCCTGATGGATGGGGACAGAGTCTTATATGCCCCATTCACAAAAAAAAGATCAAAACTAGGACCAAATAATTATAGGGCTATATCATTATCGTGTAGCCTTAGTAAAATATTCATGCAATATTGTTCGAACATTTAAGCCAGTGATCTTGCTTTTGGAATGTAATATAACCCATAATAGAAATCTTTTTTTGCTCATGTGTGACATCAGTTGGCATTTTGACATCTGAAAGTATGAAGAAGAAAGGAGGAACCAATTCAGTCTGAATATGTTGTCATCGGTTGTTTTGATTACTGATATCACTGATTCGATCGATATCAACGCGCGCTAAATTAAAGACTGCGTTGTAAAGCGAATAAGTAATGCCCAAAGGTGACGATTACCGTTATGACTAAATAATCTTATCAAGTGATTAAATACTTTACGTCCCTTTTCGAATATATCGTCATTAGTAAATTTGTCGTATTGTTCCAAGGACCAAGGCAAAGGTGATATCTACAGTCTCAAATCCTTTTTGGTGCATGTTAAACATAACTACCTCTGAGCAGAGACATATGACGGTAATTTGTATTGGGGAGGCGGGATGGTCCTCCGGGAGGTTTTGCGTAGATTTAGTTTCATGTACAGTAAGTCCAAATAATTGATACGTTGACGGATTTATTTACGATTTTTGATATGGCAAATCCTTCACGTACAAATTGTTTTGTACGAAAAGTGGGTAGTTATTCCGATCGGGATTCCGGGTTAAAGCATATTGCGTCCATAAAATATCACAAAAAAATAAATATCCAACGAATAATAACGAGTTTAATGGGGTTTTCTTCATTTCATTCTGTCAAACATAACGACATATACATGAAGGAGTTGTTACTATTGTATTTATGAGGACTATCTCGAAGCTTGTCAGAGGTGGCCTAGTTATTACTATAAGGGTCGAATTGTTCCGCTTGACATAATTGTTGTCTGTGTCAGTCAAATTTCATTTTATTGTAAAGGTAAATCATGTGTTTTAATGCATTTTAATCTTGTTTTGTACAGAATAGCTTTTCTATAAGCGGTAAAATAGGAATATAAACCTTTATTTTCCATTTCAAAGATAAAATACTTCACTAAAAACAATTTCAATATTTTTTTCAAATCCCCCCGTTTTTTGCACAAACCCGTTAAGACGTTAGGACGTTATGGATTGAAAGAATCCCGTATAACACGTCTATTATTTTAGACTAATTTATTTGTAAGACCCGTACAATTTAAAACACATTTCAACGTTGTTGCTGCTTCCAAAACTGTAGATATAGGTACATATCTTAACTTTGATGTGAAGTAGTCACTGTATATTAAAATTATGGTGTAACCCACCAATCAGTGTCAACTGACTACAACAATCCAATAAAATGAGGCATAAAAAGTAAGGAATACAACACATTCAACGCAATATTTCTGTTCTCCCATTTGTTTGTTAGGAACAGGTAATCAAAAGCAACGACAAATTTATCTGTGTCATAACAAATCACTTTCTAAAGCTATTAGATTCATAAACAGAGTAAATGTATTAAGGAAGTCTGATATGCAATCTGGATAAAATAATGTATCTTGCAGATGTTCCCATTATTGTCTGTAATGAAGGTAAATTTTATATGGAGTTTCTTTCCCCATTTCATTTGTTTTAATGGACTCTTTATTTTATTTTGGCTATGTCTTTTATGTCGTGTTAGTTTGATCATCACCATTAGTCGTGTCGATTTTAAATATCCATGTGTAAACAAACTTTCTTTGCTTGTCATGATGACTGCGCCTCAGTTTTAGCCAAATCCAAATTTTTCCGCCTAAAATCTCAATATGAAAAAACAGTTTACAATGTTTGCAAAGCGTTTGTGTATATGTCATCATTGTATGTGTGTTGCCAGAAAAAAAGAATGAAGGCAAATTGTTAGTTGCCAATTTTCAAGAGTTTCCACTCAATTTTTTTTGCTAGAGCCTTAACACTCAACCTACATTTTCCCAAATTTCACTCACATTTTGCGAGTGTGAGAGCTTAATTCGAGCCCTGATTATGGCCCTTGGATAAATCAAAATTGCAATAATTGAGCTTGTAAACACTAAGTCTTCATTTTAAACCTGATGTTTGCCAAACTAATCAGTAGCTAGATATCAATAACAGCTCAATTCCCTTGAAAAACCAACTAGATCCCATTTACAATTGGGGATAAAAAAAACAACATTTATCATCCGATGTTTACCAAGTACCTAGATTTCTATGAGAGCTTGTTTCCGTCTGAAAACTAGCCAAACTAAAAATGTACATACATGCCAGGATTATGGGCCTTGGAATAGTCAACATTGCAGTAATTGAGCTTGCGGACAAAAACTGTTTACTTATAATCTGGCCCCAATTTCTCGAAACTTCTTAAGTCCCTTATAACAGGATTAAGCTAATCTCACTATATTTGTTGTTCTATAAAATATGTTAAATTTACTTCTTCAAGAATTTTAAGAAATTATGTAGGAATAATCTATATGATTATTAGAATAAACCATTTTTCATTTATCAAAATCCATTTTCAGTATGTATTTTGGCTAATTGAAATAAGCGACTTAAGCCTGTTAAGCTTAAGAAGTCTCGAGAAATCGGGGCCTGATGATTGCCTAACTTATACAATACATGTAGCTAGATATCCATACTTGCTTTTTTTTTTAAAAAACAAGCCTTATCTGTACATGCATGACTTGATTTTAATAAGACCTTTTAAAATGTTCAACTTTGTGAACATGATAAAGTTGTCATTTATTAATCGATGTTTACCAAACTTATACAGTAGCTAGATTTCAATGAGAGCTCAGTTCCGTACATGCATGTCTTGATTATGGCCCTTGAAATAGTCAAAATTGAAATAAATGAGCTTGTGAAGACAATAGAGCCTTCAATTATAATACGATGTTTACCGAATAGTAGTAAGATATCAATGAGACCTCAGTTCCTATCGAAACCCAGTCACATCCATCCATGCATGACTGGATAATGGCCCTTTAGAATTGTCAAAATTGTTATATATTTCAACATTTGAACACAATAACACCTTCATTCATTATTCAATATTTACCAGATTTAAACAATAGCTTTTATCCGCAATTCCTTACTAATGTCTTATGATCTTGATACAGAAAGTGACCAAATGAGGCATGCCAGTCGAGCACATGCCCTATTAACCTATTGTTTAAGAAATTCTGCCTTTTCATTTTGCATTGATTTCTGTTTTTATAATATTCTTCTGCTTTTTAAAAACTTAAATTATATTGGTACAATAGTCTAAGATTGAAAAAAAGGTGTTCTCATATAATTTTTTAAATCAATTAATTTTGTTAAAATGAACAACAACTAAATGGTATGTAAGGCCAAGAAAAAATACTTGTGTTTCTGGTAACCCGAAATACTTGTGTTTCTGGTAACCCGACCGACCCTATTTTTTCCTCGTCGACCATAATCTTTTTTTAGACATAAAGGTAAAAAAATATTAATTCTATCGTAAGATTTTTTTTTAAATATATCGTTATTATTTTATTATTTTCCGTTGTTTTCCTTTCTATGTCCCCGAAAAATAAACTTTCATTCCTTTATGTATTACCGAGACGCTATGTCAACAGGTAAACAAAATGGCGGAGGGCGGCAACCCTGTCCGATATCTTCAATTTGGCAAATGCATGTTTATGGTCCAAACACGTGGTTAATCACAAGAGACATATTTTACTGTCTTAAAAATGAAAGTATTTAGGATTATAGCTTGCGGTGTTATTTATTCATGTCGAAAATAAAACTTACTTTTTTATGATTAGACTTTGCGTATATCATGCGGGCTTCTTACGATTAATAGGCTTTGCGAATTCATGCAGGTTAACTGCCAGGTTCCAATTCACATTTCATTAATCGTTACATTAATTTATCTGCAATTATCAATGGTTGTTTGTTGGAATGTGTCGGCTGCAGATCAAACGGTACAATTTGTGACGTCAGAGCACGAGCGGTGATAATATCAAAGGCGCGTGGCTATGGTTTGTATTTAATTCGGTCAGTCGGATACCGTATGAACCCATTTGATTGCCAGGATTTCGCCTAGGCTGGTAAGAAAATACCATATGATCGAAAAAATAATAATCAATAATCGTTGTCTGGGAATCTTATAACAATGACCGAAATGTTTGAAGAATAATATAAGTAAAATAAATCCATATCCGTGTTTACTTGTTCTATTTTTAACCTTCTTCCACTTGAAGGCCTAATTTAAGGAGCTCACAGTTGACAAGAAAATCGGTGATTTTCCTCAAGCAAATTAACAAATTTAGTTGATAATTGACTGCTTGGGTAGAACATTATCACAGATTTGTATTAATAGAAGTGCTGGATATGTTCTAAAACCGATCGCGACTTATAAACGAGTATTGTATACAAAAAACATCAGATTTCATGGGCAAAATTGGCGGGAAAATACGGTAGTCAAAGGTAAGGAAATGATTTCAGACATTAAACAATGCTGTTCTTCTCTGACTTTTTGTAAATTATGAAACGCTTAGATATAACAAATTGATCTGATTCAACAGAAAAAAGCATTATATTGAAACTGTAAAAAAAAATCCCGACCGACTGACCCTTTTTTTTCGCCATGTTACCGGAAACACAGGTTGTTGTTTTTTTGGCACAAGATAATATGTATCATATGGTACACACTTAAAAGTATAATTCAGTGCTTAGTTGAAAATCCCTTTTATACTTGTTGCTTTTGAAAATTATTTCCAAATGTGTTAAATAATAGATTAAATATATACCTTGAATACATAACTTACTTGGCAAAGCAAGTGGCGGTTTTTGCAACAAATACAGTACCACAAAGTATATACATTAATAGCTTTAACTTCTTATAGACTGCTTTTTTGATGAGAAAACAAAGTTGTTCTGTGTGTGCATAGATTATAGAAAAGCTTTTGATTTCAGCAATAGAGGGAATATGTTGTTACATCACCATATAAATGGAAAATGTATGAAAATAATTTAAGGAATGTTTTCAATTGCCAATTAAGTCATTTGTTAAGGTTAATTCTTTTATCACACTTCATCACATTTTTAAGGTTTAGAAACAGTGCCTAAAGGGATGTTGATGTAGACATTTATGTTAGATTATGTTACTGTATGGTGATAGGGGTATACTTTCAGAAGATCTATGCATATGATCTTCAAAAAGACATTTAGATGCTTTGTATGATTACTGTTTGTTACTGAGGCTATAAGTTAATGCTTCTAAAACCAAGTATAGTATTCATAAATTGCTTTTATTATGCTGTAAGATTATGTAAATTTGTTGAGGATTTGTCATATCTAGGAGTGAAGTTTAGTTGCAATGGCAACCTCCTATGAGCAAACAAAAAACATATTGTTGAGCAAGTAAGGAAATCAATCCAAAGTGACCACAAGCTCAATTTCGCTCTGTCTTATCAATTACATCTGTTTGGTGCAAATTATTGCACCAATTCTATTATTTGTTTTAAAAGTAAAGGGTATGGAAGAGATTAAGATAATTGACTAATTTCAATTGTGTTCTTGTAAATTTGTTTTAAAATTGAACTCCGAATTGTGCAAACATGGTTTTTAAAAAAAAAATATATTGTAAGTGCAAAAGTTGATCAAATGTGTGAAAAGCAGCATAAAATACTTATACAGAATAATACTGCTAATAACTCTCCTTGGGTTCCTTATGTGATGAACAAAGCTTATCAAAATAGCTCATATGCCAAAGTGCCTTGACATGTGTTAACAAATTTTAAATCATCATTTTAAATCATTGCTTAAGAATAGAAAACTTAAGCTCTTGTATTGAATATATATATTATATAGAATTTTAAAGCTGCGCTCTCACTGATTAACAGTTTTGACAACTTCTACTGGCCAAATTAGCTCTTCTGGCCTTTGGATGGTAATGTGTACATAGTATGTGCATCCGTCCGTCCTTGCGTCTGAGCGTCTGTAAACAATTGCTTGTGAACACGATATAGTCTTCAGTTTTGATTGTATCTCGATGAAACTTGTACAGTATCTAGTTACCCATTAGAGCTTGGTTCCATGCGAAAACCAGCCAGATCCGCCCATGCATGCCTAGATTATGGCCCTTGATAGTATAAAAAAAATGCTATTGTGTAAACAATTGATTGTGAACACAATACAGTCTTCATTTTTGATTGTATCTCGATGAAACTTGTACGGTATTTAGATATCCATTAGAGCTCGGTTCCTTTCGAAAACCAGCCAGATCCGCACATGCATGCCTAGATTATGGGCCTTGAAAGTATTAAATAATCAGTTTGTCTGTAAACAATTGCTTGTGAACATGATACAGTCTTCAGTTTTGATTGTATCTCGATGAAACTTGTACAGTATTTAGATATCCATTAGAACTCGGTTCCTTTTGAAAACCAGCCAGATCTGCCCATGCATGCCTGGATTATGGGTCTTGAAAAGTATAAAAATGCTATTTTAAGCTAAGTCTATTTTTAGCCAAGTCTACATGAGCAAAGTCTATTTTTAGCCAAGTTTACATGTAAAGTCACAATTGCTTGTGAAGGTTTGTTCAAATTATGCCCCTTGGGTCAATACTGCCCCCCCCCCCCCACACGGAGATTGACCAGTGCGGCAAAACCACTATGCAAATCCTTGCTTTTTTTAACAAGGCTTTATTAAGTGGTCCACTACCATGGTTGTTCAAATTATGCCCCTTGGGTCAAAACTGGCACTGCCCTGGATGTCACTATAGACTTTTTTAAGAAATATTTTCAAAATCTTCTTGTTTCAAACCACAAGGCCCATACCTTTGATATTTGTTGTAGAGCGTCATATGATGCAATTGAAAACATTTGAAATAATGCCCCTTGGGCAAAAGCTGGCCCCACCCCTTTTGACTTACTTATTAATTTTTAAATCTACAGTAATGAAATTTTGACCATGTGAACAGTTTTGCAAACAAGCATTAAAGTTGTCTTTGGATGTCCTTGACTTTGACCAACTTTTTTAATTTTAAAGCTACAGAAATGAAATTTTGACGATGAGTACAGTTTTGAAAGCAAATATTTCTTACCCTCAGATTACCTTTACTTGGCACATATTAAAATAGTTAATGCAACTAATCTGCTTACAACACTTCCTGTCCTCAGATGTTGAACGTGCAGCATTTTCAGCTAACCCATACACTAAAAGTGAACTATATATTTGTTGCCTATATTACTCAAATGTACATGCTCTTGATTGAAAATGACCACAAGAGCCATGCCAGTAGAGCATAGGCCCTTTTGGGCCTCTTGTTTCTTGGAATGTACCAGTCTTTGTGTAAATGTCGGAAAACCATTAATACAAGACAGCTGACTAAAGATCAGATTGTAGTTTTCATATTAACGCTCGAAATTAGATATTTTTGACTAAACTCGTTATTAACGCTTTAGAAAAATGAGGGTTTTTTGGCAGTTTTCCAAATTATTGAGATGTGCTCTATTAATTGTGAATCATCCTAAATGCCTGAACTGAAAGCATTGATACCAAGATAAGCTGATTCCAAAGCAAAAGTACTAAAAAAGTCAAAACTGTCAGTCTGTGAGAGATCAGCTTTAAATTATAAAATACTTATTGAAAAATGTTGCTTTTAATATACGGTAATGACAGACATCAAAATTGGTGATGAAATTCAGAATTTGTTTGAATGTCATTTTCATACGTAAACAGTAAATAACCCCAGCTCGCACTTTAAGGGGGAATAACTCATGAATTGTAATAAAAGAGCAAAACTGTTCAAACTCTCCCTCTTTTGTAAACTAATTTTAAGTCATTTAAATGTCAACTCATTCTCCATGTACAATCCACAGATTTAAGTAAAACTGTATGTATTGTAAATGTTTGATTCATTATACCCCCCAAAACAAAGTTTGGGGGGGGGGGGTATACTGGAATCGGGTTGTCCGTCTGTCCGTCTGTCTGTCTGTCCGTCCGTCCGTCCGTTTTTTTTTTGTCCGGGATTCATCTTTGTCGTTATTGAACAAATCTTTTTCAAACTTTCAGATATTAATGGCCATGATGTAAACTTGCGCCTCTGTGAAATTGGTACGGGTCACATGACCCTGACCAGAGTTATCTCCCCTTGATGTGTTAAAGTAGGCAAAATAAGCCCTGTCCGGGATTCATCTTTGTTATTATTCAACAAATCTTTATCAAACTTTCAGAAATTAATGGCCATGTTGTAAACTTTCGCCTCTGTGAATTTGGTACAGGTCACATGACCCTGACTGGAGTTATCTCCCCTTGATGTGTTAAAGTAGGCAAAATAAGCCCTGTCCGGGATTCATCTTTGTTATTATTCAACAAATCTTTATCAAACTTCCAGAAATTAATGGCCATGTTGTAAACTTTCGCCTCTCTGAATTTGGTACAGGTCACATGACCCTGACTGGAGTTATCTCCCCTTGTAGGCAAAATTAGCTTTGTCCGGCCTAACTCCAGGGCAAACAACCTAGACATGGAGGGGTGGGGGGTATTCGTTAGCCTATGGCTTACAGTTCTAGTTCCTTTATGGGTTTACAATATGTTTGCTTAATTTTGTTTGACAATTGTGTATTAATGCTTTTTTTGATGTTGTTTTTGTCATGTCATACCCTAAAAGAGTCTTGATATTAAAATTAAAAAAATGAATTTTTGTCCTTTAAACAATACTTTCAAGATTAAAATGGGAAATATATGATGCCACTAATTTATTGGATATCAAGAAAACTTTAAAGGCACATAATATTGGTTGATGCAAAAAAATGATGCATTTTTATGTTTGACTCGATTGACTTTAATGATGAAAACAAAAAAGCATAATGATTGTGTACAGATTTAAAATACATTAGCGATATTTTGGCACTTTTTTAACAGGGGAGTTTGTGGCCACGTAGCTATTAATTGAAAAACTCCATAAAATAAGGGTCTATATCTTTTTATCTTTACATATCATTATCCTTTTTTGTTTTGATCATAAAGTAAAATAAAATGAGTTAAATATAATAATAATAATAATAATTGAAAAAGAACACTTTTGCATCAACATAAACATTATGTGCCTTTAATGTAAAAGGATTATGATTATCACGAAACCTGATAGTTAGTTCAGGATTTATTATATGCTTTCTGTTGGTTTATAGAGATTTATCAGTAAAATGAAAATTATATTTCACTGTTTCTCACAGTGAAATATTATCTATTGAATATTTTACACTGTGCTCTCAAATTTTAGTCTGTTATCTGCCTCAAAAATTTAACTTCATGGCACACAGGACTGGGACTCAATGTCTACCTTTTGTCTTTGAAATGGCATTATGTTTTCATACAATTTGGCACGCTTTTCTTAAAAATTGCATTTAGATTCAATTCAATATCCTTTTCAGGCAGAGACTTGTTTTATAATGCGCTATACAAATATTTACATTCATTCATTCATTCAATAAAAAGAAAAATTGCTTCAGTGTAAGAGTTCTTAATATTTCACCCAGTGAACACCAAAATTAAATCTTTCACTCATGCCACTAGTGAAACATAATGTAACAACATTTGATTGTAATATTTTGCGATATTACAATAAAAAAAAATAATTATCCTCTATATCTTTATTTAAACCTGATGGCAGCAAATGTAAAAATTTTGAAAAGGTCACACCACATTCCATTTAGTTGTCGTGATTGAAGTTTCCTGATTTTTCATGAAAGCAAAATAATCTTCTTTTTTATCATTTCTTTGACAAAACATATTTTTTAGAGATTTTAGTTAAAATTTGTCATAATTTACCGTGAAAAGTATCATTTCATAAAAATACTGACTTTTCATGAAAACTTCTTAGTGTTGGCACAAACGTCTCTTAACTAGAGTGTTACTAAAAATGCACTTAAAAGAAAAAAACCTTAGTGCAACTTCGATGGTGACATTTTCATTCAGTTTTTTCTATATGAAATAAATTGGATAAATGGGTAAATACGCCTAGAGATTATTATTTTTTTTTAACAGTTTTTTTCTTTTCCACTAAAGAAATACAATTGTTTTGTTACATTGTATATTCAATTTACTTCCTTGAATGAATGAATCAAGTTCTAGATTATTATGTTAAGAGCTGTAGAGGACAGTTTTTGGCTGATCATTTTTTGGCTCTATAAGTTGTTTTGATGTTTTAAATCTATATTTCTTTGAAGAACTATATATTTCGTTGAAGTCAATTGTTAAAAAGGTATGCTTGATAAATGGAGGGTTTAATGATTTACGTAACATGCGATCATTCTATTTACTGTAAAGTTCTTCGTTATGTTCTGATTAACACACATGACCTCGTTATATAACTGAACAGCTTATACAGGATAATGATCCAATTCTTGTCTTTCACTATTTTTTTACATTGTTAATACTCTACTCTACTGACACTTATAAAATCTTGGTGTGACCTGAATACCATTTCAAGGTATATGGAGGGAAAAGCAGCTTTCTTCTTCTATCATGTCAGTATAAGTTTCATTTAAATAATATTTGCACTTTACGGACATGGAATAAAGGGTATGATTGTGACTGTAGTTTGTTCAGGTCATGTGCTATACTATGACCTATTGCACTGGTTCCCAATATCTAGTGATAATCTACCCTGGTAGTGTACTGTGGGTACCAATACAGGTGTGTCCTTGCTTTATTATATATTGACAACACAATACATGCAGAGGAATGTGATACAAGGTATGGTGGATTATTATTGACTTTTGACCATTTATACCTCCTGTAGCTGCTAGTGGGGGGAATATTTCCTTTTTACAGTGTTAACTTAGGTATTGATATAGTTTTGAAAAGGTATGTTATTCTTGATTTAATTTATGCATAGAAAACTTTATATAACAGTATAATTTATGCACTATTTGTCTTTAACCATAAAGGAAATACAGCACCCGATGAGGTAATGGGAGTAAATGCTGTTATAAATTTAGATTGTATGAACAGAATGGGTCTCTACAGGTGTCTTGTAATGGTTTACCTGTATAACTTATATATTGTGTTTTGTGTTCCATCATTTAAGCATTATAAACCCTATTTATATATGTTAACCAACACTACCTATCACTCAAGTGGAGCACTCAACAGTTCCCGCTGGGAAACAACCACTACATTGCTGAGTTCTTTCAATACTTTCAAGAGATACACATTGAATGATGTTGTCCGAGACTGTCGCTCAAAACATGTTTTAATGAATTTTGATAAATTGCATGACATTCATTCAATGCAATGGGGATTATGAACTGAGTTTGGCTTTTCAACCACAATCTTGTGTAACAACATGCCAAGGGGAATGATAAATATAATGTTCTTATTAACTTGTTTTATAATTGTTATAACCCGTTAGCTCGATATTCCAGGGACCGGCCAAAAAAAATTAAGTGTATTTTTTTTCTGGTACGTAAATGAAAGTCTCTGGTTACTTAGTTTGTTACTAGCTATGTTATCTCCGCAAGATAAGAGTATTTATTGGAATTAGTTACATGCATCATACTGTTCGCAACATGACACATTTTATACAATAACTTTTTTTATTATATATTTACGCAATGAAATATAAACACATGTATGTGAAATTAATAAACACGCAATCTTTATACAGAGAATAATACACATGAACAGCTTAGGTTGTACTGGGTCCTTCTCTAGATTACTCAGCATTTGAGATTTGTAAAAATGATTCCATTTAGAGCAGCATTCAGCACAATTTTTTTATGTGAATGACACCTTATCAAAATGCATTTAGATTAATACATGTAATGCCATAATTTTGAAATTAGTACTCATGCCAATTAAAGACGGCATGTTTGCTCAAAGTGTTTTTTACTATTTAAATTTGATAATTATTGTGATACCAATCAAGCAAATCTTATCCACTAGCGCCTTGTGCTAAATGATTTTAGCCAAGTAAACAAATCAAGGTGTGAATTTCTTACCCGAGCCCTTAAAATGACATCGAGTAAAGCTTACGAAACAAAGTGTGAAAATCTTACTTGGGACTGTGAAAAATGACAATAGAGCTTGGAGAAATATCGACCCTCAAGATATCGAGCCATCCAATCAAATTTCATATGAACAAAGAGTAAAAAAAATTGGTCCTTTTAATCTGGTTCGAGCCAAAGAGGATATTGAGCCTATTGCCATATCACGCCAACTAGTTTCAACTGTAATCTTATTCTACTTTCAACTACACACCATTTCCTTTCTCTTTGACATGAGAGTTGAACCAGTTACATGCATGTACCCAGGTACCTCATTCAGAACACATGGGCCATTTTCCATCAAAAACAACCTCAAATGCATACCAGTACATCAGTAGAAGTAGTTCTTAAATTTATGATTAATACTTTTATAGTATTAATTAATTGTAGTGTATATCTGAGCTTAAACTGATTGCCAATGAAGTGAATTATTATATAAATAATAAAGACTCCCAAGGGTAAAGTCTTTAAGTTAATTGCAACTGCTAAATTGAAATTACTGCGTGATCTACTAGCAATATATTAAGTTAAAAGATTTCTGACACTGTAAACCTTCCATATACATCCCAGGAAATTGTAATGGCATGTACCTTAGCAGCTTTACACGTTGGTCAGCCTTACCGATGCTGGAATGAGGGTGGGCTAGTGCGGAGATGCTGAGACTCTAGGTGGCTGCATTCAATCATAAATACAGCTATTATTTCCATTCCGCCCAGCAAGGTCATCATCTCGTACCTTACAATGTGTGTTGTTCACGGAGTGTGTTGTACTCTAGTGTTGGCACTGTAGTTAGTAGTATCGTTAATTAATGTAAAAAGAATGTAAATAAAATGGCCAATAGATGATATTTTGTAATACGGTAAAATTAGAGATATCTTATTCATGTCCAAGTATGCTGTCACTGGTAATGAAAGTGTAATTGTCTGCTGATTTTATCTATCATACAGTCGTGTCACCATGATTGTATGCCGTGATAAAATTGAATAACTTTGCTGTTTCGGTAAAATATAAATGGACTTAATATTTTTTATAGAAATAAGTTTGAATCTGAAAAGGGAATTTCATGAAGTCTGTTGGTATTTACTTTTCATAAAAAGGTTCATGTAAAATTGTGTAGTTTAAAACATTACTGTAATTTTTATTTGCAGTGATTGTAAATGAAAAAATTGACATTTTGAAATTGGTTTATACTGTGGATCATACGCATTTTTCTAATGCTGAAAACTATTCAAATTATTTTGCATGAATAATATCAAATAATATGATTAAGAATATAAACAGGAAAAAAAAACACAATGTAAGATTGTGTCAAAATTAATTTGAAATCCGACATTGGACTGAACAGATTCGTATTGATTAGTTACTAATGAATTGTCTCCCATCTTGTTAAAATGTTATACTATAATTATGAGAACAAAATCTGGTACATCGTTTTAAAAGTAAAGCATGTCTCACTCAGCTACGTACTTGTTCTGACAAAATGCCCATTTTGGGTACAAATCATGAACAAGATACCGTCATATCAGTCTTTTACGACAATAAACTTTAAAGTTTATGAGCACTTGAGGTATTTTATTATGGCCTGCTCCTTTAGTTAACATGACCTTTAGTTAACATTGATGATTTGCTTAAATGTGACAACTTAAAGAAGCATATCCCTGATATTCAGATGTTGAGCCCTAAGGGTATACATAGATGCACAGTGGTGCCACCCTTTATTAGGCCCTGGGAAAATGAATTTGTAAATTAACTTGTTTGTAAGTCGTAGCCCTTAAGCTGACTGTCCCATTGATTGATAAAATTATATATGATATAAGATAAAATAACAATCAATAATTAGGAATTCAAAAATTTGTATCAGTGATGTACTCAATGAGACTGAATGAGAGTGTCTGAATTTCTGTAGAGCTTGAACATGTCAATAAAAAATGCTAGACATGATATTCCAAGTTTTGTTGTATTGGCCTAAATAGGAGATATAGAATGTTTGTGTACTTAAGATTGCTTGCAGATAATGATACATGTACTATTACTGTTGGTATGTGTAATGTTAGTATGTGTAATAAGATATATTTGAATTGTGATTAATATCCTCTGTCTTAACTGTTCTTTGTTACCTGAAATACTGTAGAAGGCCGTACTGGTAAATGAGGTGATAAAATACAGACCTGTATTGATCTGAGTGGAGTTCTACCTTTTAACTATGAGTAAAAATAGATTTGTGAAATAGGATATATTAGCTTCAGTTAATGACAACAACCGAATATAAGGCTGTAATGCGCATAAAAGGTAGTATTTAGGGTTTGGAAATTTATGTGACTGGAAAGTTTCTTTTCTACCTTTTCAGATAGCAATGAGAAAATGAATGATGATGTTTTTGTTGATGGATAAAGCTGCTGCTTAAATAATGCTGATTCCATTTTACTTGTGAATCTAGATAAAAAGAACTGATTTCAAACTAAATAGTTGTTCTTAATCATTTTTTTGACAAATGCACTTTGTCAAAAAGTTATAACGGTTTGTTACCAAAATAAAAACAAATTGAAGTTTTAGGAAGGCATTTATATATTTGATGAGAAGTTTAGAGGTTTGTTTTTCATCCTATTTCCAGGTGGAGTTTGACTGTAGACACCTGTAACCAGCATATTGTAGTACAGCAAAGATTCAAGACAGTTCTTCAGGAGTGATCTCGCCATGTCGTCGGCCGGAAGCCAGTTTGGCCTTCTTCTGTGGAAGAACTTTAAACTGCAGGGGAGGAAAAAAGTTGTGACTGCGTTTGAAATTATAGCTCCACTATTTTTCGCTGCCATTTTGCTTGCTATTCGAACAGCTTCAAATTCGGAGTACATTACCACAAACACTCTTTGGGATAGATTTTCATTGGAGTCTAATTTGGAAACTGATGGAAAGACAACAATATACTTCACTCCAAATAATACATTCACCAGGGCCCTAATTCAAAAGGTCATTGATTACTCAAATGCAACGACAAGTAAGTTCATGATTTACTAATAACTTAAAGATACTCAGGAAAAGTTTGAACTTATTGCGTAAACACTAGATGAATAAGAAGGGCAGAGCTAATGAGGTGAGCGAGCCCATCATAGTCATTATTTAAGGTTTTAAGCAATATGTTCTAACTGATTTAGATTAAGTGTTTTTCTGCAGTCTGTAAAGTTGTGAAACTGTAAGTATTAATGATAAAGAGTGATACTAAATAGAAATAGGTAATTTCGTTGGCTAGAAATTTAGGCTGTTATCTGAATAAAATTGAATATAGTTATTTATTTCATACATATTGGGTATCTGTTCACTGAGTAGAAAGCCATGCAGCATAAATAATTGTTGTGTGACTTGTATTGTTTTAAAACCAATGTCAATTAAATTTGAACAGGTTTCCGGCCTTTTGCAGGTTTTATTTAATGACGTAATATTAAGTGTTGTAGTATAAGTATATAGTATAAGTTTCGATGCAAGTGTTAGAGTTTTTATTGTCCGATTGAAAATGTTCATATCAAATTATTCACTAAACATGTAACCTTTCCTAACTTCAAATGACAAAATGTTGTGTAATGCTGTGTCAGATGATATTCCTATCATTTCTTCAGAGGTTGGATTTGACACTGAAGCAGAGCTACTAGAAGAGTATGAAAACTTTGACAATTCTGACCTGTGGGCGGGGGTGGTGTTTACGTCAGACACAAGCACCACGCCTCTGGACCTGAGTTACAAGCTTCGTGTGATGTGGCGGAAGGGCAAGGCAGACGATGACCGGTGGCGGACGGACCGCACATTCCAGTTCTTTCAAGTTTTTGGGCCGCGTAACAAAGATGCCGACGGCGGGGAGCCTTGTAAGTTTTTCCTTTTTGTTGCTATGGCAAGTTTTGCATGGAATACTCTTCTATGATGAATTTGAAAGAGCATAGTAATGCTTCACATTTGGTAAATTCATCAAACACTCGTTTGCATTGTCATAGAAATTTCATGGATGGTCATAGAAATTTCAAAAATGTTATCTTTTCTGATTTATAGATCTCTTTTAAACTTCCATATATGTGCATTCTTCTACTGAAACAAAAAACAATAACACTTTAATAATAAGATATGAAATGATGCAACCTAGATTGTTTTACAAAAAAAACACCAAATTGTATGCAAACTAAGGGATATTGTGGAAATTGTGTCCCTGCCCTATGGCCCACAGACATTCTTTTTTTGAAGTGAGAGCAATCATAAATTTTAAAAGTGAATAATATCAAATTGTTATTTCACTCAGAGTTACAGATAAGGTGCACCTTAGTGTCAATGGGTATTGAAAAGCATTGAAAATGCAAGAATTCAAAAATCAGTAAGTAAATTAAAATGGCTTTCTTAGGAATAAAAACGAAAAATTGGAAACTCAAAATGTCTAATTCATTGAATTAGATTCCATAAAGGTATTTAACCTCAGTTAAAAATAGATCATTGTTTCCGAGATTTGCCGATTATTTTCTGGAAGCAAACTTGAAATGAACAGTGTTATGAATCTTGGCAATTGAATTTTTATTTCCCTGATAAGTCTATGTAAGTCACCAAAGAGCAACCATTTAGGCCTTAAAATAATGTAATATTTGAAGACTGGTCTCACTCATAAAAGTACTGATGTCATAACAAGTACATAAGGTTGGGGAAATTCATGAATCACTACCATAAGTATGTCATTTATTGTTAAATAAAAAGACAAATGTATATTTAGTAGCAGACTTCCTTTATGTGCCAGTAGGCCAGTAGTATTCAGTGTTAGTTCCACAACAGTCGCAATTTCGCATATCAAGTGCCTTGTTATTATCAATCAGGTTCATAAAATGGCTCAGCAGGTAACAACACTTTTCATCAGGATTATAAGATGTTAGATACCAAAAGTTTCCAGTTGTTCACACAATCACATTTTACTTCAACTGGGAAGAGCAAAATGGTGTGGAAAACACATCAAATATGGACAAGAGGCTCATAAGATGTTGTTTTTTGGTCTACTACTTTTTCACGCAGATGACATTTTATACATTTCTATCAGGAAAAGCTTATTTCACACTTGATTTCTTGAGTCTGATCATGCAGCCAACTTAGTTTATAAAACACTGTATATATATATATATATATATATATATATATATATAAATGACTAGTGATTATCATATTAAATATGTTTTAAAAAAGTCTTTAAACAAAGAAGATAAATAATAACATAAGATAAGAATGGCATTTTCATCATGCATCATCTTGAATTATAAAAAATGGCCAGATAAAAATATTAAAGTCATTATGAAATAAAGACTGTTAAGATTAAAGGACATACTCGTAATATAATAATGTTGGTACATTATCAAACTTTACAATATTTAAACTCAAGTGTGACAATCTCTTCCTTTGTGGTTGAGTGACTAACATGTTCACATTTCATAACACATTATTTCCATATAAGTACACAGTCATTAATATTTCCTCATCATAGACGAATATTATCATACAGTTCTGTTTCATAATTGAAATTCAATATTTAAAGCTGCACTCTCACTGATTGACTTTTGACAGCTTTTATTAGCTCGACTATTCGAAGAATAATACTACTCACCCAAGCGTCGGCGTCACCCCTTGGTTAAGGTTTTGCGTGCAAGCACACATAGGTTAATATCTCAGCAACTATTTGATGTATTGCATTGAGACTTTATACAATGGTACTCAACCATCCAACCTACTTAATTAACCAAGTTTGATAACTCTACTTGCATTTAATGCAAATAATAGGCCTTTATTATTTGACTTAGAAATTCTGGTTAAGGTTTTGCGTGCAAGCACACATAGGTTAATATCTCAGCAACTATTTGATGACCTAATTGAATAATCAAGTTAGATAAATGTGTTTTGCAAATAATGGCCCTTTATTATTACACTTAAAAGGTTTTGCATGTAAGTAACTTTAAGTCATTATCTCAGTAAATACATCATGTATTTCATTGAAACTTTAGATATGTATTCCCAACTATCTAAACTACTAATTTAATGAAGTTAGATAACACTTTTGGAATATAATGCAAATTGTGGGCCTCTATTATTTGACTTAGACATTCTGGTTAAGGTTTTGCATGTAAGCACACAAAGGTTAATATCTCAGCAACTATTTGATGTATTGCATTGAGACTTGATACAATAGTACTCAACCATCCAATCTACTTAAATAACCAAGTTAGATATCTCTAGTTTGCATTTAATTCAAATTATGGCCCCTTTTTTATTTGACATTGAAATTCAAATACATCATGTATTGCATTGAAACTTCATACACAGGCTCCCAACCATTCAACCTTCTTAATTAATCAGGAGAGATAACTCTATCTTGCATATTATATAATTTTTGCCCCTTTATTATGCGACTTAGAAATTATGGTTAAAGTTTTGCATGTTAGCACACATAGGTTAATATCTCAGCAACTACTTCATGTATTGCATTTAGACTTTATGCAATGGTACTCAACCACCCAACCTACTTGAATATCCAAGTTAGATAAATGTATTTTGCAAAGAATGGCCCTTTATTATTGGACAGCTAGAAGTAATATGAAATGTAAATAATGCTATACAAATAATTTGATAACAATAAGACTTTTAATGCTGCAGTAATTGATTGAATTGAGTTTATGTACAGATGAAATCAGAGAAAACACTTATACATATATATAGTACAAAAACTAGTATCACAATGTTTCAGATTACAGTCAGACCGGCTTTCTGACACTGCAGTACCTGGTAGACAAGGCATTCATCGAGTTGTTGAACCCCTCGAGCAATGTGGGCGGAAATATTGATGTGGCCCTGAAAAAGATGGTTTACCCACCCTACCTGAATGACGTACTAGCCACCGTTCTCCAGCAGAATCTACCCCTGTTTATTGTGCTCTCCTTCATCCTGAATGCTATCCAGATGGCGAAAAACCTGGCCTATGAGAAAGAGAAGAAACTCAAGGTATAAAGCCATACTTTTCACTTTTGTAAGAAGGTGGGAACAATTGATATGATTCTAGTTACGGTCCAGTCATCAAATCAGTTTTTTGGATGAAAAAGCCCGAATTCTTATTCTATTGCTTGGTATCTTTTTTAACAAGCCCTGCTATATAAATAAACTAATATTTTAGCAAGCCTGGATCACATTTTACTGCTGCAGTGCTTGCGGGCTTGTGTTAGTTCCTCCTGTTTAGCTGTAATGTTTATTTTACACGCCAGACGGGGGGGGGGGGGGATTTTGAGAAGACAGCATTAAGGTACAGATAATTATATAGTTTGCTGTATATATGAAAAATAACTGTGTACAGCTGATGACAAATATTAAAACTTGTGCCTGCTAGGGGAGAGAAAACTTCTTTACAAAAAGGAGCAGTACTTATCAGGTGAGACAAAATAAAAAATAAAAAAAATGGCTGAACCATGTCTGTCAAAAAATTCCTCTAGAAAGCAGTAAACTAAAAACCAAGAACTCGACTTTCCTTTTCTTAGCTGTAGGGAAAAAGAAAAAGCTTGAAGGTTAAGCAAGAATAAGCAGTAACGATTATTTCCTTTCCCAATTAATGTTAAGACTATGATATAAAAGATGGTAAATGCATAGCTAAAGCTTGATATTACATTTCAAAGGCACAATTACTGGTATATGGCAATAAACTGGTTTATTGTGTAAAGATAATGCAAAGAAAAATATGGCTTTATACAAACATATAACCTTTAATTTACTGCAGCACAATCACAAAATCAATGTTTCTAAATCTCCAAAATGAACAAGTATTTGCAGACTATAATTAATATGATGATAATTGTATTTGCTGAAAGATTGAATGACAGCTTTCTGAACATTTCTAGTTTTCATTTCCATGACTTTAATTAGCAATGCTCCTTGAATAGGGAGGTAAGCCTACAGTTTGTTCAAAATTGGAAGAAATGGTTGTCGTTGGTTTACCATCACTGAAAAATGAACTTGCATCACTTGAGTAGCTAACACTTGTAACCACTTGTATAGTGGTTTGAATTTAGCACTTGTTTATGAGCGATTTTATCATTTTTTGTCCATTGGATCATTATGTTGTCCATGGTATCATTATTTTGTCCATGGTATCATTATGTTTTCCATTGTATCATTATGTCGTCTATGGAATCATTATGTCGTCCATGGAATCATTATGTCGTCCATGGAATCATTTTGTTTTCATTGTATCATTATGTAGTCCATGGAATCATTATGTCGTCCATGGAATCATTATGTCGTCCATGGAATCATTTTGTTTTCATTGTATCATTATGTCCTCCATGGAATCATTATGTCGTCCATGGAATCATTTTGTTTTCATTGTACCATTATGTCGTCCATGGAATCATTATGTCGTCCATGGAATCATTATGTTGTCCATGGAATCATTATGTCGTCCATGGAATCATTTTGTTTTCATTGTATCATTATGTAGTCCATGGAATCATTATGTCGTCCATGGAATCATTATGTCGTCCATGGAATCATTTTGTTTTCATTGTATCATTATGTCATCCATGGAATCATTATGTCGTCCATGGAATCATTATGTCGTCCATGGAATCATTATGTCGTCCATGGAATCATTTTGTTTTCATTGTATCATTATGTCGTCCATGGAATCATTATGTCGTCCATGGAATCATTTTGTTTTCCACTGTATCATTATGTTTCATTGTATCGTTATGTTGTTCATGGTATCATTATGTTTTCAATTGTATTATTATGTCGTCCATGGAATCATTATGTCGTCCATGGAATCATTATGTCGTCCATGGAATCATTTTGTTTTCATTGTATCATTATGTCCTCCATGGAATCATTATGTCGTCCATGGAATCATTTTGTTTTCATTGTACCATTATGTCGTCCATGGAATCATTATGTCGTCCATGGAATCATTATGTCGTCCATGGAATCATTATGTCGTCCATGGAATCATTTTGTTTTCATTGTATCATTATGTAGTCCATGGAATCATTATGTCGTCCATGGAATCATTATGTCGTACATGGAATCATTTTGTTTTCATTGTATCATTATGTCATCCATGGAATCATTATGTCGTCCATGGAATCATTATGTCGTCCATGGAATCATTATGTCGTCTATGGAATCATTTTGTTTTCATTGTATCATTATGTCGTCCATGGAATCATTATGTCGTCCATGGAATCATTTTGTTTTCCACTGTATCATTATGTTTCATTGTATCGTTATGTTGTTCATGGTATCATTATGTTTTCAATTGTATTATTATGTTGTCCATGGTATTGTTATGTTTTCCATGGTATCATTATGTTTTCTATTTTATCAATTATGTTCTCCATTTTTAACTCGACTATTCGAAGAATAAGGAGGGCTATACTACTCTCCCCGGCGTCGGCTTGCGGTTAAAGTTTTAGGGCAAGTTGGGATTTCACTTATAAGCCCAATACCCTTCATTTAATTGACTTAATACTTCACACAGATGTTCAGGGCCATCACATAATGAGGTTAGATAACTCCATATTATCTTTTATACAAATTATGGCCCCTGATTGACTATGGAAAGTTTTAGGGCAGGTTGGGATATTTATTGAACTTTAATAATAATCCTTCATTCAATTGACCATCACACAATGAGGTTACATAACTCCATATTATCCTTAATATAAGTTATGGCCCCTGATTGACTTAGGTTAAAATTATGGGCAGGTTAATGAATTAGGGCAAGCTGGGATTTTAATAAAAAAACTTCTATACCCTTCATTCAATACACTTAATTCTTTGCATGATTATTGACGACCATCTTACAACAAGGAACATAACTCCATTTTAACCCTAAATACAAATTATGGGCCTTGAATGATTTTTTTTTCTCTTTTAATTTCTTTTGAAAGGCACATTTTTATATTCTTTACCACATTTTCATAAAGGAAAAAAAATATATTTGAATGACTTGCGTCATTGTTCCGGCGGGCTGGGGGTAAGGCAGTGTTAAAGTCACCTTATGTATTGAATAATTTTAGCTAGGTTTGACATAAAGAGACCAAACTTGTTATATATGAAGAGTTTATAGAGACCTTTCATGGGAATGCGTTTGAGGCCCCTAGGATCACAGTCAATGCTACTATTAATAGAAAAAGGGTTGGTATTGAATGACTTAAGTAAGGGTCTACATATTGTGACCAGACTTGGTATATAGGAAGAGTTTATAGAGACTTTTCCTGAGATTGTTTTGGGCCCCGAGAGTTATGGTCTAGATCAAGGTCACTGTTGCTATAAATAGAAATATGGTAAGTACTGAATAATTCAAGTAAGGGTTGACATAGTGTGACCAGACTTGGTATATAGGACAAGTTTATACAGAGCTTTCATGGATTGCCTTTTGGCCCCCTTGGGTCAAGGTCACTGTTACTAATAATAAATTACTGTTTCAATTATGGTTGACATACTGTGACCAAACTTGATATGTAGGAAGGGTTTATGGAGGACTTCCATGGGATTGTGTTTGGGGCCCTTAGAATCAAGGTCACTGTTACAAAAAATAGAAGAAGGCAGTTGAAACTGAATCTCTTCTGCCAATCATTAAAAACCTGGTTTTGTCACATTGCGATTCTTGTTCATTTTTTAATTCGATTTTTTTATTGCTTTTGACAGGCACATATTACATCATTTTTGTATTGACTTCTAAGTCAAAGCGGCGTAGTCGAGCACGCTGTCTTACCACAGCTCTTGTATCAACTATGTTTTCTATGGTAGCATTATCATTTTGTTGTCCATGGTATAATTATGTTGTCCATAGAATCATTGTTGTCCATGGTATCATTATGTTGTCCATTGTTTTATCCAGGAGGCGATGAAGATGATGGGCCTGAAAACGTCCATGTACTGGCTGTCCTGGTTCTTCAAGAACTTAGTCTACCTCCTTGCCGTGGTCATTGTCTACACCCTCCTGCTCAACATTAAGGTCGGGGAGCGGGGCAAGATCATCAACTACACACACCCAACACTATTCTTCGTCTTCCTACTGCTATACATTATAGCCACCATCGCCTTCGCCTTCATGGTCAGCGCCTTCTTCTCAAAAGGTAGATTCTATTTTTCTTCTGCAGCTCTAAAAAGAAAATCCCATGTAGGCCAGTGTAGTACTAGTTTTGTAGTCTCAATGTACAAGTTTATGCAATATTCTCATGTTTTTACTATTCATGATCATTCAAGTTACATACAGTAAATGTCGACCTATAATATTATCTTATATTAACATCGTGAATGTTAACTAAATGTTAGGTTGCTATATATAAATAATGATATCTGTTTCAGCTAACTCTGCTGCCTTTGCATCAGGAATCTTATATTTCGGGTCATATTTCCCGTACTTTTTCCTCACCAACAACTATGAGACAATGAGCAGAACGGAAAAGTACCTGGCATGTCTTCTCCACAACATCGGCATGGCATTCGGCATCAAGTCAATGCTCATATATGAAGGAACAGGTGAGTTCAATGGATCAATGGTTGTTGTTTGTGCGTTTTATTTTTATACAAATTTATAGTTATGGCCAATTCATGCTAGGGTTTTAAATACCTTAACCATTATATATTGGAACGATTGTGAAGGAAGCAATGATTGCTTATACTAAGTCACCCTCGTTGGCACGATGTTGCACGAGAGTGTGGTCTTGTGTTGTGGGGGAAACCAGAGTACCCAGAAAAAACCCACTTGTCCGGCTTGGTGACCACTAACCAAACTCACATGCGCCCAGGCCGGGAATCTAACCCGGGTCGCCTTGATGAGAAGCGAGTGTGCTAACCACTGCGCTAACGGGACAACCGATCCTTATTTAAAAAGGACATGGTGCTGCAGAAAAGGGACAGGGTGGTAAGTGAGAAACAGTCTGTTTAATCAGGTTAAAAAGAACTTGAACATTAGGAATTGGGCAGAAAATATTTGAAATTGTGTTTCATTGAAGTAAAATTAGTTGTCAACTGCCAGATATGTTAGTGTGTATTAATTTATGATTTAGTGTAAGTTAACAATTATTAGAGTGCATTCAACCTTATGATGTACAGAATTTAAGTTTTGGTGTTAACAGGTTAGAATATATTGTAATCTTACAACAAACAATTTTCCTCAGAATGATATGGCATTAGGGAAATGGAATTGATTTTTTTCGTGCTAAGCTTTTCTATATAAAGTTATGTTAATCCAGTAGCATGTAGTGCGTTCAGTAAGGCGAGCGTTTACAAAACGCTACCAAATGTTTGTTGCAAGTGGGGAACCAAACAGCAAATGTTTTCAGTAAACATGTTTACTGAATGCATGGCAGGTTGTGATGAGACGCATTTATATTGCTTTATGTCAAGATCTGGCATAAAATTTAATGTAATTGTGTTGATCAGTCATTACGAAATGTTAAACTGTAGGAAGCAAGGTTAAAATGTGTTCTGTTTAATCAACATGCGGTTAGCAATTAGATACGGGTTATATTTGAGTTCATGGCAATGTATGAAACCATCGACTACAAATTGACTTAGTACTGAGCAAGTATTTCACTCGCAGGCCATCCTAGTGGTTAAAATTAAAACAAGCCCAAATTCATGCACTTCTAAAATGTTGGACAGGCTTGCTCAAAATCTTAATTTTACAAAGCCACAATTTTATTGATTTTATTTAGCCAAGTAAGTGTAAAACAGCATTTTCTTATGATATTAAAAGTCCCATTGTGATAACTTCTGCCCAGTGTAATTTGACGTAGGGATCACTTTTTCTAATTTCAATAAAAACCTTTTAAGCTTAACCATTTTTTAAGGGGATTTAATTTATTAAGCACTTAACTACTAGTGTTTCACCCCTAATGTTTCACCCCTAATAGTATTAGTAAGTAGTTCATAGAAATAGAATGTTGAATTGAAATGAATGTTGAATTGAAATTCCCAGAATTTTCAATGATAAAACACACTTGCCTTGTTCAGAATGTAATGGTTTTAATTTTAAAATACTGTATTTGAATTGTATTGATCTACAATGTTTATATTTTCATGAAATAGGAAGCTTTCATAAGGCTGTACTTTAGAGGTGTGTTTGAATTATTAATTGAATAAAGGTTATAAACAAACACAGAAAGTGGGCAGTTATGCTGAGTTGAGAGTGGCTAAGTCTGTTATGAAAAATTGTATCATTTTTTTTTATGTGTTTTATTCAGAATAAAGATGCATATGCACACAAAGCAGAAATGTTACATCATGAGAATTTCAGCCACCTATTAGGTTTATTTGTCAGCATGATTAAGATGTCTTCATGATTTATTCCTTTAATATATACTAAAGAAAAAAGGTAACTACAGTGCATGCATATTAACCCAATTGATAATGCCAAAGGAAGTACTACTTTGTGTCAGAGTTGCAATGCCATGTTATAGTAACTATGGACTGATGAACAGCATGTGATCATTGAAAGTCTTCAGGTTCTGATAGAATGATTCCTATTGTGAACAATTACTTTTTTCTGATATTTAAGCTATTATGTGTTATACAATATTCAACATCTTTCCTTCAGGTGAGGGAGCCCAGTGGAACAACTTTGCACAGCCGGCAACAGTTGATGACAACTTTGCATTGCTGGACGCCATGGCAATGTTGGTGGTTGACACGGTCATCTACATGTTTATTGCTTGGTACATGGATACCATTAACCCCGGAGAGGCTGGCATCGCTCAGCCACCATGGTTCCTTTTCAAGGTATGCATGCTCATGTGATCTTGGCCCACAGTCTAAAACATTTACCGAAATATGTAAGCACTGAAACATATGAATTGAATATCTGTAATCTTATCTTAATGATTGCCTATTGGACTATAACACTGATTTACCATGACTAACATGCATCTACAATATCAATTTAGAATTTGAGGCTATTTTAAATGTTAAAAGCTCCTACTCTTATGTTCTATTTCGATTAAAGAAATAGATGAATAATAGTTCTCCCTGATTGTGGAACTTTTAAAATACAGCAATTTTCGGAATACATGCAAGTAGCAAACCGTAGCTTTACCACACAAATAATGCCGTTTGCAGCGCCTTTTCAAATTCAGACTTATAATATGACAGAATAAGGGTTTTAGAAGCACTTCAACATAAACATTGTACAGTAGCATTTGTGATGTGTAAAGAAAGTGATTAAACTGCTATATATTCCTTTTTTGCTTTCTTATTTTGACAACGATCCATGAAGTTGGTGAAGATATTTACAAGAGTTGAAACCATTTTTAGTTACTTGATCATGAGTAACTTGAGTGTCTGTTTTGGCTGTACAACTATATCTCATGGAGAACACAAAGCATGGGTTAATAAAGATTGTTCCAACTATAAACTTAAATGATGTTGATTCTAACTTGAATTTTTCATGCATGTGTCTGTTTCCAAAAAGGAAGTAAAAGTTTAAGATTAAGCGTAATGGTTGCAATATCTGTTTGCTTGTAGAGGAGCTACTGGTGTGGTCTCTCATCCAAGGTGACTTTAGATTACATGCACGTATTTCCTAGATGTGCCACTAACTTAGGGTGTGTAGTGGGCATTCATGTTATGTACTAGCCATTTTATACCTTGGTCCATATTGACTCACGTCTCGAAAGTTTCAAACTCTAGACTCGAAAACATTCATCTTAATTTCCTTATAAATATATTGTCAGAAAATAATTTATGGTGAAAAATGTTGAGTGTGTTATAATGAACACTTCACTGTTTGTTAAACATGTTTGTCAAAATGAATCACAAAACACTTTTTTACCATTTATGTGTCTGTGTCTCAAACTGGACTCAAGTTGAAGTGAATATGGTCCAATTGATCAAGTTATATGGTAGTTTTCCATAGCAATTATATATCAAAAAACAACTTCATATCATCTGAAATATTGAATGGATCAAAAATACCTGTTTACAATGATGTATTCTCTCCTGATTCAATAAACTTCATTAAAAAGGTGAATCGTTCACCTCATTACAATGTTTCTATGCTGTTTCAGCAATCTGACAAAGATATTCTCATTATTGTATTGTTGCCATGGAAACCCTATTCTAAGATATCATCATTCTGCAATTGATATTGGAAGCTGGGAAATAATGATGATCTGAGTTTTATAAGCTTGTTAATATATAGTTTGTTAGATTAAGTAAAGCATCATTGCCATATAGGTATTGATTTCCAGAGCATCAAGCCTTGCTGTGTAGTTGCCTACCTCTGTATTAGCTCTAAATATGGGCATGAGGTAGCGGTGTCATGACTTTGATCCGAGAATGAAATATTGAACAATTACCTTCTGTCATTTTTGTATCATACCAATTACCAACCTTTCACCCAGATTTTATGCCATTCACTAGACATACAAATAAGGGACATAACCTTTATTTAGCCTTTAGATCCTTCTTTTCCCCATATATGTCAGTTCTCCTTTCTTGCGTTGTGTGTCTCTGTTGATCTTCTGTGGGCTTCCTAATTTTATCTTTACCTATGCTTGAACATATATGAAGGTATTTTTATGTAGAAAGGACCATAGATTCTATCAAGCCTCAAACGATCATCAGATAGAGTCTATCCATTTTGAAACTTTTCATTGAGCCAATGTGAACTACAAAGTATACTACAATTGAAATATTTCGATCAGTTATGTATTATTTGATGTCAACTGTGAATAAAAAAAATTGCTTGGAGATCGTTCCATCAAGAAAGTTAGATGTGATCTGATATGGTATGCTATACTGTTTAGAATCTATCCTAGATATGGCATTACTCCTGTGTTGTAGGTCGCCTGAAAAGACGACATATAGGGGTTACTTTTGTCGGCGGCGTTGGTGTCGGCGTCCGCGTCCCCTTTTCGCTTGCCCGGGGTATATCTCCTAAACTATTAGTGGTATCAACTTGAAATTTCATATGTAGATAGATGTAATTGAGGGCAAGTGCAGTGCACAAGAACTGTTACTCTTGCTTCCATATTTATAGAGTTATTGCCCTTCGTTATTTTTCATGCTTAAAGTTTTGTCTGGGGCATATCTTGTAGAATATAAGAGTTATCAACTTGAAACTTCATATGTAGATAGATCTCATGGATGGCAAGTGCAGTGCACAATAACAGTAAATCTTGCTTTTTTAGTTTTAAAGTTATTGCCGTTTGTTAATTTTCATGCTTAAAGTTTTGTCCGGGCTGCCATATTTTTAGAGTTATTGCCCTTTGTTAATTTTCATGCTTAGGTTTTGTCCATGGCATATCTCGTAACTATAGGAGGTATCAACCTGAAACTTATTCCGTAGGTATATCTGATTGAGGGAAAGTGCAGTGCACAAAAACTCTTGCATCTATATTGTTTAGAGTTATTGCCCTTTGTTAATTTTCAAGCTTAAATTTTGTCCGGGGCATTTCTCGAAAACTATAAGAGTTATCAACTTGAAACTTTATAGATAGTATTTATTGTGCTCATTTTTGCTTATATAACCAATTGCTTGCTCCTGGCTTAATGTTGTTACCTTCAGTTCAAATGCCACCTACACTTGAAAGTTAAATGGCAACATCATTGTCTATAAATGAATAAAATGCCAATCTAACAGCTATAATGTCGACAGTAAATAATTCGTCAGGCGACACATCCGACTCGCGGAGTTCTTGTTGATTAAACGGCCCCTTGATTTTATGTTATCATTATAATAAACAATGAAGACTTTTTTTTGCATTTTAACTGATTGTTCCTGTTTACAGCCGTCATACTGGTGTGGAGGCAAGGTGTCTGACTTGACCCTGATGAACAACGGAGAAGTGAACATCAACTCACCGCAGTTCGAGAGAGATCCCCCACATAGTAGGATTGGTATCAGCATTAGACATCTCAGCAAGGTTAGCACATACAATCTTACTTGTTTAACTAGCTCAGTTAATTAGCATACATCTTTATAGACCATATATAGCTTATCTCAGTTGATAAAATATCAACCAGGGGCCATTTCAGTAATGATTCCTAGAAGCAGTGTTTTCTTCTGGAGAGATTTGGATCAGTGCCGAACCACTGTTGAAAATCCCGCTGATCTTAGGATTCCTGATGAAAGGTCCCCAACTGGTATAAGTTGGTCACTGTAACTATGCAGTTTTAAGATGATATTATACACTAAGTTGTGTTTTGTCTGACTAAAAAAAAAATCAACACAATGTTATTAACGGACAAAACACAATATTCTTTAAATACAAGCAAAGCAATTTGGCCATTTTATGACTACATAATGTTTAATTTAATACAATTATGTGCCAAAATTTAAAAGAAATGGCTGTAGTTAAAGCAACTACTCGGGAAATCACCAGAAAATGATTATGTTAGAATTGCTCCAGTACTCCAAAAAACAATTGTTTATGTCACAAAATATCACATTAATAATTTTCGAAGAAAGTATTACTGTTTCTGTGTTGATGATAGAATAAAGATGTTTTAAATCACATTTGGATGTTGTTTATAATATTTTGAATTTTTTGTCCATCTTGATTTAGGAGTTTGAACCAGGGTTCATTCAGCGATGCAAAGTAAGAATGATAAATGTGCACACTGTGGTTTTCCTCATTCTGTTGACCACCGTAATGTAATGGTTGTAGTGATTCATTTGTCATTCTTTTCATTCCTGATTAATTATTAGTTTTTATTCCCCTACTTCTAAGACAAAGGCTTTTGATTTACTATTTTCTGTCCATTCACCCGTCCTTCTGTCATAAAATCTTGTGTCACAAATATTTGCCTATAATGTGTGGCTGTACGTAGTAATTGGAAAGTAAGGACTGTTGAGTTAATTAATAAATAGTCAATAGAGCATGCAATCATGTGTTGTGCGTATCTCCAAAAGTCTGCTAGGTGGAGCCAACTGGTAATTTTAGTTCAGCGACTATAGGCAAAATACTGATCCTTGCTTTTGGTTTAAACATATTTTATTTAACATATCTATATATCTATATATACATATAATACACGTTAAATATAATTTAAGTATTTGCATTAATATATTGAATCGGATTGAAATGAAAGAATAGCTTATAAAGTTTCTCTCCGTGAGAATTAAGTTACACATTATGCAGAGTAATGAGAAGGTTAGACAATTTTAATTACATGTATATATGTTGTTAATGAAAACATGCAGAATATTATCTTAAGAGAATGAAAGAAAGCGTTTGAAATAGTGTATAAAAATGATGATTTCGGTAACAAAAAGAAGAAAAGAGAGCATGGATGAAAACAAAAGTAGACAGAGCTAGAATATATGGAAGTTTGATGATAGTTAGATTGATGATAGTTGGGTACCTGTACCGTTTGGTAGAAAGGGTCAAGTCTGGGAATATAGCATAATCAGAAGCGTTTTGAGATTTTTGAGTTGCTCTCGTTGTTAAGGGTGGGATCACCGTTGGGAATGATATCAATGTCAACACGTGTGATTCTAGACATATCACAAATTAAGGTTTGTCTAATATCCGTATACAAGGGACAATGCAGGAAGAAGTGAGTACTACTTTCAAGTTCACCACATTTGCATAGAGCAGAAATTATTACGTTTTTGCAAAAGAGTTGATAGTTAAGGGCACTACAACTAGTACGCAGTCGAGCGTGGAGTACCTGCAAGCGACGGCTACCATTGTAACAGTATGGAGGGCAGACTGAAGATTGATTTGAAATAGATCTCTTGAAGGAAGCAATAGAAGGGCTGTCCCGCACATCCTGAGAAAGTTTATTCCATGCACGTACAGAAGAAGGAAGGAAAGAGGAAAAGTAAGAACTAGTACGTGACATAACCGTTCTTGTATTAGATGCATTGCGTAGTGGATAATTATGAGAACCAACAGTTTGGGGTGTAAGGGATGATAAATACTCAGGTACAAGGCCGTTGTCCATTTTATAGAAGAGACATAGTTTGTGATTGAGTCGTCTTTCTGAAAGAGTAGGCCAGCTCAGTTCCTTGTGAAGAACGGAAATAGATACTAGCTTTGTAGCCCCACAGACGATTCTACCAGCCTCATTTTGAATCTTTTGAAGTTCATTTTTTTCATAGTCTGTACAATTATCCCACAATGTATCAGCATATTCAAGAATTGGGCGAATGTATGAAAAATAGATAATTTCTAGACATATTCTGTCCAAACGGAATTTTAGCTTTCGCATGATGCATATGTGTTTGAGGGCCTTACTTCTAATGTACTCAAAGTGCTCGTGCCATGTACAGTCACTGGAAAGGACCAAACCAAGATGTTTGTGCGAGTTAGTTTCTGGAATAGTTAACTCGGGATAGAAACAAGGTTGTTGTTTTCGGGAAAACAAAATTGACATAGTTTTTGCAGGGTTAAGGTTACTAACCATTTATCAGCCCAAGTACTTATGCTATCAATATCCCTCTGGATTATTTCAGTGGCCTTCAGGGGCTCATCAACCAGAATGTACAGACTGGTATCGTCTGCGAATAACCTAATATTACTACCAATATTAACAACAATGTCATTTATGAATATAAGAAATAAAAGGGGACCTAGAATGGAACCTTGCGGAACACCGGCCTGAAGTGGGGCCCAACTAGACATGGAGCCAGGGAGAAATATGCGTTGCCTACGATTATTGAGATAGTCACAGAACCATGATAGTAAGTTGCCATGGACACCTGTGTCTTGAAGCTTCACAAGCAAACCCTTGTGCCAAACTTTATGAAAAGCCTTGCTAATATAAAAAAATACTGTTCGAACTTCAAGGCCATCATCTAATGCCTTGCAAAAAGTGTTGTAAAGGAAGGTAAGTTGATTAACAGTGGAGTCACCTGGCCGAAAGCCTGACTGAAACGAGGTTAGAAAGTTTATATCACGAAGATGGTTAAAAAAAATGTTTATATACTGCCCGCTCGAACACTTTTTCCATTGTATTAAGCAGGGAAATAGGACGATAGTTTACAGGAAGTGTCGGATCTCCCTTTTTGAAAACTGCACATACATTGGCATCTTTCCACTGCTTGGGAAACTGACCGGTAGAAAGAGATGTATTAAAAAGGGCGCACAGTGGGCGAGCTAAACAGTGCGAGCATTCTTTTAGTATTCGGTTGCTTATTCCATCAGTACCTGAGGCTTTGTTTATGGGGAGGGAGGTTACAATGTCGGTGATATAACTTGGTAGCAAAGTTATGTTATCAAGATTATAAATAATGTAGCGATTGTTTACCGGCGGAATGACATGACCACTATCGTCTAATAAAGATTGGTTTCTAAAATGTGTATTGATCAGTTCAGCTTTATCAGCGTCCTCTAGACACAGTTCTCTGTTAGTGGGATCTTGAATTGCATTGATACATGGCTTAGATTGAGGATTAAGAAAAGACTTTAAAATCGTCCACCAGCCTTTAGATTGGACAGACCCAGAACAAATCTTTTCCGAAAGATTAGAATAGTAAGTTTCCCTTGCACTCTGAATGGCCAGAGTGGATTTGTTTCGAAAACGTCGAAACTTATCCCAAAGTATAGTTGAGTTTTTACTTTTAGCATTTTTATAGTACCGTTTACGCTTGCGAATGAGATTTTTTAAATGCAAAGTCATCCAGGGAACGTCGTCTGGTCGAATAACGACTGTTTTAGTTGGGATACATCTTTTGGCGTGATTCAAAATTGCGTTAGTTACATTGTTAGTGTACGTATTAATATTTGCATCAGAAAGAGAGTCCCATTCAGTATTGTCGAGAAGACCTCGTAGCTCCTCGTAGTTACCCCTGTCGTAATACCATAATTGCCTCGGAAACGAGGTTGTCTTACACTTAGCGAATTTAAGTATTCCAAATATAGGACAATGGTACCGAATATTGGATGGGAGAAAAGGATCCCCAACACCCGAAGATATTAAGCTATTAGTGTTTGACGCGAAGATCAGATCTAGTGTGGATGAGGTATTTTCAATAAAGTGGGTCGGCTCGGTTATAACTTGCGAAAGTCCATAAACAGAACATAAGGTTTGAATACGCCTGGAAGAACTTGAGTTGCTTGAGTTGTAATTAAAATCACCAGTTATTATTACTTCACTGATTCCTGTATCAATGGCAAGTCCCACAGAGTCCTCTTTAGAATCACGATACACGCTAGATGAGTTTGGTGGTCTGTAAAATGTCCCAAATAGTAAACGCTTACGGCTTTTCAAAGTAATTTCGTCCCATATGCTTTCCAGGCAATTGATTTCTAAATGTAGGGGGCGAGTGAAGTGTATACTATCCTTGATAAATACACAAACACCACCATGACTGTCGCCTGGTCTATCACGTCTCTCGACCGTGTGATAACCAATGAAAGATATATCTTTGCAAGGGATTGATTCATTAAGCCATGTTTCAGAAAAAGCTATAATATCAAATCCATTCAATTCAGAGAAAAGTATATTAACCTTGTTTTGCAGGCTTTGTACATTGTAATGGATAAATGAGACGTGATGTTGTGACAAAAGGAGTTTTGATAAATCTGAACTGGATTCTGTTAAACATGATGAAAATGAATCGGGACCAGGATTACAGTGAACATCACCAGATAACAATATGAGCTGGACAATCCATAATTCAAATACAATGGCAGAGAAAACTGAGTAGACGGTTACAAACCATAACCTGTTACAACAGAGTTTTATAACATTAGGCTGGATCTTTTTTCCAGTGGTTGGCGTTGAGTGTGAAACGTGGTATGCCTTAAGAGAAAACAGGGCTAAGACGTTGAATAGGATTGGGATGGAAAATATTAAAACTATACTGATTTTCCAATATCCCCCGACGTATAACTTTGTCAAACCGGCTACTGACGACCAATTATTACACAGTGCATTCATGAAACAGAATGGATAAGAAACAGAAACAAAGTCACCGCCGATATCCGGTTGACGACATTAAATGTCACTAGCGAGTACCCATAAACTATCATAAGGCATACCCATAAACTATCATAAGGCAAGGAGCATGAAGACCAAAGTGTGAAGAAAAGAAAAGTTTACAGGATGATGGAGATCTAGAAATGTGAAAAGTAAGAATAAACAAAAAAAGTGATGTGTCATGTGGAAGAACCTAAGAGCGTAATAAAACCTTGGTCCTTAATAATGATGATTAATAGCAAATTTCTGAAAAACTGAAGTGTTAACAGATATTGATGTTAACAACAGTATTATGTACAAAGAATTACATATACCTGTATGCTAAATTAAAAGTTTCAATAATTTGTAACAAGTGATCGGTTCATAATTAGTTATGGTACAAAGTAGTTACATATGTATATATATATATGTATTAAATAGACTCTAAACACTTAATAGCTACAACAAAGTAATGATTAAGTGTTGTAACTATACATATGCACCCACAACAATAAATTGTTAGATGCGACTCAGTCAACCATTGACCTTGTATAGGCACTCACCAACCAACAGATTAGAAGCAATGATGTGCATCCAAATAATATTAGTATATGTTATATACTAACTTGATCAAAGGTTAACAATGATACAATTAATTTGGTACGTTACAATACTGTTTCAATAAATTAAATCATACAGTAAACTAAAATTATGCAGGAAGTTAAAGGCACATATTTTAAAGTTATAGTACACTAGATGTTTTGGTAAGAAGCGATATAGACCAGAAAAGCAAACATTTAAATATATACGGAATTAATTTAATATACTACATGTGTGTTAAATCAATTTGTAAATATACTGTTTCCAAAACAAAATTGAAGCAAGAAGTCGGAATATATATGATGTAGGTTATATGCACATCATTAATAATAATACAAAAGATGATGGGGTATTCAAAACTATAAACTATTGATTGAAGATATTTAAGTAAAAGCATGCTAAATTGTAAAGATACTACAATGATCATGTTAGTTTGTTCAGTACAAATACTGTTTCAATAAATTATCACGGGTCATGTTACCGTTAAGTGGTTTAGCACGATTTTATGTACTTAGGTGCTTTTACTGACCAAGTGGTTTAAATAAATAAATCCTCGATTAAAGCACCTGTGCTAGTTCATGACCTATGATAGCCTTACTGTTTAACAGTAAGTACCGTTATTAGTGTTTATCGATATAAAAGTACATGGTAAATTTAATGCAATGTATCTAATATACTTCAGATAAAATAAAACGTAACACTAGAGATGGTAAGTCACTGGGAGCCTGCCGAAGGGGTATTGATGTTGGGGTATTGGGCGAAGCACTGTCGAGTTCTCAAACTTAAGAAGATCGTTCGCTTTCGTGACTCTGTGGACGTTCATGTCATTGTCACGAAGCAAAATAGTGCCGTCAGATGTCCATGCGCTTTGAATTTGACGTTTGCGTGTGAGGAGCCTAGCTTTGAAGAACATGTTGCCTCGTGCTTTAGATAGATCCTCATTAATAAAGACCTTGTTATATAGTTGCTTCCCCTTTGCATTGGCTCGAATATTGAACAGTTTCTGGCGCGAGCGGTAAGACGTGAATTTTACTATGATGTCACGTGGTCTAATCATACGAGCAGACCGATCAGACCCCAGTGATGACCCAGGTACATATCGTTTTCCGACCCTATGCGACCTGTTGATCTCATCCATGGAGATTGAGCCTCCCAAGTCCGACACCATAGATATGACTATATCGTCGGTGACTTCCCCAGCGGCCTCCTTTATGCCCGATATAAGAAGGCTGTTTCTCCGGCTATATTGCTCGGAGTCATCGACTCTTGACTCGAGTTCTGATACCAGTACTTTCAGAAAGTTGTTTTCCAACTTTATGGTATCAAGCTCCTTGATAAGATTTTGATTGATTTTGCTTACTACCTTTGGAATAAGGGAATCAACCGCAGATTCGACTGCAGTTGTAATAGAACTCTGAATTTCAACAAGAAAAAGAGCCTTTAGATGATTTGATATGACAGTAATGTCATGCTGAGAAAGCTTTATGGAAGGACTGACGTCAGCAGTAGTGTCAGTGGAGTGTTCTGGAATGCTCGAAATGTCAAAAGACTCATGAGGCCTTGACTTTTTATTGTCTGTTGGCAGGTCCATTTCCGATGGATATGACCTTGTATAGGCACACACCAACCAACAGATTAGAAGCAATGATGTGCATCCAAATAATATTAGTATATGTTATATACTAACTTGATCAAAGGTTAACAATGATACAATTAATTTGGTACGTTACAATACTGTTTCAATAAATTAAATCATACAGTAAACTAAAATTATGCAGGAAGTTAAAGGCACATATTTTAAAGTTATAGTACACTAGATGTTTTGGTAAGAAGCGATATAGACCAGAAAAGCAAACATTTAAATATATACGGAATTAATTTAATATACTACATGTGTGTTAAATCAATTTGTAAATATACTGTTTCCAAAACAAAATTGAAGCAAGAAGTCGGAATATATATGATGTAGGTTATATGCACATCATTAATAATAATACAAAAGATGATGGGGTATTCAAAACTATAAACTATTGATTGAAGATATTTAAGTAAAAGCATGCTAAATTGTAAAGATACTACAATGATCATGTTAGTTTGTTCAGTACAAATACTGTTTCAATAAATTATCACGGGTCATGTTACCGTTAAGTGGTTTAGCACGATTTTATGTACTTAGGTGCTTTTACTGACCAAGTGGTTTAAATAAATAAATCCTCGATTAACGCACCTGTGCTAGTTCATGACCTATGATAGCCTTACTGTTTAACGGTAAGTACCGTTATTAGTGTTTATCGATATAAAAGTACATGGTAAATTTAATGCAATGTATCTAATATACTTCAGATAAAATAAAACGTAACACTAGAGATGGTAAGTCACTGGGAGCCCGCCGAAGGGGTATTGATGTTGGGGTATTGGGCGAAGCACTGTCGAGTTCTCAAACTTAAGAAGATCGTTCGCTTTCGTGACTCTGTGGACGTTCATGTCATTGTCACGAAGCAAAATAGTGCCGTCAGATGTCCATGCGCTTTGAATTTGACGTTTGCGTGTGAGGAGCCTAGCTTTGAAGAACATGTTGCTTCGTGCTTTAGATAGATCCTCATTAATAAAGACCTTGTTATATAGTTGCTTCCCCTTTGCATTGGCTCGAATATTGAACAGTTTCTGGCGCGAGCGGTAAGACGTGAATTTTACTATGATGTCACGTGGTCTAATTGTACGAGCAGACTGATCAGACCCCTGTGATGACCCAGGTACATATCGTTTTCCGACCCTATGCGACCTGTCGATCTCATCCATGGAGATTGAGCCTCCCAAGTCCGACACCATAGATATGACTATATCGTCGGTGACTTCCCCAGCGGCCTCCTTTATGCCCGATATACGAAGGCTGTTTCTCCTGCTATATTGCTCGGAGTGGTCGACTCTTGACTCAAGTTCTGATACCAGTACTTTCAGAAAGTTGTTTTCCAACTTTATGGTATCAAGCTCCTTGATAAGATTTTGATTGATTTTGCTTACTACCTTTGGAATAAGGGAATCAACCGCAGATTCGACTGCAGTTGAAATAGGACTCTGAATTTCAACAAGAAAAAGAGCCTTTAGATGATTTGCTATGACAGTAATGTCATGCTGAGAAAGCTTTATGGAAGGACTGACGTCAGCAGTAGTGTCAGTGGAGTGTTCTGGAATGCTCGAAATGTCAAAAGACTCATGAGGCCTTGACTTTTTATTGTCTGTTGGCAGGTCCATTTCCGATGGATATGACCTTGTATAGGCACACACCAACCAACAGATTAGAAGCAATGATGTGCATCCAAATAATATTAGTATATGTTATATACTAACTTGATCAAAGGTTAACAATGATACAATTAATTTGGTACCTTACAATACTGTTTCAATAAATTAAATCATACAGTAAACTAAAATTATGCAGGAAGTTAAAGGCACATATTTTAAAGTTATAGTACACTAGATGTTTTGGTAAGAAGCGATATAGACCAGAAAAGCAAACATTTAAATATATACGGAATTAATTTAATATACTACATGTGTGTTAAATCAATTTGTAAATATACTGTTTCCAAAACAAAATTGAAGCAAGAAGTCGGAATATATATGATGTAGGTTATATGCACATCATTAATAATAATACAAAAGATGATGGGGTATTCAAAACTATAAACTATTGATTGAAGATATTTAAGTAAAAGCATGCTAAATTGTAAAAATACTATAATGATCATGTTAGTTTGTTCAGTACAAATACTGTTTCAATAAATTATCACGGGTCATGTTACCGTTAAGTGGTTTAGCACGATTTCATGTACTTAGGTGCTTTTACTGACCAAGTGGTTTAAATAAATAAATCCTCGATTAACGCACCTGTGCTAGTTCATGACCTATGATAGCCTTACTGTTTAACAGTAAGTACCGTTATTAGTGTTTATCGATATAAAAGTACATGGTAAATTTAATGCAATGTATCTAATATACTTCAGATAAAATAAAACGTAACACTAGAGATGGTAAGTCACTGGGAGCCCGCCCAAGGGGTATTGATGTTGGGGTATTGGGCGAAGCACTGTCGAGTTCTCAAACTTAAGAAGATCGTTCGCTTTCGTGACTCTGTGGACGTTCATGTCGTTGTCACGAAGCAAAATAGTGCCGTCAGATGTCCATGCGCTTTGAATTTGACGTTTGCGTGTGAGGAGCCTAGCTTTGAAGAACATGTTGCTTCGTGCTTTAGATAGATCCTCATTAATAAAGACCTTGTTATATAGTTGCTTCCCCTTTGCATTGGCTCGAATATTGAACAGTTTCTGGCGCGAGCGGTAAGACGTGAATTTTACTATGATGTCACGTGGTCTAATTGTACGAGCAGACTGATCAGACCCCTGTGATGACCCAGGTACATATCGTTTTCCGACCCTATGCGACCTGTCGATCTCATCCATGGAGATTGAGCCTCCCAAGTCCGACACCATAGATATGACTTTATCGTCGGTGACTTCCCCAGCGGCCTTCTTTATGCCCGATATACGAAGGCTGTTTCTCCTGCTATATTGCTCCGAGTGGTCGACTCTTGACTCGAGTTCTGATACCAGTACTTTCAGAAAGTTGTTTTCCATCTTTATGGTATCAAGCTCCTTGATAAGATTTTGATTGATTTTGCTTACTACCTTTGGAATAAGGGAATCAACCGCAGATTCGACTGCAGTTGTAATAGAACTCTGAATTTCAACAAGAAAAAGAGCCTTTAGATGATTTGCTATGACAGTAATGTCATGCTGAGAAAGCTTTATGGGAGGACTGACGTCAGCAGTAGTGTCAGTGGAGTGTTCTGGAATGCTCGAAATATCAGAAGACTCATGAGGCCTTGACTTTTTATTGTCTGTTGGCAGGTCCATTTCCGATGGAGAAAGTAAAAGGTTACGTTTGGCGGCCGGCCCTGAGCCAACAGGCGTGGGCGTAGACGTACAGTGCTCCATATGTATTCATTTATAAAATTAACAATACGTATGTGTCCCTTTTAAAGTTCTGCAGTATACAATTTGATAGTACTTACATAGAAAACACCAAATGTCCAAAATCATCCATTTGTAAGTCCTCAAATTCACGATTTTCAAACATATACACTTCAAGTAACTTCACAGATTAATTATCACCATTTTTAAGTCCTTAGCTTGACTACAAACTCGAAATTTTGTTTATTTTAATGACCGCGAGAAAATACGTCTGACCATTTCAAGATTTAATCGATCTTAATTAATGAATAGGTTTATTAGACATTTATTTCCATCAAAAAGTAAAGAGCCCTATTATCCCTACTTTTCTCTCTTAATAGCCCTATTTTACCCTACTTTTTCAAAAAATTCCTCCTACTTTTATCCCTACTTTTTATTGGTCACTTGAAAGCCTGCATTTCTGGTTCATATAGATCCACTGATGATAAAACAACTAACAAGAATTGAATCATCCATAAGTTTACTTTTTTATAAATTAACTTGTTTACTTTTTTATCTTACTGTTGTGTCATTACCAGTCCTACATTCACGATTCTTTTTTAAGGATTGGATTGTAGTCCTCCTTATGTGACTGTTGTGTTTTCACCAAGTAGTGTAGTTTAAGATGTATTGTTCTTCATTCCCCACTTAATTTCTCATATACATGATTTTTAGGTTTTTTTCAGGAAAATAGTCAAAAAATTGTGATAGTTTTGGTGTCTTCTGCAAACACTTATACTTCGGCCTCAACACAAAAATAGTTCAAGATATTTATTTGAGATTTGTTACCCATGTACAAATTTTTTTGTCGTCAACCCATTGCTAACAACCTTAATGTTAATTGCTTTGCCTTGGTGTGGGAAATTGCTGTTGTAATTGTTGAATCAAAAAAAAATATTGCTAAACATTGACATTCATAAAAGCATTTTTACATGTACTAAACTTGTTTAATTCTTTTTTTAATTAAGTAAAGTTGATTACAGTACATTTGTAATATTACTTCCCTTTTTGTTAGCCATTGTATGTAAAGGTTATAGTTCATTCAGTAAACAACATGAATTATTATACATATACTTTATATTATTGTAATCTAGCTAATGGGTCACATTTTTCATTCTGGTGAATAATCTACATACCCATAATGTACAAACATCTTATTTAAGAACATTTTATTGTTGGAGCTTAGATTTGCTTTAGGGCAATAAATAAAACAACATTTGCATATGTTCTAAAGAAATTCAAGAACAAGGTGGCAGTGAGGGACACAACCATGAACATGTTTGAAGGTCAGATCACGTCATTGCTGGGACACAACGGTGCTGGCAAAACAACCACCATCTCCATGCTGACAGGTACACATTACACTAAGCCGCCATCATTGTCAACACTCTCCAGTAGTTTATTTTGAAAATACAACAGGAAAAAACAACATAAAGATAATTCCTATAAAGCCAGAGAAAAATATGTTTTAGATTCTCATCTGGGCTTATAAACAAAAACAAATTGATGGTGAATCTTGATTAAAAAATGTTATAAGCACGTGGTTTGTTTACATGTAAATCAAAGATGAGCAGACCTTATTCCCTAATAATTATTTTAGTATACCGTAAGTTTGCATAAATGTTTGACTTGGTTGATATCTTTTTATAATATCAATTTATCTGTTTAATATTAATACTCCTAAGTCCTTTTGAGATTCCTTAATGGAACATGTATGCTCTCGATAGCATTTGGGTGAATTAAAAAAAATGAAGCCTATTCCATTTTTGTTAATAACCTTTTATAACAGAGGTCCATGAGCTCAACATTAAGCTCATCAAGTGTGTTTAATGGTAAGTGTTGCTGCTGGAAAGTTTTATTCTGTTATCTTCACTTGTTAAAAATTGCCGAAGAATAAAGTCGCCAAAATGTCCTGAGTGTACTGATTTTTGCATGACATTTCAACTTCTCGGCCATTTTAAAATTTGAATGATACTTAAGATATATGGTATATGACCATTTTTTGCTGCTATTCATTTATTAGTATGTCTGCCATCAATACATTTGTATATTATCAGCCATCTTGGATTGAACAATTTAAGAGAGTCTTGAAATGAACATGACCAGTTAAATAATTTTGAGGGTGCAAATATGCACTAACCTCACCATTACAGGTTTAATATAACAATTTGATAATAATTTTATGTGTGAATGTATTTCCTTTCAATAATGTAATATTTGAACCTTGAAATAAAACAACAATTAGGCATCACTTTTCTTTTATGAATAAGCTAATATGTTACTTGACTCGGCATTGTCCTGAGTGTACGATTTGGAACACAATTACCCTAAAAATGCCCCCGAAGGTGGGCATATTAAAATCGCACTGTCCGTCTGTCCGTCCGTCCGTCCATTTGACTCAATAACTCCGAATATTATGGACAGATTTTAAAATAACTTGCCACATGTGTTTGGCATACCAAGACAATGTGTCGCGTGCAAGAACCGTGTCCCTACCTCTAAGTTCAAGGTCACACTTAGGTGTTTATTCACAATGGAATGCTGCATATAATGACATAGAGTATAGATTGTCGTGTCCGGGCTGTAACTTTTCCTTGTATGGACAGATTTTAAAATAACTTGCCACATGTGTTCGGCATACCAATACGACGTGTCGCGTGCAAGATCCGTGTCCCTATTTCTTAGGTCAAGGACACACTTAGTGTTTATTCACAATGGAATGCTGCATATAACAACATAGAGTATAGGTTGTCGTGTCCGGGCTGTAACTTTCCCTTGTATGGACAGATACTAAACAGACACTACAAAAACAATGCCTGTGATGGGGCAAATGATGTTTTATTGCTTCAAAATGACATTGACAAAACAACTGACACCATTTAAGCTATTCACACAGCTGTTTATATATATATATATAAATGCATAAAAGGCTTTGAAGCTATTTTTTGTTTTGTTTTATAATTGGGATTATTTAATAGAATTTTTTAAATATTGAATGTAAACATTGCAGTACATCAGTGTATGAAAGTATTAGGTCAGGGCATGAATGTTAGTGATGTTAAAATGTGTTTAATTACACCTATGAACCGTAATACTAAAATATTCAATCTCTAAATATCAGGTTTCCTGGAGCCCACAAGTGGTACAGCGATCATTGACGGAGAGGACATACGGACGGATATAGACAAGGTGCGACGTAACCTCGGCCTCTGTCCACAACACAACATTCTCTTTGATCTGCTTACAGTGGAGGAACACCTGTACTTTTTTGCTAAGGTTTGCATACAAATAACACTCAGTTAGATTTTAATGTCATGTCAAACTTCTGAACAAGCCTTTTCTATCTACATGTACATGTTCAATATTGGTTAAAGGAAAATGCCAGGAATGGTTGCAGTAGCTACATCTGGCTATTAAGCTCCCATTTAGAATCTGTTGAATCAATTGATAAAAGGCTGAAGCTCATGCTGTCATCTTGTGAGGTTCTCCCTTACTTTGAACTTGTGGCGCAACAGGTTGATAAATGCTCTCTTTGACCTTGTGGCGCAACAAGTTGATAAGTGCTTTCTTTGAACTTGTGGCGCAACAAGATGATAATGGCTTTCTTTGACCTTGTGGCGCAATAAGTTGATCAGTGCTCTCTTTTTTTCCTTGTGGCTCAATGGGTCGACAAGTGCTCACTTTGACCTTGTGGCTCAATTGGTCAACAAGTGCTCTCTTTGACCTTGTGGCTCAATGGGTCAACAAGTGCTCTCTTTGACCTTGTGGCTCAATGGGTCAACAAGTGCTCTCTTTGACCTTGTGGCTCAATGGGTCAACAAGTGCTCTCTTTGACCTTGTGGCTCAATGGGTCAACAAGTGCTCTCTTTGACCTTGTGGCTCAATGGGTTGGCTAGTGCTCATTATTCTTTTTCCATTTACAGTTGAAAGGCTGTGACAGTAAGCGGGCAGATAAGGAGGTTGCTGAGATGATACAGGTCCTTGGACTCGAGTCAAAGAGGGATGCCAGGTCCGAGACCCTGTCTGGGGGACAGAAACGTAAACTCTCTGTGGGCATCGCTCTCATTGCTGGCTCTAAGGTAGGACTTTCGTCTGCATTGCAAGATGGTTACAATTATTGGAAAATTTTATAAATATATTATTTTTCCAATGAGTTAGAGGTTTTGTTACCACCATTTTTAGGGGGTAAAAAATATATAATTAAACATATACAGACTGGTGACACCAGTGTATACGGTACCTTATTTTATGGACCGCAGAAATTGTTATTTAACATGACTTTGTCTCCATGAATGTTTGTCTCATTGAATATCGCTTTTACCTCTTTTGGGCCATAAAACAGAAAAGTCAATAATGGTATATTATCTTCTAAATATCTTGGTTACGAAAGAATAGATTAAAACATGGTTTGGAATTCTGATGTTTAGGAATTTAACCATGATGATTTATTGTTATAGCATAAGAATGACAACTTAGTGACAACAGTTTATAGTGTATACTCAACCACAGATTGTTATCTTGGACGAGCCCACATCAGGTATGGATCCGGCAGCACGTCGACAGACATGGGAGATCCTGCAGCGATACCGCGAGGGTCGGACAATCATCCTCACCACCCACTTCATGGACGAGGCCGACATCCTTGGAGACCGCATTGCCATCATGTCTGACGGTGTCATCAAATGCTGCGGGACTTCCATGTTCCTCAAGAAACTCTATGGTTGGTCTATGTGTCCTTAAACACTTTTTAGTTTAAACTTAATTTATTTTACAATGTTTGTGAAAAAAGTCATATTAACTTATGCTTAGTCACTCCCATTGACACAATGTTCAGTCATTGAAATTAGACTTTTGGATGAACAAGCCCGAATTCTAATACTATTGCTTGGCATCAAATTTTTTAACAAGCCCTGCTATATAAGTTTTAAAATTTGAGCAAGCCCGAAAGACATTTTACCAGTACAGGGCTTGCGGGCTTGTGCTAATTTCGACCACTGAATGTTGCGCAACTATGGTCTTGTGTTCTTTGGGAACCTGGAGCAAACCCACTTGTCTGGCTTGGTGATCACCAACCAAACTTCAAATAGGCCCCGGCCGGGTATCGAACCTGGGTCGCCGGGTATTTTATATATCTATAATTATTATTTTGAAACATTTATACCTGAAAATTAATTTCTGATAAGAAAGATAAATCTGGATTTAAAAATAAAAGAAAATAAATATATCACAGAAAGTGCAAGGGAAAAGTTTATTATTTTAAGCCTATATTGTGAACTTTTCTCCTTGAGTACTACACATGTATTCAGTTAATTCTTAGAAAGCTTAACACCCATCTGCAATTTCTGCTATAGGTGCCGGTTATCACATGGTCATGGTAAAGGGTGCACAGTGTAACGTCCAGAAGCTCACAGAACTCGTGCAAGCCCACATCTCTGGTGCAACCCTGGAGAGCCAGATCTCCGCTGAGGTCTCCTACCTACTGCCCTTCAACGAGTCACGCAAATTTGAGGCCCTCTTCCAAGAGGTGGAGGGGAAAATGAAGGAACTTGGTGTCAACAGCTTTGGCGTGTCCGCTACTACCATGGAGGAAGTTTTCCTCAAGTAGGTTTTTATTTTTTGCTTTTTTCATTATAGCTTGGTGCTGTGATTACCAAAAACATATAACAATTGCTATATCTAAAAATTCATTCAAGATATTACATTGATTAAATGTTACGTGTTACAATATAAGTGTCTGTAGCAAAGCCCATACCTCTGTTCCTCTGTTGTTAAATTATGCCAATTCATCAACAACAACTAAAAAAAGTGGCATCGGTCATAAGAAATATAATTCAATGATAAATTTGTCCTCGAAAGAGAAAGATAATTTGTTCAAGTATATTTATGCCCTTTGAGGTATTTGCTATGAATCATTTTCCTTAAGATTCCTGATGAATCATACATAATTACATATACCATAATCATCTCTCAATAGTGTATGTTGATAGCAGTTGTCGGTAGATGTCAAATTGTGCTAATTAGTAATTGAATAGATTGCTATTGAAAAATCTAACATTATGGTGCCTGTGTACAAACCATAATATGGCCCCTTAAAAGAACAAAAGTCAAACTATGCAAATCTCTAACAGGGTTGGAGAGGGAGTCGCAGATGAAGATGAGGCCAGCCCAGGAATACCCAACCCTGCGTACGAAAACATGGAGCACCAACAAAGCTCAGGGGCCATGGAGAAGAGGGTAAGACTGCCGCCTATTGACCAACATTTGAGGCCCAGCATGGGACGTGATGAGAAGGTGGGATAGCTGATTACCCAATCCATGTGATCATCTTTAGTTTACATGCATTCAAAGCATGTTTAGGTGTTTAGCAAATAACATAGCTTAGTCTTAACTTTGATTATTTTGCTTAAAAAAAGAATGTTGCTTTTTGATAATTAATCAAACAACAAAAACAGACTGAAGCACTTTCTACATAAATGATGTAAAACATTACTTAAAGTAAACCTTAACTATGAATGTTAATAGATTACTTGCTTCCCTTTTAAAAAACGATATTTTGATATAGACTACCGTAACTCTGTTTAGTATAGATGTCTTCTAGTTACACATGCAATTCAGATCAGTCTCAATTATTTATCTTTAAGTAACAACGTTATTTACTCTTCAACCAACATGGAGGTATTTTTGCATCAATCATCATTACTCAACTCAATATGGATACCAATATATGTACTATTATTGTCAGAGGACTAGGTAATAAAGAAAAAAGGCTGCAAATATTCCAACAAAATTTGATGTTCTATCTTTTACAAGAATATAATGGAAAGGTCTCTGTTTTTTTAGTGATGTCTGGACAAACAGTGAATGTGTTGGATTTTTTATAAATCCAAACTTTACTATTGGTGAAATTAAAACATATCAAATTTAAATAGGAAGAATATTGGCCATTGAACTCTCAATCAACTCTAAAGAGTATACCATAATTAATATATATGGGCCTAACACAGACGATATAAAAGTTTTAATATCTGCAATACTTTATACATAAAAGCTCTGACAAGCGCATACTAATAGGTGGCGATTTTAACACTACTATTGATGTTAGATTAGATAAGAAGAACGGCAATCATAACAGGCCTAATTGATGTCGGACTTTTATAAAAAAAATATCAAAGACACTTATTGAATTGATATATTTCGTATAAAACACCCAGACAAAAATTTTTTTACATGGCATTTAAACTCCGATCAAGTATACATTGTTGATTAGATTATTTTTTTAATATTGGATTCCATTCAAAATCTGATAACTGATTGTTGTATACGCACAAGTTTCAGAATTGATCATGCATTTGTTGGTTTATGACTCTGTACACTCGAAAACAATTGTGGACCAGGATAATAACGTCCCTCCGTCTGTCCGTTCGTCCGTCCTTCCGTCCGTCCGTGTGTCCGGCTCAATAACTCGTGTCCGGGCTGTAACTTTCACTTGTATGGACAGATTTTAAAATAACTTGCCACATGTGTTCCACATACCAAGACGACGTGTCGCGTGTAAGACCCATTCCCCTACCTCAAAGGTGAAGGTCACACTTAGTGTTTATACACAATGGAGTGCTGCATATAGGACAAAGAGTATAGGTTGTCGTGTCCGGGCTGTAACTTTCCCTTGTATAGACAGATTTTAAAATAACTTGCCACATGTGTTCCACATACCAAGACGACTTGTTGCGTGCAAGACCCGTGTCCCTACCTCAAAGGTCAAGGTCACATTTAGTCTTTATTCACAATGGAGTGCTGCATATAGGACATAGAGTATAGGTTGTCGTGTCCGGGCTGTACTTTTCCCTTGTATGGACAGATTTTAAAATAACTTGCCACATGTGTTCCACATACCAAGATGACGTGTCCCGTGCAAGACCCGTGTCCCTACCTCTAAGGTCAAGGTCACACTTAGGTGTTTATTCACAACAGAGTGCTGCATATAAGGACATAGAGTATAAGTTGTCGTGTCCGGGCGGTAACTTTCCCTTGTATGGACAGATTTTAAAATAACTTCCCACATGTGTTCCACATACCAAGACGACGTGTCGCGTGCAAGACCTGTGCCCCTACCTCAAAGGTCAAGGTCACACTTAGTCTTTATTCACAATGGAGTGCTGCATATAGGACAAAGAGTATAGGTTGTCGTGTCCGGGCTGTAACTTTCCCTTGTATAGACAGATTTTAAAATAACATGACACATGTGTTCCACATACCAAGACGACGTGTTGCGTGCAAGACCCGTGTCCCTACCTCAAAGGTCAAGGTCACACTTAGTCTTTATTCACAATGGAGTGCTGCATATAGGACATAGAGTATAGGTTGTCGTGTCCGGGCTGTACTTTTTCCTTGTATGGACAGATTTTAAAATAACTTGCCACATGTGTTCCACATACCAAGATGACGTGTTGCGTGCAAGACCCGTGTCCCTACCTCTAAGGTCAAGGTCACACTTAGGTGTTTATTCACAACAGAGTGTTGCATATAAGGACATAGAGTGTAAGTTGTCGTGTCCGGGCGGTAACTTTCCCTTGTATGGACAGATTTTAAAATAACTTGCAACATGTGTTCCACATACCAAGACGACGTGTCGTATGACAGACCCGTGTCCCTATCTCAAAGGTCAAGGTCACACTTAGCTGTTTATTCACAATGGAATGCTGCATATATAAGGACATAACAGTGTCGGTTGTCAACTATGGGTGGTATTTTTTCTATGTTTAGAGGCAATTTAAAATAACTTGCCATATGTATTTGACATGTAAAGGCAAGATCAAATTTTCATGTACTGACCTTGTTCATAGGTCAATGTCACAATCGGGGGCATTCGTTACATACTGTGACAGCTCTTGTTAATATTGTTTTTGAATTTTTTTTTGTATTGAGCATGAACAACAGAAACACTATAACAACTTTTACATTCTTTTTGAACTAGTATGTAAAACTAAGAGAAAAACTAGATTGGAAACAGCTCTTATCAACATTCCAACAAAAGAAACTTCCAGGAAAATGGCATTTGCTGAATAACTACAACAATGCATAAATACCTTCTTTATTCTTCCTATCCTATCTACCCTTCTTTCTTATTTTCATCTTACTATTATTTTTTTCTTTAACACTTAGATATTGAAAGATTATATACTTATATAATAGTAGTCATCAGTATAGACTATTTTGTACAATATTTTTTGCATGTGATATCTTTCATATACCAATAATTAAAAAAAACAAGTACATGTGTATTATATAATTCAAATAACTAGTACTCTATATAAATGTCTCAATGATTTGTTTACATATATTTGCAATGTGCTGTGTTGTTTATTTTTTGTAAGTATTGAATAATGAAAAAAGAACATAGCTTTGGAATTGGACATCAAAGTTTTTTATCTGAAACATACATTTTTCGTTATGCATGATATTAAATAAATCATGATTAGATATTCAATATTTTTTGTTACTAAAGTCAGTTCAATATATACTTAAAACCTTTAATTCCTCACATAACTAGGCAGTAATGTAAATTTCTGTTGCTATAGGGGATACTGTTTATTGAAATATTTTGACATTTTGTTCATGAACTCTTCTACAGAATGTGAATGGATTTTCACATGTTCCTCCCCCAGCTGCACCAGCTGTGGCTTTCGAAAATGGCTTTAACCCGAATGGAAAGAAGGAAAGCATCATCCCAATGAAGGAACCACAAGTGAATTATATTGGTGAGTAAGAATGGATCACCATGCAAGAGCGATTCTTCAATTTTAGTTCCCCAGGTTTTACATCTTCTTATTACACACAGGGGCAAGAAACATTTTTTTTGTATATTTAAGCCTATATGTATATATATAGAATAATCAAAAAGAAAATAATTTGTTTCTGCCCCCTGTGTTATTACACATAATACTTTAGACAGTAATGAGGTTTAAGTCTGTTGGATTGAAAGTGACATTGATTTATTATAAGCTATGTATTATACCCTGAAATATATTACTTTAATGTTGATCTTGTTCAAGTTATTCCCTATCTTTTGTTCTGGAGATTGTAGATTTCTCTATACGTCAAGATCAGTCTAAAATTTAGTAAATGCTTTGGAAATCTCTTGAAAAAATATCATTTCAATGAATGGCAAAGCAACTTTTGCTCTCTAAAGACAAAGTGCAAGGTCACAACACAATTTACACAGTTAGTTAGCATTATAATAGCAAAGTTGAAATATGTCAATTTCAGCATACAATGCAGGCATCAGGAAGAACACTGGACTATCCCTTACAATGCAGCAGTTTTATGGTATGTTAGTGAAGAAGATGCTCCACGCAGTGCGGAACCTCACAGTGGCTGCCGCCCAGCTCCTTCTACCCATCATATTTACTGCCCTCGCTCTCTCTGTCGAGAAAGCCATCCCCTCCATCGGTGACTCTCCAGCCCTTGCTCTTAACCTGGCCCCGTTCTCAGACTACGATGTTGCCTACAGCGGGGGTGTGAATAGCAACACAGCATCTAATCTATTTGCTACAACATTCAAAAATCAATTTTCAAAAACATCTGATGTTGATAGGACAGCATACGCAACTATGGATGATTACTTTGCTAGAAAACAGAGTGAAGCTGGAACTTCAACTTTCAACAGGTTTGTGTTTCTGGTTTTAAAGCTTGTAAAATTATACTTGTAATTTTGTCAGTTTAGTTAATGAATGTTCTCTGATGATGATTTATACAATATTTTGAATGCTAGTAAAAGATGAATTGAATTACAATGAAGTTTCACCTTATAAAACATTTTTTTCAGGCAGTATATAATTGCTGGAGACTTTGATTACAACAGCACTAGCACACTGACTTCAACAGCCCATTTCAATGGCCAGCCTTACCATAGTACAGCCATCGCCTTACACTACATGATGAACAGCCTGCTGCATCATGAGGTCAATGATTCTACCAGTTTACAGATCACCAACCATCCTTTCCCCAAAAAGGCATCGGACAATGTCAGGCGAATCTTCTTTGCGACTAACGGAACTGGATTCACAATTGCTATTTCCATACTGTTTGGTATGGCATTCATGGCAACAAGTTTTATCATTTTCTTGATCAAGGAGCGCTCAGTTGGAGCCAAGCATCTACAGTCAGTTAGTGGGGTGGGGCCACTGGCCTACTGGCTGTCCGCGTTCGTCTGGGACATGATAAACTACCTGATACCAGTGCTAGTCATCCTCATACTATTTGCGGCTTTTGGTACAGATGCTTTTGTGAACGACAATCGTCTGGGCATTACTTTCCTGGTATTTATGCTCTATGGTTGGTCTGTGCTGCCGTTTGTCTACATGATGCACTTCTTCTTCAAGGTTCCATCCACCGGCATGGTGGCTGTCTCAATGATCAACTTACTCACAGGTAATTTTCTCAGCCAACTTGGTTAAGATTCAGATGGCTTAATTATGCGATAGATTATATAAAAATGAGTTAGCTTCTCTGTAGAAGCTGTAGTGTTCAATAGAATAGGTTTCCAGAAAGTGTAAGAGCTTGGAATGGAATATACCAGCTACATAAATATTTGTAGACTATTTAACTGTTTATAACAGCAGAGGGTTAGACATTGAAGACTTCATTTAAGATCTTATAGACATTTATTTTGTAGATTGTAAATAGGTAAATTATAATAGCAAGATAAATTTAGTATTATGAAAAATATTGAACATTAACATCCATATTGCACAGGTCTGATACTCCTACTGGCATCTTAAACACGCAGAAAAGCTTTCAAAAATTGTAATTATAAGCAAATGCTTTTTATTATGCAACATATATTGCTTTTTCCTGCAGGGTTGATATTCCTGTTGACATCATACACCCTGAGTATCCCGCAGCTAGGAACAGAGAAGATAGGGAAGGCCCTGGAGGTTATCTTCATCATTCTCTTCCCTAACTACAACCTTGGCCTCGCCCTGATGGACATGTACACAAATGCAGGCTACAAGGATACCTGCGGGCCTGTGCGTGACACGCTGTGTAAGCTGATAGAGACTGGTACTGGCCGCTTCGCCAACCAGACAAACCCTTGCTGCTTCCCAGGTAACTATTGTCAAATGGTTAAATGTACTGATATATAGCTTTTTAAATCTGTCTATTTCGGTTAAGTAAAAGAAGGCAAATACATGTACTCTTTGTTTTCTTTGGTAGATTTCTTAAACATATTACTCCAAAACAATTTAGTGACAAGAATGTGTCAATGTTATATGAATACAATATTAAAATGCTTTAAATATGAAATCTCCTTACATTTCACATTGACTCCGATTTTTTGTTATGTATGATACTTGAGATATGATACTGTAAGGTATGATACTGTAAGATATGATACTTGAAGGTATGATACTGTGAGGTATGATACCGAAAATATGATAGTGGAGATATGATGCTGGAAGGTATGATGCTGGAAGGTATGATGCTGTGAGGTATGATACTGAAAAGATTTATACTGGAGATATGATACTGTGAGGTATGATACTGGGAAGATTGATACCGGAGATATGATACTGTGAGGTATGATACTGGACAGTATAATACATTGAGGTATGATACTGGGAAGATTGATACCGGATATATGATACTGGACAGTATAATATTGTGAGGTATGATACTGGGAAGATTGATACCAGAGATATGATACTGTGAGGTATGATACTGGACAGTATAATACTGTGAGGTATGATACTGGGAAGATTGATACCAGAGATACGATACTGTGAGGTATGATACTGGACAGTATAATACTGTGAGGTATGATACTGGAAAGATTGATACCAGATATATGATACTGTGAGGTATGATACTGGACAGTATAATACTGTGAGGTATGATACTGGGAAGGAGGATACTGCAAGGTATGATACTGGAATGTACAACCTTTATGCTATGCTAAAACTGCAGGTGTTGGTATTAATAAAGACTTTTAAGGGGGAATATTGACTTGTTTTTCAGACCACTGCGGAGCAGACAGTGAAGCCAGCACATGTTTCACATACTATGATGATTTCCTGAACCTGAACAAGCCTGGCATAGGCAGGGAAGTCCTGCTTATGGTCATACAGGTAATAATATGTGGTTTTGTAATATTACGAATGAGAGGTGTGTGATTTATCTGTTTAGAGCAAAAAGGTCTTATCAACCTTATTATGTCTTCACTTCTACTAAGATAAGATAAGATAATTATAACCCCTATTTGAGGGGGTATATAGGAGTGAGCTTGTCGGTCGGTCGGTCGGTCTGTCGGTTTTCATGGTTTCCGGACGATAACTCATGAAAGGCTAGACAGATTTGAAAATATTTTGGTACACAGGTGTAACATCAGAAGATACAGGTCAAGTTCAATATTGGGCTGGTGGGGCCAAGGTCAAGGTCACTGTTACTAAAAATAGAAAAACGGTTTCCGGACGATAACTCATGAAAGGCTAAACAGATTTGAACAATTTTTGGTACACAGGTGTAACATCAGAAGATACAGGTCAAGTTCGATATTGGGGCTGGTGGGGCCAAGGTCAAGGTCATTGTTACTAAAAATAGAAAAACAGTTTTTGAACGATAACTCATGAAAGGCTTGACAGATTTGAACAATTTTTGGTACACAGGTGTAACATCAGAAGATACAGGTCAAGTTCGATATTGGGGCTGGTGGGGTCAAGGTCACTGTTACTAAAAATAGAAAAACGGTTTCCGGACGATAACTCATGAAAGGCTAGACAGATTTGAAAAAATTTTGGTACACAGGTGTAACATCAGAAGATACAGGTCAAGTTCGATATTGGGTCTGGTGGGGCCAAGGTCAAGGTCAAGGTCACTGTTACTAACACTAGAAAAACAGTTTCCGGATGATAACTCATGAAAGGCTAGCTAGACAGATTTGAACAATTTTTGGTACACAGGTGTAACATCAGAAGATATAGGTCAAGTTCGATATTGGGGCTGGTCTTTATTTAAAGTTGGTTATGATAAACATAAATAACTAGCTGATAGCTATTTTCTGACATAATAGATTATCCAATAATAGACAAACAAAAGACCTGAAATGATTCAAGATCATAATATCACGTGTTAAAATGTTAATACATATTCACATTACATGCATAAAGCAACTAAGCCACATTTCAACTAAAACTATACATTTGTTATACAAGCACTGAAGGGAGACATACTTCTTTTGGCATGGTTGTCTGTCTGTTTGTCTGTCTGTCTTTTACAAATTTGTGTCAACAGTATCACTAAGTTGACTCTGGTTTGGATAATGGCTCTTGCTTTTGTGACAAAAGAAGTGGGGTCATCTATGTCCTATGGATTCTAGATTGTATTGCGATCACTTTTAGAAAACATTTCTGGAAATATCTGAATATCTGAATATTTGGTGTAAAAAAAATTGTCATGCGTTAATTGCATGCTTTTTTTAAAGTCATTTTATTTATTGAATTTCAGGGCTTTGTGTATTTCATAATTGTGTTGCTGGTGGAATATGGAGTGTTCCGTAAAATTCAAAACAGATTGAATGGGAGAACTTCATCATCTGTTGGGTCTCAGGTATGTACATACAGATGATCTACGTCGCATTTATGTTGTTAATGCTGTTGAGCAGTTCTAAGAGAGAAGAATGAGTTTTTCAAAGGAACAGGAATCAGCTTGTTATCATTAAATAAAGATATTTAGTCGATCTTAAAAATATCAATTGCAATAAAAATTCTAGGCAATATTAAACAAGACTAATGCTGTTTTTATGTGTTAACTCTATTGTTGGATCTAAGCAAAGAGAAGGGCAGTGTTGTATATGTGGTCAGGGGCGTACCTGAAGCATTTTGAAAAGTACGCCCATGCACTTAAGCGTGGTTAAAAGGTAAAGGTATTTCTATATTCTGGACGCAATATGATATATGGGGTTTGAGCGGGACCGATATATCCCCTGACGTGGGACTTTTTACTGGCCATTTTGCGGAAACCTTAATTCATTTGTACGCCTTGGCTTACTGGAGTATGCCTAGGTAAACCCCTGGTGGTGAAACAGATGATCAGCCTTTTTTCCTATTCCCAGCATTCATTAGATTGTCCTTCCCTTTCAAACCATGATTTATCTCATATCATCCTTAGTTGAATCTAAATCGTTGAGAAAAAGACAGCGATATGTAGCTACAGAGAAAGGGAGCCGCCCTTACCTCTCTAGCATTCCTTAGATTGTCTGTCACTTTTATAAAGATGATTTATCTCATATCATCCTTAGGTGGACCTAAATGGTGAGGAGAAGGACAGCGATGTGGCAGAGGAGGAAAAGAGGATTAACCAGACCCCCCTGTCAAACCTACAGCAGTCAGATGCTCTCATTTTCAAGGTGGGTATACACACTTGCTTCTGATATTTGTTTCGTGTATTATATGTATCATTCTCAAAACTGAATCAAATTTGTTAAGTTCTAAATTCATATAAGTTTTATAACTCAATCTGTATGTTATTGATTTAAATCCAAGTATTATTAAAACAAGAAGAGTCAAAAACAATGATTGTTACATCTTAGCAGATTCATGTTGATTGTTATAAAGCCAAAACAGCACAGCTATATGTACTTTCCTTTAGCAGAAAAAGGAGAATTAAATGAGTGTCATTCTTTCTGTTGATGATGTTACTCAGGGTGTGAAGGAGAAGCAAAAGCTGTTCCTGAATAGATTCTGTTACATAACTGTGTTAAAAGTAAGGTTATGCTATTGCTGTTTCAGAACGTGGAAAAAGTGTATGGTACAGGTATTGGTTTCCGTGCTGTGAAAGGCGTGTCCTGTGGAATTCCAAAGAATGAGTGTTTCGGTTTGTTGGGACAGAATGGAGCCGGCAAGACAACCACATTTAAGATGCTGACAGGAGACGAGCCCATCTCATCAGGCAATGCGTACCTTAACCAGTACTCCGTGAAAGGAGACTTAAAACAGGTACACAAAATTCCTGGGTTTTAGAAATGTTTAAATAAACTTGGTTCAATGCTAGTTTACTGTTAGGAATGCAGAATTGTGCTTGTTATAATTCATGTGGTGTGCTCATGTAGGGATTTATAAAAATGGTCTTCTACAATTTAAACAGCTGTTTACTTTGGATACATCTTCAGAAAAATGTTGTGCCTTACATTAAACATTTTTCGTAAGAACATTAAGAAGGGGTTCTAATGACACATGTACATTAAAATGTCTGTTTAGGTATCAGCATTAGGTATTTTTTATTACCATGATGCTGGTTTTCATTAAACCATTTGATTGACCAATAAATAGATTAAATGTCATCCAATGGACTCTGAAATCTACCTGCAAAAAGTGACGAGGCAGAGAAATGCTCCAATAGACATCAAGTTTATTACTGATATTTTTCTCGTTTACTCAACCAGGTTCAGCAGAACCTCGGTTACTGCCCACAGTTTGATGCGCTGATTGACCAGATGACCGGGCGGGAGACGCTGTACATGTACGCGAGACTCCGGGGCATCCAGGAGGAGCAGATCAAGGACATTGTTAACCAGGTTATTGACGTCATGATGCTGGACAAGCATGCCGACAAGGAGTGCGGAGTGTACAGGTACCATGGCAACTCTGTTGCTGACCCTTCGTACATGTATTAAGTTATTAACTGATTCTGTATTTGATTTTTTGGAAAAACAAGTGTTTCTCTATTCCTTATTTAAAGAGCAATGATATGGTAAAGAAAATGAACTCTAGGAGTGATTTCGTGTTATGCTTTGCTGGTGCTTCAACTGTGTACCTTCATTTTGCATTAAAACAGTATGACGTTTCAGTATTTGATTGCCCCATTCTTTGAAAATTACATTCTGAGTTGTGATGTTACTAATCAAGAATAAACGATCAGAATTCATTCCTAAGTACCTTTGGTAACATTGTTAATTATTTCAGTGGAGGCAACAAGCGAAAGTTGAGTACAGCTATAGCCCTGATTGGAGACCCTCCTTTCATCTTCCTGGATGAGCCCACCACAGGCATGGACCCGGGAGCACGACGTCAGCTCTGGAATGTCCTGTCTGATGTACGTGCCAGCGGCAGGACTCTCATACTCACATCTCACAGGTGAGATTAACCATCTATCGGCACTTACTGTCTTAGCATAAGCGCCTTGCAGTTTGTAACAAGATAGAATAGATAATGCCATCATTGTAAATAAGATTTTATTTGATGACCAAATGCCATAAAAATCCTGAAACGATATAATCCTGTTGTCTCTTTCATTATAGATTTCTCACTTATTTAAATTGGAAAGTTTTTTAAAATCATACAGATACGATACACAAGTATATTATTACCATGTTCTGTTACCTTCTTTTGACAGCATGGAGGAGTGTGACGCCCTGTGTACAAAGATCGTGATCATGGTCAATGGGAGATTTGTCTGTCTCGGCAGCCCCCAGCACCTCAAGAACAAATTTGGTCATGGATACACGCTTTTCTGTCGCATGAAGCTTCAAGATGGGACTGTGGTGAGCAGCGAGCCCCTCGTCGAACATCTCAAGGGAATATTTATGGATCTGGAGGTCTTTGATACAAATCAGGGCTACGTGCATTTCCGTATACCCGACGATAACGCCAAGTTGGCACAGATTTTCGGCCTTATGGAACAAGCGAAGGAAAAGTACAATGTGGATGACTATTCTGTACACCAGACCACTCTGGAACAAATTTTCCTGACATTTACCCAGAATCAAGTAGCGCCTGCAGAAAAGGAACAGAAAAAGTGTTGCAGGTTCTTTTGTTAGGCAGCACGTACACTAACTCGGTTATCTCACCATCACCTCAATGACTGGTAACCATGGCAACCATGATGTTGTTTTGTTCTGATGTTTATATATAGTTTTAAAATTGCAAATTCTTTTTTATGTTGTTTGTTTGACATTGACTAATATTACTGAAAGCATATAGCTTTAAAGCTCATGACCTAATGAAAATTATTTATTATTTTTTATATACAGAAATGGTCTATGTTATTTGTTAAATATACATGTAAATGGTCCAAGGAACAGATATCAGATCTCTGATAACTTGTTACATACATTTAACTGTGATACTTTGACACCTCACAAACAGTAGTTCTTTATTATCAATATGTGACTTTCTTTGTGTTATTTCATCACCACGTGATTAAGTGAGAATGCATAATGCACCATTTTAAAGCTCAAAAAGGATTTTCGATAAAACTAGGAGAACAGCGTAAAAAAAAAATATCCAAATTATGGATAACGACACAGCGTTTAGTGTGCAATTTTATGATAGTTCCGTCTTCACCAATAACAAACAAGCTGTCAAACTTCAATTATTTTAAATCTTTTCTGTTGATGTTTGTATATTACAAATGTTCTTACTGTTTTGCGCATCTGTGAATGATACAAGATTATTTAACCTCTGCCTTAAAAGCACTGAGAGACTGACAAATGTTGGATTAACATATAAAAATGAAGCATTATAAATGTACTGTAGTTTTACATTACTGTTGTGTTGTAGTAGACCTCAATGTGTGCACATGTGCTTCAGTTATGAGTTGTATTTTGCAGTGTAACTTACATGTACTTATATTGCATAGGAATGGAATATGACCATCCATTTTAGGCAGGTTAAATGGTTTGATTTCACCAACATCTCCCCTGAAAATAAATTTGGTCAGTTGGAATAACTTTTCTTTAAATTTTCACAATTGAATCACAGCATTACCATGTCCTTGGTCTTTCAGTACACATGTACTCTGATGACCTTGATATATTAACATTATTTTACATCTTGTATATTTCATGTGTATTCTAGCAGTTAACAAACACAAGGTGTGAAAAATGACATAAGAATATATCACAAAATTATATTTAAGGTTGGCTGGGTCAAGTTGGTGGAAACAAACTATTTCTTGCCTAATTCTTATATCTGTGATGTACTACTTTATTTATTTTTAACGTTATACAACTTGTTACAAGCCAAGTAATTTATCAAAAAGGCTGATGAAATCCATTCCTTTATAATTTAGTTATTGCATTGTTTTCTTGCCATTCCCATGCATGTACTCAGTATCTGTTATAGCGTCTTCTTATTGTCATGTTAGATTTAAGAGACCCGTTGAACAAAACTGAAGTACATATGAGTGGGAAGTCATTATCTCAAGTTAAAATAAGTGATCAATTGTTAAAAAAAAATGAAAAAATGTGCCAAAAAGTTCTTGATTTTAGCGAGTGTTTTTATCACAATTGAAAATCAAATGGTCTTAAGCTTTAAATTCAGCTCTTTTATTTAAATGAGATCTACCTCTTTTTGTTTGGTGATTATTCCAACAAATGACTACAATTGCTCACTAGAAACATGATAAAAGTCCCTTATAAGTTGGAATGCAATGACTGTAGATGTGGTAAAGGTCATAAAGGTCAAGAATGGCATACATGCTCATGTATACATACATTTTGATTTTTGTTCATCAAGTTTATGAGGCTTTAATTGGAAAAGAACTGCCCTCAAAATTACTTTGTTTTACAAGGGATATTTGTTATTTAAGTCAATGCATATTTATTTGTTCAGTGTTATTTCATGAGTAGTAAATCTCAAATGTTTAACATTTACAGATATTTATATCAGACAGGTTCTGCCTCATGTCAGTTACATTTCTACTGCATTACCTATAAGACAAAGAAACAATGTGGACATGAGAGAAAGAATTATGAAGTTACATTTTCTTAACCTGTTATGTTGCACTGATCTGGGTTGGGTTTTTTTCAAAATTGCTAGTATAATGTAAGAATCAAAATAAGATGTGTATTGCTGTGTTGTTTCATGTGACCTGGTTTGTTGTATTCATGTTTTTCAGGATTTTATTCCATTTGCATTGGAACTCATAGAATTGGGAGTATGCTTAACCCATTGGAACTCTTATCCATGACCACAAACTCAGAGAAAAACATGGTAACTCATCTGACAATTTTTGTCCATGAATGATACATGTTTTGTTGTTATCTGCCAATGGTATTGAATGAAATTTATTCTTATGATTTACACTTGCTTTTTGTGTTTCTTATTTTTATTTATTTTTATTGACTTTTGCCTATATTTAGCTTTACAGTGATGAAGAAGCCACACACCACTAGGTTTTTTATGTTTTTATGTTATTGCAGCTTGATCCATGTTCTTTTAATGACAATCCACATATATTTCAATTCATTCCAACTTCTATTAAGATTCATGTGTCCACCAGTATCAATAAGAAACAAATCAGAAATGTATGTGAACAGTTTGAACTGTTCTGATTTCATCTCTCTTGCACTGAATTGAAATGTAACAGTAAAAGAGCAGACATGTTTGTCTGTCTGTTTTTGAGAGGAAAAGGGTCCAGATATTGTAATGGCCTTCTTTGGTGTTGTTGTCAGTGTCCTAAAGCCTTTCAGCTCAAACTCCTCTCACAATATCAGACAAGCTTTGCATCCACATGGAGTGCTCTTGTTCCTTAATAACCCGGTACTTTAACTAGTCGGATAAATATAACAGGAATCCAAACTAATCAAAACTGTACTTATTATTGTTAGGTTACCACTTGTCATGTTTTTATTATACCCAACCTAACAAAGTTGTGGAGTAGGAGGGGCGACATTGTATATAGAAATGATTTTGTCAGATGGTTGGTTGGTTAACCTTGTCAAGACTATAACTCATGAAAAGGTCGACGACTTGGCTCTCATGTTTAATACCTCAAACTTTGATCATATTCGAGCCCATTTTCAACTGAAAATTTGCAAGAAAACATTGTGTCCAGACAATAACTCATAAAAGAATAGTGGACAGATTTATATATTGTTTGGTACAGATTTTTAACACTAAAAATCAGTTTCAAGTTCGACTTCAGTTACAAACCATTAACTTTTTATTGAGTTATAGCTCCTTTTCAACTTAAAATTTGTCAAAAATATGGTATCTGGGTGATAAATTATGGAAGGAAAAATACATTTTTAAAAAAAGGTTCACATGCTTAACACTTCAAAATACAAAACGAGTTCGACTTTGGTTACACACCACTAATTTTTAAAGGAGTTATGCCCCCTTTATAAAGAAATAGTTCATCAATCCAATCGGCATGTGTGATGATTTATCACTCCAACAGCAGTACTTTTTTATTTGTTTTGCATTGTAGATGTTTGTGAGTTACTTGTTATTTTATTATCAATAAATGTTCTAACAAAAATACCTTTACTGTGTCTTTATTTGAAGGTTAGATTGTATTGAGAATTGCATACATTGAAGGTTCAGTTGTATTTTAGTTTCGTGAACCCCGGACATAAGTATTTTCCTTTTGTTTCCTTACTGGTGTAAATTGTGGCTTAATTGGTCGAATGACCTTTACATATTAAACTGAAACAAGCAAATATCCTCTTCATACGAAGAAGACAACTCAACAACTCTTTACTCCTGGAGCCGTTTTCATTGAGCCAACACCGTCGAGTCTGAGACGGCATGTGCAGAAACCTTACCAATTTTAATGCCTTCTCAAAATGACACTCAATGTTACATTATAATTTTACATCACAGCTGGTGAAATTATTATTGCTTTGAATTAAGACAACACGTCGGTCATGTTCATTTCACGCATGTGTAGCACTTACACCAAGTATGTAGTAATTTGACATTCCAACATAATATCAATGCTATACATATGTAAATTTAACACTGTTATTATCAATATGTCAACAAGTAAGTGTTATGGATAAAAACTAAAGCTACACTTTGTTCTTAAGGTTTTTACCATCCGCTTTATGTACAAATGCACATTTCAACCATTTGCGTATTCAAAAATAAAATACAAACGCAGGATATCAATGTCAATGGAATTGGGATGTGCTGACCTGAAAACGCAGAATACCGAAGTCTATGAAAATGTATTACACTACAGATCTTGATTTGACAATGTCAAGGAACCACCTTTTCTCTTTACAACAATGTTTTGCTGTTTCTGTCTTGGTCTTTCTCTATATGTATTTCCTCCACGCATAGTCAAAGTGATCCCTGATATAGTCCGAGGCTGCATCCATCTTTTTGTATTGAACTCCGATGGTGTTTCCCTTAGCGACCCCGCGGCGCACAAATAGGGTACACCCATTATTATTGACCCTGCTTACCTCTTGTCTGATGTTCGCTTGATGTAAAAGGTTGGTGCACCATGTGCCGCTCCGAGAGAAGCCGCGTAACGTCACGCGGTTGTACACCACATACTTCTTGCCGGCGCCTCTTCCCGGAACCTACCGAATTTGTCCGACATTTTGTGTACTTGGATTTCACCCGGTTTGGCACGAAAGGTACCACGACCTTGATCCAGTTGGACCACGTCAGTCCGCGTAGTGGCCCCTTGCTCATACAGGAATCCGGCAGCGTCTCACGCTGAAATTTTATCAGTGTTGATACTTAATTTGTTTATTTCAGTATGTAAAAGGGGTTATAGTAGCCATATATTTTCATTAAAAATGTAAATGCTTGATTATATTCTTGTTCAACATATAAACATCTAATATGCTTCTGAAATAGAGTGTTGATATGTTGATAACAATTGACATACCTTTTGAACTTTTTCAATCTTCTTTGATTTCTTGACTTTGGTCTTTTTGGCGATTTTCGCTTGTTTAAGCAAGACACCCTTCCTTTTTCTGAAGGCCTTAGCAGCTGCCTTAGTCGCTCCATTAGCTGCACGCTTGGTTTCAGCCGCTTTACCATTGCCTTTGGTCGCTTCTCTGAGTGTTTTTTTCCGCGCTCTCGGCGATGTCTTTGCTTTTCCAGTCGTATGGCCTATGGCCAAAGCTGCTCGATTTCTTAGAAATGGAGGCTTGCTTTTTCGCGGTGGATGGAATGGGATCCGATATAAGTAGCATGGAAGTTGAGACCTGAAAAAAAATACTAGTACTTAAAGAAAATCGATTATTCTGACTCTCCAACATGTGTGCGAAACGTTTCATTTAGAGTTATATATGTAATACATAAATGGTTTAAGCATAAATGTGAGCAGTTTTCCGTGCATTTACATACCTCTGTGGTTGCGGCGCTGCTCATATCGGATAAAGTCGCGGATGACGACCGGTTGGACATCTTGCTGGGACGCTCGTACGGTGTCCTAAAGGAAGTTTTTCGTTTTGTTACCGGCATCTTGCAAGAAAAGATACGTATGCGGTGATCAAATGAAAGAAAATGCATTTAGTTTAGTCCCATTCTCTTAGCATACAAACCATATTTTCAGCCAATAAAACTGCAGATAGGCAACTATTTAGCACTAAGCTTAATCATGAAAAGTTTCTTTTACGGGTGTTTAAAGGTCCGCCTACTACCACTCATCTGATACACACTCCTTGTGCCAGATTGTGCGTTGACAATGTGTCAGCTTGCACACTTAGTCAGTTAGACGACGTGAAGAAATATCTTAATGAGGCGTAAAATAAAGTTTGTTTCCACTGACCCGACCGACCCTATTTCGTTCCTCCTGACCCGAACTTTATTTTGCCGTAGTATGGATTTGTGTCGTAATATCCAAACAAATGTTGCATTGTTGGTTGGGTTTGACCATTTAATATTTTTTTTCTGCAATAGTGATATACCCTGATATAGGTCGGTCTTGTACAGAATCTTGTTTCTCAAATGAGAAACAAAGAATCATATTAGGTGTGATGAAGTCATTAGAAATCACTTCAGATCTTCCTAGAACTGCTATTGTAACGTGCGATGTCAAAGACGCAACGTATCATGCTCGACCCTGTATGGGTCCGCTGGTCTTTATATACAGTAAATTCTCAATCCACACAGAGCCCGGGTTTTGCTAATTTGCATATTACCAACCAAGTAATCATACGTACTATGAACGTACTTCCGTCTATAACGGAATGCTATAATATGCATCCGCCACCTACAGCGAACCGTTACACTACTTAAACAATATTATTAAGATATTATAAGTATTAATTCTTTTTGTTAACATATTTTAAAAGCTACAAAGGTAGTAGTGAAAACCGTATAAATCAAATACAACGACATTAGTATTTAAATGTTTATCTTAGCTGTGTCCATAACAAAAATCAATTCCAATACGAGATTGATCAGGTTCAGCCACATGAAAAATGCTTACCTTGCAAAATTATCATACAACGTACCCAATCGATAATCACAAGTAAATAAAAATGCAAACAGCTTCCAGTTCACATAAGAAGAATGTAACAAGCTCACAGTTTTTACCTGATTTATCTCTGCAGGATTTAAAACGCGTTAAAATTTAATGCTCATAAGTGTGTACACTTTGAACTTCGACTTTTCTTTATGACAACCAGTTTATAGGGAAGATCATACATACCTTTAAATTCAACATGTTCCGTCTTGATATCAGTATATGTTCTAAAATTAACGAATACGTCACCATCTCTGGCTACGTTTAAAGTAAAATGGTTTACCAAACATAAAGTACATCTTCACGTAATATATTCTATAAGTCAGAAGCTATCTTTAAATGCAGGTCGAATATAAATGTTCAAAAAATGCGCACAAGAGAACGTGCAAAGGTTAATTATAATAATTGATTGCTTTCAACTTAGATATGATAATGAAAAGAAGATTAAAGAGTAAAGGCAATAAAAACGATGTAGGGTTATTCCAAAATCTGTTTTGTTTAATTTTAATACATTATCATGTTTAACTCATTTGACTTGAATGATAACATTAAAGAAAGTATATGATTTGTGTACACGGAAAAATTATTAACTTTAATGATTTCCTTATTTTAATAGCTGCGCATTCATAAGTTCCTAAATCAAAGAAGCGCCAAAAATATCGCTATTTTTATCTGTATACAAATCTTTTATGATAATTTTAATCATTAAAGTCAAAAGCGAATGGAAAGCGCGCTCTGAACAATAGGATAAAGCGATTAGGTCGTTTCATCGTTAAAGAACCAAGCCCTTGTATGTTTAAATGAACTTAACGGAAGCATGACATCCGTCAATAACCACAATGACGCTCTTCATTGTCACGGCAGAACTCCAACAAACATGACATCGCTTAATGACCACAATGACGTTCTTCATGGTCATGTCAGAACTCCAACAAACATGACATCGCTTAATGACCACAATGACGCTCTTCATGGTCAAGTCAGACCTCTAACAAACATTGCATCACTTAATAGCATATACATTGATTCTTCTGGGCACTGCTAGCGTTTGTCGCTACTCGCTTGGTTTTCATTGCTGCATCCTCAGCGTTTGTCGCTATTACCTTGGCTTTGTTCGCTGCAGCCTCTGCGTGTGTCGCAACTATTTTGCGTTTTTATATCGCCGAACCATCAACGTTTGTCGCATCTCACTTGGCGTCCGTCGCTGCATCCTTAGCGTTTGTTTCTACTTTCTTGTTTTGTTATGCACCCTCAGTGTTTGTCACTACTTTGTCGGCACTTTCTTCGCTTTTATTTCTGCGACCTCAGCGTTTGTCGCTACTTTGTCGGCACTTTCTTCGCTTTTATTTCTGCGACCTCAGCGTTTGTCGCTACTCTCTTCACAATTGTAGATGCACCCGTTGCGTTTGTTGATCCTCTCTTGGCTTTTGTCTCTTGGCTTTTGTCGCTGCATCTTAAGCGTTTGTCGCTACTCTCTTGGGCCTTTTTCGCTGCAATTTTAGCGTTGGTCGCATCATTCTTGGCCTTTGTCGCTGCATACTTAGCGTGTGTCACTACTTTCTTTGCTTTCATTGCTATATCCTTAGCGCGTGACGCAACTTACTTTATTTTTTGCTGCAGCCTCATGTTTGTCGCTACATGTACTATTTTGGAATTCGTCGCTGCATCCTACACTTACCTTGCTACTCACTTGGCCTTTTCCCTATATCATTTACGTTTGTTGCTACTCTCTTGGTAATTGTCGCTGCACCCTCAGCATTAATCACAACTGTCTTCGCCTTTGCCGCTGAACCCTCAGCGACTGTCGCTTCTCTCTTGGCATTGTCGTTGCACCCTTGGCGTTTTTCACTTTCCTCTTATCTTTAGTCGCTGCATCCTAATTGTTTGTCGCTACTCTCAGGGTTTTTGTCGCTTCCCTCTCAGCGTTTGTCGCTCCTCTCTTGGTGTTTGTCACTTGGCTTTTGTCGCTGCACCCTAAGCGTTTGTCACTACCATATTGGCCTTTGTATGTGCACCCAAGTGTTTGTCGCTACTCTCTTGGCCTTTGTCGCTGCATCCTAAGCATTTGTCGCTACTTTCTTTGTTTTTATCGCTATACCCTCAGCTTTTGTCGCTACTGTCTTGACTTTTGTCGCTGCATCCTAAGCGTATCTCGCTACTCACTTGTTTTTTCCTATATCCATAACGTTTGTGGCTACTCTCTTGGGGTTTTCATTGATAGCTAGACCTTGTCGCTGCACCCTAAGCGTGCTTTACCTTTCTCTGGGCTTTTGTCGCTACACCCTCATCGTTTGTCGCTACTCTCTTGGCTTTAGTCGCTGCCCCCCTCAGCGATTGTCGCTACTCACTTGGCTTTTGTCTCTGCATTCTTAGCGTTTGTCGCTATTCTCTTTGCGTTTGGCTTTACATCTTAAGCGTTTATCGCTACTTTTTTCGCTGAATTCGCTGCAACCTAGCGTTTGTCACGTCTCAATCTTTGTTTTTGATGCAGCGTTAGTCGCGGCTCCCTTAGCTTTTGTCGGTGCACCTTACGCGTTTGTCGCTACTCTCTTGATGTTTTAATGTTGCTGAAACCTTGGTGTTATTGGTTTTACTCGTATTTGTTTTTATTTTATTTTCGGCGCGTTATGCCTTGAACAAGTCTCCAGCCGCACAAGATGAATCATCGAGCACAAATGTAGGCGTTGGTATAAGCCCATTGGATACCCTACATCGTCCATCATCCATACCGCCTGGTCCCGCATCTCTTCGTCGTACACTTATTATGGTAAGGCTATCTTTTACTGTTAGACCTGTTCCTTATACAACTTGGTTAATGTGTGTCTTTCATTTAATCTAGTTAAAAATGCATTTTTATTGTAATATCCAATGCAATCTAAAAAACATAGCCTAAATTTTACCCAAATTTTCAAATCATCTCATAAACAGTTAATCATATTTATCCAACAAAACGGTAAAACCCTCTCATAATACTTACGCTAATCATCTGGACTGGCCTCCCTGCAACAGAGCATCATCATATGAATTTGCAACTATTGGGTACTTTTTCAAAGCAAATATCAACATTAATATTTAGGCTTACATTTGATCTAGAGGAGGATGACCCTGGATGGCAAACCAAGATTATTTCAAATTTTCCAGGAAGATTTTGAATCATTTTTATTTTGCTCAAACGTTTCAGTAAAAACTAATTTCTTTGCTTTGTCAATAAGAGACTGTGCATTTGTCTTAATTCCTTGAAAGAATTAAAATTATGTTCACATTTATCTGTCCGAATATGGTTAAACGCCTCATCTTTTTTATTGATAGCTTTGAGAAAAGTTTAAGAGTCTTTGATAATAATTCCTCGTAAGCCAGCAAACAATTATCTAAACTTTGTGGTATAAAACACAGTGCATGTTCTTGCAATGAATATGTTCCTGAAGCCGCTTGATAAAAGCCTTTAGCCCTCACTTCCTCTAGAGAACCATTCATTGACCCGTCGTGTCAAAGGATATAACAATCTCCATAACTCTCCAACACGCCCCTGGGCAGCACAGTGGCACTAGCTTCGGTGGGTTTCCCTGTTTCCATGATGTCCTTCACTGCCTTGTTCTCTCCTCCGCATCAGCTGTGAACCTTGCTCCCAAAGTCTTTCTTAAAGAATGCCATACAGATGATCCTTTTTATGTCAATAATTTTCTAATTTGTCGATCTGCGTGAGTCAGGGGCAGACACCATTTATGTCTTGTCTTATCTACCTTTCCTGCAAGTTCAAATACTGATAGAACCACTTTGTCTTTAAATGGTAGCCCCGCTATGCCTAATTCACCAAGATGGTCAAGGAAAACAAGTCAACATGGAAGGCAAACTACTTTGAAGACTGAACACGTCCAGACTGCCTTTGGACCTGGGGCTTGTAAGAGATATGGACGGAACCGCTTCTCTTCATGTGGCCACCGCAGCCCTCTCTCCAACAATATAGCCATATCTAATGTTCGATAATTGCTTTACAAGGTGCTCCCTCTTCAACAAAGCAGCTTGATTTCTTACACATAGAGGCTGGCTTTTTCACTAATAATTTCCTCTCTTTCCGGTGGCGCCCTTGCTCGCATCGTCCGACGTAAGGACAGAGGAGAGTGAAAGTTATCAGATAAAGCTCGGGAAGAAGCTGAAAACTGAAAAATAATCAAAAAATTAAAAAAATATTTTGATTCTTTCTGTTGTAGACGTATAGCTTTTGTTAGAACTCTGGTGCTCCTTGGAATGTATGGTAATCGATAAGGAATATTTATTTGAAATATGTATTTTACATACTTATACATTAATGACATACACAAAACGTAAAACATTCAGAGTTTATAGTCCATAACGTCAAAGTTTTCATATCTCTGTGATGGTGGCTGCGCAACTCCTTGATATAGTCACGGATGTCGACCGCTTAGGCCCCCCAAAAAATACCTGTGTTTCCGGTTACCCGACCGACCCTATTTTTTCCTCGCCGATCCTAATCTTTTTTTAGACATAAAAGTAAAAAAATATTTTTTTTAATTCTATCGCAAAAAAATATTATTTTTTTTAATATATCGTCATTATTTTCGTTGTTTGTCTTTCTATGTCCCCCGTGAATAAACTTGCATTCCTTATTATGTAAAACCGGGACGCTATGTCAACAGGAAAACAAAATGGCGGAGGGTGGCGAACCCTGTCCGATATCTTCAAATTGGCAAACGCATGTTTACGGTCCAAACACGTGGTTTATCACAAGCGACATATTTTGGAGTCTTTAAAATAAAAATATTTAGGATTATAGCTCGCGGTGTTATTTATTCATGTCGAAAATAAAACTTACTTTTTTGCGATTAGGCTCTGCGTATATCCACAGGCATCTGAATCATTGTTTGCCACTTAAATGTTGTTTAAAACCATTTTGGGTACAGTAAGTACCCAAAATGGTTTTTAAACAACATTTTAGTGACAAACAATGATTCAGATGCCTGTGCGTATATCATGCAGGCTTCTTACGATTAGGCTTTGCGAATTCATGCAGGCTAACTACCAGGTTCCAATACACATATTTCATTAATCGTTACATCAATTTATTCGCAATTATCAATGGTTACAAAAACCTTCGAAAGTTAACGACACATTTGTTGGAATGTGTCGGCTGCAGATCAAACGGTACAATTTTTGACGTCAGAGCACGAGCGGTGATAAGATCAAAGGCGTGGCTATGGGTTGTATTTAATTCGGTCAGTCGGATACCGTATGATCCCATTTGATTGCCAAGATTTCGCCTAGGCTGGTAAGAAAATACCATACGATCGAAAAAATAATAATCAATAATCGTCCCCTGGGAATCTTAAAACGATGACCGAAATGTTTGAAATCACTATAAATATGAATTAAACTTTAATTGTACGAAAATAAGATAAGTAATATAAATCCATATCCGCGTTTAATTGTTCTTTTTTTTAACCTACCTCCACTTGAAGGCCTAGTTTAAGGAGCTCACAGTTGAATAGAAAATCGGCGATTTTCCTTAAGCAAACTAATAAATTTAGTTGATAATTGACTGTTTGGGTAGAACATTATCACAGATTTGTAAAAATTGAATGCTGGATTTGTTCTTAAAACCGATCGCGACTTATAAACGAGTATTGTACACCAAAAACACAAGATTTCATGGGCAAAATTGGCGGGAAAATAAGGCCCTCCCTATTTTTTTTCGCCATGTAACCGGAAACACAGGTGTGTTTTTTTTGGCCTTAGACGTCATGCTGGGACGACTGAACAGCGTCCTGAAGAACGCCTTTTGTTCCGTTGCCTGCATTATGCAACAGTAAGACGGTTGCATTTTAAAAGAAAAAGACATAAAATTACCATCCCTCCCTCAACAGTGTGTTTGTCCGTCCTTAGTGGTAGATTATGCGCTGGAAAATTGCTGTGATATTACTGAGGTTAAAACAATATTGTATTAATGCTAAACGATCTGGTCAGTGTCATTTTTGCTTGTTTAATATTTATCTAGTCATTATGGCGATGGGAGACATTATCTAAGAAAGTATTTTACAACTGAATTGGTCGTTTCAACTTTGTACTCAGTAGATCTGAAAGTTTGAATTAGTCTAAGAGAGTATTTATTCATAGACCCTCGGATATTCGACTAGCATGTGAAAATAAAAATGTGATATTTATTCCTTTTGAATAATCATTAGTAAATAATTTACAGCTTAAGAAAATAGTAAATATCTTTAAAGTCTATTTCTTTAAAACTATTGTCAAAACTTCGCGCCGAAATTCTTAAACAAATACATGGAGACTATTATTCCAAAGGAGCTCTTTGTCCATTATGCAACTCCTTAGAAGAAATCCAGCCCGAGTTCATGTTGATCAATAATCAATATAGTAGTCAGCAAATATCGTACCAAACGCTCAACCGATGTTTGAACGGGCTCACATTGTAAATCGACATTGATTTTTTTGCTGTACATGTATAATACCGAATGTCGAGCTAAAACGCTTAGTTGAAAGACCCCTTTCAATAAGATACAAAATTGAAATGTATTCATGTGGATCATGAAATAAAATATATGTTTCGACACGTGAACAGAACATATTTATTCACTACGCCTCTAGACGATGTTCTCTTGAATAAGTCGTTGTAGACCGTTGTTTTGTTCTAATAGTTCATTTCTTGTATCTGTTCCACTTCGTTCAGCAAGAAAACAAAAGAACACAAACAGCAACAACAACAACAACAACAAAGACGAACACATAGATGTTATGGTTGTTTTATTAAACTACCAGCAGTAGACAGAAGTAAGGACATCTATTTCCTTATGATAGAGTTTATGAGCATTAATTTCTTAATAACATATTAAAGGACGCAATGCCTCTATATTATCCACACGTAATAAACCCAATGAATGACTAAATGGAATTGAGGCGATTCTTGTCTGCTTTGTGGATTTTTGAAACACAGTTACGTCATAGTTTTTCAAAATGATACAAATGTGAGTCTTTCGGGCAATTTCATTGGCTGAGACAAGAGCCTGAACACTGAATGTGAATAAATCCACTCAAACGGTTTTATACTCAGGACTTAAGTACCTATTGTTAGGTCGGTGACGGCCTATATCGTGTGCAGATACGCCACACACAATTCACCCGTTGTTCGCCGTACAATTAATTGATTTAATACTCATAATGGCAGATATTTTATCACACCTTTTGAATTTATTTCTTTGAAATAACATAACAAGATTACAGAAAATATGTATGCACATCCATTGCACGAGCATGTACAAATGTAGTTCTATCACATGTTAACACGATATCATGGATATGCATGTGTATAAACAAAATGGTTATGTTAATTTAATAAAAATTAATAATTCTAAAAATATATACAGATGCTAGAATGAGTTACTCTGACAATACAATTACCAAATATCACAGGTGGTATCATCCGAGGAGGCGTTTTTGCAATCTGTTTTTATAAACAACGTACACGAGTCACATTTCAACCACAAACATACCCAAATAGAGTCTAATGTTAATGAAAATGCAGAAAACCAATGTCTATGAAGATGCGATACGCTTACACATCTTTACCTGACAATGTAAACGAGACACCCTTCCTCTTAACAACAAGTTCTCTATGTTTTTGCTCCCCAGCCTTGGTCTTCCTCCAGATATATTTCTTCCAGGCATAGTCAAAGTGATCCTTGACATAGTCCGAGGCTGCAACCATCCTCTTATACTGAACCCCCTTAGTTTTACCCTTCGCAGCCCCGCGGCGTACATATATGGTACAGCCATTATCAATGACCCTGTTCACTTCCTGTCTGACGGTCTTGTGACGTAACAGGTTGGAGTACCACGTGCCGCTCCGAGAAAATCCGTGCCGCGTCATGCGACAGTAGACCACGTACTTCTTGCTAGTCCCTTTCCCCGGAAGCTGCAGGGCAAACTCGTACATTGCGGGAACTGTGAATCCCTCCTTAAACCACGTCTTCAGTAAATATCCCTTATTCGATCGACGCTTTGTGTACATGGACTTGGCCTCCTTGGGAGCCTCGGGTATCACGACCTTGATCCATTTGGACCAAGTCAGTCCACGCAGCGGTCCCTTGCTCATACAGGAATCCGGCAGCTTCTCGCGCTGAAATGATGGGGATTTAAACTGTTTTAAAAGCCATAGATGACATGTATTTCGTTGTTGTATAATTTTCTGTTCAAGACAACACTATTAAATGTAGTTATTAAAGAATAAGAATATTGTCATACCTTTTGCACTTTGTCAATCTTCAATGTTTTCTTGGCTGGCTTCTTCTTCGTGACCTTTGGCTTCGCTCTCGGACCCGCATCCGTTGTTTTAGCCGCTACAATCTTAGCCTTTTTCCCTCTTTGCAATGTCTTTTTCACTTTAGGCGCTTTCTTGGCTTTTCCAGTCGCAATGCCTCCAAACAAACCACCGGGTGCGGGGTATACGGGCATGTGGGATGGCTTAAATGACGGGGAACCTCCAGTCTTCAACGTCTTTGATAAGCCCACCAAATCGTCCGCCATCCGTCCCTCCCGGTCTCGCATCTCTTGCTCGTATATCTATAATGATATTATCAAATTAATGATGTAATTGGTTTATGATTTGTATTAGTACATGCATCTTGTGCATTAAATATAAATTATCTCGTCTGCATTTTAATAACCGATGCATTTTTATAGCAATTCCCTAAATGATTTGATTTTCAACGAATTCAGTCCATTCACGTGAATTTTTTAACCCTCCGTAATCTTGCCAATCAAGTAAACCAAAATCATATATTTAGACTTACGCTCATCATATCTGGATTTGCCTCCCTATAACAGATCATCATGATGAAGTCGAACATGCTCGAGAAGTTCTTTAACTCGAGGAGTTTCCCGCCCGTTCTTTTGGCCATATCCTCGTAGGTGTTTCGAACTCCAAATGAACCGAACCCACAGGCCATCACGGGATATACCTTCACCCCCTAGTGGACACAAATATAATGTTACTATTCATGAGTATTATTTATACTACACGACAAACATATGACATCAATTCATTAATGTTTATTTACTATCTATAATGTTGGGTATGCATGTATATACGTTCATCTCATCAATTTTGGGAAATAAAAGAATGTATCTTTCTTAACACTACTCGTCTAATGGTCAAACATCCTTACGATTTTGCCCAAGTAGTTGCATTCGTGGCGCCAGTTGATGTGGTAAGTTTTTCCGCCATAGTTGTACCCTGGCTCATGCGGCAGGTTGTCGCCGATCAAGATGAGGGCGCGCTGGGAACCAGGCGTCCATGTGAGCGCCTCCCGGGTTCGCTGTAATACCAGCTCGTAACACTCTGGACCATCCCCTCCACCGGTTCGCCCCACTCCCTTCACGAACTCACACAGCTCCGGAAGCGCAGAGCCAAAGTCGATCCACTTGATGAGATAAGAGCTGTGTTCATCGCAGTAGTCACCGTGAGCGATAATGGCAATTCGGATACCTGAAGTTTATGACAACATGCATGGATAATGATTTAGAGACGTAATGTTGAAACAGTGCTTCATACCACATCTATTCTGTATTGATTTCTTACCAGGTATATCTCCCTGAAGCCGCTGAATGAGATCCTGTATCTTTGCTCTCACTTCCTCCAGACAGCCGTACATCGAGCCTGTCGTGTCGAAGGAGATGGCGAGCTCCATCAAGCCCCCGGGGGGTAGGGCGCCACCAGTGGCGGCGGGTTCCTCTGTGTCCATGGCGTCCCCTTCAACCTCCGCATCTGCTGCAGTAGACTTTGCAGAGACACCCTTGCTGAGTGTCGCACGCACAGACGAAGCTTTCTTCGTCAGCGATTTCGACTTAGATTTCTCTTTAGACAATGTCGATCTCAGGGAATCAAGGGCAGACGCCATTTCTGTCTCGTCTACCTCTCCAACAAGTGTGGACTTGGACACGGCTAGACTTCCTTTAGACCCGGAAGTTGTTAAGGCGAGCTTTGTTAGGCCGCTCGGTATGGACGTAACCGCTCCTCTTCCTGTTGCCACCACGGAAGTCTCTCCGATGATTGAGCCGGATTTGGTTCTAGATAATCGAGTGACAAGCGCTCCCTCATCGACAAAGCTGCTCGATTTCTTAGACATGGAGGCTGGCTTTTTCACCGAAGATTTCCTCTTTCCGATGGCGCCCTTAGTCGCGTCGGCCGCCTCCTCTTCTTCCAATGTAAGTGTCGATGCCCGACGTAAGGACGGAGGGGAGGGAATGACATCCGATATGACTGGTGCAGAGGCTGAGACCTTGGAAGGAAACCGAAAAGTATGACTTTTTAAGATTTTTGAACTTTTGACATCACAGTATAGCTTTATTTTTAAATACGACCGATTAGTGGTGATTTATGAAATGCAAGGTAATCGATGCTGCATATCTATTTCAAATGTGTATGCTAAATTCAATAAATGTTAATACGTTAATGGTTTTAACTTTTAACTTTCGTATAACTTGCAGAGAATAATTATATTCCATAACTTTTATTTCCGTACCTCTGTAACGGTGGCAGAACTCATACCGGATAAAGTCGCGGATGTCGACCGCTTTGACATCTTGCTGGGACGCTCGTACGGCGTCCTAAAGGAAGCCTTGCGTTTAGTTGCCGGCATCCTGCAAAAGGAAGAAACTGTTGATCGATGAATGAAAACAATGCATTAACATTGTCATAAGAAGTTTGATCCCGACATAATTAAGAAAATACTATGCGCTGAAAAATCGCTTTGATCAACGGGGTGAGTCGGTCTAGTTTGTTTTAACTGAATCGTTAAAACTGTTTTCTCCGTTGTTCTAAATAAGTATAAAATGAAATTGACAATGGAGAAGCTGTTCAATTTTGTTTTCTAATCCAAAATAAGAAATAAAACGAAATATATAATTTTAGAAAACTTTGTAAATATTTAAGAAACTTTGTGAAAAACATTCGCTAAAAAACTAATGAATACACAGAGATGATTATCATTATTATTCAACTGGAGGTCTTAGCTAGCCAATATCGCAGCTCTTTTCAAAAGAAAAATCAATTTAATTGAGCTCAATTTTGATCAATAATAGGTATAGCAGTTAGCCTGACAATATAAGGAATGCTTATGCAGCAAATATCGTACCCGACACACACATCAAGATCATAGAACGGGATTAGGGATAGCTAGGATGCAAACTAACTTTCTCGTTTATATAAGAAAAATAAAACATGTACATATGTATCGCATTTTATATTAATATACATGTTTATCCGTATAAAGTGTTATTAGTATATCAATGAAACTACATGTAAAGAGTCATCGCAAAAAATCAATTAGCCAATAGTTATTCTACGGAAAATAATAAATGCATATTATCATGATAATATCAATATTACAATTTTGTAGGTAATGCCCAAAAAAAACCATTATATTTACCTGATATTAATATCTAGACAGAATGGTAAAATACTGTACTAATTTATGGTTATACTTTGTACTATTGCAACCACTGATATAAGTATGTTTAATAGCAAGGTATTTATACCAATGTTATATACCCGCGATTCAACATGTTCCTACTTGATTGATAACGTGTTCGTTCTATATTTAACGAAAGACGTCATCCTCTCTCGCTAGGCTTAAGGTAAAATGGTTTACCATAGGCTAAGTTTATCTTCACATAGTTTATTCTTTAAAGTTCAAGTTATTTTTAAAGCGAGTTGGAATATGAATAGAAATGGTCGGTACATGCGCACAGAGCAAGTAAAATAAATAATAATATTAGGTTGTTTCCAACTAATTGTAGTAAATGCATGTAGGAAGTGTTTAAAAAGTATCTATCTAGTTAACCAGTTAAGTGGAACTCACAAACCATAGTTAAATAGCCAGTTACTGCTAAAAGCCAAAAGTGCATTTATAGATAAGCCGTAACACGAATCTGATCTAGTTAACCAGTTATTATGTTACTTATTAAGTGGAACTCACAAACCATAGTTAAATAGCCAGTTACTGCTAAAAGCCAAAAGTGCATTTATAGATAAACGGTAACACGAATCTGATCTAGTTAACCAGTTACCGTATTATGTTACTTATCAAGTGGAATTTAGTTAACCTGTTAAGTGTTGTAAAACTAAAACGGGTAATAGGTGGCAGCTCTAGGTACTGTCCAGCGGGTAATAGGTGACCGCTCTAAGTGCTGTCCAGCGGGTAATAGGTGGCAGCTCTAGGTGCTGTCCAGCGGGTAATAGGTGGCAGCTCTAGGTGCTGTCCAGCGGGTAATAGGTGACAGCTCTAGGTGCTGTCCAGCGGGTAATAGGTGACAGCTGTAGGTGCTGTCCAGCGGGTAATAGGTGGCAGCTCTAGGTGCTGTCCAGCGGGTAATAGGTGGCAGCTCTAGGTGCTGTCCAGCGGGTAATAGGTGGCAGCTCTAGGTGCTGTCCAGCGGGTAATAGGTGGCAGCTCTAGGTGCTGTCCAGCGGGTAATAGGTGGCAGCTCTAGGTGCTGTCCAGCGGGTAATAGGTGGCAGCTCTAGGTGCTGTCCAGCGGGTAATAGGTGGCAGCTCTAGGTGCTGTCCAGCGGGTAATAGGTGGCAGCTCTAGGTGCTGTCCAGCGGGTAATAGGTGGCAGCTCTAGGTACTGTCCAGCGGGTAATAGGTGGCAGCTCTAGGTACTGTCCAGCGGGTAATAGGTGGCAGCTCTAGGTACTGTCCAGCGGGTAATAGGTGGCAGCTCTAGGTGCTGTCCAGCGGGTAATAGGTGGCAGCTCTAGGTGCTGTCCAGCGGGTAATAGGTGGCAGCTCTAGGTGCTGTCCAGCGGGTAATAGGTGACAGCTCTAGGTGCTGTCCAGCGGGTAATAGGTGGCAGCTCTAGGTACTGTCCAGCTAGTTTTAGTCTGGATATGTATTTATCTTACCGAAAACGTTTTGCGAGTATTAACAAAATAGCTAGATAATAATCGCGAAAATTAAGTGGTTAACACGAAACTATTCGCGAACGTTAACAGGTTATGTACGGCAGCTATATGCCGCCATAAAAAAGACATCACACTGTGACCACAGGGGCAGGGTGCGTTTTTTTTGACACACTCCTTTGACCACGCCCCCCCCCCATTTTTTTTTAATCCCAGACTTATTAATAATGATGGGGGAACTGTTACTAATGATAACTTACAAAAAAGCTTTTATAATTTATAATTATCTAAGATAATAGAATAAAAATTCATTTTTTTTTGAAAAAATAAGTCTGGGATTTATTTATTTTTTAAAAATGGGGGGGGGGGGCGTGGTCAAAGGGGTGTGTCAAAACAATGTACACTGCACCTCTAACCTGTTCCATACGGGAATCTTGTATATGAACACCATACAACCCTAAGCAATACTTTCTAATGTGGAATTAAACCAAAAAAAGATGGCATGCACGAGCAGTTTGCCTGTGCAAATTAGTACGGCGAGTGTGTATTGTGTGATGTAGCTTGTAAGATGAATTCATTATAAACACAAGTGCTCAAGCCTATTCTACGAATAATTCAGTTATCAACTCAGTATTGATAGCAATCTACTAGAAATTTTCCTGTGAATTCTAAAAAACTTAACATCGGTCACACTGTGTTTTAAGAGATATTATTTCATTACAATTCCGTTGCAAACAACATGACAAACAAAAGAGTTGGTATTATTTATTCATTTTAAGTTTCAAAATGAGTTATCAACAATAAAATAGATACCTATGTTTTCAAAATAAAATATACATACCATACAATTTCAACATTTTAATGCTTTGAATGTCATCTAGGATGGGTAAACAATAACAAGTGAACATAAATAAACGCAATACATGTGTATTCAAACATAACAGAAAACATTTTGTTAATTAGAAATGAAAACAAACAAATCACACAAAAAAGAAAAAGGGCCGATTTTCATTAAAAAGAGGTAATTAATTTAGTATATTTGTCTGCTGTGTGTATTTTCACTAACATCTGGATATAAGATAAGAGTAAAATAAAAAAAAGTTGTAAAAATGGTAAATCTGTGAGAGTGCAGCTTTAAAATTAAGAATAGAAATGTTGACCTAGTCTTTGAAAATTAGTTGGTTACACCAGTATTTGACAAATATTTGCTTTGAAGAAGGATACATGTAAAATAAGACTTTACATCTTTCAGTCAGACATATAAAAGTACTTATCAAATTTATTTACTAATCCATGCAGTAACTTCTGAAAGCCTGATCATCATGCTCCATTTACATTCTGATAAAAAAAATGGCTAGAAGTCTGATCATCATGCTCCATTTACATTCTGATAAAAAAATGGTTATCTTAATAATTAATAGAAATACCCCTATAGTAAAATAAATAATTGTATTGTACATAAAAAGCATTGAGCTGAACACAAATAATCAGGAATATTTTAGCTATGAGGAAATCCTATTCATGGAATGTTGATCACACTGTTTAACATAGACAGCACCAGGTAATATTTACAATTCAACAGATGTATGTGCTATAAAACTGTCATAATAATATAACATAATGTTCCAATAAATTATTTTCTATATTGTTTCATCATGGCACTTATTTCAGCAAGTGATGCAAAAATAATCTCATCTTACTCCCACAACACTGAACAGATCTGTTTGTTATCCATGCATTGTAATAATAAAACCGAAATATAAACACCTCATTCTTGTGTTATCACCAATTTATAAATTATATTGCACCACCCTAATGTCCAATTAGTAGGCAGTAATTTAAGCCTTAACAAGACCTGTTTTGAGTAGCTATCTTTATAGTTGACATAATTTCTTTGAGCTTGATTATGATGAAAGTTGATATGAATTACTCTTGGGTCCGTTGCCTGGGTAGAAACCATAACAGATGTCCATTTTAAGAGTCCATGAGAAAGTTCCCCTATGATGACCGAACCATCAACCTCTTGGGTGAGAGATCGACAAATAATTAGCTAGCTCTTTCATGTTTTTGCATGAGAGTCCCATAGAACATAGTTGTTATTCACTCGAATTGGGAAACTCCATTACCCTTGCTAAAATAGTACATAGATTTGATTTATTTTAGTTAAACTACTAGTAATTAAACATAAAAAGGTTGGAAATATATTTCTTTATAATTCATTTTTGGGACTCACACTCCTTCAAAGGTATGGACAACGAACCCTGCCTATACAATTTATAATAATATGCTTCACAAGAATTACATACAGTTCATACATAAACTTTGTCATTTTATGAATATACTGTGCCCATAACCATTTATAAAAAGCCTTGTACAACAAGCTGGCTTGAACATAAGATAATAGAGAATGTACCAAAACAAGAAATTGATTAAACCTAATATGATACACAAATTATCAGGAGACTGCACCATTGGATGAACACTTTGTGGCCAATGAAAGACTGTCAGACTGTGTACATGTAGTTGAAATACTGTCTGTCTGTGTTTGTGTTGACGAAAGACTGTCTGTGTTTGCCTGTGAAGGGGGTGGTTCGCGGCTGGTTTGAAATAAAGCTTGGTGGGGCAGCTTGCTTAGTCGAACTATCTCCTGAGACATCATCTCCAAATCCTACAATACAAAACGGTTGTTATGTGCTGTTTGAAGCATAATGATCATTGAAACCAAAAAACAACAGTTTTATTCGTCCATGTTAACATGTTTCTAAGTCATAAAACTTTACTCGAATCTACTAGAAATAAATATTTGACACAAGCATTTTTCTCCACAAAAACTTCAAATACACATTACTAAATGTACACTCATTAAATATTAAAACAACTCTTTTACATCTTAATTGATCTTCAATTTTTTTTCTATCCCCGACCCCTATCATAACCAAGGCATTATACATTCTTTAGGTGCATGTTTTTACACAATCCACCAATCATAACAAAGGTAACCTACATTCTGTAGGAGCAAGTATTCAAACACCCAATGTTCCCAACCAATAAAATCTGAGGCAACATGAATTCAGTAGATGCCAGATTTTACACCCACACCCATCACAACCTAGGTAACATACATTCTGTAGAATAATGTTTTTACACACCTCATCCTTCATAACAAAGGTAACATACCTTCAGTAGGTGCAAGTTTTTACACATCCCATCCAATATAACCAAGGTAACATACATTCTGTAGGTGCAAGTTTCTACACACCCCACCCAACATAACCATGGAAACATACATTCTGTAGGTGCAAGTTTTTACACATCCCATCCAACATAACCAAGGTAACATACATTCTGTAGGTGCAAGTTTCTACACACCCCACCCAACATAACCATGGAAACATACATTCTGTAGGTGCAGGTTTTGACACACCCAAACCAACATAACCAAGGTAACATACATTCGGAAGGTGCAAGTTATAGCACACCCCACCCAACATAACCAAGGTAACATACATTCTGTAGGTACAGGTTTTTACACACCCAAACCAACATAACCAAGGTAACATACATTCGGAAGGTGCAAGTTTTTACACACCCCACCAATCATAACCAAGGTAACATACATTCTGTAGGTGCAAGTTTCTACACCCCCCACCAATCATAACCAAGGTAACATACATTCTGTAGGTGAAAGTTTTTACACACCCCACCCAACATAACCAAGGTTACATACATTCTGTAGGTGCAAGTTTTTACACATCCCATCCAACATAACCAAGGTAACATACAGTCTGTAGGTGCAAGTTTTTACACACCCCACCCAACATAACCAAGGTAACATACATTCTGTAGGTGCAAGTTTCTACACACCCCACCCAACATAACCATGGTAACATACATTCTGTAGGTGCAGGTTTTTACACACCCAAACCAACATAACCAAGGTAACATACATTCGGAAGGTGCAAGTTATAGCACACCCCACCCAACATAACCAAGGTAACATACATTTTGTAGGTGCAAGTTTTTACACCCCCCACCAATCATAACCAAGGTAACATACATTCTGTAGGTGCAAGTTTCTACACCCCCCACCAATCATAAACAAGGTAACATACATTCTGTAGGTGAAAGTTTTTACACACCCCACCAATCATAACCAAGGTAACATACATTCTGTAGGTGCAAGTTTTTACACACCCCACCAATCATAACCAAGGTAACATACATTCTGTAGGTGCAAGTTTCTACACCCCCCACCAATCATAACCAAGGTAACTTACATTCTGTAGGTGAAAGTTTTTACACACCCAACCAATCATAACCAAGGTAACATACATTCTGTAGGTGCAAGTTTTTACACACCCCACCAATCATAACCAAGGTAACATACATTCTGTAGGTGCAAGTTTTTACACACCCCACCAATCATAACCAAGGTAACATACATTCTGTAGGTGCAAGTGTTTACACACCCCACCCAACATAACCAAGGTAACATACATTTTGTAGGTGCAAGTTTTTACACACCCCACTAATCATAACCAAGGTAACATACATTCTGTAGGTGCAAGTTTCTACACACCCCTCCAATCATAACCAAGGTAACATACATTCTGTAGGTGCAAGTTTCTACACACCCCACCAATCATAAACAAGGTAACATACATTTTGTAGGTGCAAGTTTTTACACACCCCACCAATCATAACCAAGGTAACATACATTATGTAGGTGCAAGTGTTTACACACCCCACCCAACATAACCAAGGTAACATACATTTTGTAGGTGCAAGTTTTTACACACCCCACCAATCATTACAAAGGTAACACACATTCTGTAGGTGCAAGTTTTTACACACCCCACCAATCATAACCAAGGTAACATACATTCTGTAGGTGCAAGTGTTTACACACCCCACCAATCATAACCAAGGTAACATACATTCTATAGGTGCAAGTTTTTACACACCCCACCAATCATAACCAAGGTAACATACATTCTGTAGGTGCAAGTTTTTACACACCCCACCCAACATTACCAAGGTAACATACATTCTGTAGGTGCAAGTGTTCACCCCCACCCAACATAACCAAGGTAACATACATTCTGTAGGTGCATGTGTTCACCCCCACCCAACATAACCAAGGTAACATACATTCTGTAGGTGCATGTGTTCACCCCCACCCAACATAACCAAGGTAACATACATTCTGTAGGTGCATGTATTCACCCCCACCCAACATAACCAAGGTAACATACATTCTGTAGGTGCATGTGTTCACCCCCACCCAACATAACCAAGGTAACATACATTCTGTAGGTGCATGTATTCACCCCCACCCAACATAACCAAGGTAACATACATTCTGTAGGTGCATGTTTTTGGTGAGTGTCTCCTCTAACATGTTCTGTAGTTTCTTGTTCATGTCACGCAGGCCCTGGTCATCAGACTTAACAATGTCCAGCATCTTCTTAAATGAGATCTTCTCCTCCGGCACTAAGTGCTTCGTGTCTGGATAATAGCAAATGTAGACTGATGGGACTGGGATGTAGAGTGATGGGAATTATAAAACAAAACTTTTAATCGTCAACAAATGTTTCACTTGAACATATTCAACAGCCAGAAACTCCACAAAAAGTAAATGGGACTGATACAATACAGGAAATACCACTCCCTTTATCTTGAAATTAATATAAATATTTTTTCCACACACTCATATGAAGTATGGGTGTATTTTTTAATTGAAATCTGAGTAAGTGCCAAAAAAGTTTTATAGGAAACATGTATTTTAAAATTGCAGATATCAGATAATAAATATTATTGTGCATAAACATTTATAAATGAATTAGTGAATATGTTTATTGACGTACTTATGTCAAAATCAAATCAAAACCATCATCCCTTGGATATTACCTGTTCTTTTTTCCATCACATAGTGCTCAATAATTTTGGATTTCTCTAACAAGTCATTAGCCATAGCTGCAGTGCTGGTCTCTAAATGCCGAACCTATAGGGAGTACAAAATATTCCTCAAACACTTTGCCAACGCACAGACATTTAGCAATTTTCTTTTTGGAATTTATAGAATACCAGTATGATACAAGAATATGCCAGTATGGATGACTTCATATCTTAAATGAGCTACTGATAGTTTCACAGCAATGGCTTTATTAGTAAATATGTTCTAACAGTTTAAAATTCAATACAAAGTAATCACTGACCATTCACAGCCAGTGAGTAATACATGTTATCAATAAAAATACACACTATTTCACCACTTCCACCCCTTAACATTAGCCATTCTACTGTAAGTTTTAGTGAACCAGCATCCAATTGTATAAAACTGGCTTCAAAGTTTGGATAAAGCGAGCAATTTTTTGTCGTCATACACAGCATGTGTAACAGTGTGTCAAAAATGTTTATTGATTGGTTTACATCCATTTAGCAATCACATTGTTTCAAAATGCAAAATTGCTGAAGATAGTTTAACAAATTTAATACATACCTTTTCCTCCATGTTCCATTTCTCCTGCTGGACTTCAGCGAGGCGTGCCAGCAGGTCCTTCCCCTCCCCCTCCATCAAGGTCACGTCCCCGGAGCCTGGCCCAGCACCACCCTGGGGCACCTCACTACCAGGGGACATCCGGCTAGAGGTGGATTTTGGTGGGGACGTGCCCTTAGGAAGAAAATAATGGTAATGTTGATTGTCTATATCAATAGGTTGCCTTGTATATTGAACAATACCAAGGATAACAATTATGGGATCAGAAAATTGAAATAGTTTAAGTTATTTTTATGCATTTTATTTCCATATTGCCACATTTCATGCTAGTGTTTACAGTTTCAATTTCAATGCCGTACAAAACATATGAGCAAATACTAGGAATAAAGCACAAAGGTTAGAGAAAATAAACTAACTCACCAATGCACTATGGTTGGTATAGGAAGCTAGGGTTCCCCCACCACTCCATGAAGATATTGAACTGGAACATAGTAAAGAACACAGCATTTAATGATAAGAAAAATTAACATTACAACTCCAGTGGGGAAGAAAGGCAAAATTAGATAGAACATGCCAGTTACAGAGTCAAGGGCCTAACCTGCCTTTGCCCTCTTGATTTTCACCGGTGTTACCATTTTTGACAATAATGTCATTGAACTTTTGCAACTGATGTTACCCATATGTCCATATCACAAGCTATGTACCTGAAATCCATGTTTCAAGTATAACATTTATAAATGTAAATTGCACATCCGATTGGCGTCCAATCTGTGCACGCTAAATTCTTTGTTTGCCATGTCTTTTGAAATAAAATGAGGTACTACTTAGAAATACATATTTGATTCTTTTTACGGACACAATGAATATTGTTCCTGTTTTGAAAGGCATATGCATACCGTAGATGCTGACAACGAACGGGACTGTGTGCACATGGAATACCGACTGTTTGCCTTAAGTTAATCATATATTGATATATATTGCTGCTTTACTACCATGAAACTGGCATAGATCAAACATCACATAATAATTCTTGACATAACCACTTTACATAAGCCCCATGTCTCACCTCTGGTCCTCTCTCCAAGAGTCGCTCAGGGTATCAGGTGAACGCAATAAATCCTCTATACCTACAAAATAACAATGACATAAAACTACATTTAAAGCTGTGCATACAAGACAACTATCATATAGCGAAACAGATTCCAAAAAAAATGCCAGTTTTTTCAAAAGGTATATTATTTAATATTCAATTAGACCAATGGATGTTATTTCAAAGTGCAGAAAACATGTAACAACAAACACATACTTTTGTTGTGTGAGCCGTTGGAGAGGACTTCCTGTAGACGTTCCTGCAGCTTCTCGCCGCGCTTCCTCTCAGCGTGTAGTTGCTTTTTCAGGTCCTTTAACTGGGGACGGCGAGAATGGTATTTATTATTGTAGTTTGTTTTAATTTCATGGTTCTTTTTTATGTGTTGGTTTTTACATTTGTGACCTAATCAAACTCTACAGTTTCATTTATACAAAGGCTCAAACTAGGGACAAAAAGAGTTTCTTGAAAAGTTGCATAGACAATTTTAAACAGGAGGTCCCTGAGGGCCTATACTTGGCATTGTTCTAGTGGTCAAAAGCATGTATGTATGGGTAATAGGCAACATACTTATAGTTCACTTACATCGTTTTGTGTTTGGGTTAGATGAAAAGGTCGTATGTTAAACATACACGTTTAACATGTAAGGACAGAAATATAGTAAGGAGGTTAGATTGAAGAACTATTTTAGTATGTGTCAGAGACAGTAGTTCATATTCAAAGCATGTAAATTCTAGTAACAGGCAATATACTGAACCCACATTTAAAGTGACCCATATGTTTCAAAAGACAAAGGGAACAAACACTCAAGTAATACAACACTATCTGTAAAAAAATCTTCCTTAAAGTGAAAGGTTTCACAATTTCATTATCCATTCATACATTAGTGGATGTGGCTGGTTTTCAAAAGGAAAGGACCTCTCATGGATATAGAGCAGCTGAATATGTTTGATTGAGATACAATAACAAGAGGGCCATGATGGCCCTAAATTGCTAACACTAAAATTTTAAAACTTTGTTACCACTAGACAATGTAACACATAATTTTTTTCTAAGCTCAAGGCCTTCTGGTTTCAGGAAAGAAGATTCACAGTTTTTTATCCTTTATATCTTTTGCAACACTGTTGACCTTTTTGAAACACCATTGGACCGGTGCAAAAAATTTGAACTCAGGGGCACAATTTTATCAATCCTGGTAAAGAACCATAAGATTATGGTACACACCAAATATTTAAGTGAAATATTAGTTCCCAAAATTGTACACATGGTCTAAATTTCATTGCTGTAGCTTCAAAAATAAGAAAGTTGGTCAAAAGTCACATGTGAATATAAATATTGATGTATGTTTGCAAAATCCAAGGACAACATTAATATTAGTTTTCAAAGCTGTACGCATGGTCTAAATTTCATTTCTGTAGCTTCAATAACAAGTAAGGATGACACAATATCACAGCAAAGGGCTTCAGGGGAAAGAATTGATAGAAAGGCCTGTTAACTGAGACATTTGTTGAAGTTTAAAGAGAAATGGTAATTGAGAGGTTAAAAAGCGCTACTTGTAGATGTATCTAAGCCTATGGTCTATTTTTAATGCTCTACTAAATCCAGGTTTGTGAACTTTAAACAAATTTTAAGCCTTTATACATATCTAGGGCACAATTATAACCCCTGTAGATGTAGTATAATTAACCAATTAATTCATGCAGATTAGAATATATGATTTACAGAACTTACCATTGACTGGCCTTTCTTTTCATGAACCTTTTTCTCGTTCACTCCATCTTTAAGTTCCTAGAAACAACAATATTTGCATGTAAAAATATTGTGCAATGATTAAAACTCAATGTAAAAGGAGGTTAACGTTTCAATAAAAACTTTCAATATACCTGTTTCAACCTCTTGACTTCCTTTTCTAAAGTATCTATTTTCTTCATCTGAGATTCCTCTGTTTCCTTTAATGTCTGGAAAATAGCAACAAGAAAAATGTTACAGATAAGCGTTCTGAGAAATACATGTACTAAGTTAACATGACAGGAATGGGAGCTTAGCTCCATTCTGTCACCTGGCAGAAACCAATTTTTTTTTATCTTATCTTGAGTTGGCCATTGGTTAATACATTTACGGTTGAATTATAACAAGCTTTGTGACAATTGTTTGTCCATGAGAGTGATGGCTAGCTATAAAGATCTTTAGTGGACTGATTCTACTGGCCGACTCCATACCATAAAAATTTGGAATGATTAAAAGATTGACAATTTACCCAAAGGAATCTTTATTATTTCTTGCGGCTTATTATAAAAAGAGAGTTTCTTGCTGATCTATACATGCATGTATTTTTTTCCACAACACCTTCATTTGAATATCTTAAATGTTTTTTCAGTTAAGACCAAGGTAAAATAATTTGCACGCAGACGTTGCCACTGATGATGACAAAGACACCATTAAAAACAAAAAGGCTCACAATCAGTTTGTATGTTTAAATAAGATGATGGAAACTTAACGTTAGATTCTTACATTGATAATTATATAGAAAGGAATGTTTCTCAAACCAGTATAAACTTTCCCATGAGTTTTGGTACCTGTATTTGTTCTTGAAAGCTGCATGTGGTTTGTTCTAGCTCAGTGGAATGTTGAGACTTGAGGTCGGCCACTTCCTCCTCATGCTGTGCGGTGACGTCGAGAAGTTTGGCCTCGTTCTCATCCAGGGTCTGGTCCAGAGACCCCTACAGAATATTTAATGTATTACAGATTTACCATTTAACTATAACTCAAAATAAAATCCTAGTTTTTTTCAAAATAACAGATACCGTATTTCCCTGACTATAAGGCGATCCGCTTATAAGACGACCCCCTAACTTTGCCCATGAAATCTGGTGTTTTTGTCTCGACTCATTTATAAGACGGGGTTGATTTTTAAAGCAAATCCAGCACTTGAAATACAAGTCTGTGATATGTTCAAACTAAACAGTCAATTATCAACTAAATTTGTTCATTTGCTAAGGATTATTGATTTTTATTTTCCGATCGTATGATATGTTTTTACCAGCCTAGACGCAATCTTGGGAGTTAAATGGGTTCATACGGTATTTGATTGACCTATTTAAATACAAACCATTGCAGTGCACCTTTGATCTTTACACAGCTCTTGCTGTGATGTCACAAATTGTACTGTTTGATCTGCAGCCGACAAACACGACACATTCAATTGCATGTGTTAATAAGTTACATTTTCGTAGGTGTTTTGTATTGGGGTGTCATCAACAGACAATAAATCAGTCAGTCGAATACCTTATGTTGAATATTCCTGATTCTGACTCTATTCTTTCTGAATTTCTTATAGCCTCGCTTATAAGACGGGCCGGGCCCCCTACTTTAAGGTTAAGAATCGGGACCAAATTTCCCCGTCTTATAGTCGAGGAAATACGGTACTGTTTAACATACTGTAGTTAGACTGAATGCTGTTTTCTGGATTTTACCTGCGAATCAAGACATTCTGGCTTGCGCTTGAAAGTCTGAATTTCAAACACTGCTGTATTTCCTTTTATAATATTCATGTGTATCATAAGTCAAAATGAATATTTGGTAACACCTCACCTTTGTATTTATCATTCAAGAAGATTTGTTTTATAAATTTTAAATTAAATCACAAAGTAGGAATGATTCATTACACATGACTATCCAAATTTATCTTCATAATCAAGCTAGAATATATATAAGAATCAACAAATGTATCTTGAAAAGACCTTATATCAATCGTATTTCCTTACCTCGGTCTCTTTGAGTCTCCGCTCCAGCCAGCCATTTTTCTCTTCAAGGGAGGCAATCCTGGTGTTCTGCTCGTCCACCACGGGTCGTAGCTTCTCCAGTTCACCAACCTTACCCTGGAAAGAAAAATAACACAGCCCCTCATATGCTTGAATTGAACACAATGTACCTATACTTTCATGCTTCACAAATAATTTGCAGATATAAAACAAGGCCAATGAAATAAATAGTTTTGACTAACAGCTATGAGTAAATATTTTGGTATTATTCCAGATTTATATCAATTACCCATTACTTATTATGTATAATAATAATAATAATATACCCGCTCAGTTTCCAGCCTGGCTTGCAGTGCGGACACCTGACTCTCGTACTGGTTTTCCTGCGCCAGCAGTTGTTCCCGATGTTTGTCTCCGTCTTTCTGATACTGTATAGCCAGCTCATCCAGGTTCGCCTTCCGCCTCTCTGCCAACTTTGAATGTATGAAGTTAAACATTTATTTTTGTTACACAGACCACTTATAAACTCTCCTGGACTGGCGGCTGTTCCTTGACGCTTTTCTACCAATTGTGTGGGTGCAAGATTAAATTTTTATTTGGCAATTATGAGTATGCTTTTGGGTAGTTGCTCCAGTCAAATATAATCCCCAACCTTTATTGAAATCTTCACATAATGCTTCAGCACTCGTACAGTACTCGTACAATATTGCTCTGAGACTCCACAAAACCCAATAATGGTTATCATCAGACTGAACTATTCACACCCCTCTATACTTATAAAAGAGTTCCTTTGGTCTGATATGCCCAATGGTTACAGTTATCGATTTTCATAAGTAAGTCTCCTGTGAGTTTGTTTTTTGGTCATGAAGCCGAATGTGTAGATTTCCTCTGGTTACACCAGTTTCCACCATATAAGACTTCACTGACATTACAATGTCCATGAGCTTCGGTGCTATTATGCTGTATCCATTGATTCACAGATGTTGGAAAAAGAATAAGTTTAAAACTAACATTCAGCCCCAACCCCTGTACCCCCTTCTCTCACCTTGTTTGCATCCTGGGCAGCCCGTACGTGCTGATCCCTCTCCTGCTGGGCAGCAAGCAGACATTCTGATGTCTCCCCGGTAGCACGTTTACTCTCCTAGCATTCAAAAACAATAAATAGATATTTCTATAATTTCATAATAACCCTAAGGTTGTAAAGCCGAGCTATTTGGTATCCTGGCACGAGGTATAGCAAAAAAGAAACCTCAAACCTTATGGTTCTTTACCTAATGATAATATATGTTATACCAGGAACACTAACAGACGGAAAATTCAAATCCTGAAGATCTTGAAAACGATCTAGATTGAGTGTGATGTATTCAGGTCCAAAGCAAGGATAGGGGACTTGCTGTAATTGTTTTAAAAGTCATTTATTTACATTTCAAGATACTTTTTTTGTAATGCAAATGACTAGCTAAAACAGAATTAACCAATGTTTAATAGTCTGAATTAAAAAGCCTTCAGTCCTGCCTTGAGGACATATGCTGAACGTTATCATAACCAGGGCAATCAGGGTATTGAGGTATGAAAAGCCTCAAGGTTATTGCATATTGACCTGATCTCTGAAATTTGAAGAACAAATTCAAAATAGAAGGGGAAACCAGGTATTTAGTATGTATACAGCAGAACATACACTGTCTAGCTGGAGTTATCTTTTATAATGATGGTATTGAGAGTCCACATGCAGATCTTGGGTTGTGGGTTCAATCCACACCTGATGCACAGAGCAATTTCCAATAATTTAAGATATCTTTTTAATAATATGATAACAATGCAGAGTAAATATGTCCAAGATATACATATTATTAAACTGAACCAGAAATCAATCTTAAATCGACTCCTAGCAGCAGTGAAAAATGTTGTACTTTCATTTTGATAAGTTTATTTTTTCAGGCAGAATAGTTTCTATTTTGTCCATGCATTTGTTTTTAATATCATGTTTTATACCTCAAGCTGAGTAATGAGATCATCCTTGACCTGGGTGAGTTTGAGCACCTGTCCCTTGAGTTCCCCGATGTGGGCTTCTAGACTCCGACTTCGTTCTGCAAGTTGCTGGCTTCCTACTATGTCAGCAGCATCAATCTAACACAGAGATAAAAGTGACGATGAACTCACTATGCTATTAGGACATATTCCCAGGCAAAACATGTACAAATATATATATATACATATATTCAGGAGTCCCTAATTGATTGAGACTGTTCATTTCTAGTGACGGCTTCAGCAGTTATTATTGGTCATTTGGCCATGATTACCAAAACACAATTTTTCTTATAAAATGATCATGTTATATTTAAAATGATTTCACCTGTTGCTGCATTTGAGCCATTTTATTCTGCAGCTGTTTTATTGTCTTGTCGGCACTGCTCCGGCTGTCTTCTTGTAACTTTACAAAAAAATATAACATAAAATAGCTTCGTTGGTACATTTAGTTGAAATCATCCGATGAAATGACGGCCTAGATGTAAAAAATGGGCTTTTTTATATGAATACTAAATTCTAGGTACAGTGAAAACTGTAAATATCCTATTTAACATGCCTGGCATGTGTCTTTTCCCTATCGGGATTTTTTTTAAAATGTGCTAGATTTGCATATCAGTTCACGAGTCAAAAAATGAAATACTGACTACGATTGTCATTATTACCCATCACCTAGACCATAGGCAAAGCCCGCAAAAGACCAATCAGCGATCAGTATCCACTTCATCATAACATGTATTTGTATACACTCCCTGGTGGTAGATCAATAAAATGGCAAGAATGAGGCATGTTTGTATCTCTTAATGGCTAGATGATGTTGTCAAGTTTGAGTTTGACATTTTCATTTCTTTTAAATACAAAACTGACTCAAATATATTCGTAATCTACTAAGATGGATGGCACATTAATTCAATACCTATTGAATTAACTGGTGATTGTTATCACCTTTCACTGCATATGATTGGTTTTGAGTATACCCTATATGCATGAGGTCAGCAGCCTGCATGTGTTCTCTATAATGGCGCTGATGATATACTTTTTTATTGTAACAAATTGCATGTTTGTTCTAATTATATAACTATTTAAGGTAAGCCTTGTTCATATTGCAGAATCAGAAAATAGACCCACATAATGCCCCCGGAGTGTCTATTAGGGCATGCACTTTGAATAGGACATTTAAGGTATAATAAAATTTAAGAAAACGTGTATGTTAATCAACACTACATTTTATGCATGATTTCCAAAGAATATACTGATAATAACAGACATGAACAGAATAAATTGATGCAATGTGATTGTATTGCATGAAGTACACCAAACAAATACAGTTGTGAGTGTATTCTATGAAGTTCATCAAACAAATACAGTTGTGAGTGTATTCTATGAAGTTCATCAAACAAAACATTTTGTTTCAACCTATGTTACGAGTAACAACTTAATTAAGTATCTCATGTGTGTTATTTGATTCATACCTTCTGATATTTGGCATTTTCCTGTTGTAGTTTGGCTATTTGGTCGGAGTAGTATTTTTGGTCCCTGTCTTTACTGGCTTGTAGCTCCTCTAGTTTGGCACTGCAATGCATGTATAAACAGTAGATAACAAGTATATAAACAGTAGATAACATGTAGCAAACAAGAATTCCATGAATCAGATGTTACATCAGCCGGAAGCGCCCACCATTTTGACAATTCAAGGGTGATCTGACTAATCATCACACTCAAATGAGATATTATGTAATGTTTTGCAAAGATTGGAAACGCAATGTCTTAGTTAGACAGGGGAAATGAAAGTGTGACAGCAGAAATGACAGGGTGATGCGTATTACATTGCGGGTGACGCTGTACAACATTTTACACATGTGTCTATCATGCTACGTAGGCGACACTCTCTTTGTACTTTGTGAGTAAAATGTGAGAAAGTACCTGAGTTTATCTTACACAATACCAAGAAGTTTGAAGAAAATGGTTGTTAGTAATAGCTCCTACCTCTGTTCTTTGAAAGACTTCTCTTTTTCTATCTGCAACTGTAAGTAACTGAAAATCAAGAAAAAAAGCCATAAAAAATCAAAAGTTTGAGTTGTACAGTAAAACTAAGTTGAATATTTCATGTTTGGCTCAACCGTATTTCTGTCTTATGATATGTAGTCAATTTAAGGACTGAGAAAAAAAAGGTTTTTGATTCTCATTTTGATGTGATTTTGATTCTGGTGTTTAAATTTCATTTTTTAGCTTTCATATCCATTTTGGAACCATTTGCCCTTTTTAACCACTTTTGAGGTTGATTTATGTTCAATTAAAAAATGCTGCAGCTTGGGATTTTGGACAGGAGTGAGTAGAGAACACATCTTTAATATAATATTTCATCTGGCCTGACATGATTCAGCATAAATTATAACTTCTAAACTAGACACACCTTTCTTGCTTCTTTTTCAGTTTTTCAGCGACTCTCTCTGCCTCTTCCTGCAGAGTCCTCAAGTCCTTGGAATGTTTCTCCTGCAGAAAGTAAAAGATGAGATTTATCATAAAGATATAACTCTGACAAATTAATTCCACCCAAAAAGCCCTTTCAAAAAATACCGATATAATATGGGCTCACCAGACGTCCAAAGATAACATAATTGAACGGAAACATTCAGATTGATTTAACTTCAAAATACTGCACAAGTAACCTAACCCTTGAAGAGCATTTGACCGAACCTTTATAGAGAATTTATAGTTCATGAGTTTTGCCATATCACTGCCATACTGAACAAATAATGTTAAATGTAAACAGACAGCAAAAAAAAATACTTTAGTAACTCAAAAATGAATCTTCATTGCAAGTACAGGGTATCAAAAAGAGCTTTCCATATACCACCATAAAACTTCAACAGCAGTGTTCTTTTATATCAATTCATAGAATGGGTTATTTGTAATGGATGCACATGCTGGATTGCTGCATAAAGTCCATGACTTCCAAAATACAAGTATTCATATCACAGATCTGAAATATCTGTTCTTTACCTCCTTCTCTGACAGTTCATCTTTTAGAATTCTCTTCTCCTCTGCTTCCGTGTCAAGGTTTAACTGCAGCTCTGAAACATAGCAGTTGAGTTACTTAGATATTCTTCAAAATATCATATATGGAATAAAGCTGAAAAGATGAAATAGGAAGTTACTATATTGGCCTTCAATTAATACCATGTTTAATACTAACGGACATGAAGTCATAATTTGTCTCACCGCCTCAAAACAGGATTTTAAGTCAGTTTGAGTATATTAATTTATGTAAAATCTTGATAACTAAGAAGGGATTCTGACTATCACAAACATGTAAGAAGGGTGGCGGGAGTAAATACCAACATCTGAATGTTTTTGTTTTTTTCTCAGTCAAACAAGGGCAATAACTTAATATTGATTAAAGCAAAAGTTATGGGCATTGCAATCCATGAGCGTTTTGTGTCTGGCAACATGTGTAACTTTCATTTGAATACTTCTACTGTTTTTGAGACAAAGCCAAGGTATTTTTAGCACAATGATGTCGACAATCACACCAAGGCTATGACAATGGCTCAACTTTGAAAAAAACAATCAAAAAACTGATATGCTTAAATGTTTTGTTTTTTTATTCATTGACAAGGAACCTCTTCAAACACTACTGGTCTAAAATAATTGTGGATTACCTTCAATTCTCTTTTGAAAAGTTTCACTTGTGTCAGCACCTGCATAAATAGTTTATGTACAAATAATATAAGCTGGCCATCAAACATCTAAACATCCCTTTACATAATGGTGAACACCCTGAGATTGCAGTTCATAGACTGGATTTGTACTTCTGGTATGCTGTAAATTAACACGGTATTTGAGAAAATAATACCAACAAGCACAAAACTAGTAATTCTAACAATACAGACAAGCACAAAACTAGTAATTGTAACATTTTAACAATCGTCACAAACCTTTATGTACTGATATTTTTTGTACCTTGTGTATCTAGTTGTTCTACAGGAGGTTCAGACATAGTGCTGCCATCTACAACATCCTGTTCCGGAGTTGAAGCCTTTGACTGTAGACCTGTGTGTAAAGTTTAACACTTTTTTAGATGTCATCATTGGCACCACTACCAAACAATACCACAACCACCACCATCAGCAGCCACAGCTTCATCGTCATCATTGTCACTCTTCATATACCCTTCATATACATCTTTAACCATCATAGCAGTTTCCCAAGCTATGTCCTGATAATCAACAACACCATCCATGATTGATCATCACAATTGGCACATAATCATTCATGAAAAGAATGCTTTACCAAAGGTGTATTGTAGAACAACAGTTATTCCAGCCATACCCGCAATATTCTTCTGGAGTGCAGCATTCTGTGCCTGGAGACGGCGTATCTCATCTTCTAGCTGGCCTGTTTCAGGACTGGGTCCCGTCCCTCCGCATCCTGCCTCCTTTATCTCTGATATTTGTTTTTCTAAGTCCTCATTTGATGTACACAACTGAAATATGACAAAATAACAGGTGAAAACGAAAGAACTGTTATTTATCACTTTATCAGAGATGTTGAATAACTGTCACCTTTACCTGAATGAAAACATACATTTATTTGAAAGTTTTGTTCATTCGTGAAATGTGCTATTCATTTCCTATAAGTTAAGCATAACCTGTCCCTTGCACTTGACACTAAGTCTTGTCTGAATATGCCAAGCTAACCAAATATAGGCTTCCATAAAGTGAAAAACTAACAGCAGATACAACCCACCAAGGTTTTAACCATATATGATTGATTTGAGCTCCATTTTGAAGACACATTTCCACTGAGATGAATCAATCTACATGTACAGTCTGTTTTCTGGTAAGAAACCAGCCCTGGTATCCTTTTTTTAGAGGCCAAGAAAATGTACCCCATGGGGTGAGAGGCAAACTCTTATATCACTGAACTACTCTCACTCTCTTGTTGATTGATCTGTCATCTTATCCACAAATAAAGTGACCTCCCATCCACTCACCTTATTGAGCTCCTGAAGCAGGGTCTGGTTCTGTACTCGGAAGTCCTCCTCCTGACTGTGCAGTTTAAACTGTAGACTGTCATTCTCAGCCAGCAATCCTTCAACCTCCTGGCATGGAAAATCACAGTAAACCAGTCATGTTTATGTCTTTATTGGATAATGTCATTAGATCTAACAAATTATTAGTCACTTATAAGGAATTTATATTGTTATTGTTATAATAGTGTCTCATTGTTGTTTTACATTTTATGATCATTATGAATATAAAACTCATGTATGGAGACATGAGACATGCATGTTCATGTAAAATAAACTTGAAATAAGATTTTCAGTTACTGAATGGTCCTGAAAACTGTACATAGGCATATTTCATTAATTTCAAAGATATTTGATGTAAAGCTGAGCCTAAAAGCTAAGGTCAAAGTTGAGAGAATCTTTGCTTGGAAGTCTTTATTCTGTTGAAAGTCTATGGTGATATTTTAGACACATGTATACAAACTTACCTTGGCCTTTTTACTTTTATTGATAGCCTGAAATGTAGAAGATAAATTCACATAAAGTCAAAACATGAATACAATATACAAATGCCACTGCACATTTATTTATCCATGGCCATTAAAACTTCATTGTTTTTAAGTAGGATGGACAAATAACAACAAAAAATGTCTACAGGGTTTAAAGTTGTGTTGTTCCGTGTCAACAAGTTTCTTAAAAGACAAATAAAATAATTACATGTACAAAAAAATACCTGCTGTGCAATGAATGCATATAAATACATAATACTATTATTCAATCGATTCTGTTAGTTTTTGCGAAAGAAAACTAGCTCCCATTGTCAACTGGTGAAGGTTTCAATGTGGTTTAAATTGTAAGCTACAGGTATATTACATTTACCTTGAGGGCTTTCTGAAGTTCTTTGTCAGCATGTTCAGCTGTCTCTCTCAGAGTCTGGCACTCTACAAGACATAGGTATAAACATGACAATAAGGATGAGGATTGGAATGAAAAACTCACTTATAAATAAATAATAATTTTAAAAACATGTTATGTAAAAAATGGTTTAGATTTATTCTGCCAAAGTTTTCTAATAGCTATCCTACTGATACCTCTTTCAAACTTCTTGTTCTGTGATTCCAGTTCATATTTCTCTGTCCGTAACTCAATTAACTGCAACTAAAATAAAGTTGAAATATTATTATTTCTGTATTAAGTAATTTGATCACAACTGAAAATCAATCTCCATATAAATAATAAAATTCAAGCCTTTTACAAGAAGTCAAAGCCTCAAAGTATGCTATTTAACTTGATTACTTGGTCATTTGGCTTTGCACAATATATTGTGTATTAGGGAACTTGAATAAGCTCACTTTTTCTTTAAATATGTAACATATAAATGCAGTGTATGACTGTTGTGTTTATTTTAGATTTGATGCTATATATTGTAGAAATGAAATGTCTATATCTTGGCTAATTTTGTCTGATTTTGTTCAATGTTTGCTCATAAAAAGAACATTTTGAAGATATTTTTGCTCAAAATGGATGAAAAATATTCTTTTCAGGGTGGGAAATTAGGCCAAATTTTATCTCAAAATCACAAACTGTGCTATGTTCAAAGACAGCCCTGGAAACAACCAATTATTTTCCATATGCTTATCAGTACCGATAAATGATGGCAAATTCAAGTGTTGGGATAGAACTCATGACTTATCCAGAGTCTAATATGCTAATCATATAACGTTTATCGTTCATATAATAATTAAGGGGTTTCAATAACATACATAGACATATTATATGTCTGGAATATCCCAAAATACGTCCTAGAATTGAACCCCGGGCATTTTGAAAATTTCTGAAAATAGCTGGAAACATTTGAATTATCACATGGCAGTTAATAGTAATACTGACAGTGACTAGTTACGGTTCACATAACTGAATCTTCTCTCAAGTTTTTTATGTTGAATATAATATGCTTACTGGATGTTGTGTTGATTTATAATCAAAACTATATGCCCAAGGTCAGGGAGAGATCTGCCAGAATACATACTGTTTAGGTTCTACCTAGTCCAAATAATTGTACATTTACGGATTTTTTTACTTTTTCTGATATGGCAAATCCTTCACGTACAAATTGTTTAGTATCAAAAGTGGGTAGTTATTTCGACCTGGATTCCGAGTTAAAGCATTTAACATCTAAAAAATATCATAAAAACAAGAAATATTACCAGATTATGTTATTTTATATCAGTTCCATCCATAAAAATGTCATATCCTACGAATAATTGAGTTTGACGTGTTTTTTTCATTTCTTGCTGTCAAAACATAGCGATATATACATGAAGGGCACCTGCAAGGCTTCAGGGCACAATTTTTAAACAATCAGAACATTTCGGCCATGGCCGAGTTGTTACGATTGTATTTACGAGGTCTATCTTGAAGCTTGTCGGAGGTGGCCGAGTTATTACGATTGGGTCGAGTTGTTCCGCTTGGCATAATTGTTGTATGTGTCAGTTGACTTTCGTTTTATTGGAAAGGTAAATAATGTGTTTTAATGCATTAAATGCTTGTTTTGTGCAAAATAACTTTTCACTTACATGGTAAAATATGAATATAAACCTTTATGATCAATTTAAACCATAAAATACTTCACTTTATACAATTTCAATATTTTTCAAAACACCCCCGTTTTTTGCACAAACCCGTTTAGACGTTAGGGATTGGAAGAATCCCGTATAACACATCTATAATTTTAGACTAGGTTCTACCCGATTGCATATATATGTCTTCGACATCATAACATCAAATGTTTTGTTTCATGTAAAAAAGTTTGATTTTGTTCACAAATTAAATATCATCCACACTTGTAATTGTTCAGTGATTGGAATAAAAACATTGTTTAATATGCTAACGGTGACAAGATTCAACTGTCTTGGGAGGATTTAATTCTAAATGAATAAGTACTAAGTAGCTTTATAATATTGACTAATGTTTTCTCTACCACCAAAAAATAAAGCAAGATTTTGAAATTTTATTTCCTCCTTCTACGAACATATTCAATCCTGGAGGTTCGTTAAACAAACAATATAAAAATAAAAATAAAATGCCTTAACAAGTTGAAGTCTTTATTTTAGCTCGCTTTGTCAATAAATATACATGCACAATCATACGTGTATAAAGGCTCTGATATAACTTTATATAAAATGAACTATACTGTTTAAAAATGCCGATTAACAAATAATTGTAACTTAAATGGTATAAAAACCTGCATCCGATGAAATTCGTCATCTGACAGTGCGGACGCCATTTTGAACCAGTGTCACGTGACATAAATACTTTGTAGTACGCAAATTAACAAATTTCATACGCAGTAATTTCCCCTAGCAAAACTTGGACAGAAAGAAGGGCAGTCATACTTACCGATTGACATGCGACGGACAATAAATAAAGTGAGTGTTAATTAATTAATTAATGTTAATCAATGAAATTTTCTTGCACTGAAAAGTCCGGACAGCTTTAATGCGTACGTTTGTTATATAACTGTCTCTTATTAGTCTATTAACTCGCAGACACTTTTCACTATCCCTTTTCTGCCCCGTTTTTTTACATAGTAACTAATTTTAAAATTGTCTGTTTTAAAACAAACATTTCAGAAAAAGGGATAATAAAAACTTGGTTTACGAGGTCCGGTGTAAATCACTCTCACATGGACACCCTTGTAACGTCACTCCTGGAAGACGGTTAGTATTTTCTTGAAACACTCAATAAAAAAAAATAGTGTATGACACCCGGCCCCAATATCACAAAAAAACTAGTGCTAGAGCAAAACATATTCTATAAAGTATTTTTTTTTTTAAATTAATGAAAGAGCTCAAACACATTTTTGGTTGTAGAATATTGTACCCCTGGAATATTGACCAAAGGCGTTTATCAATATATTCTATGAAAGTAATCACCTTTCAAAGTGTAAAAACGTATATGAGTTTTCAATAACTTTTGAGGGCGATACTATTTCCCGGTCTCTCCTGGTAAAATCCGGTCTCATAATTTCCGGTTCATAACTTATGGCCCCAGGCAACGGATTGTGTTGCTGATGTTAATAACACGATTTTGACAATCTTATTTGTTTTTATATGTGACAAAATGGTATAAAATATATAAACATTATGTCTTAATTTATGCAATTTGTTAAAGGTCTACACTATTTATGCAATTCGTGTTAAAGGTGTAGAGAAAGATGCGACGACAGTACAAATGCTCTTGTTTTTTGCATAAAAGATTGAGGACGGCTAGAGTATGAAGTAACTTAGAATTGCACCTTTTTAATAATGTTATGTCAAAGTTGTGTATTGTTCTTCCTTTTCTGGTTACCCCACCCTCCTTCCCCCTCCAGACATTATATTTTTTAAGCATTAATGATTACAATTGAAAAATTCCATGTTTGCATATCCGACTCATATCGATACGATACGATATGTTTATTGCGTAAAACATTATACAATTCTCATAGCATGTAAAATCAATGAATGGAGAAAAGGTACACAAACACATTTTCTGGAGCTAATAGTTGCAATGTTATAACATCCTATTATAGTAAGTATGCGTGTGCTTAGACATTAAAGCTACTAGATGAAGAGTGTTTTATTTGAAGTTAAGCCATTTTTAAGTAATCAACACATTATGTCTCCATTTTTCGTTTATAATTTTGTGCTATTCGCTAACATTGAATACCTTCGTCATTATTACACAACTTTAGCCGAATATATTTTGTTTGTCAACTTGAAATTTGCAATAAAACTCTAGCTGTTTAAGAAATCTGATGCTGATTATTTTATTTATTTTTAAATTTGGTCATATGTTATCATCGTATTATTTATAATCAAGATTATTAGAGCCTTTGCATAACACTCATTAATTCTATAAAATTGCCTTTATAATAAACAAAAAAATATTTAGGGTATGAACCGAACAGTAGCCGTGCGTGTGTAATAAAAAAACTGGCTAATCCGTTTATCATGTCCTTAACGAGGGACATTCGCTAATCTCTGACACGCGTTGTATAACACATTTACACCTTTCATGGTAATATGACATTATTGTGTATTGTCATAAACCTGTTATGAAGAGTTCCATGACAAAATAAAATGATAATAAATAAACTTCTGAAATATTCGGAAGGCTATTTTACAAACGAAATATAACTTACAAGATACAAGAATCTTTATTTAAAGTCGTCATGATCGGTGGAACTACGATGCTCCTAATTTATAAAAAGTAACAAATCTCTGCTTTTAAAAGTTCCGCGACTTCTATAACAACTAAATGTATATGCCTGCATGTGGTGTCTTTGCAACTGCTAATGCAGTGGATTTTTGTTTTAAGAATGGCTATGTAAATACAAATGCCAATTTCGTTGTAAGTGAAATGAGGGAACATCTAGTCAGCTGTCTAGAAAATAAAAAAAAATCCGTTTCATAAAGAAAATGAAAAGTCGCGATCCCTATGACTTTCAAATTAAAAACATTCTGTTCGTGTGAAATGCCATAATTCGTCGATAGTTTAGTTATTTGCGAAAATAGAACATGCAGGAAAAGATTCCACATAAAAAAACGTCGGCATGAAAATTAAAATTAGACGATCAGTTGGCAGAAATACATAAGGCAACTTGTCGTGGAAGTGCATCTGCTGCAACAAAATAAATAGTTAAACAAAAGAAAAATAATAGAATTCCTGAAGTATTGAGTTAACTTATATATTTGATTTACATGTAGTCAAGCATTGTTTCTTTTTGTATTACTATTATCAATAGTATACTTATTACTGAATTTAATATGAAAAAAACCAATACACAATGCGTTTGTTATTCATGACTTTAATTTAAGTACCTGGGAATATTTCATGCTATTATCTTTGCCTTAATTTATTATATGTTTTATTTATATAAAATATGAAATAAATGGTGACATAATTATCATCAAATATCTGATGTTTTAATCAACTGTAATCTTTTGTAATCCTATTATCCCCGCGGTCATTAACACCTTTTTGGTCACGCCCGATAGCTACTATAAAATTTGGAAAACAGAGACCGGAGGAGACCGGAGGAGACCGGTACCGGATGAGACCGGGACCGGGAAATAGTATCGCCCAACTTTTGATGTTATGAGATGAAATGAATTTTGACCGAGATTGAGATATGACTTTTAAAAAAGTATTTTCGTGATAATAGGGCCCGTTCCACAGGAATATTATCTCCTTAGGGCAGCCCGGTGATATAATAATAATAATATTTGAAAGCTGGTCGGTGTTGTTTCCCTTGATAATGAAGGGCCAACACTACATTTTCTACATGATACTTTTCCTTAATATTCAGTTGCAGATTCAGCCCCGAGGTTCAGGAAATACGTTTCAGGGACGTGCCCTTCCCAGACTCACACCCGTTTACACCCTTTAAGTAAATAGTGAAGTGGAAGTGCAAAGGAGTGTATCCGCGGCGTATAATTTGTTCATTTTTCAACTCATTGCAAAGGGAGGTAACCGCTGCGGCGATTTCTTCCGTTCCGTGTTTTTGTATTTTCAAGATGGCTGCGCCCATGAAAAATATTTGTTATATATTTTCTTGAAATAAAAAGGTATTGAAAGAGTCAACTGTTACCAGTATTATATCTTAAGGAAAATGGCATGCATGGTGTGCATCTGGCAGAAAAAATGTTATTTTCATATAAATATGTTTGTTTTTGTTCATAAATTAAATTAAAAAGCCTCAGGAATAAATAATTAGAGAAAAAAGTGAGAATATAACTGATAGGGTCTCATATATTGTCTGATCAATTCCTGAGGTCCACAATGCTTATTAAAAAGAAATGTAGGGGAAATACTAAGGCAATCCAAACTGGTCCACTGACTAACTATATGCTAATTTTGGAAAGATAAGAGGGCGGGGCATAGCATTGATGTTCTTATGTGAAAAATCGCAAATGGGTACTCGCTCAAAATGCTCTTTTTTTGTACGCCAAAATGACGTGTGGCAAATCATAAGGAGTGTTAAAACTAAGATAATATAAAGCTTGAGCCCTTCCTTTTGCTCAAATAACGTCTTTGAAGGCCATAACTTTCATGCTTTGTTGTTGCGTAATTAGTTGATTGACATTATCACATGATGTTATAAATGTATGGTCAAGATGTCAAAATATCAACAAGATATATATGTATGGTCAAGATGTCAAAATATCAACAAGATATATAAGTCCTCATTCTCTAATGTATCAGATGGCATCATATATGATATAATCAAGGTGGTTTTTTTTGAGCATACCAGCATGGTTTCAAACCCCAATAAAATCAAAATATTTTTTATATCTATAACTGTATTTTTTTCTTCAATTTTGAGATCAAGGAAAAGAATAAGGATAAAATAAGTGTTTTCAGATGCATAAGCGGGAAAACCTTTAAAACCAAAAGCACCTTAGTTAAAAAATGTAAATCATTAGTACAGCTGTAACTTGTTATGTTGAAGTGGTCGGGATCTACCTAAAAAGTTTGAGATAACAAACATTCAACATATCCAAAATACAAAAATATTGCACCAAACCCAACACATTTAAGTCTGAATCATGTCTAATGTTTACATCCGCAATTGAATCAGTGTTGTATTATATTTCCGTCATAAAAACCGCAAGCTTATTATTAGATAAAAAAAATGAATTATTTGTGTCAATTTAATTTAGTTCATATTTATTTATTACAGAAACACAAATATAGAACAAAACATTTTATACTAGGTCCTTCTTTGAATTGATCGACCAAAGCAGTGCAACTAACATTTGACATTTTGAAGTTATTCTTTATGTGCCCAATTCAATGGCATTGTCATTAAATTAATAAAATCTCCATGTTGTAAACATAAACAAATAATCATGAGCTTGAGTAATAATGGTCTCTTGAATAAAATACATGAACAAACAACTTTAAGTATTATCTTTTACCAATTATCCTCCAAATTATGACAGTTTGTTATTTTGACACGCTCAGTAATTAAGTGACATACTGCAAACAGCATGATTTTATCGCACCTATATCTTGATCTGCAGTTCAACATAAAAAATATAAAAATGTGTGAAATTTGACCACAGGGACTGAAAAAATTCAACACAACCGAGATATCAGAGATCAACATAGCCAGTTTGGACTGTATATAAAGCAACATAGAATTTTAGGTATTCAGAAAGTCACTTGATATGGCAATTTCGTAATGACGTTATGTGGGCTTAATTTAGATTACACTTGGATTATGTTTTTTGGTCTGTAGCATTTTGTAATTGCATTTTTAGCTCACCAGAGCACAAAGTGCTCAAGGTGAGCTATTGTGATCGGTCTTTGTCCTTGTCCGTCTGTCAGTCAGTCCGTCAACAATTGTTTAAAAAACATCTGCTCTGAAACTACCTGGCCAAATTCAATGAAAATTCACAGGAAGCTTCCTTGGTTGTCCATCTACAAAAATACAACAAGGGGTCACGAACAACAACAACAAAATGGCTAACTTCCGGTTTTGCTTTAAAAAGCATCTCCTCTGAACTTACCAGTCCAAATTCAATGAAACTTTACAGGAAGCTTCCTTGGGTGACCCTCTACAAAAATATAACAAGGGGTCACGACTGATCAACAACAACAACAACAACAGCAACAACAATAAAATGGCCGACTTCCTGGTTTGCTTTAAAAAAACATCTCCTCTGGAACTACCTCTCCAAATTCAATGAAACTTTACAGGAAGCTTCCTTGGGTGACCCTCTACTAAAATACAACAAGGGGTCACGACTGATCAACAACAACAACAATCTGGCCAACTTCCTGTTTTGCTTTAAACACATCTCCTCTGAAACTAGTAGGCCAAATTCACTGAAACTTTACAGGAAGCTTCATTGCATGACCCTCTACGAAAAAACAACAAGGCATTGAGATTGATCAACAACAACAAGAACAAAATGGCCAACTTACTGTTTTGCTTTAAAAAAATCTCTGAAACTACCAGGCCAAATTCAATGAAACTTTACAGGTAGCTTCATTACATGACCATTTACAAATATAAAACAAGGCATCATTATCAGTAAAGATATGTTTAAATTGCAACATTTTTAGCTCGACTATTCGAAGAATATGGAGAGCTATACTACTCACCCAAGTGTCGGCGTCGGCGTCACACCTTGGTTAAGGTTTTGCGTGCAAGCACACATAGGTTACTATCTCAGCAACGACTTGAGGTATTGCATTGAGACTTCATACATTGGTACTCAACCATCCAACTACTTAATTAACCAAGTTAGATAACTCTTGTTTGCATTTAATGCAAATAATAGGCCTTTATTATTCGACATAGAAATTCTGGTTAAGGTTTTGCATGTTAGCACACATAGGTTAATATCTCAGCAACTATTTGAGGTATTGCATTGAGACTCGATACATTGGTACTCAACCATCCAACCTACTTAGTTAACCAAGTTAGATAACTCTAGTTTGCATTTAATGCAAATAATTTCCCTTTATTATTCAACTTAGAAATTCTGGTTAAGATTTCGTGTGCAAGCACACATAATTTTAATATCCCATCAAAATTCTGGTTAAGATTTCGTGTGCAAGCACACATAATTTTAATATCCCATCAACTACTTGAGGTCTTGCATTTAGACTCGATACAATGGTACTCAACCATCCAAACTACTTAATGTACCAAGTTAGATAACTCTAGTTTGCATTTAATGCAAATAATTGCCCTTCATTATTCGACTTAGAAGTTCTGGTTAAGGTTTTGCGTGTAAGCACACATAGGTTTATATCTCAGCAACTACTTGAGGTATTGCATTAAAACTTTATACAATGGTACTCAACCATCCAACCTACTTAATTAACCAAGTTAAATAACTCTAGTTTTCATTAAATTCAAATAATGGCCCCTTTTTTATTCGACATAGACATTTTGGTTAAGGTTTTGCATGTAACCACTTTTAAGTCAATACCTCAGCCAATACATCATGTATTGCATTGAAACTTAATACACAGGCTCCCAACCATTTAACCTTCTTCTTAAAACAAGTAAGATAACTCTATCTTTCATATTATATAATTTTTGCCCCTTTCTTATGCGCCCCTTTCTTATGCGACTTAGAAATTCTGGTTAAAGTCTTGCATGTTAGCACACATAGGATAATATCTAAGCAACTACTTGATGTATTGCATTGAGATTTTATACAATGGTATTCAACCACCAAACGTATTTGAATAACCAAGATAGATAACTGTATTTTGCATATAATGGCCCTTTATACCAAGATAGATAACTGTATTTTGCATATAATGGCCCTTTATTATTAGACTTAAAAATTCTGGTTGAAATTTTTCATATAACCACATTTATGTTAATATCTCAGCACATCATGTATCGCATTGAAATCTAATCTAACAGTGATCCATGCATGTTTTGCCCAAACTTTTCAATCCATACACTGAATAGCAGCGAAATAGTCGAGCGCGCTGTCTCTGTGACAGCTCTTGTTATTAATGCTTTATCACAGAGTTGTGGCCCTTTCCTTAGGTGAGCATTTTAGGGCCATCATGGCCCGCTTGTTATTAATGCTTTATCACAGAGTTGTGGCCCTTTGCTTAGGTGAGCATTTTAGGGCCATCATGGCCCGCTTGTTATTAATGCTTTATCACAGAGTTGTGGCCCTTTGCTTAGGTGAGCGTTTTAGGGCCATCATGGCCAGATTGTTTTTATCATTGTGGGAGTTAAAAAGATCAAGAAGGTTAAGAGTAGCCATTTGAATATACATACAAAAAAAATTACAGCACTAAAACATAATGGGACTTTAAACATTTCTATAATCATATGACAAATTAGTCATAGCCACAATCAAGTCAAGTGAATATTTGTTTATTGTTGGATTCCATGTAACATGGCAATAATGGGCATTTTGCGAAACATAATCTTCAGTGAATTATTTGGACATGTTTTTGTTTACCAGTAATGCCCCACTGGCACAGTAATGGCATATCCCTCGTCTGGGGGGAAAAATCTTTCCAATTTTCAAATCATGTCAAAGCTAGGGATGAATATTCCTGAAATTTATGTGTTGGCTAGATAACAGGATACAAGTATCTTTATTTAAAATTGGGTGTATGCTTACAAGAAACATTCGCCTAATGAGCTATTTCCAATATGCTACATGTAGATTGCTTTTATATAAACTTTTGCTTGCACAATATTTACTCACTACAGTGCTTTGCAGTTGAAAATAAATGATTGTTTAAATAGAATGCTGTTATAAGTAGAACTGGCTTGAAAATGCCTGTGAGGGATCAATGACAAAATATATGAAAATCCCCAAAGTTGAATGCCACATGCCCTTGTTTCTGAGAAAATTTCCCTGAACTAATGTCACTTCAGCGTTTAATTCTTTGAAGGCAGAAGGGTACACATGCTGGCGTTCATATGGGCAGAGGGATGCTACCATAAAAGGCCAGGGTGCAGCATCCTTCCAAACTCCTTTGCTTAAACCCTACAGAAGCAATAATAGTTCATATGATTAGTTCTTCCCACATTCAAGCCTTGCTTACCAAGTAGAAAGGACCCTCTTGCGACATAGTTTTTGTTTTTTGAGCGTTCTTAAGCAAAGTTTTAGAAAACCACCCCAAGTCTAGGCTATCGTCCAAATATTTGGATGATTGAAGAATTTGCTTAAGATTGTTTATATTTGTTGGTTTATACTCGCTTATGTTGTGCCTTTGGCCCAGGGGACAATTGTTCCAAAGAAGCGCCAAAAGGCAAAACAATTTTTGTCAACAATAACATAACTGTAGTTTTATCAGTGTGTGTTTACCAAATGACGTCAAAAATGCTATGTCGGAAGGCAATATTTTGCTTTGAATGAAGACTTTAAACAAATATAAATTTGCTATTTATTCACCTTTTAAAATAAAACAAAGTGCAGCCTACGCCGCTTTCTTAGCCCCACCTTTGGTCTTTTACTAGTGTTTGAATGAGATAAATGCTATGTCGGAAGGCAATATTTTGCTTTGAATGAAGACTTTAAACAAATATAACTTTGCTATTTATTCACCTTTTAAAATAAAACATGGCGTAGTCTACGCCGCTTTCTTAGCCCTACCTTTGGTCTTTTACTAGAGTTTGAATGAGAGTTTAGTTTCTTCAAACACTTTTGACAAACGTTTCCACCAAACCGCCACCTGAGGAGCACTGTCAGAACATTATTTCAGAAACAGGTTTGTCGAAGTGATTAAGAAAAGTTATCACCTAAACAAACTCTATTAAAAAACGAAGGCAGGGCCCTTTGAGCAGCATAGACTGCCCTTTGATTTCATTTAAAATGGTGAAGAAAAGAAAAGTTATTTTGAGTCACCATTCGAAGCAAAATGTTGCCTTCCAATGAAGCATTTATGATGTTATTTATCATGTGGTATACACACACTGATTATGGCTATTTAAAAAAAGATTGTGTGTGTGTGGCAATTAGAAGCTGAATACATAGTTAGATATATTTGTACAAAATGAGTCAATTCTGTAAAAAAAATTAGTATTCATTCACTCAAAATGTATGCAAATTGAAGGAGAATATTATTTTATTTTTATTAACTTGCCATGCTTTTGTGTGATATAAATTCACTTTTTTCTAAGGATAATAACGAATTAAAGATCTTTATCATTTCAGAGAACTCCATATGAATAATGGACACCTACCGCCTGACTGTTTATGTTACGTATGAGCAGGAGATGGCCATTCATGAGCTCTTCACATACAGAGGCTGGACATTTACCACATGTAATGGTATGGGGTTGCTGGATCGTAATTCAATCTCTTGGATGGCAAGCCTGATTTTTAACACTGTAACATCTTAGGGTTTTAAGGAATGAAGATTCAACACGCTATAGGACTATATATATTTTAATACTTCTAAAATTACATGCTTGATATGGTGCTATCAGCAGAGAAGTGAACTCAATTATAATATTTGGAGGCGGTGTCAATATAGCTAGGCGTGGTTGACAGGTTGACATTTAAATAACAATAAACATAACAAACACTTCCACTTCATTTGAAAAAAATAAAAACATTCAGTGTTTTTTCTGGCTAACTTATTAAAGGGTGGAACTTAGACCTGGTTATTGTTCCATTTTAGATTTTGACAACATGATCATTGTAAAGTCTGAAGTTGAGCCACAAGAGGACTCTGTTACTGGTACATCATGTGTTAGTCTGCATGATGGAGACTACACCCATGACATGCCAAAGATACTGCCGGACAACTCAACAAGCAAAGCAGGTAATATAATTATTAGTTGAGGTACTAGTATCATTATGAGTCGGGCTGATTTTAATTGAAAATAGATTTAGTAAGATTTGAACACTGTTGAGTATAGTTAAATCAAGCTGATCTGTTGTCTCGTGTGATATGAACTTAACGCCAGCAAGGTCATACAACCCCACTGATCAACATACTTAAACAATATTTTTTATAGATACATGATTAAAAGCTGCCTGCAGGGAGGGATTGATAAATGATTGCCATATGTGAAGTTGATATGGAAAATTCAATATACATATTTGTCAATTTTCAGATTTGGAGAATGTTGTTGTTGTAAAGTCAGAAGTCGAGACAGACAATGAATCATGGTCATCAATTCCAGGTCGGCCAGAGGAGGACAATTCCACTGCTAACATGTCAAATGTAGCATTGGAAACAAAATCAACTAGTGTCAACCCGGTTGTCAGTGGTCTTATGTGCACATTTAGTTCTGATTTTAACACGGTGACTGGTCATTTTTCAATGACATTAAACAATAGAAATAACAATAATGCAAGCCAAATAATGCCAGTGGAAACAGACAATCAAGAAGACGGGGAAGGTCCATTGCCATTCACTTACACTTCATCTGCCTATCCAGAGGGATTTCAAAACAATGATGTTGACTCAGGAAGAAAATCTCAAGAGACATGCTCTGACTTATTAGACAACAACAGTGACCTAGTTGCACTGAAAACCAGAAATAAGGCATTACAGGTACAACAGATGGAGACATTGTCTAAGACAAATCAATACAAAAAGTCAAATCAAATTAGGAATGAACTCCAGAATGAGGGTGCAAAACTGGCAGGATCTGAAGTTCCTCCTCCAGGAAAGGGACAAATTCCTTTAAACAAATCTAAACTAGAAGAGATTGCAGACAGTTTACCTATGATAAAACGAAAACGTCCGAAATATAGTGATCGAAAGATGAAGTTTTTTTGTGAATTCTGTCAAAAGCCTTTTCCATATCATTACGACTATTCCATCCATGTCAATCGGCATAAGAAAAATAAAACAGAAAAATGTCCTGTATGTGAAAAGCTGTTCTATGTAGGCGATTTATCGCAACATATGCACATTCACAGTGAAAACCGGCATAAACATTTGTGTGATATTTGTGGAGAAAAATTTGCACAAAGTGGCGGTCTTAAATCACATATTTTCTTCAAGCATGAAGATCATCCACAGAAAGAACATAAATGCTTCCTATGTGATTCAGCATTTCTAACAGCCTCATTATTAAAGCAACATGTGAAAATTGTACATTCCATAGAAAGGCTCTTTACCTGTGAAACTTGTGGAAAATCATTTAAACAAAAGACAAAACTCAAGCGTCACTCTGCTGTCCACTCAGACGTGTACCCGTATAAATGTGATTTCACAGGTTGTGAAAAAAACTTTAAAACAAAAGATTTATTGCGGATGCATTCAAAGAGACACAGCGGTGAAAAAACACACTTCTGTGAAACATGTGGCAAGGGGTTCTACGAGACTAGTGATTTAAACCTCCACATTAGGACACATACTGGCGTGAAACCGTGTGTATGTGACATATGTGGCTTCAAATGTGCCCTTCCTGGAAACCTCAAAAAGCACAAAAAAGTTCACAAATAGTGACTTAAATGTTTGGCCAATTTGATATTGTTATATTGATATTGTGATACTACTCATTCATTTATTTATTTATTTATTTTATACATTTTATTCATGGTCTCTTAAAAATATTGGTAAGCAAAAACAACAATGAAATCAACATGTGTAGACATTTAAAGAGAATTAATGATTTCCCTTGATATGAATATAATTTAATATATATGTTGTCTAAAAGTAATTATTTTTTTCTACCTTTCCCATAATTTTAGTGTTGACTGAAGAGATGCCTTTTTGAGATTTCTTATGGCATTGGTGGCATCATCAATTGTTTCAAGCATGATCTCCTTCTAAACCAGCTATGATAATTCTGATGAAACTTCACAGGAATGTTCATTAGTTGGTGCCCTTTCATTATTGCTAAAAAATGAATTCCATGCAGAACTCAAATTGAAAAAACTTCTTGACAGTAACTGTACAACATTGTAAAGTGGTCCTCTTCTAATATTGTTCAAATTAAGCTCCTGGGGTCAAAATTGACCATGCCCTGAGGGTCATTTGTTTTCATAAATATATAGAGTGAAATCTTTCAAAATCTTCTTGTATGTAACCTGCTAGGCCCACACCCTTGATTATTTTGCAATGTTGTGTCCTAAAATGATCCTCTACTAACTATTCAGATAATTCCCTTGGGGTCAGCTGACTATACCCCTTTTTACCTACTTTATAATTTTTGAAGCTATAGCAATGAAATTTGGAGCATGTGGTCAGTTTATAAAACATCTATCAATGTTGCCCCTCCAATGACCTTGACTGTTTGTTTGACCTACTTTTTGAATTTTGAGGCCACAGCAATGAAATTTGGAGCATGTTTACAGTTTCATAAACAAATATCAATGTTGTGCTTGGATGACCTTGACTGTGACCTTTTGACCTACTTTCTTATTTTTAAAGCTTCAGCAAGGAAATTTGGACCATGTTGTCCTCGGATTACTTTGAATGTATCCTTTTGACATAGTTTCTTATTTTTGAGGCTACAGCAATCAAATTAAGACACTGTTAAAAATTTTATAAAAAATAGCTTTGATCTGCTTGGATGACCTTGACATTATTTTTGAAGCAACAGCAATAAAATGGACCATAAGTACAGTTTTGAAAACAAATATCAATGTTGTCCTTGGATGACCTTAACCACTACAACACTTGTCAATTCACAAACATAGTGTAATCCCTAGTTGCATAAACCAACAAGCTCATTAATTGAAAAAAAACAAACATTTAAAACTTTCACTCAGGTTATATATATGGATATCCTTACACCCATGAAATACTAGCTGATAAGCTCCTTGTTTTATTTGTATTAAAGGGGCTGTACTCCGTATGATGAAATAGCGAAAAAAAAAGAAAGAAAATTGTCGAAAACTGACATAAACTTGGTATCTATGTGTACAATGCATTGAAACTTACTAACTGAAGCACCATATAGTTTACAATTACTTTATTTTTCTCAGTTTTGTGGTATTTTTCCATTAAAAAATATTACTAGGTATGTCTACCTAGTAGAATTCATTCCTTATGCAGGATTGGCTAGTCGATGTTATCACGTGATATTACCAAGTAAGGTATATAGCTGAAATATTCCACCCGTAAAGGGTAAGCCTTAGTAGCATAGTGGATACAACAGTGGACTGCATTTTTGGCAACCCTGGTTCGAACCCGTTCTCGATCTTTTTTTTACATTTTGGTGATTTTTTTTACAATTATGATATCAAAGAGTAAAACATTTTATTAAATATTTGTCTTCAGATTTGTTACAGAATTATTTTTTTGTGCCAATCTGGTGTACAGTCCCTTTAAGAAAGATGCAGATTTTGTCTATGTCAATTAACCCAATCATTAAATAAAAGTTGATTGAAAAGGAGTCCAATTATTTTCAAAATTTGCGAATGAACTGTTAAGGGAACACTTAAATTGATTAAATTAAAGACAAACACAAGAGTATTCATGGATAATTTATTTAATAAAAACAACACAATGCATTACTTTACTCAGCAAATGAAAAGGTAATAGCCATCAATATGTGCTTGCTTACAATGTATATCATAACCATTTAAAAGTCAATAAATACAAAATTGGCGGGATATATTTCCTGCCATCAAAATTGGACTTTCAGATGAACAACTCTGATTTAAAACAAGTGCTTACAGGGAAAAAAATCAATAAGCCCTGCTGTATGAAATCCAGATTTTGTTCAAGCCCTGAAAGAATTTTACAAATGCAGGGCTTGAGGGCATGTGCTATATTAAGTGTGGGGAATTATGTCTACTTTAACAATGCACCAGCATTAAGGTAGGATTGTGCTCAAATATTTGTTAGAGCGTAACGATCAAGGTAATATTATTAAAAAAATTATATCATTAATTTTATATTAAGCATGGAGTTTGAGCAATAAATTAAAGCTCATTTCATAGACAGATAATATTTGCAACTTAAATTACAAAGCAGCAACTTACATTCCTGAAGATAATCCAAGATTCATCTGTGAACACAAACTCTTGCTTAGGCCTAAAAAAAAAATACATTTGGTTCGGGTTACCCGACCCTACCTACGGAATAGGCGCCGACCCTACCGTTTTTATAGTCAGTTTGAAAAAAAAATGAAAAAAAAAAAAAAAAAAAATTTCGTTTTTTTTTTTAATTGCTTTTTAATATTAAGTTTAAACCTTAAATGCTTGTACAGAAGATAGCTTTAACACCATTCTCCAATGATGAAAATTATATTCTTATATAAAACCTAATAAAAAAAAAAAAAAATAAATAAATAAAAAGCCTACCTACCCTACCTATTTTTTTTAAGGATGTAACCCTAACCAAACAATTTTTTTTTTTAGGCCTTAGATTATCTGATAAATTGAATGATTGATCAAAACAGTTAATTGAAAGTACAGTCCCATCACAGTGAATATTCAATGAAGGGCATATGGCATCATCGTTATTGACATAAGACATTTATATTTCTTTAAATACTTTCTTACAGCTACATAGTAACAATTCTCCACTTTTTGGTCAGGCAAAAAAGCATTCGCATCTAAAAACCAATTTAGTTCAGTTCAGCTCCACATACATGTATGTAGATATACAACCCACAATTAACTGCAAGCATGACAGTATTTACCATTTGACCACAACATAGTCACCAAGGAAATGTGGACTTGACATTAGAATGGTTGTCTGTCAATATTCTATGCAGTGACCTCCCTTTACAAGTGGAAAAAATCTTGTCACCACGGACGAATGATTACACTTCATTTTGACAATTGAATTTCTAAAATATTTATTTTATTTTATCTCGTATCAGTATTGTCTTGTTTAAATCTTTTAATATTAAACATTTCATATCTTGAAACAAAGTATCGCATGACTTTGATCACAATCAAAGCAGTGGTTACTGTACAGTAAAGGGAAGTAACCCCGGTGGGAAGTTTGTCAGTATCCACAATTCACTGCTCATCCAGACACAACCACAAGAGAACAAGAGACTGTAGCAGGCTAAACTCAACACATTGGTATCAGGTCAACAAGTGTTCCCTTTGGTTGAGTCATGGTTTCAGGGAAATATTCAACGAGCTGGTCAAACAGTTCTGTTCTCTTGCGATACTGATCCTGGCCTATGTCTGCAGCTGATGAAGGCTCTCCTAATGAAACTGAAATATGAAACGGGAATTTATAATTCAAATTTGCATTATTATATCATAGAAAACTTAAGATCAAGCTTCTGGGAAATGTGTGAAATTATGACCTCGAGGTTATCATAAGGTTTTGCAATTAATTTTTGTGTTTGGGACTGGTAATGGTGCTTGAATTCTTTGACTTATTAAGGTTTCGATCAATCATCAGTATATTTTTTTTAAATAGCAGGAATAATAGTCAGGTCTAAAGCCGGACCTCGACCAAAGGCCAGTTCTTAAACAACCGCCTGTTTGCAGTTTTGCTGTATAAGTTATTGTAATGTCAGGAGATTATAACATGTAATACAAGTATTATAATGTTAGGAGATGATCATTATATATAAGATGAATAATTGTAATCCCGGGAGTTGATGTAATGTGAGTAATTGTAATGTTAGGAGATGATAATATGTAAGATGAGTATTGTCATGTTAGGATATGACATCATGTAAAATTAGTAACTCTGACAATCAGCTGAAGAGTGACTATGACCTTCAAATGTTGGTACTCACAGATTGCGTGTGACTGAACCATCTCCTCCTCATCCTTCTCCAGCCTGAACAGCGATGATGCCAGCTCATGGAACTGAATATGTTCAAACAAATTAGTTCTACGTGTCTGTGTAGGTTACAATGGGTCTTGTAATCAAATTGACCTGATAAGGAATGAACTGAAATGTGTAATACAATAGCCTTATTAGTCTTGCATTTTGATCCGGGAGGTCATATTAGACTGGAGTAGATTTAGATTTAGGGTGCCTTGTTAAATATAGTATATTCTACTTGGAAAACAGGCAATCATGTTTTGTGATACATAATGTTAACAGAATTATAAAGTGTATATAATAACAAATTGTCCTACACCGTATATTGGGAAAACAAACAAACCCCGAACAGCTCAAGGGACTGAAGCATTTCACCTTGATGTGGAATGATAATTATTTGTTTCAGTGTAAGACCTCAATAGTTCTCCCTGAGTGAGGACCAAAAGCTTAATTTTCTTTTGCTGTTGACATTACAATAAATGACATTATGATAAAGAATGTAAATTAGGCAAGTAGAATTGACTCAAGGTGCCAAGTTTGCATCATTGAATAAATTAATGTATTTCAATTCAAGTAATATACAGGTGTCATCTATCTACCTTTTGTTTCTTTGTATTCTGTAGACCATGATTGACCACTGGCCAGTATACACATGTCAAAATATGTCAAAAAGTTGCAGAGCACAACTAGTTTGACAACCCACCTCTTCTCTCTGTTGAGCATTCTCCTGGTCAATGGTGCTTGCAAGGTCATTAAGGTCATTCTGCAGGTAGACCATTGCTGACCACAGGTCAGTGACCAGTATATACATGTAAAATATCGAAATCTTGCAGAGTACAACAAGTTTGACTACACACCTCCTGTCTCTGTTGAGCATTCTGCTGGTCAATTGCACTGGCAAGGTCATTCTGTAGATAGACCATTGCTGACCGTTGGTCAGTGGCCACCATCTCCTGGAACCGGTACTTTCTCACCAAATATTGGCAACGCCTCAACAGGTTACTGGGTGATGGCCGACTTAGCTGTAGAAATAGATTAGAGATGACAATGGTTGTATATGACCAGCACAGGATGTATTAAATCATTCGGAACTCCTCGGCCATTTTTTTCAAAAACAACCTCGGATGTATGCTGGTACATCTGTTGAAGTAGTCCGTATTTTTTTTAATAAAAGCATTAATTAAATGTAGTGTTTAAGAGTTGTATTCATTGCTCTCAGTTTAAATTGATTGCCAGTGAAGTGTATTATTGCAAACATAATTACGATTCCCAAGAGTTAAGTCATAAATTTTAACTACTAAATAAGATTACTACGCGATCTATTTGCAGCGACTTAAACGTACCACTTTTTAAGTATGTAAACCGTCCATATACATCCGAGGTTGTTTTTGAAAAAATGGCCGAGGAGTTCCAAATGGTATTAAATAATACAACAAAACTTGCAACTGCCCTATGAGGATACTGGGTGAGGATTGACTCTCATCTATTGAATACATTATAGAACAATAATAATGGTTATATGGTAATGAATGATAATGGTTATATATGGTAATGTGATAGTGTAAATGACAATGTTTATATGATACTGACAATGGTTACATGTATGTGAAAATGATAATGGTGATAAGTAATGATAATGGTTACCGTTATATGATAACAATAATGGTTATATGATAATTACTATATGATAATGATTTCATTGTAATGATATTGGTTAAATGATAATGATTGTAGGACGTGTAAAAAAACCATTTCCCAGTCTACCTTACATTTTCCTGTGTGACCAAAGTATTTTCATTATTTTTTTACTTTTTATGTCCCCTCTTTTGGGTCACTTATCAATTCTGTTTGCATCCATAAAATATGTACAAAATCACATCATCAACTAACTATTTTGTCAATTTTAAGGCACTCCCTTGCATCCTGACATGACTTATTTAATTGATTTTATATAAATATCCTGATACATATATTTCAATATGGTACATGGTGTTTACGTATGTTGGAAAAGTGTTGATGCAACAACATTGTTTTATATATTGTTTTAAATAAAACTAGATCAAACAAGTTTCTATAATACAACTATAAAGATCATTAACATCCTGATTGTTATATACCTGCAAACACCAGAAGTCATCCAGTCTCATCTTAGGTGAATTTTCTTTACCAGGGTTACCTCCAAATAAGTAATGAACCTATAATAATAAAAATAAGAAGGCATCACTCATGAGAAAATGGTTTAATGTGAATTTATAATATGTTATGATTTTCATTATTAAGCATCAGGGCATACCGGTATGTCAGATTTTAATTACTTTAATCTTATTTTGTTTAAAACAATCACAAAACAAGTCCTTAGACAATTAAACTTATCACACTCATTGGCGCAGATGCTACACGAGAATGTGTCCAGTCAATAAATACAAGAGAGTGAAGAGACCATACAATTGTATCGCTCCGTAACAATCAACCAAACTCATCTTTTCCAGGACATATAAGTTAACTATTGGCTTTGGGAACAAAAACCAATGTCTCCCCCATGCTTGTCTCATATTTTGTTTAAAGGCATTTGACATTGGGAGATATGGAGAAGATTGTGGGTGGTGGGTCAATCAGGTGAACATTTTACGCAAGTTTCACGAAAAATCCTTCTAGCGATTTAGGAGATATGGAGCACATGACTGGAACCTTTGACCATATACAGTGACCTTGTCTGGAACGTCTTGAATGTCTGTTCTGCAAATTGTCTAGATGTGGTAAATATTCAACTAAGATACAAATCCATCAAGGGTTTTAGAAGATACAGAGTGGACAGAAAAATGTGACAGAAAAACAGAGACATCAGCACCAAAATTAAAAGAAAGGGGGGTGACATTAGCATTATCAAGTGCATTTCCTGGGTAGAAACCGGGCCCTTATTTCTCAAAACATCTCAATACCTATTAACAGGATAAAGCTAACAATATTTTTTTGGTATGTATAATATTATCATTTTGAATAGTTTTGAGACTTTTAAAGGAAATTGTCTTTATGATAACCAAAAAAATTTTTTTTTTTTTTTTTTTTTTTGTAAAACCAAAAACTAAAAAACATAATTTGGCTAAATGAAGTAAGATATTTAAGCTTATTATGCTTTTAAAAGATGTTTTTCAGAAATTATACCCAGTACTGGTGTTAAGAAGCCAGGGGAATGTGCACATTTTAGACAACTACAGGGCTAGATCACCTTGACCCTCTTCTAGATGTTTGTATAAGTGTGTTACCTTACGGACATGGTCGTACACAAGCTGGTGGGCAAACCGTGGCACTGGTTCCACGTGCTGCATCTTGGCCCAGTACTGTTGACCGGTGTTCTCATTCTTGTATATACACGACCTGGTCAAATGTACAATTCATGTGAGCAAAAAAATAGTTTTAAAACAAATACCATAGTAGTAAGACTCATTGCAAATTATTAGCTGATATGACAAGCTATGATAGAATACAAACCTCCATGCTTAATTTGTTAGGAAATGGCTTGTTTATGCTTCATTTAAATCATCTAACAACCAATTTCAATGCAAAATGTTTGAGTCTGTTTTTGGCAAAAACAACCTCTTAGATTAAAACAAACAAATCGGACTAAGTCATTGAAACATTTGACTATCTATGTCGGAATAAATACATACCATTTATTTTTAGCAATATTATAAACCCAGAATGAATTTTTTACGTTGTCTCGTTTATCTTTGTCTTTACTTAAACCCTGAAAAGAAAGAGAGAGAGATAAACATTGTAGTACATTCAGAATGATTCAAATAAACAAAACAATTTTCAGCACGAGTTCACGTGGGTATATATTGACTGTGTACATCAAATTGTATGTAAAGTGTGACAGTCAAAAATATCAAAATTTATACCCTTTAATGTTACAAGATTTATAAATGACATTTCTCTCCAAGTCTGTAAAACATATAAAAGGGAAAGTAACACACAGGAACCATTATGTACTCACCGAAAGCACATGTATTTCTTCAGTGTCGGGGTCTAGTGTCGCCCGCTGTGTAAAACCAGCAGCAGGTACTGAAACATGGTAATAAATAGTCCCTGCCATTGGTGGTACATGTAAGGGCTATCTTTTCACTGAGCTCACAACAAAACGGGGTAGGTTCAGAGAATTTAGTGAAATACATCGGTATGACAGAAATCAAATTAGGATTTTTATCTACCAAGTTGAAATGATCAATTTGTTTTGAGATTTGCACGTTGATTGCTCCATAATCATTATCACAAAACCATGAAATTATCTTGATTTTCAGCAGTGGGGACTACATTCAAAATTAATGAATACTGTAGTCCACAGAGCTGAATTTGTTCTTTGTTTTCACAGGCAAACACAAAGCCATTTTAAAATATTAATTAACTGATTTACATATAGAACATATAATTTTGGAAAAGGAGAGTGTATCAAAATAGCTCTAACTAAAACCAACTCAAGAGCCTAAAAAACACTTACTAGATCGTTTTGTGGGGTCTTTGAGAAAGCTGCGTATGTGAGAATGCCCTGTCATGGGGTTGTCTGGACGACCTGAAGGGGCAGGATCCTTCTTCGATCCATCCAATATAACCTCGACCCGTCGCTCGTCCACGTAATACATGAGGAAATCATTCAAGTACTCTTTGGCTCTCTGGCCAGCAAAGATGAACAAAACTCGCTTTTTCTACAAAGAAAATTAATATACATCACATCAAACTTATAGATTAATAGTTATATCTAATAGATATCAAATATAAAGGATTTAAACTCGAACTAAAGTCAACCACAATTTTGAAGTCCATTATGAAATGCTGAACAAATGTTTTTATGTTGTTATTTTTGACTGTCTGCTAATACTTGCAATCTTTCTCAAGATATTTTTTTCTAAAATAAATTGTTTTGTATTATGTTTATTTAAAAAATGTAATGTTTTGAATGAGAAACGGTCCAATTGGAAGAGGTGAAATAAATTTGCCCAGTAGTTTGATTAAAAATACTAATTTAATGTCTGTTGTTTAAAATGTGGCCAAAACTGAATTTCCTGTCGGACTTAAAACAGGAGACCCTGGAGGGCTCTGCGATAACTGGCATGGCTTGTCTGATAGTTTTCAAACCAGAGCACATAAGTAAGAGTACTTGGAGCATTATGTGTTATTTCATGGATACTACCATTAAAGTCTAGTAACATATAAAGTACAATGTGAATGTGAAGGCTCTATTGAATACAGAAATGTTGCCAATTTCAAGGGTCATAATCCAGTCATCTATGAGCGAATCTAGCTGATTTTCAAAAGGAACTGAGGCCTCAATGATGACCTTTACAATAACATTATGAAAATGTGAAGTCTCTTCATGAAGATGGGCATAGAATGGGGGAAGGTCATGTTCAATACTCATACAAAAGTTTATTGTAAATAAAATTCTTTTAATAAGGAGAAAATAAATTTCATTTTGTTTCAGATTCATTTTGTTTAGTTAAAATTGCACTTACTAAAAAACAAAAACATTTTCAACACCTTGTGCCTCTAAACCAAATCAATAAACCCTACATGATGCATTTAGAACTTTGGTTAAGTGTAATATGTTATCTACAATATAGTATAACGTAATTAATGTTTCTCAAATATTTTTCTTATCCAAAGGATTTCCAGTCTGATATACAAAAAGGTTAGCTCGCCTTTTGACCCTTAAGTATGGTCTTGACTTTGAAGGTACATGGGTTGAAACATGCTCTATGAATTTTACTGGAAATGAATACACAAAAACAACTCAAATTTAATGCTTCAAGGAAGTACCACACATTATCACAATTACATTATACTTCATATAACTGGGATCAATAACAAGAACTGTCACAGAGACAGCGCGCTCGACTATTCCGCCGCTTTTCAGTGTAAGAATTGAAAAGTTTGGCGAAACATGCATGGATCACTGTTAGATTAGATTTCAATGCAATACATGATGTGCTGAGATATTAACATACATTTGGTAACATGCATAATTTTAACCAGAATTTTTAAATCTAATAATAAAGGACCATTATTTGCAAAATACAGTTATCTAACTTGGTTATTCAATTAGGCTGGGTGGTTGAATACCATTGTATAAAGTGTTACAGGTTCGGATCATGATGGTGAACAAGTGTGCAAAGTTTGAAAGGCATATGTCAATGGACTTGGAAAATATCTGAGGTAGTACGCAAACTTTAACGTAAGTTCAAAGTAAATAAAGAGGCATAATATTGTAAAATAGCTTGATAAAGTGACCTCCTCCTGTACACAGGTTGAGATCATGATGGTGAACAAGTGTGCATAGTTTCAAAGCCATATATCCATGGAGTTTGATATTATCTGTCAGAGGTGTTACGCAAACTTTAACATCAATTCTAAGTCGAAAAAGGGGCATAATTCTGTCAAAAGGCTTGATAGAGTTACCTCCTCCTGTGTACATGTTGGGGGTATGATGGTGAACAAGTGTGCAAAGTTTCAAAGCCAGATGACAATTGAATTGGAAAATATTTGAGGTGGTACGCAAACTTTAACGCAAGTTCTAAGTAGAAAAAAGGCCATAATTCTGTCAAAATGCTTGATACAGTGATCTCCTCCTGTGTATAGGTTGGGGGCATGATTGTGAACAATCGTGCAAAGTTTAAAAGCCAGATGTCAATGGACTTTGAAAATATTTGAGGTGGTACACAAACTTTAACGTAAATTCTAGGTAGAAAAAGGCGCATAATTTTGTCAAAACGCTTGATAGAGTTACCTCCTTCTATGTACAGGTTGGGGGCATGATGGTGAACAAGTGTGCAAAGTTTCAAAGCCAGATGTCAATGGACTTTGAAAATATTTGAGGTGGTACGCAAACTAACATAAAATCTAAGTAGAAAAAGGGGCATAATTTTGTCAAAATGCTTGATGGAGTTACCTCCTCCTGTATACAGGTTGGGGGCATGATGGTGAACAAGTGTGCAAAGTTTCAAAGCCATATGTCAATGGACATTGAAAATATTTGAGGTGGTACACCAACTCTTACAAAAACTTTAACATAAAAGGGGTTACGCCGGCGCCGAAGCCGACGCCCGGGTGACTAGGATAGCTCTCCTTATTCTTCGAATAGTCGTGTTAAAAAGTAACAGTTATGAACAATTACTTTAAACAAATTTCCTGTCATTTGGTTTCTTTTTTCAGCTAGCACACTTGTATTAAACCTAAACACTTGAAACTAGAATAGTGTCAATAGGACGAAGATTCCCCACTTTCAGCCTTTGTCTCGATTGCAAAGGCCATTATTTCGCCCAAGGTTGATGAATGTGCAATAGGCAAAAAAGGCAATACCAAACTTTCAGCCTTGAAATATATCTACACATCATATTTTATCACCAAAGTTTAATTCGAACTAAATATATAATGTAAAACCCTTTTCTCTATTTTAGTAATAGTTCCCTTAGCCCCAAATGCACAACTTCATAATTGCTGGTTAACACTCCTCTTAAGTTTCATGACTCTGGCTCATATAATTATCGAGAAAGGCATGACACTTTATTCCATATAGGGAATTTTAATGCACTTAATGGGCAAAACAACACACAAAAACCACAGGGCCCTGTTTCAATAAAGGAAGGATCTAAGGGTTAACCTTAGATCTATAGGAATACCAGTTTAGGCAAGTCCCAGTAGTTATTATTCTTAATGTCAACCAGTGAACTGGCTTAATTCCAGATTTTACAAATATATATAATTTATCACTAAGGAAGAAAACTATGACCCAAAGATATAGAGGATATTTGTTTATTTCAGTGTAAGATCGTATTTTATTTCACGAGTGTCATAGAAAAACATATTTTCACGAGTGGCGAAGCCACGAGTGAAAATGTAGTTTTTTTTATGATCACGAGTGAAATTAAATTCGGAGTTTTATTTGATTTTTATTTATTTCTGAATTACCCCCTTTTTTTGAAATGGGTGGGCTTTACGCCGCTATCCGTGGGGCGCCCCTCATGCATAATTATAGCTGTCAATTTTTTTACTTTCGGTTTGCTGAGAAATAGTTCTCTGCCATAATTTGAATTTAATGCAAACTAGAGTTATCTTACTTGGTTATTTAAGTAGATTGGATGGTTGAGTACCATTGTATAAAGTCTCAATGCAATACACCAAGTGGTTGCAGAGATATTAACCTATGTGTGCTAACATGCAAAACCTTAACCAGAATTTCCAAATCAAATAATAAAGGCCCATGATTTGCATTATATTCAAAAAAGTGTTATCTAACTTCATTAATTTATTAGGTTAGATCGTTGGAAATTTATATCTAAAGTTTCAATGCAATACATGATGTATTTGCTGAGATATTGGCTAAAATGTGGTTACATGCAAAACCTTAACCAGAATTTTTAAGTCAAATAATAAAGGGCATTTATTTTGCTTTAAAAGCAAACTAGAGTTATCTTACTTAGTTAATGAAGTATGTTGAATGGTTGAGTACCATTGTATAAAGTCTTAATGCAATACATCAAGTGGTTGCTGAGATATTAAGCTATGTGTGCTTACATGCAAAATGTTAACCAGAATTTCTAAGTCAAATAATAAAGGCCCATTATTTGCATTAAATTTGAATAAGGTTTATCTAACTTCATTAACTTAGTAGGTTAGATAGTTGGGAATACATATCTAAAGTTTCAATGCAATACATGATGTATTTACTGTGATAATGGCGTCTTAAAGGTGCTTACATGCAAAACCTTTTCCAAGGTGTGACGCAGATGCCGACGCTTGGGTGAGTAGTATAGCTCTCCTTATTCTTCAAATAGTCAAGCTAAAAATAAAATAATTACTTAAACCTATAAACCTACAAAAAGAACGATAATTACCTTAGAAGTGACTACTTGAAAGAATTCATAAAATATCAATTTATTCTAAACAATAGACAATAATTAAAACAAGAGCTGTTGTAACACCATGCCGCTTTGTCTTAGAAGTGAAAACAATGATGTAATATTTGCCTGTCAAAAGCAATAAAAAAATCAAATTAAAAAGTAAACAAGAACCCTGGTGTGATTAAACCTGATTTTTTAATGATTGGCATAAGAGATTCAGTTTCAACTGCTTTCTTCTATTTTTTGTAACAGAGACCTTGAACCTTGGGGCCCCAAACACTATCCCATGGAAGTCCTCCATAAACATTTCCTATATATCAAGTTTGGTCACAGTAAGTTATTTAGTACCAACCAGTAATCTATTTTTAGTAACAGTGACCTTGACCCTAGGGGGGCAAAAGGAAATCCAATGAAGGGTCTCCATTTACTTGTCCTATATACCGTATTATATCATGCATAGGACGCACTTTTTACCCCAAATTCTCGTCTGAAAAATTGCCTGCGTCCTTTCTATGCTATTAGAATTTCATCTGTTTTTTCCAAGTCCATTTCAGGTGGAAAATATCAGACCGAGGAAGAACGCGGTAATAGTAAGTATCTGTACTGCGTCACCGAAGAGAACAACTGACAAAGGTAAAATCACGCAAGTTAACACACGCAGAAATATATTGAATGTTTACTTTAAAATGATTTATTGATAAATAAATTGAAAACAAACATGAGTGTTTACTTTTTTACAAAAGGGACGCTTCTCACAAAAACTCAATGTGAGTCAGCATTGAACTGGATTGAGTTATAACGGCAACGGAAAATCGGGAAAGGAGGTAAATATCAATTAATCGTTGTTCATGATTTTAATGTTTCGATATTTTACAAAACATTTTGTTGTATGTTACTGTTTTAAAAAAATAATAAAGGAATGTGCATAACGCAAAGTAGCATTATTGTCACTATCAAATCTTTTCAAATGTGCGAAGGTGTGAAAAACACCCGCTGTCTGTCATTAGAAAAACATCAATAGAACGAACTATTGCGATGGTAATACCGTATGGTTGTTTGTTCGCACTTTACCCATCGTGCCATCCGCTGGCAAGGATAATTACCGACACGCATTAATTATGCCTGACATGCTTTATTCCGCGCAGCGACAAGCCTTATCAAAACAATCATCAGTTTTGACGATACACAGTTTTGCAACGGTTGACTGTCATTCAGATGGCATGTCGGAACTATTGCAACGGTTGCAACGGTTGACTGTCAGTCAGAAGGCGTGCTATTACAGCATTTGTATAAGTCTTATAATATGCGTGAATGTTCTCAAAATGTCAAGACTTATAACATTGTTGTGTACACTAAATTACCGAAATGTTAAATTACCGAAATACGACGATAATTTTCGAAATACACAAGACAGTTATCGAAATATGCCTTATATACATTTTTTTTTTTTCTTCAATATATGTTACTTTACCAACCTCAATTTTTCGGCTCCGATTTTAACATTTTTCCGCTGCGTCCTATCTTATATATTAAGGGGTTTTACCCGTTTTTTCAACTATTTTTTTTGCCTGCATCCTATCTATGCTAGCGTTCTTTACATGATATAATACGGTACCAAGTTTGGTCACACTACGTGAACCATTACATAAGTTATAATTTATTCAGTACTAATTATTTTTCCATTTTTAGCCAACAGTGACCTTGACCATAACTCTTGGGGCCCAAAACATAATCTCATGAAAGGTCTCTGGAAAAATCTTGGTCGCAAAATGTTGACCCTTACTTTAGTTATTCAATACTAACCATTTTTCTATAAATAGTAACTTTGACCTTGACCTTGATCCTAGGGGCCTCAAACACAATCCCATGAAAGGTCTCCATAAACTCTTCCTATATACCAAGTCTGGTTACTATATGTCAAACCTAGCTAAAAATTATTCGATACATAAGGTGACTTTGACGCTGCTCTCCCACCAACCTGCCTGAACAATGATGCAAGTCATTCTTATAAATAGTTTTCTCTTTGTGAAAACCTGGTTAAGAATATAAAAATGTGCCTAAAAAAAGAAAAGAAAAAAAGTTAATAGGGGGCCATTATTTGTATTTAGGGTTAAAATGGAGTTATGTAGCCTTGTTGTAAGATGGTCGTCAATAATTCTGAGAAGTTTTAAGTTGATAAAATAAAGGGTAGAATTTTTTTTAAAACTAAAATCCCAATTTGCCCTTAAACTTTAACCTGCCCTAAAACTTTAACCTTAGTTCCTTAGTCAATCAGGGGCCATAACTTGTATTAAGGATAATATGGAGTTATGTAACCTCATTGTGTGATGGTCCTAAACAAATGTGTGAGGTATCAAGTCATTTGAATGAAGGATATAGAAGTTATAATTAAATATCCCAACCTGCCCTAAAACTTTAACCTAAGTTTCTAAGTCAATCAGGGGCCATAATTTGTATAAAGGATAATATGGAGTTCTCTCACCTCAAAATGAGATGGCCCTGAACAACTTTGTGAAGTATTAAGTGAATTGAATGAAGGGTATTGGCGTTATAAGTAAAATAACAACTTGCCCTAAAACTTTAACATGCCCTAAAACTTTAACCTAAGTTTCTAAGTTCATCAGGGGCCATAACTTGTATTAAGAATAATATGGAGATATGTAACCTCATTATGTGATGGTCCTAAACAAATGTGTGAAGTATCAAGTCATTTGAATGAAGGATATAGAAGTTACTTATAAATATCCCAACCTGCCCTAAAACTTTAACCTTAGTTCCATAGTCAATCAAGGGCCATAATATGTATAAATGATAATATGGAGTTATCTAACCTCATTAAGTGATGGCCCTGAACAACTGTGTGAAGTGTTAAGTGAATCGAATGAAGGGTATTGGATTTATAAGTGAAAATCCCAACTTGCCCTAAAACTTTAACCAGCCGCCGATGCCGATGCCGGGGCGAGTAGTAAAGCCCTCCTTCTTCTTTGAATAGTCGAGCTAAAAAGTAATCTCCATCATAAAGGGAGAAAGTATAGCAAGATTTGCTGCCCTTGCTGCAAGAGTAAACTTTACATAACTATCAGGTTTTAACAAAATGTGTTTATAGTAAACTTGTAGCCCCCGGGGTTGGGTCAGTTTTGACCACAGGGGCATTATTTGAACAAGCTAGGTAGACGACCTCTATTCAATGTTACACACCAAATATGTAAGCTCTAGGCTTCATGGTTTTTGTCAAGAAGAGTTTTGTAGTTTTTCCTTTATGTTGCCATGGACACCAAAGTTATGCATGGAATTCATTTTTTAACAATTTTGAAAGAGCACCACCCAAGGAACATCCCTATAAAATATCATCAAAATTTTCCAAGCGGTTTAAGAGAAGACAATGTTTATAAGCAATTGTTGAAGCCAGACGCAGGACATAGACCGATTACAGCCAGACGTAGGACATAGACCGATTACAATATCTCACCTTGAGCACTTTGTGCTTAGGTGAGCTAAAATAACAGTAACATTAGGATAGCTAGAATTAGAGCTTACAGGGTGGAACAGCATGGAGTGAGCAATTCTGGACCTGAGATCGGTGCAGTCGTCCAGCAGTTTAGTCCATGTGTTGGTAGGTATGTGGTAGGAGAACAGACCACTGAACTGTGGGGAACCACTCCGCTCACCCTCCGTTGTGCTGCAATGGAAATATTAGAGGATGATACAATTTTGTACATATCTGACTGGGTTGACATGGCTATCATGCCTGACTGAGATATTCTACTCATATAGTTACAATAGTCCAAAGCTTGTTGATCATCAGACAAAGCTTCTCAAGTAAGAGCGCCGACAACTTAGTGGACATCAACAGTACACGTCCACCTTGCCACAGGTGAGTCCATAATTATTTTTTTTGACATAGTAAGACGGGACCATGAAAACTTGTGGTTAGGTAGGTAAACATTTTATGAATAAAAGAAAAAAATATGGAAATAACAATGAATTCTTCTGCATATGGTTCTTGGTTACTCGAGGACTGTCAGTGGAGAACTGTTTCTACGTGATTTGCAGTTTCTGATAAATGAAAGACATTTTTGTTAATCAGTGTCATTGCAACTTTTGCTTCCCTGAAGACCAGACTTTTCATTTCATTTAGTTTGCAACCCCATATATTGGCATGCGTTGTAACATGGGCCTGAAGTAATGATCTATTTGTAGACACTAACATTAGGTCGTCTGCTAACATCGGGTTTCCGGTTTTGATGTGCCCAATGAAGGACCTATATGGGGAGTCCTCTAGGTCACACAGAAGCTTGTTGATGAAAGGAGATATGGCCAGGTTGACAGTACCCCTCCTTGGCAGAAGCCTTGGAGGACCCGAAATGGAGGTGATGGCACACCGTTTGCAACAACTATACTTTCTATCTGTAAAACAGTTTATTAAGGGTATGTAATGTCTTTCCACAGATACAAAGTTTGTGCTTCTTAACAGACAGTGCTGCATGAAGAACATTGTCTAAAGCACAGTATGAGTCTACCAGGGCCACATGAGACAGTGATCCATTTTCTGCATTTGAGGCTATTGGGTCTTGCAAATTAAAGGAGACTGTTAATGAGCCAAGTTTACGCTGATAAGCTTTCTTTGAGGGTTCGGAAAATCTTTAACTTGGACATTTGACCTAATGATGAGTCGATCATGTACTAATTTTTCAAATACCTTGTATACAACAGGTAACAGCGTTATCAGTCTGTAACTTTTGCAGTACAGTGATTCTTTGGCTTATTTGCTTTGTGAACCAGTATACCGGTGTAATACCCATTTTACACTCTTCTGGAACGCACCGCTTTGTTAAAATCATTGTGAAGAGTTTTTGTAGATACATCCGAATCATTGTCCCTCCGTTGATAAAAAGTTTATTTACAACTTTATCATGACCGCCAGACTTTCGCTTTTTGAGATTACGAAACAATGTTTCAATTTCTTCAGCGGTTACGTCACAATCCAGGATATTGTAAGAAATGCAGTCAGCAGAGCTCAAGAAACTCTGAACTTTGTTGTGCAGTTCTGTGTGGCAGTGTGTGTTAAAATTGTCTGTATTTTTCATACGAAACACATTTTCGTTGCCAAACGCCATGGATATTTCATTGGGTTTGCATACTGTTTTACCCTTTGCTTCAATTTCATTGATAGATTCCTTTTCTTTGTTTTGTTTCATGTGTACCATACGCCAGAATATACTATGTCGCATGCGGCTGCATCATTTAGCTCTTTGTAATATTTTTTGTTGCACTAAGTTATCGCTGATTTCTGAGTTTGTCTAAATATTCACTTGAATTCTTTGTATTTGTCAAAAAATAAATTGCCTTTAATTCCTATGTTGCTGTTCGCTAAGAGTTCTTTTCTGGCGTTTCGCTAATTGGTATGGGCTGCTTTGACAGCGTGGTTCCAATATGGCTTCGCATGTTTGTTAAACTTGCTCCAGGGTAGTGCCTGTGATGCCTGTTCTATAAATTTGATTATATGATTATAACATTTCAATTGCTTGGATGTTTGTTATATTGAGACATTTCAAATATGTGTCTAACATGTCTTAGTAGTTCTTTTGTTGACATGAAGAACATTTATTCCATGCAATAAGGCTTAAACTGTCGACTACAAAATAATTCAATGGCATATTTATTGCTGTATGTAGTGGTAGGTGGTCAGACAAGGCACAGCATTTGTCTGTGATGATGTCACACTTCTTAAGTAAGTCCCTTTGCCATGTGCCGATGAGAAAGGAATCTAAGCATTTTAGCGTTGGTTTAAATGTGTATCCCTGTAAGCTGATTTCTTTTGTAGTGAACAAGAGTAACTTCTTATACATAATACTGACTCCCCCTTTTCCGCATTTAATTTTGAGGCCGTGTTGTATTCACATACTGTCATTGCTGTATAGCCATTATGCATTAAAAGTATAGGATTTTTCTATCAATTTGTGTTCAATAACAATCGCTATATCAATAGAGTGTTTATCAAGAAGGTAGCTTAAACTTGCAGCAGAGGACATTGCACCTCTAACATTCCAATTGAGAATTTGGCAAGCAGATGAGTTTCGAAAATAGACATTGTTAAGATCAAGTTATAAATCATTAACATAAACGCTGTGGCAAACATTAGTCTTCCATGCAATTTTGTCCATATTCTCTTTGAGCTTTAGTATAAAATAGAGATTCCCACTCGTTCTCTGAATACCAACGCTGACAGTTAATTCTACTCGACCAGAATCGCTTGTATTCAACCACTTCCAAGTCGTCTTGGTAAAGTATTACTTTGGTAGCTAGACTACTACCCCCTACATAATACCGTCGTGTTTGCCCTGACCGGACACTTTCAAATACGGATTCTGTTGGTTGGATAGGCATGTCTAGTGTAATATGTTTGACCCGCCCTAAATATTCTGACTGTATAATTTTAAAGACTGGAGCTTCCGGAGTGGTCGACACATGCTTTGGCGGAGATGTGTGTCAAGACTGGACTCTGCCAGAGTTCTGTTCCTGGATGGCTGGAGCTTCCAGATAGTAATCTTCAGTTGTTTATCTGTTGCTGTTCCGTAAATTTTTCTTCTGATTTGTCAAGTGTGCATTGAGAAGTCATTTGATGACATGAACGGCCATTTTCTTAGTAGTTACTTCCTCAGAAGGTATTTTTAGAACAGTTGCATAAAATTGATCCTGTGAGGTAACAGGTTGGGTGTTTTCCTGTGGCGAATCCTTTATGGCTTTGTCTTGGAGGTATGTCCAGGATTTGAGCTATTATTGTCGATGGATTGGGGCTCTGCAATAAATTCTTTGGCATTGCTCATATTCACATTGTCTTCTATATAATGAGTATGAGGTATACAGGAGTTCTTTTTAAGGGTATTGACCTAACTTTTTAGGTACTGTATAAGATGCATATGATAATTAAGAGTCCTGTTTGTGGCTTCGACAAGTTTTGCACAATATGGTTTCATTTCAGCAAGGTCAGCTGCATGCTTTTTTGTTGTTTCTGTCTGAGTGGCATTTGAGATAACGAGTTCGCTGATCTGTTAAGTTTTGGTCATGATTGTAGCTACTTCCAGAGCCATAACTTTATGCAGTTACTGGTACAATCTTGCTTTTGATCGAACTCAGTCAAGATACAATGTCAATTAACACGCAGAAAATGGACATGAAAGTGTGACAACAACTTTAACATATGAAGGCTTAAAAAAAATGTCTTTTGCTAAAAAAAAAGGTGGTTTGGTCGAGAAGTTTCTTGCATTTTTTGGGCACATTTCTGTACACATCAGAATTGATAAGCACTCAAATGAGTTTGTTATCAGCAGAATTATTTCTTTGCCTTATGTCTTCAACCTTTTGGCATTTCAAAGTAACAGCTAAAAGAACAAGGCAGCCCAAAGGATGGCTATATCCCCGCCGTTATTTCTTAGTATATTTTGTTTTTCTCGCAACCTGACTGGTATGTCGAATCTGACCAAAATTGTACACAACCACTGGTCAAGAGTAGGAATATAGGAAATACAAGTTGTTTGATCAGTAACCTTAATATTCTTGGATATTTGAACATATTATAAAAGGATATTTGTTCAAGTTATTCATGTTGTGTGTAGTGTAGGTAAAATCAATGTCAAGGTTATTTTGGCTGAAAATGGGAAGGAAAATGAGTCCTTGATTTATAACATCAATGAAATAGCAAGCCTTAAGTATTTTCAATAAAGTGGGGACGTCTTAACATTGTTTTACTGCTTTTGAAGAGAAAAACATGTTATAAATATATTATCACATTTGTGTCCATTGTTTTTTTTAAATATTAAACTTGTTGCACATAATGATAATGCTTGGTAGAGTGCGCTAAGTATCAATCTGTGCAACTCTATTTAGCATTGTCATAATATGGACCCAAAACTTCATGATGGATTACTGGCACAAATTGCAATTGGTTCATTAGTTCTTGGATCAAATTTAGTTATTGTTGCTAAAAGTACATGAAATGTATAAGGTCAATAAATCCAGTAAGAATTGACATGTCTACACTGCTAAATGTAAAAAGCCTGGACACAAGCATGTGTACTATGACCTTTGAATGTCAGATGTGACCTTGACCCTTGAGGTATGGACCTGGGTCAAGGTCACTGCACATCATCTCAATAAGGACAACATTTGTACCAAGTAATATTGTAATCCATCAATGCAAGAGTAAGTTATAGCGCGGACATAAGCATGTGTACTCTGACCTTTAAATGTCTCATGTGACCTTGACCTTTAAGGAATGGACCCAGGTCAAGGTCACTGCCCTTGTCTCAATGAGGATAACATTTGTACCAAGTAATATGGTGATCCATCAATGCATAATTAAGTTATAGTGCGGACACAAGCATGTGTACTCTGACCTTTAAATGTTGTGTGTGACCTTGACCTTTGAGGTATGGCCCGGGTCAAGGTCACTGCACATTATCTTAATAACGACAACACTTGTACCATGTAATATGGTAATCCATTAATGCATAAGTAAGTTATAGGGCGGACACGAGCATGTGTACTCTGACCTTTAATGTGTCCCTGGTAACTCTGATCTTAGCGGTATGGACCTGGGTCAAGGTCACTGCACATCATCTCAATGAGGACAACATTTGTAGCAAGTAATATGGTAATCCATCAATGCATAAATAAGTTATAGTGCAGACACGAGCATGTGTACTCTGACCTTTAAATGTCTCGTGTGACCATGACCTTTGAGGTATGCACCTGGGTCAAGGTCACTGCACATTGTCTCAACGCGGAAAACATTTGTACCAAGTAATATGGTAATCTATCAATGCATAAGTAAGTTGTAGCGCGGACATGAGCTTGTGTACTCTGACCTTTAAATGTCTCTTGTGACCTTGACCTTTAAGGTATGGACACGGGTCAAGGTCACTGCACATTGTCTCAATAAGGACAACATTTGTACCAAGTAATATGGTAATCCTTCAATGCATAAGTAAGTTATAGCGCGGACACGAAATGTTACAGCCAGACGGACAGACAGATGGAAGAAAAGAAGGAAGGAAAGAACTGACAGACGGACAAAGTGCATTCCTATAATCCCCTCCCCACTCTGTGGCGGGGGATTAATACTAAAATATGTTATCAGAACAGGTTAGAGATGAGTAAATCTGACTGATGATTTTTGGGGTTATACTTTTTTTTGGTTTTAGGCCTTTTTTAATTGTTACATAGGTTATAGAGCATCATTGTATTTGTATCCTTACTGTACATACTGTTAATAATTTATTCATGGAGTTAAAAATTTTCTAGTAAAATCACAACAACTGGTGATAAGGACTGTTTTTCATTATTCTACGACAATGGCTCTATGCTCCTTTTCAGCTGTATTTCACTAAAAAAGCTTATGTTTAAGATACCAGTATTATTGAGTATTATTGAGTGCTTTTATTTTGTCGGGAATGAATATAAGCACCTGTTGACTGCAATAAGCATATTTGTATTCTTTTTCTGATATGAGCTGGACCAAAAGCTAGGGAGCTTGAGCCTTAGTCTCATAAAAAGCAAGAATTGCATGCAATGCACACAAATAAGTATCAATATTCACCAAGCGACTCAATGTGATGATGTTTACAAAAAAAAATTCAAAATGGTCTATAACTAGTATTAGAAGTTAATTTATTAAAGATTTACCAGATGAACATTTTCTTTTTTCTGCTGTGCATTTGTTCATTGTAAATATCATTTCAGTTTTTATCCTCGAAAAGAAAACAAGAGGCCTAAAAAGGGCCTATGCTCTACTGGCTGGGTTTGTGTGGTCAACATCACTGTTTTCGAAAAGAACCAACCTCTTATGGATATCTGAATACTGTACAAGTTTCATTGAGATACAATCAAACCTGAAGACTGTATCATGTTCGCAAGCATTTTTTACACAAAAGCATTTTTTTATACTATCAAGGCCCATAATCTAATCATTTCAAGGCGCATAATCTAGGCATGCATGGGCAGATCTAGCTGGTTTTTGAAAGGAACCGAGCTCGAATGGATATCCAAATACTGTTCAAGTTTCATTGAGATACAATCAAAACTGAAGACTGTATCGTGTTAACAAGCAATTGGTTACACAATAGCATTTCTTTATACTATCAAGGCCCATAATCTAGGCATGCATAGGCAGATCTGGCTGGTTTTTCGAAAGGAACCAAGCTCTAATGGATATCTAGATACTGTACAAGGTTCATCGAGATACAATCAAAACTGAAGGCTGTATCATGTAAACAAGGAATTGTTTACAGGCACACTGATTTTTTATACTATCAAGGCCCATAATCTAGGCATGTATGGGCCGATCTGGCTGGTTTTCGAAAGGAACCAAGCTCTATTGGATATGTAGATACAGTACAAGTTTCATCAAGAAACAATCAAAACTGAAGGCTGTATCGTGTTTACAAGAAATTGTTTACAGACGCACTGATTTTTTATACTATCAAAGACCATAATCTAGGCATGCATGGGCCGATCTGGCTGGTTTTTGAAAGGAACCAAGCTCTGATGAATATGTAGATACTGTACAAGTTTCATCGAAATACAATCAAAACTGAAGGTTGTATCGTGTTAACAAGGAATTGTTTACAGACGCACGGACGCATGGAACCACATACTACATACACATTACCATCGCATAAGCTCTTCTAGCCTTTGGCCAGTAGAGCTAAAAACTGATGTTCAACACAGGTGTTTAAACAAGATATATTAATAACCAGCATGTCTGATCACTTGTTTTGGTAATTTTATGCCAAAAATATGATCAATAACACAATAAATAATAATTTGTCATGTGGATTCCCCGCCGTGACAGTGTTAAACGCAATTCAAACGATTTAAGCATGCTTTCTTAGAGCATATAATTATGTTAAAACATAGTGTTTGAATATCTGTCTATTTCCAATCTGTGACATGAACAATGGTAAACTCTAATTCTACAAAAAATACATTTTGTTCCAATGAGGATTCCACCTCATGCATATAAAAATTATGGTTAACCCATGACCAAATGTATAAAATGACAGGTGCAGACAATAGTCATGTGCTTATCAATAAGTCTTGTATTCATAAATGCATTGTCAGGTAAAATAAAAGGTGCCAATTATTCAAGTAAGTATGTTCATAGTGTATAAGGCATAAATTTGAATCAGTTTTATATCTGAAAGAAATATAAAGTTCAAATCCAAATGTTCTGGACAATTTTCTGCAGGAAACAAACATTCTTCACATTGCCATAAGTTGTGTATTGATATATTAAAGCCATGTATTAAGTGGCACATTTTATGATTCAACAAATCAGAGAATATACAGCTATGATACAGTGAAGACTAATCCCTGGATGGTTATTGGTGTGCATTTGACTCCGCCTACCATCTAGGTGATGGGTAATTTTGACAAGCGTAGTTGGAAGTTCATATTTTTGCCTCTATACTTGATTAATCATCGAATGCAAGAAACACTGAGAACCTTCTTAAGAGAAATGATAGAGGCAGCAGGTTTACAGTGATAACAAGACAGCATCAACAAGACCCCAATTGAGAGGTGACATTCAATAAACGCTTGAATGAAATAACCATTGAAAGATTCACACTGCAGGGTATGTTCTTGTGTTCTTTTAGACTATTTGAAATACTTTAAAATACTTTTTACACATAGACGTGCTTAACTTCATATGTATATTGGTCAGCATAGAAGTTGTATATCTGCAGTTATCTGTTATATTTCGCATAGCTATACCCACTTTCTTAGTTAAAATGGTTTGCGCTGATACCTTCCATATTTACCGTTAACCGTATAACATTTCTATATTGTTGGAGTTCTACTTGTTTTCTTGCATACCGGACGTGTGTTTCCGGTCATGTGACCAGTGCTGGAAAAACCCATCTTACATACCCCATGTAAGATGAGTCACGCGCAACAACGCGCCACTAATTATATCATTTATTGTATGGTTTATGAAAAATAAATTATGCTTTTTCAATAAAGCACAATCAAATATATATGTTTGCAAGACTTTGAATTAAAATTGAAAATAAATAATCGTAAAAAAACGCTATTTTTAGTTACTGCACTCTATGACGGCAGTAAACAACTTCGCATGCGCTTTTTGGTGTTATTGTACAAAAGTTCGTTTTCAACGTCATTTTTTCCACAAATTGATAAATTTAGATATGCAAGAAAAATTATCAATCATGTTTTTCCGGTCCGGATCGAAAAATCCGACCCTCGGGCACGCTGCTTGGCCGGTAACTCGGCAAGCCTCGTTACCAGCTTACACATGTGCCCTCGGGTCGGATTTTTCTATCCATACCGGAAACACATGATAGATACTTATAATCTATATTGGCATCTGTGTTATAACTTATAAGGACATGTTTCTTGTTTACCAAATAATCTACTTAAATTATGCAATAAGTGTGTTAAATAAAACAAAATATTGCAATGATCAAAATCGATGTACTATTCTGCTTACCCAATCTATATGTAAATAAACTAATCACTAATGTCAGTTAAAATGTCAGTAAAAAGTATTAACATTCCTTTAATGTATGTAACCGTTCTTATTCATTTCTTCACAGTATGGCTGATAAATGCTGGGAAACAGTCAAGACAATATGCAAAATTGTAGTCACAGTTCTTGTACATCTATTCAGCGTCATCTGCAACATTGTAATGTTGATTGACCTATACACCATAGAGAAAGGACTTGTTTACGGTCCTCCATCCTGTGCCAAGAAGATAGCACTTACATTTTTCATTTCCATTTCCTTCTTACATAGTGTAATACAAATATTTTTATATATTGCGAAAGAACGAAAAACCATAAAGCCTTCCATTGCTGAAGCACATGATTTAATTGCGGTATTTACAAGCGAAATTCCCATTTTGATAGTAACAATCATAATAGCAGGCTGTAGAGAGGAAGAACTGAGTGTTTTTCAAATAGTAAAGGCAATATTTTTATTATGTTGGTATACCCTAAGACCGTTGCTAAAAATATGTTGTTTGGAAAAGATAAAGAATTGCTGTTGGGAGAAGATAAAGAATTGCTGTTGGGAAAAGATAAAGAAATGCTGTGAGAAATGTCAAGATACAGAGTGCAACTGCATATGCATTTTTTACTGTATTGGAGGTGTTATTGTTCTGATTTGCTTCATAGTTGTTTTGATATTTGTTCTTCACACACGGACTCCAGATGGTGAAATCCATTGCAGGTCAACTAAATGTGACGAGAAAATATTGTACAGGGATGCCAAGTATTTCAATAATGTGAGCATCTACTTCAGTCACAGTGATCTGGATTATTTCAATTCTGATAATATTCACTTCAATCACAGAAATCTACTTCCTTTAATATCCCTTAACAGTTTGAGAAAACGCAACAAAACACAAGTTGTCCGAGTTACTATTGAAAAGGTTGACAGCCAGTACAAACTCCAACTAAACGATGGAAGAAAACATGAATGCTTTATAATTTATCACCAGCTGGAAGGAAGAGGTGTTCATAAAGCACAGTGCTCAGAAAATTTTATTAAAAATTTACACAAAGAATTTATATTCCAAATGAAATATGTTATCTCAAAAGACAGATTTTTTCTAAAACCTAGACAAGTCTTTGGCGATATACACTACAACATGAAAGTGAAAACAAGAACAGAATGCACACAACCAGACTTTAGAGTAAGTGACAATCTTAAAGATAGGTCTTCTGACTCCACCACGGCTGTGTTACACTATTTTAGGTCCGCTGATGGTGTTGACAAGGACTATAATGTAAGGTATATCAGAGAAGAACAAAACACATTTCATCAGGCTCAAGACATGGAAGATTCCGTTGACATCTGGAACACCGGATATTCACACTGTAAAAGTAGTGGGAATTTAGCACCTACATTTGACAAAGAGATCCTTGTTGACTGTTGACTTGCGCAACTAAACTAATGTAATCAAGAGCTCAAGATAAGATTTTGCAATGAATTGGTAATTACCCACTCACTTTTTGCAATTGGGTATTCAGGTTTTTGCGTTGGGTAATTATTATTTTTTACCAATGATTTGAAAACATTGGGTTAAAAGATGAATACAGTAAAACTGCAGTTGTTCGAACAAGCAGTCGTTCGAGAACCAGTGGTCCCTCGAGGTCTGAGCTTGGTCCCAAACATTTTTCCTTCTATTCTCATATAAAATATACTGATGCTGCCTCGAAACTTAAATAAGTCGAGGAGACGAGCACTATATCCGGTCCCATATACACAAATCATGCACAAAACCTTAAGGTGTTTTCGCAAGTTGTAAAAATTGTGATGACGGTTAAAAGGAAATTTAATAGTGTGTGAAAAACCGTTTATCACTGTTTACGCATGACCAATGATAGTTGATAAGGGCATTTGAGAAGTTAATTATGAGATACAACAGTTTCATGAGACAGACAAGATGCGGCAATCATCAATCCTTGATTTTGCGAAAATTAAATCTGACTAATGCCATAATTTGTACTGTCATATTTAATGTTGCTTGTTTAGAAAATGTGCTTTTTGTAAAAATAAGCATAACTATTTATTCATTAATAATTGTTTTTTTCTTTAACATTTTGTATACAACAGTCTTTGAATATACAGTCAAACCTGGTTGAACGGTCACCTGCTTTAAATGGCCACCTGCCTTAACGGGCCACTCCAAATTCCCCCCGTACGTTTTTACTATATAATGTACGTGCATTAAGCGGCCAACTGTCTAACGCGGCCACGGCCACTAATTTTTGTCCCCACGAAGCCATATATTCACTAATTAGCGGCCACTAATCCCTTGTCACTGACACTTTTGCTTATAAATTTTTCCAATACACAGCTTTAATTGCATACAGTAGTTTACGGAAAAGAACGACGGCCTCGGGTATCTCCGTCATCCAATGAAAATGAATATTGCATCACACGATTGTCATGCGTGTTTTCTCATCGAGAAATCATGTTTATTACACGTCGGCGAATGTTTTGATCAGAATTGACACAATTAATGACACAATTAATACGATAATTAAATAATTCAGAGGTAAATTATTAAATACCGACAAAAACACCGGTTATTATGAATTCACAGCGGCGTGAAACGAGATACGATTTTTTTTATATTTTTCAAAGTGCACGGATTTTTATTTCTACGAACAAAAATTTACAATGCATTGTTCTTGATATTTTTTTTTAAAGTTTTATTATTGTCGAAAAAAAGACTAATCGAAAGTGTTTGACTCTAAAAGAACGTGTCGAGTGTATAAAGTTATTAGAAAACGGCCGTAGTGCAAGAAGTGTTGCCAATGAATTTAACTGTGGACGGACTCAAATCAATTTCTTACTATCGCGTAAGCATGAAATTGTGGAGGAATATGAAAGCAATGGAAATCCAAATGCAAAAAGACAGAGGAAAATTACAGGAAATGTGTATGCACATGTATTTTTGTAAATGTGTAGACTGATTTGTGGTGTGTTTTGTTTATGCTATGCTATGCATCAACATTTATTTAATGTACGGACTACTTTAAAAAGTGAACTAAAATTGTGAATGTACATGTAGTTGTGTAAATGTGTAGACTGATATGTAGTGTTTTTTTTATGCCTTGTATTAACATTTATCTAATGTATTTTATTTATTAATTTGAAATAAAGTTATTTTATCTATACAAATGTATTTGTATTCAATCTTCTTCAATAATATGGATACAGATGTTATTGATTGTGGTGTGAGGTGGTGGTTAAGATACATACTCCATCTCTGAATAAAGCTAAAGTGGCAGAAATGTCAAACCTGGATTAAGTGGCCACCTGTCTTAAGCAGCCACTTTGATCATTTCCCAAGGGTGGCCACTTAATACAGGTTTGACTGTATGACCGATTTCCACAACGCAACACAAAATCGGTGTCGTAGTAAACAGTCAGTTTGAAGACTTCAAACTTAATATACACTGAAAGATAATTTATAACAAACTGGAAAATTGAAACTCGGGTTGTTCCCTCGAGGTTTCAGCTCGGACCCCCGCATCCTCGAGCGATCACAGTTTTACTGTACATGCAAATTTCATGAAATGTATTATATCTACCTATGAATTTTTTTTTAAATTCAAGGGAGTATTACTACGATCCCCTGAATGAAAACAGATTATGTTAACAGGACATACTATCTACAAGAATGACACTGACACTAAAATAAATTGTTACATTGTTGCTGGATTATTTCCTGGGCATCTTTGTTTGAACTACCAAGTTTTTTTTCTGATTTACAGTATGTATCGATTTGATAACCTTTTTGCAGTCTTACAAGTCCTTTTGAGCGATTAATTTTCAGATGCTTGAATTTTTGTATATAATCAGAATCATATTTTACTCATGAAGCGCCTAGATGATTATCTTAATAAGCAGACGATTGATTTTGTTTACAATTCAAACTGCACTTTGCTTACAGTATAACTCATTAAAAAAAAAACTGCCAAGCTTATAAAAACAACTGCGGCATGCATGATCAATTATCATTTTCAATGCATTTTTATATGCTTGAAAATAAACTTATTTGTTTTTCTGTGATCTGAATTGCATATTATTATGCAAAGTATTTAAAATTTCAGTTATTGAGTGGAGACCGTTTTTTCACCTTAAGGGCAAGGCCTTGACTTGGTTCTTTGACCTACTGATCTCAAAATCAATAGGGGTCAGTCACTAGTCATGACCAACAGGCTTAAGTATGATGTTTCCGGGTGCAAGCATTCTTAAGTTAATGACTGAAAACCTCGAAGTTTGACCTACTGGTCATGGGGTCATGTACTGGTCATGAACAAATTGAATACCAAGTATGAAGTTCCTAGACCAAAAGGATATTCAGTTATTGAGTGGAAAGTGTTTTCACCTTCAGCACTCAAAATCAATAGGAGTCATCTTCTGGTCGTGACCAACCTGCATACACGGTATGATGTTCGTCGTGGATCTTAGCCTCTCAATTTATTGAGTGGCAATGTAGAGTGAAGTCTGGACTGACCAACCACTGACAGGGCAAAAACAATTATTCTCCCACCTCAGATAAATAAATCCAATAATTTAACCATGCTAGAAATTCTTATCTTGCCCACCGGCGAAGATAAAATGCCCGTATGGAACTCCTTTTTAATGGTCACCACATTGTAATTGCCTCCCTTGTTGAAGACTGTCGTCTGTAGCATCATGGAAACCTTGTCTTGTGGCAATATTTAGAACGCCAATTAATCATTTCTCGCTTCAAATGTCACCATAAAACAGTTTTCACGCACCTTTCAAGAAATAATGCTTCACTCTCCTTAGAACTATTTAAAGGCTGATTTGACTATTAACATAATCTGATTTACTGTGCGCATATCCATGACAAACACGAATTATGGCATATCCATATGCAATTGTTTTCACTAAGCACAAAAGAGTTCCAGCAAAAAATACATTTTTACTTAATTTTGCTTAACTGAGGTGGGAGAAAAAGCATCTACCATAGCCGCTCGTGTAATATAGGTTCATCCTGACCCTCGCACAGGGTGTTTTGCAGCAACGACATTAACCGAGTTTCCGCAAATCACCGTGCCCGAGAGTCGGGATGAATCTATCTTACACGAGCGGCTATGGTAGATGCTTTTCCTCCCTCATTTATTGAGGGAGATATAATTTAATGTTGCAATCTGGTAGGCTATCAATATTGTGCATTTATTATGCCTATAAACATCAGATCAGAAATGAATTTTTGACACTTCAAGGGTTTGGAGAACTTTGAACTTGTATGCTTAACTTGTTTCTAGACATTAGTGGACATTGTATAAGAAATGCTCAAGTTAGAAAACAGTCTGTCATTATGTAGTAAATTTTTGAAAAATCAAGGGCAAGTTAATCATGACTTTACCAAAACACTGCTATAGTGATGCAACATGTTTTGCTTTATTAATTGAAAATTCATCAATTAGCTTCATGGCATTGAGAAAACGATTATTTTGAAATCTTTGTCTTTAAATAAACATGCAAATTCATAAAATAAGGCAGATTTTTATAAAGGCGCCTATAAAAAAATGAGCAGGAGGCATTTTGTTCGGTTGTAGGGAAAGTTATTGTGAATTCTTCAAGACTAAAAAAACTGAGGATGAAATCAAGTTGAAGCTTTACTTTGTTTGTGTGAGAAAATCCTTTTCAAGAATCTAAGATCACCTGGAAAAATAGCAATATTATCATTGTATATGGTGTTCTTATCCATCTTACTTTTTGTAATTGTATGCAGTAAAATAATAAGAATTACTGCACTACAGGCGACAACAAATATGTACTCTACTTTTGACATACATGTACTTTTTCAAGTCAAGGGAAGGAAATCTTATAAACGATGGAAAAAATAGTATCTGAGTTGTCTGCAGAGTGAAATGATCAAGTTATCGTTCACCAATATTTTTCATTCTTTCACCGATATGCGTGAAATCAATTACAGTCCATAGCTGATTTGACACTCATCATAGCAATTGGTTTTAACAGCAAAAAAGGACACAAAAGAGTCTCATTGAAATCTTAAGTTGTCAAAAAACTCGCATTTATATCAAGGACAAAAATATAAAGTACAAGGCAGAAGCAGACTTCTGTTAAATCATATCGACCCAATATAAATATTAAATCTCTGTAGATAAACCCTTTCAAACAATTAGGGTGACTACAAGTTTTGAGTTCAGCCATAAGCTGTATTTTCTCTAAATTCTACCAGCAACCGCAACTTTTTTGCAGCTTCAAAAAATAATGCTGTACAACACAGGTGTCACTAAAGTGTTAATCAGAATGCCTATACACCCTCCATCCGCTGTCACAACTAGACAAGTGAAATGGAGATTCATTAGAGAACAAAATTCCAGACCAGTCATTTTGTGTGATCGTAGAAGCTGCTGCTAACCTCGCTTGATCAGCAATGTTGGTGTGAAACAATCATATCACAGGACAGCATGGCCTTTATAATGTAATGCTTGCAAAGACGAAAAATATGTATAAAAGAAATGATGGACACAAACATATAGGGTTCATTTTTTTCTAATAAGTGCCCTAACTTCATAAAAAGCCAGAACTGCGTACAAAGCACACAAATAAGTATCATTATTACCAAGCAACACACTGTTATCATGTTTACAACATTTTTATTAAAACAGTCTATTACTAGTATTTAAAGTTGATTTATTTAAGATTAAACAGACAAACAGTTTCTTTTTTCCGCTTGCATAAATCAATTTTTATTTCATGATGATAAATTTCTTAGCCTTACTAGCACAAGTCTTGGTCATTATCCATATAATTTCAGTTTTTCTTTCCCAGTTGTAATATTTTATTGTTATTAAAGTATATTTCATGCTCATTTGTTTTATGTGCATTGTTATTGAAAAAAGAATCGTACCATGAAAATTGCCTTTTTAAAGACAACTTGACATGTGAATGCAATATCGTCGAAAAAAAATCACTGAATTTTAGATGCTCAATGCCAGTATCATCGTGTTAAAAAGGGATGTTAATCACCAGCTTGTCGGATCACTTGTTTTTGTAATTTTATGTCAAAAATATGATCAATAACACAATAAATATTTGTTATTTCTTTTTTATTTAAGTTTTAGAATTAAACAAAAATTTACTAAGATAAACCATGACTTGGTGACTCATTCTGTAAACCTTGACTATGTATCTTTTAAGTGTACACATACATAACATAGGCAGTTGAATACCAGGATTCTAGGTAAAATATTGCATTGGGATCTTGAATCCATGGACTACTAATCATTTTCGGCGTTGTGACAAAATGGGACATGACCCATGACAGTGTTTCTATAGGGATAGTGTTTGCCATCATTACAGAAAAGGGTACATTGAAACTTTGCAATCATTGAAAAGGGTACATTGAAACTTTGCAATCATTACAGAAAAGGGTACATTGAAACTTTGCAATCATTACAGAAAAGGGTACATTGAAACTGCCTGTCTTAGCAAAAGAACGAGACAAAGTCCATCACAAACTGGGGAAAAAGAAATCAGATAAACATACAATGATGGTCAATTGTAACCACGCCCCCCCCCCCCCCCCGGTCTGGGGTATACGGGGGATAGCCGGGAAAATGGGCCATGTTTTTACCTTCCTGGTGGCCCCGCAGTACCGGATGAATGCGGTGATTTTGTCTTTGCGCCCAAAATAGCAGAGAATGGGCCTTACCTAGGGTCCCTGGAGTGCGGGGGCATTTGGTGGGGGATTCTACCAGCAATTTGTCCCCACAGGGCGGGGACTTTACCCGGGCTTGGCTGGACAGAAAGTCAAAGACCCCACTAATCCGCGGACCTGGCGGGGCCGTGGTTACAATTGACTGGTGCCATTATAGTGTTCTCACACATTCAACATTCAAAAAAAGTGACTGAGTAACAGTCATTCACCAAACTTTCTCACTCACACACTAGCACAGTGTTAGGCGCAATTTGCACGATATGTTTTAGCATGCATTCTTTAAGCATACAAGTTCAAACATAGGGTATGAATTTTCGAAGGTCTAATTTCCAATATTGCAACATGAACAATGCTAACTTTAACTCTAATTTCAAAAAGAAATGCAATTTGTTCTGATAAAGAGCATTCCACATCATGCATATGCCCATATCCTATTGTAAACGCGCAGACGATAAAAGTCATGCATTGTCTAGCAAAATAAAATGCGACAATTAAAGAAGTAAACTTAAGCATGAGAAAATACATTAGTTGAATAGGTTTTATGAGTCATCGATCTCAGTAGATAAGGAATAATTACTAGTGCATTTTAGATTTTACAGGGACTAGACACCAGATGAAACCATTGCAAGAACAAAAGATTAAAAACTTCCATAAAATTGATAACGTTGTTAACAACGCATTGAATCTTTCCGATGTATCACATAGCTAATGACACATGTATCTATCGCAGTTTTTACTTATTTTTCCAATTCAAAATTTACCAGGATTGTCTGCCACGTAAACCCCATGAAATTTGAAATATGCTTTGATTTATGTCTCTGTACTAATCACATGATTTTCACATTATAAATATACACACTACCAACTGGGAAACCACTATTCATAAACTGGTAAACCAGCTGTGAAAGGGATGAAATATTCTTTTAATCATGTAAAATGATTTGTAATCAGCCTCATATAATTATACTAGTTCATATTGCTAATTCTAGGCTTGTTTTAAAGAAATACTGTATTTGCCAGTTTTGGGACCTCCTGATGCCTAGTCCCTTTAATAGAAATACAGAGTTCAATCTCAAATCTTTTGGACAATTTTTTTGTTTGAAACAAACATTCTTCATTCTTGCTGAAAGTTGGGTAGTGATATATTGAAATTTGTTCAGTGGACTATTTTATTGATTAACAAACTACAGGGCTGGTATCCATATAACGTCTTAAGTCATTGCCTATCTCAAGTCATTTCCTATCTCAAATAATTTTCCTATCTCAAGTCATTTCCTATCTCAAGTAATTTTCCTATCTCAAGTCATTTCCTATCTCGAGTCATTTTCCTATCTCAAGTTATTTCCTATTTCAAGTCATTTTCCTAAGTTAAGTATCTAACTGGTCATATGATATAATATCTAAAATATATCTGAAATTCTTATTCATCATTTATTTTACTGAATATACATTTTTTAAAACCCATTATACTTTTGTTTTAATTTGACTATGAACAATTTAAGAAAACAACTTAAGTTAAAAAATGACCTATGATGTTTAATGAATACTGCCCCAGGATGTATACAGCTATGATGTTTAATGAATACTGCCCCAGGATGTATACAGCTATGATGTTTAATGAATACCGCCCCAGGATGTATACAGCTATGATGTTTAATGAATACCGCCCCAGGATGTATACAGCTATGATGTTTAATGAATACTGCCCCAGGATGTATACAGCTATGATGTTTAATGAATACTGCCCCAGGATGTATACAGCTATGATGCAGCTTATGCTGATCCCTGATTAGTCAATTGCAGCTTTTCACTCTAAGACATATTTTTGACTCCATATATGACTCATAAAATTAAGCAGATTTTTTTAAGTTTGCTGAATGGGAAAGGATTGTGCTTATTTAACATGCAGGGTTTTCAACGTCACATTGAATAAATTGTCAATTGAGTAAAAGCATGTTTTAACAGATGGAACCTAAGCAAATCAATACTTTATGTGCACAAGCATGTTTTTTAAAGTGAACTTTTTAAATAATGTGTGAACTCAACCTTATAGACCAACTAAGGAGAAATGATAAAGTCAGCAAGTTAAAAGTAATAAAAGACAGCAGGGACATACAATTTTAACTTTATGTTATGTAAAAGAGCTTATTGAGAGGCGACATAAAAATGGGCTCAACTGGAAGTCCTGTTGTTACTGAAAGTATCGAACTGCAAGGTATGTTCTCGTGTTCTTTTGGAAAAGAAACCTAGACATGTAACATTTATTATGTACATCGGTCTAAGAAGTTGTGAACATGCATTTTTCTTATATATTTTAGATAGACAATAGTTATGAAAAGATTACTAACATGGAACGATATGGGCAGGTCCGGATAAAACATTTAAGTAAATTCGATAATCAACCCGGGAGGATATCTGGATCAGTAATAAAAGCAAAGGGTGGTTAGCGGCCTCAAATTTTGAAAAGCTACCAGAAGAAATATGACGCCATAAAAGAGTAGAGGGTAGAGTCTAAAACACAGATCACAGATAAATGTATATTTGAAACAGAATAAAAAGGAATCATTTGTCATTTATTAAAACAAATTCAACATAAATGTATACTGAATGACCACTCAAACAAAATTCAACAGTTTGGTTACGTATAGCCAACATTGCAAACTTCATGACTTACCGTAATATTTTGCGCCACAAATTATATGTGAATGCTGTCATTTTCTATAAATTGTTAATCAGAATTAGAGTTGATCTTAAATTCTCATCTGGATCCCTACAACTTCTGATTAATGGTGTTTAAGTGTATATATTGTTTATCAAATAATTTACTTTTAATTTAGAATCAGAGCCTGGAAACAGCAGCGGACCTCATGGCATAAGCCAAGTTGTCAAGAAAGACAGGACAGTTTTCGATTTACTCTGCATAGCTGCAGATTTACTCTTCATACCTGCAGTATTAGTCAGCTTCTTCAGCAACATTGTAATGTTGATTGATCTATACACCATAGAGAAAGGACTTGTTTACGGTCCTCCATCCAGTGCCAAGAAGATAGCACTTACAGTTTTTATTGCCATTTCCTTCTTAAATGGTGTAACACAATTATGTATACATTCGGTTAACATTTGGTTCAAGCACTCTAAGAAAAAGGATTTAGAAATTATTCCTGAAGGGTATGATTTATTTGCAGCATTTTCAAGCGAAATTCCCATTCTGATAGTAACAATTGTAATAACAGGCTGTAGAGAGGAAGAACTGAGTGTTTCTCAAATAATAAAGGCAATAGTTACATTATGTATGTATGCTCTTATATGCTGTCAGGAATGCTGTGGGGACAAGCTGAAAAAATGCTGTGCGGACAAGCTGAAGAAAGCCTGTGGTGAATATGACCAAGAACAGGCAAACAAAGAAGATAATCAAGGTACAAAGAGGTTCAGATACTACATAAGCATATTCACCTGTATTGGAGGTGTTATTGTTCTGATTTGCTTCATAGTTGTTTCCGTTTTTGTTTTTTCTACACGGAATACAGATGGCAAGATCCTTATAGAATCAACAAAATATGATGAGAAAATATTGTACAGGGATGCCAAGTATTTCAATAATGTGAGCATCTACTTCAGTCACAGTGATCTGGATTATTTCAATTCTGATGATATTCACTTCAGTCACAGAAATCTGCTTCCTTTAATATCCCTTAACAGTTTGAGAAAACGCAACAAAACACAAGTTGTCCGAGTTGCTATTGAAAAGGTTGTTAACAAATCCAGACTGCAACTAGATGATGGAAGAAAGCATGAATGCTTCATTATTAATCATCAGCCAGATGGAAGAAGTGTTCGTAAAGAACAGTGCTCAGAGAATTTTATTGTAAATTTACACAAAGAATTCATATTCCAAATAAAATATGTTATCTCCAAAGACAGATTACTTCTGAAACCTAAACAAGTCTTTGGCGATATACATTACAACATGAAAGTGAAAACACGAACAGAATGCACACAACCAGACTTTAGAGTAAGTGACAATCTAAAAGATAGGTCTTCTGACTCGACCACGGCTGTGTTACATTATTTTAGGTCCGCTGATGGTGTTGACGAGGATTATAATGTAAGGTATATCAGAGAAGAACAAAAAACATTTTATCAAGCTCAAGACCTGGAAGATTCCGTTGACATCTGGAACACAGGAATTTTACACTGTAAAAGTAGCGGGAATTTGGCACCTACATTTGACAAAGAGATCCTTGTTAACTGTTGACTTGTGCAACTAAACTATCTAATCAAGAGCTCCAAATAAGATTTCGCAATAAATTGGTTATTACTCATATTTCTTTTTTTGCAATTGGGTATTCAGGCTTTGGCGTTTGGTTATTTTTTTACCCAGTGATTTGAAAACCAATTGGGTAAAAAGATGATTACTTGCTCATCAAGTGCTTAGATGATAAATATTAACAGACACTCAATATTGTTTATGATCTGTACTGCACCATGCTAACAGTAAATATCATTTCAAAAAACAATGTTAAACATATAGAAACAACTTCATCAACCATCATTTTGTATGCATTTTTATACGCTTTCTGTTATTTGAATTGCATGATTAAGCAAATATGCTGCTGATGTTTGGAGCTCTAGGAAGGTCATTCATAAAAATTATTTCTTAACTTAAATCATTTCCCTAAATTTTCTGTAGTCAAATTAAAAGAAAAGTAATGTGTTTTAACATAAAATTATATATTTCTAATCAAACAATGCAAATAAGAGTATTTAAGATAATTTCTATTATTTTATATAATAAGTGAAATACTTAACTAAGGAAAATGATTTAGGTTAGGAAATGACCTAAGATGGTTTACGAATACCAGCCAAGACCTAATGTGAAACATCCAGCAGCTTATGATTGGAGCTGTGAACTAATGTGAAACATCCAGCAGCTTATGATTGGAGCTGTGAACTTATGTGACACATCATGCAGCTTATGATTGGAGCTGTGAACTAAAGTGACACATCATGCAGCTTATGATCTGCACTCCGAGCTAATATGACACAATGTTTTATAATGCTAGCATCATATGAAAGGGCCGTTGTTGTGACTGATATTTCCTTCATTTCATTTGGGATTTAAATGTCCTTTATTACTATATTTTGTTTCAGATTCATACAGTCGAAACCAGTTGGCTCAATAACGCTTGGCTAGATTTCTTTGTTGGCTCAAACTTGATGTTAAGAACCAATTCACAGTATTTTGGCAGGTCCCTAGGATATCGAGCCAACAGATTTCAATTGTAAACCATATGGTTTGTGTGCTTTTGAATAAAAAAAATCAAATGAAATTCTTTTTGATACAAAATAGTTTTTAGAATACCATTTTATAGTGTAATATTTGTTAGTATTCAATCATATTTTTTTTTAAATACAATGTATCTTTTATAGAGGAAGTAAATTGATGGTGACTATGTAGGTTTCCCATTGTACATTGTGTGACAAAGACTGATATTTTAATATCTAATGATGAATTATTTAGCATATAGAGGATAATTGTTTGTTTCTATTTGCAGTTAATGACACATTTCACATAATTATTTTTATTTCCCTTTTCTGCAGAAAAAATCAATTCAATTCCATTTTGAAATTATTTTAGAAAATTCAGCACATTTAAAATACCAACTATAGCTGTGTCATGTGATTTCTATTAAGTTCAAAACTTGTGAAAGTGAAGAATTATTCAATCATGTTTGCGACATAAAACATTGTTATTTACACCTGCTCACATTTTTTATACGGGGTTTGTCTATTGAAATTGTCTATAATGAGTGCAATATATTCAATGGAATTTGTTAAGATAGCAATAGTAGAATATTGATTGCATTTGTTCAGCTTACACAGTTTACGCATAAACGGATGGTTATGAAATACTTGAAAAAAATATCTTCTCTGATCAACATAAATAGCGTTATTGTTATCAGAGCTAAAGTTATCATTCAACTTAAATGTGAATGGTAGGCAATTTGTACAATAACATAGGGCAGTGTCATGTACACCTTTGTTTCATTCAATTATGAAATCATGATGATTGATAAAGACTTCTGGCACATATTGCAATCATGCTTGTATTTTTCATACAGGATAAACTTGATTCTTTAAGTAGAAATTAAAAGCACAGCAGATATCACCCAGACAAACTCTGATTTCCAAAAACCATGTTTTTTGTACACTGAACTTCCCCTCATTCCAATCTATATTTGAAGTTTCATTTCAATCCCTTTAGTATTATCCAAGATATGGCCCCGTTAAGCACCAATTATGAACAAATGGGGGAGATAACCCAATAAATATGCATGATGGAATTATGGTTCTTGTGCACTGCACATCCTTTCATTGCCATCTTTCTTTATACCAAGTTTTACTTTAATCCCATAAGTAGTTTTAAGCTCTTCTCCAGAGAAGGGTGTGAAGGAGAAAAGGACGGACGGACGGACTCCTATTGTGGTGCCTAAAAATGGTAGCAGATATGGAATCGTTACAGATTGTTTTGCCATATTAAACCTTACTCCGTTTTGGTCATTGTATTTGATAATATGTTTCTGATAGTGAAGTGTCGACAAAATAAAAATAACTTTTGATAGCCATGCCCATTAAAAATCACTTTATTGTGCTTTTTTTACCATTGAACCTTCAGTGTGACTTTGACCTTTGACATACTGACATACGTGTTGCTTTAGACATGCAGGCTCCTCATGTTAGACATTTCGGCCAACTTAGTTAAAAATCCCCCAAGTAACAGCCCAGATAAGCCAACACCTGACGAATGGATTTCTTTTTATCTTTTGCAATTTTTATCACACATTCTTTTAACAATTACACAATGGGAAAAGCACAGTAGCCTTCAATTCTAACAAGTTCCTGTTTAAAGGTACAAGGCCCTACAGAAACTAATCTAGACATGTACAATGTCACAAGACAACAAACACATTACAAGAACAACCCTTACCATGTGAGCACCCTTCCCCCAAACACATAGAGGGTCTGCTGGTCAATATCAATGACCATCTGATGGTCAAAGATGAGCTTCGGACCACCCATGGACGCCGTGTCCTCCGTTATTAATGTCCACTTTCCACTCACTATGTCATACATGTAGAAGTCACTCTGTAACAATGACACAATCAAATACAATAGAAAATATGATGCATATTTTTTTTCGTTATTTTTCTGTAATATGTCAAATAATTCAAGAAGTAAGCAGGAATACTAGTTTGTAAGTTTTCATAATAAAAAGAGGATGGTATTTGGGATCCAACAGAATTCCAATTTCAAAGGGGTTTATCTTCAATCAAATATATCTTGAGTGAAGTTAAATAAATATAGGATCTGACACGAGTTGTCATTTAATACAAGATTTTATTAAACGAGTTTATGAAATTTGTTAGTAAGCGAGCCTCTGGCGAGCTTACTAACAACTTTCATGGACAAGTTTAATAAAATTCTTGTATTAAATGACAACGAGTGTCAGATCTTTTTTATCACATGCTTAAAACCGTGTTTTTATTACCAATTTAGTTCCAGTTTCTGAACCGATTGTTTGACAGCCAAAGTACTCAGAGTAGAATGTCAACGATGCGCCATATAAATAGTTCCAAATTAAAATGACAAAAGTAACTAGCAGTTATCAAGTTTTAATTCTGATAAAGCGCTTAACAAGTCACAACTATAAAAATGTGTTGTAAAATATCCAACAGCATGAATAACGAACGATTTTAACCAAAAAAAAACAATAAGTACACAATATGATGACATCACAATTAGAGTACACGCATTTACGCGGTTTATGTGACCTACATCGGTCTGTCAAGTTTAACTGTGTGCACGGATTTAAAGGTTATTCGCTGTCGCTTTCTACGATGATTTTGCAGCGTTTATTAGTGTAATTGGAGTTTCACAACATGCAGATGATTACGGCAGAGCCTTTCTCTGTACTACATGGATGTTGATGTTGAAAAAGTTCCACCAAGAATGTTTCCAGAGAACATGATGTTCTAGCCACCATGGGATGTGTAAGGAGATGTCTGTGCTGCGGAATTCGTATCTGTGTTTTCGGTAACCGACAGCTGATTAAACTGGCAAGCAAATGGCATTGATTGCGTATTGCTTGTGTTGTCAAGATGGAAATGTTTGAAATGTTCTTGTGATGTTTGTCACTAATGTGGCTGTATTTCACTATTTGTTGACTGACTGGATCAGGGCTTCTAAAACTTTGGAACCTCAATCGGTCCGGACCCGGCGACGACCCCCCCCCCCCAAAAAAAAATAATCCCCCCCCCCCTCAAAAAAAGAAAGACCTGTTCAATAGTCCGATTTTATAGAAATGTCATACATTTTCGCAACGTCTTTTCTGTCAATATTTTTTGCGATGTGGCAATTCGTAAGAGGGCTCTAGGGCCAGCATAGCCGATTCGGATAGTCATTGATACAAGTTTAATTCAAATGAGATTCTCATCGAGTTCTGCCATGTGAAAATATGGACCGATTTTAACACTTAATAAGGAAAGCTGCAAGCAGATAATTAACACATAGTTTGTTTAATTGTGTCAAGTTACAATTACGATTACAAGTGTCTGCTAATTAACAGATAGGCTATAGAGTGATCAGCGTAGCGGAAAAAGCAGCTGGTCGCATCGGTCTCATGGTAACCAAGACACTTTCATGACCCATTGGATGTAGTTTTGAATGTGTAAATGACCCATGAATGTTTATGTATTACAATTTCTATATCTTTTACTGGCTTAGTCGTTTTGGACCGAAATTCCAAAAAATTTTTTAGAAAATTTGGGACCGATTTTGGACCGATTTTTTTTACACTTTTTGAAACTGAAATCGGTCTTGCTTGGTCAAAATCGGTCCAGACCGGCAAATTGCCGGTTTTTAGAAGCCCTGGACTGGATATTTCTGTGACTAATGATCTTCATTATCTGGTTGGTGGAACATTGTTATCAGAAAGTTTTTGTACAAGATGCTTTCTGGCACTATGATTCGTTAGTCATTTGTCTCCCGGAAGTCTTTCAGCTTTATTATTGAGGTAAGTATTTGTTGGCATTTAAACCATTTTGTTTAGAAACAATGCGGAGGGATATCTAGGTTGCGTGTGATTAGTCTAGGCAATAGAAATGTCTGATAGGTTATCTTAGACATGTGTAAGATAAAAATATTCGTAATGGGTATATTACACGGAAAACAAGGGTAAGCATGTGATAAGATTGTTTTTTTCAAAATGTTTATTGGATTTTACGCATACGGACACAACAAGTCCAACATGACTTACAAGAGCTGTCACAGAGACAGCACGCTCGACTATTCCGCCGCTTTTCAGTGTAAGGATTAAAAAGTTTTGGCAAAACATGCATGGATCACTGTTAGATTAGTTTTCAATGCAAAACATGATGTGCAGAGATATTAACATAAATGTGGTTATATGCAAAATTTTAACCAGAATTTTTAAGTGTAATAATAAAGGGCCATTATTTGCAAAACACAGTTATCTAACTTGATTATTCAATTAGGTTGGGTGGTTGAATACCATTGTATATAGTCTCAATGCAATACATTAAGTAGTTGCTGAGATATTATCCTATGTGTGCTAACATGCAAGACCTTAACCAGAATTTCTAAGTCACATAATAAAGGGGCAAAAATTATATAATATGAAAGATAGAGTTATCTTACTTGATTAAATAAGAAGGTTAAATGGTTGGGAGCCTGATTGTAAAGTTCCAATGCAATACATGCATGGGTAAAAGTTGAGAATTTTGAAAATCCTGAAAAATGCTGGGGGCCGCAGGGCCCCCGGTCAGGTCCAGGGCGAAGCCTTGGCCAGGGGTTCAGGGGGCCAGAGGCCCCTGGAAGCTCCTTGAACATAGCCATTTTAGTGGATATGAAATGCCTTTTCCAGGCTTTAATTTTAAATGATGAGGAGTATTGGAATAAGGTTTTTCAGACAAATATGACTATGAATAAGTATACTGATATACATGTGACACTACATACTAAAGAATATCCTGCATAAGCAAGCCAGTAATCATGATTTACTAATTTTATTTTAAAAACCTCAAAATTAACCATGCTAAAATACCATATTAATCTGTCACTTTAAAGAACATGGTGCAATAAGCAATTTGTCAAATCACTTCGCAATTCGGCCGAGATCGTTGCTAAGTTACCGGTACGGTACAAAAGACCATTAATCATTCTTGTTAATTGGCATCCTACTAATCAGCATTTTTGTAAATATCAAAGACAAAATAAAACTGTCAAAACATAAAGAAAACAACATTACTAAGGTGTTATAAATTATCTACAGTGTATAAAATGTTACGACATTTTGGGGGGAAATTTGACATATACAGTACTGCAGTCGTCTGCACTTACACTCCGACCTGTTTTGGCAGTCTGATTTGATTTTTTTAGCAGCACTTCTGATAATAAACTTGTTTTTACAAGTCAGAGGTAATATTTCTTCTGTTTCTCAATCAAAAACACTGGCACTTGACAAGTCTCAACCATGACGTATTTAATGCGTATTTTCCGAAAATCTAAAAATAGTAACAAATATCAAGTTTTTGTTTACATTGTTTCCGTCATTGTTTTTGTCTGAAAATTTAAGAAATTAGAAATTCTACCGCTTTTGAACACAAACTACCGCTATTGAGACCTAATTCTACCTCTCTGTCATTGCCAAAGTAAACTCAGCAAGTTTGCGGTTATTTTTGAGAGGCCTTTTGTAAGTTTTGCGGTATCGGAAGTAGAGGATTACCTTATATGGAAAATGCTTAAAATAGCACATGACGTATTGCAAAGGTTACGATCTACGCACACTTCTGGAGAAATGACCCGGAAACTGATGCTTTCTGTCACGGAAAGCTCACGAGAGAGATTCAATTTGAATTTCTTGAGATTGAAACTGAGATTTAAGCTCGCTTAGATATCATCGCTGACCAAACTTGAAAACAAAATACTACTTGCGCCTTTTTATTTAATATCATTGTGACTAAGGACCGCGTCTGCCATATATGGAAACTTTCGTGATTCTCCTCAATGACGTTAATCTTCCGATCGATTTGATTAGTCGAGCAGCAAGTCGTGTTTTTCCGCCTATTTCCGTGAAATATACGTCACAGCGTCGTTTCAAAATACCGCAGTGTTTGGATAAGACAATAATAACATAAGTTATCGCAGATCTATACCAACGTCAAAGCATCGAATAAGCGATGGAAAATATATTTCAAGGTCCCAGCCTAACCCCCTCCCCCCCCCCCCCCAATTTTCTCAACGGATCTCGACGAATTGGAAATTCGACCCTCCGGGAATACGAAAATCCGAAATTTCTGGAAAACTTTTACCCATGTACATGATGTATTTGCTGAAGCATTGACTTAAAAGTGGTTACATGCAAAACCTTAACAAGAACTTCTCTCTTGAATACAAAAGGGGCCATTATTTGAATTTAATGCAAACTAGAGTTATCTTACTTGGTTATTTAAGTAGGTTGGATGATTGAGTACCATTGTATAAAGTCTCAATGCAATACCTCAAGCAGTTGCTGAGATATAAACCTATGTATGCTTGCACGCAAAACCTTAACCAGAATTTCTAAGTCAAATAATAAAGGCCCATTATTTGCATTAAATGCAAACTAGAGTTATCTAACTTGGTTAATTAGTTAGGTTGGATGGTTGAGTACCATTGTATCAAGTCTCAATGCAATACCTCAAGTAGTTGCTGAAATATTAACCTATGTTTGCTTGCACGCAAAACCTTAACCAGAATTTCTAAGTCAAATAATAAAGGCCTATTATTTGCATTAAATGCAAACTAGAGTTATCTAACTTCAATAATTTAGTAGGTTAGATAGTTAGGAATACATATCTAAAGTTTCAATGCAATAACTGATGTTTTTACTGAGATAATGACTTAAAGGTGCTTACATGCAAAACCTTAACCAAGGTGTGACGCTGACGCTTACACTTGGATGAGTAGTATAGCTCTCCATATTCTTCGAATAGTCGAGCTAATAAGCTTACAAACCACCAAAACAAGCTCAATATCACTTCTTGTTGGTACACATATAAACATGCATGTTACCTTAAGGTTTGCCTCTGTCCTCATGGAGGAATCTAGGTAACGTCCCAGGGTGAAAATCTGCTTCCGGCTGTAGTCAAGGCACATCTTATGGCAAGATCTGGCACTGGGGCCTCCCTATATGAATATAGTACATTAAATACAAAACAGAAAAATATATAAAGGTTCAAATATTTTTATTGATAAAAAGGTGTTTATATGGAAAATAATGTATGTAATGATGTTTAATGTTGGCATTAACATTGTGAACTACAGCATTCAAAAAGGAGCCAATAGTTGTAAAGGTTCAATCTTAAAAAAAAACCAGAGATGTTTGTCAAACATTATGCCCCATGTTGTCAGAAATATTTGGACAATTGAATTATATATGCATGGATTAAAATGCCAGATGATTTGTCATTTCACAAACAATGCCTATGAATCAGTTTTGAGATACTGACCAATTGTTCATTCCAAGTTTGTGGATAATATCTGAGGCACTGTCCAGTTATCACTCAGACAAGCCTTTTGCATTCAAGGTCACGGTTACATTGACCTTTGACCTGATAAACTCAAAATTTATAGGGGTCATCTTCTGGTCACACCCATCTTTCATGTCAATTTTGATGCCCATGGGTGCGGATGTTGTCAAATTATCACTTGGACAACTTTTTCGCATTTAAAATCCCTGAGACCTTGATATTTGATCTTAAAATCAATAGGGGTCATCTACAGGTCAGACGGAGTCCCATGTCAAGTTTAAAGACAATATGTCTTGGCATAATGTAGTTATTACTTGCACAAGCTATCATGTCCAGGTCACTGTGACCTTGACCTCTGACCCAATGACCACAAAATCCATCAGGGTCATCTACTAGTCATGCCCAACATCTATGATGTCTATTTGAGAGCCATCGTTGCAGGAATTGTTGAATTATCATACAAACAAGTTTTTTTCATTCTTAGGTCACATTGACCTTGACTTCAAAATCAAATGGGTCATATACCAGTCAGATCCAGCCTTTATGTCAAGTTTGGGGACCATAGGTCTTGAGTTATCACTAGGACAAGCTATTTTGCTTTCAAGGTCACTATGATCAGATGACTTCAAAACTAATAGGGGTCATCTAAAGGTCAGACCAAGAGTGAAGACCATTGGTCAAGGCATTGTTGAGATATCACTTCAACACGCTTTTTCGGGTTCAAAGTCAGTGTGATCTAAACTTTTGACAAACCCGGCAGGAAGGCACTTTTCAATTATGCCGCCCCCCTTCAGAAGCAAATTTAACCTCTGAGGGTCCAAATTAGCGAAAAAAGCACCAACCCATATACTATTAAAATTATTGCCTTTCCCCAGGTGTAATATGTTTTACTGGAATAGCCCTAAGTAGAAGTGTCTGAAATGTATGTTTTATTGGATATTGTGTACTTAAAATGGTTATTGCCTTCTTCAGGATTGGGTTTTGTTTTTTTACACATATTCTAATGAAAAAATTATTTGATAACAGACCCCACCCAGTTTTCATTTCCCTATGAATATATGGACTGAGTTCTTATTACCGTGCTAACAGGCCATAAACTATATGTACAATATCCTGATGTTCCTCTATCCACAAACCAAGTTTTATTACTTTAGCTTGCATACTTCTTGAGTTATTGTAGCATTTTTCTGGACAAACAGAGGGTAAAAAAATGGAAGAGTACTTATAACATACCTCCTCTGCAGCATTCTTAGAGAGGCAGGACCATGCACGAGAAGGTACATGGTAGGACCAGAGATCTGCAAGGTCTTGGTTCCCATCCCAGCCCCCATACAGGTAAAGCATCTCAGACTGGACATCCATTGCCATTTGATGTCCACCACGCATCCCTGGCCGGTTCACAACCTCTTCCAAATCTGCAGGGATATAAATAACATCATCCCGTATATTGTGTATATTGTATATTGTGTATACTGTGAAAATGCTTAATTACTATTAACATTTTACAATGCATATAGCACTATTCAACTGTCAACATGGTAACATTACTATGAATTGAGTATAAAAGAAATTTCTGAGGATTGGAAGTCCATAATAAGAGCAGTCACAGACTACCATATCCCCTGCTGAATTAAGAACAGGATTACAATTAAACAATAGAAAATAAAAAAAAGTACTGCATCCAGAGTTATGGTTCTTATACACTGCCCTTTTCCTAAATGAGACCTGTTTATATATATATGAAGTATGAAGTCACTACCTCAAAGTCTTTTCGAGTTATGCTCTAACAAAATATGAGAATGAAAATTAACAAAAGGCAATAACTCAAAAGATACTGCATGCAGAGATAATTATGGTTCTATGCATTGTACTTTTCCAAAATGATATATATCTGTAAATAAAGTTTAAAGTATATACCTTTAAGACTTTTTCAGTTACGCTCAGGACAAAAAAGTATGAAAATTAATAAAAGGCAATAACTTAAACAAGAGGGCCCTGAAGGCCCTTTATCGCTCACCTGATCCAATAAAGATCATCAACAATAACATTCATTAGAAGCCAACATAGACGAGGTAGTGACTGATCACCACTACCGGCCCGGCCATCTAGAGGGTGTACCGAGATAAGGGGCGAAACACCCAGTGACAGATGGGCAGTCGGCTGAGGACGTCTATATAAGCAGTACAGTTGTATCTTCACAACTGATCAAGTTCCATGAACATATGGTCATAAATGTGGCCTCTACTAGAGTGTTAAAATACTTTTCCTATTATTTGACCTGGTGACCTAGTTTTTGACCGCACATGACCCAGATTCAAACTTGGCCTAGAGCTAATCAATATAAACATTCTGACTAAGTTCCATGGACATACAGTCCTAAATGTGACCTCTAGAGTGCTAACAAGCTTTTCCTATGATTTGACCTAATGACCTAGTTTTTTACCACAATTGACCTAGATTTAAACTTGACTTAAAGATTACTAATATAAACATTCTGACCAACTGTCATTAAGATACAGTTATAAATGTGACCTCTAGAGTGTTAACAAGCTTTTTCTTAAATTTGACCTGGTGACCTAGTTTTTGACTGCACATGACCCAGATTCGAACATGGCTTAGAGGTAATCAATATAAACATTCTAACCAAGATTCCAGATTATACAGTCATAAATGTGACCCCTAGAGTGCAAACAAGCTTTTCCTATGATTTGACCTTGTGATCTAGTTTTTGACCGCACATGACCCAGTTTTAAACTTGATTTAGAGATAAGTAATGTTAACATGCTGACCAACTTTCATGAAGAAACCTTTATAAATGTGACCTCTAGAGTGTTAACAAGCTTTTCCTTTAATTTGACCTGGTGACCTAGTTTTTGACCGCACATGACCCAGATTCGAACTTGGACTAGAGCTCATTAGTATAAACATTCTGACTAAGTTTCATGAACATATAGTCCTAAATGTGACCTCGAGAGTGTTAACAAGCTTTTCCTATGATTTGTCCTGATGACCTAGTTTTTGACCGCACATGACCCAGATTTGAATTCTGACCATTTTTCATGAAGATACAGTCATAAATGAGACCTCTACAGTGTTAACAAGATTTTCCTTCATTTTGACCTGGTGACCTAGTTTTTGACCGCACATGACCCACAATCCAACTTGACCTAGAGAGTATTAATAATAACATACTTACCAAGTTTCCTGAAGATACAGTCATAAACTTGACCTCTATAGTGTTAACAAGCTTTTCCTTTAATTTGACCTGGTGACCTTGTTTTTAACCCCAGATGACCAAATATCGAACTCATCCAAGATTATTTTGAGAGTAACATTCTGACCAAGTTTCAATAAGATAGTGCCCAAATTGTGACCTCAAGAGTGTTAACAGTCAAATTGTTGATGACGGATGACGACAACGGAAGACCACAATAGCTCACCTTGAGCACTTCGTGCTCAGGTGAGCTAAAAATGCTGCAGACAAAGTTATGGTTCTTATGAACTTTAGTTCTCCTCAATGAGAGCTTTCTGTATATAAAGTATGAGGTAAATGCCTCAAAGACCTTTCAAGTCAATCTCCGGACAAGATTGCCCAGTTAACACACATGCAGGCACACACACACGCCTTCTAACAACTGTTATGTAAATATTTGATTGAGAAAATTATCTTAAAATGAGGGTGTTCAAAAATTTCATTTGTACAGTATGTACTTAATCAGGTTAAAGAATTCTTACCAAGATCTTTACCAAATTAGTCTTATAAAATGATTCAACAATCAGAGCAATCTTTAAAAAAAAATTATACTTAGATAATTGAATACACAATGTCAACAACATGTATAAATGTCAATAACTCAAAATAATAGTACAGTTGTGACTTGAAACACAATATTATACATCCAAGTCCTACCTGAGCTGATGGGTACTATGGGTGTCCATGTTGGCTTGTAGTCCTGTTCTCCAATATACTCCTCAAACAAACCCTCTGTTATACAAATATACAGTTTATAAGCATCTAATATACAAATGTAGACATATATGTTTGCTAAGAAAATCTTGCATTCAATTTGAAAAATTAAAAGAATCATAAAAATGGTAACGTAAAATCAATATTATAACATTCGCTTTTTAAAACATTCTGCAATAGGACTTTGTTAATAAGTGCCTCTCACCAGCACAGGCCCTTGTGATAAGCTGCTCACAGGCATCATAGTTCCCCTGTCGGACCAACAGTTTGTGAAGTTCGGTGAGTATTGGGTGTTCAAGCTCCACACGGGTCCGCTTCTGGAGTGCCTCATACGCCTCTGTGTACTGACGCTGTCGGAAGTGCTTCAGACACAGGCGGATTGCCTCCCGTTCTCGATGCTGAGGAATAGATTCAGGGACGAAATGTGAAATATATATTGATGAATTTAGTTTTAAGCAATGCTTTTGAACAAGCTGATGTTATTCTATCTAAATTCTTATCTAATCAAATAAGAAAAATATCTGAAAATTTTGTTGCTATGCCAACACAACTTTAACAAATGTCAACAGGTCAGGCAGTACTATTCTTACTCCAAATTACTAACTTATCCGGACTATTCAAGAGCACATGTCAAATAGTTTCAGTGAAATAAATGAGAACTTGTCCACCATGTTTTGCCAATCTGCCATTGAATACTTACTTTTGAACACTCATTAAGTTGTGCCAAGTGAGAAAGTGCTGTATTATATACCAGTCGCCGACACTTTTCTATTATTCAAGTCAGGTAACATGAGATATAGTAATGATAACCAAATGAAATTGTAATATACTAATTAAATTTGACCTCGAACTCTTACCGAATGGTACCAAGTAAGACAGGGTTGCACAATGTCCCAGTCATCAACGCCATTCAGTTGCACGTGCCAAATACTGAAATTGAAGCTCGGGCCCCAGGTCTGCAGAGGCACTGCACAAGAAAATGGACAGTCAAAATTATGTAAGGTAGGAAGTGAATTTATACATTCAAGTAGGGTTTTACTGTTTTAATTATGAAATTATATGCCGAACACATGTGGCAAGTTATTCTAAAATCTGTCCATACAAGAGAAAGCTACAGCCCGAATACAAGAAGTTGAGCCGGACACACGGACGTACGATTGCAATTTTTATATGCCCACTTTTGGGGGCATTAAAGGAGTCATGATGATCTAAGAGTAAACTTATCACAACCCTTTTTAAAATTGATCCATTAAGGAATTTTTGCTATTAACAATAATTTTTAAGTTTGCAAGAGAGTGAATGTTGGAGTAAATTTGTTATTATGATACTTATAACTATTCATTTGGTACCAATTTACAATACAAATTAATTGATGTATACAAACCGAACTTAGTTAACAGTGATAATGCCAAGCTTCATATCTACACATGTATGCCTCAAGTATTACAAAAACTGAATTACAAACCAATCTTTATATAGCGGCATGGGAAATGGTTTCCATCAATATCATTTTTTATTGGGAACGTCTCTGGAATATGGTCATTTTTCAACCCACTGAAATGAAAATTATGTACCATTTAATTTCACATATGATCAATTTCTGAATAACATGTTCATTTGATTTCTATTCAAAACATGTATCAGACAATGCAAAAGTTAAAAAAAGTATCATTTGGTGCGACAACCTCAGAAATTTTGTCAGTCTAAAACAGAATTTATTGGACAAATATTAGTGGCCGCGGCTGCGTTAGACAGTTGGCCGCTTAATGCACATACTTTAACTTTATATAGTAAAAACATACGGGGGGAATTCGGAGTGGCCCAATAAGGCAGGTGGCCCTTAAAACAGGTGACTGTTCAAGCAGGTTTGACTGTATCTTACTTGATAATTTAAGAAATTTTAATCATTGAGTACAGTTCTATAAGGTCTCAGTGCAATACATCATGTTGTTGCTGAAATACTAACTTATGTGTGCTCACATGCAAAACATAAACATGAATTTCTAAGTCATTTAATAAAGGGCAATAATTTGTATATGAAAGAAAGAGTTCTCTTACTAGATTCATTAAATCAGTTGGGTAGTAGAAATCACACATCTAAAGTTTCAATGCATTACATGATGCATTTGCTGAGATAATGACTTAAATGTGGTTACATGCAAAACCTTAACCAAGGTGTGAAGCCAACGCCAGCGTGAGTAGTATAGCTCTTGTTATTCTTCAAATAGTCAAGCTAAAGATGAAGTTTTCTTATAAAACATATTCTCAATTTTAAGGGTTTTAAATCCTTGACGAGCATTACATCTTCATTATTCTATTCCATCTAAATGTGAAACTGTCGGTCAAAGGGACTAAATCCCTTAAAATTTTAGTCTGTCTGCGTCCAAATTTACCAGCCAGTATTGTCGAAGTTAAGGCTTTTGCAATGTTTGATGTACGTCAAAATGTGGGGAAACTAAGGCAAATATTTCAAAATATTTTGGTCATTAAATCATAAAATTAGAATTAGAAGGCAAGGCTACCAACAAAATCAACTTCATTTCAAGAGGATAATCAGCTTCAAAACGTATTCAAGCTCATATATAAATACCTTTCTAAGAGTTCCATCATTAATTCATCACTGAGGCCCCCAAACACCTTGAACTTCTTCAGATTACAGACATGGGTCTTCTCATACTTCCCAAATGTGACAGTGTTCACAATTGATGGCTGCTCTAGCTTAAGAATCAGGTACTACAAATAGAAATAACAAAAATCATTATAGAATCAATGATTACTATTAATATATAAGATTCAATGGTGCAAGGAAATTTACTATTTTGTGTTTTGAAAAAGGCACCTTATTTGTGACTGTTTATTCAACTGTATTTTGATTGCCTTTTATGATGTTATAACAAAACGTTTTCCATAAAAAAGCTTGTGAATCCAAACAAAAACCTGTGGAGGATGATTAGAATCCGATGACCATCTAGATGACTGGTCTGCTGGCTTGTCGAGAAAAACATTCCTGAAACAGAAATAGCATTCATTTTTTGCGCGATTAATCACCAAAATAGTTTAGTGTTACAGGGTTCTGATTAAGTTTCAGTTGGACTCTCAAATAGTTACTAAAGTTACTGGCTCCACTTAAATTTCCTTATTTTTCAAATAAAGAGCCAGCAGAATTACCATTTCAATCGTTTATTTTTGCCAGTAGCTGTTTCCTATTGTGAAAATTGGTGGTAGAGTGTGGGTACCCCCTTGCAAGTCTTACTAAAGATGTAAGAAATGGTACAGGTTGCTTCCTTGTCTGAGACTCAGCAATTAGCATTAATAGATTGTAGTCTTGGCAGATTGCACAACTAGCACTGGTCAATTAAAGTTTACACCCTGAAACTTTGTGTGTACCTTGTATTAGTGTAACCAATGGTTGAATTTTGCACAAGCCCAAATGAAGTTCCAGGTTTTGTTATATAATTCAGACTTGTGCTGTTCTATGTTTCTTGTTTGTGATTTTGTGTTCTATGTCTTTGGCATTTGCCCATTGCCACTAAACCGGGTTTATGTTTAAACTTTTTGCTACTGAGCATGTTTCTATAGCTTTTTGCATAAATATTGTGGGTAACAATCTTATCATATGATAATGAACAGATAGGATTCTAATTATTTTTTAAAAATCTTAATTTTGATGACACCACCATGTACATTAAGGTTAAAATCTTATAATCATTTGACCAATATGATTCATGTTTGTTCAAGAAAAGTAAATTATATAGATACGGATACCTTGACCTGTGTTTAAAAGGTGTCTTCAATCCTCATGTGGAATTTCCCATTTTGAGACGTTTATGCATTCAAATTTCCCAATTTGCAGAATTTCACGCATTTAAATTTCCCAAAATGAAAAGGCTAGGCCTCCTCACAATTTTTGGTGAAAAAGCCCTGTGATGACTATCACTGGACAATAGAATCCATACAAGATTGTCAGATGATATGATCCAGATAGGCAGACCATACCACCTATTTTTATGATATGTTATAATGTACTTGATTGGTAGAGGATACTAATGAGACTAAACAGCCATAAGGCCAAAATTAAGGGGGAAGTATGCCCCCAGTTAAGCAGATCCGATACGGCCGAATTAGGCAACAATATGGCTACATCATTTAGTTTATATTGTCTCTTGCAAAGATGTATAGTCTTTCAATATAGGCTGTGTTGTTCGCTAATCAGGGCAGTATTGTCATTCAATATGAGACAAATTTTGGTCAATCTGAGAATTATTGTCTGCCAATTTGTGCTGTATTGTCCGTTTATAGCTACAATAATGAGCCATCAGGGATATGTTTTTTATTATTTTGTCATTTCTTATGTATCCCTGTAACACTACAACACTCTGCCATTTAACAAGGGGCGAAAGATATAGTAATATTATGCATCGATGTTGAATAATAATGACCAAGTAGTTCAATATATACCTGACTGTGATCTAAAGGGGCTTATGCTGTTCCAGAGGTCAAAGGTTGTGGGTTAAAGTCCTTTTATATTTTATAAGTAATACATACTGTCATATTCATACTTTAATGTGATAGTTATATATAACTTTCTCAACTATAACTTAATGTTACTAAATTATGTAAAGTGACTGTGATACAACTACAGCAATATTTATTTTAATGCATAAAGACTAACTTTCAATATATTTGTGCAATTTCGATTACAGCTATATTATTACTTAAATATGCAATGCCTCCCTATGCCATGCCACCAAAACAAAGGACCACAATGGAAATAAGAGTTTTCTCTTTTTTGTGTCATCCTTGGTTCAGTGTGCCTGTCATGGCTATTAATAATATCATGTATGTATAATGTTGTTTACTATATATACATGTAACAACCTGATCATTTCATAAATTCATTATATTTATTAAAAAAGCGCGATCATGTTTTGCCCGTAGTTAATGTTCTGTCAGTGTCTTGTTATGTATGTTACATGTATGTAAATGTTTAAGTTTGTGACGTATGAAAGTAGTTGGTTCAGTATGAGTGATTTACCTATTTATAGATTTATAGAGGGCGCTTTTACTAATCGATTTACCCGTGCTAACTTTCCCGGTCACTCATTCCTGTACTGAACACCGCAACCAACGGACCACTATTCATTGTTTACGTAAAGTGTTTAATATTCTTGCAAAAGAGTATTTTGCTGCCGGTAGGTTAGATTGTTATTTCATATTAGATCGAGTGTATTTTTTTACTTTTATTCATTATATATATGCATATATTGTGTAATTATCATTAATTATTGTGTTATTTGCAAAAAGGTGATGAATCATCTTTTATATTGCAGGCTTCATCTTCAACATCTACAATAAATATATATTCAAGACCTACAAAGGCGTTATATTATACCCCCTGTTACATTTGGCGCCCAACGAGGGACCCGTGTTATACGATATGCCTCAAGGTCATTGCGAATTGACCTTAGTCTCCGAAATTCAAGAACGAATTTCAAAATAGAGGGGGAATGTGTAACCGGGTATACGATGTATATAGCGGCACTTATACTGTCTCGCTATGGAGCTAGCTTTTATAGCGACGCGGTAGAGTGTCCGCCTGCAGAGCGAGAGGTCGTGGGTTCGAACCCCGACAGGTGCACATAGCAATTTGTGCAGTCTGTTACATTTGTAACCGGGTATACGATATGTATATAGCGGCACTTATACTGTCTCGCTATAGAGCTAGCTTTTATAGCGACGCGGTAGAGTGTCCGCCTGCAGAGCGAGAGGTCGTGGGTTCGAACCCCGACATGTGCACATTGCAATTTGTGCAGTCTGTTACATTTGGTGCCCAACGAGGGACCCGTGTTATACGATATGCCTCAAGGTCATTGCGAATTGACCTTTGTCTCCGAAATTCGAGGACGAATTTCAAAATGGAGGGGGAATGTGTAACCGGGTATACGATATGTATATAGCGGCACTTATACTGTCTCGCTATAGAGCTAGCTTTTATAGCGACGCGGTAGAGTGTCCGCCTGCAGAGCGAGAGGTCGTGGGTTCGAACCCCGACATGTGCACATTGCAATTTGTGCAGTCTGTTACATACATGTTGTTTATTTTAAATATCCATGTATGTACATTCCTTACTGAAATAAATCTATCTATCTATAAACCGGATTGAATTTGCCATTAGAGTCGTTATTTTCACATAAATAATTATTCTGGGTCATGGAGACTATTATTTACAAATATCGGGATACTTGATAAACAATTGAAACATCTAAGTGTGATATGATATCTGAACATGTTTTTTTTGCCATAATGATACAATTAAATATGTGTTTAATAGTAGGCAATAATATTTTAGTAGAAATTAGAATTATAACGGAGATAATTTCAAAATTGTAGCCGCGAGGATTCTCTGCCCAAGGACCATCTGCTACTTTTTGCTGGGATGGTGGACGTCACGAGTCTGCCATTATAAAAAAAAAATTGTCAAAAGACTCGTTGACAGCCACTTAGGTGGACATACCCTTTTTGCCAAGGAGTCTATTCTAAAATTAATTGTTATGGTTATCTAAGTCTAAAAAATCCGAACTTTTATTCACATGGATAACTGAACATCACGTTTCGTAATAGTCAAGTGTTACTGCGTCAAACTATGATGTAGATGTATATAACTACAGTTGATCACATAATTCTAACCATTCTAAGAATGTGTCGCGAAAACATAAGATCTTTTGAAATTAGACGGATTTCTTTCTACTGTCACACATTTATCATGAGTATATTAAATCTACAGCACGGATTGTCTCTTAGTACTTACTCAGGTTTGTAATTATATGAATAACTAGACCATTTGTGGATTTCAAATTTCAATGTTGACGATTTGCAAGCCATTCTTCTAAAACTTTCACGAATCGAAATTTGACAATTTCATCGTTGTCGACTCGAGCGGCGACTGTCAGCGCTGACAACTTTGGAACGACAACAACAACGAAAATGTTGCGATTTAGAGCCGTTTCCCGTATTAATACCAATGACAAACTATTTAATAACGGACATAGATACAAACAGGTGATTTTTGATGTGTTTTTCAACGACAAAAGGTTGAATTCATTGAAGTCAAAATCTATAACGTCTGTAGTGTCTATATTTTTCGGATTTTGACCGTCCGGATTTATTGTATATATGTTAAATTCACGAATATTATTTAGATCTTTAGCACTCTTGAAAGCATAAAGGTGAACTGGGTAATTTTATTTTTAATTCGAATCTTTGTCTTGCAGCTTTACCGAAGTGATCGTAGTGTAGATAAATAACCACAATAAAGGGCGTTCAGCAAACCCGTTTTTGGACAGTGTATATATAATGATTCACTGTAAAGCATAGTTTATAAGTTGCATGTAAATATAATATGTCATGTTGAAATATTTACCTTATACAACATATGTCATACATTATGTATATGAGTTGAGCAAATCTTGAAACTAGTAACCTCACAACTCTCAAAGGTAAATTCTATGCCAATAAAATAAAGGGTGTCGGGTAAAGGCCCAGTGGTCTAGAATGTCCCACTTCAAATTAAAGAACACACTTATATTAAGTTGGAGTGAGTTGGGCAATGAATAAAGAATTTTCCTCAAAGTCAGCTTGCATGTGTATTTTTGAGAGATGTTTATCGCCTTTGGATATGATATTTACATTTTGTAGAACTGTTGATTTTGTGTTATTCCACTCAAAGTTATTTAGAACTGTGGGGTTTTCCCTTAGCTGTATGTTTATGTAACAAATCTATATCAAAGAAGGTGATTAGAATCTGGCCCTACCTGATCTGGTACTGGGCCTTTTTGGAATTGGGCCTTCTTTACCCTTTTGCCCCTTTCAAAACCAGCATGGGCACTCTTCCGCCATCATAAAAAATTAATGCTTAAGATTATTTTATTTTTTTATTAAAAATTATTATTTGATTTTAAAAAACATACATCGTTGGATACCCCATTATACAAACTTCACAACTTTAATGTGTAGCGCAACTTTAATGTGTAGCGCGGGCTATTTGCTAGGAAAATCTATTAGCTATGATGAGTTTACGAGAAAGTTTCATTAGCTCCGCAATGAACCAGATCTTTTCACATAGAAAAATATTTTTAAGAAAGCGGGAATTGAACCAGGTCTGCCATTTCAGTTCAACCATTTTAGACAGCATGCAAGACCACTCCACTATGGTGGCTACTGACACCACCTAGGCTTTTGAAGAATATTTAGTAGTTGAATTCATTGGAAGAACAGTTGTTTCCCTTACCTCATGCATATTCATTAAAACCAACTTTTGTCAGTCAAATAGCCACGATATTTATGAAGTTTAACCATGGTTGCCAGTGAAGAAAATCATACAAATTTGTATATTTGGCAGTTAAAACATTTTATTGTTAATAACTTATTTTATCCTTTTTTTTCAAGAACACACAATTTAAGAGAATTGTCAAATGAATTGGCATTAATTGAAAAATCGCGTGAGAAACAAAATATTGTGATGTCATTCTGGTGACATCATTTGGGATGTTTTTCAACCAAGCATAATAAGGGATGCACTTCTTCTATGAAGCAACATGGGAACCAAAGTCTATAAGAGCAGTGAAAACATTATATTATCATTGAAAAGTTAAAAAGAAATATTAAAATTGTAATATAAATTAAAAGACAGTTTGGGAGAACTGTAATGGTATCTAATTAAAGTTGTTTTCTTTTGATATTTTTTATTATTATTTAGATATTCGGTTGCAGAGGAATCCAGGTCTCACAGGCCTTGTACAGGTAAAAGACTAGAGTAGCCTTCATTTTGTGGAGTTATTGTTAAATGACATCACTGAGTCAGTTTAATCATCTGGTTAATATTAAACTGCTTGCATTTTATTTTTGCTACATTATACAGTGTATTATTTTCATATTATAACGACATGAGAAAAAAGCACTGGTAACGGTTGTCCAATTCAGAACTAAACCGCAAACTGTTTGGTAGAATTAATTGCCAACATTTTGTATGTATTTCATGGTGTGTTACAAGTTTTATTCAAAAAAGAAGTAAAGCATTTTATTATCAAATGCCTGTTTTTATTTAAAAACAACAACTTAAAGATGGTCTGTATTTTGATTGATTGTTAAAGGCATGAATAAGTTGCAGTCTTTGAATAGGGTCATAACAGAAACCCAGGCTGCCATATCTAACACTTACTTAAAGTCAGAAATGCATTGTTTTCTTAGAAAAAGTACTTTTTATTACAACCATAAAAATGTTTTCAGTGTTCATGCAATTCATAGATAAATAAGAACTGCAAATATGTTGCCTTTTATTAAAGTATAATCTGTTTATTTATGAGCTTAGAAATTTGGCACGTATACGGCAGATGTACAACAGATATATATCAACTCTAAAATGCTTTATATCTAGAAACGTTTTATTAATTCAAGGGACTCATTCACATTTTATATTTTGCTTTAAAGCATAAGTGATACTGTCAAAAAATGTATCACTTTAGGCTTGGACTTACAGAATTCTGTTTAAATGAGCTTCTGTCAGTTTTTGTTTCTCGTTTGTTACTAAAAAGAAGAAATATAACTTGACTTGAACAAATTAAAAAGATAATGTTAACAACATAAACTCTGTGAATAAGTTTCTTTTAATGTATAACAAACAAATAATTGAATGCACAAGAACTTTTAAGAATATTATAGCAGTTCCAATACTCCCATCAAAATATTCCTATGATCTATTGTCAACTTTACAGTACATCTGTTGGGAACGACTTCATCCATGAAAGCATTGTTCCATCCGACCACTTCCAGAAGAGCCTTCCACACCTGCCGATCCCCAAGATTGAGAATACGTTGACGAGGTACCTCAACTCCCAATCCACCCTGCTTGGAGAGGAGCAGTTCAACTACACGAAGAAATGTGCAGAAGCATTTGCCTATCGCGATGGAAGTGGTAAGGTTAAGTAGGGAATGAGATTATATCAAAGATATATCAATATTTTAGATTGTTTATATTCAAATCAAAAGAAAAAAAGAAGAGATTTTAGAATAAATTAATTTATATTCAATAACATAAATGAAAATAAAGTATTTCAGATATAATTAAGTTATTACATCAAATGACCTGTGTTACCTCACCTAGGAAAATGACTTAAGTTATTGAGTCTCTCTCCCCATTTACCTTTTGAAGATGAATTTTATAAACTTTTTATCATACAAATAACAATTCTTAAACTGCAGACCATCCCTATTTAGGCATAAGCTGAACTTTTTAGAAACCAGTTCTGTTATACATTTTGAGAATGTGCCGCTGTGTAGTTCAAACCAACGACCCTTGAATGGGATGCAGAAATTGACACCTTTACAACCTTTACCAAAGTTTGTAAAATATATGAAACATCAAAAGTATACATACATTTGAACACTGTAAAAATCCAAACACCGTTTTTCACAAATTATCACTATATCGGATTTATTTTTAGGTTTGATTTTCATTTTTCTTTGTTTTACTAAAATTGTCATCAATAATCTGAAATCGCTATTTCAAACCTAATGCTATTTTGAAGTTAAATTACCGCCCCAAATCAGTCTTACACAGTCACTTATTTATCGTTCATTGTTTCAAAATCAGTCTTCTTATAGTTTCCTCACCATACGGTGATAGCATGCTGGGATTGGTTTTAGGTGGTAAGAGAACATATTTAGCGCTTGTTAAAGAATAACATGGAAACATTTGTATGTAACAACATCCATATCAGAACAATACGGAGAAGGGCCTGGTAACCAAACTGTAACAACATCCATATCAGAGCAATACGGAGAAGGGCCTGGTAACCAAATTGTATCAACATCCATATCAGAGCAATACGGAGAAGGGCCTGGTAACCAATCTGTTCCAACATCCATATCAGAACAATACGGGGAAGGGCCTGGTAACCAAACTGTAACAACATCCATATCAGAACAATACGGAGAAGGGCCTGGTAACCAATCTGTTCCAACATCCATATCAGAACAATACGGAGAAGGGCCTGGTAACCAATCTGTTCCAACATCCATATCAGAACAATACGGGGAAGGGCCTGGTAACCAAACTGTAACAACATCCATATCAGAGCAATACGGAGAAGGGCCTGGTAACCAAACTGTAACAACATCCATATCAGAACAATACGGAGAAGGGCCTGGTAACCAAACTGTTCCAACATCCATATCAGAGCAATATGGAGAAGGGCCTGGTAACCAAACTGTAACAACATCCATATCAGAGCAATATGGAGAAGGGCCCGGTAACCAAACTGTAACAACATCCATATCAGAACAATACGGAGAAGGGCCTGGTAACCAATCTGTTACAACATCCATATCAGAACAATACGGGGAAGGGCCTGGTAACCAAACTGTAACCAAATTGTATCAACATCCATATCAGAGCAATACGGAGAAGGGCCTGGTAACCAAACTGTAACAACATCCATATCAGAGCAATACGGAGAAGGGCCTGGTAACCAAACTGTAACAACATCCATATCAGAGCAATACGGAGAAGGGCCTGGTAACCAAACTGTAACCAAACTGTTACAACATCCATATCAGAACAATACGGGGAAGGGCCTGGTAACCAAACTGTTACAACATCCATATCAGAACAATACGGAGAAGGGCCTGGTAACCAAACTGTATCAACATCCATATCAGAACAATACGGGGAAGGGCCTGGTAACCAAACTGTTACAACATCCATATCAGAACAATACGGGGAAGGGCTGGTAACCAAACTGTATCAACATCCATATCAGAACAATACAGAGAAGGGCCTGGTAACCAGACTGTATCAACATCCATATCAGAACAATACGGAGAAGGGTCTGGTAACCAAACTGTAACAACATCCATATCAGAACAATACGGAGAAGGGTCTGGTAACCAAACTGTAACAACATCCATATCAGAGCAATACGGGGAAGGGCCTGGTAACCAAACTGTATCAACATCCATATCAGAGCAATACAGGGAAGGGCCTGGTAACCAAACTGTAACAACATCCATATCAGAACAATACGGGGAAGGGCCTGGTAACCAAACTGTAACAACATCCATATCAGAACAATATGGGGAAGGGCCTGGTAACCAAACTGTTACAACATCCATATCAGAGCAATACGGGGAAGGGCCTGGTAACCAAACTGTAACAACATCCATATCAGAACAATATGGGGAAGGGCCTGGTAACCAAACTGTATCAACATCCATATCAGAACAATACGGAGAAGGGCCTGGTAACCAATCTGTTACAACATCCATATCAGAACAATACGGGGGAGGGCCTGGTAACCAAACTTTTACAACATCCATACATCTGTTACAACATCCATATCAGAACAATACGGAGAAGGGCCTGGTAACCAATCTGTTACAACATCCATATCAGAACAATACGGAGAAGGGCCTGGTAACCAATCTGTTACAACATCCATATCAGAACAATACGGAGAAGGGCCTGGTAACCAATCTGTTACAACATCCATATCAGAGCAATACGGAGAAGGGCCTGGTAACCAATCTGTTACAACATCCATATCAGAGCAATACGGAGAAGGGCCTGGTAACCAATCTGTAACAACATCCATATCAGAACAATACGGGGAAGGGCCTGGTAACCAAACTGTAACAACATCCATATCAGAACAATACGGGGAAGGGCCTGGTAACCAATCTGTTACAACATCCATATCAGAACAATACGGAGAAGGGCCTGGTAACCAATCTGTTACAACATCCATATCAGAACAATATGGGGAAGGGCCTGGTAACCAAACTGGTTATCTGAATCTCAAATGAAAGGGAATGGTGTTAAGCAGCGCCAAAATTGAAAAAAAAATACCATGGCAAATGTGACAGCAAAATGCAGCTAGACTTCACATTTCTTTAAATAAAGATAACTCTATTGATATCCAGACAACTTGGGTTTTTTCAGTAGATATATACTAAAGGATGAAACATTTTGGTAATGTGTAGCTGACATGGCATTCTGCACATTTTTAATCTCACTATTCTTCCTTTTTGCATGAGGATCTCAAAAGACCAACCAAAGATAAGATGATACCCTCATACTCATTACTACTGAATTGTGTACATTCAATCTGATTATTGGGCGGCTGTTCATGTGTTTCAAAGTATTCATGATATATAAAACAACAATATATTGACAAGTATTATAAATGTAAGAGAGTTCTCTATGTATATTTTTATATAATCAAATTTACTCTCAGTGATTTTTTTTGGAATTATTTTTACTGCCTGTGCCTTGCAAAATGGGAAAAATAGTCGACTTTGGGAATAATACAAAATCAGGCCAAAATAGCTAATATAATGTAAAATAAACATGTTTTAACTTTTTTAAGCATACATTTTGCTGTGAAAGAGTAAGTCTTGTCAAGACTATGTTTATATATCAAGAAATTCATTGCTTTTTTATGCATTAACGTAATCTGCATTTATCAAATTGGGAAAAAATTATAAATTTTGGGTTTTTTGCAAGGCAGTAAATTGCACCAAAAAAAATCACTGACTCTTGTTATTATATTTTTAATTACTTTCTTAAACAGCTTGTTACAATAATGTACGTGCTTGTATACTGTCAGCCTATGTTAATGCATTTATTGTATTCAGCGTATGTTTATATTTCAGCTCTACATGATGATCTGGTAGCCAGGGATAAACTGAATAAGCAGACCAGTTATGTCACAGGTAGGTGTGGGATTCATGTGAGATAATGCTGACAAAGAATAATACTACTGTTTGCAAAGTGTACACATCAATCAGACTATGAACTCATCTTTTTGTAATGAAGAGATAGCTAAGTTCTACTTCCTCAAGATTTTTAACAATAAGTTTTTGCCTTTCAAAGAGTGTAACTTAAGATTATACTTAATTTGCCCAGTTTAGTATCCCAGTATGAGCTGCCCCTTTCGTAGTAAGTTGACAAGGTAGAGAATATGCTTATTATTAAATATATTGATGGTGGCAGTTAGCTTTCTTTGATATGTGAAGTTAAGAAATAGGCTTATTTATGCTGCACTTGCATTTGATATTTACTTCTTGAACTTGTGTTAAGAAAAGGCCGGGATTATTCGATGCTCTGACACCTTCAAAAGTTAATTTATGAACAGTAGAAATAATAAAAAGAATAAGATTATAACTTTGATTCAGCTGATCAAGCTTCATTAGCATCAGGTATTTGGAGATTGACTTGTGGTACTGATGGCAAAGAATAATGCACCAGTCAATTGTAACCAAGGCCCCCCCCCCCCCCCCCCCCCCCGGTATGGGGGTATACCAGGGATACCCGGGGAAATGGATGTGATTTTACCTTACACCGAAAATGGTTGGTTTTTGCCTTCGCGCAAAATATAGCAGGGACCGTGGTTATGATTGACTGGTGCATAATTTTGATTGAGCAGCACATCAATATGATTAAAAAGCCTGGTACTATGTTTCTGTAGCCTGCATACATGCCATCTCCCCGACAGGGGGAAATATCCCCGAGAATTTCGATCCATCAATCGGTCTCCTGTCGGGAGATAATAATTTAACAAAAGTTTAAATTAAAAACGTTGCCGCTTTCAAACTTTCGGCCTTTAATATCGTCTAGTTCTCTGAATTATGCTAGAGCCTTTGTAAATTAAGACATATTAATTTATTTGAAACCCATTTAGGAATTTGTGCACTTGTTTTTACTTCAGTAAAATGAAAATAATACCAATGACATCCGAAGTACTTACAGTATTGTTGAGGGCAATCGATATACTGTAGTGAAGGTTTAAATAGCATAATTTAATTTTAAAGTATAAGTATGTGTCATGTGAACAAGTGGTTAACGACTTAGCCTGTTAATCTGTCGACCCTGGTGCGTGTGTGCGTCTGTCTGTCCCACATTCATTTCTTTGCATCTCCTCTTATTTTTCTCATGCAATTTCTGCCAAACTCTCACAGATTGATGATCATAAAGTGAAGCAGCGCATATTGTCTGGCTTTTGTGATTTGACCATTTTTGAAAGAGTTATTGCCCTTTGCTTATTTTACATTTAAAATTGGTTTCTTCGCAAATCCTCTTACGTTTTTCATGCGATTTCTACAAAACTTTCACAGATTGATGATCATAAAGTGAAGCAGTGCATATTGCCGGGCTTTCACGATTCGATCATTTTTGAAAGAGTTCTTGCCCTTTGCTTATTTTACATTTAAAATTGGTTTCTTCGCTACTCCTCTTATGTTTTTCATGCGATTTCTACCAAACTTTCACTGATTGATGATCATAAAGTGAAGCAGCGCGTATTGTCATGCTTTCCTGATTTGACCATTTTTGAAAGAGTTATTGCCCTTTGCTTATTTTACATTTAAAATTGGTTTCTTCACAAATCCTCTTACGTTTTTCACGCCATTTCTACCACACTTTCACAGATTGATGATCATAAAGTGAAGCAGGGCATATTGACGGGCTTTTCGGATTCGACCATTTTTGAAAGAGTTATTGTCCTTTGCTTATTTTACATTTAAAATTGGTTTCTTCGCAACTTCTCTTACATTTTTCATGCGATTTCCACCACACTTTCACAGATTGATGATCATAAAGTGAAGCAGGGCATATTGACGGGCTTTCCTGATTTGACCATTTTTGAAAGAGTTATTGCCCTTTGCTTATTTTACATTTAAAATTGGTTTCTTCGCAACTCCTCTTACGTTTTTCATGCGATTTTTACCAAACTTTCACAGATTGATGATCATAAAGTGAAGCAGGGCATATGGTCTGGCTTTTACTGTTTGACCATTTTTGAAAGAGTTATTGCCCTTTGCTTATTTTACATTTAAAATTGGTTTCTTCGCAAATCCTCTAACGTTTTTCATGCGATTTCTACCAAACTTTAACAGATTGATGACTATATAGTGTCGCAGCGCATATTGTAGGGCTTTCGCGATTCGGCCATTTTTGAAAGAGTTATTGCCCTTTTTTTTACATTTAAAATTGGTTTCTTCGTAACTCCTCTTACGTTCTTCAAGCAATTTCTACTGAACCTTCACAGATTAATGACAATATAGTGACCCAGCGGATATTTTCAGGCTTTTGCGATTCAACCATTTTTGAAAGAGTTATTGCCCTTTCATTATTTTACATTTAAAATTGGTTTCTTCGCAACTCCTCTTACGTTTATGACTATATAGTGATGCAGCGCATATTTTCAGGCTTTTGCAATTTAACCTTTTTTGAAAGAGTTATTGCCCTTTCTTAATTTTACGCATTTCTTATGTTCCTGAGAAACTACCATTACCATTGATTGGCTTTTGTTACAAAAAATGTGCCCATGAGGCGGGGGATATAGCTGTCTGTGACCGCTCTTGTTTAATTCAATTTTTCTGCCAAACATTATTGACAGTGAAGACAAATTCCATGTCATTAAATGATTAAAATAAAGCATTCCAAAAAAGTTTGATATGTTTAAAGTTAGTTGTGCCCACCCCATTTAGGAAGTCCTGGATCCGTCGCTGAGTATTAAGCAGAATTTTTAAAAGACATATTTTTCCAATGACATATTTTATTCTGCTACTGCATTATAGTATAACATGACAGTGTACCATAAGAATATGATAAATCATAACATAAAATAATTATGTATAATGAAAAACGTAGAGGTTTCAAAGCAAAATGTATTTTATATTTTAATATCACATAGTTTCTTCTTAAATTTACCCCACAAATTTTCTAGAAAAAGAAAATAAACTTTACAATGTATCATCTTACAAAATTTGACATTTTACTTGCCATATAGATTTTTACAAACATTACTCTTTAGGTAAGGCCTTCCAATGTATTATTTTAGAGCCATGGTTTGACATGTACCTGCGGGATCGGAAGCCTGTATCTCTCACCCACAACCCCTTCATCACCTTCACAGATGACCCAAACCCAAAATACATGGACCAGGTATGGAGTTGTATAGATTTATAGAGCAATAGTTAGATGGGTTCATGCACCTGTGAGACAATGGTGGATGTTGGAACCCACGAAACATGTCATTTGTCAAGTATTATTGTCAAGGGCTGAAAGCATCTTGCTCAATATGAATATTGTGGCATACACTACAGTCCCAGTTCTGTGCTCATTCTTTCTCTATATTTGTTGCATAAATCATCTTGTTTATACATTATATACACATGCATTCTTGAGTTTTCTTAATATTCTGCATGTTAAAACAAGTTTTCACAAACAGCAAATGTAAATGTATATGGAATCGACTTTCCTTCTGATTAGTCTGAAAGTATTCCTATTCATTATGAGTTTAAGGGCTGATTGCTCAGAACTTTGTTTACAATGCTGTAAACATGAGGTGAAAAGGTTCACCATGGAAATTAGCAAGGATGCTGTTAACACCTTAACAATATTCTGAGCAATCGGCTCTTAAAGTTTAAACAAACGTCTATAGTAATGGATGGTCCAATTTGAGTGCAGTTGCTTGTATGATTAAATGGAATAGCCTTGAGGGTTTGCACATGTTGTGTGTTCCATTTATTCAAATATGCAGTAGAAATTACCATACCATTAACTTACTGTGATAAAAGTCATGCCTACAGTTCCAGTATGTTTGCTTCTTGTTTCCAGTTGCTACGAGCAACAAACATGGTGATGTCATCACTGCGGTTTATGAAGACATTCCGAGCCAATCTCCTTGAACCAGATGTTTTCCATCTCAACCCAAAAAAGAGTGACACGCTACAATTCAGGAAATTTGTCAGGTAATAATGCTCCCTTTCTAAGAAGAGGGTGTATATTGCTTTGCTCATGTCAGTCGATCAGTCGGTCTGTCGGTAGACTTAAGCTTTTCTGAGTGATAACTTGACAATTCCTGGACCTATAATCATCAAACTTGACATGAAGGTTGGGCCTGACCATTAGATGACCTCTATTGATTTAAGGGGTCATCAGGTCAAGGTCACAGTGACCTTTAACAGTAAAAGGTTGTCAAAGCTTGTCCAAATAATAACTCGACAATTCCTGGACCTATGGTCATCAAACTTGACATAGAAGCTGGTGGACCAGAAAAGGAACCCAATTGATTTTTAGGTTCTTCAGATAAAAGGTCAAGGCCAAAGTGACCTTGAATGCTTAAAGGTTATCCTAGAGTCTTAACTCGACAATACCTTAACCCATGGCCCTTAAACTTGTCTTGGAGGTTGGACCTGACCAGAAGAATGCCCTTATGATTTTAGGGGTCATCGGGTCAAACGTCATGGTCACAGTGAAGTCAACGCAAAATGGTTGACAAAGCTTCTCCAAGTGTTAACTCAATAATGCCTTGACCTATGGTCATCAAATATACCTGGAGGCTGGGCCAGAACAGTAGATGACCACTATTGATTTTAGGGGTCATCATTTCAAAGGACAAGGTCACAGCGAAAAGGTTGTCCTAGTGATTACAGGTCATTGCTTGCACCCATGACCCCTAAACTTGAATTGGAGATTGGGCCTGACCAGTAGATGACCCCTATAGATTTTATGGGTCAAAAGTCAAGGTCACAGTGACCTTAAACACAAAAAGCTTGTGTGATAACTCTACAATCCGTGCACCCATGGCCCTCTAACTTGACATTTGGGTTGGGTGTGACCAGTAGATGACCCCTTGATTTTGAGGTTATAGAGTCAAAGGTCAAGGTCACAACTCATATTGGTCATTCAAATTTATGTCATATTTACTTATTCCCTGCTACTGAGAGGATACATTTTTATCTACAAATATCAGTCATCATCTGAACATAATTAAAAATTAAACCTACTATCCTTACACTTTGAATGGTCATAATCTTAAAATGTCCTCAAAGGCATCCAATGTCAATGACAAACCAGCTGTCATTTCAGTCCATGCATATTTCATTCAATTGTCCAAATATTCCTGACATCATGGCGCTCAGGGTGGCATAATGTTTGACAAACATCTCATGTTTTAATTCAAGTCTGCAAATGATTCGCTGACATGAAGCTGCAAAGTGATTGTTTAGATGTTGAGAAATTTAGGAAGTGAAATATTGCACATTGGTGTGATGTTTCTCTCTGTATATAAGATTGAATAATAGTTACATTTGAATAATACTGTTGTTGCTGCACTGATGATTAAAGCATCATTTCTTATTTCACAGTTCATGACTGAATTGCAAAAGATTAGAAAATAACTTAAAAATTTCACCAGCTCAACTGTATAGTGCATCCAGTACATAAAAGTGCTTTCTTCTTGTTGACTTTAGCTCCACTGTTTATCAAAGAAAAAGAGCCTGTGTAATATGATAGGCTTAGTGTCTTGGTGTTGTCATGTAAAGCTATGCCCCATGTTTGGCTGGGAAAAAATCCAGATGAGAGTTGCTGTGGGTTCCTAAGGACTCTTGATTTTTTGAAAGGTATCTCTTTCTTGATATAAAGGAGGAGCTTCGTCTAGGATTTAATATACTGGTATTTTGTTTATATCAGGCGACTGCCCAAATCTGTTTCATTCTACGGAGCATACTGGTACAAGGCTTTCCCACTGGACATGAGTCAGTACGCAAACCTCTTCAACTCCACCAGAATTCCAAGGTTTGTGTGTGCTAACTTGGTTTTGTTATAGCAAAACACCAAAGATAACCGTGTTATTTTCTTTAATTAAAATCAAATTAAAAGCAATTTATAACTGAATTTTTGCTGTCCATGACTGAAGTATTGGTCAAGTTTGTTTTGAAGGCCTAATTATTAATACAAAACAGTACAACAACAACATTAACACTAAGACGTCAACATGCTTGTATTAAGTATTAATTTTCTCTTCATCTGATGGAAACAGGGTTGATATTCATCAAAAAGACATCTGAAGTCATATAAGTATCCTACTGGTCATTTGATATTACATCAGGATACTATTACAAAACATTACCTTTATGAACTTCAATTTAAAAGATCAACTTTAAAGTCCATAAACATTAAATTTTATAAATAAAGAAATGACTATCAAATATATAAGAAATTAGCTTAAGTTAGGAAAAAACTTTTTTGATAAATACCAGCTGTGTAGTTTTTTGAAACCATTATATCTGTTTTAGACACAATAAAGATGAGTTAGTGGTTGATGAGACAGCCAAGCACCTGTTGGTTATGCGCAAGGGTCATATGTATCTGTTCGATGCCATCGACAGAGATGGTATGTAAACTGTGCAGGAATGTCAGTAATTGAGTAAGAAACATAAGTTAGCCGATGTTATAAAATACCTTATTTTGACTTTGTACTTAAGCTTTCCATCATGTAATTGTAAAGGGCCACAAAACAAGTTTACATGATGTTTTTTGAATTATCAGTTATATCAATAGTATCAGTTGTTAGTGCACTGACTGTGTCTGAAAGCACTCTTGATTTGGGTTATTATTATGATTATTTAAAAAAAAAATGCTGATAATTAAATATTGCTCATCATACACTAGAATGACCGTTCCAACATTTTCATGCAGGTAACATTGTTTCACCTGACGTTGTAATGGCCCACATCAAGTACATTCTTGATGATCCTCGACCCCAGAACGATAATGCCATAGGGGTACTGACGACCCTCAACAGGGACAAGTGGGCCACTGTCCGGACACAGCTGTGTAATGCAGGTAAGTAGGCTGCAGGTATGAAGTAATTCACTAGATATTAAATGGTATGCAGATAAATATAGTTACCTTGTCTAGAAAATCGAGTTTGGGTATTGTCAGTCTTGGAGTCATTGTCAATGGCATTCAAACATGACTATTACTCTAAAACCATTCAAGATTTTCTATGAAACTGAGTTCACATGTTTCCAGAGATATACAGCAAGGCCCAACTTGAGCTTTGATAATTATTGAGTAATGCTCCTTTTTTATTGAAAAACAACGAGAGTTGGGGCTTGCTCCTCAGCACTCTTGTATTGACATATTAGTGAGTAAATAATCTTAAGTTGGCTATCTCTGTAATACCTTTAAAAATGTTTTCTTACTAAATACTTTTAACTGCATTTAACAATCATATTATACCTTCAGGTGAAATGAACGAATCTGCTTTCTTTTCGAAAGGCGTGTACAATGATGGGTACATGAAGTTGGTTGACTCCGCCCTGTTCGTGCTTGTACTAGACGATGATGCACCTGCGGACCCTAATGCAATTACCCGCAACTTCCTTCATGGCGATGGCACAAATAGGTATGGCGGGAAAGTGATAAGTCCTCTCTTTTTTCAGATGAACCACTATCTAACTATAAAGCCTCAGATACAAGTAAAAATGGATTCAAGTTTCTAAAGAAAATCGTCTTCTTGCATTTTATAGTGTTAGTCATTTTTTTAATAGAAAAGGTATATGGGTTCCTACATGGTAACAGTATTACAATCTTTGAACAAATCAAAATATTTTTAAACAGTAAAATACCTTTATGAATTTTATGAATTTTTAATTCAAAAATTAGTTGAACAATAAGAGATAAGTCATTAGCAAAGAATGACATTGAAATAACCCTCTTATTATTTCATGCAACTTGTGCAATATGATTCAGGTGGTTTGATAAGAGTTTCTCCCTGATCATCACAAAGGACGCGAAGACTGCTGTGAACTTTGAGCACTCATGGGGTGATGGTGTGGCTGTGTTGCGATACTTTAATGAAGTGTGGAAGGAGACAACTACCAAGCCCTTTGTCCATCCCGACACCGTCCCTGCAAATGTTCATTCAGACAGGATCGTGCAGAAACTGGGTAAAGAGCTTTAATATTATAGTTTTAATTTTGTTTGTATGAAATATGACGTTTTAGATCATTTATTTGTTCTTTGAAAGGAATATGCTCAAAGTATCACAAGAATTGTAAGGTTCATTCTTCATATTGAAGCACTTTGAAGTTGGCAATGAAAGGCAAATAATGTTTTGTTGTTATGTCTGTTTTGCAGAGACATAAACATTGTAATATATGCTCATCCTTAAGGCTGCACTCTCACAGATTGACTGTTTTGTCTTGGAATGAGTAAATGTCTGTTTTGCACTTGACATTACCATTGTAACATATGCTCATCCTTAAGGCTGCACTCTCACAGATTGACTGTTTTGTCTTGGAATGAATAAATGTCTGTTTTGCACTTGACATTACCATTGTAACATATGCTCATCCTTAAGGCTGCACTCACACAGATTGACTGTTTTGTCTTGGAATGAGTAAATGTTTGCATTAATGTCTGGAAACCTGTGAAACAAAAAGATCTGATCACAGCTTTTCATATTTACATATGAAAATTGATGTTTTATGGCTAAATGGGTTACTAACGCCTTAAAAAATATGTGTCTTTTTGGCAGTTTTCCTTGCAATTTAGATCAGTTCTTTATTGAGTTATCTTATATGACTGAATTAAAGGCATTGCTTCCAAAATCAGCGGATTCTGGGACAAACAGTGAAATATAAGTCAAAACTGTCAATCTGTGAGAGTGCAACTTTTAATGCTATAATCTTTTATTTCCTTTTGATTTTTCATTCAAATTTTTAATCACTCCACAGAGTTTGCCTTGGATCCAAAACTGAAGGAGTACATCTCCGATGCTCGAAGCAGCTACGCAGAGCGATGTGCCTCACTTGATGTTGACCATCTTGAATACTATAAATTCAACAAACAATACCTCAAAGACAAGAAACTCAGCCCCGACTCTGTCCTACAGTTTGCAATACAGGTCAGCTTTGGGATAACTTTTTTTTAAACAGTATTCAAACTATATTATCAAAAAATACTTTCACAGATTAGACATATAGTTAAAAATTCAGAACTTAATGGCTCATGTTACTGCTCTTGGGTATTAGATGGAATACCAGTGAATGGAAATAGCTGATTGTTTGAAAATGGTTTATCATAGATACAGGTAGAAAGACATGCCAGTAAGAGATCAATCTGTAGCTGATAAACACAGACTAAACATTTATCCTTCACACTTAAACCTCTCTTCACTCAGTCACAGAAATTGTAATTATGCCCCCCTTCAATAAAATGGATGTAAACTGCTTTGCACAGTCATGTTGGTTTGTCATTTAGTAGACTATACTCAATAGGAAGGTAAGTTATGGGGCCCCTATTAATTGAAGTCTGTAGGTCAACAGTCATTGCTGTGGTTACTTAGAATACAAGTAGCTTGTCCTATTTATAGCTAGAGTGATAGGAAGGCTGGTCGTGACCAGAAGATGACCCCTATGATATTAAGGTCAGTAGGTCAAAGGTTGCAATGACCTTGAGAGCTTGTCTGATTGGTAACTATAGAATGCTGGGGCCTCAGGCCGTCACACTTGGTAGGGAGGTTGGTCATGGTCTGTAGATCCCTATTGTAGACCCTTTATTGATTTTTAGATCAAAGAAAATGTCAAGGTCACCAGATTGGCTCCAGTCATGATCATCTTTCGAAACAGATATTATTTTTTTTAACGTTGTTTAAAAACTCAATTCCTTTGCTGGTAATTTAAAATAATATGACCATTTTCATACTACTATTTTAATTGGTAACCACTTTAATTGACCTTTAAGCAGCTATCTGTATATCTGTATAACTTGCACTGCCCATTCACTGCTGTCAGTGGACACAAACATTATATGCTATTGGAAACAATAACTCATCAAGTCCTATAAAAACATTTAGATCTGGTCAATAACTTAACCTACTACCAGTACCCTCAAACTTGGAATGGATGTTGTGAGCCAACAGAGATTTAATGTGAAATGACAAAACTGCCATTTTGGGGGCATTCATGGTTTACAAACATCTCTCATTCCATTCCTTTTCAGAATGAAACTGTTTGTTGGTATGTATGAGTTTTTATGTCTTATAAGTATATGGTTATTATTCTATTCTTCTGACTCTTTAATTGATCTTTGATATATATTGCTTTTTCTAGTTGGCATACTATAAACAGTTTGGGAAGACAGTACCCACATACGAATCCTGCAGCACAGCAGCCTTCAAGAAGGGGAGAACGGAAACCATCCGGTCAGCCACTAAAGGTGCACAATGTACATCAATATATTACCTTGTGTAGCTAGAAGAAAGTATGCACATTGGGATTAACTGTTTGGGTCCCTGGTAGGAGTAATAAATGTAATAAAAAATAAAAAGTTATTAATGTTAGGAAGGGTTGATATCAAGCGATACATTTGTGTTTTTGTAAGATATTATTTAAGGAATTAATTGCGGGAATTATGTCAATCGGATGATAATCGCATTTGCCGAAAGGCAGTTCATTTAAGGACTGGAAGTTAAGGTGTTAACATACATGTATATATATATTGTATTTCAAAGTTATTATATATACCTTTTCTTGTTGAGTTACCAGTCTGTAAATATGAAAATGAAACAAACATTCCAAAAGTGTTATCTATATGGGCGGCAAAGCATTAAGCGTGGCCACATCTCAAAAATATTCAAGATGCAATTGAAATTTATTACACATTATTGTGCTAAATTCCAAGTGAATATCATGAACTTTGTTAAGTTATGGCAATGTTTTATTCGTGGCAAAAGCAATACCAGTAAGAATAGGCACATGTATATCAGGTAAAATAACTCTGGCTTAAATATAACTCTAGTTATCTCCCTTTATAGACTCAGACAAGTCTTGGCATATGCTTGCAGAACTCTGCATGCAGGGAACTTATATCATGGTGAGGTGCTTTTAAAGGGGTAAAGCTAGAATTCAAAGTGTAAGTGAAGCATTATTATTAAATACTGTGTGTGTGTGTGTGTTGTTTCTAGAGACGAAGCGAGCCTGTGCCATGGTGGAGTCTGGAGAAATCATGCACTCGGTCCAGGATCTGACTCTCGCTCTTCAAGAATGCTCTACCATTCATTCAAAATTGACCAAGGAGGCCGCCATGGGTACGTCACAGTGGTTATGATAGACTAATTACATTTCAGGAATAATAATACCACTGCAGCCAATTGTATGAAGCTTTAATTGGTTGTCCAACGGTTATCTTTGGCTGGTTGACCCATCCAAGTGATTTGATTGGTTAGTAGTTATTAATTAATAAACATTATGGATTACTTTGAACAAACCAAAACCTTAACCAGTTTTATACAATTGGGTGCAGATAGATATATATTGAATGTCCCATCATCTCATCACAAAATTTGTGTCACATTTAGCCCCAAAAGTATTGGACCTACTCACATGAAACTTCATAGCAATGTTTCAGCATTGGAATCTCTTCTCCTGTAATTTTTGTGAAATTTAACTATGTCTAACAAAAGTTGTTGCTCTTGATTAAGTAAATGTTGTTCTAAAAATCTTGTGTCGCATGGTCAAGTCGTTAGTTTAAAAATACAACATTTATCAATTCCTATGTTCAGGTGGCATATGAGAATATTCATCACCTCTGTGATAGTTCTAGTTAAATGTATAATCATAGCCTTCTGGTGGTGTCTTTGATGCTAATGTCAGGGTACAATTTAAACCCTTGCCATAGCTCAAAAACTGTTAAACTTATTGATATGAAACTATAGTAAACCTTTTTCCAGTGACAGTTTGCACTAAGTCTTGTGTATTGAGACTATAACTCCAATGTGAATAATTGTCATGTTATGGAAGAACTCAATGAACTAGCATGGTCATCCACTGCAGCAGTGTTCTTGTTCAGCATATAGAAGGCAATGGCCTTAAAGGCCGGGATGCCTGACCCCAAATATCCTACCGGACAGCAATTAAGCCTATTTGGCAGAGGAGGCGTGGTTTATCGGGTTTATGAGATCTGCTCTGGTCAGCAGTTTTGATTGTAAACATTCACGTGGCTTGTGGTGTTATATCATTCGGATAGAGTGGTACAGAAGAATTTGTCCGTTGCTTTCTCATTTGAGATTAGATAAATAAAGTTTCATATACCATAACCAATACTTCCACGAATTGTGTTATAATAAGCCATTTCATAGTATATATCACCCAAGATAATGGATGTTTCCCACCATATGGCAGTTACAACCTCATACTATGATAGTAAACCTGTAGTAAACAGGAATTGGTAGTGAAATTCAGTTGGCTATTAGAGGGTCATGAACTTTCAAGATCTGTCAATCAACATTGCTGGGAAATTTGAATTTGTTTGACAGTTATAAAAAAAAATATTTGAAAGTAGTATTTATAACTGTTTGAGAGACTTGAAATTTACAAAATATGTTTATGATACATTTAATGAACCATCTTGCAAATTTTAGCATTTTTTGTTCGTTAATTATTTGTATATTTGAAAAAAATGTACTGGCAGTCTGTACTAGCAGACAGCTCTGTGAGGTCAAGTGAAGTGGCCATTTTTATGACTTTCTGCCTTTTATACTATTACCCCGGCCTTTAATACAGATGGTTTCAATTTCCTAGTTGAAGCATGTGAGCCACTTATCATCCACATAATTCAGTAGCCTTTCACTGGTAACAAACATGTTTATTATAGGGATACAAACGAATATTCTATCAAACATTTGGTGTTTGAGTGTCAAAATCAGTTTTTAAATATATATTGTTTTTGTTCAATAAATAAAATAATAAACTTTTTGCCTACAACTGTGTTATTGTGTATAAAGTTGGATTGTATGATCTTAATAACGATTGGCCCCTAATGCCAGAGGTTTGAATGTGATGATAATACACTATACACACTTCATAATACTGCCGTCACACCGGACTGGTGTCCTTACCGCGTCCTAAACTGTCATATTTTGGAGAAAGCTGATGGTCGCATTGAGAACGCCAATGATTTTTCTAAAATAAATCCAGCCGTCACACCGGAGTTCTGTGCTCTGCGATCTGTGTATGTACACAGCGTTCCCAACACGACCTTACCGCGTTCTTACTGCGTCCTTGGAGTTTCTATTGAGTTTACACGGCGTCACTGCGGCGTCTATACGGCGATCAGCGGCAAACCCTCTGCGACCCCACTGCGTTCTTAGCGTTTTTACCACGACCTTACCGCGTGCATGGCGTTCCCACGGCGTCCTCGCTGCGACTATAAAACTTCACTGTTCTTTCGGAATGCTTCATTCATTATTTTACTCTCATCCGTTGAGGTCACGCATTTTAACGTGTACGCATATTAAACTTATACGTTATGCCAAAAACCAGGGGCCGTGGGCGTGGGCGAGGTATAGCAGCCAGGACAGCCTCAATATCTCCAGCACCAGCGTCATCTCCTGAAAGGGACTCCAGCGTCGATGATGTAGCGGAATCGGACACACAGTCCACACAGTCCAATGCCAGCGCTACAAAATGTGACAGTCCATGCCGTAAAACCAAGAGGAGCAGGCTTGTGCGTAGTGATCTGACGCCCGAAGAAGAGGAGGCCATGGTAGACTGGCTTAGGGACCACCCACTGCTCTTCAACAAGAAGTTATCCTTATACAAGGATAAGGGCAAGAAGGACGCGCACTGGGCTGAGCAGGTCCGTAAACTTGGTAAGGAAGTGGTCCTCCTTACTGTGTGGTACGGTCCATTCGGACCAGGTATGGGAAACTGGCAAGGCCGAAGTCTGGGGCTGGGACTGGCGACCGCACCGAGCGTGATATATGGATCTTGGACAAGTTTGACTTCTTAAAGTCGCACATCTATGAGGTCCGGCCAAGAACCTTTGTTAGTGTAAGTACACTAGTATTAGGGCGGTTGAAGTGGCCAAACTGTTCTCTTCGGACATCACCGAGCCATGGTCTAACCCAGCATCTTCTTAACCTTGCCCTTCTTCTCCTTCGCCGTCTGATAAGTTTTACAGCTATGACATGATCATCTGCCTGCTGCTGCTGCTGGACAATAAGTATATGTTGCAGTGCGAGCAAGTTCATCATTTATTCGGCCCTAATGATGGTGAGTACGAGAAATACACTGATAAAGATAGGATGAAATATTGGGTTTTATAGCTCTGCGAGGGCGAACAGTAGGAACGCGCTAGGAACGCAGTGCAAACTCCGTAGAAACGCAATAGTCGTAGTAGGCACCCCGTAGAAACGCCATTAACGCCGCAGGGACGCATTGAGAACGTTGTAAGGTCGCGGACAATAGCTCAAATCCCGAAATATCCGCCCTGACATCGCGGTAAGGACGCCATAGACGTGATGGGGTCGTGGTAAGAACCCCATAGACGTGGTAAGGACGCAGTATGGTCACCAATAGGTTCCCTCGATCCTTTTCTCCGCGTTTACATGGCGACTCTACCACGTCTGTACTACGTTCCTTTGGCGTTGTTCGGGTTCCTACTGCGATGCTACGGCGACCATGGCAACCTCAGGGCGATCCCACGGCGTCCTGAGCCAGGACGCGCTCAGGACGCCGAACCTCGGCATTTACTTTGAACATGTCCAAAGTAAACGCCATCGCTCTGCGACCTTCGGCGTCCTTGGGGTCCCCACGGGGTCTTGATGCGTTCTCACCACGACCCTACGGCGTCCATGGCGTCCCTTCCACGTCCTCGGTCGCCGTAGGGACGCAGTAAGGACGCCAGTCCGGTGTGACGGCTGCATAAGCAAATAAGGGGCATATCATGCTATAAACAAACCCTGTAATTTTACAGTAACTGGCTATGAGACAAGTGATATATTTGGTACATTTAAATGACCATGCCCATGAAGGATTTAAAGAATCAGCCTTAAAACCAAATTATTGTCTTGGCTGCCAATTAAGCTGTGCAATATATATTTCAAATAGCCATGATGATATGATTGATATGTGGTAGTTATGTGCTTCAAATTGTTTTCTATGATTCAATATAACTTTCAGGCTTTGAAACATATCTGTAAGGTAGTGTTTAAGCATATATTTCAAGTCTTGTTGTACAATAGACGATTCAAAATCCACAATCCTTTTGTTTTATTATTTTACTAGTTCCCGAGTTGGTTTGGTTTTTCCAAAGAAATGTTTAGGAAATGTCAATCCAAGAACAAGGCTGCTGGTCCTACCGAACGACCCTCTGTTGGCCCATAATGTCGTTTAACCAGAAATTTATGATCTTTGAAGATCTAATTCCAGATTGTTTTCTTATATGAATGCAGTGGATTTTGTGATTTGTTTGTTAAAATATTTTTGCTTTTAGTTGGGATTTTTTCTAATAATGGGGAATTTCAGAGGCTAATAACTTAGAAGGGTAAAAAAGCCCCTGCTATTACTAAAGCGAATAAAAAAAGTTTACAACAACTTCTAAAAGATTCATTTCGGGAATCAAATATTCCAATATTCATTTAATGGAATATTCAAATATCAATCTTGCCAATCATTTGCATTTCTAGTTTATTATAATTCCTTTCAATGCCTGGCTGGAATCTTATCTTGAATCCTGATTTTATCAGTATAGTTCTGCAAATTGATGCTTTAAAAAAGTTCATTCTTTTCACTGGAATTCATTTGTGGGATAATTAATTTCTATTTTGTTCAAAAGCCAAATGATCAATAAAAACTTGTATACACTAATTTACTGCCTTATATGATGTACATGTATTTTTCAATTTCAGGTCAGGGCTGGGACCGGCACCTGTTTGCCATGAAGTACTATGCAGAGCAGGCCGGTACCCCTCTCCCAGAGCTGTACAAGGACCCAGCCTATAACTATATCAATCAGATCACACTATCCACCTCTACACTGACCAGTCCTGCTGTGGTCATCGGGGGATTTGGGGCTGTCACACCCAATGGATATGGTGTTGGTTAGTGTGATTATTGTTAGCATGTCTAATGTTAAGCTTGTCTGATGAGTTAATTTCTTTGATTGCCTTGGTGTTGTCATTGTGGTGCAAAATCCCAAACCATGGTAATTACTAAAAAACTGTTCGATATATCAATATGAAAGTTATCCCGCATGTTGCCACAGACAACGTGTACATGTTCTTTTTTACATGGAGCAAGGCCCTATTACTGGTTTTATGAAAAAGCCTGTTTGTTATTTGGTTGTGATAGTTCTGGCAGGTTAGATTTGAGTTGTCGGTAATTCTCAAATCCAATCTTTTGAAGTGATATTGAATCATTTAACTTGATTTCTCTGTAAACTTACATAGTATCATGCTCTTAGCAGGATTACTGTTAAGAAAAATAATAATATGTTGATGTTTTGCTTTTAATAACTCCTTTTTATCGTATAAATTTGATTGATATTTAAATCATCACTTGCATTGAACCAAATTGTTTGTGTCAAGTTTATTAAAAAAAAGTAAAATGTTATTGATTGAATATTCAGTTTATGTTTAAAAGCACACTAAATATCTGGCTATTTGAAATTCTGTTTTCTATAGATAATAAATGCTCTGTCATGTTGAAATATTGTGCAACCAACAATCATATCAACTACTAAGGTAAAGTCTTTCAAAGACCATCAGGAATGAGAGGTTTTGTCACATCTTTTGTGGATGCTGATATTTAATTCATATGATTTATGTTTAACACATTCTCTGTTAATTGTATGCTAGTTATTTATGAGTACATTTATTTAAAGAACTGTGGCTCAATAGTCATAAAAGATTATTTATATCTTTGTTTTTCTGCTTATGGTGCGCTGAGGACATAATCACCCAGGCAGAACATTGTATTTGCAAATCTCATGTGGCCTGGCTCAGAAAGACCCTGACAATGATTGAAAACAGGCTGAACAATTACATAATTCACCGGGTTAATTGAAAGGAAGCAACAAAGTTGGTCATTTAGGGATTGATTCTTAATTTTAGTGCGTTCATGCAGTATGAAATTTGCAAAATTTCAACCGAGCATTCATACTGCATATCCCCTTTTTCATTCTTTATATTTTTGTGATGATAATGATATTGGTGAATGATCTCTGCATCTATTAAGACAATTTTTGAGCTTTTTTAATTAGTGTTTTATGTATGCATGCCCTGGTCTTTCATGCAAAACTCCACCTACAGGGGTCACCAAAGGTCAACTGGTTCATGCAAAAAAAAAGAACAATTTTATCCAACAAAAAATAGAGTGCGAACGAAAATATTCAAATTTTTGCTTCAGATGAATATTGTATCCCTTCAATATTTTAATAAGATGAAATACCCAAAAGCACTTCTAAAATTCCTCACTTAATATCTAATTTAATTTAATAATGCTAGCATTATCTCATCAACTATAACAACTATTGCCTACAGTATTATATATTTGTAAGGCATTATTACAATAATAAAGCTATTGAAATTCATGTAACAGTCCAATGACTATTGTTTCCAAAATTGTATATTAAAACGGTATTAATTTTCTGGCAAAGCTATTTTGATGGGTTGGGTATATAGGACTGGCCGGACCCGACCAATTCCGAATCAACGGAAATCTCTGTACCGATTCGGAAATGAAACTTGGGTATAAAAGACTGACTGATGTGGAAGGTGTATTAAAATATGAAAATATGAATATGAAGTGCATTTATAATTTCAATGCAATTTGTAAACAGGGTGTTTTGACGATTTGCAACTATTAAACGTCGTCCGTTTCATGTTTACTAATTACCAATTTGCATCAAACCTGTAATTGCTGATTGGTTGACTTGTTCATTTATCCTGGGAGGTTTGTTATTGGTCTAGGATTAAGTTGAGCTATTTTTGATGTACATTTCTCTGTATGGTTTTCTTTTTGATGAGTATATTATTCACACGGTGTCTATCCAAACATTATCAAGTATTATGTGTAACTTATGTAATATATATTTAAAACTTATATGTAATAAGCTGTTAATTGTTGTTATTATTATGATTTTGTACAGATATGATCCGGTCAGGCCAGTGTTTTATACCCAATCATAATTCTAAAGAATTCCAAACGATTTTCTGACTGATTGATACAGAAATTTCCATTGGCCCTTGCCTTGTTTCCCTAAAGAGGGGATTTCTCCAATTCTTTATATGGGAAGAGAAAGTTGGAAAAGATGAACAATAATGTGCAAATTTATTTTTTTGAACATTTGATACTGCTTATGTTTTGTATACAGAACTTAAACAGGTCTCCAGGTCACTGATAAAGTGGCAGGTAGACAGACATGCACTTACACAATATTCAAACAATATCCTTCTATGATTAATAAGTAATTATGTTTTTTTAAGTACTTCAGTTTATTATTTTGCAATTCAATACAGCCTTAGTGATCCGTAATGGTGTGTAATTTGTGTGTTTTTTCCATTCAGGTTATGCAGTGGAAAACGAGAGAATTGGTTTCAACGTCACAAACTACCCTCCGGAGACGAATGTTCACGAGTTTGTCAATTGTCTGCGAGAGAGTTTAGATGATGTATACTCCATTCTTGAGGGGAAACACCCTCGATCATAACGTCGCTTTACAGTTCTAAAGGAAAATATTTATCATATATAGGTCAAATACCATATCTTAGGTACCTAGGGTGGAATATTTCTTTAATTTGCACAATATTGTTATTATTCTAGCCTGTGAAGTGTGGCTTTCTATGAATTATTGATGAAAGTTGTTATTTCTGCATAAATTGGATAAAAGTGTGACATGCCAATTAATAAAACAATAAATAGATAAAAACAATTCTAGAAGTACACTTAATAGAATCATTTTGTTCAAATCTAACACTATGCTGATGTGCAGGATAGATCCTATATCACTTTGCTGAAAGTATAACATCTAGAACTAGAGAAAATGTGGCTCCATTATTTAAAAGGTTCTTTGTTTTTTGTTTCTTTTGTGAACTTTGTTTTATTTTGAATAAATCAATGCCTGTTGTTATTTATTTTTAGTGCACTCAGCTTGTTCAATGTAAGTTTTATGTAATTATGCTTTACATGAAACATGTTTGTTCAAATTGAAACTTAAAAAACAACACTCTATTTGCACACGTATAAATGAAATTGTTTGCAATTCTTTTGCTCTTCTCAAATTAGGCTCCTTTCATATCACTTCAACTTGTATAATAGATTTAAAAAATATCCTCATTATTTAGTCTAAAAATCAATGTTAACATGAGGACATTTTTTATAGTTTTGAAGTTATTTATTTACATGTTTAATAGACGAATTAGACCATTTATAAAGTATTTACTTTCCAAAGATGATGCTTGTAAAATGGAAAAGTGAAAGCAAGGTGAAGGAACATAGGTTGTCTTTAATTAGAAGTGTTTATAGAAATTAAATGTATGAAACATTTACATGTTGTATTATGCTTTTTGAATGGTTGTCTGTCTGACACTCTATTTGTCCATCACAAATATCTGTCACATTTATGTGCAAGTATATTTGGCAGAGTGATGAAATTTGACTGGAATGTTCAGCAGCATATTAAGGTTTGCACATACGGTTTTGTGTGTGGCTGCATTAAGTAATTGTTATGGCCCTTGACTTTATGTGCACTAGCAGCAAATTATATTACACTTTGTTAAGTTCGCCCCATTTTATATTTTGGCACAAAGTGCTCAAGGTGAGCTATTGTGATCGCCCTGTGTCTGTCGTTGTCTGTCGTCCGTCGTCAACAATTTGACTGTTAACACTCTAGAGGTCACAATTTGGGCACAATCCTAATGAAACTTGGTCAGAATGTTACCCTCAATAAAATCTTTGACGAGTTCGATATTGGGTCATCTGGAGTTTAAAACTAGGTCACCAGGTCAAATCATAGGAAAAGCTTGTTAACACTATAGAGGTCACATTTATGACTGTATCTTCAGGAAACGTGGTCAGAATGTTAATATTAATAATCTCGAGGTCAAGTTCGAATCTGGGTCATGTGCGGTCAAAAACTAGGTCACCAGGTCAAATTGAAGGAAAAGCTTGTTAGCCCTCTATAGGTCACATTTATGACTGTATATTCATGAAACTTTGTCATAATGTTTATATTGATAATCTCTAGGTCAAGTTCAAATCGGTGTCATGTGCGGTGAAAAACTAGGTCACCAGGTTAAATGAAAGGAAAAGCTTGTTAACACTCTAAAGGTCACATTTATGACTGTATCCTCATGAAAGTTGGTCAGAATGTTTATATTAATAATCATTAAGTCAAGTTTAAATATGGGTCATGTGCGCTTAAAAACTAGGTGACCAGGTCAAATTATAGGAAAAGCTTGTTAGCGCTCTAGAGGTCACATTTCTGACTGTATGTTCATGAAACTTAGTCAGAATGTATATATTGTTTAGCTCTAGGCCAAGTTCGAATCTTGCTCATGTGCAGTCAAAAACTAGGTCACCAGGTCAAATTTTAGGAAAAGCTTGTTAACACTAGAGGTCACATTTATCTCTAAGTCAAGTTTGAATCCAGGTTATGTGTGGTCAAAAACTAGGTAATAAGGTCAAATAATAGGAAAAGAATGTTAACACTCTAGAGGCCACATTTATGACCATATTTCATGGAACTTGATCAGAATGTTATTCTTGGTGATCTTTAGGTAGAGTTTGAAACTGGGTAATCAGAGGTCAAAAACTAGGCCACTAGGTCAAATCATAGAATATAAGTTTCTATCATGTGTTTCCGGTACGGATCGAAAAATCCGACCCGAGGGCACGAGGCTTGCCGATCCGGACCGGAAAAACATGATTGACATTTTTTCTTGCATATCTTACATTATTAATTTGTGAAAAAAATGACGTAAAAAAACGAACTTTTGTACAATTACATCAAAAAGCGCGTGCGACGTTGTTTACTGACGTCATAGAGCGCAGTAATTTTAAATAACTAAAATAGCGTTTTTTACGATAAATTATTTTCAATTTTAATTAAAAGTCTTGCAAACATATATATTTGAGTGCGCTTTATTGAAATGGCATAATATATCTTTCATAAACCATACAATAAATGAAATAAGAAGTGGCGCGTTGTTGCGCGTGACTCATCTTACATGGGGTATGTAAGATGGGTTTTTCCAGCACTGGTCACATGACCGGAAACACACGTCCGGTGTGCAAGAAAAACTTTGTAAACACTGTAGAGGATACATTCTATCTTTGATCACCATGAAACTATGTCAGAATGTTTGTGTTTATGAAGTCTTATGTCTAGTTTGAACTGGGTAACCGGAGTTCAAAAACAAGGTCACGGATTCAAATCATAGAAAACATTGTTAAAACACTGTTGAGGCCATATTTTCTACTTTATCTACCTATATGAAACCTGGTCAGAATGTACTTATTACAGCAAGGTAATTGAATTGGATCAGGTGAGCGATACAGGGCCTTCAGGGCCCTCTTGTTTAATTAAATTATTTGATTGGTTTAAAGTACTTATTGGATAAATATTGACCAATCAAATAAATATTTTATTACACTCTTACCAAACAAAAGAATGAAACCCCTTTAATACAAGTAGCTCATGAGGTTTTTGTATGGCTTCCGTTCCCTAGATCCAGTTAAAAAGCCTACAGAGCAACCATCTGTCACAAAATTTTGTGTCCCTTGGATCTCCGAAAGTCTGTTAGCCAGAGTGATGAATTTTTAAAGGATTGTTAAATAGCATGTGAAGTTTTACACATGGGGTTTTGTGTGTGACTGAACGAGGTAAGAGCAGAGTTACTGCCCTTGACTTAGTTAATTATAGAATTTAATATTGTGTCTCGCATATGTCCGAAAGTATATCAGACAGAGTAATGAAATGGGACAGGAATGTTTAGTAGCATGTGAGTGGATGCACCTTGAGTTTGTGTATGGATATACCCAGTAAGTGAAGAGTTATGGCCCTTGACTTGATTAAATGTAGAATTTTATATTGTGTCACATACCTATAATCAAAACTATCGGACATACAAATGAAACTGTACAGGAATGATAAGCAGCATGTGAATCACATTATTTTTCACACCTGGAATTTGTGTTTGGTTGTATCACATAAGTGAAGAGTTATGACCCTTTACTTTGTGAATATATTGTATACAGATCATACAATTTTGTGTTATGAATATCTTTTTGAGTAAGATGACTACAGCCATGGTTTCATATGAATGTTAACCAGTCTATAAGCTTGTGCACCTGGGGGCAAAGCATCAGCTGCCTACAGCATGTTTAGAGTTTTTGAAGAATTTAATATAATGTCACCCTATCTTGACACATTTTTGGACGCCTTTATAGTCTATATAAGCACAGTACACATGTACACTTTTTGACCCAGCATGATCGTTAATCGAACTTGGTCAATGTTTTGAAGTAACACGTTATGTCGAAGTTTCATGAAGATTGGATAATGAGCTCTGGAGTGTTAACAAGCAAAATGATGTCGATGGTAAAAGGCAGATCACAATAGAGCTATGAGCAAAATGGAATGGCATACGATACATGATACAAGAATCTTTACTTAAGGTTGGGTATGTGATACCAAGGGTGTATAAGCTCAATGGGCTATTTTCCGACATGTACATTGGTTGTTTTGTCAAACAGCTGAACATTGTAAAATGCTAGTAGTACATCTCAGAATCTTTGAAAAGGTAGATCAAGAGAGACACAAGATACAAGAAAAATTATTTCACGTCGGATATACACAAATTACAACACTAGCTCACAGAGCTATTTCCGACAAAATGCAAATCAAATAACATATCAATAATGCAACGCAGAACCTTGATGATAAATGCATTCAAATAAGTTTAATGAGTTAAGTAGTATTATCAAAATAGACACAGAATAATATATTAAATGATTATAAATACATCGATTTTATAAGCATATGAGAAAAAATACAGTTGACTAGAAGAATTGTTCCGTACAAGATTATTCAGACTATGTTCTTATGTCTGATTATAATATTGGAAAACAGTGTTAGCTTAAATCCAAAAATGAAAATTGAATTGATACAAAGCAGATTTAAAAATAAAATAAAAAAGCAGCGCAAAGCACATGGTATTAAAGACATATACGAGGAAAATGTGTCAAATCAAAACGATGCACTTTGGAAAAGTTAAAAATAAATGTAGGATGTTGCACATCCTAAATACGACATAAATAGAGATTATAATGTGCAACGTCAAAGACGCAACAGATCCCTTCAGAAAAAAGCATAATCGACCCTGAAGGGGTCCACTGGTCTTTATATACAGTAAATTCTCTATCCACACAGAACCCGCGCTTTGCTTATTTGCATATTACCAACCAAGTATACATACGTGCTATGAACGTACTTCCGTCTATAACGTAATGTCATACTATGAACGCACATCAGCCACCTACAGCTGACCGTTACAAGGTAATAGGCAAAGGGTTTAGTTACTTCTAAGCATGTAAATAAGACATTTACTAGTTCAACAAGAAATACAACTGATATAATTATATAGCAGGTTATATAAAAAGTTAAGCAGCAATGTAAAACACTTAAGTAGCTTATAAACTATGTACAGTGTTATTTAAAACGACACATGGAACACTTGCATTTTGGCCCTGAACAGGTGTTTATGAGTCTTTTGAACTCTTTAAAATTGTCTACTTGTCTAAATTCATTTAGACGGTTGTTCCACACCTGGGCAGCCTCAAAACGAAATGAGTTCTTTCTTTATGTGGAAGTTCTTACCATAGGAATGTCAACTGTGTTTGGAAATCTGAAACTGTGTAAAGGTGTTAAACTTAAATTTAACAAGAGCACGGACCTAGGTTTATAGGTCCGTGACAAGAGCATGTAAATATTCTGGTGAAATACCATTTAAGCACTGAAAAGTTTCACTGGGAACTGTTTTAATCGTAAGGGTGGACAAATTGCAGCAATTTTATAGATCTTCATAAGATGAGATAAAATCATTATAGACTATTTGAATAGAACTCTTTGAAGTTTTTTTCTTTCTTTTTTATGTCTACAAAATTGCCAAATGACAATACTTAAAATTTGATCTGATAAAATATTTAGAAATAAGAAGTATGTTCTTTTCATAGAGAGTTTGCTTTAAAGTAGTGTTTGAAGAATATTTAGTTGAGTTCCCGTTTTCTGCACAGGTATGATATTTGTGTGTCAAATTTTAACAAGTTATCTAGTTCCATTCCTAGAAGTTTGACTTGTTCATCACATTGTATTGTGTAGCTTGATATTGCTCCATATTTTTCTGGGTTTGCTTGCATTTGATTTGATGAGAATCAATCAAGGAGTTGACTGCTTTCTGTTACTAGTTTTGACTTTGCTACATCTTTATTTTGGTGCCAGTGTCGTAACCAGCATAGTTGTAGAGATGGGTATTGCTGGTAAATAGAAATATATCGTTTATGAAGATGTTGAAGACCAGAGACCAAAGCATGGACCCAGCTTTTCAGTAGACCACATGTTACATCTGTGAGACTATTATACTGGAGTTTGTGAATGATGAGGTCATGCGGAAGACAGTCGAAAGCCTTTGACAATTCTATTAGGTTTGACGTTTCTAATGGCCCCCGACAAGGTTGTGTCCTATCCGTATTATTATTTAATCTATTTTTAGATGACCTAGTCAAGTAATTAAAAAGTTTAGGTGTTGGCATTTCTATTGAATATGAGAAAATAAGTATTCTATTATATGCAGATGACATTGTTCTGTTAGGTTCAAACGAAAATGACTTACAAATACTTTAAAATGCTTAAGCTGATTGGTGTAATATTAATGATATGACTATCAATTGTACTAAGAATAACAAAGTTCCGTTTCGTCCTCAATCTGTACAACGTACTTGTTTCAATTTTATATGTGGCAACAACAAATTAGATATAGTCGACTTGGCATTACCTTGATTATAATATGACTGCTAAAGCTGTTGCTCAAAGTGCTAGCCGGACACTTGGTTTTCTTATTGCTTAATGTAAACGTGGGGATGGTTTGGATGCATTCACAAAAGTATATGACTCAATTGCATTGCCTGTTATAATAAGTCATGGTGCATATATCTGGGTAGTAAAATCGTTTTCATCCATCAAAACTGTTCATAACAGAGCAGTGCGTTTCTTTATGGGGGTCGAAAAATACACTCCTTATCATGCTGTGTCAGGTGAAATGACATGGATACCCCGAATTTTTCGTTAGTGTAAGTCTGTCGAGGGATTTAGTTGTGCAACACAGCTGTATCTCGTTTAATTAAACGAATAGCACTCTGTGCAAACAGCAAAGCAAGTGGATCACATAAATCGTTGTTTTATTATGTAAAGGAGAACATTTTAAGCTTTGGTTTTAGACATATATAGTTATCTAAATAATAAATAATAAATTTACTGTTGTTAGACAGATAGGTGATAAATATATGACATCGTGCTAGTGATTTACATGGTTAAATAAATAGATGTAAAGGTATACGTGGACGGGGCATGAATACGCTATTGCAATGAAACAATTGCAAATATAAAACAAGGCTTACTTTTGAAAATGATTGCAAACTGATAATACTTCTTAAACATAGGTCAGTGTTTAGTAAGTTTATATGTGGAATAGCTCCAATTCGAGTTGAAACCGGGCGATATGAAAATCTTGCATTGAACAATCGTCTTTGCCCCTTTTGTGATAAAGTTGACTCAAAAATTCAATTGTTGATACATTGTAAGCTATACGAAACAATAAGAATGCCATTGTTAGAGGAGGTAAAAATCATCAATCCATTATATAAAAACATGTCTAATATCGATAAGCTGTCTCTCATATTATCAACTAATATATTGTCAAGAATTTGTGCCAAAACCTGCAACACTTTTCTTAATTATAAAATGTTTTATTTATGTAAGTAATGCATTTTAGCTTTTATTTCTAGATTATGTAAAGCTACAATTGAATGCTTATCAGCTCATCTCCGTTCTGACCGCGGTGATAATTGCCTACTTCCATTTCTTATATTATGCATGACAGTACGCGCTATTTTATAGTATTCTCATTCGCCTCTTTAATATGTTTTCATACTATGGTTAGCATTCGTTTCTAGTCTCTTATTGTGTAAATATATATAGTGTTAGTACAATATAGATACATCATCTGTTTGATGTAATATTATTGTGTTGTAATTATAAAGTCTCATACTAAACTCTAAACTCTTACTTTGAGTGGCAATACTTGTTATTGTTATGTTATCATGAAATGTATATATTTTGTATTGACGAGACTTTAATAAACTATAAATCCTTTCAAAACTAATTTGGGCTATTGCGCAATACCAAAAAAAAACATATCCAAAGTGTTCATCATTAATACTTAATTAACACGCATTTGTTGAACCTACAAATAGGTAGAACATACATAAACAATTGACAGACAACAACAGGCTTTCATCGATAATAAAGAATTTAATTAATTATTTATTTTTGCTTATTGTACCTTTTTATACGAAGGGACTATAAGCCACAGACTGTGTTGCATGCGGCACAGGCTGCCTACAGTACGGAACACTTTGAGTGGTTTTCTCTGCATTTTGTTTTCTGCAAAATTACATTTATTTAAGGAACATTTTAGGAAAACAATTAAACCAAGGAAATTTATAAAATATGGTTATTAAGCGAATATTATATTTGATTTGTTTCCTTGCTGTATGGCTAATCATTTGCGTTTGTGGAGCTTTAGAAAAAATAATATACCAGAAACGATGCTACGACAACAGTTTACACGTATTTTACACCCAAACTGCCTTCACCCTGGATGAGTGCATTAGCGAGTGTCAATTACGGACCCGTTGTTTTGGGACCCGCTACAACAACCATTACAAACACTGTTCGTTATTGGACCCTGTGGACCTTGATCGTCTACAGGACCAGTCCCCGGGGTGTTTGTTCACCAATATAAGTCAATGGGAGCACCAGAATCTTGGTTCCTGTGCCGGGCACAACTGCTCAATGTCCGAGGTCTGTGTTCCGGTCAACCCCACTGACCACGAGTGTATGACATCATATTGCGAGGAACCGCCAGTAGTTGCCAACGCCCGGACAATAGTAGGCAAACAACTGCTTGGATCTCGAAACCGTTACATTTGTAACGTGGGATTTACTCGAATAGGAGACCCTGTTGTCACGTGCCAGGATGACGGGCAATGGACAGAAACAGACGTCTACTGCGTTAAACAATGCCGTCGTCCAAAAGCGGATTATTTCAATTCCTATCTCATCGGCACAGACATCGTAAATAATTTCGCTCCGGGGACTACGCTCTACTTCCGATGTAGGGAGGGGTTCCAGTCGGCTGGAACTGAAACCTCGAACACTTGCGACACAAACTCCAGATGGACGAGAGGAGCCATAATTCAGTGTTGCAGTGATGTCAATCACTATTATCAGGGACGGTGTTTTATGCCATTTGGAAATAGTACCGTTAGCTCTATTCAAGGTAAGAGTTTGAGAGTTTGTATTCAGAATACTAGTAATTTAATTCCCTTTGTGCATGTGCAGCAATTTTGGCTTGATACTTCACTTGCGTCCATTAAACGCAAGACATGTATACCGGTATATATCCACGCCTATACAATTATGTCATGGTACAATTACCACTTTGGCGATTGGAGCAATAAACCTTTAATTTTTAAAGGAACTGTATTTTAAAAAATGTGCGTTTTACTGTAAAACCTGTACGTAAAAATCACACATAAATTGCCTACACTTTATGCATAAGTTAGCAGTATTTTTTCGATAGTAAAATCAACGAAACACAGAAAACGAGCGTTCAATTCCATAGTTACAAGTTAAGTAGATGTATTTAATTAACATTGTTTAAGGGCCGATACCGATCCATTCTCGTCATTCAAATCGTTCGGTAATTATCTCCATTTAACTTCATGATATTTTCAAGATTTAACTCTTCCACTTTAGTGAGTATGTTACACTATGATAATTTAATGTACCTTTTGCCAATGTTCTTTTTTTTGCAATTTCTTTGACATTTTCAAGTTTCATTCATGAACGTACGAGAACCTTATGTCGTTGGGGTCCTAAAATCGTCAGTTTTTCAGTTTGGGTTTTTATCTCACGTGAATGCTTTAAAGTTGTCAGTGTTTGAAAGGTAAATGTTTAAACTTCATCAGCGTATCAATACTTCAGTTGTTGATCGAATTCCGCTTGGCACGCTCTGCACCCTCAATGGTCATTTACACCAACATCCTACACGGAGCAGCATACCATCGCCAGAGGGTGCAGATAATTACCTACGGATGTTCTTACACAGATTGTGCGGACCAAAACCTGAGAAAGACAAACAAAAGCATGACCGAATGGACGTAAACGAAAAAAGAAAGAAAATGTGTGAAAAAGGAAAACAAACAAAAATGAAAAAAATCCCGAGACTGAATGAAAAAAATGAATGAGAGAGAAAATAAAAGCTAAAACTAGAACGGCTAAACTTATGAGAGAAAAGCATAAAATAATTCTGTACAGCTCGTACAAAAACGGCCGTATATTGCCCGTCGAAAAAAAAAATATGCAAAAAAATCAATGAAAAATAGCTAAAATAGGTAAAAGAATGGTACACTTTGACTAAAACACAGTTTCAAGTCACGCATTTTCTACTTTCACTTTGTAAACAAGCAATCATTCAGCTTATACATTCAATAACTTTTTTGTTAATGCCTCTATAGAAACATACGCTAAAAAGCTGAGAGAAGCTTACACGTGTGGCCTCCGGGTAGATTTTTGCCTTATAATACCTGGAAATACAGAATTAGAATTACGCGACCATTTGCTATCAAGTATTAATTTATTAGACACCAAATGAACCTTAAAGTCTGCGAAGCTGTGTAGTAGTAGGTCATACTTTAAAAAGATCGAAAATGATATTAATTCAGTTAATTATTAATTTTCGTGTTATAAAATTGCTACAGTTTTTCACAATTCGTTTCCTACTAAATTACTATTCATGAGAACCACAACCTATTCATTGGCACCACAACGTTCAGAAAATCGAGCATAGTGCAGCAAGTATAACAAATAAAGTTTTAAAATTTGTAACGCGGCAACCTTTTGTCAATAAAAAAGCCACACACATGTAAAGAAAATGCTTAAACCTAAGGTACGAGAATAATTCTCACGAAAATCCAGATTTTTACGTTGTCAACACTAACGTCTAGCAAGTTATGCAAGTTCTAGACGATCAGATATTAAATTTTATTCCGAACTTTTATCTTTAGGACAATTCATGGCCATTCCTATGTGGAACTACATTCTCCAATTTTTTTTAAATTTACTCGTATAAACCTCTAAAAATGAAAAATAAGAAATCATACTCACTGTTTACATCCATATTCCGCTCATTGGCACTACAACGGAAGACGCGTTTTCAACACATAACAAAATGTTATGGCTCCAATGATTACCCGTCATGTATATCTTCGGAAGAACAAATGACGAAGATCATAATGGATAACATGCGTACATGTTTTGAATAAAAACAAATGCATTGGAGGTCGAGAAAAGGGGCTTAGAAATGCTGACATCATTATCTTTCAACGAGCGTTCCCATTTGTTCGACTCTTGACTACACAATCTGGCATGATTTTAAAAATATGTTTAAGCTTGATTAAAAACTAAGCTGGTGTTAATAGCAGTTAATAGGCCTACACATGACGATCGCTTTGTTATTAAAAAAAATCGATATGTCTTAAAGTAGTCAAAAACGACGTGATTTGGTCATCGAATTCGTAATGTATAAGGCCTTTATATTATGACTCAAAATAGTGTTACTCTTGTCAACGAATTGTATGAAAAATATATTTTTGGCTGTGAATTTGGAAAGCAAGATATCAACTTTTTCCTTATGTCTTAAAATTGTCCACTAGCGTCAAATTCTGGAATTTCAACGACAACGCTCACAAAGTGATAGTTCTGTTGTGTCTGTCTGTGTAATGTACAATTTCTTACATTTTACAAAACTATCAAAAAATGTTTCATCTTCCAAAACTCGACGTTGCGCGATTGCATCATATTTAAAATAATGGAGTTAATTTCTCGCTCAAAAAGTTTTTTTCTTCATTAAATAGTCTGACTAAAGGTAAAAAGTCGGATAAAAAGTGACCATCGGTAGGTAACGAAGCAGTTTTGATCTTTTCAAATAATATGTCACTGGTCGAATGTGAAAAGTTGTATTTCTATAATCAGATATATATGTACATGTATGTGATCGTGTCTGAACTTGTATCATTGTTCTGCTATTCCAGGAATGCGAAGCCACTGTCAGAGACTTGGCGGACGGCAGGGCAACGTTTACACCAGTTACGGGAAACAAATAGAAGCGACGGGCGTGGCTTATGACCTACTTATCAACGCCTGGCAGAAGCAACAATTCAAATGGTTTTACAACCTCACCAGCAATTGTCTGGTCCCCAATTTCGGGTCCGACCTGGGTCGGTTCACAAACATGGCTTATGACGACATTGTTCACTACGTAAAAGACAACTTTGAGACCTTAGATACGAGGAGAAATGGGTGTTATCAGGCAAGACTTTGGGGGCCTGACCAGGAGCCGGACGGCGGAGATTCCGAGCCATGCATTTTTCTGCGAAAATCTAACGGTTACAAGGGCTATGGAGATACCTCTTGTAACTTTCAGAATTTAAATGTTGGCTTTGTATGCCACTTTCAAATGGATGGGGTTTGATGATGAAGTTGTAAACACATGTTTACACATTTCATTTTGTGAATTTATATGCCATTATTGTGAGGCAAGAAAACAAAAACAAAAACAAACTTTTAGTATAGATGTGTGGAGCATTTAGCTCCTTAAAAAAGGGAAAACCAACTAAGATTGACCATGTCCCTCCTGTCAATAAACATAATACAACACAGGTGATCAAATTTTGCAATATTTATGGGCGTCTTCTTCTATTACACAGTGCCGATTATAGCCCCCGTTTGAGATCAGAGGGCTCACGACACGAAAAGCGAAAAAGTCGGATCACTATCCTAAATTATTTAGAATTTTCTTTATTGTCTGAAAGAAGTCGTATACGTTCTTAACAGAGTCCTACGGATTGGGTCGGTCGAGTACTCCCGTCAGTTTGGTGCGTCCCGTAAAATTCACGAAACTCGATTTGCGTAGTCGGATTACAATCAAGGCTCTGTCGTGACAGATTCTACTGTATCGGTTAAAATCGTAACAACGTCCTGTGTTATGTAGACGGTGTCTTGACTTGGTTGTCTTTTAACCATGCAAAGTTATACATCGGATCAGAATCGGACTGAGAACGGGAGTATCGGTACGAATTCGATTGGAAACGCCTGAATCGGGACGTTTGCTGAACAATATCTGAGTGTTGTCGTGATTAAATAAATGTTTTTACAAATTTTCGAGCTACACGTCACAAGGTCTTGTTCGGAGTTTTGTCAACTTTTAATCGGGAATGGTCCTATCAAGGACGGCAGTAACAATCGTGAATGTGTGACAGAGGCATCATTAGACAAAGGCATTCTTAATTTCTTTGGTGAAACATTTAAATAAATTTCAGTTTCAAAACGGTACTTAAATACTTAAGGTATTTATAACGTCTGTATTACCATTGTTAACGTTTTCATAACATGACTTTAAATACATAAAGCACTCTATTTTTGGTCGTCGGACATGCATTTGCGTATAGATTTTATTTGGTATTTGAAGTAAATGAAATCTCAGGAGGTAATACTGAAAAAATCATGGTGATATCACATTGCGTTTAAGCTGTGTTTGTTTACAAGTGAGTCCATATATTGCGCATTTATTTGACGTCGTTATTACGAAAGTACATCATTGAAATGACGTGTATCATTGACATAATCAATGTTACAACTAGCTTAAACTATACTGGATGATTACCTAAATCGGAACAGTACCTAAATATGGAACACTCATTATAAAAGAGTTTTTCCGATCGCGATCAGTTTAATTACGATCATAATCAATAAAGACGCTTGACTTAGATACAAGTTCCAAAGAACACGATTCTCTGGTAAGTACGGTAGTTCAAATACTGCTACCATTCAAAGTTCTTTGTGTTCAAATGTCAATACATGGCATGCGGGGGAATGACTTCATGCTTGCCACAATCACAGCATACTGGTACAGCCTGTATTTGTTTTACTTAAATCATCAAATTTTACTGACAAAAATGACAAACACCAAGCTGGAAATAACTTAAATTATTATTTACCAAAACAAAACATCTAGCAATAATTTTGAAAGAAAACATAAAAATAAATAACGAATTCATACTGTTCCATATTAAGGTACTCCGAGGACAAAAACGGCTGTCCTCGACTGTCCGTTTAATAACATACTTTTCATACAGATCAGTAGTATCTTAAAAAATGCCATTTATATCAACCAATTGGTCTTGAATTCTAGTATGATGATTGAAAGTTTTGAAGTCGTGGTGCAAGTCTAACTAAAAATATTTCAAAAATAGTGCCGAAAGTGTTCCGATTTAGGTACCAAGTAAGTGTGTGTGCGTGCGTGTGCGTGTGCGTGCGTGCGTGCGTGCGTGTGTGCGTGTGTGCGTGCGTGCGTGCGTGCGTGTGTTTCTGACACGGAATCTTTATGGAATATAAAAAAAGAAAAAAAAAATGATTCACATTTATATTTTTAATCCGCTTGGACGTTTTAAACACAAGTTATGAATGCAGTGAGAACGAAGAGTGTAGTGTTTCGAACTTGGGCTCTGCATTTTGTTTCGATGATAAGAACATGTGATCAAAATTTAATTTATTATTTAAAGCTGCACTCTCACAGATATACCATTTTTACAACTTTTTTTATTTTTTGTCTTGGAAAGAGCAAATTTTTGCGATAATATCTGCAAACCAATGATATCAGATTGTGACAAAAAATCAGATCGTCGATTTTCATAGCTCCGTTCGAAAATTAATGTTTTATGGCTTAAACAGTTACTTACGGTTTAAGAAAAATGCATAAAACATCAATTTTTGAACTTAATTATAATAACCTGCGATCTATTTTCCGTCAGCAGTCTTATATAACTGGTTTTAATGGATTTTTGCAAAAAATGACTAGTTCCAAGACAAAAAAAATTTAAAATAAAAGTTGTTAAACGTTCAATCTGTGAGAGTGCAGCTTTAAAATGGTTAGATGAATGTAGGAACTATGGATTTAATTGCTCAAAGCCTTTATTCTTGCTCTTTGACCTTTGACTTTTACCTAGGGTGAATGGGCTACGGCATGTACGTCTCTTATATGAGTAAAACATGCAACCTTAGTTTCATTTTTGAAAAGGAGTGTAATCAAAATAGAGCGGACACGAAATCTAGGCTGAACCTCTAGACCATTTAAAGAACACCGTTCTAACACTGGTCAAATATTTGGAAGTTCTGAAGCTACAAGATTTGTATGGTTGAAGGTTTGCGACCAGTATTTCATCCAGTACACGAGAGGGTGTCCCCTCGTTCGACTTTAATGGGATAGTCCGAGACTCATATTGCAAGTGTTTTGGACCGGAATTTATGGAAGATGTATCATGTGTATCGTATGTTTTCAGGTGAAAAAGTTTTGAAGACTTCGAAGTGTCTGACTCAAACTAATGTTGACATTGTTCCAAAACAAACACATATTTTGCATTAGAATACGTTTGTGCACCACAGTTAACTCCAGTGTATTTCTTAAGATATAAAGATATATATATGAAAGGCTTTGACTTTGTTGTTTTGTTTCTCTTATATGTAATTCAGGCCATTCGGAACTCCTCGGTCATTTTTATCGAAAACAACCTCGGATGTGTTTGGACGGTTTACATACTCAAAAAGCGGTACGATTAAGTCCGCTGCAAGCGTAGTAATTTTATTTAGCAGTTAAACTTTATGACTACTCTTAGGAATCTTAATTATGTTTGCAATAATACACAACACTCAATCAATTTAAACTTAATAATACAACTCTTAAACACTACATTTTACTTGTTTTTACTTGTTAGCTTGTCCCTAAAGTTTCATTTATTTCGTAAAATACTGCGCACAATAATTCGACATGGTTTAAATGTTATTTGTTTATGATTACTATTTGTCAATAAGTATTATACATATAATATGAAAACGCACCAATATTAAATGATTGGTGGGTCCTAAAAGATGTACAGTGATAAACTATCGTCTCATTAAGTGGTAATACCGTGTTGTCTGCCCCTTTCTTTCAAATTAAACACAGTATCCTTCACAAGAACAATTGTTTTCGATATTTATTCATCCTTTTCGGTAAATTAAAACAATTGTATTGTTAGTGGTTAATCTTATTTAGGCGCAGGGGCGGTGGTTAATCTTATTTAGGAGCAGGGGCGTATCCAGGAATTGACGTTAGAGGTGGCGTAACTTAAGTGCGCAACCTTTTGACATGCTCCCCTTTCTCTGAACCGAAAGTATATGTTACATAAAATGTATAAACTGTTTGCATGGTGGTTTGGGGTTACTCCATTAAGAAAAAAAAACATTTGTATTCGGAAATGATGCATTATGGACGTATTTTATTTTTCTCCTATATTGACATAAAAAGTAAACTTGGACGATTTTAGAGGGGTCGCGCGCCGGGGACGTCACCCTCTTAATACGCTAGTGGGTAGTAAGAGTGCTTCTTTAAATGTAGCTTTATCAGAAAGATAATGTATGCAATTTTTAATATTGTTTCATCAAAACTACTCTTGTTTTAGCTGCATATTAAACATATAAACCGAATGTCACTCGTGCGCATAAGCGCCGATGGCGGAAATGGCTAGAGATGTTGTACTTGGTTGGTATCTTCATCATTATTCTGTAATATGGAATGTCAGGTCAACCGAGAGAAAAAACAACATATTCCAACGGTAAATGATGGCCGATAATTAATAAGGAATTATTAATGTACCTTGGTGGAAACTCAAAACAATTAAGTTCACGAAATTAAAGCGAGATGCATCACTGCCGTGCTGTTCGCATTTTTTTCTTTTTTAAATAATTCATTTTCCTCCATGTTTTTGTTGTTACATTCATATCTATATGGGCGATACGCACAATTATACTTTTCAGGTTATTTTGTCAAATTAGGCCACACCAAATTGATGACATGGTTACCGGATTTTCTGCACAGAGTTTTTTTCCAATTTCCTATACAAACATGTTTTTGCAGTAGTGAATAACATATATTCTGAAAATCTTTTAGAAGGGTGAAACAAGCGGTGCATTTTATGTGATTCCCATGATCAACATACTAAACTATAAGTTTTATTTGACCTCATTTTGCTAGTCAACCAGGATATCTATATAACAATTTGAAAGGAGGCTCTAATTACTTCATTCTATATAGGGTATCACTTATTTAATATTCATTTTTTATTTGTTTGTTGTTGTTGTTTGTTTTTGTTTGTTTGTTTGGTTTTTTATGTTGTTGTGTGTGTTTTTGCTGTTCTTGTTTTTAGGGCTTCGTACTCAGGGTTGACGCCAACCACAAGAACAACTTTGTATGGCCTTATGGAATCAAGCAGCATTTACATTAGATTTTAGCTTTCAACTATTGACTTTTGTTACAAAAGAATGAAAAGAAATTGAATGAAATGCAGTTATTTATTTCAATTTACCACAATTTTTATCGATTGACCGCACGGAAACAATTAAACAAATTAATATTTTATATTTGTCTGAAAATTCACTCGATTTTTTTTTAACAAAATCCAAGACATCAGCTTAGCGTGGCCTTAGTTGTTGCTGGAATCAATAATACAATCATGCAAACCAGGTTTTTATAACAGCTGATACAATTTTAATGTATTTGGGGAAGCGTTCTAGATATTCGTCCATTAGTTTTCCACTGTTAGAGTAAACTATTGGGTGTTTGAAGCTTTACATTACGAAAAAAACAATAACATTATCTACGAATAAAATAAAACTAAGAAAATAAAGTATTCGTAAGAAAAACGAGTTGTGTCAAATCGACTTTGAATTTAAACATGGTCAATAGGCAAATCAGATTAACTTTAATATGGATCTTGGTGGATTGGCTTATTATATGCGTTTTAGGATATTTAGGCAATATAACATATCCCAAACGATGCTACGACAACAGTTTACACGTATTTTACACCCAAACTGCCTTCAGCCTGGATGAGTGCATTCGCGAGTGTCAATTACGGACCCGTTGTTTTGGGACCCGCTACAACAACCATTACAAACATTGTTCGTTATTGGACCCTGTGGACCTTGATCGTCTGCAGGACGAGTCCCCGGGATGTTTGTTCACCAATATAAGTCAATGGGAGCACCAGAATCTTGGTTCCTGTGCCGGGCACAACTGCTCAATGTCCGAGGTCTGTATCCCGGTCAACCCCACTGACCACGAGTGTATGACGTCACATTGCGAGATGCCGCCAGTAGTTGCCAACGCCCGGACATTAGCAGGCACACAACTGCTTGGATCCCGAAACCTCTACATCTGCAACGTTGGATATTCCCGTGTGGGTGACCCTGTTGTCAAGTGCCAGGATGACGGGCAATGGACAAAACCAGACTTCTACTGTATTAAACAATGCCGTCGTCCAAAGGCAGATCATTACAATGCTTATCTCATCGGCGCAGACGTCGTGAATAATTTCGCGCCTGGGACGACACTTTATTTCCGATGTAAGGAAGGGTTCCATTCGGCCGGAACTTTCACCTCGAACACATGTAACGATCAGTTCAACTGGACGCACGGAGACAAAATTCTGTGTTGCCGTGATGACAAGCACTATTATCAGGAACGGTGTTTTTTGCCGTTCGGACAGGGAACAGCCAGCTCTTTTCAGGGTATGAGTTCGAGATGTTGCATTCAGTTCAATTATTTCATTTTAGAAAATACGCAACTTTTATTAACTCCGTATTAAAACGAAGACAAATATTCACCCCTATATGGCTATGTAACCTCACAATTCTCTTTTTAATGTTTGGGAGGGGCTGTCATAAGTTGTATATCTTCTTCCAGTCCAATCCATATATTTAGTATTGTGTATACTATTGCATAAAATTATGTTATCTGAAAATAAAATATGTTTAAACCGATGTAGCTATAATAACATGTATGACACTAAACGTATGTGATCGAGTTTAACGTTCAATTTTCGTTTCGTTGTTTGTTTTCTCAGAAATTAAAAGCCACTGCCAGAGTCTGGGCGGCTGGCAGGGTGACGTTTACAAAGGCTATGCGGAACACATAGAAGCGATGGGAGTGACTTATGACTTGCTAATTAACGTCTGGCAGAAGAAGGACTTCGAGACGTGGAGAAACCTCACAAGCAACTGCCTTGTCCCTAATTTCGGGTCCGACCTGAGCCAGTTCTCTGGCATGTCTTACGGCGATATTGTTCATTACGTAAATGACAACTTTGACTCCTTAGGTGCGGAAGACAATCAATGTTGGTGGGCGAATCTTTGGGGGCCTGGCCTTGAACCTAACGGCGGGGATTCTGAGCCATGCACGTTTCTACTAAAATCTAACGGTTACCAGGGGTTGGGAGATATATCTTGCAATTTTCAGAATCTTAATATTGGCTTTGTTTGCCATTTTCCAATGGATACGGTTAATGAATTACCTTAAAGCTGCACTCTAACTGTTTTGGCAACTTTTTTTGTCTTTGAATGAGCCAATTTTTGCGTAAATATCTGCAAACCACTGATATAAGACTGCTCACAAAAGATCAGATCGCAGATTTTCGTATTTCCGTTCGAAATTTATGTTCTATGGCTAAAAGCGTTACCAACGGTTTAAGAAAATGCATAAATCATCAACTTTTGAACTAACATATGAAAATCTGCGATCTGATTTTTTGTCAACAGTCTTATAGGTTACACACCACCATTGTTATTCCCTATATAATTCAATGTAAAATTATAATTTTTAGACAACATTTAAAGGCATTTCGAGCGAATGCAGGCTATGATAACCACATATATTCTTAAAGTACAAGCTTTAAATTACCTTTTAAGCCAATAAAAAAGGGGGGGTCAAGTTATTCCTAAGAAAAATCACTCCACTTGAAAAACAAACTCTAAAAATTGCACCGTCCGCCATGACAGATCTTCCAAAATGACCTTTCAACTATAGGGCAGCGGTTTATGCTTTAATCTCTACTCTAAATGATAAATCAAGCAAGAATAGATACTTAAGGTATAAAAGTTTCAGGAATAATGATAGTTTTGATTTACAGTGTATTGAGCATGTGAAAACATATCTATCAATCATAAGAACTTTTTTTTTATTGAGAATTTTCCACACAACGGAAGTACATATGACGTAATGGTGACGTCATTCCTATATCACTGGTTTCCATGCACTTTCGCATATATTGGCTCGTTCGAAAACAAATAATCAAAATGTTGTCAAAACGATCAATCTGTGTGTGTGCAGCTTTAAACAGCATGTTTTGTTTTGGAGTCCTTTTAACGTTATTATATAACGATCGGTTATTCCTTTTAATGAAGATCTTGTAACTGACATTAAAGAATTCAGGTTGAATTATCATTTTACTCAAGATGATAACAATACCTGTGTAAATTTTTAACAGACAGACAGACAGACAAACAGACAGACGTTTATTTCAACTTGTACAATGTACATAGTCAACAACACGTACTTTTTTATAATCAATGTCAATGTGTTAATTTTTATGTAGGTTTTTAAATTGCAAGAAATTAATCGAACCTTTATAGTTACTATGTTATGGTTATGTTTTTCATAAATAACATATAATTTAAAACACGCAATATCTAATAATCATGAACGCTACGGCGTATAAGGTTTTAAATAAAGTCATTGAAAGTCCATTTTTACGAATGCCGATTTATTAAAAGCTTCAGAAACAGTAAAGAAAATATGTGAAAGGCCGATTCCAGCCAAGAACATTAATTGTCAGGCGTGATGGACCGGAGCTTCATGTTTTTCTAATACCAAATTAAAAAGTCTAGATCAAAGTGCTGCTCAATTCTCCCAGTACTTAAATATTCAAAGGGTAATTTCACGAGAGAGTTAATCAATCTTTGTTGTAATAAATCATTTTGGTTCATTTGTCACAGCGTTAATTATATTTTGAGATGTTTATACACTTAATACGGGCTCTTATCTCCACATATGCATTTTATTTAGTAACACGTTACCAATAAAACAGCTACTATATGTGAATATAATTGTTCTGTGTATTGTTCTCATTTTTCGTATTATTATAATTATTATTATGATTATTATGATGATTATTATTCTTCTTCTTCTTCTTCTTCTTCTTCTTCTTCTTCTTCTTCTTCTTCTTCTTCTTCTTCTTCTTATTATTATTATTATTATTATTATTCTATTATTATTACCTGAAGAAAATGCAGGGTGGAAAACTCTTAACGGAATCGCATGTTACAATTAAATACTTTTCACCAATCCTGTATTAACAGTTGTCTTCACAGGCGAGTGGTCTAAGCAATTTAAGTGTCGAGGCGGACCGAGTTCAGTTCGAGTTTTCGCCAGAATACTAAAGTCTAATTCTACGAAAAAAAACTACAACATAAATATGGGTGTCTTCCGCATGGATAGCTTCGATGGTAAACAACGTAGCATATGCATTGGGGGTATTCGATGATGAACTTGTAAGGCGTATTTTGTTTTTATTTTTCAAAGTTGGAAAACGTCCGAAAAAACGAAAATTTTAAACATAGTGTTAGTTTAAATCAATTTAGAAATGTGTGATGTTTGTGATTTTATGTCAGTGTGTTTTGCGATATTGTTTCTAAACAAACTATAAGGAAAATCTGAAACATGGTGTTGTTGTTGTTTTCAAAAAGTACGAATTAATAAATTCAAACAGCATATCAAGCAAAACTTACAGACAATAAACTGACAGCAAGCCATGAAAAAATCAGGACAGCTCACCATAAATAGGAACTTTTCCCGGGTACAAACCCAATTCACGTTTTATAAGAGGCGCTCCACTTCAGCGAAGAGGCCTTTGACTAGCTGTATGACTGCAAAATGTTGCAACGACAGTAATGTTTATATTCCATGCAAAACGAACTTCCATTTCCATTTGCAAACCAACGATTAATCAACGATATAAAGATACCGCGCATTAGAGTTGTTTCGGAACGTTACGTGTAAGTGTACGTGTGATTTACTAAATGTGTGTGTGTGTGTGTGTGCGTGTGCGTGCGTGCGTGTGTGTGTGTGTGCGTGCGTGCGTGCGTGCGTGCGTGCGTGCGTGCGTGCGTACGTGCGTACGTGTGTAAGTGTATGTGTGATTTACTAAATGTGTGTTTGTGTGTGTGTGTGCGTGCGTGCGTGCGTGCGTGCGCGTGCGTGTGTAAGTGTACGTGTGATTTACTAATTGTGTGTGTGTGCGTGCGTGCGTGCGTGCGTGCGTGCGTGCGTGCGTGCGTGTGAGTGTTTTGACCTCATACACTATAGTGATTTTATTTATAATGGTAATTATGAATGCAATCATTAACATGCAGCTATATAACTCTTCCACATAAAGTCTTATGAACACAGTTGAGGGGAGGGGGTTAGAGAATGCGGTTATTGCGTTTTCACTTATTCATGGAATTGAACAATTCTGTTTACTGCCAAACTATTTGGAAGTTTAGGAAAAGGAAGTAATTTAAATAACATAAGATATGGCTGACAGTTTGCGTCATGTCGGTCCATTTAGGCCGTTCGAACAAAGCCGGTGTCTTATGTTTAAGAAATAAAAAAAAAACATTTCCTTTTGACAAATAATTGATTTGAAAAAATTGCCGAATACATTTAACATATCTTATCATTTTTATATTGTTTTGAAATTTAGTATAATTCAGCAAAAGCATTATGTATGTATAAGACCACATTTACACTTAAACGCAAAAATCTAACGCATCCAGTTATCAAAACTTGTGTTTTTCAAACATTTCACTAACATGAACAAAATAAGTAAATGTGAAAAATAATTAATATAAGAAAAACATAATTACAGCGAGACTTTGTGCAATATACAAATATACAAAGTATATATATATATATGTATAAACACATGTTAATTATTATTATTATCATTTATTATTATTATTGTTATTATTATTATTATTATTATTATTATTATTATTATTATTATTATTATTATTATCAATATTTATTATTATAATAATAATAATTATTATTATTATTACTATTATTATTATTATTATTATTATTATTATTATTATTATTATTATTATTATTATCAATATTATCAATATTTATTATTATTATTATTATTATTATTATTATTATTATTACTATTATTATTATTATTATTATTATTTATTATTACTATTATTTTTATTTTTATCATGATAATAATAAGCTATACTCATTACTCTCATCCATAATACAAGACAATCAGATTCATTCTTTTCAAATATTTGACTTAAGATTTAAAATTTGAACTTTTTGCTCAAAACTATAACCAGCACAAAGTTTTGTGAACGATTGTTCTGTATTTTTTAAATATCTCCTCTAGTCTGAACAAAATGTTCTCTATAATGTTTCAGTTGTACCTTGTCATTCAAAGCCCTTAATATCAGTTTCACATATTTCTTGGACACAGTTTATGGCCTTGCAGCTAATCACTGAAAGGTTAACTAAGGTCAAGATTGTCGATCAATAGTGATTCTCCAGAACTTATTTGTAGTCTTTTCTTAAGTTGTTACGTTTGTGACTAACCGGCGAAAATCTTATTCTTTTCAATGACATTATTTAAGAAAAGATATATATGTTGTTGTTGTTGTTGTTGTGTGTGTGTGCGTGCGTGCGTGCGTGCGTGCGTGCGTGGGTGCGTGCGTGTGTGTTTGTGTTGAAATGCATTATCATCTTTTACTTATTTGACTTTAATTATAAAAACAAACAAAAACGACAACATACGATTTAGGAACAGATGAAAAACTATTAGCCTTTAAATATAAACTGTTCTTGTTTAATTATTAGCTACGTTACCATAAATTTCCCAGTTTAAAAAGCGCCAAAAGATCGCTAATATGTTTTATCTGTACCTCAATCATGTAAAGCACATCATTGACAAACTTGACATTTCAAAGTCCACTGGTCCTGATGGAATAGGACCAAAGATTTTACGCTATTGTGGCGATTACATAACATCTACAATAGCTTCCATCATCATTAACAGTATAGAAAGCGGTATATTTCCTGACAAATTGAAAGAAGCTTCTGTTGTCCCGATACACAAATCAGGAAATAAGTACGAACCGGGAAATTATCGCCCTATATCCATTCTCAATACTTTATCAAAGATATTTGAACGACATATTGCGTCTCAGTTGCAAATGTTTTTTAAGAGAACGGATATTATACACAAAAATCAGTCGGGTTTCCGTCCAAATCACTCATGTCAGACTGCATTAACCCATCTTATAAATACTTGGTTGAAGGGTATAGACAGTGGTGATTATGTAGGGGCCATTTATCTCGATCTCCGAAAAGCATTTGACTTAGTTGACCATGAAATACTCTTACACAAACTTAAACTTTATCACTTCACAGAAAGGTCTGTGAAGTTATTTAGGTCCTATCTGACTAACAGGATGCAATTTGTGAAAGGGAACAACATAAATTCAGAGAAAATGAAAACTATGTCGGGTGTCCCTCAAGGATCAATACTCGGTCCCTTACTTTTTCTAATATACATCAATGATATGCCTTTAATTTCTTCCAATTCATGTATTGACTTATATGCAGATGATTCCATGTTATACAAAATAGGTCCAAGTATATTGAGCATTCAATCAGATCTACAAAAAAGTCTTAATAGTGTGAACTGTTGGTGTAAGACAAATAATATGTCAATCCATCCATCAAAAACCAAATGTATGATTCTATGTACTAATTATAAGGCAAAACATGCATTGCAACTTGAACTATCAACAGATGGATTGTCAGTAGAAAACGTGAAATGTCAAAAGGTCCTCGGGGTGCATGTTGATCAGACATTGTCATGGCATACACATGTTAAGACTGTAGTGAATAAGCTTAATTCAAAATTGGCACTTCTAACAAGAATAGCATATTATTTAACAGACGAGATGGAATCATTGTATTATAATGCATATATCATGTCAAACATGGAGTACTGCTGTAGTGTCTGGGGACTTACACATTCCTCAGATACCACAAAAATCACTAATATTCAGAAAAGAGCGATTAAGCTAATAATGAAGTCGGGCACTAGCCACTGTGGAAACATGTTCAAACAGTCTGGGTTGCTATCTTTTGAAGACAGGTGCTATTATCATCTTTCATTACTTGTTTTCAAAAGCATGAAATGTTTGACTCCTTCGTACTTCACAGAATTGTTAACATTTGCCTAAAATGAGCACTATAACTTGCGTTCTTCAGAAAACAAGGATCTTTTTGTTGTAAAACCTAGAACAAACTATATCAAAAATACATTTGCCTATAAAGCAATGAAAATTTAGAATTATCTTCCTACATACATTAAATGTCAAGATAAGCTACCAGCCTTTAAACATGCATTAAAAGGCTACTTATTGGCAGAATAATTTTATCACATGAACAAAAAATCTTGACACTTTATTTAATTCACCTTATAATAAATAGTTCATTGTTAACATGAATTGTGTTAATGTACGTATATGACATTCTTGCAACAACTTGTACTGGATACTACCAAATATGTAAATATATTGATTGAATGTGGTTTTACTGAATATATCTACATTATTTACAGTATGAAATTATTGTAATTTATAATCATCATATTAAACTGAGTTGTGTTTGTCGATGAAATGTATGATAGTGATAGTGTGATTGTATGTTTTGTATGTTGCTTAATATGTAACTTAGTACATGTGTTTTTGTAATACTTTTTGTGTGAAGGCCATGCTGGAAATAAGTAGTATGTCTGTAATGATTGTACACTTAGTATGTAACCTTCGTTAAATAAAGTTGTTATTATTATTTATTTATTTTTTATCATTATAGTCAAATGATTTAAACACGATAATTATTAAATTAAAATAATAATAATAATTTTGCATACACCTATATTGTGAGCCTTTAAACCACGGCTTCATATTTGGGTGAGATATTTTTTTCCGTTTGTGTCTTCTTTTCGACAAACAAATAAAAAACAGAGTTTTCAATAACACATACAGATTTATCCGTAATAATATCATCATCAATTTTTAGGTTCAAAAGCAATCCGAACAAAATGTACAACAATCAAACATAATATGCATAATATGCATATCCATAGTGCTCACTCAATTAGAATACTTTAATATTTAAAAAGAAAAAAAACACATATTAATTATGTATAACGCATTCTCATTACTCATAATTTAAATCCCGGAGTTAAAATTTAATTTTAATTTCTTTGCCATCCTATTATTTACGACATCCTAGTATGCACAAATTTATAGGGTTAATTAACACTAAAAATGAAGGAACATTGAAGAATTTGAGTGTATTTGTTTACAAAGCTTTTCACATTATGTCAAATAGACATTTTGTAACAGTCTAGTATTATAGCCATTGTCATAAAATGTATTAGTTAATATGTTACCGCACGATTACATATTATTTGTATTTGTCACCATTGTGCACTTTATGCTTCATGGGTCTACGACCTTCTGGTTTATTATGAATTAAACTTGAAACTTGAAACTTTTGTTCAAAACTTGTGTGAGTAAAGGCACACGGCGTGTCGGGGGGCACTATGTAACTTTCGTCATATTCCTAGAACCCGGAAATGGAAAGCATCTTCCGGAAGCGGAACCTAACATGTGCAAAATACCGAAAACATATTATGTGGTTTTAGGCCCCATGTTGAACGGAGGTTTTGAAAAATTTGTTACAACAAATCAGCTGCCTTTCGGATTATTTTTGAAACTATTACTGCTATTATGTGTGCGAAAGCTGAATCCCATCTTTCTAATGGAATTGAAGGCTCTACTGCAGCAAATATAGCGTCAGGTTATAAAACAACAACAACAACATTTTACTAGCTTTGTATAAGAAAATAGAGCATAATACGATTAATTTTCAGCCAAAACGGCACGTCATGTCCCAGATTCCCGCTTTCCACATTTGTAAACAACCAATTCCTCGAAGGGTTTTGTCCGCTACATACAAACAAAACACACACACAAACAAACGAAAGCAGCTTAATTTAAGACACTAGAGCCGAAAGAGCGCACTAGTTCATCAGCAATATCTAATTAAATCTACCTGAGAGGTAAAAATATTTCCGAAAACTAGGTATTTTTTTCGCACTTTCACCGCAATCTAAGGTTCCGAACTCAAAACTTTACTTAAACGAACACAGACTCATTTTACGCCTACGCCCCTGTAAGTTCTCGGTATAGCTGGTTGGTACGTTTATGGCATCTGCTAAAGTTTGTTTACAGCATGTCATATGTAACAAAATGTATCTTTGTCATGTTAGAATGGAAAATCCTTCCAATTTCACAACTCTTACTAGTGTACTCCCCGCAATAATAAAAAGTTCGTCAATCTGGGAAGCGGTCTCCAGGAAATGAGCTCGACATAGCTATTGCTTAACACCAAAATAACTGATGTAACGTTAATTTGTAAGTACCAAACATCGAACTTGCTTATATTGGTCGCGTATATTTAAACTCAAATATTAGGAATGACAAGTTCATTACACCGTACATAGGTATTTTATCAGTTCTTTGCTTCCAGTACCAAGAATACCGCACGGACAAGGAAGCATAACTCTCCGTTAGCAAAGCGAATGTTGACAAATAAAGAGAGACCCTTTTCTTGGATTTGGTGAAATTGATTTCAGGTAAATCTTACCATTTAAGTAAGAAAATGTTATTTTTTATTATAATCTAATTACTAGTATTTACTTAATTCATGAAGTTAAATCTAAATTTGTATAGTGCGCAATATTCCGATTGTGTCTAAAATAGGAAAACGAAAATAGCAAGCAAAAGTTTAAGATTTCTTTGATTGCTTGGCAGATTTATTTATTTTATACTGTTTTCTTTGACTACTTATTTTAAACTATTTCAGAGGTCATGTCTTTGCTTGTTGCTAGCATCGACTTTGGGACAACATATTCGGGCTGGGGATTTTCGTTCAGACATGAATTCGAAAGTGACCCTACAAAAGTATCTGCGAAAAACTGGTCAGGCGGACAACTCGTTTCACAGAAAGGCTAGATCAGAAATTTTATTATAACATTAAATTTACTGATATTATAGCCGACATCACAGATGTTTTATGTATTAAAGCTACACTCTCACAGAATGAACGTGTTGACAGCTTTTTTTGTCTTGGAACGAGCCAAATTTTGCGAAAATCCGTGGAAACAAGTTATGTAATACCGCTGAAAAAAATTAGATCGCAGATTTTTATCTAAAAGTTCAAAAATTGATGTTAAAGCATTTTTCTTAAACCGTTAGTAACGGTTTAAGTCATGAAACATTAATTTTCGAACGGAAATATGAAAATCAACGATCTGATTTTTTGTCAACAATCTAATATCATTGGTTTGCAGAAATGTATGTAAAAATGCCTTTTCTGTTTGTATAAAGGATACACTTATTTTCCGAATTTTGAATGAAAAATCCTGCATTAGACTATTCGCGTGACTACAAATCAGTATAATTTGCAATCTTGAATCAGGACCTACATGCGTGTTGATTTGTCCTGATGGGAAAACGTTGGACGAGTTTGGCTACAAAGCAGAGAACAAGTATGCTGAAATGGCTCTGGACAAGGGTCACAAGCAGTGGTACTACTTTAGAAGATTTAAGATGAAGTTGTTTAAACAAGGGGTAAGAGTGCATCAGTTCTTTGATTATTAATGTGTGTATGTCTGCCCGTGACGTGTTATCTGTGGCTCTCAGAAGAAGAAAAAAGTAATCGGATTCTAGAGTGATTCAAATCAGGTTTCTTTATAACTGATCTAAAGCTTGACATATTTATAAAATGTGTTGTTGTATACAATGGCTCTTCACATATCTTAATATATTTTCAAGGGAGTTGGACGGAAACTCATGCTTGAGGACGAAACCGGACAGAAAAGTCTTCCAGCTAAAATTGTATTTTCGGGGGCAATTAGGTATTTGAAGAACGATTTGATTAAAGAATCCGAGAAAAGAATAACAGGAGGTGGAATCACCGATGCTGACATAAACTGGGTGCTTACAGTTCCTGCAATCTGGAATGATGCAGCCAAACAGTTCATGCGAGAGGCAGCTGAAGAAGTATTTTAACTTTTCAAGTATTTCTGTACTTACTGAGTTATAAGAGCGGTAGCGTGTTTGATTTATAAATATCTTGCATAAAAAGATATACGTTTGTCAGCTCAATTTCAGTGACTTTAATTTTATCACAGGCAGGAATTGCAGGCGACAAACTGACGATAGCACTTGAGCCTGAAGCAGCATCAGTGTTTTGTAGACATTTGCCTTTGGACACGACCGCTAGCGCAATCACATCTTTGGCCTCTTTCAAGGCGGGGACCAAGTATTTAGTGCTCGACGCGGGAGGTACATATACTGTTTATATGTAATGTCTGATAGGAAATTGATGTAATGTGTAGTTCATGTTTTTCTCCTCGTAGTCATAACCGTATAGGCGCCGTATAATATATCCCGGCGAAGGCTTTAATACAGGGCTCAAACATCTAGTTTAACATGTCTTAAATAAAAATAAAATACTTCATTGAAAAAAAATATCTTTGTGCACTATCGTTAAGTTGTTTCAACAACTAAACGTTACATATTTGCACTGGTAAAACGTGTACTTTAATTAATCAGGGGGAACTGTAGACATAACGGTCCACGAGGTTGGTGGAAGTGGTGAGTTAAAGGAACTGTACAAGGCCAGCGGAGGAGCATGGGGCGGAACAAAGGTGGACGATGCATATGAAAAGTTCTTAGTTGAAATAACAGGTACTGTACAAGTTCGAATATTAAGAAATAATTTCATTTTGCTACCTTTTGAACGGAGAAATAATCTGAACTGACCTGTAGGTTCAATTAGTTTGTTTGGTATAAAATATGTGTGATTAATAACACCATACCCAAATTATAAAAAGGTCCGAAATATTCCAACACAAAGATAATGAAACTTTAAAAAAATTAAGAAGAGTAATGTCACATCATTTGGATATACTCTATGAATAATTATTATCTGAAACAATTTTAAGACATCCTTTTTAATAAACACAAGTGTGTCTATTATTTTAATCATGCATTTTACTATAGGACCTGGTGTAATGGGCACTTTCAAGGAAAATCACATGGACGACTATATTGACCTGTTGCGCGACTTTGAAATCAAGAAGAGAGATATATCTACGAAAAAGAGTGGCGGAAAAGTTATTCTTCGCATGCCGGTGGCATTGGTTAAAACCGTCAAGGAGGTCACTGGAAAAACAATGAAGGAAACCATTGTTGGGTCAGTGTACGGAGAGCGCATCAAGCATCATGGGGACAAAATCCAAGTTGACGCCGAAATAGTCATTGAGCTGTTTGACGAACCAGTTACCAGCATTCTAAACCACGTGTCCACTCTTTTAAACAGATCTGCTGTGCGTGGCTGCAACAAGATTGTCATGGTTGGTGGATTTTCAGAATCGCCAATATTGCAGGAACGAGTCCAGAAACGTTTTTCTGGAATGTCTGTCATCGTACCGAACGAAGCAGGGCTCGCTGTGTTGAAAGGCGCGGTGATATTCGGACACAGTCCGACTACTATCGCTGAAAGGGTTTGTAAGTTAACGTATGGGTATAGCACGACCCATCTTTACTCTGAGACATGTTCGCACCCAACAGGAAGACGTGAAACAGACAAGAATGGAGATATGAGATGCTACGATATATTTAAAATACGGGCAAGGGCAGGCGAAAAAGTAAAATTATCACAAGAGGGTCCAGAATCAGCAGCTACACCTGTTTCGGCATCTCAAAAGGCCGTTGGATTTGAAATCTACGCTAGCAGAAATCCTAATCCAAGTCATACGACTGAAAAGGGATGTTCAAAGATAGGCAAACTAAGAATACCAATCGACGACACTTTACTTGGAAAAGCTCGCGAATTTGGCGTTCGTTTCATATTTGGTGGAACTGAGATTGAGGTGAAAGTGGAAGACAAAGCAGATAAGCGAGTATTTCGAAAAAGAGTGGACTTCCTTGGATAACAATGTAAATGGTTTGCATGCTCACTGCCAAAATTTTGATACGTTTTATAGACGTTTTCAATAAATTCTACTGAACATAATGACATGCCGAAAGCATGCATTAGGATTGGAATTGACTTGAATCATGTTGGATGTGCAATATGCAGATAAACGGATTTCAAGACTTATATATATGTTTTTATTTGATTTTGTTGAGTGAATATCATTTTAATTTTATGAAACATGTGATAGTTAATTATTCGTCTTTGTAGTCGCGATTATTTTTTTTTTTATTTTTTTATATGTTTACATTGTGTACATACTTGTTGACATGTATTGAAGAAATTCATTTTTCAATACCCCATTAATAACTGAATATTGACCAGATTGCATCACGTTGCCGCCGATAAAACAAAAAGCGAGAACACAACTTTTTTACGTATTGGTGTATTGTCTGCCTCAGACCAATAGAACTTTCTATTAAAATGCATTCATTAAATGCATTCATATTGCTCATGCAGATTAGTAGTGGTATACGCATACTGTGTTATAATTTGTTATATTCCAGTTGATAAATAAATATACCTTTTGAAATGTCTACGTACGAAAGTCCTCTTTTTCACCGATATTCCCAAATAAACAATGTAGCTCTATCTAAATTGCCTCGTAAATTTATTCGTAAGTTGAATCCAAATATTTCCTATCAACATGGATTTCATAAAACAATAACTTAAATGGTTCATGATTTAAAATTAATGTATGTCTTTCTATTCAAGCGTATATTTAAAATTGTGATGCTAATACCATAACAAGGTATCCAATTTCTAAATGTAAGAGGTAAAATATCAGAACAACAACATCAACAAAAATAAGCACATTGTTGACAGATATGATACATTTCATATAGATGGATATCAAGTACCTTTTCGTCGCGACCGTTTATTCAATGGCGGTGGAGGTTTGGCAGTATATGTAAAACAAAACGTAAATTGCATACGACGATTAGATTTAGAAGGAGATGATATAGAAATAATTTGGTTAGAAATTATGCCAACAAAATGTAAATCTTTTTTAATTGGTTCACTTTACAGGCATCCAGAATCTAAAGTTGCATGGAAAGAAATATTTGACACTCATATAGAAAATGTTCAACTTGAAGAAAAAGAAATAATAATTTTAGGCGATATAAATCGAGATTTATTAAATTCCAAAATAAATGATGAATGGTCTAGCTATATTTTATCACTAGGATTAAAACAGTTAATTAAGCAGCCGACGCGTGAATGTTCAACTTCAAAAACTTTAATAGACCACATTTATACTAATTGTGATCAAAATATATGTAATGTAAGCGTGCCCAAAATAGGAATTAGCGATCATTATCCGATCCTATGTACAAGAAAGTTAAATTATAAAGAAAAAATCAATTCACATAATTTTATAAAATACAGATCATTTAGGTCATTTTCAGAGGAGTCATTTTTATCAGATCTTATCAGAATCCCCTGGGGTAATCTAAACAACACTGATACTAATGAAGTACTTCACACTTGGGTATCTAATTTTTCAAGTGTTGTAGATAATCACGTCCCAATTAGAATTTACAGAGTTAAACACATAAAACAACCAGATTGGTTTACACCTGATATTTTAGATGAAATTAAAAAACGTGATAAATTTAAGGCTAAAAATGATATGGATAACTACAGAGTTTCAAGAAATAAAATTTGTACATTGATAGATAATTCTAAAAAAGAATCTTATAAAAGAAAAATTGAGGAAGGAAAATCAGACCCTAAAACAGTTTGGAAAATATTTAAAGAACATGGTGCGTCTACAAAAAAGACAAACAACTGTAATTTAATAAAAAACATTCATAAAGATGGAATAGATATTACTGATAACCAAGATATTGCAAATAATTTTAATAACTTTTTTGTAAACGTAGCAGCTAACTTAAAAGAACCTATTCCAACTTCAAATTTTAATAAAGTAAATGATTTTGTAAAAACAAAAGTTCCTGATCATATATATTTTCACATTCCTCTGATTACGGAATCCCAAACGCGTAAAATGTTAAATAATTTAGATGTATCCAAAGCTACAGGACTTGACCAAATAGGGCCAACACTTTTAAAATTATCAGCCGATGTTATATCAAATAGTCTTACGTATGTTATAAATTGTAGTATAAAACAAGGTGTTTTCCCAGATGAATGGAAATGCGCCAAAGTTAATCCTTTATTTAAAAAAGGTTCATCAAATGATGTAAATAACTATAGGCCAATATCAATTTTACCTACTCTTTCAAAATTGATTGAAAAACATGTGCATGATTCATTTGTTAATTACCTTAATCATTATAAATTATTATGTAAATCCCAAAGTGGATTTAGAAAAAAACATAGCTGCGAAACCGCATTAGTATGTATGATAGATAAATGGTTAACAGCTTTAAATGATGGAGAATTTGTAGGCGTTGTTATGTTAGATTTTTCTAAAGCATTCGATTTATGTTCCCACGAAATACTATTAAAAAAATACAAATTTACAAATGTGGAGATGATACTATTAAATGGTTCAAGTCTTATCTTACAAATAGAACTCAAGCGGTGAACTTAAACGGTGTTCTCTCTGATAAGCAAATTACGACATGCGGGGTCCCGCAAGGGTCTATTCTAGGGCCTCTTTTATTTATTTTATTCATAAATGACTTGCCTATGTATGTACAGGAAAATGTTTCAAACGTTGATATGTATGCAGATGATACTACAATATATGACACAAATAAATCTAAATTTGAAGTTGAAATGAATTTACAAGCTGCTTTGAATAACGTCAGTACATGGTGTCTAAACAATGGTATGGTATTAAATGCTTCAAAAACAAAAGTAATATTGATAACGACACCCCAGAAGCGGACAAAATTAGTTAATCAACCTCTAAATTTGAAATATAAAGACTTAAATCTGGAAATCACAACAGGTGATAAAATTCTTGGCATATATATAAATGAAAACCTTAAATGGGATACGCATATAAAATTTCTTAGGAAGAAAATATCTAGTAATTTGTGGCTATTATCAAGAATTAAAGTATTTATTCCTGTTAATTATAGGATAATGTTTTACAAAGCCTATGTCCAACCACATCTTGACTATTGTAGTATCATTTGGGGTAGTACAAAACAATCAAATATCCAGGTTTTAGTGCGATTACAACGAAGAGCATGTCGTATCATTCTAGGTGAACAATATACCACTTTAAGCGAGGCTTTGAATATAATTAATTCTCTTAATATTGAACAGAGGGTTTCACTTCATAAAGCCAAATTTATGTACAGGGTATCGCAAAATGCAGTCCCGTCATATATTCAAAATATGTTCAATTACAATGTCAGGCGTCCAAATCATTTACGTTCTTCAAATAAATCGGATTTTTTAATACCCAAACCAAATATAGAACTTTTTAAAGGGAGTATGTCGTACTCTGGGGTAAAAGTATGGAATAACATTCCAAATGAAATAAGACAGAGCGAAAGTATTAAAAGTTTTACAGTAAATTAAGTGGATAAATTCGAATCAACAGTCATAAAGCTAAAATTGTAAATATGGCCATATGTAAGTCTGTAAGTTAAACCTCTGCCACCATATGTATGTATTATGTTGTTGTGTAACATTGTTATCATGTTGATCATGTTTATGAATAATGCTAACTTTGAATTTGTTATGCTGATTGTTATATTGCTATATAATTATGTATTTGTATGTATGTAAATATTGCTTTAGAGGGCCCCAAGGAAGATTAGTTTACACTAATTGGGTTACCCTCTGTAAATAAAGACTTTCATTCATTCATTCATTTCTTTGAAGGACTGCAGTTTAAATCTATGTTAATTCCAAAAACATTCTAACATGACGAATCACGGCATTCCTTTATCTCATGGCACATGTGCAAGAAAATGGATGGTACTTTTAACACTTTTATAATCAAGCAATACTTTTGTATTATGACTGTACACACTTTACATCAAAATTTGTGTACCGAAACTGGGCTGACTGTATTTAACTATTGAACTACATGGTCCCCAAACATTACTTGATTAACAGCTTCCTCTCAGCCCGTATCCAGCGTGTCGGCCTTGACGGCTTTTGATTTGCCTCAGCACCAGTTACATAAGATTGCATTTAGTGCTGACTTTGATGACTTCACACTTTTCCGGATGGAACGACATCTCCCAGTCACGCTCCAAGGCCTGGAGGTTGTCAAGATATTCTTGTAGTTAATAAGCGTCTTCTTGATTCCTAATAGTCTTGTAGAGCAAATAGTCATCAGCAAACAGTCTAACAGTTGACTTCGGTCGGGTAGGGATATCATTGATGTATGGGAGGAAAAGTAGCTGGGGAACACCTGATGCAACTGGTGCCAAGGACGACACGCTGGGTACGGGCTGACAGGAAGCTGTTTATCAAGTTATGTGTGGGGACCACGGGCACTATTGTGGTCAAGCTTCTGTAGTAGTCATTGATGTGGTACTTTATCGAAGGTTTTGGTAAAGTCAGGTAGAATTGCATCGAATTGTGAGTTGTGGAGAGATCGTTTATTGGTTAGATAAGTGGAGTTTTACAGGATCGACTGCGGCGAAAACAATGTTGATTGTATGTAAGGATGTATAGAAAGCACCCAAATGTAAAATAACTTTACTAAACCCGATGTGTTCAAGGACTTTGCAGAACATAGCAGTGAGTGAAATCGGACGGCAGTTGGATGATGTTCAGCGAAGTCCATTCTTGAATACTGGTGATACTATGGTTGACTTCCAGTCGAAAGGGTTTTGCCCTTTGTTAAGGGAAACTTGGATGAGTGATGTAAGGCCAGGAGACAATTCTTTTGCAACTAGTTTTAGAAGGGCGCGCGGGAATTTTGTAGGGTCCTCCTCCTTTATTTGGTTTTAGGAGTTTTTGTACTGTTACGTTGATGGGATTCGTGGAAGATGTGGGGCCTGCTTCGAGAGAAGGGCGGTTTGATAGCTCTACATCAGTGAACACCGAAGGGAACTGGTTACTGAGGAGGTCAGCTTTCTGTTGTGCATCGTAGAATGTAAGACCATCTTTCTTTATTTATGAAACACACAGGTTGTATTTATTCTTGACATGATGTAGCCCCAGAAAACTTCTGTGTTTATGTTGTCATCCGACAAAACCCCCCACATTTACATGGCTGTTATGGGCGGTTCTTCATACATGTCGGTCTTGACCAATCGTTCTCTGGTATTTGAATTATCAGTGCTAGAGCCAGACCTCTTTGCACGACGGAACCAGCGTTTTTGTAGGCTTGTTAGGCACCGAACATCTCTTGAGACCCAAAGCTGGCTAATCATTTGGGGCTCTGTCTTGTAGAGACATCGCCATTGATGATTTGCTGACAGACCTCTTCGAAGATGTTCTAGATTATGTCAATATTACAGGTTGGAATAATTGCCTTGGTGATGGTATCTGAAAGAGCTCTGTATTTCTGTATAATTTTGGCTGTGTCCGTCTTACCCACATGTATAATAAACGAGCTGGCTGTTTCATTCTGGTTGCACACATATGATTGTCAACGAATATTTCGTAGTGATCGCTGATGCCTCGTATTCCTGTACATCCGTTTATGAGTTATGGGCGGTTTGTAAAGAACACATCAAGGGTGTTAGATCCTCGTGTCAACGTCCTGCGAGAGGCCTAATTTTGGCTCAAGGGGAAGATACTGATTAATTGTTTTCCTTTATTGGTGACCACTGAGGGAGTTACTGGCCCAGTCAATGTCTGGTAGGTTAAGATCCTCTGATATCCAGATTGAGATCGTAGACTGATTTTGAACAAGACAGTTGCAATGCCTTTATAGAGTTCGTCGACCGCTATGCTGAGCCAATGATAAGTTGCTCTTTATTGATGCATTAAATTTAATGTTCTATTGTTTTCGGAGTAATTGACAACCTGGTTTCACTATGTATGGAAATAATAACAACACATGTTTGCATTGAAATAAGGGCATTCATTTATTCTAGAATGCCGTATTTTAAGTTATTTTTCCATATCTGGCCAGCTAATAAACCGCCCATGAAAACAATGAAAGAACAAATATAAAAACAAAAGGAATAAGAACTTATATAATCAGTGTGGTGAGCCATTGTCTTACACTGTAGGAGAGGAGGAGAGGAGAAGGTGGTTTTCAATTTTTGTTCGCGTGGTTCCGCTTTGTATCTTAACGAACAGTTATGGAATAAGAGTGCCTTGATTGGCTGAAATTAGACACGTGGTTTAAAGATAAAAAATAAGCATAAAAGATACTATAAACAAGACAGATGACTAGACAATGATGCAATAAAAAGGAAATGGACAAGACCAGCTGGCTCCACCAGAGTGGTGTAAATACGCCACTCAAATAAAGATAAAAAAGATCATTTATATGCATGCAACATTGATGAAAGACATTACTATCCGGCTGGCTCGACCAGACCGGGAGCAGCAACTCTACGAGAATGGAGGGATAACTCCCGAAGACATAAATACACTAGCAACACATCAGCTGGCTCTACCAGACTGTAAAATGAGGCAGTTAAGAATATAATGTTATTTATAAGGTAATTTCATATTGGCCTAGTTATTTGTCTGAGGTTAGCTGTATTTGTCTGAGCCCGAAAGGGCGAAGGCAAATACAGCTGACCGAGGACAAATAACTGGGCCAACGTGAAATCACCTAATTAATAAGTATTTTATTAATTAACTATTACCATTTTGGTTGAAAACATTCTTATAACTTACCTTTAGTTCACATTGAAGCCGTATTTATCCCTTATTAATTAATGGTGTCTCCTTTTCTTGACTTGACTTTGCTGATTTTGACATGCATCCTTTTAGTGACATTGCACATACTTATGATCAAAGCACTGTACATTGTAAGGAAGCATGTATTTTCGTCTTAATTTTGTAAATCGTTTGCCAACACGTCAAATGTTTCAGGAATGACGTCACCATTACGTCATATGTACTTCCGGTGTGTGGAAAATTCTCAATAAAATAAAAATGTTCTTATGATTGATAGACATGTTTTCACATGCTCAATACACTGTAAATCAAAACTATCATTATTCCTGAAACTTTTATACCTTAAGTATCTATTCTTGCTTGATTTATCATTTAGAGTAGAGATTAAAGCATAAACCGCTGCCCTATAGTTAAAAGGTCATTTTGGAAGATCTGTCATGGCGGACGGTGCAATTTTTAGAGTTTGTTTTTCAAGTGGAGTGATTTTTTCTTAGGAATAACTTGACCCCCCCCCCTTTTTATTGGCTTAAAAGGTAATTTAAAGCTTGTACTTTAAGAATATATGTGGTTATCATAGCCTGCATTCGCTCGAAATGCCTTTAAATGTTGTCTAAAAATTATAATTGTACATTGAATTATATTGGGAATAACAATGGTGGTGTGTAACCTACCTTCGCCGTCCATTTTGTCGGCGTACAAAATCATAATAGTTGTAAAATCCACCAACGGTTAAATACAACTGTTAATTATCAAACCGTACAAAGTGGTTCAATCGTTCAATAGGTTCATGTATGCCAAATAGGTTTATACGAAGCACAAAATATTCAAAACAGTCGGAAACGGAAAACAAAATGGCTACCTTTAAAATTAATTTCCAGCGTATTTCTCATATTAGGCGAGTTTCGACAGCCAATGAAACTGGCTCATTTCTCAAATCCTATATTAGGCGAGTTTTTTAGCCAATCAAAGCGGAGTAAACTCATATTAGGCGAGTTTTGTCGATATTGGCCGAGTTTGGTCGATATAGAGCGAGTTCTGGCATATATTGTCTTCAATTGTCTTGTATTGATACGGTAATTGTCTTTGTATCTCGTCAAATACGTAAAAGCTGATTAATAAACACTGTTTCTCATAAGTCATATGTTATGTGAAGGTAAATGTATGATATGTACAGAGACAGGCCATCTGCTGGCTCTACCAGACAGATACATAAAAATACATACAAAAATGGCTGTAATAATGTTTTTGACAAATGTTGGTAGGTTTAGGGTAAAAACAAAACAAAACAACAACAACCCTATTCCCTAATAACATAAACCTTTGAGCTATATATTACTTTTAACATACACAAATCAGTTGCAAGACCAACAAAGATTCATATTGCAACCTGCTGGCTAAACAAGACAGATCGAATGAGATAAGCGTACTGCGAGTAAAAGACATGGCGAGATATGAAATTTAACTATGTCAGGCTGCCGGTCGGATATATTTCATGAAAGCATTAGATTTCCATCGGCCAAGCAGCCTGATGCGGGAATCGTTCAGATTGGATTTGTAAGCATGTGTTGCCCCACCAATTCTAAATGAATGTGCAGTGTAGTGTATGGGGTCAACGTTACAGGAAATCAGACATTTCCGTAGTACTGTCCTGAAGTAAGCATCTGTGACAGGGCCACCACAGGGGAAGTGGAATAACTGTTTAGAAATATGTTGAGCGGAATTCAAGTATTGATGAAGGGACCGTACTGGGCAAATAGATTTGTTTTGTTGTCTGTAAAGAACAATAGTAGCACTTTGACCATGTGAGTGTTTGAAATGCAATAGCTTGAGCCTTGCCGTCTTCACTTTTGAGTTTGTACATTGGAATGAGACATTGGAGGCCAAAATTGTGTTCTCTGAAGTTTTAGGGGTTGTTGTTAGCTCTCCAATACACAACAAAGCAAGGAAGGCGGTTGGAAACATAGTTTTACATAGTAATTGCAGGTAGGGGTTCTGCAAAACAGTTGGTAAAGCTGATAAAAGGCATTTCAGTAAAGCATAAGTTATGGGCAGGCGTTTGTCTGCCGTTGAATTTGTGCGTAAACCATGCAACAGTTTTTTTATAACAAAGGCTTTGTAAGGGTCTTGGTAACCAGTCATATTGTGAATGTAGGCTAAGGCTGAAACCATTGATGTAATAGAAGAAGCTTTGAGATGTTTTTCATGGCAATATGCTATGAATTGAGCTTGCATTCTTTTTTAGAGAAGACAATGTCGTATTGGGTTCATTCTCTAGAGCTTCACTGATAATTGTGTTCTTCTAACCTTATATCAAAATAATGTTTTCAGGGTGAAATTTTCATTTGATATGTTCGACTAAAAATACCAGTTATAATAAGATTTATGACACTTCATTAAGAGCGTACATGTTCCTGTATTTGGATCCTTAATTTATAATCATTGAGATGACAGGCTACATGCAAGTTATGTTTATAGAAGACACATACAAAAGCTATATAAAATAGTCAATGTAAAAATGTTGATATAACAAATTTATATTTTCTGTCGTTTTGGCGATATCAGCAAAAATATGTCTTGGCCATACACAAACATAAAATTATATATAAGATGGTCATTGTATATAGTTAAGTTATAAAAGCTCGCAGTTCAAAATTGTTTTGGAAACAGCTGCTTGAAATATCATCAACCTCGGAGGCCATTTCATCAAGAATCATATCGGAAGTTTTGTTCCTTGGAGAGATCTTTCAAAACTAAACTGCAATTTTAAATCCTTCATATGTACAAAATTGCTCGTATTAGAAGTTTGTTTATGGAACGCCCCTTCCCTCTATAGTTCATAATAGTTTTAAATAGTCAGCCCAGTTTCGGTACGCAAATTTTGATGTCATTTTTATACAGTCATAATACAAAAGTATTGCTTGTTTATAGAAGTGTTAAAATAATTAAAAATATCATCCATGTTCTTGCACATGTGCCATGCGATAAAAGAATGCAGTGATTCGTCATGTTAAATTGTTATTGGAATTTACATAGATTTAAACTGCAATCCTCCAAATGTCTTTACAAATGTGCTATTTTTTGTTGATGTTGTTGTTTTGATATTTTACCTGTTATATTTAGAAATTGGATACCTTGTTTTGTCATATGGTGATACCATTACAATTCTAAATATACGCTTGAATAAAAAGACATTTATTATTTCTAAACCATGAACCATTTTAGTTATTGTTTTATGAAATCCATGTTGATAGGAAAGAATACTGCATTTGAAGGCAATTTCGATAGAGCTACATTGTTTATTTGGGAATATCGGTGAAAAAGAGGACTTTCGTATGTAATGTTTCTAAACGTATATTTATTATTTATTTATCAACTTGAGTATAACAAATTATAACACAGTATTGTATGCATACCACTACTAATCTACATGTATGTACAATATGGTTTAATGAATGCATTTCAATAGAAAGTTTTGTTTGAGGCATTGAATACATCAAACGTATATAAGTTTTGTTCTCGCTTTGAATTACAGACGCCAAAGAGATGCAACCCGGTCATATTCACTTATTAATGGGGTATTAAAAATTTAATTTCTTCAATATAGGTCAACAAGTATGTACAAAATGTAAACATATACAAAGTTAAACACCTAATCACGACTACAAAGACGAATGATAAAGTATCACATATTTCATGAAACCGAATCAAATCAACAAAATCAAATAAAAATAAATGTATAAGTCTTAGAACCTGCTTAACTGCTAATTACTCATCCAACATGAGTCAAGTCAATTCCAATCCAATTGCATCCGTTAGCATGTCATTATTACATTTTGGGTAGTGAGCCTGCAACCCATTTACATTGTTATCCAAGGAAGTCCACTCTTTTTCGAAATACTCGCTTGTCTGCTTTGTCTTCCACTTTCACCTCAATCTCAGTTCCACCGAAAATAAAACGAACGCCGAATTCGCGATCTTTTCCAAGTGAAGTGTCATCGATTGGTATTTCTAGATAGCCTATCTTTGAACATTCCTTTTCAGTCGTATGAGTTGGATTCGGATTTAAGCTAGCGTAAATTTCAAATCCAATGGTGTTTTGAGACGCAAAAACTGGTGTAGTTGTCGATTCTTGACCCTCTTGTGATAATTTTACTTTTTCACCTACCCTTGCCCGTCTTACAAATATATCGTAGCATCTTAAATCGCCATTCTCGTCTGTTTCACGTCTTCCTTTTGGGTGCGAACATGTCTCAGAGTAAACATGGGTTGAGCCATACCCATACGTAAACTTACAAACCCTTTCAGCAATAGTAGTCGGACTGTGTCCGAATATCACCGCGCCTTTCAACACAGCAAGCCCAGCTTCGTTCGGGACGATGACAGACATTCCAGAAAAACGTTTCTGGACTCGTTCCTGCAATATTGGCGATTCTGAAAATCCACCAACCATGACAATCTTGCTGCATCCCCGCACAGCAGATTCTTTTAGAAGAGTGGAAACGTGACTTAGAATACTGGTAACTGGTTCGTCAAACAGCTCAATGACTATATCGGCGTCAACTCGGATTTTGTCCCCATGATGCTTTATGCGCTCTCCGTACGCTGAACCCAAAATGGTTTCCTTGATTGTTTTGCCAGTGACCTCCTTGACGGTTTCAACCAATGCCAGAGGCATGCGAAGATTAATCTTTCCGCCACTCTTCTTCGTAGATATGTCCCTCTTCTTGATTTCAAAGTCACGAAACAGGTCAATATAGTCTTCCATATGACTTTCCTTGAAAGCGCCCATTACACCAAGTCCTATAGTGAAATGCATGCATAAATAACAAACGCACGTTTATTAAAAAATAAGTCTTAAAAATATTTCAATTTTTATTCATAGGGTACTTTAAAATGTTGTGACATTACTCTTCTTAATATTATTATAGTTTATTTGTGTTGGAATATTTCGGACCTGTTTTATAATCGGTATGATATTAACCACATAATTTATATTAAAAGCAAACAAAACAAATTAAACTACAGGCAAGATCAGGTTATTTACTATGTTCCAAAGCGTGACTCATAGGTAGCAAACGAAATTATTTCTTAACATTATAACTTGTACAGTACCTGTTATTTCAACTAAGAACTTTTCATATGCATCGTCCACCTTTGTTCCGCCCCATGCTCCTCCGCTGGCCTTGTACAGTTCCTTTAACTCACCGCTTCCACCAACCTCGTGGACCGTTATGTCTACAGTTCCCCCTAATCAATTATAGAACATGTTCAAGCATAACGTTCTCATGTTGAAACAACTTTACGACAGTGCACCGAGATATTTAAATTGCACTAAAGTATTTCATTCAAAACATGTAAAACTAAATGGACTGTAGCCGTGTAGTAATTAAAGCCTTCGCCGAAATATAATATACGGCACCTGTACTGAAACGAATACGAAGAGAAAAACATGAACTATACATAAAATCAAAATCACATGAGACATAAACTATAAAAAATATATATACCTCCCGCGTCGAGCACTAAATACTTGGTCCCAGCCTTGAAAGAGGCCAAAGATGAGGTGACTGCGCTAGCGGTCGTATCCACAGGCAAATGTCTACAAAACACTGATGCTGCTTCAGGCTCAAGTGCTATCGTCAGTTTATCGCCTGCAATTCCTGCCTTTGAGAAATGAAAAATCCCAGAAATAGAGCTGGAAAACGTATGCACCTTTATATGTCATTTATTTATAAATATAAATAGTAAACGCTCTTGAGACTAAGCTAGAGATAAATAAAAGTTGCAATACTTCTTCCGCTGCTTCTCGCATGAACTGTTTGGCAGCATCATTCCAGATTGCAGGAACTGTCAGTACCCACTTAATGTCAGCATCGGTGAGTCCACCTCCTGATATTCTTTTCTCGGATTGTTTAATCAAATCGTTCTTTAAATACCTAATTGCCCCCGAAAACACAATTTTAGCTGGAAGACCTTTCTTTCCGGTTTCATCCTTAAGCATGAGTTTACGTCCAACTCCCTTGAAAAAATGTTAAGATAGTTGGAGAGCGATTGTATAAAACAACACATTCTATAAATATGTCAATCTTTAGATCAGTTCTGATGAAAAACTGATTTGAATCACTCTAGAATCGTTTACTTTTTTTACTTTTTGAAAGTACAAGAGAACACGTCGCGGACACACATGCACACGTTTATAAACTTAAAGAAAAATTGTATTCTTACCCCTTGATTAAACAACTTCATCTTAAATCTTCGAAAGTAGTACCACTGCTTGTGGCACTCATCAATAGCCAGCTCAGCATACTTGTTCTCGGCTTCGTAGCCAAACTCCTCCAACGTTTTCCCATCAGGACGAATCAACACGCATGTAGGTCCTGTAAGAGTGCAAAGTATGATTTGTGTTCACGGAAATAGTCTGATACAGGATTTTTCATTCAAATTCCAGAATAGTTGTATCCTTTATTCATTAAGGAAAAACAAATGTTCCAAAGCACAAATGAATTAATAACTGAAACATATGGTGTCGGCTATAATATCAGTAGAGTTAGTGTTATATTAAAATTCCTGATCTAACCTTTCTGTGAAACGAGTTGTCCGCCAGACCAGTTTTTCGCAGATACTTTTGTAGGGTCACTTTCGAATTCATGTCTGAACGAAAACGCCCAGCCGGAATATGTTGTCCCAAAGTCTATGCTAGCAACAAGTAAAGACATGACCTCTGAAATAATTTGTTTTTTTAAAAAGTCGTCAAAGAATAGTATAAAATAAATAAGTCTGCAAAACAATCAAAGAAATCAAAATTACTGCTTGCTATTTTCGTTTCCCCATTCAGACATTTGCTATTTTGAAAGAATACAATCAAAATACTGCGTGTTACACCATTTCAGATTCTTGACATGAAGGTAGAAAATACATTACAATATTTAACAACATTTTCTAACTTAAATGGTATTTTTTTACCTGAAATCAGTGTCACTTAATCAAAGAAAATGGTCTATCTTTATTTTTCAACACTCTTTGTCCATGATGATAGATACTTCCTTATCTGTGCGCTCTTCTTGGGACTGGGACCTCATAGCCTATCAAAAAAGTACGGCGAAATGTACTGGCCAAACCTAATATTTTTAGAGGTTAGTACCAGCTATATAGAGCATTTCCTCGAGGCCGCTTCCTAGTTTGAGGCACTGTTCATTATTGCGGGGAACACACTTTTGACAGTGTGGACATAGCACGTGGTTTGTGACGTCACATTTGGTTTGCGGGAAAGCAAATTACATCTCGATTCAGATACGATTATTGCTGTAAGTTTGTTATTTTCATGTTTACAAAACATAGCTAAGGCAAATGGAAAAATTGTACACTTTACTTGATTACTGAGCGATATATTGAGCATTTTATATTTTTATAAAAAATCGTGGGCAAATTCTTACAACAAATAAATTTTTGTTTTTTATAGCGAAAATCAAAAAACGTTTCTGGTCCAAAAATATGTTATCTATACTTTCACCATGTTTGCGTGCAGAAGTCTCGGAATGCATACTACTACTACAACAACAACAACAACAACAACTACCACTACTACCACTACTACCACTACTACCACTACTACTACTACTACTACTACTACTACTACTACTACTACTACTACTACTACTACTACTACTACTACTACTACTACTACTACTACTACTTATACTACTATATATATAAAATTATGTATTTCTTATATTAATTATTTTTCACATTTGGTTTATTTGTCATGTCAGCATTCTGAAGTGAGATGTTTAAAAAGTGGATACGTTAGATTTTTGCGTTTAAGTGTAAATATGTTTTTATACATACCAACCCGTTTTGCAGATTTATATTAAATTTCAAAACAATATTAAAAGAAAGATAAGCATGGTAAGTTATGTGTTTTCGGCAAACTTTTTTAATCAATTATTTGTAAAAAGGATAAGTGTCTTTTTCTTAAACATACGACACCTGCTTTGTTCGACCGGACTATATGGACTAACATGACGCAGACTGTCAGCCATAGTTTATGTTATTTAAACTAATTCCTTGATCTAAAATTTCCAAATAATTTTGCAGTAAACAGTATTGTTCAATTCCATGAATTAATAAAAACACACTAACCGTATTCACTAAACCAGCCAAATTGCAGTGAAAACGACATGCACACCTAATCGCACTAAAGAAGTAAGCACGGAACGCAAACTTGATAATATCCAAACTGTTTTCATCCGATTTGATGTGGAGGAGGGATATAGTACATGTTAATACATTGTAATTGGAATCATAATTTCCCATTAGGACTAATAAAAAAATACATTTTGATCGGGTAACCCGACCCTACCTACGGAATAGGCGCCGACCCTACCGTTTTTATAGTCAGTTTGAAAAATATATATATATATTATTTTTCAATATGTAGTTTAAAACATTAAATGCTTGTACAAAAGATAGTTTTAACACCATTCCGCTTGGATAAAAATGACATTCTTATATAAACCTAATAAAAAAAATATTCTAGGCCGTATAAATAAAATCATTATTTACTATGACGTCAGCCACCCCAGTACAATAGTACATGCAATCATTCTCGATCCACAATTTATTTAAATTAATGATGATATTAAACACTATTATAATTGCAAATGGCGTCCGGTATGAACAATAGTGGAGAGGTTGTACTTATACTTCATCCTCGGCACCCCAGCGTTGTTATTCTTGTACGCTACATACTCGTACAAGCAATGGTTGCACATATACATGAACGTGTATCTATCCGTGCAAGCAATGGTTGTACTTGTACATGTACGAGTATCCATCCGTATAAGCAATGGTTGTACAAGTACATGTACGAGCATCCATCCGTGTAAGCAATGGTTGTACAAGTACATGTACGAGTATCCATCCGTGCAAGCAATGGTTGTACAAGTACATGTACGAGTATCCATCCGTGTAAGCAATGGTTGTACAAGTACATGTACGAGTATCCATCCGTGTAAGCAATGGTTGTACAAGTACATGTACGAGTATCCATCCGTGCAAGCAATGGTTGTACAAGTACATGTACGAGTATCCATCCGTGCAAGCAATGGTTGTACAAGTACATGTACGAGTATTCATCCGTGCAAGCAATGGTTCTACAAGTGCATGAACGAGTATCCATCTGTGCAAGCAATGGTTGTACAAGTACATGTACGAGTATCCATCCGTGTAAGCAATGGTTGTACAAGTACATGTACGAGTATCCATCCGTGCAAGCAATGGTTGTACAAGTACATGTACGAGTATCCATCCGTGTAAGAAATGGTTTTACAAGTACATGTACGAGTATACATCCGTGTAAGCAATGGTTGTACAAGTACTTGTACGAGTATCCATCCGTGCAAGCAATGGTTGTACAAGTACATGTACGAGTATCCATCTGTGCAAGCAATGGTTGTACAAGTACATGTACGAGTATCCATCCGTGCAAGCAATGGTTGTACAAGTACATGTACGAGTATCCATCTGTGCAAGCAATGGTTGTACAAGTACATGTACGAGTATCCTTCCGTGTAAGAAATGGTTTTACAAGTACATGTACGAGTATCCATCCGTGCAAGCAATGGTTGTACAAGTACATGTACGAGTATCCATCCGTGCAAGCAATGGTTGTACAAGTACATGTACGAGTATCCATCCGTGCAAGCAATGGTTGTACAAGTACATGTACGAGTATCCATCCGTGCAAGAAATGGTTGCACATGTACATGAATGTGTATCCATCCGTGCAAGCAATGGTTGTACAAGTACATGTACGAGTATCCATCCGTGCAAGCAATGGTTGTACAAGTACATGTACGAGTATCCATCCGTGTAAGCAATGGTTGTACTTGTACATGTACGAGTATCCATCTGTGCAAGCAATGGTTGTACAAGTACATGTACGAGTATTCATCCGTGCAAGCAATGGTTGTACAAGTACATGTACGAGTATCCATCCGGGCAAGAAATGGTTGCACATGTACATGAACGTGTATCCATACGTGCAAGCAATGGTTGTACAAGTACATGTACGAGTATCCATCCGTGCAAGCAATGGTTGTACAAGTACATGTACAGTTATCCATCCGTGCAAGCAATGGTTGTACTTGTACATGTACGAGTATCCATCCGTGTAAGCAATGGTTGTACAAGTACATGTACGAGTATCCATCTGTGCAAGCAATGGTTGTACAAGTACATGTACGAGTATCCTTCCGTGTAAGCAATGGTTGTACTTGTACATGTACGAGTATCCATCCGTGTAAGCAATGGTTGTACAAGTACATGTACGAGTATCCATCCGTGTAAGCAATGGTTGTACAAGTACATGTACGAGTATCCATCTGTGCAAGCAATGGTTGTACAAGTACATGTACGAGTATCCTTCCGTGCAAGCAATGGTTGTACATGTACATGTACGAGTATCCATCCGTGCAAGCAATGGTTGTACAAGTACATGTACGAGTATCCATCCGTGTAAGCAATGGTTGTACAAGTACATGTACGAGTATCCATCTGTGCAAGCAATGGTTGTACAAGTACATGTAAGAGTATCCTTCCGTGCAAGCAATGGTTGTACATGTACATGTACGAGTATCCATCCGTGCAAGCAATGGTTGTACAAGTACATGTACGAGTATCCTTCCGTGCAAGCAATGGTTGTACAAGTACATGTACGATTATCCATCCGTGCAAGCAATGGTTGTACAAGTACATGTACGAGTATCCATCCGTGCAAGCAATGGTTGTACTTGTACATGTACGAGTATCCATCCGTGTAAGCAATGGTTGTACAAGTACATGTACGAGTATCCATCTGTGCAAGCAATGGTTGTACAAGTACATGTACGAGTATCCTTCCGTGCAAGCAATGGTTGTACAAGTACATGTACGAGTATCCATCCGTGTAAGCAATGGTTGCACATGTACATGTACGAGTATCCATTCGTGTAAGCAATGGTTGTTATAGTACATGTACGAGTATCCATCCGTGCAAACAATGGGTGTAATAGTGCATGTACGAGTATCCATCCGTGCAAGCAATGGTTGTAATTGCACATGTACGAGTATCCATCCGTGCAAGCAATGGTTGTTATAGTGCATGTACGAGTATCCATCCGTGCAAGCAATGGTTGTAATTGCACATGTACGAGTATCCATCCGTGCAAGCAATGGTTGTTATAGTGCATGTACGAGTATCCATCCGTGTAAGAAATGGTTTTACAAGTACATGTACGAGTATACATCCGTGCAAGCAATGACTGTTCATGTACATGTACGAGTATTCATCCGTGCAAGCAATGGTTGTAATTGTATATGTACGAGTATCCATCCGTGCAATCAATGGTTGTACAAGTACATGTACGAGTATCCATCCGTGCAAGCAATGGTTGTACAAGTACATGTACGAGTATCCATCCGTGCAAGCAATGGTTGTAATTGTATATGTACGAGTATCCATCCGTGCAAGCAATGGTTGTACATGTACATGTACGAGTATCCATCCGTGCAAGCAATGGTTGTACAAGTACATGTACGAGTATCCATCCGTGCAAGCAATGGTTGTACAAGTTCATGTACGAGTATTCATCCGTGCAAGCAATGGTTGTACATGTACATGTACGAGTATTCATCCGTGCAAGCAATGGTTGTACAAGTACATGTACGAGTATCCATCCGTGCAAGCAATGGTTGTACAAGTACATGTACGTGTATCCATCCGTGCAAGCAATGGTTGTACATGTACATGTACGAGTATTCATCCGTGCAAGCAATGGTTGTACATGTACATGAACGAGTATCCTTCCGTGCAAGCAATGGTTGCACATGTACATGTACGAGTATCCATCCGTGCAAGCAATGGTTGCACATGTACATGTACGAGTATCCATCCGTGCAAGCAATGGTTGTACAAGTACATGTACGAGTATCCATCCGTGCAAGCAATGGTTGTACAAGTACATGTACGAGTATCCATCCGTGCAAGCAATGGTTGCACATGTACATGTACGAGTATCCATCCGTGTAAGCAATGGTTGTACAAGTACATGTACGAGTATCCATCCGTGCAAGAAATGGTTGCACATGTACATGTACGTGTATCCATCCGTGCAAGCAATGGTTGTACAAGTACATGTACGAGTATCCATCCGTGCAAGCAATGGTTGTACAAGTACATGTACGAGTATCCATCCGTGCAAGCAATGGTTGTACTTGTACATGTACGAGTATCCATCCGTGCAAGCAATGGTTGTACTTGTACATGTACGAGTATCCATCCGTGCAAGCAATGGTTGTACAAGTACATGTACGAGTATCCATCTGTGCAAGCAATGGTTGTACAAGTACATGTACGAGTATCCATCCGTGCAAGCAATGGTTGTACTTGTACATGTACGAGTATCCATCCGTGTAAGCAATGGTTGTACAAGTACATGTACGAGTATCCATCTGTGCAAGCAATGGTTGTACAAGTACATGTACGAGTATCCTTCCGTGTAAGCAATGGTTGTACTTGTACATGTACGAGTATCCATCCGTGTAAGCAATGGTTGTACAAGTACATGTACGAGTATCCATCTGTGTAAGCAATGGTTGTACAAGTACATGTACGAGTATCCATCTGTGCAAGCAATGGTTGTACAAGTACATGTACGAGTATCCTTCCGTGCAAGCAATGGTTGTACATGTACATGTACGAGTATCCATCCGTGCAAGCAATGGTTGTACAAGTACATGTACGAGTATCCATCCGTGCAAGCAATGGTTGTACAAGTACATGTACGAGTATCCATCTGTGCAAGCAATGGTTGTACAAGTACATGTACGAGTATCCATCCGTGTAAGCAATGGTTGCACATGTACATGTACGAGTATCCATTCGTGTAAGCAATGGTTGTTATAGTACATGTACGAGTATCCATCCGTGCAAACAATGGGTGTAATAGTGCATGTACGAGTATCCATCCGTGCAAGCAATGGTTGTAATTGCACATGTACGAGTATCCATCCGTGCAAGCAATGGTTGTTATAGTGCATGTACGAGTATCCATCCGTGCAAGCAATGGTTGTAATTGCACATGTACGAGTATCCATCCGTGCAAGCAATGGTTGTTATAGTGCATGTACGAGTATCCATCCGTGTAAGAAATGGTTTTACAAGTACATGTACGAGTATACATCCGTGCAAGCAATGACTGTTCATGTACATGTACGAGTATTCATCCGTGCAAGCAATGGTTGTAATTGTATATGTACGAGTATCCATCCGTGCAATCAATGGTTGTACAAGTACATGTACGAGTATCCATCCGTGCAAGCAATGGTTGTACTTGTACATGTACGAGTATCCATCCGTGCAAGCAATGGTTGTAATTGTATATGTACGAGTATCCATCCGTGCAAGCAATGGTTGTACATGTACATGTACGAGTATCCATCCGTGCAAGCAATGGTTGTACAAGTACATGTACGAGTATCCATCCGTGCAAGCAATGGTTGTACAAGTTCATGTACGAGTATTCATCCGTGCAAGCAATGGTTGTACATGTACATGTACGAGTATTCATCCGTGCAAGCAATGGTTGTACAAGTACATGTACGAGTATCCATCCGTGCAAGCAATGGTTGTACAAGTACATGTACGTGTATCCATCCGTGCAAGCAATGGTTGTACATGTACATGTACGAGTATTCATCCGTGCAAGCAATGGTTGTACATGTACATGAACGAGTATCCTTCCGTGCAAGCAATGGTTGCACATGTACATGTACGAGTATCCATCCGTGCAAGCAATGGTTGCACATGTACATGTACGAGTATCCATCCGTGCAAGCAATGGTTGTACAAGTACATGTACGAGTATCCATCCGTGCAAGCAATGGTTGTACAAGTACATGTACGAGTATCCATCCGTGCAAGCAATGGTTGCACATGTACATGTACGAGTATCCATCCGTGTAAGCAATGGTTGTACAAGTACATGTACGAGTATCCATCCGTGCAAGAAATGGTTGCACATGTACATGAACGTGTATCCATACGTGCAAGCAATGGTTGTACAAGTACATGTACGAGTATCCATCCGTGCAAGCAATGGTTGTACAAGTACATGTACGAGTATCCATCCGTGCAAGCAATGGTTGTACTTGTACATGTACGAGTATCCATCCGTGCAAGCAATGGTTGTACTTGTACATGTACGAGTATCCATCCGTGTAAGCAATGGTTGTACAAGTACATGTACGAGTATCCATCCGTGCAAGCAATGGTTGTACAAGTACATGTACGAGTATCCATCCGTGCAAGCAATGGTTGTACTTGTACATGTACGAGTATCCATCCGTGTAAGCAATGGTTGTACAAGTACATGTACGAGTATCCATCTGTGCAAGCAATGGTTGTACAAGTACATGTACGAGTATCCTTCCGTGTAAGCAATGGTTGTACTTGTACATGTACGAGTATCCATCCGTGTAAGCAATGGTTGTACAAGTACATGTACGAGTATCCATCTGTGTAAGCAATGGTTGTACAAGTACATGTACGAGTATCCATCTGTGCAAGCAATGGTTGTACAAGTACATGTACGAGTATCCTTCCGTGCAAGCAATGGTTGTACATGTACATGTACGAGTATCCATCCGTGCAAGCAATGGTTGTACAAGTACATGTACGAGTATCCATCCGTGCAAGCAATGGTTGTACAAGTACATGTACGAGTATCCATCTGTGCAAGCAATGGTTGTACAAGTACATGTACGAGTATCCTTCCGTGCAAGCAATGGTTGTACATGTACATGTACGAGTATCCATCCGTGCAAGCAATGGTTGTACAAGTACATGTACGAGTATCCTTCCGTGCAAGCAATGGTTGTACAAGTACATGTACGATTATCCATCCGTGCAAGCAATGGTTGTACAAGTACATGTACGAGTATCCATTCGTGCAAGCAATGGTTGTACTTGTACATGTACGAGTATCCATCCGTGTAAGCAATGGTTGTACAAGTACATGTACGAGTATCCTTCCGTGCAAGCAATGGTTGTACAAGTACATGTACGAGTATCCATCCGTGTAAGCAATGGTTGCACATGTACATGTACGAGTATCCATTCGTGTAAGCAATGGTTGTTATAGTACATGTACGAGTATCCATCCGTGCAAACAATGGGTGTAATAGTGCATGTACGAGTATCCATCCGTGCAAGCAATGGTTGTAATTGCACATGTACGAGTATCCATCCGTGCAAGCAATGGTTGTTATAGTGCATGTACGAGTATCCATCCGTGCAAGCAATGGTTGTAATTGCACATGTACGAGTATCCATCCGTGCCAGCAATGGTTGTTATAGTGCATGTACGAGTATCCATCCGTGTAAGAAATGGTTGTACAAGTACATGTACGAGTATACATCCGTGCAAGCAATGACTGTTCATGTACATGTACGAGTATTCATCCGTGCAAGCAATGGTTGTAATTGTATATGTACGAGTATCCATCCGTGCAAGCAATGGTTGTACATGTACATGTACGAGTATTCATCCGTGCAAGCAATGGTTGTACATGAACATGTACGAGTATTCATCCGTGCAAGCAATGGTTGTACAAGTACATGTACGAGTATCCATCCGTGCAAGCAATGGTTGTACAAGTACATGTACGTGTATCCATCCGTGCAAGCAATGGTTGTACATGTACATGTACGAGTATCCATCCGTGCAAGCAATGGTTGTACATGTACATGAACGAGTGTCCTTCCGTGCAAGCAATGGTTGCACATGTACATGTACGAGTATCCATCCGTGCAAGCAATGGTTGCACATGTACATGTACGAGTATCCATCCGTGCAAGCAATGGTTGCACAAGTACATGTACGAGTATCCTTCCGTGCAAGCAATGGTTGCACATGTACATGTACGAGTATCCTTCCGTGCAAGCAATGGTTGCAGATGTACATGTACGAGTATCCATCCGTGCAAGCAATGGTTGCACATGTACATGTACGAGTATCCATCCGTGCAAGCAATGGTTGTACATGTACATGTACGAGTATCCATCCGTGCAAGCAATGGTTGTACAAGTACATGTACGAGTATCCATCCGTGCAAGCAATGGTTGCACATGTACATGTACGAGTATCCATCCGTGTAAGCAATGGTTGTACAAGTACATGTACGAGTATCCTTCCGTGCAAGCAATGGTTGTACAAGTACATGTACGAGTATCCATCCGTGTAAGCAATGGTTGTACAAGTACATGTACGAGTATTCATCCGTGCAAGCAATGGTTGCACATGTACATGTACGAGTATCCATCCGTGCAAGCATTGGTTGTAATTGTATATGTTCGAGTATCCATCCGTGCAAGCAATGGTTGTACATGTACGTGTACGAGTATCCATCCGTGCAAGCAATGGTTGCACATGTACGTGTACGAGTATCCATCCGTGCAAGCAATGGTTGTACATGTACGTGTACGAGTATCCATCCGTGCAAGCAATGGTTGTACAAGTACATGTACGAGTATCCATCCGTGCAAGCAATGGTTGCACATGTACATGTACGAGTATCCATCCGTGTAAGCAATGGTTGTACAAGTACATGTACGAGTATCCTTCCGTGCAAGCAATGGTTGTACAAGTACATGTACGAGTATACATCCGTGTAAGCAATGGTTGTACAAGTACATGTACGAGTATTCATCCGTGCAAGCAATGGTTGCACATGTACATGTACGAGTATCCATCCGTGCAAGCATTGGTTGTAATTGTATATGTTCGAGTATCCATCCGTGCAAGCAATGGTTGTACATGTACGTGTACGAGTATCCATCCGTGCAAGCAATGGTTGCACATGTACGTGTACGAGTATCCATCCGTGCAAGCAATGGTTGCACATGTACATGTACGAGTATCCATCCGTGCAAGCAATGGTTGCACATGTACATGTACGAGTATCCATCCGTGCAAGCAATGGTTGCACATGTACATGTACGAGTATCCATCCGTGCAAGCAATGGTTGTACATGTACATGTACGAGTATCCATCCGTGCAAGCAATGGTTGCACATGTACATGTACGAGTATCCATCCGTGCAAGCAATGGTTGCACATGTACATGTACGAGTATCCATCCGTGCAAGCAATGGTTGCACATGTACATGTACGAGTATCCATCCGTGCAAGCAATGGTTGTACATGTACGTATACGAGTATCCATCCGTGCAAGCAATGGTTGTCCTTTTACAGGCACGACTATCCAGTAAATCTACGAATACCCATCCGTGCAAGCAATGGTTGCACATGTTCATGTACGTGTATCCATCCGTACAAGTAATTGTCATACTTGCACGTACGTGTATCCATCCGTACATTCACACTTACATGTAAGTTTCAAAACCACTCTAATACGCGGTATTTTTTATATCGTTGATTTATTGTTGGTTTGCAAACCAATGTACATTCGAACACTTCTAACGATACGACGGATTTCTTTTAAATAATTTGCAAACCGATGATTATTTCTACCTGACATTCGAAATGGAAATTGAAGTTCGTTTTGCACGAAATATAAACATTACTGTCGTTGCAACATTTTGCAATCGTACAGCTAGTCAAAGGCCTCTTCACTGAAGTGGAGCGCCTCGTATGAAACTAGACTTTGGTATGTACCCTGGAGAAGTGGTAACTTTAAAGTTTCTATTTGTGGTGAGCTGTCGTGATTTATTCATAGCTTGAGCCAGAAACCAATAAATCGATATAATGTATGAAGCAGATCTAAACAAATTAGAATTAACGCTGCAATTTTCCATATAGCATTAAAGCAAATTAATTGGTTTTTGTATGAGTAAAAATACAAAATATCAAATCTATTGAACCGTCACCGACATTATTGTACGTCTAAAGATCGTTTTGTTTTGTGTTCACGAAATGTAAAGCAATTACAAAATGAGAAGGTATCAACGGACGGATCTATAACGTATAAGTTTTAAAACAAGGAAAACGTTACAATTATATAAAACATATATGGTGGACAGTTTGTGTCATGTTGGCCCATTTTGAACAGTCCAATGTATGCCAGGTATCTCATGTTATGGGTTCCCTCCATCAGTTTTAACAGATAAAGATTTTTCCTTTTTAGACAAAAAAAATTATACCACGCTAAACTTAATTTTATTTTTGAAATTGAGTATAAAAATTAGAGTGCTTTATATGACAGCTCAAATTCAAATAACTTTAAGCTGCTGATGTCAAATTCACCCAGGAATATGTCTCGCGAAAATACGTATTGCGTTATCACTTGTATTAAAAATATAGGTCATTCAGAAACATTAACTGCCATGTAGAAGCGAAAACAAGCAGGCGGGGCATAATCGTGCAATAATTAATTAAGCAAGTGGTAAAACCAATACTTTTTGACGATGAAGGTTTAACAGAACAGTGACAAGCATATATTCATAGCGTTCGCTCAATTAGAAATAATTAACATTTCAGAAAAGAAATGCGTATTACAATGTGTCTTTTAAATAAAGCATAACACATACTCGTCCAGTTATTAATCTCTAGGGTATGATTGAACTTTAATTACTATGTAAACATTGTGTACAAAACACAGTGCACACGGCGAGTTGTGGGATATTGTCGTCCTTTTGACATAATCCTAGAGCCCGAAAATGGAAAACATCTTCCAGAAACGGTATATGTCATGCTCAATGATTTGAAAACGGACTGTGTAATTGAACTGAGGCGTTGAGCAGTTTGTGCCAACAAATCAGCGGCCTTTCGGATCGAATTGTATTTCTGTATTTATTTACGCTTAATGTGATAAGATGGACATTATGTGAGCTTGGCCGAGCCACGCATTTTTAGTAAATCTTTACTGCAGCAAAAAAACGTCGGGATATAAAACACAAATATATTACCAAAATTTGAAAAGAAAATAATGCCAAAGTATTTTGAGCGAAATGACTCTACAAGTACCACATTCTCGCTTTTGATTCTTGTTAACATCCGATTCGTTGAAGGTTTGGCTCTTACAGATCTTCAGGTGACATTGTTTTTTAAGTTCAAAAAAAATCACACCAGTTTAAATTGACCACGTACAGTTAAACTATTAGGTTTGGCAGGTACATTACATCTTACATTGTGTTATTATCAGTTCTGTGGTTCTAGTACCAAGAACCGCGCACAGACAAGGACGTTTGACGTTCCATGACCAAAGCGAATATTGTTACATAAAGAGCGAACAATTTTTTGGATTTGGTGACACTGATTTCAGTTAATTCCTCTCATTTAAGTAAGAAAAGATTGATTATTTAAGAAATATAACACACCACTGAGGGTCATATGACATTATAAGGACCGGCCAGTAGGGCCCCCAAACGTGTATATGGCGCGAGGCGTTAGCCGTAATGACAGCGAGAAAGTGCGCTATTCTCAACATGGTTCACATAGTTTTCACAAAAATATAGCTCTTATATTGATCAGTATTGCACGATTTTACTTGAAAGGTTTTATAATTATTGACGGTGTATCTGCTCAGAATGGTAGATGTTTAAAAATCATTGTCATCGTCTTTTGTTTCTCAGTACAGTAGTCACTAGATATTACAGTCGGACCCAGTTTTATTCATAAGTACATTTTTGCTTTCAAATGGTTACTTTTCCAGAATATATAAAGGATACCTTTTCCCGCTCGTTGAAACTTCAAAATTCTGCACCGTACTAATTGCGTGGCCTTAATTCTTTACAATTTGAACTTAGGACCTACATGCATGCTGATTCGTCCTGATGGGGAAACGTTGGATGCGTTTGGCTACGAAGCGGAGAACAACTATTCTGACCTGGCAATGGAGGAGAGTCACACGCAGTGGTTCTACTTTCGAAGATTTAAGATGAAGTTGTTCAGACAAGGGGTAAGAGTGCATCAGTTCTTTGATTATGAACGTGTGTATGTCTGCCCGTGACGTGTTCTTATAGGCTGAGCAAGAAAAAAACTGTAAACGGATTCGAGAGTGGTTCAAATAAGCTTTGTTTTCGTAACCGATCTAAAATGAATCAGTATATGTATACGCTAAACTATGTATAGATTCTGTGTATTCTCTTACTATCCAACTATTTTTATATGTTAAAGGGTGTTGGACGTACACTTATGCTCGAAGACGAAACCGGAAAGAAGGGTCTTTCAGCAAAAACTGTGTTTACGGGGGCAATTAAATATTTGAAGAACGATTTGCTAAAAGAATCCGAGAAAAGAATATCAGGAGGTGGACTCACCGATGCTGACATTACCTGAGTACTTACAGTTCCTGCAATCTGGAATGATGCAGCCAAACAGTTCATGCGAGAGGCAGCTGAAAAAGTATTTCTACTTTTATTTCTTTACTAACTGAGTTATAAGAGCGGTAAATTGTTGAAATTATAAGTATCTGGAATAAAAAGTTGCACGTTTGTAATTGTTCTTTTATCAAAGGCAGGAATTGCAGGCGACAAACTGACGATTGCACTTGAGCCTGAAGCAGCATCAGTGTTTTGTCGACATTTGCCTGTGGATATGACCGCTACCGCAGTCACATCTTTGGCCTCTTTCAAGGCTGGGACCAAGTATTAAGTGCTCGACGCGGGAGGTATATATACTATTTATATGTCATGCCTGATTTAAATGGGATGTCATGTTTAGTTCATGTTTTTCTCCTCGTAGTCGTAACAGTTTTACTGACTTTGATAAACATATCTAGTTTTTATATATATATAGTACGAATGCACTGTGCTGTTTGTGGAGTTTTGTGCTGTTCTTCCAATTCTTATTTGTGATTGTTTGTGTTCGTGTTCAATGTCTTTGGCGTTACCCCAGTGCCATTAAACCGGGTTTATGTTTAAACTTTTTGCTACTGAGCTTGTTTCTGTAGTTTTTCACATCAGTATTGACGCCGTAAAATACATTTCGGCGAAAGCTTTATTACTAGGCTCGTCCATGTAGTTTAACTTGTTATATTAATTATATTGTGCAAGGAACACACCTCCGTGCAGATATCGTGAGGTTGTGTCAGTCGCGAGAGCCCTTTCTTTGCACTGGTAAACATATACTTAAATTGCTCGGTGAAAGTGATGAGTTTAAAGAACTGTAGCCAGCGGAGGAGCATGGGGCGGAACAAAGGTGGACGATGCTTATGAAAAGTTCTTAGTTAAAATAACAGGTACTGTCAAGTTTGAATGTTAAGATATAATTCCATTTTACTACCTATGAGTCACGCTTAAGAACGGAGAAAATAATCTGATCTGACCTGTAGTTGCAATTGTTTTATTTGGTATTGTTATGTGTGGTTAATAACACCATACCCCAATTATAAAAAGGTCCGAAATAGTTCAACACAAATATGGTGTAATTTAAATAAATTCAGAAGATAAATGTCTAAACATTTCGAAATACTCTATGAATAATAATTATCTGGAATATTTTTAAGATAAATATGTAAGAAAACATTGGTGAGTTTGTTATTTGTGTGTGGTTTTTACTTTAGGACCTGGTGTAATTGCCGCATTCAAGGAAAATCACATGGAAGACTATATTGACCTGTTTCGCGACTTTGAACTCAATAAGAGAGACATCTCTACGAAGAAGAGTGGTGGAAAGATTAATCTTAGTATGCCGGTGGCATTGGTTGAAACCGTCATGGAGGTCACTGGCAAAACAATCAAGGAAACCATTTTGGGGTCAGCGTACAGGGAACGTATACAGCTTCATGGGAACAAAATCCGAGTTGACGTCGACATTGTCATTAAGCTGTTTTCCGAACCAGTTACCAGCATTCTAAACCACGTATCCACTCTTCTAGAAGAATCTGCTGTGCGTGGTTGCAACACGATTGTCATGGTTGGTGGATTTTCGGAATCGCCAATATTGCAGGAACGTGTCCAGAAACATTTTTCTGGAATGTCTGTCATCGTCCCAAACGAAGCAGGGCTTGCTGTGTTGAAAAGCGCGGTGATATTCGGACACAGTCCGACTAATATCGCTCAAAGGGTTTGTAAGTTTACGTATTGGTATGACACGACCCATATTTACTCTGACACATGTTCGCACTCAACAGGAAGACGTGAAACAAACGAGAATGGAGATATAAGATGCTATGATATATTCAAAATACAGGCAAAGGTAGGTGAAAAGGTAAAATTTTACGAAGAGGGTCCTGAGTCGATAGTAAGTCCTATTTCTGCTTCTCAAAACGCAATTGGATTTGAAATTTACGCCAGTTTAAATCCGAAGCCAAGTCATACGACTGAAAAGGGATGTTCAGAGATAGGCTATCTAGAAATACCAATCAATGACACTTCACTAGGAAAAGGTCGCAAATTTGGCGTTCGTTTTATTTTTGGTGGAACTGAGATTGAGGTGAAAGTGGAAGACAAAGCAGATAAGCAAGTATTTCGAAAAAGAGTGGACTTCCTTTGATAACAATGTAAATGGTTTGCATGCTCAAGCCCCAAAATGTGATAAGTTTTTATAGACGTCTTCAATAAATTCTACTGAACATATTGACATGCCAAACGCATGCATTAGGATTGGAATTGACTTAAATTATGTTAGATGAGCAATATGCAGAAAAACGGATTTCAAGACTTATACACATGTTTTTACTTGATTTTGTTGAAATATGTGATAGTTAATTATTCGTCTTTGTTGTCGCGATTTTTTTTTTACTTTTTAAATGTTTACAATATTGACCGGATTGCATCTCGTTGCCGTCGATAAATCAAAGCGAGAACAAAAATTTTATACGTTTGATGTATTGTCTGCCTCAGACCAAAGGAACTTTCTATTGAAATGCATTCATTAAACCATTTTGCACACGTAGAGTAGAAGTGGTATGCACATACTTTGTTATAATTTGTTGTATTCCAGTTAATAAATAAATATACCTTTTGAAATGTTTACATCTTTCACCGATATTCCCAAATAAACAATGTAGCTCTATCTAAATTGCCTTTAAAGGCAGGGATTTTTTATGTTGAAACAAAATATTTCCTTTCAACATGGATTTCATATAACAATAACTAAAATGGTTCATGGTTTAAAAATAATATATGTCTTTCTTTTCAAGAGTATATTTAGAAGTGTAATGGTATCACCATATGACAAAACAAGGAATCTAATTTCTAAATATAAGAGGTAAAATATCAGCACAATAACAATAAATAGTGTCACATTGTTAACAGATATGATTACATTTGGAGGACTGTAGTTTAAAACTATGTTAATTCCAATCACATTTTAACATGACGAATCACGGCATTCCTTTAATACGGAATGCCGTTAGGGCCATCGCATGTGAATGTGTTATTTGAAACGCGATTCTCGAAAGTACGATGTTGAAAACTCGAAAACACGAAACTACGATGGTGAAAACGTGACAGAGTGATGATGAAAACGCGACAGTACGATAACGAAAACGCGATAATACGACAGTACAATGATGATAATGCGATGAACTATCGTGTTTTCACCATCGTAGTTTCGTGATTTCGCGTTTTCAACATCGTAGTATCGTACTGTCGTGTTGTCCTCATCGTACTATCGCGTTTTCACCATCGTACTGTCGTGTTTTCATCATCGTACTATCGCCTGCCGGCGTAAATGTATGATCATAATAACGATCAACTTAATGACAATAACAAAGGCGTTTAAGAAACGTCTCGTCAACTCTCCAATCGTGTAGAAAAGAACTAACGATAGCGCAGCGTTCAAGCGAATGACACATCCTGAAGTAAAACGTCATACGTATTACAATTAGTTTAAATCAATTTAGAAAGGTATGATGTTTATGATTTTAAGTCAGTGTGTTTTGCGATACTGTTTCTAAACAAACTATAAGGAAACTCTGTTAAACATGTCGTTGATGTTGTTGTTGTTGTTATTGTTGTTTTCAAAAAGTACGAATAAATAAAATCAAACAGCATATAAAACAAAACTTACAGTAAATTAACTGACAGTGTTTTTCCCAGCAAGCCATGAATAAATCACGACAGCTCACCATTAATAGGAACTTTATAATTACCACTTCTCCCGGGTACAAACCAAATTCTCGTTTTATAAAATGGCTCTCCACTTCAGTGAAAGAGGCCTTTGACTGGCTGTACGATTGCAAAATGTTGCAACGACAGTAATGTTTATATTCCATGCAAAACGAACTTCTATATCCAATTCGAATCAGGTAGAAATACTCATCGGTTTGCTAAATATTTTAAAGAAATCCGTGGTATCGTAAGCAGTGTTCGAATGTACATTGATTTCCAAACCAACGACTAATCAACTATATAAAAATACCGCGAATTAGAGCGGTTTCGAAACGTTACGTGTAAGTGTACATGTGAATTACTAAATGTGCGTGCGTGCGTGCGTGCGCGCGTTCGTTTGTTTGTGTGTGTGTGTGTGTGTGTGTGTGTGTGTGTGTGAGTGCGTGCGTGTGTGCGTGCGTGCGTGTGTGCGTGAGTGTGTCTGTGTGTGTGTATGTATGTGTGTGTGTGTCATCCAGGAATGTGTATCATCAATAATTTGAATAACCTATGGAACGAGAATGATTGGATATAATAGTGTTCTAGGTGTGTTGACTTCATAGAATATAGTGATTATATTGACAATGGTAATTATGATTGCAATCATTAACATGCTGCTATATTCCTCCTCCACATAAAGTCGGATGAAAACAGTTTGGATATTATCCAACTTTGGGGTTTGCGTTCCGTGCTGACATCTTTAGTGCGATTAGTCATGATATCGTGTATTTAAGACAATTGAATAGTGTACGGGACATGAAGCAGACAAGAACAAAGAACATGTTTTGAACAGAAGAACGGAAGGACAACGTATACCATAAATTCAAATTCAAATACCGGAGGGGGGGGGGGAGGTGTACTGATTAGTTAGTGCGATTTCATTAATTCATGGAATTGAACAAAACCGGCAAAACATTTTGAAGTTTTAGATAAAGAAGGTTGTTGAGATAACATGAATGAGATATGGCTGACAGTTTGCGTCATGTAGGTCCATTTACACCGGATAGCAGATGTCTTTTGTTTAAGAAATAAACACATTTCCTTTTTTGACAAATGATTGATTTCAAAAGTTTGCCGAAAATATTGATATATCTACCATGCTTATCTTTTTTGTATATTTTGGAATTTAGTATAAATCTGCAAAAGTGTTTGATATGTATAAAAACAATTTACACTTAAACCCAAAAATCTAACGTATCCAGTTATCAAAACTTGTTTTTTTTAAACATCTCACTTCACACTAACATGACAAATAAAGTAAATGAAAAAAATACATATAAGAAATGCATTATTATAACGAGGTTTTGTGCAACATACAGAGATAGAAAGCAATATCTCTATATATACGGGATATACATACGATTATTATTATTATTATTATTATTATTTTAATCGGGCTCATGGCAAGAAGGAGATAGATTGGTCACTGTACTCCCGTAAAAGTGCTTTTCAGGGTTTTTGCTTTTCGAAATAACAAACCACAAACATTACATATTTCTATATTATATAAACCTCATTTGTAGGTAAGTTTATATCCTGTGGATAAGATATGCATTCCGAGACTTCCGTTTCAAAGGCAAACATGGTGAAAATATATATGATCATATCTTTGGACCAGACGCGTATTTTGATTTTCGCTATAACAAACAATATTTAATTTGTTTTATGAATTTGCCAACGATTTTTGATAAAAATATAAATTGCTCAACATATCGCTCAGAAACCGAGTATAGTGTACAATATTTCCCTATGCATGCTCTTTGTTTTGTAAAAATTGGTATGAAAATAACGACCTTACAGCGATAATCCTTTATGAATCGAGATGTAGTTTGCTTCCTACAATAACCAAATATGACGTCAAAAACCACGTGTTATGTCTACATTGTTAAGAGTGTGGTCCCCGCAATTAGGAACAGTGCGTCAACGTAGGAAGCGGCCTGGAGGAAATGCTCTATATAGCTGGTACTTACCTCTTAAAATATTGGGTTTGGCAAGTACATTTCACCGTACTTTATTTTATCAGTTATGATGTCCCAGTACCAAGAAGAGCGCACAGACAAGGAAGTATCAATCTTCATGATCAACGAGTGTTGACAAACACAGAGAGACCATTTTCTTTGATTAAGTGACACTGATTTCAGGTAAAAAATACCATTTAGGTAAGAAAATGATATTAAAAATTAAAATGTATTTTCTACCTTCATTTCAAGAATCTGAAATGGTATAACATGCATTATTTTGATTGTCCCTCTTTCAAAATAGAAAATGTCTGAATGGGGAAACGAAAAAAGCAAGCAGTAATTTTGATTTCTTTGATTGTTTGGCAGATTTATTTGTTTCTATACTGTTCTTTGGCAACATTTTTTAAACTATTTCAGAGGTCATGTCTTTGCTTGTTGCTAGCATCGACTTTGGGACAACATATTCGGGCTGGGCGTTTTCGTTCAGACATGAATTCGAAAGTGACCCTACAAAAGTATCTGCGAAAAACTGGTCAGGCGGACAACTCGTTTCACAGAAAGGTTAGATCAGGAATTTAAATGAAACACTAAATCTACTGATATTATAGCCGACACCATATGTTTTATTATTTATTAATTTTGTGCTTTGGAACAGTTGATTTTCCTTAATGAATAAAGGATATAATTATTCCGGAATTTGAATGAAATATCCTGTATCAGACTAATTCCGTGAACTCAAATCATTATAATTTGAACTCTTACAGGACCTACATGCGTGTTGATTCGTCCTGATGGGAAAACGTTGGAGGAGTTTGGCTACGAAGCCGAGAACAAGTATGCTGAGCTTGCTATGGATGAGTGCCACAAGCCGTGGTACTACTTTCGAAGATTTAAGATGAAGTTGTTCAATCAAGGGGTAAGAATACAATTTTTTACAAGTTTCTAAACGTATGTATTTGTGTCCGCGACGTGTTCTCTTGTACTTTCAAAAAGAAAAAAGTACACGACTCTAGAGTGATCAAAATCAGGTTTATTCATAAATGATAAAAGCTTGACATATTTAAAGAATGTGTTTTGGTGTATACAATGGCTCTTCAACTATCTCAATATACTTCAAGAGAGTTGGACGTACACTCATGCTCGAAGACGAAACCGGAACGAAAAGTCTTCCAGCAAATATTGTGTTTTCGGGGGCAATTAAGTATTTAAAGAACGATTTGATTAAACAATCCGAGAAAAGAATATCAGGAGGTGGACTAACCGACGCTGACATTAACTGGGTACTGACAGTTCCTGCAATTTGGGATGATGCTGCCAAACAGTTCATGCGAGAGGCAGCGGAAGAAGTATTTTAAGTTTTATTTTTCTACTTACTTACATGTATTGATAAGAGCGTTAGCTTGTTGGATTTATAAATATCTGGAGTTGTACGTTTGTCTGACAGCTCAATTTCAGTGATTGTTTTTTATCACAGGCAGGAATTGCAGGTGACAAACTGACGATAGCACTTGAGCCTGAAGCAGCATCAGTGTTTTGTAGACATTTGCCTGTGGATACGACCGCAAGTTCAGTCACATCTTTGGCCTCTTTTAAGGCTGGAACCAAGTATTTAGTGCTCGACGCGGGAGGTATATTTACTGTTTATATGCAATGTCTGATGTGAAATTGATGTCATGTATAGTTAAAGTTTTCTCCCCGTAGTCATAATCGTATAGGCTAATATATTTCGGCAAAGGCTTTACTACAGTGCTCGTCCATCTAGTTTAACATGATTTAAATAAAAATCAAATATTCAGTGAAAATAAAATATATTAATGCACTGTCGTAAAATTGTTTCAACATGAGAACGTTATGTTTGCACCGGTAAAACATAATCTTTTATTGATCAGGGGGGACTGTAGACATAACGGTACACGAGGTCAGTGAAAGTGGTGAGTTAAAGGAACTGTACAAGGCCAACGGAGGGGCATGGGGAGGAACAAAGGTGGACGATGCATATGAAAAGTTCTTAGTGAAAATAACAGGTACTGAACAAGTTTGAATGTTATAAAATAATTTATTTCATGCATGCCGGTGAAAGAGTGAAAAATATTAGTGATTAATAACTTGATCATTTCACTCTGGCTCGAGTGAAATGATAACCCTTGCTCATTCCACTCTGTACAGACAACTCAGGACTATTTTTTTCCATCTTTTATAAGATTTGCTTCCCTTGACTTTGAAAAAATACATGTATGTCACAAGTACATGTTTGTTGTCGTCTGTAGTGCAGTAATATATACACATTAACCGAATCGTATTGAAGTGTCAAAATCAAATTATGCAATCGTTTTAATAAAACAAACATTTTTTTGCGATTGATTTATGTATGAACTATTTCATGGAACATACTGTTACAATTAATCCGCTTGTTAGGCTCGCTCCACAGAGCGAGCCTTTTTTAGTGATTGGTTTATGAGATCGTACTTGAGACGGAAATGATTCATTTTAGCCTTTCGATTGTAAGTGTTGTTGTAAATTTAGAATTAGAGAATGATATTTTTTAGACTACTATAAGAGTGGTATCGATTTATCTTTTGTAAAAATGTTTTTCTTTCACCTAATTGGCAAAAGGTGTAAAGAAATAAAGTAATTTGTCGATTTCGAGGCGTATAAACAAAGGCCTGGAGGTCAATAACTCCTTTCACTTTTTGAGCATGCGCAAAGAATGGTTAGGTATAAAAGACTGGCCGGACCGGACCATATCCGGACCAACGGAAATCTTCGAAGTGTTACGGAAATCGTTTGAAATTTTCCTAATTTTGTGTTTTGTGTTGGTATAAAAAGACTGGGCGGACCGGACCAAATTAAAATACGCATTGCTATGTTTTATAGATATTGAATCTTTTATAAAATATATTTTATTATGTCTGTCTGTGCGTCTGTTTGTGCGTCTGTCTATATGTATGTCTGTATGTGCATCTGTACGTGCATCCGTATGTGCGGTTGTCTGTTCGCCTGTAAGTATGTCTGTCTGTCTATATGTATGTCTGTCAGTATGTATATATGTCTGTCTGTGCGTCTGTATGTGCGTTCGTATGTATGTATGTCCGTATGTTTGATTGTCTGTGAAACTGACTGTGCGTCTGTATAAATGTCTGTCTGTCTGTCTGTCTGTATGTATGTCTGTCTGTTTGTGCGTCTGCCTTTCTGTATTATATGTATTATTATATTTATTATTATTATTATTATTATTATTATTATTATTATTGTAACCTTACATAATAAAAATATATTGATTAATAAAATATATATATATGAAACATAGCAATGCGTATTCTAATTTGGTCCGGAAATTAGGTAAACTTCCGAACCATTTTCGTAACAGTTCGGAGATTTCAGTTGGTCCGGATTTTTCATTCTGATTGAAGAAGCTGAAACAAAGACGGGTATGTAACTAATGCTTTCTTTTACGGATTGAGTTATTGCGTTGTTTCGTCAATTCGTTGTAAACTGACGGCATTTGAGTACTGAACGTTCACCAGGTCTGAGAAGTCGCTTTCCTCCTGGCTCTCCATTTTTCCCCTCTACAATTGCAGCTGCTGATCCAGTGTGTGTATACCACGTGATAAATGACGTCATATATGCTACGTCTGAAGGCAATATTTTGCTTTAAATGAAGACTTAAATCAAAGATAACCTTTCTTTTACTACATCATTTTAAATAAAACAAAGGGCAGTCTATGCCGATTAAAGAGTCCCGCGTTCGTTTTATTACCGAAGTGTGATAAGGTAAATAGTTTAATCGAACACTTCGACAACATGTTTCCAAAATAATGTTTTGACAGTGTTTCGTCAGACGGCCGTATTGTGAAAAGGTTTGTTTAAGTGTTTGAGGAAACTAAACTCTCAATCAAATTCTGGTAAAAGACCGAAGGCGGGGCTCCTTACGAGGCGTAAACTGCGTTATGTTTCATCGAAAATGGTGAATAAACAGTGAAGTTATTTTTGTTTTAAGTCTTTATTCAAGCAAAATATTGCCTTCCGACGTAGCATTTATGACGTAATTTATCACGTCGTATACACACACTGTGATCTACGGCCAATGTCGTTCGCACCGAACCGTATTTCTCAGTTTTTTTTATTAGTACCTATATATGTTATGAAACTGTGTATTATATGTTGCATATTTCATATTTGTAGAGTTGATAGATCATTTCTTCCTACAACTCTAACCGCGTACATGTATGCACAAGCATTTTGAATTTGACCAATTTCCAGTTTACATATATCAGTTCAACAATTCATTTTTCTTTTTAAAAACTTTCAAAGTCTGCGCTGCATCCCTCTCAAAAGCATCTTCGGGCACATCCTCGACATTTCCTCTGGGTTATTCGTAAACACACTGTAACGTAACATTCAACTTTAATAGATATGAAACTAATTCGCTGTCTCAACAACAAAACATCCCTCGGCTGCACTGAGCATTAATTCACCCCGAAAAAATACCGTAAGATCAAGAGTCTGAGAGCGACAGTGACTAGATATACACTACGAAAAACACTAAACACAGACTTCCGTTGCTTTTACGAATACACACTTGTATAAGTCCATCATTGTTGATTTATGTATGTTGAAATTGTTTTTGAATGTACAAAAATGTCACATGCTCAAGTTTCATTGAATTTCTACGCGATACATGTTTTTAATTTCAAAAATGCTTTTGTTTAAATACTTGTTTTGTGCCTCAATAAATGTTAAACATGATAGGTTTCGTTGATGGAAGTAGGGTTTTATCTAAAAATAATTTCAATTCCAACAACCATTTCCATAAAGTGTGGAACTTTTTTTTTAGTGGACGGACTGCTCGCGTGAAGAGGAGGTAACTTTGACATAGCGATTATGCCGCAGTTACTTCCCTACGCAAAGAGGCTACAGAAATTTACTCTAGCGAGGAAATATATTGAAAAAAACACGATATATACATGAAATAAAAAGAAAATTTGTTGAATTCAGTGTAAGATCGTATTTTATTTCACTCATGGTCACAGAAAAAATATTGACCATGAGTTATATAAAATACGATCTTACACTGAATTCAACAAATATCCTCTGTTTCATTTTGCTACCTATTAGACACACTTCAGAACGGAGAAAATAATCATAAATTGCCTATAGTTTCAATTGTTTTGTTTGGTATCAATATACTAGTATGTGACTAATAACACCATACACCAATTACGAAAAGGTCCGAAATATTCCAACACAAATATGGTGTAATTTTAATGAATAAAGTAATGTCTTAACATTTCATAATACTCTATGAATAATTAATATCCGGAATATTTTTAAGACTGAGTTGTTGATAAACATAACTAAGTTTGTTATTTATGCATGCATTTTATTTTAGGACCTGGTGTAATGGCCGCATTCAAGGAAAATCACATGGAAGACTATATTGACCTGTTTCGCGACTTTGAAATCAAGAAGAGAGACATATCTACGAAGAAGAGTGGCGGAAAGATTAATCTTCGCATGCCGGTAGCATTGGTTGAAACCGTCAAGGAAGTCAGTGGCAAAACAATCAAGGAAACCATTGTGGGGTCAGCGTACAGAGAGCGCATAAAGCATCTTGGGGACAAAATCCGAGTTGACGCCGATTTAGTCATTGAGCTGTTTGAGGAACCAGTTACCAGCATTCTAAACCACGTATCGACTCTTCTAAAAGAATCTGCTGTGCGCGGCTGCAACAAGATTGTAATGGTTGGTGGATTTTCGGAATCGCCAATATTGCAAGAACGTGTTAAAGAACGTTTTTCTGGAATGTCTGTCATCGTCCCGAACGAAGCAGGGCTCGCTGTGTTGAAAGGCGCGGTGATATTCGGACACAGCCCGACTGCTATCGCCGAAAGGGTATGCAAGCTGACATATGGTTACAAAGCATCCCATCTCTACAAAAAGACATGTTCGCACCCTACAGGAAGATGTGAAAAAGATAAAAATGAAGACCTAAGATGCTACGACATTTTCACAATACAGGCAAAGGCAGGCGAAAATGTAAAATTGTCTCAAGAGGGTCCAGAGTCGACATTTACACCTGTTTCTGCCTCTCAAACCACCATTGCATTAGAAATTTACGCTAGCTTAAATCCGAATCCAAGCCATACGACTGAACAGCGATGTTCAAAGATAGGTTATCTTAACATACCAATCGATGACACTTCACTTGGAAAAGATCGCGAATTCGGCATTCGTTTTATTTTTGGTGGAACTGAGCTTGAGGTGAAAGTGGAAGACAAAGCAGATAAGCGAGTGTTTCGAAAAAGGGTGGACTTCCTTGGATAACAATGTAAATGGTTTGCATGCTCACTGCCAAAATATGATACTTTTTTATAGCCGTTTTCAATTAATTCTACTGAACATATTGACATGCCAAACGCATGCGTTGGAATTGACTTAAATTATGTTGTATGAGCAATATGCAGATAAACGGATTTCAAGACTTATACACATGTTTTTACTTGATTTTGTTGACATATGTGATAGTTAATTATTCGTCTTTGAAGTCGAGATTTGTTTTTTTTTACTTTTTATATGTTTTCATTTCGTACATACTTGTTGACATGTATTGAAAAAATTCAATTTTCAATACCCTATTAATAACTGAATATTGACCGGATTGCATCCCGTTGCCGCCGATAAACAAAAGGGAGAACACAATTGTATACGTTTGATGTATTATCTGCCTCAGACAAAAGGAACTTTCTTTTGAAATGCATTCATTAAACCATATTGTACATACATGTAGATTAGTAGTGGCATGCATAAAATACTGTGTTATAATTTGTTATATTCCAGTTGATAAATAAATATACCCGTTTGAAATGTTTACATATGGAAGTCCTCGATTTCACCGATATTCCCAAATAAACAAAGTAGCTCTATCTAAATTGCCTTTAAAGGCAGGGATCTGTGTATGTTGAATCAAAATATTTCCTATCAACATGGTTTTCATAAAACAACAATAAAATGGTTCATGGTTTAAAAATAATATACGTCTTTCTATTCAAGCGTATATTTAGAATTGTAATGGTATCACCATATGACAAAACAAGGAATCCAATTTCTAAATATAAGAGGTAAACTATCAGAACAACAACAACAACAACAATAAATAGTGTCACATTGTTAACAGATATGATTACATCTGGAAGACTGCAGTTTAAATATATATTAATTCCAATAACATTCTAACATGTTTTTTTCATAAACAAACTTCTAGTACGAGCAATTGTGTTCATATGAAGGATTTAAACTGCAGTTTAGTTTTCCCCAAGTAACAAAACTTCCCAAATGATTGCACGCAAAATGGATAAAATAGAAGCATTCACCAGGCATTTTGCAGTGAACACTAAGAAAGTAAGCATTTATTCGATTCCTACATTAAGGGTGAATAATTTTACTGACACTTTTTATATAAACATTCATTTACAACATTTTAATAGTTATACTTTATAACACAAAACAAAACAGAAGCTCTGCATAGCCAAAGGCAACGTTTGTCTTTAATCTTTGTCCATCGAAAAGAGGCATTGTTAAAAAATAATTAAAGCTAGAGTTATGGTCCTTTCTGTATATGTGCGTATTGTCTTTGGCAAAATGAGTAACAAGTTTTGATTATCAGTTTTATACTGATGGTAGGAAATTAAGAGCACTACAAAGGTTACCAAATTCTCATACGTATTATTTTTAGAAGCCAGATATTTAATTAACCGTACACACATAAGTCTCAATTCAAAACCGCAATAGAAAAGTGGATCTCCCTGCTTCTTTCTAAAGGTCTATTATAACAAGATAAAACAATGCGCCTGTACATTGAAGTTGACCACTGACCAGTTTTAACACTTGAAATACAAACTCACTGTTGTACTTGGTGTGAGTGTTCTGTTCTCACTGAGTCGCTACAACCAGCCCGAACCTGGGCTGAAGTGAACACACAAAAACAATCTTGAAGATAGTTGGCACACAGTCCTATATTTCTCATATTGTAATGTCAAAATAATAGTACATATATATGGATTATGGTAACAATGTATGTATACATTTATAATAACATGTTTTTACAACGTAAGGTAGGGTGTTTTTACATGTATGCATCATCAATGTTACAGCAATTGCTATTTGTTTACATTGGTATTAATGCTGATCATGTTGATTATCAGGACAATGATAGATGTGTGTATTTGGAATATTATAAGAAGACTCTCACTCGGTGACAGTCGTATTTCACTGTACATGGCCAATGTACTATTAGTTAAATTGGATTTCATTTTTGAAAGCTTGCATGTGCTTATACGCTAATATGCATGTGATATGGACCACGATGCCAGATTTTGGTTCTTTCTTTTTCATTCTCACGAAATATAGTGTTGCAAACAATCAAGAGTGTTAAAACTAAGGTAATGGACTTTTAACAAAAACTATTGTTGATATATGCTCAAATAGTGTGTTTTAATTCCATAGCGTTCAATAGCGGAACCAGTCTGTGATTGCTTAGGAAGTTGCTGCCTGCTGGGGAAGTTAGTGATTGCTGATAATTGTATGGTTGATAAGGTTAGCCAATGGTTTTGCTAGCGAAGACAAGACACTAATTGTCAGCTTGGTGTTCCCAAGGATGCCAGTGCTAAATATTTCTTCAAACGAATGCTTAAAAAAATAATGTTTTGCTTGGATGAAGGTAATTATAAACCACTACATGAGATTTAAGATATTGATATACCAAATGCCAAGAGACTGGGCCTTAAGGCTTCAGACTAAACCACTACATGAAACTACATACCAAATGTCAAGGGGTTGTACGTTACTATATAGAGCATCTGGGATCCTTTTGATGTAAATAATCGTTAAAAAAGTAAGTGGTTGCTATAGAAGTCATATGTTGCAAATTCTCCTTTTATCAATATAGGTCTTGAGGAAACCAAAACCCCCCAGGCGGGGCCAGCTTTAAGCCAAAGGATATAATTTTGAACAACCTTGGTGAATTGCCACGACATAAAGCTTAATACACATGCACCAAATGTCAAAGGTCCGGGTCTTGTGGTTAAAGAAAAGATTTTCAGGGTTTACAAACCTCTCGGACCTTCATGGTAGAGCCAGCTTTAAACACAGGGGGATAATTTGAAAAAGCATACCAACTATCAAAGTTCTTGACCTTGCGTTTTCAGAAAAGAAAGAAAAGAAAATAATTTGAACATTCTTGGTACAGAACCGCAACATTCATGAGGCTACATTCATGTACCAAATATCAGCTTCATGTGTTGGAATATTAATTGAAAGTTTCAGAAATGTTAAAAAGTTGTTGAAAGTGCATGGGAGAGCTTATTCCAGAAAAATACGAACGTTGTCTCTATACAGCACACGTAATTTACAGCAGCTTCATATTTTTTACTACAAAATAATAATAAAAAAAAAACAGTTCGGATAAAAGTACGCAACTTTCCCAGAATATAAATGTGATAGGGATATTTCATTAGTATTAAATCAATCATCAATAGAACATTTTTGATTCATTTGTCACAGCGTTTATATTATTTTTAAGCAACTCGTAGAAGAAACAATAATACTAACAATTTCTTCTTAAGCATATTAAATTTTGGCCATGATATTTTACCTAGGTTTGTTTAAGCGTAAGTGTCTAAATTTACTACAGCATAATAAAAAATGATATTCATTTTCAATTGCATTAGCGTTATAGCATTTGCATAGTCTGTTTTCTCTCGCAATACCGGTATATCTTCCGACTTCAATTTCTAACTTATGAGCAGATTGTCTCATGGAAGAACAATGTTTGCGTAAATTGTCATTTACAATTTTATCAAGATATTATTCGTATTTAAAATTTGTTTTCAATGAACAATACGTTTCTAATTTAGTGATGCTTTTTATCGATCCGCGCCTGTGTCTTGGATAAACTGGTCACGGAGTGTAGCTTTCAAGAACGGAAAGTATTCGGCATTTTATTTGCCAAAGTCAAGCCAATAAAAAATGAATGTCAGGTTCTTCCGCTTATGTTTGTCGCTTCTATCTATTTTATGGCCATGTATCGTGCACTAGATTAAATCGTGCTTGTCACTTCTATATAAACTTTAAGCCAGAAAACAATAAATCTAAGGCAGATATCTAAACAAAATAGGATTACTTGAACATTAATGCTGCAATTTTCCTTATAACATTGAAGCAAGTTAAGTGGTTTTTGTATGGGTAAAAAACATAATATCAAACCTATTGAACCGTCACCGACATTATTATACGTCTATAGATTGTTTTGTTTTGTGTTCACGAAATATTAGGCAATTACAAATTGAGAAGCTATCAACGGACGGATCTATAAGTACGAAGTTTTAAAACAAGGAAAACGTTACAATTATATATGACGTATATGATGGACAGTTTATGTCAAATTGACAAAATTTGAACAGTCGAATGTATACCAGGTATCTCATGTTATGGGTTCCCTCTACCAAATTTAACAGATAAAAACTTTTCATGTTAAGATAAAAACAATGATTTATATATTACCATGCTTAACACGCTGAACTTAGTTTTATTTTTGAAATAATTATAAAAATTAGAGTGCTTTATATGACGACTCAAATCCAAATAACTTGAAGCTGATGATGTCAAATTCACCCAGGAATATGTCTCGCGAAAATACGTATTACGCTATCACTTATGTCAATTAAGTCATTCAGAAACATTAACTGCCATGTGGGAGCGAAAACACGGGGCATAATCGTGCAATAATTAATTAAGCAAGTGGTAAAACCAATACTTTTAGACGATGAAGGTTTAACAGAACATTGACTAGCATATATTCATAGCGTTCGCTCAATAAGAAATCATTAATATTTCAGAAAAGAAAATGCGTATTAAAATATGTCTTTAAAAACAGCATAACACATACTCGTCCAGTTATAAATCTCTAGTGTATAATTGAACTTTAATTACTAAGTAAACATTATGTACAAAAGTTGCGGTAATAATGGCACACGGCGAGTTGTGGGATAGTGTCGTCCTTTTGACATAATCCTAGAGCCCAAAAATGGAAAACATCTTCCAGAAACGGTATATGTAATGCGCAATGCTTTGAAAACGGTCTGTGTGATTGAACTGAGGCGTTGAGCAGTTTGTATCAATAACTCAGCGGCCTTTCGGATCAAATTGTATTTCTGTAGTTATTTCCGCTGAATGGGATAAGGTGGACATTATGTGAGCATGGCCGAGCCACGCATTTTTAGTAAATCTTTACTGCAGCAAAAAAGCGTCGGGATATAAAACACACAATATATGACAAAATTTGAAAAGAAAATAATGCCAAAGTTTATGTATTTTGAGCGAAAATGACTCTTTAAGTACCACATTCTCGCTTTCGATTCTTGTTAACATCCGATTCGTTGAAGGTTTGGCACTTACAGATCTTCAGGTGACGTTGTTTGGTTAGTACACACCTGTTTAAATTGACCACGTACAGTTTAACTATTAGGTTTGGCAGGTACATTACATCGTACTTTTAGTTATTATCAGTTCTGTGGTTCCTGTACCAGGAATGGCGCACAGACAAGGACGTATGACGCTACATGACCATAGCGAATATTGCCACATAAAGAGCGAACACTTTTTTGGATTTGGTGACACTGATTTTAGGTAATTCCTTTCATTCAAGAAAAGGTTGGTTATAATGTGTACTAAACTTTGCAGATGCATACTTGTTTAGGACGTGAAACCTACACATCTTATTGCCACTGTAAATATGAAAAGGAAAAAGAAAATTGTGATTTCTTTGATTGTTTGGAATTTTTTATACTGTTCTTTGAGACTTATTTTAAACTGTTTCAGGTCATGTCTTTGCTTGTTGCTAGCATCGACTTTGGGACAACATATTCGGGCTGGGCGTTTTCGTTCAGACATGAATTCGAAAGTGACCCTACAAAAGTATCTGCGAAAAACTGGTCAGGCGGACAACTGTTTCACAGAAAGGTTAGATCAGGAATATATTGACTGCATAAAATCCTGTTAATGGAATAGAGAAACACAACCTGTTCTTGCCAGTGTATTTGTTTACATCAACAAATAGCTTCTGTGTATGTACGTTGTAGCGCCAGTCACAGCATTATGACAGTGAGAAAGTGCGCTAGTGTCTCTGCTGTTAGGCAACCTTGTAGTGTTCAAGCTTCTGGAATCATTCTATTCTCAACATGGTTCACACAGTTTTCACGAAGGAATTAGCTCTTATATTGACCATTTTCCACGATTTTACTTGAAAGGTTTTTAATTATTGACGGTGTATCTGCTCAGATTGGTAGATGTTTAAAATTCGTCTTTTGTTTCTCAGTACAGTCGTCACTAGACATTACAGCCGGACCCGGTTTTATTAATAAATATATTTTTGCCTTCAAATAGTTACTTTTCCAGAATATATTTAGGATACCTTTTCCGCTCTTTGAAACTTCAAACATTCTGCACCGTACTATTTGCGTGGTCTCAATTATTTACAATTTGAACTCAGGACCTACATGTGTACTGATTCGTCCGGATGGGGAAACGCTGGATGCGTTTGGCTACGAGGCGGAGAACAAGTATTTTGACCTTTCAATGGAGGAGAGTCACACGCAGTGGTTCTACTTTCGAAGATTTAAGATGAAGTTGTTCAAACAAGAGGTAATAGTGCATCAGTTCTTTGATTATAAACTTCAGTATGTCTACCCGTGACGTGTTCTAATAGGCTGAGCAAGAAAAAAACAATAAACGGATTTGAGAGTGGTTCAAATAAGCTTTCTTCGTAACCGATCTAAAACGAATCAGTACATATATAAGCTTAACTATGTATAGATTGTGTGTTTTCTCTTACTATCTAAATACTTGTATTTGTTAAAGGGTATTGGACGTACACTTATGCTCGAGGACGAAACAGGAAAGAAAGGTCTTCCGGCAAAAACTGTGTTTTCGGGGGCAATTAAATATTTGAAGAACGATTTGATAAAAGAATCCGAGAAAAGAATATCAGGAGGTGGACTCACCGATGCTGACATAAACTGGGTGCTTACAGTTCCTGCAATCTGGAATGATGCAGCCAAACAGTTCATGCGAAAGGCAGCTGAAGAAGTATTTCTACTTTTATGTCTCTACTTACTGAGTTATAAGAGCGGTAACTTGTTTATAACTTGTAAATTATAAGCATCTGGAATAAAAAGCTGCACGTTTGTCAGCTCAACTTCAGTGATTGTTCTTTTATCACAGGCAGGAATTGCAGGCGACAAACTGATGATTGCACTTGAGCCTGAAGCAGCATCAGTGTTTTGTAGACATTTGCCTGTGGATACGACCTCTAGCGCAGTCACCACATCTTTGGCCTCTTTCAAGGCTGGGACCAAGTATTTAGTTCTTGACGCGGGAGGTATATATACTAGTCATATGTCATGTCTGGTTTTAATGGGATGTCATGTTTAGTTCATGTTTTTCTCCTCGTAGTCGTAACAGCTTTACTGACTTTGATAAACATATCTAGTTTTTGTACATATAATATGTATGCACTGTGCTGTTTGTGGAGGTTTGTGCTGTTCTTCCATGATTCTTGTTTGTGATTATTGTGTTTGTGTTCTATGTCTTTGGCGTTTACCAAGTGCCATTAAACCGGGTTTATGTTTAAACTTTTTGCTATTGAGCTTGTTGCTGTAGTTTTTCACATAAGTATTGACACCGTAAAATACACCGGCGAAAGCTTTATTACTAGGCTCGTCAATGTAGTTTGACATGTTACATTACTTATATTGTGCAAGGAGCACACCTTCGTGCAGTTAGTGCGAGGTTGTGTCAGTCGCGAGAGCACTTTCTTTGCACTGGTAAACATATACTTAAATTGCTCAGGGGGAACTGTAGACATAACGGTACACGAGGTCAGTGGAAGTGGTGAGTTAAAGGAACTGTGCAAGGCAAGCGGAGGCCCATGGGGCGGAACAAAGGTGGACGATGCATATGAACAGTTCTTAGTTGAAATAACAGGTACGGTTTGAGTGTTAAGAAAATAATTTTATTCTGCTACTTATGATTCACGCTTTAGAACAGAGAAAATAATCTGATCCGACCTGTAGTTCCATTTGTTTTGTTTGGTATTAATATATGTGATTAATAACACCATTCCCAAATTATAAAAAGGTCCGAAACATTGCAACACAAATATGGTGAAACAATAATAAAATAAAGAAGAGTAATGTTTCAACATTTCAAGATACTCTATGTATAATAATAGTCTCGAATATTTTACAACTAATTTTTAGAAAACAATAGTGCGTTTGTTATTTATGAATCCATTTTTCTATAGGACCTGGTGTAATGGGCGCTTTCAAGGAAAGCCATATGGAAGACTATATTGAACTGTTTCGCGACTTTGAAATCAAGAAGAGAGACATATCTACGAAGAAGAGTGGCGGAAAGATTACTCTTCGCATGCCGGTAGCATTGGTTGAAATCGTCAAGGAGGTCACTGGAAAAACAATAAAGGAAACCATTGTGGGGTCAGTGTACGGAGAGCGCATTAAGCATCATGGGGACAAAATCCGAGTTGACGCTGATATAGTCATTGAGTTGTTTGACGAACCAGTTACTAGCATTCTCAATCACGTGTCCACTCTTCTAAAAGAATCTGCTGTGCGTGGCTGCAACAAGATTGTCATGGTTGGTGGATTTTCGGAATCGCCAATATTGCAGGAACGTGTTAAAGAACGTTTTTCTGGAATGTCTGTCATCGTCCCAACTGAAGCAGGGCTTGCTGTATTAAAAGGCGCAGTGATAGTCGGACACAGTCCTACTACTATTGCTGAAAGAGTATGCAAGCTGACATACGGTTTTGCTTCAACCCATCCTCGTGAAGAAACATGCTCTCATCCAAAAGGGAGAATTGAAAGAGACGCTAATGGCGACCTTAGATGCCAGGATATTTTTGTAATCCAAGCAAGGGCTGTTGATAAAGTTCGATTGTCGGAGGAACGCCCTGAAATAAAAGCTAGACCTGTTATTGACTCCCAGACAGGCATTGGTTTTGATATTGTTGCCTGCTCAAATCCAAGCCCCTATCATACTACCGAGAGAGGATGTTCAAAGATCGGACATATGTCAGTGCCTATCAAAGAGAGTTCACTTGGCAGTTAACGCGAATTTGGCGTTCGTTTCAACTTCGGTGGAACCGAAATAGAAGTGGAAGTAGAAGACAAGACAGACAGACGAGTATATCGACAACGGGTCGACTTCCTAGGTTAACACTAACAGTGGGTTGCAAGCACAAACATTCGATACTAACCAAGTTTTATATGCATCCTTATTAAATTATACCAAGTGTATTAAATTTAATGCCAAAGCACGTCTTGGATTAAAATGAACTTGTAAACTGGTTTAAGCCTCCAATGAGTTTTAACTGACTGTGCCATTGTTGTTAACCAAACATTAACAAATATGATATTATAATAGTTGTGTATTTAATGAGTGTTGTCTTGAAGCGGTTTGTTCCTTGCTTGGTGTTAGTTTGGCTTTGATTCTCTTTTTTTTAAACAGGACCTCGATTACATTTTCAGCCACCGGGCTTGTCCCTATAGTTCTCATTGTTTCATGAACAATTTAATTGGTTTTAAACTTTGTTTTAATGATTGATTTTTTGGTTTATTTGCTGCTTTAATTTTCAGTCTGTCAGATTGGTGGAAAATAAGCGAAAATTAAGCACTTGCTAACTGTTTTATAACAACTTTAAATTTGGCACTTTTGATATTTGATTTCTTTATGTTTTAATGTTTTACAATTTGTACATATTGTTTATGCTGTGTGGTTATATTATTAAATACTACATTATTAACTATGATACGAATGTTTAGACAGTGTTGCACCTACTTATAGTTTGACTCATCTTTAATGCGTTCATTCAACCAATAGTATACATCTTATCAAGGGTACCATCGGAAGAATTTCAATCTAATATTTACAGCGGGTACCTCGGCATACTTCAGTACCCGGTGGCTAACCATTGAAATTCAGCATTTGTACGCGCATACAATACACATGCTACATGCATGTCACCGATTAAGCGAGTGTCACAAAATGAATTGATTTATTTTTCAAATTCAAACAAGAGATGTTTGTCAAACATTATCCCCCCTGAGCACCATGTAGTCATGATTATTTGGACAATTGAACAAAATATGCATGGACCTACAAGTCAAGTTTTAGGGCCATGGGTGCAGGCAGTGTCAAGTTATCACACAGACAAGGATCCCTTTAATTTAAAGGGGTCATCTACAGGTCAGGCCCAACCCCCCTAGTCAAGTTTGATGATCATAGGTCTAGGCTTTGTTGAGATATCACTGGGAGAAGCTTTGCTACGTTTTTCGTGTTAAAGGTCAGTGTGACCTTGCCCTTGACCCAATGAAACCCAACATCAACAGAGGTCATCTACTGGTCAGGCCCTACCTTCCTGTCAAGTTTGATGACCATAGGTCCAGGAATTTTCAAGTTTGCCTTCAAGGTCACTGTGATCTTGACCTTTGACCTGATGATCCCAAAATCAGTAAGGGTCATCTACTGGTCAGACCCAACCTACAAGTCAAGTTTTAGGGCCATGGGTGCAGGAATTGTTGAGTTATCACTCGGACAACATTTTATCATTCAATGTCAATGTGACCTTGTCCTTTGGCCTGATCCCCTAAAATCAATAGCGGTCATCTACTTGTCAGACCGAACCTCCAAGTCAAGTTTGAGGGCCATGGATAAAGGCATTGTCAAGTTATCATCGGACAACTTTTTATCATTCAAGGTCAATGTGACCTTGACCTTTGGCCCGATGAACCCCATAATCAAGAGGAGTCATCTACTGGTCAGACCCAACCTACATGTAAAGTTATAGGGCCATGGGTGTAGGAATTATTGAGTTATCACTCGCACAGAATTTTATCATTTAAGGTCAATGTGACCTTGACCTTTGGCCCGATGACCCATAAAATCTATAGGGGTCATCTACTGGTCAGGCCCAACCTCCAAGTCAAGTTTGAGGGCCATGGGTAGAGGCATTGTCGAGTTATCAATCGGACAACTTTTTATCAATCAAAGTCAATGTGACCTTGACCTTTGGTCAATGAACCCCAAAATCAATAGGGGTCATCTACTGGTCAGACCCAACCTCCAAGTCTAGATTGGGGGCCATGGGTGCAGGCATTGTCAAATTACCAATTGGACAACCTTTTATCATTCAAGGTCACTGTGACCTTTGACCTGATGACCCCTAAAATCAATAGGGGTCATATACTGGTCATGCCCAATCTTCAGGTCAAGTTTGGTGACCATCCGTCAAGGAATTGTCGAGTTATCACTCGGACAAGCTTTGGTCTCAGACAGACAGACCGACCTACCGACTGACCGACATGTGCAAAGCAATATACCCCTCTTATTCGAAGGGGGGCATAATAATAAACATTGCCTTAACTTAACATTTGAACTTATTAGTTTCTGTATATATATATATATATAGATACAACAACTACTCAGAACTATGCCTTTCAAAAAGCAATTATACATACATGCCATATTTTCTGGAGACCATTCAGGGGGATTTGTTCAAAAGGCTGAAAATTCAGGGGGATTTTGGTTGTATTCAGGGGGATTTTTTTAGCAGGTCTAAGTTGGCGAAATTTTAAAGTATTTTAAGACGCAAGTACGAAAAAATGTATTCACATATAGTTTGCTTTGAAAACGTCTTAACTTTTTCATTATACAGAATTATTTTATGTAATTATCATATTCTTATGATACACTGTCATGTCATACTGTAATGCACTTGCAGAACAAAATATGTCATTGGAAAAATATGTTTTTGAGACAATTAAATTAAATTTACCTTCCTCCAAAGTCTTTTAAAAAATTGTGCTTAAAAAATTGTAAAATATTTGAGACTATAATTTATATGATAAGTGTAAAGATGAGATGGCCCTGGACTCTTAAGTTCTTATAATGAGAGAAAATAATGTCAGATATGTCCTGAGACATTGGATGTAGTTTGTGTCTATGAGGGAACTGCCTGAGAATGCTTCAGTTAACCATGACTATTACATTTTGTACATGCAGATCGATGGATAATTTAATGTGTTATATTCAACTATATCAATAAATGCATTGTTTATACTAGAAGTAAAACGTTTCGTACCAAGAACTGTGGCAATATTTAACATCAAGTTGTTTTGGTTCTACGGAAAATCATACAGACAACACTGTATGTAAAGTTAGATTAGACCATTTTATAGAGTTCCCATATCGTCATTCCCCTTTTAAAATGTTAGCATATGAAGTAAAACTCTCTAAAAGTATTTCCGATTTTAACAAAATCTTCCCAAATAAACAATATAAACAATATACATGTACCGTATTCAAGTTGCCTTTTAAGCCTATGTACGCTGGATCCCAATGTTTTCTATGAAGTTGAAGGTGGATTTCATATAACAACAACTACTGTTTCCATGGTTTAAATTTTATATCTGTCCCTCTATTCAAATGTACATTTAAAATTGCAATGGTATAAAATATAGTCTATATGTATATACATGAACATATAACAAAACAAGGTATCCAATATCTGAACATAAGAGGTAAAAATCTCAGAACAACAACATATAGTGGCACATTAGTATCAGATCTGATGACATTTTGTAGGACTGCAGTTTTAACCTATGTTGATTCCAATAACATTAAAACATTGACACAAACATGAACACGGCATTTCTTTATTGTGTGGTACATGTGCAAGAAAATGGATGATATTTTGAACATGACTTAACAAAATATACTTATTACTGTACACACTTTACGCCAACATTTGCGTAGTGTATCGGTGTGCCAGAACTAGGATGATAATTATGAAGTACAGAGGTTGGTAGAGGGAATTTCATCAAGAATCCTACTAGGAGTACAAAAGAAGGATTTAAAACTGCAGTTTTACAGTGGAAATATCTCCTTTGGAAATGAAAGGGCCCCCAAGAGTTCTATTCTATTATATTCTATTGGAAGTTTTTTTCCAAGCAGTTGTTTACAAAAAATCTTCGAGCTATGCCATCTTTATATATATATATATATATAATTCGATGTTTGTGTTTGCCAAAAGGCATATATTTGCTACAAATACATGAACATGTTAACATGAAGTTGAGGAAGGTGATTATTGTCATAAATATGATAACAGGTTTTCTCAGTCAGACATATGACTGAAAAATGTGGTCCTGCTTAACAAAGAACACAGTAAAACTAAACATGACTTATCACAAAACATCATTAATGTAATTTACAGATAAACATAACTAACTACATCCTGTGTATAAAACAACAACTTATAACATACCCCATATTGCACTACATTTGCTGTCTGAAACAAATAGCCACCATAAACATAGCAGAGAATCAAAACAAATCAACATTACTACAAAAGATTGTGGTTCTGTCCAAAATGTATTTCTTTTAGCAAAATCAACAATAGTTTGGAGTAAAATAAGGCTTTTCCTTTCACCTCCCCAGAAAATACCCTCAGTGTTCCAGCTTATGCCTCTGCCAAGGAGATCACTGAAAGGGTTCACATCCAGTGGATTCACATTTAATTATCTAGAAAGCCTCGGACATAAACAAAATAAAACTTTTCATTTAGTCATTTATTGTTTTTATAAAGTGAGGTATTTAGAAGCTCGTGCATGCACATTGGCTAGTATAGAACTATTTAGAGGCATTATGCACTGAACACTAAGAAAGTTAGCATTTTTATTTTATTAGAATCCTACATTAGTGGTGTCAATATAATGGTTGAACACTAAGACTGTCAGATAAATCAGATCAAGCAATCATAATTGTTAATCCTTTTATTGCAATTAAGAGTGGGAAATTGTGAACCATCAATGTATGAAAATATTAGAGTAAAAAAAAATATCTTCCATGAAATTACAAAAAAAACCTCTTAACTTTATAAGTAAATGAAAATAATGAAGAAATTCTTAATAAGGGCTATTCCAGTAAAACATATACCCCCTGGGGGGAAGGCAATTATTTAAATAGTATATAGGTGGGTGTCTTTTTTCACTAATTTGAACCCAACAAGGGTAAATTTGCTTCTGTAGGGGGGTGGCATAATTTAAAAGTGCCTTCCCCCAGGGGGTTATATATTTAAATGGAATAGCCCTAAGTTTAAAAGTAATGGCACTGAAAGTATAAAAGACTGTGTATTAAGCTGATTATCTGCCTGTCAAGTTTTTTCTGTGTGTTTTTCCCTCTAGTGTTCTCAGCACTTGTAGGTGGGTTTTGTACTTATTGTACAGGCTTGGTCCAAGGACATGCTCCAAATGTACCTAGAATGAAATAAATATTCATGCATAAATACATTTAGCGGTACAGTATAATAATCTTTTTTGATAATTGTCTGGTTTCTTCAAGAGGCACCAAAACCCTACTTCTTAAATAGTTCAGACGGAGTGGTAAACAGGATTCAATTTGTATAGACAGTATATGTTGACAGTTTAAACATAATGGCATGTTTATTATAGGAATTTTAAATGTTCATTGACAATACTACGACATTGATACACAAGATACCAGTCAGTTTTGATACAGGGCATTTTTACCCTTTGTGACATATAACCCAGACAAAAGCCATGACAATCTGCAGTGTTCATAATAAGATCAACAAACAGAATGGTTCGCCCACCTGCAAATCATTTTCATCTGACACCAGGTCCATTATACCGAGAACATGACGTAGATTGTCATAACCCATCCCCTCAGACAGCTCACTGTAACACATGGTAGAAATGGAAATAAGATCACTGTGTGAAGCCATTTATGTAAACTTTTTAATACTGACATTTTTCATATAAATTTTCATAAACAATATTTCATTAGTTTATTATTCTATATAAAACAACACCAAACAGAAGCTTTGCATAGCGAAAGCCACGCCTGTCATTTTTCTTTCACCATCGAAAAAGAGGCATTACTCAACAATCATTAAAACCGGAGTTATGGGCCTTGCTGTACATGTGCGTATTGTCTCTGCCAACATGTGTACCAAGGTTTCAGTACCATTTTCATACTGATGGTAGGAAATTAGGAGCACTTCAAAGGTTACCCAATACTCATAAGCCAAAGGATAAGCTCAAAGGATAAATTGATGTATCTGCATCTTTCTAAAGGTCTATTATAGCAAGATCAATCAATGCATGTGCGCATTAAAGATGACCACTGACCAGTTGTAACATTTGAAATGCAAACTCACTGTTGTACATGGAGTATGTGTTCTGTTCTCACTGAGTCGCTACACCCTGCCCGAACCTGGGCTGAAATAAACACACACAAATAGTCTTGAAGAAAGTTGGCACACAGTCCTATATTTCTCAAGGTTAAAATAATGCTATATAGATATGCACTATGGAAATTATCTACATATACATTTATAAGAATATATTTTACAATGTAAGGTAGCATATGTTTACATGAATACATAGTCCATGTGAACTGCTACTTGTAAACCTTGATAACAATGTTACTCATGTAGACTAACAGCAGAATGATAGATCTATGTGCTGAGTATTATAATTAATGAAAGCGCTGAAAGCGTTAAAAGGCTGTAGGCGCAACAAGTATGATTTTAGATTTTTTACAATTTTGTTCTCTGGCAATAGAAATGGCAGCCAAAAAATATTTTGAGTGAACCCAGACTGTTTTCGATATGTGCCTGTTATTACCTAAGAAAAAATAATGTAAATTGATTAATTTCCAATATAATTACCTGGTTTTATAACAGTAACTGATAAATTTGTATGTACTATATATGAACATTGCTTTCATCTCGCAAGTTCATTGCTAGTGTACAGTTATTTAATGAAACCTGACATTGGCTCAGTTGTAGTAACTATAGTAAGACATGGTCTTTTAGTCAACACATTTCAATAATCTGCATAATTCTCTATAATTATCTATTCATCTTGGTTCCTCACCAAGATTTATTTAAGATTCTTTGGCTTGCTTTCAAATTCACATTACATTGCAATCTTACGAACATATTTAAATAAAACGATCTTTTAATTTGCACTATTTTATACTGCATAACACCATACGTCCCCTTTTGTAACCCTGGCGCATTAAAATCATTTTACATGTCATGTCAAAAAGTAGGACTGACCATGCCTGATTTCATTTGCAGTCCTTAAGTCTGAAGACCTGTGGCCTACAGCCTTAAAACCCTAAATACTTAAAGTGGACATTAAGAAATCGCTGTTCATGGGTAAAATTCATGCCAAGGTCTGAATATGAATTACTTGAATTGAACTTCATTCTGGAAAGTTTGCATTGGTTTATTTATGATGAGTGTTTTATGGGATGCAACACCAGATTTGGTTCTTCAGACAAGTAGTTCTTATAACAATTTGACTATGTATTCAAGTCAATTAATTTCTCAAGAATTAATTTCAGCTTATAATATAGGATATAGAAAATAAATCAGTAGGCTAAGTAAAGGAATGAACATATTTTGTTATTACTTACATGTCTTGAAGTCATATAGCGTTTGACAGTTTCTTTTCACTTTTTTATTTAATCTTAGGCATGTATGCTTTTGTATTTTCATTCAATAGCAACCGCTTTTATATGTAAAAAAATAACAATTAAAGTACAATGGAATGCCTGCATGGTTACTATGGAAACACAAAAAAATATGCATTTAATTATGTTAAGAATTTAATTCGAACGGTTGAGCATAAAGTTGAAAAAAAAAAAAATCATCTTCCATCAAATTATATCCATCCAACTTATTTAACAAGTAACAAGTTTGCCCAAAGAACCAATATCTTGCGCCCCAGCCCGTATGTGTTCATATACATGATAATGTGCAATAAAGTGTTTGGCACGATGTCGGGCACACATGCTGATGTGTATGAAGACTTACATAAAACGTCCTGCATTGCTTGATGCCCATTCTGGCCATTAAGGGTGCTAAATAAAGAATAAACAAGCATAGAAATACACATGAAGAAAACACTATATTTAAGGTGCTTTAAAGACATTTTTGTTTTTCTACCCATTTCTTTTATCTCAATTCTAAGCAACTCACAGGGTTTACTTTCATCACAAATTCTTTAATTGCTACATGTTGGATTGGAATGATTTGTCTTTGGTAAAAAGGTAATAAAATCTAAAATATTTACAAACAATATTACAATATTACCTTTATAAATGGAAGGGTAGGAAAACAAACCAAGTTAATATAAAACCAAAGATTCCAAATTAAACATTTAACATAACATCTGACTTCAGGCCAGTGTCATTTAAAGGACTTGCTGTAGCATCAAATCCTTAAAATAAAGTCTTCATAAATTTCAATTTGGAAAACATTAATTAATAAATTAAATAATTAATTTGATATCCATAAAATATTAGAATAGTGTAACTGGTACAGGTGCGTCATTTCATTTCCATGACAACTAGACAACTAGACAACTATGATAAACTACTGCCTTTGGCTTTCCAACTGATTTAACTTGCTTAATGACACTATATTGATGTACAGCAACAAATCTTTGAATGAAACAAGCCCAAAGATTGTAAGTTAACAGACTACCTTTAATCTGTCAGGCTGGTTACGGTGAATATTAGACTAGGGAAAATGTGAGAGAATATATGAATACACATGGAGCAACATATTTGGAGAAAGCCAGTTGACTGATATGCTATACACACATATATATATATCTACGGTAATTTATATCTAATTTATATCTGGCACAGCAGGCATTTTAATATACAGTCAAACCTGGTAATAAGGTCACCTGTTTTGAATGGCTACCAAATTCTTTACATACTTTTTTACTATATACCGGTAAGGTACATGCATTAAGTGGCCACCTGTCCAACTGTCACGGTCACTTATCTTTGATCCCATGAAGTCATTTAGACACTCTTAGTACAACTTGTTTGTTTATAATTTAAAAAAAAAAAAAAAATTAAAAATTAAAAATTTCATTATTAGATTCCATAATAGAACTTGATCAAGGCATTTTTTATGACTTTGTTGTTTGAATCTCCAAAGAAAGTAACGGAAAATGGTTCATAAGCAATATGTAACTAAACCAGGTATCTGGTACAAGTTATTGATATTATACACAAGTGCAAGGAACAAGTTGCATAATTACAATCACTACGATTACGGGTAAAAAACCCTGATTTGTACCATGTTGTCAAGGAAGAAGTTCATTTTCTAACATGTGGTATAGGAGAATAGCATGGTTATTAATCCGCACACTAGTTATTGCATGGTTAGGCTACACCTACTTGTTTGAGTTCCGATATATGGGAGTTAATGTATAGAGGAAAACTCTCCAACATAGTTAAAGTTTCAATGACATTGATTCAGCAGTTTGATATTTGTTTGTGAAAGAATAACATATGTTGGAAAACTGTAGATACATTGAATTTAGCCAGTGATTAATATTTGCTTTTTTGTGAATCAATCCATGGTCAAATTTAAAACGCAGGAAAGTACCAATTAACGAGTACTTGCAATATATTCAATTATGGCATCTTGAATGTAGAACATACATGTACCAAACAACAAAATATCTTTTTCAAATTAAAAGAATCTACAGTATGTTCAGGAATTACATTTTACCTTTACCAACCATAAAATACTTTTGATCAGGAATTAAATAATGCATGCATGAATAAATAAAACAGAGTCAACATGCATTCTAAAATGAGCATTTGAACCATACATGTAATATGACAAATACTGTTCCAGTACAAGCAATGTTGCTGTGGGGGGTGGAGGGGGAGGGGGGAAGGGGTGGGGGAAGGGTTACAGGAACAACAGGCCTGGCCTAGTTATTAACCATTACCTGTCCTCACTGTAGGACTTGGAGAATTTGGCATGCTGTGCTCGAGTAAACAGCTTCACATCTGTGGAAGAGCTGGTCTGGAAAACAAATTGATACTGGGGTAAAACTTGATATTGAGGTGATCCTTTAATATACTCCTTTGTTTTTGTAACAATTAATTTCAAAATATTATGATGGGAGGCATAAGAGAAATTGTTGAGCTTCAGCAGATCGTTAATTATAAACTGCATGATTGTATAGTACATGAAGAGTACTATTTAAAATAAATCAACATATGATGTCATATAACGAATTATGGGTGCTGCCTGTTTGATTTTGAAGAAAATAACAAATAAACATTATGTTGAGCTATTCAGAAATCCAAATAAAACACATTTATGTCCGAAAGAATAATAAGCAACAGTGATTAAAAAATATGTTATATAAACCAATTTTGACTAAGGCTCTTACATGATCTACAGATGCTGAAACATCTGACCCCTTTCTCTTCGCTGAAAAAAGGAGGATTGACAGTTAAAATTTGGAAGATATATTTATCAAGAAACAGTCAAAAGAGCATCATCAGCAACCCAGGTACAATCTTCCCTAACACTTAATACAAACCATGGGGAAATTGACTGACAAAATCTTGTTTATATGATTATGCCTGTGGCAGGGGAGACAGCTCTTCTTCCAATGAAATCACTTGATACAATAAAATACTCTTCAACAATGCTGTGCTGAAAGTTATCGCCGCAGAAGAGTGATATAAGTGGCTGGTTTCAAATTTGTAGTGATCAGGTGGACGTTGTTTAATTCAAACTTTCACCGCAATACTTTTTCTATGGGAAAACAAAAGTATGAGTGCCTGTGCATATGTGAAAGTCAGATTTCCATAGACGTTTCCTTGCAGAACCAATAAAATTGCTTTATAAATTATTCATGATAATGAATATTTCCCTTGCCAAGTCGCCCATTGTACACAATGAAACATAGTGATATTGAAGCAGTAGCATATCAAGGGTATCCAACGATAATTAAACATTAACAATTTCCTTCACATAGTAACATGTAGGTAAGGGCTATATCATTTTAACACAGACATACAAAAGGAAGGCTTAATAAAGAAATTCAATGGTGGGCGGTTCTGTTTGTGAATTTTATGTTAAAACGACTTCTTGGGGGGGGGGGGGGGGGCGGTCCGATTTGGACTGGTGTGGACTGTATGTTAAAATGGTAAAGCCATTTCTCATTAAATCCATTTATTTGTCCCATCTATATAACTTATAAAGAATGTTTCTTATCTCAGCGTCTCCTTATATAGATATGTGTTTTGGTATTTACTCCTTTGAATATACAGAAATATCTTACCTTCACTTTGCTTCTTCAAAAAGCTCTCTTTCTTCTTTTTTCCTTTCCCCTGAGAAGGCTCCTACAATAACAATTAATTTAATCAAATTGTCTCAAGTAATACAAGGCTACAGTAAAAATTGCATTTCATTCATTGAACAATGTTATAGCCAACTTGTAGCTCATTTAAGGGACCAGACACCAGATGATACCATTGCAAGAAAAAGAGAAAATTGTCAAAGACTTCTGTAAATTTGATATTGTGTACAATGCAGTGAATCATACATACTGATGTATCACATAGCAAACAACACATGTATCTTTCACAGTTTTACGTATTTTACCAATTCACAATTTACTGGGTGTGTCTACCATGTATATATACAAGAAAATAAAATAGCATCAGTATATGTATCTGTACTAATCACGTGGCTTTCACATGATATACAGACTATTAACTTGGAAGCCATTATGCACTATATTTTAATGATTTTGAAGAAATACTGTATTTGCCGATTTTTGGACCATCTGGTGTCTATTCCCTTTATTTGTTACAGCTCCCCTTGTTATTTCAACTGCAATACCGGGGTGATTGTTACAGACCTATATATTATTTGAATATCTAAGCAAAAACATTAAATTACTTTAAATCTTTAACATAGCAAACTTTTGTTAACTTATATCATACCTGGTTTTCAAACACATCATCCGACCCCTGTGATCTAATTGTCTCTGAGTGAGTGTCCACAGAACTGTATGGTGACATATTGTCCTTCAAGTGAGCTATTACATCACCTACATTAAACTCTGGCTCTTCATTATTGTCATTTACTGGCACATCAAAAGCTTTCTTGGGCGATTTATGTCTTTTGTCACCTTTAAATGCTATTCTTTTTTTAGAACTGTCTTTTGTTGATTGCTCAATTCTATCACAAATAGGCACCTTAGCTGTTCTTGATTTAGAAGTTCCATCTAAAGTTTGCATTAGCCTGGGATCATCTGTTCGTTGTCTTGTACCACTTAAGGTACCAGTACTAGATAAAGACACTGGCTTAGTTCTTTGAACAGACTTAGGTGTTATGTCATGCTTAGTGTCACTTTTAGACCGGACAGGGGAGGAATGAGCACTATCACTGTCATCAAGGTCATGACCTTCACTGACCTTCTGAGGTGAAAACCAGTCAGTAGGATCACTTCGTTGTCGGTTCCACCTCTTGTCAGGACGAAGTGCAAACGTGTCTTTTAATCCTTTATACTTGTACTTACTAACATTTTTAAGAGTTTGTTCATTGAACTGATCTTCCTCTTCGTCTGAATCTATGTGACCTAACCATGAGCATTGACCATGACCCTGAATGACCTTTGACATAGATTTGTTTTCTCTCTCCTCAACTTCCTCTTCTTCATTATCATCTTCTTCATCGAGTGTCTGAGAGTATTGTCTCAACAAAGTCTGACTAGTTTCATCATTATCATCATCTTCATCATCATTATCATCATCAATTTCCTTATCACCATTGAGAACCTGTTGTTTATTTGTTATCGTTCCTTCAGTTATATTACCACGTTCTGACACTGGTGTCAAGGTTTCTTTCATCACAAATGTGTCTAGCTGTTCTGTAAACTGTTTGAGCAAACTGGCATCTAACACTGTCCCTGGAGCTTCCAAATCACTATCACTATCACTGTCATCTTTCTTATACACAAATGTATCATACTCTATCATTGTACCAGAACTAGTACCCTGCTGAGTCATTCTAAGGGTATTAATTTTCTCACACACATGAGCAATAGAGTTGCGGTACTTGTCTTCCTTTGACTGGTTCATCTGTTTCAGTGCATTTCTCAGTGAACCTGAACCAGTCCCTGTTCCTGACTTCTTCTTTTCTGACTCCTGGTTAGGCTGTGGCATTGATCTCACCATAGTGGTTGCAGAACCCTGAAATTTAAAGGTAAATGGCTCATTTTCTGAGGAAAACAAATGAAACGTAACATTTGATTTAGTATATGGCATTCAGTTTATGGCTTTTTCATCTCAGTAAAAGAGCTGTCACAGGACTGTGACAAAATGCCTGAAATTTCTCACAGGACAGGTAGTATTTGGGTCTATATGGACAAAAAGCCTTTAGCATATAACATGGTTATGGCATTTTTGTGTAAAAAAACAACAAACAAACTCAACACATTTTTAATGGCTTTGCCCAGGTTAAGTAAACTTTATAAGATGATATTGTATGTTTATGAAATCTTAAGTTGACTTGTGCATATTTATTATTGCGCAATTTAGTTAGTCAACTTGAATTTGAATTAACATCCAGGAAAATAGCTGTACATGTTCACCACCTTAACATCACACTAAGTCTTACCCTGTGATATAGAAGCAGATCATTCTGCACGATATCCTTTGCACTGGGCCTGTCATCTGGTTGCTGCTCCATCATCTGCTGTACGAGCATTCGGATCTCGAGGCTATATGTGTCTGGAGTCTCTAGAACCTTTCCATTCTTGATTTCCCTGATAAGCGTCCAGAGGGCCCGACCTTGAAATGCCCTCTGCAAGGTCATCATCTCATACACACAACAACCTAGGCCCCAGATGTCTGTCTGTAGGTAATGAAGGAAATGAGTCAGTTCATTCATAGAAAACTAGAGTCTATGCATGAAGTGATTACTATTTCAGGCCCTGGTTCCATTATAAGAATGCAAGAAAATGAAACAGGATATATGCATCGGATATAACAAACCAAAATGGTTTATACATCTATTTTTCACACAATGAGTATAATTGTGTAATGTTTTAATTAGTTTATTGCACTTTACGTAACATACAGGTATGGTAACAGACCAGAAATCCATATACTGAAACTTAGTTTGAGTATCAGGGATTCAGGCTCAATGCTGAAAGTCCAGTTTTGATTTCAGGGATAAGTCCTGAACTCGCCTGAACTTAAACATCCCAGAGTATATTACTGGTAGATTGTTCTACTACACTACAAAGCATAACTACCATATTCCTCTATATTGCTCACCTGTCACTGATTGGTTACAAAAGAAAAAAATCTAAAAAAGTAAATGGTTACTTAGGCAGTCCATGGTTGTTAAGGTAAAATATGGTTGCTAAGGGTTTGCTTTAGTAGTGGGTCACCCAAAGAAAATTTCTGTGAAATTATTTTAAAATCGGGCCAGCAGTTTCTTAAGATTTTCAAAGATAAACCATATAGCAATATAGTGAAAACAAGCCTTGCTCCCTGACAGCCATGCTTTTTTATGAACAAACATGGCTTGAAGGAATTTGATAGAAGGTAAAAATGTATGTGAAATAGTTTTGAAATTCAGTCAGCAGTTTCTGAGGAGATTTTCATAGCTCCGCATGGATAGGGAATCTGGTATTGGCCAAACTGAGGAACATTCCTGGAAGTTTGGTTGAAATTGGCACGGTGGTTTAGGAAAATGTTCATGAACCATCACAATAGCACAAATATTAGAATTCCTTGCTTAGGTCAGCTAAAAGCGTATTGTTTAGGAAGCTCACACCAACCTTATGATTGTATGATTTGCCAGAGAACAACTCTGGGCTCATATAGGAAGGTGTCCCGATGAAAGTATCAGCTTTTGTCTGGTTGAGATCCAGCACCCTGAAAAAAACAGCCATACACATGCACTAGGCCAATTTTTTAAAACTGCTTAAGTCTCTTATAACAGGATTAAGCAAAGCTCATTATTTCTAGTTTCTTAATAATTTGCATATTATTGAGATGTTTTTAGACTTAAAATAGTATTTATCTTTATGATAATCATAATATTAAATAAAATAATAAATAATGATTTTTCATTTACCAAAATCAAATGTATTTTGGGTTACCATTGATATAAGCTACTTAGGCCTGTTACGCTGAAAAGTTATGAGAAATTGGGGCAGCATCCAATTGATGATAATTCTAAGGTTTCAAGACTTAAAACTTAAGAAATCATGATTCTTGAAAAGGTCATGGTCAAATGTTAATCGATTGTAGTTGCAAGGTTAACACAGCCTTAAACACTCTTCATTAATCAGCATAACTATACTGTTCAATAAAAGAAAGTTCAATAATTTAAAAAACAAGAGCCGTCGTAAGACAGCGCACTCGACTACGCCGCTTTGACTTAGAAGTGAATACAATAATGATGTAATATTACCAAGTTTGGTCTCTTTATGTCAAACCTAACTAAAATTGTTCGATACATAAGGTGACTTTGATACTGCCCTCCCACGAGCCCGCCCCAACAATGACGCAAGCCATTCAAATAACTTGATTTCCCATTATGAAAATCTGGTTAAGAATATACAAATATGTCTTTCAAAAGAAATAAAAAAAATAATTCAAGGGCCATAATTTGTATTTAGGGTTAAAATGGAGTTATGTTTCTTGTTTTAAGATGGTCGTAAATAATTTTGAATTTTAGTAAGTGCATTGAATGAACGGTATAGAAGTTTTTTTTATTAAAATCCCAACTTGCCCTTAACTTTTACTTGCCTAAAACTCTAACCCAAGTAAATCAGGGGCCATAACTTGTATAAAGGATACAGAGTTATGTAACCTCATTGGGTGATGGTCCCGAACAATTGTGTGAAGTATTAAGTCAATTGAATGAAGGGTATAGAAGTTATTAATAAATATCCCAACCTGCCCTAAAACTTTAACCTATTAGTTCCATAGTCAATCAGGGGCCATAATTTGTACAAAAGATAATATGGAGTTATCTAACCTCATCATGTGATGGCTCTGAACAACTGTATGAAGTATTAAGTCAATTGAATGAATGGTATTGGAGTTTTAAGTGAAAATCCCAACTTGCCCTAAAACTTTGACCAGACACCGACGCTGGGGCGAGTAGTATAGCCCACCTATTCTTTGAATAGTCAGGCTAAAAATCTAATAAAAAATAATGATGTTGTAAAATTATACACATACAAACACAAAAAGCACATACTGTAATTGTGACTGTAAGTTGTTGCATCATCATGCTTTATTCTGATCTACATATCGTAAAAGTTTCAGTGCATTTAAAATCATCTTTGAAGAAATTAGTTTAATTTTTCACATATTTCTTGAATACCCCTCATATTAATGAAATTACTGTCATATGAAAGAACCAGTATTTAAGAAGCAACCCTCTGTATTCACTTCACCATATCTTACAGGGCAAGTTGACACAATACAGACTTATTAATATGTACCACATAAGCATAGCTTATAACTTGAAGTATGTCACCTATTTTCTATAATTATGATCAATATACATGACATTACATCTCCTGCGGGGCTAATTTAACCTGTGTATGGGCACATGAAAATAACTGAGGCTGATTGACGGTCAGAAATATTATTTTTCTTAAAGTTTAAAACAGTGTTTATTCAAAGATCAATACAAAACCTGGACATGTATAAGCATGTTATAATTTGTGCACAGCAATTGTTTCCTCTGTTAAAAAAATAATGATTAAATGGAAGGGTTACCTGTATTCAAACATTTAAACCATTTGCATACTTTAAAGATGTCAAATCAGTTTTTGCAGTATGAAAATGTTGGTGAAAAATAAAAAATATAAAACCAGACAGCCTAAGAGTATTCAAAGGGACTCGCTCACAGATTTTATGAAGGCAACATTTTTTTTTTCAAACATCATTTTGAACAAACCTATACTGTACCAGTAACTAGCAGATACTAATTTAAACCAAATTAAATCCAAGGTTAAATCTTTCAATCTTTAATAACATTATTAAGCTTTATAAGCTTTTGACAAAATAGAGCATTATCAACAGACCTTTTGCTGATGCCTAATTGCTGTAACAAGCAATTTAGTCACATTTCAGACAAAAATAATTCATTCTCCTTTCTGACCCTATGAAATGGGAGTCTGAATGAAAATCTGAAATAAATTATCTTAGGCGTTACACATATTTTCATTGCATATTTGAAAATGATAACTAGCCAAAACTACAAATGCAACATACTTAGCAATTCCTAAATCACCAAGCTTTACTGTTAAATCTTCTTTCAGGAAAATGTTTTTGGTTTTCATGTCCCGATGTAAGATCTTCTGATCATGCAAATACTGAAAATAACATGCAAACCATACAGGCATAAATACATGTGAATGTGACAAGTTGCTTTGGCAAATCAGTGCATTAACAACCTTGACAGATATATGAACCATGAGCACAACAAATAGGTATCATAACATTTTGAAAATGTCTTTTTTGACAGATCTGGCTTATAACACCAATCATGCATTTTTTCTTTTAAAAAAATCAAGAGAGATTACGTCATCGCAAATTTCAGTCCAAACTTGATCAGAAAACACACCTTACATTCATAGAAATAACTATAATATAAATACCGGGGACCTCTTTACATGCCACACTATTGAAGCAACCTAGCTTTGACATGATATTTACCAGTAAAAACATATTGACTATAATAAACCTATTTGTGTTTAACCCAGTTCATATACCATGTGGCATGTACAGTCAATATATTAATGTATTTTATATGTCAGCTACAAAGTAATAATTTTAATATGAGGTTTTGCCGCAGCTTTCTGAGGGTTTTTTATTTGACAATTAAATCATATAAATTATCTGGTGAAAATAAGTGACAGAACAAAACACACCAATTAATGAAATCTTCAACACGTTGAGTGGGTTGATAATAATATGAATCAAAATAAAATATTAAACATTTATAGTGTATTCAACATGCTTGTAGCACATGCAGCAACACTATTAAAACCCAACTACAAAACATTATAATAATGCCACAAATATGTGAATACTATAAATTATAATTAAAGTTTTCATAGGTACATTAAAACATATCAAATTTATCATTGAACAATTCAAATGACCATTTGAATGTATTATGTTTTACAATGAGTTCCCAACTGATGGATCCCAGTTGAGTTTGGAATAGTGAAACAGTACTCTCATACCTTCAGAGCCCCTCCAATCTGCAGGATCCAGTCAGACACAAGAGCCTCAGGGACAGACATGCCGCTCTTCTTGATCCGCTGGAGATAGTCCTCCATATCCCCGCCAGCACAGAACTCTGTCACGATGTACAGACAGTCATCGCATACCACTGACTCCACATACGTCAGAATGTTCTCTTGCTTCAGGCGAGACAGAAGGTGTGCCTCTCCGTTGGCTTGGTCCCGACCAGCCTCGTCACATTTTTCTAGGTCTATTTCTTTAACAGCAAACTGTAAATAGAAAGTAAAAATATCATTAAATTAACTTTATTAACTAGCATGCCACAAAACATATCCCAGATTGGCAGACCATTTCATGAATGATATCCTGCCAGATGGAAAGAAGACACAACCCAGATTGGCAGACCATTTCATGTAAGATATCCTGCCAGATGGAAAGAAAAACACAACTCAGATTGGTGAACTATTTCATGTAAGATATCCTGCCAGATAGAAAGAAGACACCACCCAGATTGGTGGACCATTACAAGTATGATATCCTGCCAAAGTGAAAAGACACAAGCCAGATTGGTGGACTATTAAAGATCCTGCCAGATGGAAAGAAGACACAACCCAGATTTGCAGACTATTTCATGTATGATATCCTGCCAGACAGAAAGAAGACACCACCCAGATTGGCGGACCATTACAAGTATGATATCCTGCCAAAGTGAAAGAAGACACAAGCCAGATTGGTGGACTATTTCATGTATAAGATCCTGCCAGATGGAAAGAAGACACAACCCAGATGTGCAGACTATTTCATGTATGATATCCTGCCAGATGGAAAGAAGACACATCCCAGATTTGCAGACTATTTCATGTAAGATATTTGCCAGATGGAAAGAAGACACATCACTATTGGCAGTCTATTTCATGTATGCTATCCTGCCAGATGGAAAAAAGACACATCCCAGATTTGCAGACTATTTCATGTATGATATCCTGCCAGATAGAAAGAAGACAAAACTAGTTCATGTTTAATGTTTAATGAGTCCCAGATTAAAAGAAGATACATGTACAGCCTAACATGACAGACCATTTTATGTATGATTAAGCCCAGATCGAAAGAAGATAGACCATGGACCAAATTTTACCAAAAACCTTTAGTATAACAAGGTGAAACTTGTATCTCATTGTATTCAGCCAAATTATTTTTACAATATCAAAACTACTTTATCTTAAATATAAATTCCTGTGAAAGCATCAAAACTCTTTGACATAAGAATATTGCAAAATATAAAACTAAGCTTCATTCTGTTATAGGAGACTTAATGTAAGATTGTTGGAAGAATAGGGACCAGGGCCTATTTCAATTAAGGATCGTAGTTGTAACTTCAAATATTTTAAATCTTCATGTCACTTCACAAATTGAAACAAGTAGAAACAAAATTCCATTGTAATCTGTTAATCTAAAATACTGGCTCAAGTTCTATTCACGCAAAAAATATACCAAAGTTTCCAAAACGAGACACCAAGATATTTCAGTTTACAACAAAGATCTTCAATATGGTTGTCCGGTAAGCGCAGTGGTTAACATGCACGCTTCTCACCAAAGCATACCCAGGTATAATACACAACTTGCGCATGTGAGTGGTTGATGGTCACAAAGCCAGACAATGGCAGTTTTCTCCGATTTCTCACCACGAAACAAGATCACACCACATTCTCACACAACATCGTGCCAAAGAAAGTGACCTAGCAAAGTTAATATAACAAATTATTCTCACTCTTCAATGAAGTTTATCATGACATCCCGACAGCTTACTTCAATAAGAAATTTTTGAGCATTCTCTAGATTATTATATTACTTACTTAACACATATTAAGTTATGTTTATTTGAATACTTCTTTAATTTAAATCTGATACATTTGTCTCCTGTCGTCTATTATTCTAGTGATACCTTTAAAGATGCACTCTTACTCACAGACAAGATTTACCACAATTAATAATATTGTTTTAATATTCCATAAAGGATGAATAAATGTCAAAAACAATGGTTCTTATGAAGGGTAATGAGTATAATTTGATAGAAATGAGCATAAAACATGGTATTTCTACCTTATGAGACTATAGTAGACCACAGTAAATCTTTTAGAATTCACCAATCGTTTATTTTTTTGCGCTTTCTGCTATTAAATACACGGTTACAATCTTGTTATCAGTAATTAATATTTTCATAAATGCATTATTTAGGAAGTAGTTAAAGGTTTATTAGTTAAAATTGAGGTTTGTTATACATGTGTATGTATTAATTTTGAATAAGAATGTCACTTAAAGTATGTGTCCTTATATTATTTTTTCCTCTTTCCAGCTGTATCAGTTGTTACTTTTAATGCATTTTAATAAACACTTTAACAGTCTGTGAGCTTATGTTTATTGTATCTTGTCTGGCCGACTTATCTTAAAATTTCAGAGGATTTTTGAAATTAACTAGTTTACTGGAGAAATACCTGGCGAATGGAATTTGACAATAGGAAAATTTACCATAATGAACATAACAAAAGAAATAAACAACAAAATTTGACACTGAGTTGTGCAAGTAGAAAAATACCATCCCTATAACAAGCATTGTCTTCACAGACGCTGCCCATACAGCAAGTTTCATCACAATATCTCATGCCCAATTAAAGTTATGAAGCAGAAACCATTTTTCTATTTTTAGTAACAGTGACCTTGACCTTGGCCCCACCAGCCCCAATATTGAACTTGACCTGTATCTTCTGAAATGTACACCTGTGTACCAAAAAATGTTCAAATCTGTCAAGCCTTTCATGAGTTATCGTCCGGAAACCATTTTCCTATTTTTAGTAACAGTGACTTGACCCCACCAGCCCCAATATCGAACTTGATCTGTATCTTCTGATGTTACACCTGTGTACCAAAAATTGTTCAAATCCGTTTAGCCTTTCATGAGTTATCGTCCAGAAACCGTTTTTCTATTTTTAGTAACAGTGACCTTGACCTTGGCCCCACCAGCCCCAATATCGAACTTGACCTGTATCTTCTGATGTTACACCTGTGTACCCAAAATTTTTCAAATCTGTCAAGCCTTTCATGAGTTATCGTCCGGAAACCATTTTTCTATTTTTAGTAACAGTGACCTTGACCTTGGCCCCACCAGCCCCAATATCGAACTTGACCTGTATCTTCTGATGTTACACCTGTGTACCAAATTTTTTTCAAATCTGTCAAGCCTTTCATGAGTTATCGTCCGGAAACTGTTTTTCTATTTTTAGTAACAGTGACCTTGACCTTGGCCCCACCAGCCCCAATATCGAACTTGACCTGTTTCTTCTGATGTTACACCTGTGTACCAAAAATTTTTCAAATCTGTCTAGCCTTTCATGAGTTATCGTCCGGAAACCATGAAAACCGACAGACCGACCAACCGACAGACCGACCGACAAGCTCACTCCTATATACCCCCTCAAACTTCATTTGTGGGGGTATAATGAAGAAAACATATCTTACTACATGAAGTACAAAAAAATGATTATCAGTCGCTAGTAAGATCCAAACATGAATACAGTTCCACCATATGGAATCCTCAACATAAGACAGAGAAAAAAGTCCATCAAGTTAATCCTGTTTCATTGCACAGTCAAAGTGAACCAAAATTCATTTTTCCAACAACAGTAGTCATTTGGAGCTCAGGCCTCAACAAATCCACTCACCCACATTTACGAGTGAATATCTAGGTCGATCAAGAAGAAATTCAATCTCACAAGTCTGCATGGGCCAGTAAGATTCTCCAGATTCAATTTTTAAATCAATTTATTTTCCAAAACAAAATGGGTGTGATAATTATATTTTAAATTAATTAATTAATAAATTAAATTATAATTAAATACCCGATGTAAACAGTCAAATTGAAACCAAAAATGTGACCTCATCTATTTTAACGAATGCACATTGTTAAACGCGAAGACTCTTTAATTGAATGTATGTTGAATGTTGTAGATGATTCTTTAGGGAATCAAAGAAAACAAATAATTAATTGTTAAATTATTTCATTACTATTAAATAATTATTAAAATGTTTTTAATAAATCATTATTGAATATAAGCCTTAATTGTATACGATCTGGTTCCCTTAATCACAAGTACAGTTACATGTTGGGAATTTTTAAAGTTCATTTAATGTTATACAGAGCAACCAGCACAGCACATGCTTTCATGGTCTATATTTTTTATGCTTTTACCCAGCACCCTCATCATGGTGTCTGCTTACTGATCCTGTGGATATTTGACAAGGGTCACTGACATAACGGACCTGATGGACATAACGGACCATGGACATTATGGACCAGACATAATGGACCAGATTTGGGGACATAACGGACCATATTTAGGGACATTACAGACCATGATACATGTATATAATTTAACTCAATTTGTTTTAACTTTATTTCAAATAGTCATACAATATATGCAGACAATGATTTATATTTTACCTAACAGTTTGTTTTAACTTTATAATGTACCATATTTCGGGACATTACAGACCATGAGCTATACTTCTACTCACAGTTGTTTTAACTTTTTAACAATTGTACCATATTGTGATGTGAATATCTATATATTATTATAGGTGATCGATTGCCTTCTGAAATAAACTTTGGATTGTCATATTTGTTATAGACTAAATATTTACTGTGGGTGCACACTGGTCTTTAACACCTAATGGAATTTCACAGAAATTATCAACAGTCACATTCTAACAATTGATCTATATAGATATAATCGGGAATTTTTCACAAAATTTGCAGGTGTCATAGCAAAATGAGCACGCATATACAAGTATATATTAAATAATGAAGATGATGTGGTGAAAAAAAAAAGTTAATAACATTATAAATCATGGTCCGTTATGTTTCTCAAGATGGTCCGTAAATGTCCCTAAATATGGTCCATTATGTCTGGTCCGTAATGTCCATGGTCCGTAATTCTTTGACAAGTAGAAGGATGCATTGAAGATGAAGTTTAAGAATTTTGCCTAACAAAACAAAATTTAAAGTGTAAGTGCCTGCCTTGACCAGACCAAATTAACAACTACAGGTAATATTCATTATGAGAAATTTATGTAAGCCAATATTATTGAGTCAATGATTACTAGCTCAATCTTGGTTTTACAAAAAATAACTACAGTATTTTTTTCACCTGTTGCCCATCTTCTTGTTTCACTAAGAATACTTTCCCATATGAGCCTTCCCCTAAAAGCTTTTCATACTTTAAATCTAAAGAATTGTCCATTGTATGAACAATTGTCTAGAAATAATTGGAAAAGTATGGTGCATTGAAAATTGTTTTGATATTTTCAATTTAGATTGCTTCCGGTTTAGTTGAGCCCTGTTTTTAGTTTTTCATGAATTGCTAGAAGGGGAACCACATGGTATTAAATCGAAACGGCGATAAAATGAAACGGTTATGAATGGGAGGATTTTTCAACCCCAAGATATTTCAACCCCTTCCCAAAACGAAGACTTTTCAACCCTTAGACTTTTCAACCCCTATTTCAAAGACTTTTCAACCCCTACCTGTTTGGACTTTTCAACCCCTAAATCAAAGACTTTTCAACCCCTAGTTGAAATATTTTGATAGCCATATTGAAGACTTTTCAACCCCTAAATCAAAGACTTTTCAATCCCTATTATTTTTGTCAGCCAGATGTTGTCTTTTTCATTGTTTTTGCAAGAAACTTAACCAGTTGTTATTGAAATACAATTAGAGATTTGTGTGGCTTATTTGTTACACTTTTCTCCAAAGTATTGGATGAAGTTTACAAAGGCTTTGCCTTTATTTCCGGACTAGCTTGTCAGTTAAGGGTTCATTATATATCCTAGTTCTAAGGAAACTCAAAGCTGCTCACACTTCAACTTTTAATGTAGCATAATATCCAATATGAGTAGTATAATATGACGTACTCTGAAAATACAGAAATAACAATCATAAGCATAATATAAAGAATTAATACATAGTAATTCATATATATTATCAATAGAAATAAATGAATGACTTCTAAATAAAATATAAGTCATAACAACTATTCAACTCAATTGAATAGTTTAGCTGAGATAATCTAGTGGCCGTGATCATTGCTAAAATACATAGAAAACTATAAAACACATAAAGCACAAAACTAACACAGCAACAATACATTTTACATACCGATTGTGGATCGGGTAGTCTATTACTACAACTCACTCTCCGTTCTGTATCATCCAAACTGTGCCCTTGTTAGTCTGTCTGGTTGTAAAAATAAGAATGTGATAAGTGCACAGAAGAATGTGGTATCTTCATGCCAAGAATACACAATATACATTTATATGCCGCCATGTTGAATTGTAAAACAATGCAATAACTACAATTTAAATACAAACAACAATTCAACTGCAATCATAAAGAATTAGAAATAATACCATGACTAACCTCTTGAAATGTCTTGAAAGTTACATCATATAAAATACATCAGCTTATTTACTATTTACTAAGCACTGGTGATGGTTAGGTTTTTTCAAAATAATAATCCGAACATTAACAATGGTACGGTAAAGTAAGATTTTGGTGCCTGGTTACTCCGAACATGCAATTGTTGTATTATTCTGAAGGATATTACATATCTCATATATTATGTACAATGTTATTACCATAATTGTGTTCTTTAAATAACAAATTTGAATAATTGCAAAAGAAAATGAATGCAAAGAAGAATTTACAAAACATTCTCCCTTGTGCCTGTAGAATGCCAATAAAAACCTGAACTTGAACATTTATAAAACTTTCATTGCTTTTAAAAAGGTCAACAGTGGAAAGTTTTTTTGTAGTACCAGATATGTATCAAGATGGCCATAGTTTGGAATGATGGCTATGATATTAGAACCTTAATTTAAAACTGTCACTTTCAAGTTACTATAACCTCAATTAAAGGTGTTATGAAGCCCCTTAATCCCTTAGGAATTTATGACCATGTCACACATGTTGCCCATTAATGAATGTGCGACCTTCATTCCATTCTTTAACTGCATATATGAAAAGACAATACAATGCTTATAGCATTTTTTTACATTTATACCACTTTATAATAGAATGTCCTTATTTTTTTTAAACTGAGAAATAAAAAATGTTAATAAAATCTTATATTCCCCTTATGGTGATAATTAAAGAAGTCCAACTTCAACACATGTAACTTATGTAATTTGAAAGCATTTGGAACTCAATCTATAATACATTTTTATCATCTTTGAACTCAATGTATACTTTTGTATTTCTTAAACATTGTCTGCTAAATCATGATATTTTGAAATATTATGAAGAATTTTATTTTAAAGTTCAACTCATTTTATTGTCTTTTTTATTGATGACAAAATGTTTTTAAAAAGTGTTTTAAAAAAAACTAAAAGAAAAACAAAAGCTTTTTCAATTAATTGATGGAGCAGTACCATGTACATAATGTATTGTATGAGGATATCCTCAGGGAGATAAGGAAGATTTATGGCTAAATGACTAAATAGCTAAATGGACAGTCGAGCATTTATTTTTACTTATTTCAATGAAAATATTTAATGAATTATTGTATTATCATGTGTTTTAAGTATGTATATTTTGTATGTATTACATATTTTTTGTTTGTTATATTTTTAGTCTTAATATATTCTTGATTTTTAAAATAAATTTCAAAATAAATTGTTTACTGTTGTAGTTATTTTCTTAAAAAGGTGAGAAATTAAGGGGTTGAAAAGTCTTCGTTTATTAGGGGTTGAAAAGTCTTTGTTTAAGGTGGGGTTGAAAAGTCTTAGCACTTTTAGGGGTTGAAATGACAAAGGGGTTGAAAAATCTTTGATTTCACAAATGACAAAGGGGTTGAAAAGTCTGACAGCCTTATGAATGCATTCTACAATTACAAAGCCGTTTTGACAAAATTGTTTTTGTAAACAACGTGTTTATAATAAATGTTGGCCTAAATATCAGTGATAAAAGACAACAAAATGGTCAAACTAAGTGAGTTTTACGTTTGATATATTCTGATTTTTTCGTCTAATATTTATTTGTTGCAAGTTTATCTCATTAGAGGGAATCATGTCGCGAAATATCCTTTTATTAATGGTATATCATACAATTTCGCGAATATGAATTTACATCAATAAAATTGGCCTTTTGCTACTGCTTGTCACGGTTATTGAAAATGGTTTTTTAGATGACTTCGATTTTCATTTGAAAACTCTAAAAAAGCTGAAAGTTTTGTGTAGGACTTTACTCAAAACAACTAGAGAGGAAGGAGTTTCGGTTGTAGTGTAGTCCAAATATTAGTCCACCTAAATGGCCGTCAACGAGTCTTTTGACGATTTTTTTTTAATATGGCAGACTCGTGACGTCCACCATCCCAGCAAAAAGCAGCAAGCGGTCCTTGCGCAGAGAATCCTCGCGGCCACAATTTTGAAATTATCTCCGTTATAAGTTCAAATTTCTACGAAAACATTATTGCCCACTATTAAACACATATTAAGTTATGTCAGTATGCCCAAAAAACATCTTAAGTTATCATAAAACACTTACAAGTGTCGATTGTTAATCAAGTATCCCGATATCGGTAAATCTGGGACAAATCTGACTGGTTGTGTACACGTATAAGAGTATTCGTGACCCATAATATATTAATGTGAAAATAACAACTCTAATGACAAATTAAATCCAGTTTAGATCACTGTCGGATAAAAATTGAACAACTTTGTCATTATTATTCAACATAATGCATATTATTACAGTATATCATTTCGCCCGTTGTTAAATGGTAGAGAGTTGTAGCGTTACAGGGATACATAAGAAATGTCAAAATAATATAAAAAAGTATCCCTGATCACTCATTATTGTAGCTAGTCCAAATATTTGAACGTTGAAGGATTTTTTTACGATTTTTGATATGGCAAGTCCTTCACTTACAAATTGTTTTGTACAAAAAGTGGGTAGTTATTCCAATCAGGATTCCGGGTTAAAGCATATTGCGTCTATAAAATATCATAAAAATAAGAAATATAACCAGATAATGTAATTTTATATTAGTTCCGTACACTAAAAATAAATATCCAACAAAAAATTATGAGTTTGACGGGTTTTTCTTCATTGTTCTGTCAAAACATAACAATATATACATGAAGGGCAAAGCTACAGTTCACAATTTAACAACAATCGGAACATTTCGGCCATGGCCGAGTTGTTACGATTGTATTAACGAGGTCTATCTCGAAGCTTTTTGGAGGAGGTCGAGTTAGTACGATTGGATTGAGTTGTTCCGCTTTGCATAATTGTTGTATGTGTCAAGTCAACTTTCGTTTTATTGGAAAGGTAAAAACTGCATTAAATGCTTGTTTTGTGCAAAATAGCTTTGCACTTCCATTGTAAAATATGAACATAAACCTTTATTATCTATTTCAACCATAAAATACTTCACTTAATACAATTTCAGTATTTTTTAACACCCCCGGTTTTTGCACAAACCCGTTTAGAGGATTGGAAGAATCCAGTAAAACATGTCTATTATTTTAGACTGGGTTGTAGTGTTGGTCTGTCAACAGGTGAAATGATGGCTAAAGCAGTTATAATGTACTTATTGTAAAATGACTCAATGTTTAATTGTGATTGTCTTCATGAAAATAGTTGGGTTTTTTCATAATTAAATAGTTGTGTCTATTCGTTATTCCCTTTTCTGGCAAATCTTCCCTTTCAAGGGCCCTGGCCCCATTTAGCCACAATAATGCACATATAGGGAACTTTTAATGCCCCCGAAGGTGGGCATATTAAAATCGCACTGTCCATCTGTCCTTCCGTCCGTCCATGTATCCGGCTCAATAACTCGTGTCCGGGCTGTAACTTTCCCTTGTATGGACAGATTTTAAAATAACTTGCCACATGTGCTCCACATACCAAGACAACGTGTCGCGTGAACGACCCGTGTCCCTACCTCTAAGGTCAAGGTCACACTTAGGTGTTTATTCACAACAGAGTGCTGCATATAAGGACATAGAGTATAGGTTGTCGTGTCCGGGCTGTAACTTTCCCTTGTATGGACAGATTTTAAAATAACTTGCCACATGTGTTCCACATACCAAGACGACGTGTCGCATGACAGACCCATGTCCCTATCTCAAAGGTCAAGGTCACACTTGGGTGTTTATTCACAATGGAATGCTGCATATATAAGGACATAACAGTGTCGGTTGTCAACTATGGGTGGTATTTTTTATGTTTAGAGGCAATTTAAAATAACTTGCCATATGTATTTGACATGTAATGGCAAGATCAACTTTTCATGTACTGACCTTGTTCATAGGTCAATGTCACAATTGGGGGCATTCGTCACATACTGTGACAGCTCTTGTTTAACATTTGGATATTCATTTTGTTCCCTTAACGCCACAAGTCAACCGATTCATATCAATGTAAAATATATTCTTTAACTGTAACTCCACAATATTTATCACCGCTATGTTAGATAAAAACACAAAAGTTAAACAATAATTATTTTCAGCCAATACCTTTCTCTTATTACACTTAAGTGTTTTATGAAACACAAATTTAGATCGATCTGTCAACAAAGCATCGCCATTTTTTATCTATCTAGCAAGTGCTCTTTATCTTTCCGCTAAATATACTTAGCGCTGGGATCGGTCATTCTTGGCAAGGAAAACAACAAGTGGGATATGGACGCGTAGAATCGCCAAAACAAAAATCATCAAAGACTCTGCAGCTGTTTATATGGACTAGGCCCCATTCAGAGTTGAGAGACAACCTGCTTATTTTAACAGAAGTTTTAGCACAATATTAACATCTTTATTTGTTGTCCTGCAGGATCACCTACCTTAAAAATTGGGTGACCATAAACAAATATCCTCCAAAATATTTTTGTAAACAAGCCAATTAAATATCTTAAACTAATCATTGTTGATGGAATGCTCACACTTGTTCCGTCATATTCATGGTGTACAGCCTTTGCCATCTGTTTTTTGCTTTAAGTTACTGGTTCTGACACTCCTTGAACCAAATTCCACATGATGACATTGTGAAAATATGTGACAATGTTCAAAATTATTTTCTGTTGTGTTAAAATTGTTTTGTAGCGATTTCCTTTGTTGATGATTCAGTATTCCTAGTTTGGTATCGATTTCCTTCATAGATAATTCAGTAATCCTTGTTTGGTATCGATTTCCTTCATTGATAATTCAGTAATCCTTGTTTGGTATAGATTTCCTTTGTTGATGATTCAGTATTCCCCCTTTGGTATTGATTTCCTTTGTTGATGATATAGTATTCATCGTTAAATATCGATTTCCTTCATTGATAATTCAGTATTTATCGTTTGGTATCGCTTTTCTTTGTTCATGATTCAGTATTTATTGTTTTGTACAGATTTCCTTTATGGATGATCTTTTGGTATGGATTTCCTTTATGGATGATTCAGGATTTTTTGTTTGGTATTGATTTCCTTCATTCATGATTCCATATTCCTTGTTTAAAATTATTTTTCTTCTTTGATGATTCAGAAAAGCATTTATGACTCATAGTAAAAATATAGTTACAATTAATTGAACAGAGAAATATGATTCCCATTCCTGAGAGGCAGCTAGGCAGCATTGTGTATAAGAAGCTGAGTGTTTTTAAATGTAATGTTAATGTACCAGCAGAATCATATCTTCACAATATTGGCTGTATTTCGACTAAAATTTTATGCAAATAGTTTTATGATTATTTCAGGAAAGAAAAGTCACAGACAAAGCACAAAACTTCGGGAAAAAATTGTGAAAAAGGTAATTTATATTATTTGCTTGTCTGCATGTTTTCTTGAACAAATTAAAATATCGGTCACCTCAGGTCAAAATACACGATCACTTGGTAATATCTTAGGGGAAAAAGTAGTTTTTAAACAATTATTATGAAACTTAGTCAGCACACTTGTCTGCATGTTTTCTTGAATATTATGAATAATAGTCACCTCAGGTTTTTCATAAAACATGTAAATAAGTAAACTCACTTGCTTTTCTTTAAACAATTAAACATCAACCCCAATGCAGATTTTCATTTTCCTTTCATAAGTTCAACCCTTTTATCCCATCTTCATGACTTTTTATCAGAATATTTGAACAAAAGACACAAAAAATACCTATTATAGTTCTGCTCCAAACTATAGTATACATAGTAGTGAAAAGCAGTTTTTGATTACTGCCCACTTAAAATACATACTATTGAAATAATATCATTGTCAGAATGAAATCCTACTATAATGTGGGGTACCTCATTGTCCATTGTTTTCATAGATGTAAATTCATCGTCACCTATATATTCATGTGCATGATATATCTGAATGAATAGTGTGGTTATGTTCTTAAGTTTAGTGTTTTTGTGTAAAATAGGATTCTGAAACTAATTCTATGAACATATATTAATAGGTTCGAGAGCACAAGAGAAAAGAACGAAGAGATGCGAAGAAAAAGCCATCATATATGAGTGAGTGTATTATCAGTTCAACTGCTTTTTATTTAACTCTTTGCCTTTACCCTTTCTTTGGTTTAAAGTTGCTTTAGCTCGACTGTAAGGACAGCTCAAAGCTGATTTGAATACTTTTTTGAGTCTGTTTCCTGGACAGACACCAGTATTGTCTCCTTATTGAACTACCTAAAGAATGTTCTCTCTACCCAGACACCTATACCAATCCACCACTTCCACCCCTCACTCTCATTCTTTATTGTGTAAAACTTAGTATTTATAGGATGCTTGATAAAAAAGGATCAAGTCCACACAGTTTACTTAAAAATTAATGACGACATGAATCTTATTTTTTCAATCTATATTTAATTGAGGCATGTCTAATGTTTATATAAAACTCTCAAGAGCTCAATGTTTAGGCTTAACACACCTATATGTAAGTTAAGTCATGTATGTTGCTTCACTAACCCTGATATTTCCAGAAAAGCGGAAGGACCCGGGCGTGCCTGGCAGTGCTCCGTTCAAGGAAATCGTCTTGAAAGAGGCTGAAGACAGAAAAATACAGGTAAAGGCTTGTTTTTACATGTACCCATTATTTCACATATTAAGAGGGTTGTTTCTTTTCATAATTTTGCTTTCTTTGAACAAGTTGAATTGTTTCTTTTATGCAATATTTTCCTGGTTTCGAGGATTTAAGAAAAATAACTTTGGAGTTATGAAACAACTAATGAAACAAAATTTAAACATTTTTTGTAATATTGACAATTATACATGTAACAACACATTAATTAATGTTAAAATGTGTAAAATAAAAGTCTGTCGTACTTGTTCTTTGGTAATACATAAGAATACACTAATATTTGGAAATGCATGAATGATTGTCACTTATCTATATGTATTTTTACAGATTGAAGAAGAGAGACAAAGACAGAAAGACAGACGTAAGAAGGAACGACAAAAGCTTGTGGATAAAAGGCGAAGTCTGGATGGAATGGTGAAAGATGCTGTAAAGCGAGGAAATGAGTTTGATAGGAAGGTAGGTACAGATATTTGTGGGATGACATTCAGTGTAAGAGACATTATCTGTTATGGGGCAGGAGAACTCATCAGACCACCATCTTTCAAATGTTTGAAGTCCGGATGAAATTAAAGGAGTCCTGTTCATCATATTTATCATTGTCAAAGAAAAGAGATATGTTCGGTAATATAAGTTTAATTATTAGCTTGATAATTTTTGTTTTTAGAAGCTTACAAGAATACTTATAAGATTCACTAGAGCATTCATTGTTATGCCCCCGAAGGTAGGCATATTTAAATCGCACCGTCCGTCCGTGTGTCCGGCTCAATAACTTGTGTCTGGGCTGTAACTTTCCCTTGTATGGACAGATTTTAAAATAACTTGCCACATGTGTTCCACATACCAAGACGACGTGTCACATGCGAGACCCGTGTCCCTACCTCTAAGGTCAAGGTCACACTTAGTGTTTATTATCCCCCGCCTTGAAAAGGCGAGGGGATATAGTAATGGTAGCCGCGATTCCGTGTGTATGTGTGTGTGTGTGTGTGTGTCCGTCCGTCCGGCCCACATTCATTTCTTTGCATCTCTTCTTACATGTCTCATGCGATTTCTACCAAACTTTCAAAGATTTATGACTATATAGTGACACAGCGCATATTGTCAGGCTTTTGCAATTTGACCTTTTTTGAAAGAGTTATTGCCCTTTCTTAATTTTACGCATTTCTTATGTTCCTGAGAAACTACCCTTATCATTGATTGGCTTTCGTTACAAAAAATGTCCCCATGAGGCAGGGGATATAGCTGTCTGTGACCGCTCTTATTCAAAATGGAGTGCTGCATATAGGACATAGAGTATAGGTTGTCGTGTCCGGGCTGTAACTTTCCCTTGTATGGACAGATTTTAAAATAACTTGCCACATGTGTTCCAAATACCAAGACAACGTGTCGCGTGCAATACCCGTGTCCCTACCTCTAAGGTCAAGGTCACACTTATTCACAATGGAATGCTGCTTATAAAGACATAACAGTGTAGGTTGTCAAGTATGGGTGGTATTTTTTATGTTTAGAGGCAATTTAAAATAACTTGCCATATGTATTTGACACGTAAAGGCAAGATCAACTTTTCATGTACAAAATGTCACATTCGGGGGCATTCGTCACATACTGTGACAGCTCTTGTTACTGTCTTCTTTTGCCTGAACAAGGAGTCTGATGGTCTCCCAAGCTACAAAATCTAAGAGTCTGTACCTAATTTCACTGTAGAAGCTTCCTAATGAGTTTCATTTCTTTGTGAAGTAATCTGATGTTAAATTTCTTAAATTTCTTGCCGTAATGCTACAGCAGATCCCAATTTTAAACGTCTTAAGTCCCATATAACAAGATTAGTGAGTCACTATTTTTGAGTTCTGAGATTAAATTATTTTAATGATAATCACGAAAAACTTAATATTGTTTAGTAAAATCTAGAAAAGCAATGAAATTTGGCGCAGGTCACATGATGAGCTGCCTTGTCTCAAGTTAAGCTTAATAAGCAGCTACTGTTTTTGTCTTTAAAGATGCCTTCCCACTCCCCTGTCCATGCCTTCATAGACCACTGTCCATGTCACTTTTCAGACTCTTAAGCACTGAAATTCTTGTCAAAATTTGTCTGACAGGATTAAAGTACATGTTTATTAGTAGCAGGTGCGCTGTCACAAAATGTTCAGTTTAAGTTAAGTTTCAATTGAAAATTTACCAAAATTACAGTGTCAAAAATTAAAGGGTTGACGGATCTAAATAATTTGAGTTCGCATTTTTAACTCCATTAAGTACAATTGAAGTTGTGTACCTTTTTAACTTAAGAATTTGCACAAAAACTGTGTCCAGATGATAACATGCACAATGGATTTTAACAGTTTTTGGTACACATGTTTAACATGCAGGTCAAAATCGACTATTGTTTGCATTGCTTCTTTAATGAGTTATGGCCCCTTTCCAAATAACAATTTGCAAAGGATCAATGTCAAAATATACATTTTTGTTTGAAGACACAAGTATTGAATGTTTATTTAGTTCATACAATACAGGTAAAATTGCCTTTAGTTTAGTTTATCCTTATTTTTTAAGCTTGATTATACTGAAGAGGAAAGCTCATAGAATCTATCTTGAATCTATTTTCTGGGTAGAAACCAGTTCTGATGTGGAGAGGTAAGGAGAAAGGACCGGCATGTGTTCATGCGATTATCTCTGAATAGAAATAGTTTATCATTCATCTGTCCAGGTGGTGCATGGGGGTGGGGGGGGGGGGGGCAGTATCTTTCACAGCTGTGACAGCTCTAGCCTTTAAGGCTTTCCAGCCTGAAATACAATCCGAGTATAATATTAAATGTACCGTAAGAGTAATGTGTTTTGTAAAATACATGAAAAAAATATATATAGACATATAAATGCTGACATCACAACATGCAGAAATAATTTGTTGAACATAAGCAAAACAGATGATAATTGCAATTGGCAACTATAATAGTTATGGTGGGCATATAATTCCATACAATGTATACTGAGGTTGTAATCATTGACATCTTAAGTATTACAAAGAATTATATCTTTAAAGAAATATGCATTTTTTTTCAAATTCTAAATGGCAATTTAATAGGCAAACTAAACAGGTTTGCTTCCATGCAAGTTTAAATATTTCACAGTTTACACAATTAATTATAGCATATACAATTTAGGTAATTTTCTCTTACTTTATGATACTGAGGAAAGGCAATAAAAATATAAAAATGTACTTCACTTTCAACAAGAAAGACATTCAAGAGTATCTGCACATGCAGGCCCAAATATTAAAGGCTATCTGTCCAACAAGGCCTTTCGGGGGGAATTTGTCGCTTTTCTGTGACAACTGTTGTTCAATCTGGTGACGCCCAGATTTATATGCCTGGATTTTAATTGAACCATTCCAATAACTGACCATTCTTATTGCAGCTGGTAGGTCAGAAGCATGATTCTGGTTTTGGAACGGAGAAGAAGGTTGAAATATCTCTCAAGACCTTCTATAAAGAGTTCAGAAAGGTATTTTAGTGTTTACATAATGTTAGTGAAACCATATCACTGTTTTGTAATGAAGTTCCCCATTGGAAAAAAGCATTCAAGGGGCCGTATTCATAAAGAAACTGGAGTTATTTCCGAACTTTAGACGATTTCTTGAAAGTTTGATAGTCATACATCAAAGAAATGTATAAGTGTTTTTTTTCAATCAAGGATCAAGGTCCCTATTTCTAAAATATACAAGTGTTTGTTTACTTTTTGGTTTGACTTTTTGTTAATTGCTTTTGACAGGCACAAAATACATCATTTAATATTGTATTCATTTCAAGACAAAGCAGCATGTAGCTAAGCTGACTGTCATACGACAGCTCTTGTGGTATCAGTCTTCAGGCATTTCAAAAGCTATAATTGCTATAAGGTTAAAGGGTTGGCAACAAGTCTTACGATGATCCCGTATGAGGATTGATAATTCACAATAATAATTCCTATTCTAAATAGAGACATAAAAAAGTAGTACGATGATCCCACAAGAGGATTGATAATTTGCAATACCATTTCTTGTGCTATAAAGGGGTGGAAACTATACCATGATGAACCCATATGAGGATTGTAGATTCACACTATTCTTTTCTGTGCTAAATAGGGATGGAAAGGAGTAGTACAATTAACCAATAAGAGGATGGTAGATTCACACTATTCTTTTCTGTGCTAATTAGGGATGGAAATGAGTACTTATTTAGTACTTTTTGTTAACACATATAAAAAGTAAAGGTCATAGATATACTATACTGTTGTACTGGGGTCTTAAATTTGTTGGTATTATTTGTCTGAGGCTCATTTTTTTATTGTGCAGATTGAAGATCCAAAACGCTTGAAAAATGAAGTCCAAAAATTCCCTCAACTGTCGTTCTTACCCTGTATAACCAATATATATATATCAATTTTATCTATTCAATACTCAAACAAACAATAGAGTACTGTGCTACGTTATCAAGTTCTAGTTGCTATACCTAATTCAAGAGAAAATGTGAATAAAACACTAAAAGTTCGATTTTTTACCATTTGACCACAGTCCTATAAACTATGGATTTGAAACTGTTTCTACATCTATATAGATTATTTTGAAACCTCCATGGTTTAAAGTCCAAGACTAAACAATTTCTGACATGATCAAATAATGCAAGTATAAAATATTATTTCTTGATAAAGGTGAGTTTTTAAGCTTTGAATAATTTGATAATCAGCTTTGAGTGTTTTGTCATGTGGATTGTCCTATTATTTCTCCTCCCCAGGTAGTGGATGCGGCCGATGTGATACTTGAGGTTCTTGACGCTCGCGACCCACTTGGTTCCCGATGCCGACAGATGGAAGACACTGTGATAGGCGCCGGCACAAACAAACGCCTCGTTCTTGTTCTCAATAAAATAGGTGGGCTCTTTATTTGAACAGCACATTTATTGAAAAGAAATGTGAAAGCTTTTTAAGTTATACGGATGCAGGTTACCTGCAGAGACAGGTTTCAAACGGTGAAACAGTGAATCATATGTAAATTTATTAAATTAAATCATGTTAGCTCTTCCAAAATGTTTGCTTTAAGAATGAATCATATACAGGGTTCATACAGGTCTTGAAAAGTCTTGAATTTGATGGCTATCCTTCAAAACTTATTGGATATTGTCAAGATTAAAACTTCCTTGCATTTTTAAGTTGTTTTTTTTAATAATGTCATACAAAACCATCTGTATACCAGCTTGTGTTTTTTCAATTAATATTAGATATATTAATACTGTAGAAATATTCTATATTCATGCTGTCCAAAATTGTTCATTATTAACTTTAAATGTGGCCATTTTTTATTCTTTTGAATTACTACATCAGACCTGGTTCCCAAGGAGAATGTGGAAGCATGGTTGAGGTATCTGAAGAATGAGTATCCAGTTGTGGCCTTCAAGGCCTCTACACAGGCACAGAATGACAACCTGGTACGCTCCATGTATAGTATCATAGTCACAAACATTTATTGGAGTTCGCATTTGGCTAAAACAAATAAATAATGCGCATTTGAAATGTTATATATTAAGCGTGAGAAGTGATTACCGATTAATGATTTGGCAAGATTTTTCAAAAGTGTTGCAGAACAGGGACAGAGTGCTTGTGGGGGGAGAGAGCACATTGTATTTGGCTGTAAAGAACTTGAAACATTATGATTTTGAACAAAAAATAAATAATAGGAATTGTGTTTAATTAAAGTTATATTAGGTTTTACCCCCAGAGTATGTAAAGTTTGTATGTTTTTACACTCTAATTATAAGTTTAAATCAAATCAAAGAACATATTTAACAGTCATTTCATCATTAAGGTATCTGAAGGCATGAGGCCTTAAAAGCACATTTGGTTTGGGTTACCCGACCCTACCTAGTGGCTACAAAATAGGCAACTACTCTTTGGGATGTATAGTGGGTTGGTAAATAAAAATAATAATAAAAAATAACTTTGATTAAATATGTCGTTCAAAAACAGTAATCTCTGTGCAGAATATTTATTACTTTAACACCATTCTTAAATGATGAAAATAATGTTTTTATATAAAGCCTAATAATTTTTTTTTAGAAAAAAAGCCTACCTATCCTGCCTTTTCTGGAAAAAGATGTAACCCTAACCAAATCATGCAGCACCCTTCCATAAATTTATAGCTGAAACCCTATCAAACTGTTGACAAGTTTAATGCACATAATTTCTTGAATGTTCTCATTGTTGGTGCAATTGATTAACTTACCACGTAATCATTTTATTTTATTAATGCATTTTTTAGTTGATGTATGAGTCTGTAATAGTATTATCTTGTAGGGACACAAGAAGTTAAAGCTTTCCAATCCCAATGACGACCTGATTAAAACCAGCAGCTGTCTTGGAGCAGACACTCTGATGAAGTTGCTAGGCAACTACTGTCGCAATAAGGACATCAAAACATCTATCCGTGTAGGAGTTGTGGGTGAGGCTGAACAACAAAGCTTGTTTTTAATAAAATAGCTATTTCAAGAGACTTGTGTAAATGATCACGTTTTACATCCTGAAGTGTTTATCTTCTTTGAGACCTGGAGTGTATGTGGTAATATGTTAATTTGTTTCAGGTCTCCCAAATACTGGAAAGAGTAGTATTATCAACAGTTTGAAGAGGGGAAAGGCATGTAATGTTGGGGCCACACCTGGGGTCACAAAGTAAGGCCTTCTTTTGATCTTGAATTTTCTTTGCTATAAGTATATGTTTTTAACCAAGTTTCAACAGAAACCAGGTTGTAAGAGGGATGTTGATGGGCAGGTGTGTTGATCAGGCATGCGGGCGGGCGGTTGTCAAAACATCAGTTTCTGCCCAATAAATTAAACTAGCATTGATGGATAGTAATGAAAGTTGTAGTGTACGGTAAGTAGCTTATATGAAGAGCTAGCTTGGGATTGTGTTTGAGTGGGGGATGGTCAAGGTCAAGGTAACTGTTAATAAAAATAGAAAAATGGTTTTCGCCCAATAACTAGAATTTATCGAAACTAAACACATAACATACTTAACTAGAGTTATTTTCAGTAATGTCTCTTTCAGTTCCTAACTCGTACAAGAAAATGATTGGCTGTAATTTCTGATTGCCCATATTAAAAACCTTGTTTGTCCCATTGCGGCGCTACTAGTTTTAAATTGTTAGTTACCCTGTAATCAATTTGTTAATAGTAAGTATATCCATGAAAACAGTCAATTCTGTTAGTTAAAAATTAAAAGGTCTCATCAGTTTGTATTCACACACAAGTCTTCTGAGCTCACAAACTGGTTATTTTGCAGACTGTTTTTTTGTGATTTTTAACAAAGCATTTAATTACCTATTACCTTGGCGCCATTTCAGGCAGATGCAGGAGGTTATGTTGGACAAACACATCCGGCTTCTGGACAGTCCCGGGGTTGTTATGGCAACAGGGAATTCAGACACCTCTGTCGTCCTCAGGAACTGTGTCAAGGTCAGGCTTATACTGTGTCTAGTTTAGACTAAACTGTCGTAGTCAGACGTAAACTGTGTCAAGGTCAGGCTTAATCGGTATCAAGGTCAGACTAAACTGTCATAGTCAGACTTAAACTGTGTCAAGGTCAAGTTTAAACTGTGTCAATCTCCTACCTAAAATAGTCAAGGTCTGGTATAAACTTCAGCTTAAACATGATTCATTACATATAATATCTTTGAAGTTATAAGGATGATTAGTTAAGATGAATTTAGAAAGTGTTGTATTGTTTCATTCTTTGACAGACTAGGTTGTTAAAATGAAACCACATTTTCTTGATACAGTTACCAGTACAAGTCAGTGTATGGTACTTTACCTAAGAGTTTCTATAACATTTCATGAGTATCCATGGCCTTGGATTTGATTATTGAAATATTTTTTTACTATTTAAGATATAAACACTTACTTGTGAATTGTACATCTTTTCAGCTGGAGAACTTAGAAGATGCCACAGGGCCAGTGGATGTTATTTTGAAAAGATGCAATAAACAACAGGTGTAGTATATGCAATATTATCTTTAAGAATATGATATTAAATTGAAATTTAAAGCATATGAGATGCAGAAAAGTATGATTCTTTCTAACGATGTATATTGGCGATGATTGATGATTATATGAGTGCAATAAGACTAACAGGATGGAATACATACTGAGCCCATATTCATGTAAGATCTGAGTCTGAGTTTCAAATCCAAGAATCAAATGCTCAATTTTTTTTCTCTTACAGAAGTGTCTCTTCTAAACCAATGACTGTTGAATTTGCTGTAAATATAACAGATATCAAGTCATACTATTATAAAAACATATTTAAAAAAATAAATATAAGAATTGTTACAATTAAAATTTTGTATTTCTCGGTATAAAGAAAGTATACTCTGACTACTTAAATGCTTGTAAATGATTAAGTGAACATAACTCAAAAAAACATCTGATCAAATACCGTATTATATCATGTATAGGAAGCTAGCATAGATAGTACGCAGGCAAAAAATATGACGAGAAATCAGGTAAAAACCCTTAATATGATAGAAAGGACGCAGTGAAAAAATCCGAGCTGAAAATCGGAGACCACCATTTTTTTGTTGTCATTTTTTTATGTTTGTGAAAATGGCACAAAGGCTAATGAATACCATACTTAATAAATACTAAACTGATATTTGTTTCTTTGTTTATTGCAAGAATAAAATTACATTTTGAGAATAGCGATGACAAATAAATAGCACACATAGTTACATATAGTAACACCAATAACAGCACACATAGTTACATATAGTAACACAATTAATAGCACACATAGAAATAGCAACAATAGCACAGTCAAGTCTCATTCCCTCACCCGGATGTCGCTTGCATCGAACCCTTCGAATTCGTCGTCCTCGGCGTCGCTGTCGAAGAATCTTTCAATTTCCTCTTCCGTGATTTCCGGTGTTTTATCACTATAGAAACCGCAGCATTCCTCTTCTTCTTCCTCCTCCATCTGTTGGTTGTCCGTTGGTTTTACATAGTCCTCCCAGAGAACGTCATCCTCAGTTCCGTCGAGAGCATTGGATATGCAGCATTTTTTGAAGGCGTGTGTTATGATTTTGTGGTCGAGCTGTTCCCAGGCTTCCACAATCCATGAGCAGATCTGTAGCTTTTCACGTACTGTGTAGGATGCATGTGCCTTTCCCATATTGGGAAGCAGGTGTTAAGGCACTTAAAAGTACCGTTAATGACAATTTGTATTCTTTCTAAGGGTTTATCATAATGATAACCTTTCAAGATTATTTTGTTTAGTGGCTCTTAAAAGCATCGCTTTGACAATTTGTATTCTTTGTGAGGGTTTATCGTAATGATTACCTTTCAAGAATTCTTTATAGTGGCACTTAAAAGTACCGCTTTTGACAATTTGTGTTCTTTCTGATAGATTATCGTAAACGATAACCTTTCGAGAATGATATACTGGCTGTAAAAGCAGCACTCTTATATTGTATGAAATGTTCTCAAAATGTCAACACCTCCAGCCAAGTGTAATAACACGCCCTTAGAACAAACAAACAGCTCTATTATCGCTACAGTTTGGTCTATCGGTATGTTTTTCTAATTAAAGGCGTCATGTGTTTTTCACACCTTAGCCGATTTGAAAACACTTGATGGTGACAAGAATTTTACTTTGTCCCCTTTAAATGAAAACATTTTACAAAGTATAGCATAAAAATATGGAGGCGTTTAAATCAAGAACAATGTTAAACTGACATACGGGTATATGACTATTATCCCAATTTTCTTTTACCGATACAACTCATTCTATTACCTTCTGCTACTCATCGTGTTATGTAAAAAAGTAAACAAACAACGTTTTTCATTTAATTTTATTTCTCCCTTTAATTAAACAAAGATTAAACATTAAACATATTCATGAACATTTATGCATGTGTAAACTTTGCGTGATTTTACCTACATCAGTTGTTCTCTTCGGTGACGCATGACAGATACTTACTATTACCGCTTCTTCCCCGGTCCGATATTTTCGACCAGAAATGGACTTGGAAAAAAACAGATGCAATTCTAATAGCATAGAAAGGACACAGGCACTTTTTAAGGCGAGAATTGGAGGTAAAAAAGTGTGTCCTATGCATGATATAATACGGTACCATTATGTTATGATATGAATGTAGTTGAAAAACAGCTCAATCCTGGTCTTCCCCAGCTTAACAAAGGCAGAAAGATGGAATTCGAAAACATTTGAATAATAAGAAAATTATAATGAATGATATTCATGCAATATTATGTCGAAGGGTTGTTGTATTTCAATTTCCATTTCAGATGATGTTACACTACTGCATCACGGAGTACCAGGATGTTAACGAGTTCTTGTCACTGTTGGCACGGAGACTTGGGCGGTTAAAGAAGGGCGGGATCCCAGATGTAAATAGAGCAGCACGGACTGTCCTGCAGCATTGGAACATGTATGTTGACCGTAACACAACACATGCTTACTGGAGGAAAAATATCATGTTAAAGTTGAATGTGTAAAGTAGCGCCCTTTAGCGCATGTAGACGAGTTTTGCCGACATTGCCCATTAGCACATGTATACACTTATGGCCAACTCTATGGACTACTGGATGACAATGCATTGCCCACATTTCAAAAGTGTCATTTTAATATTTCAATTTTGCATCATTCTTTTTGTAAACAATATCCCGAAGGTTTATAAAAGTAAAGCTAAGCATTATGGGTATTGAATTTCCCTTGGAAATATTGTCTCATAAAATTAGAAGGTAATTATTACTGGCAATCACAGGTGTGATATTCCATTGTGACGTAAGAGCACGAGGCCGAGTATGGAAATTCCCCCTAATTCATTGATGCGTAAATCATCAAATAAATTGTCAGTTCACTTAAGCATTAAAATTAATAAATGTTATATTTATTTTAGGATTAAATTTTGATTAAAAACAATAGAAATAATATGTAGCTGAGAAAATTTGAAGTGATACATGTCCAGCGTGGTTCTTGCCATAAAGTAGGTCATGTAAACATCTTTTGGCAAATTTGCAAGCGTCTGGATGATCCAGCTACATTAGTCATACCGGAAATATCAGTCTCAGCTTTCTTTTTGTAAACATTTTTTGAAGGGGTCATAAAGTAAAACAGACATCCCGGACTTGATCAATCTACTGGATGACACAGGATATTCCTGCCATATTTCTGTGTATTATACACTAGAACATCAAAAGTCAGCTGTTTATGCCCCCCGAAGGTGGGCATATTAAAATCGCACTGTCCGTCTGTCCGTCCGTCCGTCCGTCCGTCCGTCCGTCCGGCTCTATAACTTTCCCTTGTATGAACAGATTTTAAAATAACTTGCCACATGTGTTCCACATACCAAGACGACGTGTGGCGTGCAAGACTCGTGTCCCTACCTCAAAGGTCAAGGTCACACTTAGTGTTTATTCACAATGGAGTGCTGCATATAAGGACATAGAGTATAGGTTGTCGTGTCCGGGCTGTAACTTTCTCTTTTATGGACAGATTTTAAAATAACTTGCCACATGTGTTCCACATACCAAGACCACATGTCGTGGCAAGACCCGTGTCCCTACCTCAAAGGTCAAGGTCACACTTAGTGTTTATTTACAATGGAGTGCTGCATATAAGGACATAGAGTGTAGGTTGTCGTGTCCGGGCTGTAACTTTCCCTTGTATAGACAGATTTTAAAATAACTTGCCACATGTGTTTCACATACCAAGACGACGTGTCGCGTGCAAGACCCGTGTCCCTACCTCAAAGGTCAAGGTCACACTTAGTGTTTATTCACAATGGAGTGCTGCATATAAGGACATAGAGTATAGGTTGTCGTGTCCGGGCTGTAACTTTCTCTTGTATGGACAGATTTTAAAATAACTTGCCAAATGTGTTCCACATACCAAGACGATGTGTCGCGTGCAAGACCCGTGTCCCTACCTTAAAGGTCAAGGTCACACTTAGTGTTTATTTACAATGGAGTGCTGCATATAAGGACATAGAGTATAGGTTGTCGTGTCTGGGCTGTAACTTTCCCTTATATGGACAGATTTTAAAATAACTTGCCACATGTGTTCCACATACCAAGAAGACGTGTCGCGTGCAAGACCCGTGTCCCTACCTCAAAGGTCAAGGTCACACTTAGTGTTTATTCACAATGGAGTGCTGCATATGAGGACATCGAGTATAGGTTGTCGTGTCCGGGCTGTAACTTTCTCTTGTATGGACAGATTTTAAAATAACTTGCCACATGTGTTCCACATACTAAGACAACGTGTCGCGTGCAAGACCTGTGTCCCTGCCTCAAAGGTCAAGGTCACACATAGTGTTTATTCACAATGGAGTGCTGCATACAAGGACATAGAGTATAGGTTGTTGTGTCCGGGCTGTAACTTTCCCTTGTATGGACAGATTTTAAAATAACTTGCCACATGTGTTCCACATACCAAGACGACGTGTCGCGTGCAAGACCCGTGTCCCTACCTCAAAGGTCAAGGTCACACTTAGTGTTTATTCACAATGGAGTGCTGCATATAAGGACATAGAGTTTAGGTTGTCGTGTCAGGGCTGTTACTTTCCCTTGTATGGACAGATTTTAAAATCACATGCTACATGTGTTCCACATACGAAGACAACGTGTCATGTGCAAGACCCATGTCCCTACCTCTAAGGTGAAAGATACACTAAGTGTTTATTCACAAGGGAATTCTGAATATAAGGACATAACAGTGTAGGTTGTCAAGTATGGGTGGTATTTTTTTATGTTCAGAGGCAATTTAAAATAACTTGCCATATGTATTTGTCACGTAAAGGCAAGATCAACTTTTCATGTACTGACCTTGTTCGTAGGTCAATGTCACATTCGGGGGCATTGGTCACATACTGTGACAGCTCTTGTTAAATCTGGATGGGTCTTTTTTATGATCGGGGTTATAAAAGTAAGATTGATCCAAGCATTTTTTAACCCCTTGATTGAATGAAATTATGACATTTCAAAGTAATGGTACAATTCCATTTTCAAATTGCATTCACAGATGAAATAAAATCATTTAATATTTCATCATTGACACCATTTATTAGATAATTTAATTATTATCTGTAAAAAAAATTCACATAAAAAGATTTGTCCACAATTATTGCGAGTAATATTGATCTTAAGGTCATACTTCTTTATAAATTTTCACTTTTCCAATACCCCTAAAAAGGGCCTATACAAATAAGGACTGCTTATCAGTAAGTTACATGTAGCAAGGAGGTGTAATCTGGCCACTTGCCTATGTGCTTAAGGGTTAACAAATGAATTGAATGCCTTCAGTGGAATTCATGTATATGATTTCTCAGAAGAAAACGGCTAAATACATGTAAGATTTCATTTGTCATCATTGGAATTCTTTAATTATTAATGTTCAATTGTATATGCAAATAAAAATCCTTAAAGGGGCTAGACACCAAGTAAAAACGCAAGAAAAAAAGAAATTTGTCAAAAATTTACATAAACTTGACAATCGTTGTGTACTACACATAGAATCTTACTTACTGATTTATCTCATCACTAACATCACATGCATCTTTCACTGTTTTTAACTCAACTATTCGAAGAATAAGGAGAGCTATACTACTCACCCAAGCGTTTGGCATCGGCGTCACCCCTTGGTTAAGGTTTTGCATGCAAGCACACATAGGTTAATATCTCAGCAACTACTTGAAGTATTGCATTGAGACTTTATACAATGGTACTCAACCATCCAACCTACTTAATTAACCAAGTTTGATAACTCTACTTTGCACTTAATGCCAATAATAGGCCTTTAATATTTGACTTAGAAATTCTGGTTAAGGTTTTGCGTGCAAGCACACATAGGTTAATATCTCAGCAACTACTTGAGGTATTGCATTGAGACTTGATACAATGGTACTCAACCATCCAACCTACTTAATTAACCAAGTTAGATAACTCTAGTTTGCATTTAATGCAAATAATAGGCCTTTATTATTTGACTTAGAAATTCTGGTTAAGGTTTTGCGTGCAAGCACACATAGGTTAATATCTCAGCAACTGCTTGAGGTATTGCATTGAGACTTGATACAATGGTACTCAACCATCCAACCTACTTAATTTACCAAGTTAGATAACTCTAGTTTGCATTTATTGCAAATAATTGCCCTTTATTATTCGACTCAAATTCTGGTTACGGTTTTGCATGTAAGCACACATAGGTTAATATCTCAGCAACTACTGGATGAATAGCATTGAGACTTTATAAAATGGTACTCAACCATCCAATCTACTTAAATAACCAAGTAAGATAACTCTAGTTTGCATTAAATTCAAATAATGGCCCCTTTTTTATTTAACATGGTTAAGGTTTTGCATGTAACTACTTTTAAGTCAATGCTTCAGCAAATACATCATGTATTGCATTGAAACTTTACACACAGGCTCCCAACCATTTAACCTTCTTATTTAATCAAGTAAGATAACTCTATCTTTCATATTATATAATTTTTGCCCCTTTATTATGCGACTTAAAAATTCTGGTTAAGTTCTTGCATGTTAGCACACATAGGATAATAGCTCAGCAACTACTTGATGTATTGCATTGAGACTTTATACAATGGTATTCAACCACCCAACCTTATTGAATAATCAAGTTAGATAACTGTGTTTCGCAAATAATGGCCCTTTATTATTACACTTAAAAATTCTGGTTAAAATTTTGCATGTAACCACATTTATGTTAATATCTGGGCACATCATGTATTGTATTGAAATCTAATCTAACAGTGATCCATGCATGTTTCACCAAAACTTTTCAATCCTTACACTGAAAAGCGTCAGAATAGTCGAGCACTCTGTCTCTGTGACAGCTCTTGTTAAACATTCTTTTAATTTGAAATTTACTATGGTTGTCTACCACGTAAATCCCAGTAAGTTTAAAAATATTGTTGGTTAATTTATCTGTACTCATTAAAAGATATGAATTAAACTGAAAACAATTCTGCTCTATTTTAAACAAAGAAACACAGATGAGACAGCAACATGATACCATGAAAAGTGACGTATCATCGGCCTCATACTAGCTCGCATTGACAATTCTTGGCTTACGGAAATACACTATTTGCCAATTTTTGGACCATCTGGTGTCAAGCCCCTTTAAAATAATGTGTTATATGAGGAACTATCAGTATATCAAATAAAGTTCATTTTAGTTAAGTTGTATATTTTTCCTCACTATTAAGCAAAATGATATTACTACAAACTAAATTAAATTCTATTATATAATGGCCATATGATTGTAAGTGCATGAAAAACCTTTTTATGCCCCCGAAGGTGGGCATATTAAAATCGCACCGTCCGTCCGTCCCTCCGGCTCTTTAACTTTCCCTTGTATGGACAGATTTTAAAATAACTTGCCACATGTGTTCGACATACCAAGACGACGTGTGGCGTGCAAGACTCGTGTCCCTACCTCAAAGGTCAAGGTCACACTTAGTGTTTATTCACAATGGAGTGCTGCATATAAGGACATAGAGTATAGGTTGTCGTGTCCGGGCTGTAACTTTCTCTTGTATGGACAGATTTTAAAATAACTTGCCACATGTGTACCACATACCAAGACGACGTGTCGCATGCAAGACCCGTGTCCCTACCTCAAAGGTCAAGGTCACACTTTGTGTTTATTCACAATGGAGTGCTGCATATAAGGACATAGAGTATAGGTTGTCGTGTACGGGCTGTAATTTTCCCTTGTATGGACAGATTTTAAAATAACTTGCCACATGTGTTCCACATACCAAGACGACATGTCGCGTGCAAGACCCGTGTCCCTACCTCAAAGGTCAAGGTCACACTTAGTGTTTATTCACAATGGAGTGCTGCATATAAGGACATAGAGTTTAGGTTGTCGTGTCAGGGCTGTTACTTTCCCTTGTATGGACAGATTTTAAAATCACATGCTACATGTGTTCCACATACGAAGACAACGTGTCATGTGCAAGACCCATGTCCCTACCTCTAAGGTGAAAGATACACTAAGTGTTTATTCACAAGGGAATTCTGAATATAAGGACATAACAGTGTAGGTTGTCAAGTATGGGTGGTATTTTTTTATGTTCAGAGGCAATTTAAAATAACTTGCCATATGTATTTGTCACGTAAAGGCAAGATCAACTTTTCATGTACTGACCTTGTTCGTAGGTCAATGTCACATTCGGGGGCATTGGTCACATACTGTGACAGCTCTTGTTAAATCTGGATGGGTCTTTTTTATGATCGGGGTTATAAAAGTAAGATTGATCCAAGCATTTTTTAACCCCTTGATTGAATGAAATTATGACATTTCAAAGTAATGGTACAATTCCATTTTCAAATTGCATTCACAGATGAAATAAAATCATTTAATATTTCATCATTGACACCATTTATTAGATAATTTAATTATTATCTGTAAAAAAAATTCACATAAAAAGATTTGTCCACAATTATTGCGAGTAATATTGATCTTAAGGTCATACTTCTTTATAAATTTTCACTTTTCCAATACCCCTAAAAAGGGCCTATACAAATAAGGACTGCTTATCAGTAAGTTACATGTAGCAAGGAGGTGTAATCTGGCCACTTGCCTATGTGCTTAAGGGTTAACAAATGAATTGAATGCCTTCAGTGGAATTCATGTATATGATTTCTCAGAAGAAAACGGCTAAATACATGTAAGATTTCATTTGTCATCATTGGAATTCTTTAATTATTAATGTTCAATTGTATATGCAAATAAAAATCCTTAAAGGGGCTAGACACCAAGTAAAAACGCAAGAAAAAAAGAAATTTGTCAAAAATTTACATAAACTTGACAATCGTTGTGTACTACACATAGAATCTTACTTACTGATTTATCTCATCACTAACATCACATGCATCTTTCACTGTTTTTAACTCAACTATTCGAAGAATAAGGAGAGCTATACTACTCACCCAAGCGTTTGGCATCGGCGTCACCCCTTGGTTAAGGTTTTGCATGCAAGCACACATAGGTTAATATCTCAGCAACTACTTGAAGTATTGCATTGAGACTTTATACAATGGTACTCAACCATCCAACCTACTTAATTAACCAAGTTTGATAACTCTACTTTGCACTTAATGCCAATAATAGGCCTTTAATATTTGACTTAGAAATTCTGGTTAAGGTTTTGCGTGCAAGCACACATAGGTTAATATCTCAGCAACTACTTGAGGTATTGCATTGAGACTTGATACAATGGTACTCAACCATCCAACCTACTTAATTAACCAAGTTAGATAACTCTAGTTTGCATTTAATGCAAATAATAGGCCTTTATTATTTGACTTAGAAATTCTGGTTAAGGTTTTGCGTGCAAGCACACATAGGTTAATATCTCAGCAACTGCTTGAGGTATTGCATTGAGACTTGATACAATGGTACTCAACCATCCAACCTACTTAATTTACCAAGTTAGATAACTCTAGTTTGCATTTATTGCAAATAATTGCCCTTTATTTGAAATTCTGGTTACGGTTTTGCATGTAAGCACACATAGGTTAATATCTCAGCAACTACTGGATGAATTGCATTGAGAGAGACTTAAAATGGTACTCAACCATCCAATCTACTTAAATAACCAAGTAAGATAACTCTAGTTTGCATTAAATTCAAATAATGGCCCCTTTTTTATTTAACATGGTTAAGGTTTTGCATGTAACTACTTTTAAGTCAATGCTTCAGCAAATACATCATGTTTTGCATTGAAACTTTACACACAGGCTCCCAACCAGTTAACCTTCTTCTTTTATAATCAAGTAAGATAACTCTATCTTTCATTTTATATAATTTCTGCCCCTTTATTATGCGACTTAAAAATTCTGGTTAAGTTCTTGCATGTTAGCACACATAGGATAATAGCTCAGCAACTACTTGATGTATTGCATTGAGACTTTATACAATGGTATTCAACCACCCAACCTTATTGAATAATCAAGTTAGATAACTGTGTTTCGCAAATAATGGCCCTTTATTATTACACTTAAAAATTCTGGTTAAAATTTTGCATGTAACCACATTTATGTTAATATCTGGGCACATCATGTATTGTATTGAAATCTAATCTAACAGTGATCCATGCATGTTTCACCAAAACTTTTCAATCCTTACACTGAAAAGCGTCAGAATAGTCGAGCACTCTGTCTCTGTGACAGCTCTTGTTAAACATTCTTTTAATTTGAAATTTACTATGGTTGTCTACCACGTAAATCCCAGTAAGTTTAAAAATATTGTTGGTTAATTTATCTGTACTCATTAAAAGATATGAATTAAACTGAAAACAATTCTGCTCTATTTTAAACAAAGAAACACAGATGAGACAGCAACATGATACCATGAAAAGTGACGTATCATCGGCCTCATACTAGCTCGCATTGACAATTCTTGGCTTACGGAAATACACTATTTGCCAATTTTTGGACCATCTGGTGTCAAGCCCCTTTAAAATAATGTGTTATATGAGGAACTATCAGTATATCAAATAAAGTTCATTTTAGTTAAGTTGTATATTTTTCCTCACTATTAAGCAAAATGATATTACTACAAACTAAATTAAATTCTATTATATAATGGCCATATGATTGTAAGTGCATGAAAAACCTTTTTATGCCCCCGAAGGTGGGCATATTAAAATCGCACCGTCCGTCCGTCCCTCCGGCTCTTTAACTTTCCCTTGTATGGACAGATTTTAAAATAACTTGCCACATGTGTTCGACATACCAAGACGACGTGTGGCGTGCAAGACTCGTGTCCCTACCTCAAAGGTCAAGGTCACACTTAGTGTTTATTCACAATGGAGTGCTGCATATAAGGACATAGAGTATAGGTTGTCGTGTCCGGGCTGTAACTTTCTCTTGTATGGACAGATTTTAAAATAACTTGCCACATGTGTACCACATACCAAGACGACGTGTCGCATGCAAGACCCGTGTCCCTACCTCAAAGGTCAAGGTCACACTTTGTGTTTATTCACAATGGAGTGCTGCATATAAGGACATAGAGTATAGGTTGTCGTGTACGGGCTGTAATTTTCCCTTGTATGGACAGATTTTAAAATAACTTGCCACATGTGTTCCACATACCAAGACGACATGTCGCGTGCAAGACCCGTGTCCCTACCTCAAAGGTCAAGGTCACACTTAGTGTTTATTCACAATGGAGTGCTGCATATAAGGACATAGAGTATAGGTTGTCGTGTCTGGGCTGTAACTTTCTCTTGTATGGACAGATTTTAAAATAACTTGCCACATGTGTTCCACATACCAAGAGGATGTGTCTCCTGCAAGACCCCTGTCCCTACCTCTAAAGTCAAGGTCACACTAAGTGTTTATTCATAATGGAGTGCTGCATATAAGGACATAGAGTATAGGTTGTCGCGTCCGGGCTGTAACTTTCCCTTGTATGGACAGATTTTAAAATAACTTGCCAAATGTGTTCCACATACCAAGACGACGTGTCGCGTGCAAAACCCGTGTCCCTAGCTCAAAGGTCAAGGTCACACTAAGTGTTTATTCACAATGGAGTGCTGCATGTAAGGACATAGAGTATAGGTTGTCGTGTCCGGGCTGTAACTTTCCCTTGTATGGACAGATTTTAAAATAACTTGCCACATGTGTTCCACATACCAAGACAACGTGTTGCGTGCAAGACCCGTGTCCCTACCTCAAAGGTCAAGGTCACACTTAGTGTTTATTCACAATGGAGTGCTGCATTTAAGGACATAGAGTATAGGTTGTCGTGTCCAAGCTGTAACTTTCCCTTGTATGGACAGATTTTAAAATAACTTGCTACATGTGTTCCACATACCAAGACGACGTGTCGCGTGCAAGACCTGTGTCCCTGCCTCAAAGGTCAAGGTCACACATAGTGTTTATTCACAATGGAGTGCTGCATATAAGGACATCGAGTATAGGTTGTCGTGTCTGGGCTGTAACTTTCCCTTGTATGGACAGATTTTAAAATAACTTGCCACTTGTGTTCCACATACCAAGAGGACGTGTCGCGTGCAAGACCTGTGTCCCTACCTCAAAGGTCAAAGTCACACTTAGTGTTTATTCACAATGGAGTGCTGCATATAAGGACATCGAGTATAGGATGTCGTGTCAGGGCTGTTACTTTCCCTTGTATGGACATATTTTAAAATCACTTGCTATATGTGTTCCACATACGAAGACGACGTGTCGTGTGCAAGACCCATGTCCCTACCTCTAAGGTGAAAGATACACTAAGTGTTTATTCACAAGGGAATTCTGAATATAAGGACATAACAGTGTAGGTTGTCAAGTATGGGTGGTATTTTTTTATGTTCAGAGGCAATTTAAAATAACTTGCCATATGTATTTGACACGTAAAGGCAAGATCAACTTTTCATGTACTGACCTTGTTCGTAGGTCAATGTCACATTCGGGGGCATTCGTCACATACTGTGACAGCTCTTGTCTTTACTTACAATCAGCATGTAGATAACATGTAAAAACTTACCAACACCTACTTCATGTTGTAGGGGTAAAATCAACTACTACACCCACCCCCCAGAGCAGACAGACACTCACATGAGTGCAGAGATCATAACACAGATGGGTCAAGAGTTTGATATCGACAGTCTTCTGGCTGAACAGCAGAAAGTCATTGACAGTGAGTAGAATACTTTTTTTTAACTGGATGAAACTCAAGAATGTTTGAATTATCATAAATTGTATGTATTGTGGATAACATTAAAGAGACTAATAAACACGTTTGATGTTACTTCAATTCTTAATTTCAGTGACAAAAATGTTAAGTTGAACGATGATTGGCACAAAATGTTTTGTAATACTTTAAATAGTTGATTCTTTATAGGATAAAATACAATAACAATGTATAATACTCTTTAGCCCTTGACAAGACCAGCACAAAGCACATGCTGGTAGAAAGTCTGGGTCCTGCTGAAGTGATCATGAACGCTGATGATATTGACAAGAAATTAGTGGATGAAAATGAGGATGATGATGAAGAAATGTCAGCAGATGGTGATGATGACAATGAGGTCCTAGCTGATAGTGATGATGATGATGACGCTATGGAGGATGATGAGGATGTTGAGGTCTGGGCATTAGTTTTAAATTCAGTCCTTTTTCTAGGCATTTTGGAAACATGTTTGCATCTAAATTTAGAAAAAAATACAAGAAATCATTTAAGGAAATCACATGGTATCTGTGTGAATTTGCCTATTATTATAAAATCATCAAAATTTAAGTAATAAACTGTATGTTTTTTGTTAGTAATCTTTATACTGCTCATTCTATATATTTTTTCAAAATATTTTTAAAAAAAAGGATCAATCAACTGAATATTGATCTTTTTTGTTGTTGTTTTCCTGTCGTTTTGCGGAAACGGCATGCTAAAACCTTTAACCTTGGCGATTATTGAAAAACAGTTCAATATATTGAGATGAATCTTGAAAGTATACATGCTATCAGTGATAATATGCACATGTGTAGAAAACCAATAAATCTAGCATTCATTATTGTATTACAGTTGGTAACCTTGGTTTGAGTATAGACATCAACATGTCTATTCCATAAGGAAGGGCTTCATAAATTAAATGTTCTTTATATATAATTGTGTATAATCTATCTGCAGATGAAACAGATGACAGTCACTTTACCTGTCAGCAAGCCAAAGTCCAGTAGATCATCAAAAAAACAAACTCTGGCTGTGAAGGAGAAAATTGCCCAAAGTAAAGAAAAACAGCTCAATCCTGGTCTTCCCCAGCTTAACAAAGGCAGAAAGATGGAATTCAAAAAGATGAAGAAACAAAGAAAACGAAGGGGTTAGTCATTTAAATAGTTAAAATTTAGCTATCCTTTTAAATATGTTTGTCTACAGTAGCCCTTGACTGCCTCACTCAAAATACCCCCCACTCTAAATGACCTTGGCCCCTGATGTATTATAGCATGTATGATGTAGTTTTTGTGTTTACCAAGTATCAATTAAGACATTCAATAATGCTGATCTACTGAAAAAGACTACGGCAAGCAAATACTTTTTTGACCTGTCCTGGTGAATTGTCTTTTATGAAACAAAATGGGTAAAAAGGCATTATTACAACTCAAATGAATTGTATATTGACTTACCATGAATGGGATCTAATGAATATCATGACTATTGTTTTGATGATTTGTAACACTAAATAATAACATGCCGCTGCAACCAGTGTATACTGCAGTTGCTAGACATTTATGATGTTTCGTCCATAATTTCCCCTGCCATAAGGCAACAATATAGAAATGAATAGCACATGAGCGTGTCATCTCAAACACTTTTTGTCCGAAACATAACTCAAAAAGTGAGTAAAGTATTGACTATAAACTTCAAACATCATATACAAAAAGATCATAATGAGAGAAAGTGCAGTGAACTCTGGCTACATTTTTTTTTAATTATTGCCCTTTGCTCATGTTCATACCTTAATTTCTTCTGAAGCATAACTCCAAGTCTTGAGCTATTGACTTCAAACTTCATATACAGATAGATCTATTTAAGGGGCAGTTCAATGTGCAGGAACCATAACTATGGCTGAGATATTTTTAATGTTATTGTCACTCCTAAAGTCTTAGCAGTATTGACACACTTGCATGCATATAGATCCTATTTGGTAAAAGTAAATGACATCCAATTCCATATTTAGATTGATGATATTGAGGGATACTATTGATTTGTAAAGAACCATAACTCTGGCTGCCGTATTTCTTGAGTTATGGCCTTCTTCTCAATTTCATCCTATTTTTTTTGACAGGAGTCTAACTCCCTCTTTTTGAGACATTACATCAAATTTTATATTCAGTTAAATAATATTGACAAGGAGTCCACAGAAAACTTAGCTCTGGATATTTGTTCATAAGTTTATCATATCTCGCATATAGTTTAAAAGCAACTTTGCCCTAATGGAAATTGTTGAATTAATGATTGTTTTGACAGAAGGCACACTGGAAGGTCATTGTTACTAAAATAGAACAAAGCCCTTAGCTCAATTTCTGTATTCTTAAAAGTTATTGCCTTTCGTTCAAGAGGTATCTTTCAAATTGTGGAGATAATGTTCTTCATTCGGCGGATGATATGGCGGTCAGCGACTGCTATTGTTATAAAATAAAGATAGGGATGGCATCAATGATATAGGAGGATGTATTTATAGGGATGGCATCAATGATATAGGAGGATGTATTTATGTCTGACAAAGAAAACCACATAGAAATTGTTTTCATGCATCTATCTTTGACTTTAAACATGTTGAAATTATATTTGGAAAAAGGTCAATTTAGGATATTAAGCTTCTGTCAAAGAAAGTTGTTATTTTTTTCTCTTTATTTCAGAACACAGCCTTAATGTCAATGTTGGTGTCATATTGAAAAAATATTATTTTCACAGTATCTCGTATCAAGATATGTGAAATTGAGACCTGTTTTTGTAAGCCTTTAAGGAAGGTAAATTCCCCGCAATTTGCAGGTATATAAATACCTCAGGGATGAGATTACCATTATTCCACATATTTCCGGGATTGTTTTGGTCTCTGAAATTAAACATCAGTGACCTAAGGGCAGGGACATAAATTAAATGTTAATGATGTCCTCTCTAAAATAATGTTAACTTTAAATTTGGCACACTCTTAAAGGAAAAAAAGTTCATTTTATCAATTTTGCATGTTACCTTGTTAACAACAAAAGTAACAATATATTTTTCCTCTGTGTCACTCATGCCAGGCAACTGCTCACCACCTGAAATATATTGTGATCTTACCACAAACCAACAACTATCCTTTATATCACTAAAGGCTGCAAAATAACTGCGTGGTGTTGTTTCAACTATCCTAGAAGTGATTTTGAACAGAGAAGAGATTTCCATAATTGCAGTGAAATTGTTGAAAATCAGTACAAGGTACAAAAACATCCTACATGTAGTTTTCTTTGAAGACCCCCCCCCCCCCCCAAGCCCACTCCCCATTCCCCTAATGGCCCCCAAAAGACTTAAGTTAAATCTTAAATCTCATCCACATAACATCAAAAGGTATTTAAAATCATATGTGATTTATACTTTTTAGCTCGACTATTCGAAGAATAGGTGGGCTATACTACTCGCCCCGGCGTCGGCGTCAGCGTCTGGTTTAAGTTTTAGGGCAAGTTGGGATTTTCACTTATAAGTCCAATACCCTACATTCAATTGACTAAATACTTCACGCAGTTGTTCAGGGCCATCACATGATGACGTTAGATAACTCCATATTATTCTTTACACAGATTATGGCCCCTGATTGACTATGGAACTTAGGTTAAAGTTTGAGGGCAAGTTGGAATATTTATTAATAACTTCTATATCCTTTGTTCAATTGTCTTAATACTTCACACAGTTGTTCAGGACCATCACACAATGAGGTTACATTACTCCATATTATCCTAAATACAAGTTATGGCCCCTGATTGACTTAGGTTAAAGTTTTAGGGCAGGTTAAAGTTTTAGGGCAAGTTGGGATTTTCACTTAAAACTCTAATACCATTCATTCAATTGACTTAATACTTCACACAGATGTTCAGAGCCATCACATAATGAGGTTAGATAACTCCATATGATCTTTCATGCAAATTATGGCCCCTGATTGACTATGGAACTTAGGTTAAAGTTTTAGGGCAGGTTGGGATATTGTTTAATAACTTCTATACCCTTCATTCAATTGACTTAATACTTCACACAATTGTTCAGGACCATTACCCAATGAGGTTAGATAACTCCATATCCTTAATACAAGTTATGGCCCCTGATTGACTTAGGTTAAAGTTTTAGGCAAGTAAAAGTTGAAGGCAAGTTGGGATTTTAATAAAAAAAACTTCTATACCGTTCATTAAATGCACTTAATAAAATTCAAAATTATTTACGACCATCTTACAACAAGAAACATAACTCTGTTTTAAGCCTAAATAAAAATTATGGCCCTTGATTTTTATTTTTTTATTTTTTTTTTATTTCCTTTGAAAGGCATATTTGTATATTCTTAACCACATTTTCATAATGGGAGGGCAGCATCAAAGTCACCTTATATATCAAATAATTTTAGTTAGGTTTGACATAAAGAGACCAAACTTGGTATTATTACATCGTTATTGTATTCTAAGTCAAAGCGGCATAGTTGAGCGCGCTGTCTTACGACGGCTCTTGTTAAAAGCACATTCTCTCTTAGAATGTGGTCATCAAAAACTTGGATGAAGATTCCAAAGAAAAAATATTCTATTGTAAATAATTGAGAGGACACCTGATTGTTTTATTCACAAGCATTTTTTTGGCTCCAGAATTAGTTTTCTTTGAAATATTGACAAACATTTTTTATCAACACATTCTATGAGAACGTTTATTTTGAAAAAGAGTAAAAATACACCTGACCAGATTTATTTAAGTAAAATGTGTTGTTATTTGACTTGAGTATTTTTAGCTCGACTATTTGAAGAATAAGGAGGGCTTTACTACTCGCCCAAGTGTCGTCGTCGGCGTTCAGTTAAAGTTTTAGGGCAAGTTGGGATTTTCACTTTTAAGTCCAATACCCTTCATTCAATTCCCTTAATACTTCACATACTTTGTTCAGGGCCATCACATAATGAGGTTAGATAACTCCAAATTATCTTTAATACAAGTGATGGCCCCTGATTGACTTAGGAACTTGGGTTAAAGTTTTAGGGAAAGTTTGGATTTTAATAAAAAAAAATCTACACCCTTTATTCGATTGACTTAATACTTCGCACAATTAACGACTATCGTCTTACAATGTTACATAACTCCATTTAAACCCTTAATACCAATTATGGCCCTTGATTTACTTTTTTTTCTTTCGATTTCATTTGACAAGCACATTTTTATATTCTTAACCAGATTTTCACAAAGGGAAAACAAGTTAATGAATGACTTGTGTCCTTGTTTGGGCAGGCTAGTGGGTGTGTCATTGTTTGGGCGGGCTGTTGGGAGGGCAGCGTCAAAGTCACCTTATGTATTGAATAATTTTAGCTAGGTTTGACATCTAGTGACCAAACTTGGTATATATGACCTTACATGAGATTATGTTTTGCGGCCGCGAGAGTTATGGTCACTGTTTACTTTTTAATTTGATTTGTATTGCTTTCGACAGGCACATACATCAATATTGTATATACTTCTAAGTCTAAGCGGCATAGTCGAGTGCGCTGTCTTACCACAGCTCTTGTAGTGATATTGGGGTCTAGGGACCTCCACACCCATTCTTTAATATCTTTGTTATATTGTAATTAGGTGGAAACAATAACTTATTTATTTTTGTTTCAGATAAAGTTGCCGGAGAGCTGTCAGATGCACTGACATCAGCATTTAACCTTGGTTCAAATGAGGGAGGAGAATCCTACAGTTTTGAAGACAATTTCAAATGAGTTTTGGACTGGATGCGAGAATCTTAAGAAAATTTGATAGAATATTTGGACAAGTAAAACACCTTTAAAATATGCAGTCATATAAAATGAAATTTGCAGTCATATAAAATAAGTGAATGTTGACTTTAATGGCTGAAATCTTGCTGTTATTCCTTCATGATGTTAATTAAACTGAAAAATTCTCAATGACTTATTATAGTAAAAGAATATATAAGTGGTGAGAAGTCACTATAATATATAGAGGAGCCACAACTGTAGGCTTCCCCTGTTAACATGAACCCAAATGATGGATTCAGTTTCTTTGATTTTAATTTAGAACAATAGATAGTCCCCAGTATGCTTGTTCATAAGACTTGTAGTTGAGTCAAAATAAAAATAATTGTCCAGCACTAATTGCAAATGTTTTATAAATTGAGATCCAATCAATAAGTCTCTTTGGCAGGAAATAGTTGCATTCCTCCTGTTTTGCATAAACTCATTTACAAGTGTTAAAACAACTGCCGATACATTCAGTTGACCAGGTTATCAACTTGAAATATACATTATAGGGTTATTGATCGATTTTGAGGTAATCAGGTAAAAAATTCAGGGTGATGATTGTCAGAAATATAGTTAGTTAAGTAAGGGGCTTAGGAAAAAATTGTGGACTTTTTACTTAACTCCACCAACATTCACGCTATTCTAATTTGACCAAAAAAAAACAATAGAAAAGCTACTAGAGCATAATTACCATTAGGCATCTCACTACAATCAAGTGTTATGCCTATCAAACTGGTTTACATCTCATTCTAAACATCCTAAAATGGACCAACTGGACTGCCGGTAACATGGACACAATTACCGCAAACCTGTCATTCGCTTGTACAAGGCTTGTCAGATGATGAGCTTGTGGTGTTCATAACTTCAGCAGTGGTCAGGCATATGCTTGCCCAGGTCACTCTAGAACACTACAGGGCTTACAGATTTTACCTCCATGCGAGACATTAATTGTTACCCTTCTCAATGCAAGATGTTGAAGCACTTGTCTTTTTCACAGAAACTCACATTTATAGAAACAAAGTTAAAATAACCATTCCAGGCTAAAGCAATCTCTTCAAATCACAAGACAAAATCAATAAACACCACAATCACATGCCATATCAAAAATTGTTCGTGGTGCCAGCAAATAAATTTGCCCCAAACTGATTACATAGAAACTTTCAGGGTACACTTTCATTTCGCTGCTTGTACATCACTGGACTTTGTAATGATCTACATATCACTGAAAGTTTAAAAATCGGAACAAATAACTGAAAGTTGAAAGTTTGCTGCAGTCTTATGAAAGATTACATTCAGTGTTATTGGGAAATATCAATGTTGACCCTATGACCAGACTATGAGACATCAAAACTGTTCATAAAAAATAAGGAACCAGGGACACCTCATAAACTGACTGGGATCCTTTTAAGACTGTGTGTACCTACCAACATTCGGAATCAGTACAGCAACAGTACCTAACAACCTACCTTATCCAACCATTGGTTTTGAAGCCAAACGCCACAATAAATACCAGAATAATTGACCCCAGTCCCACCAGTAGTCATTTTTAAATGTTAATAACTAAGACATTATGCTTGCTTTATTACTATATATATATTATCCATTTTAATAACTCACCGCTGTCAGCAGAATGCATACATATTTAACTGGAAACTATAACTCATCAACTCGTACCTAGTATCCTTAATCTTGTAGGGTTGTTGGTCATAACCTTAAACTACCCCACAGACATTGTGTGAAATGACTAGTTGGCAATACATGTTAACAAACATCTCTTGTGCTCTAGTAATTGCTATCCAACCTGGGCCACTTGTCACATGACTGACTGCTCTTATTAAATTTTGTTTGACTGTGCCAGGCACTTCCAATTCCATGGAATTCTAGTATTTATATATAATATTTTATACCTTGTGAATTTTACTGAGGAATTTTAAATAACTCTTGTTTTGGTGCTTTAAGCAAATTGCTGGGAATTTGACATTGTTTTGACAAAATACAAGTATATTTGATAAAAGAAGTTTACAGAAAAGCAGTTGTTAATGAAAATACACTCTTAAAATACATCAACCTTTATTTTTTAGAATATGTTGGTTCAATGTTCTAAGAAATAAAGGATGGATGTTTTTTAAGAGTATGTTTTTATTAACAGTGCTCTTTGTTGCTAAGTGTTTCTTTTTTTATTGTTAACCAGGTGATCACATAGTAAATAAAATCAAGTTATAAGAATGATGTACGTTGTTGTTCAGGCATCAAACTCACCTACGAAACTGAATAACTTAAGTTAGGTTGACAAATTTGACCAAACTTCATATAAAGGAGGAGTTTAAGGGTATCTTTCATGGGATTGCAAATGGGGCCCCTAGGGTCAAAGTCACCATTACTGAAAATAGAAAAAATGGTTGAAACTGAATAACTTTAGTTAGGGTTAACATATCTTGACTACATTTGGTATTACGGAAGAGTTTATGAAGACCTTTCATGGGATTGCCTTTAGTGCCCTGTGGTCAAGTAATAAAAACGGTTGAAACTAAATCACTTTGGATAGGGTTGACAGATCTTGACATAACTTCATTTATGAGAAGTGTTTATGGATAACTTTCATGATGTCATATTTTGGGCCCTTAGGGTCAAGGTCACTCTTACTAAAAATAGAAACAGGTTGAAACTGAATCTCACAACGAAGGCAGACGTTCTTCAGTCAATCAATGAAAACCTGGTTATGTCTATTGCACCATTTCTTGTTTTTATTGGTTCATTAAATATATTGTTGAACAAAACAATTGTTGTTGTTTTTATGACATGTTTCATAATGAGGTTAATAGTGTTCGACAAGAGGTGAAATGCAACTTGCTATTTATTATTATTATTATTCAACAAATACACTGGTAACAGAGAGAAGACCTTTTAAGTTAAGTATAAGACATCAAGCATACATGCCATATCCTTGGTGGTAGGAAAACTCCCCCAGAAAACCAATATCCTGTGTAATTTTTCCAGGTCCTTCCATGCATGACCTGATTATGGCCCTTGAAATAATCTCAAGTGTTTTAAATGAGTTGGTGAAAATAATACAGCCTTAAATTATAATCAGATGCTTACCATTTTATGCAGTATTAAGTATTATCAATGAGAGCTCAATTCTTTTGAACCCAGCCAGATCTGTCCATGCATGCCTAGATTATAGCCCTTTAAAATTGGCAAAATTGTTTTCATTGAACATTTGAACACAATACCCCCTATATTTTTTTTCTGATGTTTACCAAACTTTTACAGTGGCTAGATATCTAAAGTCAAAATCCCCTGGTATACAGAAAAATGTCAACATTCCCTGGAGTGGTCTCCTGAAATATGGCATGACTTGTATGACTTGTTGAAAATAGATAAGAAATCTATTAAGAGAGTAACTATGCTTTGGTACAGCTATGAAATCTATATTTGGCAATATTGACCTCCAAGGTTGACCTTGACATTCAAAATGAGATCAGGAATTATAAACCTACTCGCCATGTTATGATGTCAATTGAATTCCTATTGATATCTAACATTTATGACTGACACACTAAGTTGTTAAAAAATCCATACTTGTGTCCTCCAAGAATGACCTTGACCTTTTTATATGTCACACAACTTCTCATGGTGCTCTTCATTTCTGTGAAGTCTGATTCAATTTCTATGGATAGTTAAAACGCAATCTAAATGTCTAATTCACAAAGTATTGCTTTGAAATCCATATTAATGATCCAATAATGACCTTCGCTTTTGGGCACAAACTGTATGCATGTCACACCTTCCTACATGTACGTAGGTCAAGAAAGCTGTGCAGTTTGATTAAAATTGTATAAATAGAAAGTTATGGCTTGCTTTGAAATACAGATTTTATGCAGGACACCTCTTTCCATGGTGCTCTACATTCACACTAGTTTTGTACGTGACATACAATTCAATTCTGCTTACAAGAAGGTGAATTTTGATTGAAATTTGATTATGAGTGATCAAGTTACGACGGAGACATAATGGGAACAGATGGACAGACAGACAAAGATCGCTCCAATATGCCATCTTTTAGGTGCATACAAACTGATAACGGGAAATTATTAAATTTTATTGATAAATTAATACAAAGAATATATTCATATGTGCATGCATAAATCATTTGTCATTCACAATTTTTGTCAACATAAACACATTGTGTAAAAAAAATGTGAGATTCTCTGATAACAAAATTTTAGCACATTACTTAGTATTTCAAATTTATTGAAATCATGTCTTTATGTCAGAACTGGCATATATAATTTAACTACAAGTTACTATGACCTTTCTCTTTACTATCAAAGTAATCACACAACAATTATCGCACAGATGTAAACATCGCCAAATATGCACAAGTTTTTCCTGGTCTGTAGGCCTCTCTCAGATGTAGAGAAGTACTTGTCAAGATCTCAGAAGGTGAGTATAAACTTAAGCATAGCACCACTACCTCTGGTTTAACTCATATCTAGGGGGTGGGACGCGGCCCATCCATGGTGCTTGAAAATATCCTCTGCAACATCACGCCTCAGATCATCCCCATTCAGCTGGTCACCTGAAATCAATATTAAGTTAAATCAAACTCACACATGCATAGGCCTGCACTAACCAGAAAGGGTTGAATATGCGATGTCCGGCCAGTAAATACAAAGGTTGTTCTTAATGTTTTTGACCCGAGTTTCTATTTCAAACAACTGGTATATTTTTGTCATGAAATATTATAATTCCGCAACATTCCCTCATTACAGAACATTTCAAAAATGACGATCCTGTATGTTAGATACCATTGATAAGAAAATTAAACTACGGGCATTACAAGCCAGATTAATTTACATTATTTATTATAATTTACAAATATTTTGAGCAATAAAAAAACATTTCCTATGAATAGTTAAATTGTTATGTCTAATTAACGAATATTGTGCATCCAAGAGTGACCTTGATTTTGGAGCACATATGCTATGCATGTCATATCTTCCTTTGTATTCAGTCATCTACAATTCTGTGAAGTTCGATTAAATTTATATAAATTGATAGTTTGGCTTGCCAAAACAATGTTTGCGTGAACCAAAAATCTAATTTCATATCAATATTGGAAATATATTAAATGTGTGTTTCAGTGATGGCCATGGTTGAATTTATAACTCTGAAGACAATGACATTGGGCCTATTGTGTTGAACTTTGTTAAAGTTATCAACGAGATTAATGGCATCATTGTTAACTTTTAAACGTGAAATAGTTTTATAATATGCTCAAATATTAAAATGAAACAAGTACAGCTGAAATGTTTGTCCCAAATCTAGCAAGAAATACAGCAGATCACGAATGTCTACACTAAACTTCCAGAGTTCAATTTCAAAGTTAACAATGATAACGTTAACAAAGTTGATAACATTTACAAGGTTCTGAACAATCAGCTCAATGTTAACAACATTTACACTATACCTGGGGCCGTATTCAATAAGCATCTTAGTGAATATTTTCAACTTAGTGAGAATTTCGTAATTTTTGACAACGATTATTTTAAATACCTGCTACTTTTCATCAGATTTATTCATATGCATATGTTGTTTAAACCATTTTCTTGCTTATTTTCATATTTTTGGTGTACAAACCATGTTCGTTTTCTTAAAATTCAAATTAGAAAAATGGCAATTTTTTACTTAGTTGAAAATTATTACTAAGATGCTTATTGAATACGACCCCTGGACCTCTTCTCTTTAACAATTCGGCAATAGAGAAAAAAAAGTATGCACAGAACTGATGAAAAAGTTAACCAAGTGACTTTTTGTTAAAATTAAAGACAATACTGACCATTGATGGCTTAATGATCTTACTCACCCATCATGATGTTCCTGAAGTTGTTCGATATTCTATGAGAAGCCTGGATACAGAATAACTTTGTAAGATTTCTCTGAAAAAAAATAAAATTGAAACATGAAATTATGGAGATATAATTTCCTTCACAATGACATTAAAATAGAGATTTATAAAATATTAAATTAAGTGATTTTAACCTTAGAAAAATGGACCGCAGAAATAATTTTTTTTTACATATTATACATAAATACATTTATTATAAGTTATGAGGTGAGTAGGTGACCCGATATATGGATTATACGGGGCAAAAGAAACAATATCAGATGAGAACGAATCTTCAATATGAATAATAAGGTTTACTGCGCCTATATATCCCATATCGGTTCATATACTAGACCTGTATTGTATATTTCACATTGACAACCTCTTTACACCCATGAATTTATGGAAATGTTTCACTTATCATCAGAATCTGTAAACAGACACCACTTTGGTTTGATAAAATTTCGCCAACAAATACAGAAAAATATGGGGTCACTGCATGACCAGTCCTCGACCAATTGTGCTACATAATTCAGTAATAGGTCTGACATGTGGATATACACAAAGAAATTCTCTATTTTAGAATTCAACTTTATCAGAGAGACTGCATCCAACGACAATTGAGCTTCCATAGGTAACTTTTGTGTAACAACAAAATTTGTTTAAATATTATTTTAGCAACCTTCATCATAACAAATATGACAAGTAGCTCATGACACTTGTCATCATAGAATACACAATTCAAATCGACTCATCCAGAAAATATACTAGTAAGCTCGGAAAAGGCTCAATAAAATGGTGTTTCATAGGACGAACTGTGACTGATTGTTTATTTCTTTTTCTCTATCTTATCTCCTTTGACCACATAACATCCAAGAAAATTTAATTTACAAAATTATTAATATATATATATATTTTTTTTTTAGAGTAAGATCACAATTTCAGCTCTTGAACTGCAAAAGTAATTATTTTACTTATACAGCTACACTATTTGTGAAATATAGCTTTTGGTTCTTACTAGGTGAAATATATTACAACCGTACACTGCAACAAAACATTATCCTCCATTATTCAATTTAAATGGTTCCTTGACTTGAAGGTTATGGTTGATTTTAACTCCATTTGTATTAAATTGTTGTATCTATACCAAAAACACGAAGTATGTGAATAATTTAACTAACACATATGCGGTATCATATTTATTGCTTTTTTTATTTTCGCTAAGATGTAACCCATACTTTTTTTTCACCATAAAAACAACAACCTTATTTTGGTATTCTATTCATACAGGATTTAAAAATAATATACTCAATATATTCAAATCTGAAGTGATTTTGGTTCAGGTATCAAGAGGATGAGGGGGCTGACGGTATGTAAAGGCCTCCACCTTTATTCAGTTGTCACTATATACCAAGTGTTTTCAATAATATCCTAGACATGTGCTAAACATGATTCTATCAGTTACAGCTTTTATGATAAGATTAAAATTAACACAAAGGCTAACCTCATGTTCATTATTCTTCAAGCCAAGACTGAGGGAGCGTGATGTACGACCGATGCATGCTGTTAGGGCGTATAGATCAATGGCCATGTCTGCAAGCCTCTTCAGCTGCATCTGTTCATCAATGATGCCCTGAAATAAGCAGATTAATCTTAAGGCTATACATTCAAAACAACTTTTTTTCTCATGGCTGGAATTCTTGATAATTTTATTGTTCATGAATCCTATGTTTACTTGAAAAGACTGTGCTTTAAGTTTTAATTTTCAAGCAATTGAAGATTATCAACACTCTATCAAATATTCCTGCTCTGGCATTTGGTATACAATGAATACTTAAGGATCTCAAATATAGGGTTATAGACCTTAAATCAAATTGGCTGTTGTATTTATAAAACAAAGTTCATGAGCAATAGAAGATAAACTCACATAAATATTAAGTAGCATTTGTATAATGATTGTAAGGCCCTCTCTAAAATATCAAACATGACAACTTAAATTGCTGTACTGTCTGAGAAAATTTTGAACGACCCTTACCAAGTTTATCTATAAAACACTACACAAACATGCCAACTTAAATTGCTGTACAGTCTGGGGAGTTTTTGTACAACCCTCTTCAAGAATATCTATACAACACTACATAAACATGCCAACTAAAATAGCTGCATCAGGAGATTTTGTACAGCCCTGTCCAGGTATATTAATATAACACTACAGAAACATGCAAACTTACATTGTATATACTGTACAGCATCAGGAGAAGACTTCTCCATGTATATCTATACAACACTACGCAAACTTGCCAACTATTATTGCAGTACTGCTTCAGGAGATTTTATACGGCCCTCTACAGGTATATCTAAAGAGCACTACACAAACATGCAAACTAACATTGCAGTATTGCGTAAGGAGTTTGTATGGGCCTCTTAAGGCATATATAGACAAAAATTAACCAACATGCCAACTTATATGCCATACTGCATCAAGAGATACCTTCTCCAAGTATTTCAATACTACCAGTACACTACACAAATATGCTAACTTACATTGCCATACTGCCTGAGGAGTTTTAGTACAGCCCTCTCAAGGTAAATGGTCCCTGTCTCGAGCTCATCTGCTTGGGGCTGTAACAATTTATAATATGCAATCATGAATTACTTTTTCATACACCAACTACATTTTAATTTGTCATACCAGTTGTGAAAACAGAAATGTTACAGTTAAGTCATCGAGCATTAAGTCCTAATGCATAATTTTGGTCCACTATGCTTGTGTAGGACATATTTCAGAAATCATCTAACATATTGTCTAAGTCGCATTAAAGGTTTTTTGAATAAGGGATAAGCCTAGACTTCAAAAAGTGTGAGTCCAAGTCCATTTCTGGCAGTTTTACTGAACAAGGTTTTACACAATATGCTGGTGGTTATTTTGCAACTGCATTACACCTGACCCTGGGTCACACAAACCTTGAGTGTGGGATGGACATTCTCATAAAGTCGCATCGTAAGTTTGGGTGTCTTTCCACGCCGTTCACCCATCATCTTCATCACAAACTGTATCGCCACCTTTGGGTTGTTTAGTGGATTACGTAATAGCCTAGAACAAAGGAACAATAGCCTTGAACAAAGGAACAATAGCCTTGAACAAGGGAACAATATTGCCTTGAACAAAGGAACAATAGCCTTGAACAAGGGAACAATATTGCCTTGAACAAAGGGACAATAGCCTTGAACAAGGGAACAATATTGCCTTGAACAAAGGAACACTAGCCTTGAACCATGGAACACTAGCCTTGAACAAAGGAACACTAGCCTTGAACAATGGAACACTAGCCTAGAAAAGGGAAACAATAGCCTAGAAAAAGGAAACAATAGCCTAGAAAAAGGAAACAATAGTCTAGAACAAGGATACAATATGCTTGAACAAGGGAACAATAGCCTAGTACAAGGGAACAATAACCTAGATAAAGGAAACAATAGCCACGAACAAGGGAACAATGGCCTAGATCAAGGGAACAATAGCATTTAACAAGGAAACAATAGCCTAGCACAAGGTAACAATAGCCTCAAACAAGGGAACAATAGCATTGATCAAGGAAACAGTAGCCTAGTACAAGGGAACAATAAACTAGATAAAGGAAACAATAGCCTAGAACAAGGAAACAATATCATTGAACAAGGTAAAAATAGCCTAGAACAAGGGAAAAATAACCTAGATAAAGGAAACAATAGCCTAGAACAAGGGAACAATAGCATTGAACAAAGAAACAAAAGCCTAGAACAAGGGAACAATAGCACTAAACAAGGGACCGATAGCCTGGAACAAGGGCACAATAGCATTGAACAAGGGAAAGATAGCCTAGAACAAGGTAACAATTGCCTTGAACAAGGGAAGGATAGCCTAGAAAAAGGTAACAATTGCCTTGAACAAGGGAAGGATAGCCTAGAAAAAGGTAACAATTGCCTTGAACAAGGGAAGGATAGCCTAGAACAAGGTACAGTACACTCAACGAGTTAGACCCACTTTCCTCGCGGATTTCCTCCGAGTGTAAAACTGTTGCCCTCGCTTAAATTTCCCCCCTTACCGCCGAGTTTAATATAAACCATAGCGCTGAGAATCGTCAGATTTAATTATCCCGCGGCGGAACTCTGAGTCTAATCAGATAAGCAAGAAATCATTCTTGTTTAGATGTTATTTATTTTTATGCTTATGCACATTGTTAAGCGTAAAAGATTCTTACATGTACCAACGTTTAATTTGCATTTGTGTCTGTAAACGCCAATTGAATATTGTCTTGAATAATAAACTTTGAATCATTAAAGTATTGCCACTAATTTTATTGCATCATAAAGCAGCCGACTATTTACACGATTTTGAAGCATGAGCTCTGACGTCAAGCACGTGATCAATACAATGTAGAATTTACTATTTATTATTGGTGGTTAAAAATAGCTATGACGTTTAATGGAATTTTCCACAGAAAACGAGGCAAGAAGGCCTTCAAAACCATGCGCTGTGAACTTTTAACGCGTGTTTGACCTCCTGATTTTTCATAAATGTGTAACCTAGCCTTTCTCGGATGAAATGTGTTTATGAATGTATTCAGTCATTAGCAAAAACACGTTTATAAGATGCATGTGCAACTAGTGAAATACGACTGCATTCTTGTGGTAAGCTAACTTCATGCAAAACGGGCAGAGGAAAAAGAATAATAGCAATTTACTGGGGCCGTCGTAATCGGTTGAAAATTTTAATAAAAATAAAATTACTTTAGCGTAGATTCTTATCAAGTGTCTGCAGAGTTTCGCGGAGTTAACCCCTCCGAGGAACGCCACGTTCGTTATTCTTCGGTCGACTGATCACCCTCCGAGGGCCTTAAATTCAAACTCTGAGGAACGCGGACAGTCGATAAAATCATTGTGTTGGCCGCGAAAGCGAAAATCAGCGGAGTGAAACGGAAAGTGGGTCTAACTCTTTGAGTGTACTGTAACAACTGCCTTGAACAAGGGAAGGATAGCCTAGAACAAGGGAACAATTGCCTTGAACAAGGGAAGGATAGCCTAGAAAAAGGGAACAATAGCCTAGAACAAGGTAACAATAGCTTTGAACAAGGAAACAATAGCATTAAACAAGGAACAATAGCCTTGAACAATGGAACAATAGCTTAGAAAAAGGTAACACTGTAAAACATATAAAGGCATGTGAACATGATCATGCAGGTTGTATTTTTTGAAAATATATAAATCAAAACATGTTTAAATTACTTACCGGTTTATTTGGCATTTTAAATTTGTGCAGTACTCGACTCACAAAATCTAGGATTATTAATGAAGTGTTTGTACTTTTATTTCTGCAGAATAAAAGCAGTAAAAGCTGAGCATTAATTGTAAAAAAAACCCACTGAAATATAATTAATGTTATAAATGTGAAAAGCACAACAGTAATGAATAAGGAATCTTTCTAATTTTAAATTATTTTATTATCTTGGAGTTGTTCTTAGAATTGGAGGTATATGGATATAAAAGTTCAAGTTGTCACCCTAAATCACATTAACACTTGTGCTTTTAAGTATATTTCATAATTTATGCTCATCCTTACATCACCAATATGTCAATGTCAAATGAACACACCCATACTACCCACTCACTGATGTATTACTAAGAACATCATTGGAAAGCTATGACTCCAGTAAATATTTGAAAGAGTTTACATCAACATAACAACAGTATTCTACAGAAATGGCGAAATCCCCTGCCAAGTATCAGCCTTGTGATATTCACATATATTTATATATATATATATATATATATATATATATGTTGTTTGCATTTAAAATACCAATTTAAGAGTGGTACTATGTAGTTATAGATTTCAAACATTGCATTGGTATTGATATCTAGCAGTGCATTGAGTTGAAGATCAATTTCAAAGATATGGGAGACACATAAGTGTAATGTAAAGACATAAGGATGGAACCAGACCGGGTGCTACCCTATCTCCTACCCTATGGGTGGACAATAAAATCCAGGGAATTGACTCACTTTTGGTATTCCTTGAGTTCCTTTCCAGCATATTTCAGACAGTTCAATGCAATAAACAGGCGCAGTATTTCATTTGTACCCTGAAAAAGACAAATATTTTAGCATTCAGTAAAAAGCAAATTTCTTTTTATCTTTTATTTTCAGTTGATTTATTTAATACTTAAGTCAAATACAAGTACTTAAGAAAAATTAAAAAGATCATAAGAATCCCATCATACCTTGGCAATATTTACCAGGATACGTGTCACATACAAACATTATCCTACATCCAAGATGATAAATACCAAACATACTTCAACACGGCTGTTTGTATGTCCAATCCATACCATAAAATATCCTACCTGAAATACCCATGAGAACGTATGTAAAAGGATATGTCTTTATTACCCTGGCATACAGATAGGTCCTCATGTATCCTAGATCTACAATACCCTACATCAAAGATCATAAGTATTCTGGCATCCCTGAGGTAGCGTTCATAAGGATAGGTCCTCATGAATCCTAGATCTACAATACCCTACCTCAAAGATCACAAGTATTCTGGCATCCCTGAGGTAGCGTTCATAAGGATAGGTTCTCATGAATCCTGGATCTACAATACCCTACCTCAAAGATCATAAGTATTCTGGCATCCCTGAGGTAGCGTTCATAACGATAGGTCCTCATGTATCCTAGGTCTACAATACCCTACATCAAAGATCATAAATCATCTGGCATCCCTGAGGTAGCGTTCATAAGGATAGGTCCTTATGTATCCTAGATCTACAATACCCTACCTCAAAGATCATAAGTATTCTGGCATCCCTGAGGTAGCGTTCATAAGGATAGGTCCTCATGTATCCTAGATCTACAATACCCTACCTCAAAGATCATAAGTATTTTGGCATCCCTGAGGTAGCTTTCATAAGGATAGGTTTTCATGAATCCTGGATCTACAATACCCTACCTCAAAGATCATAAGTATTCTGGCATCCCTGAGGTAGCGTTCATAAGGATAGGTCCTCATGTATCCTAGATCTACAATATCCTACCTCAAAGATCACAAATCTTCTGGCATCCCTGAGTTAGCGTTCATAAGGATAGGTCCTCATGTATCCTAGATCTACAATATCCTACCTCAAAGATCATAAGTATTCTGGCATCCCTGAGGTAGCGTTCATAAGGATAGGTCCTCATGTATCCGAGATCTACAATATCCTACCTCAAAGATCATAAATCTTCTGGCATCCCTGAGTTAGCGTTCATAAGGATAGGTCCTCATGTATCCTAGATCTACAATACCCTACCTCAAAAATCATAAGTATTCTGGCATCCCTGAGGTAGCGTTCATAAGGATAGGTCCTCATGAATCCTAGATCAACAATACCCTACCTCAAAGATCATAAGTATTCAGGCATCCCTGAGGTAGCGTTCATAAGGATAGGTCCTCATGTATCCTAGATCTACAATACCCTACCTCAAAGATCATAAGTATTCAGGCATCCCTGAGGTAGCGATCATAAGGATAGGTCCTCATGTATCCTAGATCTACAATACCCTACCTCAAAGATCATAAGTATTCAGGCATCCCTGAGGTAGCGATCATAAGGATAGGTCCTCATGTATCCTAGATCTACAATACCCTACATCAAAGATCATAAGTATTCAGGCATCCCTGAGGTAGCGTTCATAAGGATAGGTCCTCATGTATCCTAGATCTACAATATCCTACCTCAAAGATCATAAGTATTCTGGCATCCCTGAGGTAGCGTTCATAAGGATAGATCCTCATGTATCCTAGGTCTACAATACCCTACATCAAAGATCACAAGTATTCAGGCATCCCTGAGGTAGCGATCATAAGGATAGGTCCTCATGTATCCTAGATCTACAATACCCTACCTCAAAGATCATAAGTATTCTGGCATCCCTGAGGTAGCGTTCATAACGATAGGTCCTCATGTATCCTAGATCTACAATATCCTACCTCAAAGATCATAAGTATTCTGGCATCCCTGAGGTAGCGTTCATAAGGATAGATCCTCATGTATCCTAGGTCTACAATACCCTACATCAAAGATCACAAGTATTCAGGCATCCCTGAGGTAGCGATCATAAGGATAGGTCCTCATGTATCCTAGATCTACAATATCCTACCTCAAAGATCATAAGTATTCTGGCATCCCTGAGGTAGCGTTCATAAGGATAGGTCCTCATGTATCCTAGATCTACAATACCCTACCTCAAAGATCATAAGTATTTTGGCATCCCTGAGGTAGCGTTCATAAGGATAGGTCCTCATGTATCCTAGATCTACAATATCCTACCTCAAAGATCATAAGTATTCTGGCATCCCTGAGGTAGCGTTCATAAGGATAGGTCCTCATGTATCCTAGATCTACAATATCCTACCTCAAAGATCATAAGTATTCTGGCATCCCTGAGGTAGCGTTCATAAGGATAGGTCCTCATGTTTCCTAGATCTACAATATCCTACCTCAAAGATCATAAGTATTCTGGCATCCCTGAGGTAGCGTTCATAAGGATAGGTCCTCATGTATCCTAGATCTACAATATCCTACCTCAAAGATCATAAGTATTCTGGCATCCCTGAGGTAGCGTTCATAAGGATATGTCTTCATGTTTCCTAGATCTACAATACCCTACCTCAAAGATCATAAGTATTCTGGCATCCCTGAGGTAGCGTTCATAAGGATATGTCTTCATGTATCCTAGATCTACAATACCCTACCTCAAAGATCATAAGTATTCTGGCATCCCTGAGGTAGCGTTCATAAGGATAGGTCTTCATGTATCCTAGGCCACCAAGAACCTGTAAGCTCTCACTGGCACAATTCCAACAGCCCTCTGAACTAAACACCTGAAAAATGTATAAATATTATAATGAATATTATACTCCATCACTCAAACTTTACATGAAATGTTTTTTTCATATGTTTTCCATAGAGATACTTGTAATTTAATAAGACCTGTCATAGGACTTTGTCATTGAAATGAACACAATAATGATGATGTGATATGTACCTATCAGTAGCATTAAAAAAGACAAATTAAAAAGTAAAGAAGAAATGCCACAATGTGACGAAACAAGGTTCTCAATGATTGTCAGAAGAACTTCAGCCTTTGTTGTGAGATTCAGTTTTAACTGTTTTTTTTTAAGTCTAGTAACAATGACATAGACCTTGACCCTAGGGGCCCAAAATGCAATTCAGTGGAAGTCCTCCAGAATCTCTTCCTACAAGACTAGTTTGGTCACAATATGTCAACCTTAACCTAAGTTATTCAGTACTAAACGGTTATATATATTTAGTAACAGTGACCTTGAGGGGCCTCAAACGCAACTCCATAAAAGGTCCCCATAAACACTTCCTAAATACCAAGTTTGGTCACAAAATGTAAACTAAATTTAGTCAGTACCAACTGTTATTCAATTTCTAGTAAGAGTGACCATGACTCTCGGAGCCCAAAACACACTCCCAGCCATATGAAAGATCTCTAGAAACCTTTCCAATATACAAAGTTTGGTTGCAATATCTCAACCCTTACTCAAGTAATTTAGTACAAACCATTTTTATATTTAGTAACAGTGACCTTGACCTTGACCCAAGGTGCCCCACATTATTATCATTACATGCAAAAAACACTTTTAATTTACTTGTTTATTCAAGGTTGGTTGATTGAGTACCATTGTATAAAGTCTCAATGCAATATGTTGCGTAGTTGCTGTGATATTAAACTATGTGTGCTTCCACGCAAAACATTAACCAGAACTTCTACGTTGAATAATAAACAGCAATTATATGCCTAATAGAGTTATCTAACTTGATTAATAAGGTAGGTTGGATAGTTGGGAACGCATGTATTAATGTTCAATGCAATACATGATGTATTTGCAAAATATATTGACTTAAATGTGGTTTAACATGCAAAACATGGAATTTCTCAGGCAAATAATAAAGGGCCTAAATTAGCATTATATGCAAAATAGAGTTATTTATCTTCATTATTCAAGTACGTTGGAAGGTTTAGTACCATTGTATAAAGTCCCAATGCAATACATCAAGTATGTGTTGAGATATTAACCTATATGTATGTGTGCTTACATGAAAAACCTTGACTAGAATTACTACCGTATTATATCATGCATAGGACGCACTTTTTTACCCCCAATTCTCGTCTTAAAAATTGCCTGCGTCCTTTCTATGCTATAAGAATTTCAACTGGGTTTTTTCCAAGTCCATTTCATGTTGAAAATATCGGACCAGGGAAGAACGCGGTAATAGTAAGTATCTGTACTGCGTCACCGAAGAGAACAACTGACATAGGTAAAATCAAGCAAGTTAACACACGCAGAAATATATTGAATGTTTACTTTAAAATGATTTATTGTGAAATAAATTGAAAACAAACACGAGTGTTTACTTTTTTACAAAAGGGACGCTATTCACAAAAACTCGATGTGAGTCAGCACTTTAACTGGATTGAGTTATAACGGCAACGAAAAATCGGGAAAGGATGTAAATATCAATTAATCGTTGTTCATGATTTTAATGTTTCGATATTTTACAAAACATTTTGTTGTACGTTACTGTTTTAAAAAATTAATAAAGGAATGTGCATAACGCAAAGTAGCATTATTGTCACTATCAAATCTTTTCAAATGTGCGAAGGTGAAAAAAACACCCGCTGTCTGTCATTAGAAAAACATCAATAGAACAAACTATTGCGATGGTAATACCGTATGGTTGTTTGTTCGCACTTTACCCGTCGTGCCTTCCGCTGGCAAGGCTAATTACCGACACGCATTAATTATGCCGACATGCTTTAATCCGCACAGCGACATGCCTTATCAAAACAATCATCAGTTTTGCTGCGATTGCAACGGTTTACTGTCATTCAAAAGGCATGTCGGGACTATTGCAACGGTTGACTGTCAGTCAGAAGGCGTGTCGGTACTATTACGGCATTTGTATAATATGCGTGAATGTTCTCAAAATGTCAAGACATATATCATTGTTGTGTAAGCTTAATTACCGAAATACGACGATAATTATCGAAATACACAAGACAGTTATCGAAATATGCCTTATATACAATTTTTTTTTTTTTTCTTCAATATATGTTATAAATACTTTACCAACCTCAATTTTTCGGCTCCGATTTTGACATTTTTCCGCTGCGTTCTATCTTGTATATTAAGGGGTTTTACCCGTTTTCTCAACTATTTTTTTGCCTGTGTCCTATCTATGCTAGCGTCCTATACATGATATACTACGGTATGTTTAATAATAAACAGCAATTATATGCATTTTATTCAAAATAGTGTTATCAAACTTCATTTATTAAGTAGGTTATGAATAGATACTTTTTAACTCATATCTCAAGTTTCAATGCAATACATAATGTATTTGCTGGGATTAGTGACTTAAAGGTGCTTACATGCAAAACCTTAACCAAAGTCTGAAGCCGACACTAAGGTGAGAAGCAAAGCTCTCCTTATTCTTCAATTTTTCGAGAAAAGAAGTCAACATCATATACCATTTAATGATGGCACGTCATTTAGTGGCAAAACGAAAGTTGATAGAAACAAAAATATGATATAGACATATTAAAATGGACATAAAAGTATAACGAATCACAAGCGATACAAAAGCCTATAAGATCTTTAGATTTTTATTGCTATAGAGATACTGAAATTCATACTCCTCATCATCCACTTTTCTAAAGCATTAGATCAATTTACAGCAATGAAAGGGCACAAGTTTTCATGATAAATATGGGCTTCATGATTAATTATACATTAAAATATATATTTACAATAAAGTATTTAAGCTTTAGCATTTACGTAGACAGAAAATCCTGAAATATCAAATAAAGGATTACAGCTGCGTTTTTTCACTTTATAAAAAAACAGCATTTACCTGAATAAGCAGTATCTGTCAGGTTCAAAAATTACAACTTAAATATAAACAGAATGAGCCCAGACAGTGATGAAATATGAAAGGCTAAAAAACTTTGTTCAAAGATCAGGTTTGATAAATTTAGTCATTTTTTTTATTCTAAGCTTCTAATGTAGTTCCAGATGAATACATGTTCTCAATGAATTATAAGATAAAAAAGAGCACAAGTGCCTACTTGTGCAGTTGAGAAGAAGAGTTTATGGCAACCATTTTAGAAGCCGATCAATTACTCTGCCCACAGCACAGACAGTTTATGAATGCAATGAAATAAAACCTAGCCTGCCACTCTCATCGTGACAAATACATAAATTCAATCTTGTTCAACAACTAAGAAAAATTTCATAATAATCTGATTTTCCTCTTTATCTTATGAAAACAGGTATTTTTTTCTTATTGTTCCAACAGCGTGAATAATTTTTTGCACTCTCACAGACTGACCGTTTTGACAACTTCTTATTTTTTATCTTGAAATGAGCTTTATTTTGCATAAAAGTCTGAAAAACGGTGATATAAGACTGCTGATTTAAGATCAAATCAGATCAGATTATTAACCCTTAAGAAAAATGAAATGATCGGCAGTTTTCCAAACTTATGAGACTTATCCTATTGTGATTTATCTAATATGAATTGTTTGAAAGTACTGATGCTTAAATCAGCTGAAGCCGAGACAATAAATAAACAAGAGGGCCAAGATGGCCCTATATCACTCACCTGAATAAACTTAAAAAGATGCTCTGGACTTTTCTATAATAAATGGGCAATAACTCTCAGGTGACTACAAAGCTTTGGCTAGCCTGGAAGCCCATATGCCACAAGTGAAACTAGACTATGTCTCATATTTTTAACAGGCGTATAAAAACTTGAAAAGTATGTATTTGTTTAAAAAGTTACAAAGGGCAATAACTTTTACAATATTTAAGTTGGAGTCACAAACCAGATGACCCATATTCAAATTTTAGCTATAAATCAACGAAAACACATTTCTGACACATTTCCAGGATATTTGGTCTGAAAATGTTACCTCTAGTGTGTTAACAACGTTTTTCCATATTTGGGCTCTGTTACCTAGTTTTTAAGCCCAGATGACCCATATTCAAACTTGAGCTAGAAATCAATGAAACAACCTTTCTGACAAATTTCCAGGATATTTTGGCTAAAATTGTTACCTCTAGAGTGTTAACAAGGTTTTTCCATATCTGGTCTCTGTGACCTAGTTTTTGACCCCAGATGACCAATATTCGAACTTGAGCTAGAAATCATCAAAACAACCTTTCTGACAAATTTCCAGGATATTTAGGCAGAAAATGTTACCTCTAGGGTGTTAACAACGTTTTTCCATATTTAGGCTATGTGACCTTATTTTTTGACCCCAGATGACCCATATTTGAACTTGAGCTAGAAATCATCGTAACAACTTTTCTGACAAATTTCCAGGATATTTGGGCTGAAAATGTTACCTCTAGAATGTTAACAAGGTTTTTCCATATCTGGGCTCTGTGACCTAGTTTTTGACCCCAGATGACCCATATTCGAACTTGAGCTAGAAATCATCGAAACAACCTTTCTGACAAATTTCCAGGATATTTGGATTGAAAATGTTACCTCTAGAATGTTAACAAGGTTTTTCCATATTTGGGCTCTGTGACGTAGTTTTTGACCCCAGATGACCCATATTCGAACTTGTCCGAGCAATTACTGGGAAAAATATCCTGACCAAGTTACGTGACAATTGAGGCAAAAATGTGACCACTAGAGTGTTAACAAACCAAGTTTGGATGTCCGACGGACGACAGACATTCATCGATCCTTAAAGCGCACCATCAGCCTACGGCTAAGGTGAGCTAAAAAGTAGTTAAAATAAATCAATCTGTGAGAGTGCAGCTATAAATCTATTCATTTTGCAATAAGATTGTGTTATAAAACTATACAAAGTTAATTTATAACAGCAATCCCTGGTTAACCTGTTCATAGATTTATGACTTCCATGCTTAAGATGTAGGTAAATATACAGACAAGGCAAAATATTACAGTATTAGGATTATTGACATTACACAGAAAATTACTGACAACTTTGTGTTGTCTGACATACTGATGTTAACATGGTGTGAGCCTAAATGTTACATATCTTGTTGTTCAAATGTCTATTAAAATGATCCTTATTTGCATAGAATCACGCTGAATACTTATGTAGTTTTTGTATTATATTCTCTTCATCCTCTCTCCTAAAATAACAATTATACTCCACTTTGGGACACCGCTTGTACATAGTTTTCAATCTAGATGCACGAAGTTCCACGATCATAATTGGTCTGGGCAAGATTTCTTTATCAATAATATTATTTTAAAATCAAACTATTGATTACATAAATATATTGACAAATAAAGGAAATCTCTACAACTTGCAGGGCCTCATATAGGAGTCAGTGAATGGATGATTGAGGTCTTGAGTCCTCTAACAATTTTTCAACTTTCACAAAGACTGGACATTTCTCCAAGCATGAAGTTTGATTATCTTTCTGTCATAATCATGTCAGATATTCATTGACAAGTTATACACATGAGGCTGAGATCTAGTTACGTCAGTGTGATGTGACAGCATGTGAGCATTATGTAGTCTGCCATGTACTCATATGTTAAATTCTATCACACTTTAACTATCGTTATTCAAGATATTATAAAAAAAAATATGATAAAACATCATGTGTTATTTTCCCTGTCAAATCTCATCAAGGGCGCATTACTCCAGAAACAGTTCAGTCAGAGCGACATGACTGCATATATGCCAGCAATTTACTATCTGACATGAACATACTTATATGTTAAGTTTGGTCAACTTTCACTTATCCTTCTGTAATATATTAGACAATTAACGAAGGACAGGATGAGAGTATTTTCTAACTTAAACAAGGGGAATAACCCCTAAGAATTATCTGACACTACGTGAACAATCTTCATGTTAGTGTGAAGTTTTATAAACTTTCAAAACTCCTTTTACAAGATATTTAATAATGATGGCCTGGGTGACGGGTCAGGATGAGCACTAAGCCTGTAACGCCCTCAAATATTCCTATCTGGGTCCATAATGAATGTTTGGGTGTTTTATACTTTGCTGTAGGCGAGACATCAGTGGTTGTGAAATGCTTTTTCTATGGGTATTTAAAAGCATCAACAGTGACTTATGCGTGCATCAATGAGACTTCTAGGATCAGTTTCGTTCTCAACTTTCAGGAATCCCACCCACAAACCAGCACGTTCTCTGTTAGCTCCATTAAACTTAATGCTAAATTGTACAGCACAAGACCCTTTACAATTCTGGTGTCATTTTTAAGGTATATGCTGAATAATAGTGTTAAATAAATGACCGAAAGTATATCATAAATAAAGTTATTACAGTTCGTATATTTGCTCTCTATTTTAACTGATATCAGATGTAAATGACATATTTTACAATCTCTAAATGCCAAATAAACTTTTGTTTTACAATTTTCAGTATGTTATAGAGGATATTTGTTTATTTCAGTGTAAGATCGTATTTTATTTCACGAGTGTCATAGAAAAACATATTTTCACGAGTGGCGAAGCCACGAGTGAAAATGTAGTTTTTTTATGATCACGAGTGAAATTAAATACGATCTTACACTGAAATAAACAAATTTTCTGTTTCTTTTATGCTTATTTTCGGAGTTTTACTTGTTTCTTATTTATTTCTGAATTACCCCCTTTTTTGAAAAGGGTGGGCTTTACGCCGCTACCCGTGGGGCGCCCCTCATGCATAATTATAGCTGTCAACTTTTTTACTTTCGGTTTGCTGAGAAATAGTTCTCTGCTATTCATTCTTATAGCTTAAAATTCGCTCGTTTTTTATTGCAAAGCTTTGTGAACAGTAAAAAATGAAGTATTATTAGTGCACAAATGTTCCAAAAAATAATGAAAACACTTTTTATTTTAACCAAATTACTACGCCGCTATTTATAGAATGAAAATTTGGAAGGTCAAATGTGTTAGCAAAACAAATGTGGATACTCATTGGATTTTAACCATTCTTCTTAGTTTAAGACTGCATATACGCGTGTTTTTATAGTAAGTTAATATACAGTCATCTTACTGTCAGAGACCAGTCTGTTTCGCTTTAAAATGTTTGTTTTCCAGAAGAGTAAATGCCACGCTAGTTTGTTGACACATTTTGAGATGTGGGTGGGGTAAAAAATATCGGATCTATCTGTAAATTGTTGTGTGAATTCTCCAGGAAGCTCATTTTACGTACTACAACGGTTAACAGTTCAAAATACATTTGATCGATGCTATAAAATTTTATTTATGTTCGAACAGTTGTTTTTGTCTGTAATTTGTTTGGAATGAAAGCAAATGTTCGAACATTCAGCTTCAAAGATCAGTAAAATGTTTGATAAACGGGATAACCGGTAATAAACGGTAAGTTGTTAATTTCCAATTATATATTTATTTAAATTTATAAATATATATAAAGTACATGTAACAACAAAGGATTTTAAAAGTAGTTCTGAAAATTGATATTTTCACTCCTTATTTTGCAGTGAAAATATCAAATTGATATTTTCACTGTTGTTTTTTCACTGTTAAAACCCCATATTTCATCGTAAAGCATGAAAAAAAAATGTTTACTTTTACTGCATACAAAAACCCTTTCAAATGATACCAAAATATTATAGGGTCACCAGGCATCCAAAAGTCACATATTTGTGGGTGGGATACTCAACTCCTTATTATCACCTTAACAATAGCAGCCTCGATAGACAAGTCGGGCTCCTCGTACATGTCGAGATTCAGGGATGTCAAGTAAGCCATACTCTCCATCGCGTATGCTGTCACTGCCATCTCTGCAAATTTCTCCTGAAGACATAGAAGACACAAAATAAGGGATCAAGACAAATTATGGCCTCCGTCTCAATTTTAACAGATGTAGCACATTTTTTTTTACCTGCAATGATGTTGAATTATTAATGGTCATTCTAACTCCATGAGAAAAAGCCTAAAAAAACAAACAATACTACATCTGACAATACTACAGTTGGCAATGCAACATTACAGTAGGCAATACTATAATTTTCAATACTATAGTTGGCAGTTCTATTCTTGGCAATACTACAGCTGGCCATACTAAAGTTGGCAATGCAACACTACAGCTGACAATAATACAGTTGGCAATGCAACAGTACAGCTGTCAATACTACAGTTGGCAATAATATAGTCGGTAATATTACAGTTGGCAATTCAACAGTTGGCACTACTACAGCTGGCAATATTACACTAGGCAATAATTCAGTTAATAATACTTCAGTTGGCATTACTATAGCTGGAAACACTACTGGTGGCAATACTTTAGCTGGCAATTCTACTGTTGGCTTTACTCCAGTTGGCAATGATTTAGCTGTATGTTAATATTACAGAGTTGGCATCACTGCAACTGGCAATACTACAAGTGGCAATACTACAGAGTTGGCAATACTACAGAGTTGGCAATACTACAGAGTTGGCAATACTACAGAGTTGGCAAAACTACAGAGTTGGCAAAACTACAGAGTTGGCAATACTACAGAGTTGGCAAAACTACAGAGTTGGCAATACTACAGAGTTGGCAAAACTACAGAGTTGGCAATACTACAAGTGGCAATACTACAGAGTTGGCAATACTACAGAGTTGGCAATACTACAGAGTTGGCAATACTACAGAGTTGGCAAAACTACAGAGTTGGCAATACTACAGAGTTGGCAAAACTACAGAGTTGGCAATACTACAGAGTTGGCAATACTACAGAGTTGGCAATACTACAGAGTTGGCAAAACTACAGAGTTGGCAAAACTACAGAGTTGGCAATACTACAGAGTTGGCAAAACTACAGAGTTGGCAATACTACAGAGTTGGCAAAACTACAGAGTTGGCAATACTACAAGTGGCAATACTACAGAGTTGGCAATACTACAGAGTTGGCAATACTACAGAGTTGGCAATACTACAGAGTTGGCAAAACTACAGAGTTGGCAATACTACAGAGTTGGCAACTATACTACAGAGTTGGCAATACTACAGAGTTGATAAAACTACAGAGTAGACAATACTACAGAGTTGGCAAAACTACAGAGTTGGCAATACTACAGAGTAGACAATACTTTAGAGTTGGTAATACTACAGAGTTGGCAATACTACAGAGTTGATAAAACTACAGAGTAGACAATACTTCAGAGTTGGAAAAACTACAGAGTTGGCAATACTACAGAGTAGACAATACTTTAGAGTTGGTAATACTACAGAGTTGGCAATACTACAGAGTTGATAAAACTACAGAGTAGACAATACTTCAGAGTTGGAAAAACTACAGCTGGAAATACTACAGAGTCGGCTATACTACAGAGTCGACAATACTACAGTTGACAATACTACAGAATTAGCAATACTACAGAGATGACAATATTACAGAGTTAGCACCAGTACAATTGACAGTACTACAGAATTGGCAATATTACAGAGTTAGCACCAGTACAGTTGGCAGTACTACAGAGTTGGCAATATTACAGCTTACAATACAGTGAAACTGCGTTCCCTCGAACAAGCGGTCGCTCAAGAACCGGCGTTCCCTCGAGGTCGGAGCTTGGTCCCAAACTTTTTTCCTTCTATTTTCATATAAAATATACCCACGCTGCCTCGAAACCTAATTATGTCGAGCAGTCGAGCAATATCCTCGGTCCAAAGTACACAAATCGTGCACAAAACCTTATGGCTCCCTCGAGGTCATAATTTCACACTTTTTCCCGAACGCATGTTCCAAAATAAACAAACAATTGCCAGGTGTTAAAATTTTCGCAAGTTGTAAAATTTGCAATGACAGTTGAAAGGCAATTTGATAAGGTGTGAAAAACCGTTTATCACTGTTAACGCATGACCGATATTAGTTGATATGGGCATTTGAGATGATAATTATGAGAAGTTAATGACGAGAAGTTAATTGTGAGAAATTTAAATGAGTAATAAAAATATGATTAAAACACTACCATATCGATCCAACATCGGAATCTCTGAAAATAATTCCTTCTTGTCACTTTGCTTTGCAATATGGCAAATGAGAAAGAACTTAGGTTCTTTGAATTCACTGCCGATGCTGACCGTGATCTTCAGATGCTCTGTACGCTGTCACGTCACATTACGATTGAACAGTTTCGCGAAACTGACAAGATAAGCCAATCAACAATCCTTGATTTTGCGTAACTTAAATCTGACTAATGCCACAATATGTACTGTCATTCAAAAGTTGCTTGTTACGAAAATGTGCTTTTTTTGTTAAAATAAACATTTCTATTTATTCATTATTGTTTTATTTTTCTTTTGCATTTTACATTTAGTTTACGACAGCCTTTGAACATATGAGCCATTTCCACAACGTAACACATAATGGATGTCTTAGTAAACAGTCTGTCTGACGACTTCAAACTTAAAATACACATATCAAACTGGAAAATTGAAAATCGGGTCGCTCGAAACATCGGTTCCCTCGAGGTTTTGGCTCGGTCCCTGGCGACCTCGAGCGATCGCAGTTTTACTGTACTACAGAGTTGGAGTTGGCAATACTACCATTGGCAAAACTACAAAGTTGGTCATACTACATGGCTGGTAAAACTACAGAGTAAGCAATATTGCAGTTGGCAATACTACAAGGTGGAAATACTACAAGGTTGGCAATACTACAGAGGTGGAAATACTACAGAGTTGGCAATACTTTAGTTGGAAACACCATGAAGTGCAATCTGTTAGAAATAAGGGCTTAAAAAAGGTTAACCTGCATCTCCAGGTATTCACATGGTTTAACCAATCATTTAAGATGGAGAATGCATGCAAAAAATTGTTACAACTAGAAATGTCACAGAAATGAGACAAATGCCCTAAAAAGGCATCGTTGGACAGATAGCCTAGAGTATATAACACATTTTCATGACCACGATCCCATGCAGTTTAGAAAATAACAATTGCAAACATTTTTAAAATGCAAAGTATGAAAACAAAGATAAGAAGTCACTGCGAGACGGATTAGATGTCTGTTGTACTTTAAAATGAGATTGTTGGGCATTATATGAACTATTTACAAAATGCTGGAGATTTTTTTGCCAGGAGTTATTTTTTTACTGAAAAGTTAGAATAGAAAAAAATGACTCAAATCCGCTGGTCCCTGGGAGGACAATCCAGCGGGGTTTGATTGTAACTAGCACTGGATAACTTTTAAGTGAATGATGCTGGCAAAGGCTTTTATCATTTTCATTGTATGGAAATTTGGGTATCCATTTTCAATAGTTGTCAGACACCATTAGTGTTAAAACTGTCAATGGAGTATGAGGTTCATAGGCCCATATGTCCATCAGTTATTTGACCTTAACCTTTGACAAACTGACCTCAAAATCAATAGGATACATCAGTTAGTCATGACCAACCTGCCTACTAAGTTTGAGACCCTGGACCTAAACATTCTCGAGTCATTGATCAGGAAATGTGAGAATGAACAAACAACAGACTTGACAGTCTAAAAACTACATGCCTCACTTTGATGGCATGACAAGCTTGTTGAACCTGATATCAAGTAGTTGCAAAGCACCTTATAGGAACATACCATTTCATATTTTCATACAAAGCTACTTAAATCGTTTGACATCATATCAATTAGAGTTACAGTCGAACCTCGCTATGTCGACGTGGGATAAGTCGACTTTCCGGTTACCGTATTATATCATGCATAGGACGCACTTTTTTACCCCCAATTCTCGTCTTAAAAATTGACTGCGTCCTTTCTATGCTATTAGAATTTCATCTGTTTTTTTCCAAGTCCATTTCAGGTCGAAAATATCGGACCGGGGAAGAACGCGGTAATAGTAAGTATCTGTACTGCGTCACCGAAAAGAACAACTGATATAGGTAAAATCACGCAAGTTAACACACGCAGAAATATATTGAATGTTTACTTTAAAATGATTTATTGAGAAATAAATTGAAAAAAACACGAGTGTTTACTTTTTTATAAAAGGGACGCTACTCACAAAAACTCGATGTGAGTCAGCACTTTAACTGGATTGAGTTATAACGGTAACGGAAATCGGGAAAGGAGGTAAATATCAATTAATCGTTGTTTATGATTTTAATGTTTCGATATTTTACAAAACATTTTGTATGTTACTGTTTTAAAAAATTGATAAAGGACTTTGCATAACGCAAAGTAGCATTATTGTCACTATCAAATCTTTTCAAATGTGCGAAGGTGTGAAAAACACCCGCTGTCTGTCATTAGAAAAACATCAATAGAACAAACTATTGTGATGGTAATACCTTATGGTTGTTTGTTCGCACTTTACCCGATGTTGCCTTCCGCTGGCAAGGCTAATTACCGACACTTAATTATGCCGACATGCTTTAATCCGCACAGCGACAAGTCTTATCAAAACAATCATCAGTTTTGACAATACACAGTTTTGTTGCGATTGCAACGGTTGCAACGGTTGACTGTCATGCAGAAAGCATGTCGAGACTATTGCAACGGTTGCAACGGTTGACTGTCAGTCGGGACTATTACGGCATTTGTATAAGTCTTATAATATGCGTAAATGTTCTCAAAATGTCAAGACATATATCATTGTTGTGTACGCTAAATTACCAAAATACGATGATAATTATCGAAATACACAAGACAGTTATCAAAATATGCCTTATATACAATTTTTTGTTTGTTTTTTACTTCAATATATATGTTATAAATACTTGACCAACCTCAATTTTTCGGCTCCGATTTTGACATTTTTCCGCTGCGTCCTATCTTATATATTAAGGGGTTTTACCCGTTTTCTCAACTATTTTTTTGCCTGCGTCCTATCTATGCTAGCGTCCTATACATGATATAATACGGTATGTCGACTTTTTTTTCCGGTCCCGAATTTATTCCTTCTTATTCTATATAAAATAAATCTGTTTGTGTTGATTTTTTTTTCTCGACTTTTTCGCTATGTCGACCTCGTTTTTCAGTCCCAGTGATCGAATTTCACACATTTCCTATGTTCTTTATGTCAAACTGTAGATCGAGACGTAGGTGTGAAAATATTCATGACGGTTTGCTGCATGTTGCAAAATACCGTGCGTGTCAATATAACAAACTGTCATAATTGGGGGATACAAAAATGTAATTGGTAAGTGCGAATAATTAAAGTTGTTTGTTTATGTATTTAATTAAAGAGACAATTGTGGGTTTATATGTGTTTTCTGTGATCCATAAACGTAAAAATTGACACAAATAATTCTTCTTTTGTTTCACTTTATTTTTCAAAAATAAGTTTGCTGTTTTCACGACGAAAATATTTAACAAGACCGTTCAATTGTGGATGTAAACATCCTACAATCCAACTCAAACGTGTTGGGATTGGTGATATTTTTTGTAATTCGGATGAGTCGACTATTCTTTATCGACTTTTTTCACTAGGTCCCGAAAAAGTCGACATAACAAGGTTCGACTGTATACATGACTTCTTTTTAGTAATGTTGCAACATCTTATAAATTTTTCATATTTATGTCTTGAAACTCGAGTATTACTCATATAATGGATAGAATGTTTCATGGCATTTTTATACTTGTAAGTTTTTGTAACTTATATAGAATTTGAATAAAACATTCTATTTTCCTGGAAATATGTCCTTAAAAAAAGCATTTGTGGTTGAAAAGAGAGATTAAAGCTAAATTCCATGCATCCTTGAAATGCTATATCTGTGCGCTAAAGCAGTATAAAAAAATCCTTGTGACTGGGAAATGCATGGTCAATGTCATGGCTAAGAGATCCTTGAATTTAATTTGAATGCCAAACTGCACAACGTGCATGCTAGCAGATGTATTTTGTTGTTTTTTCAGTTGAAAAGGGGCATAACTCAACAATTATAATTGCCCGAGAGAAGGGTGTTTCTACACATTGAATATATTGTCTCTGACAATAGGTGTACCAAGTTTAGTCTGAATAACCAATAACACTGGCAACAACAACACTGGCAATGTCAAAACACCAGAACCATCCATCAGCAATAGCAATAAAGAAAATCTGTAACGTTTGAAATACCAGACTGAGCTGAAAATAGACTCAGAGACTTCTAAATAAAGCAAGAGCTGTGATACGACAGTATGTTAGACTATTACGGCATGATGCCTAGGAGGTACCTAACTGGTTAACTGGATGCTTGATTACAAATGTCCATATAAAATATAAGCATCGTAACTAGTTACCAAGAATCCTCACTGGCTTTAAAACTACAATCAAACTACATAAGTCAATCAGGGGTCATAACTTGTACTGCAGAACATGTACATTTATTGTAATTGTCTGGGGAGTCTGAATACTTGGGGGAAAAAATGTCAATTGCACTTAACTTCTTAAAAATAATAGCAAAAGTCCCAACTTGCAGAAAAACTTTTACCATACTTTCTATTAAAATCGATCAGGCGCAATAAGTGTTATTAAGAATCTGTTCTAGATATGTTAGTCTGATGTCCCTGAGCACTAAGGCAAAGAATTATGTCAAATGCATGAACAATTTTTGAGATACGATCAAAAGTCCCAACATGGAAATTTATCTCACTTGGCTGAGACATAATGCCCTCAAACTTTTTAACATGTTACACCGTTATTGGATAATGAATGCATAAGTATTTACCCTGCACTAGGTAAAGCAGAAGACATCAGTGTAAGACATTAACAGCGCCAAAAATTATACCATTATGTCTAATACCACATCAAACTTCCCACGTATCTGACTAAACAATACCTTAATAAGCCCAAACTCCATGATCTTGTGTTCAAACTGTGTTCTTGATATTGCATGCTCAGCTGCATAACCTAAAACAGATATGCATAGTTGTGATACACATAATGAGCAATATGAACTAAAACACCACACAATTGCAAAAAACAACCCCATAATTTTATCTCCTCTTCAAATCTTCCCTCACCCTTATGTTTTGATCTTTCATGTTGAATTGAATTTCAGGCTTTAATTTTTTTTTTAGATCCTCATCTTTATTTTTAGAATAATATGCCGCATGTTGGCAGAAAGCACCATCATCGTTCTGTACTCTTAAAGATCAGAACATACACTACCAACCCCCCTTTTTTGCAGATTTTGTTTATCGCTGTGATTTTTCCTTACTTGGGACGTTAGCTTTTTAAATTTTTTTTTACTATACGCCGCAATATTATCATAACGCCATGATATAAACATAACACCCACAGCTTTAATTTCTATAATTTTCCCCACGTTCCACAGGGCCAAGTAAATGCTATAGGCAGATTTGCCAAGCGTTAATTAACGGTAATTAAAGTAATTAAGATAGCTGTCAATTTTCTGAAGGCTATATCTTTTAAATAAATATAGTCTTAGTCAGTTTTATTTAACTCGTACGAACCCAAACCGTAACCTACAAATCACTTGGTCAGCACTCAAAACGTAGATTGATCACTGAAAATATGCCATGCAACTGTGTTTTCAGATGCTATTGTCACTTTATTCACACTTTTCTAAGTTTTGAATTCAATTCAATTCAATTCAATTCAATATTTTATTGCCTCCAATAATGAAGATAGGAAAATACATATGTAATACACGAAACACATACAAAGGGATTTGGTGAATAAACATGCATTTATATAATATATATATATATATACATATACATGATAAATATAAACTATTGTCAAATGAATATATATGAACGAAATAATGAATATAAGCAAATATACAAGGTGATCAATGAGTTAAATACCTTAGCGAAACGAAACAGAAGGTATTTGAATGAACACATAAGAAATCAAGTTAACAATAGAGAAAAACACACACTATATAACAATTGTGCCATATCCAATCGATATGCAATATACAGTACATAATTGAGGTAGTAATCATACGTTGTTTGAACGCTTTCGAAATAATTTAACACTTGTGTATCGGAAGAGAGCAAAATATGCTTAGGGCCATTTATAAGTGTACATGTACCTTGACATCGGACATACTTCTACTAAGAGAAGTAAGCTTTCACGCATTTCACAATAAAAGAATACGACACGTTAAGGAATGTGTATTCATCCGAACTATCAAGTAATGGCGGCAAAGGAGCGCCAAGGAGACGGAGACAGAAACCAATGGCATCAAGACTAGCAAGTTCGGTTACAAAGTCATTTGAACAAATTGACAATACATGCACTAAGAACTCATTAAGTAGGTGGACACTGTTGTCGCATTCGGCAATAACATGCGACAATTCTTCTTGGTAAGTACAATTACATTTTATACAGTACATGTTTCTTAAGACAGTTGGTTTGCACCATAGTTTAGCAATAGCTAGCGTCGTGTTTCGAAATGATCGTTGTTTACTTACGACGTAAATGACACATGGTTGGATACATGGATGCAGTATACGAAACAACATAAATTCTGGATCATTTGCTATTCTGGTGTTCCACATGTCGATTTCATAAGCATTGATTGTTCTTTTGATATGTGCTTTCCAAACGTATTTGGATGGCAAAACAGATTCAACAATGTAATCATTTATCATATGAACAATATTATACTTTTGTAGGATGTAGCAGATATCGGGAATAAATCCTGATCTAACTGTATTGCTATCACGTATAAACATATAATACTTGCAAGTAAATATTTGTTTCGTATTACAATGGTCAGGAAGGGACAATATTTTATGTAAGAGCATAAGCTTTCTACTATCAATTTCAGAACATATTCTGTGTAGCCCTAGCATAGACTGTACCATATCTGAACGCGAACGCAATGCCAATCCCTGAATTTTCTTTGATACAAAGTGTTGGAAGACATCAATTTTATTTTCATCGGATTTAGACATGTCATTCCATAGTTCAGATCCATACAGGAGGGTTGGTAGAACAACCTTTTTATACAAACTTACTGAGGTAAGAGGGTTCACGCATAAGGGGTGAACGCCCTGTGAAATGATTGAAAAAAGTGAGTTTCGAGCCTTTTGAATTCTACCACTTATTCGTTCACCTATTTTTAAGTTCGACTGTTGAAGTATGCCGAGATGATTTGCAAAAGGTGCATTTGGTATAAGAGCGTTGCCATAGACAACACTTATCGGGAGGGGACGACGACGTTTTGAAAATGTTATGGTTGACGATTTTGTTACATTAACTTCGATATTCCATCGGCGGCAGTATCTATATACGATGTCGACCTGACTCTGCAGACTGTTGGGGGAAGTTGCTAGTAAGGAGATGTCGTCTGCGAATGTAGGGTTATTACATTTAACAGACATCACCTTTGCACCATATTTACTATTTTCTAGAGTATGGAGTAGCTCGTCGACGTAGACTAGATACAAAAACGTAGACATGACCCCACCCTGACGGACTCCACGCACAATTTCAAAGGCGTTGGATGACTGGCCGTTATATCTGATGACGCAACGCAAGTTATTATATGACGATTGAAGCAGGCGAAGGGGCTTACCCCTGACGCCAAGACGTCCGAGCTTCAGCATTAAAGAGCCGTGCCGCACGGTGTCAAAGGCGGCGCGCTGGTCCAAACACGCCACGTAGACGTCGCTGCCACGTTCAATATTGTACAGAACAGTCTCTTGAAAGTTAAAGGACGTTGTTATGCAACTTAAGTTTTTCTGGAATCCGTGTTGTTGTTGGGAAGGGAAGTCCATTTTCATTTGTTTTGTGAATGTGTTAAGCCTATTAAGGATAACTTTTTCGAATATTTTACAGAAACATGGTATCAAAGAAATTGGCCGATAACTAGCGGGGTCCGATTTATCCTTACCCTTTCCCTTATAGACGGGGATGAGGACACTCGTTTGCCACGATAACGGGACGCGCTCGTTCGCGATAATGCTATTGAACAGTAAGGTCAATCCCGAAGTGAACTCAGTGCCTGAATTAATTACGTGTTCATTTAGTACGTTGTCTAAACCTGGGCTTTTTCTTCGTGCAAGGCTTTTTATGACGTTATTCACCTCTGTGAATGTAATTAATTTAGTAATAGTGTTCGTGGCATACGTATCTTCTTGCAAATAGTCATTTAATTCGAATTGTTGCCTTGAATCTAGATTATCAGCCGATGTCATCGCACTAAATACTTTCGAGAAATGGTGTTTGAAACCCTCAGCGACCTCTTCATGTTTGTAAGAATGGTTATCTACGGAAATACAATTACATATTTCAAAATTTTTGCCACTTCTTGCGCGCAATAATTTCCAAAATGTTCTGTGATCCAATTCAGCGGATTTATCAAGGTCATCAAACACTTTGTTTTCGTACGTATCACGATGGTGTCGCTGTGTGCGCCGGAATTCACGCTTGGCGCTTTTATAGTCCCAAAAAGTCTGCGAATGGACGTCGCGGGGTTTACCTTGATCATACCATTCTTTCTTTGCACGCCGGGCATGCGCATAGGAATGCTTAACCTCCGCAGACCAGTATGGTTTTGCGTGCTCGTTAAAGGTGCTTATAGGAAGGTGTACCGAGGCTGAATGAAGCGCACTGACGAGTCTCTCGTTTAACTCGTCCAGATCGAACGTTACTGTACTATTACAGAGTATGTCAATAAGGGTATTGGCTATACATGTTTTGTAATTTACCAAATGAGCGTGCGTGCACTTCGTCCATGATATACACTGTCTTTTAATGATCGTATCGGATTTAGTTATTGACGTTTGCATTTTAAAAGAAGTTATTATGGGCAGGTGATCTGATGTTAAGATTTGATCAGGTGAAAGAGTTCTGTATGAGCACACGTCATTGATCGTTGACTTTTCAATAAATACATGATCGAGTACCGTACGATTAGGAATAAATGTAAAATCAGCGTTGAATTCATTCACACTCTGAGCAGATTGCAGGTTATTTTGATGCATAAACCGTTTTAGTAATACAGATTTAGGTGACGTAACACCTTGAGCTATTTGCCCGTTCCAATCGCCTGCTAGAATGACGGTACCTATTCTAGAATAGAATGCGTACAGGGCGTTCACATCATTTAAGGTTTCTTTGTACAAATCGAGATCGTTACAGGCAGGCATATAAATACAAAATATATATAGAGGCAGGTGATTTTCAATCTTAAGTTCAATTCCGAGAATTCGGCTGTTGTTAAGATTGTCTAGTTTTGTTACATAGTTGCACAAGTGCTTATTTATCATAATTGCAGTACCAGCTTTTCCGCAACGTAACATACTAATGGGATCTAATGAATTGTCTATATTCACGTATGAAACATAATTTGTTGTAATAGAATCAAAGAAGTTCACTGATCTATGAAGCAGTTTGTGTTCGCTTATAAGTGCTATGTCCACCTTATACGTATCTAAAATAGTGCTTAACGTGTAAGCAGATGACATAATACCTCTACAGTTCCAACATGCAATGTTTAAAATCATAATTGTAATTAGTATTATGTTAACACTGATACAAAATATATTGAATACAATGTAGCGTTAAGAAGGGTGAAAGTGAAAAGGTTCTATCTGCTTCTTTATTAAATTTCACATAGAACCTTTTCGCATTCACCCTTCACTAACTCCCTCACTATAATTATATAATATTAGTTATTGGTGGTTAAAAATAACAAGTAGCTAGGCCTGATTAGATGAGCTGTGAACACGTGTGTGACCCCAGTCACTTTCAATCGTGATTTTTCGAAAATCTTTAAAAAGTAACATACTGTGAAATCATTACTATATGTGGGACATTCATTTTTCAGGATTTCGCGGGTTGGCTTTACCACGAATTCAAGATCCCAACAAATTTTTTACCTTTAAGTCTGAAACCATACTGTCTATGTAAAAGGGTATACATGTATCACATAAATATTCATTAAAACAAGCTGATAATCAACCTCCTGTGCAACAAATGTAAAATGTGCTGATTATTGACCTTGTGTGTTTTAGCGTCACTGCTTGATTTTGTTTCTTTCATCAATTTTCAAACGATTATTTAAATAAACACCCTTACTATGTAAAGTACTTAGTTGAAATTCAGTGGCTTCATTATTTTATACCCTTGATGTGTGATCATCTTTATATATGACCCATAAATTACCGATGAGGTGATAATTGACATAGTTGTCTGCGGTTATTGACATATTGGCCCATTGTAGTGTCATAAACTGTGTGACATAGATGATACATAGTACAGATCGCAGTTTCAAATTATTTTTTTTAAAGAAAAATCCACAAATTTAAGAACAAGTGGGTACTTGTGCAAACTCTTCCTGAAGACTTGAAACCCCTTCCGCAGGTAAATTTTAGTATTAATTAACTTATTTCCCAAATATGCTTTAACAAACACTCAATATTCCAGCGACATAATTATCAAGTTTAGGGGATGAGATTGTTTACCCCCGCAATCAGGTGAATTGTGCACACTAATTTTATTTTAAATTTACCTTGAAATAAAAGCATCTGTTTTTTACACAAAAAAACAAAAACAGCAAGATTCACAAATTAAATAAAAACACGCTGTTGCACTTAATATGTATTCCTGTTATGGTCTGTAGCGGCGAGCATGGTACAATTTTCATTCTATTTTTATGAACACTACCAGTTGAAACATCTGCATATCTCGGAAAGTCGCATTGCAGCGATATGCCTTGTGTATTTTTTCGGAAGTGGTACATGGTAGCAGCAGATGAACCTGTGATACGTGCACCACCACATTGGTTACTGCGGAATATATCCCTGTGATTTACCACAGTGACACAATCTCCACCACAAAGTTTGATAGTTTTGTTAGTGTATCCAAACCAAACATGAAGACAACCACAGCAAAGGCATTGCAAATGGATGACAATGCTCATCTGATTTATATCAGTTTACCTGTGTTTCTAAAACAGATTTCATTCCGAGTGATTGGATTTACTGTACATATGTGCATTGTAATTGATTTGTGTACCTATTGTCACATAAATATTTGTTTATTGCCAATTTAAAGTTTTCAAAGGACGCCTTTGGCCATGATAATGCAGCTGCTGACATTGACACCAACACAAAGCCTTGCAATGACAATACTTGAACTTTTCTTCTTCAAAAACCAGTCTAGCCAAAACAACCTCCTCTATATGTGGGAAAGTGCTTACCAATGAGTCTCTTGAGCATGCCTGCGCCTGAACTTCCCATGCTGAATCTACCCCCATTCAGGATGTTCATGGCAATCTGAGGTAAATCATAAATACAGTACATGTAATTCATAGCAAAATGACAAACAAAACATCATTTATAAAAATAATAATAATATTAAAACTAGAGCTAAAAATAATTACACCATCCATGGCACCAGCGTACTATTTTATTATCCTGTTACTTTGTTTATTATAACTCGAAAAATTACCTTAAAATTATCAAGTATCTTTTTAAACAAGAGCCGTCGTAAGACAGCGCACTCGACTACGCCGCTTTGACTTAGATTTCAATAACGTATAAAAATACAACGTTTGGTCTCTTTATGTCAAACCTAACTAAAATTATTCGATACATAAGGTGACTTTGATGCTGCCCTCCCACCAGCCCGCCCAAACAATGACGCAAGTCATTCAAATAACTTGATTTCCCATTATGAAAATGTGGTTAAGAATATACAAATATGTCTTTCAAAGGAAATTAAAAAAAAATATAAAAAAAAATTCAAGGGCCATTATTTGTATTTAGGCTTAAAACGGAGTTATGTTTCTTGTTGTAAGATGGTCGTAAATAATTTTGAGTTTTATTAAGTGCATTTAATGAATGGTATAGAAGTTTTTTTTATTAAAATCCCAACTTGCCCTTAACATTTACTTGCCTAAAACTTTAACCTAAGTCAATTAGGGGCCATAACTTGTATTAAGGATATGGAGTTATGTAACCTCATTGGGTGATGGTCCTGAACAATTGTGTGATTTATTAAGTCAATTGAATGAAGGGTATAGAAGTTATTAAACAATATCCCAACCTGCCCTAAAACTTTAACCTAAGTTCCATAGTCAATCAGGGGCCATAATTTGTATAAAAGATAATAGAGAGTTATCTAACCTCATTATGTGATGGCTCTGAACATCTGTGTGAAGCATTAAGTCAATTGAATGAAAGGTATTGGAGTTTTAAGTGAAAATCCCAACTTGCCCTAAAACTTTAACCTGCCCTAAAACTTTAACCTAAGTCAATCAGGGGCCATAACTTGTATTTAGGATAATATGGAGTTATGTAACCTCATTGTGGGATGGTCCTGAACAACTGTGTGAAGTATTAAGTCAATTGAACAAAGGATATAGAAATTATTAATAAATATTCCAATTTGCCCTAAAACTTTAACCTAAGTTTTATAGTCAATCAGGGGCCATAATCTGTGTATAGAATAATATGGAGTTATCTAACCTCATCATGTGATGGCCCTGAACAACTGTGTGAAGTATTAAGTCAATTGAATGTAGGGTATTGGACTGATAAGTGAAAATCCCAACTTGCCCTAAAACTTTAACCGTACGCCGAGGCTGGGGCGAGTGGTATAGGCCACCTATTCTTCGAATAGTCGAGCTAAAAATGGGGACAATTGTTTTTTCCCCTACAGAGCAAAACAAAAGTCATCTATTTCCATAATGCATAATCGGAGGGGTTAGGAGCGCAAATCATGCAAATGGCATCTAAAGTGTGGCCATAAACTGTAGGGGGCTAGGATATATTTTCTGACGGTCAGTGGTGAATGTTTATGCCAAGTTAATCCTAAACACTTTCAAAGTGTAGGTTTAATGGAGGACATAAAAAATGGTTGTGATATTTGTGGCCCCTTGACCTTGATGTAAGGTTCGGTTAGGCTGCACTGTCTGTTAAATTAGGTGTATGAAGGTGTTTGAAGTTTTCAAATTCTTCCAAAAGCAATTTTTGATTGACCTTGACTGTGAAGTTAGAAAGCTCAAACCTGCACTCTGCAAGTAGTCATGACGTGGTTAATTTTTGTTTCAAATTATTTTGAAATCTGGAGGTTTGGAGTTGACACAAAAATGGCTGAAAAAAATTGACATTTTACCCCTAAAATTGACCTTGACTTTAAAGGCAGTTGGCTGGATGATGCGCTCTCTGCGCATCAGCTTGATGTGGTGAAAATTTATTTACATTAGTTTTTTTTTTTAAATCCGTCCATTAACTGAGGATTAATATACCCACCTTAAAGCCCCCACCAACTTCACCGATGACATTTTCCACGGGCACTGGAGTGTTGTCAAAGTGGACCTCACAGGCTGGAGTTTAAACAAAAAATATCATATCATGTCTTGAAAACTGTGGCACTTAAATATTTTTGTAAAACACTTTAAAGTTGTAAAGGAGTCTTGTTCTGATTTAAAACATTGAAAATGTATTTGAAATGTGTGATAAAACATCCCCCTTTTCAAAACGCCAAACAGCACACATGATCAGGGGGGTTTAATGACATTTTTATCCGTTTTTTGCCTTTTTTAAATCCTCAAAAGCATGGTGTTAAAAACAACAATCAAAGTGATTACTCAGGTGATAAATGATCACAGGTCTTCAAATCTTACTGTTAGATCCACGTATACCAAGCTTGTCTTCTGGCTGACCAGACGTAACCCCACCAAATGCTCGTTCCACAAAGAAGGCTGTCACCTTGTCCTCTGTCTTGCCCTAAAAATGTGACAATGTCTTCAGTAAGAACAGATATACAAGATTGATTCCTTATGTATAATAATACAAATGAAATAATCTATTCTCCTTTGTGGAAGTCAAATCTATACTTTGTGAGAAAGGATGCCCTTCACAGTGGTACAACACAACCTTTTACTTTACATCAGATCCGAGTGCAGTTTAACCGCCGATGACAGTGCAGTTTTACTGCAAATAACCGGGCAGTGCACTTTTACAGCAGATAACAGTGCATTGTAGTTTTAAAACAGACAACAGTGCAGTTTTACAATAGATGACAGTGCAGTTTTACACAGATGACATTGCAGTGCAGGTTAACAGCAGATGACAGTGCAGTGCAGTTTCACAGTAGATGACAGTGCAGGGCAGTTTTACTGCAAATAACAGGGCAGTCCACTTTTACAGCAGATAACAGTGCATTGCATTTTTTTAAACAGACGACGGTAATGGAGCAGTTTCACAGCACAGTATAGTTTAATGCAGATGACAGCAAAGTGCAGTTTTACAGCAGATAGAGTTGCAGTGCAGTTTTACACCAGATGACAGTGCAGTGTAATTTTACACCAGGTGACAGTGCAGTGCAGTTTTAAACAGATGACATTGCTGTGTAATTTTACACCAGATGACAGCGCAGTGTAATTTGTTTTACAGCAGATAACAGTGTAGTGCAGTTTTACAGCAGATATCAGCGCAGTGCAGTTTTATAGCTTAAGACAGTGTAGTGCAGTTTTACAGCCTATAACAGTGCAGTTATTCTTTTTGGTATAAACATTATTTGCACAGTTGATTAAGAAGTGTTTTCCACATTAAGAACTCTTGATATCCAAAACCTTTTTATTAATAAAGATTAACTCAAAGAACTTGTCCAACTTCCAGTTTAAGCTCACATTTTCATCAGTGACCACAGTCTTTGCAAAAACAGTAAAGACGTCAGCAATGCCACCGTTTGTTATCCATATCTTGCCGCCGTTGAGGTAGAAAGTTCTCCCATCCTCTGACAAAGTGGCCCTTGTCTGAATGGATGCTGCATCACTTCCACTAAAATGAGTTTCCAAAGTTCATATTTGATGGATAAATGGACGGATGGATGAGTGGATGGGTGTGTTATTGGGTGGGTGGCTGGATGGATGGCTGGATGGATGGATGGATGGATGGATGGATGGATGGATGGATGGATGGATGGATGGCTGGCTGGCTGGCTGGCTGGCTGGCTGGCTGGCTGGCTGGCTGGCTGGCTGGCTGGCTGGCTGGCTGGCTGGCTGGCTGGCTGGCTGGCTGGCTGGCTGGCTGGCTGGCTGGCTGGCTGGCTGGCTGGCTGGCTGGATGGATGGATGGATGGATGGATGGATGGATGGATGGATGGATGGATGGATGGATGGATGGATGGATGGATGGATGGATGGATGGATGGATGGATGGATGGATGGATGGATGGATGGATGGATGGATGGATGGATGGATGGATGGATGGATGGATGGATGGATGGATGAACAGTATCGTTATATTAATCATTCTCGTTGGCACAATGCTACTTGAAGGTCAGGTCTCATGTTGTGGGGAAAAACGGAGTGACTGCGAGAATCCCACTCTTATCAAGCTTGGTGACCACAATTCAAACTCACATGCCCAATGGCAAGGATAACTTGGGTTGCCTAGGTGAGGAGAAAGTGCCACTGTGCTAACCAGACAATTCCTTAATTTCTTAACCTGGCATGTTAAGGCCAGAGGTCTATTTGAAATAAGAGCAAGGGTAATCATCCCTTATGCCCTCATATCTTAAACTATCTCCAGTCATCGAAATTAGACTTTTGAATCAACAAGCCCAAATTATTATACTATTGCTTGGCATAAATTTTTTGAACAAGCCCTGCTATATAAAATTCAGAATTTGAGCAAGCCTGATAGACATTTTACCATTGCAGGGCTTGTGCTAATTTCAACCACTGTATCTCTTCAGCTTTGCCATCTTTTCAGCAATAAATTAAGAACCCCATTGTAAAAATTCACATCCCATATTCACTTACATTATGACTTTGAGTTTGAAACTCAGGAAAGCAAAATTTCATTTTTGTTGTAAACTTGCTATTAACTACTGGAGCAAGGATGGTAAAAATGCTAAATCTGTTACAAATCATCTATTCTACAATCAGGCCCATATCTTTTTAGCCCAAATTAGTTATATTATATAAGAATATAAGATTCAGTTTTCTTAGCAGGACTTGCAAACTCAGGCTCAAGATGTAAGCGAATATGTCCCGAGAGCCTAAATACACTAACATCTCGTGTCATTTTAAATGTGACAAATAACCTTTAATATATATTTTTATTTGAATATAAGTGTAAATGATTTGAAATTATCAATGTCACATATATAGCGATTTTCATCTAGAAAAAATTCTATATTTGAACTCTAGAGTCTTAGACACAGACAAAAGGCATAGGTGATAAGGTCCAGAACAATTCTCATACCTCCTAGGTACATACATGCATACCTTGTTGGTTCTGTGAGGCAGAAAGCAGCAATATGTTCACCAGTCGCCAGTTTGGGGAGGTATTGCTGTTTCTGTTCTGGTGTTCCAGCTATTAGGAGCCCCTGAAAAACGAACAAGTATGATGTAAAAACAATGTGAATGGGATGAGTACACTTTTGTTTGGATCAAAACAAACCTTGAATTAACATCTTTGAATGTCAACATATTGAACTGAGTACTTTCCAATAAGTGACCTTGCCTATGTTATAAACATGTCCTACCTTAAGGCCAATAGCTTGGTGTCCAGCAAATGTTACAGCAACCGCGGCATCTAGTGCTGTTACTTCTGCCATTCGTGCATAACCTGTCGAATCAAGCTCCAATCCTCCTAAATTTAATAAAAATTTGCTAATGAGTAATGATTTCATTCATTGTCACTCAAGACTTGCATAGCTCTTGATGTCTTGTATGATTCCATTACCATTATTAAACTGTGAAAATTGAAGGCAAGTGTACACAAGGTTTGTTACTGGTTATAAACTCCATGTATGTTGATGTAAGGCCATTGTGGTTTTTATCTAAAGAGCATTTGCGTTTAAAATACATTCAAACATGTATGCAAAAAAGCAAAATCTGCAACATGAAATCTGAGGCATAACAAAAGATCTTGTTCAAGCAATATCATGCAAGGACTCAGTGAAAACATTAAATCCATGAATATATGCACACACTTCCTTTTAATTTGCATATAGGCAACACCCCCCCCCCAAAAAAAAAAAAAAAAACAGAAGTGCTGGGCATGCACCATACTCATAAGGAAACACATACCAATCCCATCAGGAATCATGTACCATTCTCATGAGGAAATAACATGCCATACTGATGAGGAATCATGAACCTTAATCATAACCATAGTCATGGGAATCACGTACCATACTCATGAGGAATCATGATCTGTACTCATGAGGAATCACGTACCCTACTGATGAGGAATCACATTCTGTACTGATGAGGAATCATGAACCTTAATCATAACCATAGTCATGGGAATCACGTACCATACTCATGAGGAATCATGATCTGTACTCATGAGGAATCACGTACCCTACTGATGAGGGATCACATTCTGTACTGATGAGGAATCATGGACCTTAGTCATAACCATAGTCATGGGAATCATGTACCATACTCATGAGGAATCATGATCTGTACTCATGAGGAATCACGTACCCTACTGATGAGGAATCACATTCTGTACTGATGAGGAATCATGGACCTTAGTCATAACCATAGTCATGGGAATCACGTACCATACTCATGGGGAATCATGATCTGTACTCATGAGGAATCACGTACCATACTCATGGGAATCATGTACCATACTCATGAGGAATCATGATCTGTACTCATGAGGAATCACGTACCCTACTGATGAGGGATCACATTCTGTACTGATGAGGAATCATGGACCTTAGTCATAACCATAGTCATGGGAATCATGTACCATACTCATGAGGAATCATGATCTGTACTCATGAGGAATCACGTACCCTACTGATGAGGAATCACATTCTGTACTGATGAGGAATCATGGACCTTAGTCATAACCATACTCATGGGAATCACGTACCATACTCATGAGTAATCATGATCTGTACTCATGAGGAATCACGTACCATACTCATGGGAATCACGTACCCTACTGATGAGAAATCATGATCTGTACTCATGAGGAATCACGTACCATACTCATGGGAATCACGTACCATACTCATGAGGAATCTGTTGACCAAACAAGCCTAAATCTCCAAGCTGGCGAATAAGTTCTTCTGGAATCTTTCCTTCCCGGTCAATCTTCTGTGAGTCCACTGAAAAAACAACAACAAACCTTTGACAAAGTTCAAACACAGTTCATTATATTTTTTATAGCGACCATCCAATTCGAGGAGTGTAGTACTAGGAAAAACTGAGTGATCTCCATGAAGGTTCATTGAAGGTTCATTTGAAGTATACTGCACAGTAGATATCATTCAACCTTCTACCCTTTTTTTTGTAAGAAAAACCCAAAAGTCTAAATTTAAGAAGTCGTCTTATTGTCTACACTCTCAAGTTTTCAACAATCTTAAACTTGGTCAGGGTTTAGTCCTGTAAGAAAAATGAATAAATATCTAAGAAAATAATTGGGGGCAAACTTTGACATATAAGCCTAATATAATAAGGCTCTCAAAGTGATCTTTACTAGTAACCTTTATTGGCAAATTTAATATAGTCTGTTTAAATTTGAAATTTATTGATTAAAAAAAAGTTAAAAACAAAATTAATATTGGTTGTGAATTCTTGAAATGATCCATAGGTCCAAGTGTTCAATGAAATATGAAAGAACAAGGTTTTATCAGCATGCCACACCAAGTTTGAAGACCTTCGGCCAAAGCATACTCTATTTATCGATCCGGTTTATATTCAAGCTCACCACGAATGACTTGCAGAACTCAAAATCAATATGGGACATCTGCTTGTCATAAACAACCTACCAAAGGCATACTCTAGTTAACAATCAAACAAGCTTTTTGTGTTAAACGTCACCATGAACATGACCAATAATCAATAGGGGTCATCTGCTGTTCATGACCAACCTCCCTAAGAAGTTTGAAAAACAAGCACACTCAAATTATCAATCAGACAATCTTTTTGAGTTCACCGTGACTGTCACCATTGACCTAGACTACTGACCCCAATTAGGTAGGGGTCATCTGCTGATCATTACCAACCTCCATACCAAGCTTAGGCAGAAGCATTCCCGTTCAAAAGGACAAGTGTTCAAGGTCACCATGACAGTGACCATTGACATACTGATCTCAAAATCATTAGGATCATCTGCTGGTCATGACCACCCTACTAATATTTAGGACAGGAGACCCAAGCAAACTCATTAGTGATTAATTTCGAGATTTTTTTTGTTTTCTGCAACTGTGACCCTTGATTTACTGACCTTAATATTAATGATTCATCTGCTAGTCAACGCCAACGTCAACCTTTCTATTAAGTTTGCAGACGTAAGGCCAAAGCATTTTCCAGCTAGATCAATCTTAAAAATTTTGGTTTACCAATGGACCCACATATGGAAAGCAATAAAACCCTGCCTCTTTGCAGGGGGGGGGGGGGGGGGGGGATCTTTATGAAAATCTGGTTAAGAATATACAAATATGTCTTTCAAAAGAAATAAAAAAAAAAAAAAAAAAATTAAGGGCCATAATTTGTATTTAGGGTTAAAATGGAGTTATGTTTCTTGTTTTAAGATGGTCGTAAATAATTTTGAATTTTAGTAAGTGCATTGAATGAACGGTATAGAAGTTTTTTTTATTATAAGTGAAAATCCCAACTTGCCCTAAAACTTTAACCGGACCCTGACGCCGACACCGACGCTGGGGCGAGTAGTATAGCCCACCTATTCTTCGAATAGTCGAGCTAAAAATATATAATCTTAATAATAATAAGTAGCCATTTTAATTTGTAATGCAATAAGAAAATTCTTGCTTTGGAGGTCGGGCATTTCATCCTAAGAACTTTGAATAACAACACTACAGTAAGTCTTAAAGGATTTTCATCAAAATCAGACTTTGGACGATGGATAAATCTGAATTATAATATTACTATTTGTCCTAAAAATTGTAATAAAGCCCTGCTATATGAAATTCAGAAAATCATGCAGGCGTGTGTTTATTTCCACATTACTATTCTATTAAGCATATAATAGAAACGAACATGTCACCTGCTTCAGTGAAGAATTTTTCAACTGGTGCAATCAATTCATTTAAATGATCCACATCCTCACTACTGTCTAGCTCGGGGTAATGAAGCATTTCCTGAAAATACAGCATTATAATGTCTTAATCGATTTTAATATACTGGTAACAAAATATGTCCTCCTGATACTGAAAGAAAAATATTTTGTTGAACTGTACAAACTATTTCTTGGAATAATTAAGAAGATACATATGTACAGGAGTCGGGTAGAAAAGATTTTTTAACTTCACAGTGCGTTGTTTTTACACAATACACTTAACCATTTGACCACACCTCTCCCCCCTTCATTTTGTTTTTAAACCCCCCTATTATTTTTCATTAACCTGGGATTTTTAAAACAAAACAAAACGGAGGGATGTCAAAAGGTTGTGTTAAAACTACTGGTTGAGAAGCAGTTTCCGACAGTTTTTACAAGTGTTTATTGATTTATTCATATGTGTTAAAATTCCTACTAAAATTGTTCACATTTTAGATAACTACAGCTCAAGCTGCTATTGTTGATATATTTTTCACATGTGTGATGTCACATATAGTGTATCTAATGGGGGCGCCAAGAGGGTACACTGTTCTGATAAGCTGTTGACGAGAAGCAGTTTCCGACAAATCAAAAATGCAGCAGATTTTAGGTGCCTATTGTGTGTTTTTTTTTTAATCATTTATTCAATATACTAAATAGAAGACTATAATACGAGAACTATTATTTCATTTTTCAGCATTTAACAAAAATTAAACCTAAAAACTTACGCCAGTCAATCATCATTCTGGAAATCAGGTAGACACTAAATATCAATGATATTTTGTTTCATTTCTAATAAGAACTTGTGTTTGTAATCAATTTAGTGAATGTGGGTGTGAAACTAGCATGACAACAGTATTTGCAAATATGTACACAATGATCATCATTTGTATAAGTCAATTAAGGACAACCTTGTAGCTATTCATAGATATGCAAATTGGGTTTACACGCATGCGCAATGCGCTGCGCGTGACGATCCCCCACGTGCAAGTTTGTGTAAATTGAAAAATAAACATTAAACATTAAATAATAATAAAAGTTATTTACGTGTCTCGGTTAAACTTCAACTTTTGATTGCCTAGTAACCATATCAAATTGAATTGCAATACCTTCTTTATAAAGATCAAAAGAAAGTACGCGAAAAAGTGATTTGTCTGAAACTGCTTTCCGTCTGAAACTGCTTCTCAACCAGTATGGACCCTGTGGATAGGGCCTAATATAAAATGACTTGAAATAGTTTTCCGATTTGGAACCCGGTATTTATTTCCGTTCATTGATTGTTCAGCATGAGTTTGCAATATCATCCCCTGGACATGCATTTTTGAATGCACAAAAGCATTATATATATCATAAGACATGGTTAAAGTAAACCTGGGAGGAAAAGTGCGCCCGGTGTGGGGCTCGAACCCACGACCGCCGGAACACTAGCACGGCGCTCTAACCAACTGAGCCGGGCGGCTGGTTCTAACCACACCCACTACACTCCTCCCCCATTAACCTTTTTTGGCCGACGGACGCACTCCTGCCGTTTACCGCTGCCACCAGTAAAGTAAACCTGGGAGGAAAAGTGCGCCCGGTGTGGGGCTCGAACCCACGACCGCCGGAACACTAGCACGGCGCTCTAACCAACTGAGCCGGGCGGCTGGTTCTAACCACACCCACTACATGGTTTATAGGTCTGTAAAAAGATTATACAATACAGTAATTGGCATTATAAATATTTGGTAAACATTTATATAACTACGAATCATATATAATAATTTATGGAAAATGGGTATAACAGTAAACAAGTGTAGCTCTTTTTGATACCTTATCAAACCGTCCTACAAACAGTTCTTTAACAAAAGGAACATTTTTCAATCGTTTGGTGCTGTTCTTTTGAGATCGTTCTACATCGTGACCTCTAGCGTCCTGCACCGTTGATGAAGATTCGCTTGACTCTCGCACCGACTTGCTGCACATTCGACACCAAAGTGCATTTCGATATGTATGTTTCGTTTCGGGTAAAATACCCAATTTAATAAATGTCTTTAAATTGTTTAATTTCGATATTTTTATCGAATGTTTCAACATCGTCACGATATTGTGTACACTCTGCTATTGGAATGCTTGATTGGCAATCAATGTTAATCGAATAAAATAGAAACCAACTCCACGCAGCGGTTACCTCCCTTTTCATAACGTACATATGATTCGCTTAAAAGTACGGACTCTCAAAATACAAGAAACAGAGCTTCAAGTAAGGTAGGCATGTAAGAACAGGAAAGGATGCTATATGTATTCTTAAATGTAATGTAAAACGCTAATACCGGCATCCTTAGAGATTATCTCGGGCATCTACCATGCCGGTCTTACACATCATGTTTTGTTTCTTATGTTTGTGTTAAAACTCATTAATGCAAGGAATAACATAAGAAGCCAAGATTTGAATAAAACATACAAAAATTTAACTGAATTGAATTTTTCATTCAACATTTAAATATGGCTAAATTTAGCATAATGCACCAGTCAATTGTAACCACGCCCCCCCCCCCTCCCCCACAGGTCCGCGGGGATAGCCGGGGAAATGGGCATTGTTTCTACCTTCTAGGTGGCCCCGCAGTGCCAGGTGTATGTGGTGGTTTTGTCTTTGCACCAAAAAAAGTCCTTACCTTTACCTGGGCTTGGCAAAGTCCCCACTATTTCCCGGAAGGGGGGGGGGGGGGGGGGTACAATTGACTGGTGCATAACGATTTTTATGTAAATATTGATTGGAACACATCAATAGTAACTTTGTTTAATATATGGCAAAACAAAAGTAAGTATTAAATTGAACTTTCCATGTTCCAAATATGGAGTTCCAGACCAAAAGTCTTTATTATATAACTTCAATAGTTACAGTGACCTTTCCCTTGCCTATATGGATAGTGATAGGACCTTCTCTCACCTGAACATTTGCTTCGTCTCTAAGGAGTCCGGAGTCCTAAACTTTATATACTTTACTGATTTAACTTTAAATTCTTGAAATCCATAACTAGAGAAGACGCAGTGTTCTGAAAACCCAACGTCAAACACGTTTACTGTGGCAAAAAAAACCCTTACCTTTGAAACAACTGTGTACAAACAATGTTTTTAGGAAGATTCCAATGAAAGCGACAAGTGAGGACTAAGAATTATCACTTTATAAGTGAGTGTCATTTCTGCGCATTAACGAGAATTAATTGATTTTCTCATCCAGATCAGACACCAGCCTTTCAACATCAACACAGAGGAGTAGCCAGACACCCACAAGGTTAAGAATTATCACTTAATAAGTGAGTGTGACTTTTAGGTCTGAAATGTAAATTAATTGAAATTTCATCCAAGACAAGACTTCAGTCTTCCAACGCCAATACACAGTGTGTGTATAACACATGATAAATTGCGACATAAATGCTACATGGGAAGGTAATATTTTGCTTCGAAAGAAGGCTTTAAACAACGATAACTATTTCTTCACCATTTTAAATGAAACATAGCACAGTCTACGCCGCTTACGGAGCACTGCCTTAGGTCTTTAACCACAGTTTGATTGAGGGTATAGTTTCTTATAACACTTCGAAAAACCATTTCACAATAGGGCCATCTGAAGGAGCACTGTCAAAACAATATTTTGGAAACAGGTTTGTCGAAGTGTTTGATTAAATTAATCACCTTATCAAACTCCGGTAATACAATGAAGGCGGCATAGGCTTACCAGGAGTTCGTCTCAGCAGGGCGGGGATTTTACCCAGGCTTAGCTAGACCGAAAATCAAAGTCCCCACTATTTCCCAGATCTGGGGGGCCGTGGTTACAATTAACTGGTGCATTAGGACGTCATCTTCTTGAAAGAATCCATCTATAAAGTTGGGTCTACAATTGTCTGATCCTTCTGAAACTGTTAACAATAACTTTGATCAATAAGAAAAAAAAACCAACAGCACTGCTTTAACAAAAATCCACTCAGACCATCTTTTGTGTAAAATGATTATATTCATTGGGTTTATGATTAGACTACAAATGGATACACTTAAAACTAGGGGAAGCAATCTCGGGGTGGCTACATTGTACTTATAGTAACTAAAAGATGAAAATGTAGCAATTGTTCTATTTGTATTCCAGTAAACAGATTATTGAGGAGCTTGCCTACAACCTCTCACTTTGCCTTAAATTGTACAAAGTATCCCATTTTTATGGACAAAAATATGAATATAATACATCAGAAGGTACCATTTCAGAGACTAAAGATTCCTAAAAGAAACCCTTATATTTTCGGTTGCGGCATGTCCAAAGTTGCAACCTGAAATCAGGGTTAACATCTGAATGACCATATTGCATGTTACAATTTGGCATGTTAACATTGCATTTATCACCTTTTACAATTTATATCATATCTGATTATTGGAATAAGGTCGTGTTTCAGACAGTCTAAAACATTTCAATCTGATATTTCTTTTTGAAAAATAAATTGAATCATTTAACAATTAGTCGGCAGTCCTCTTTTTCAATTTAATTTCGCTTTTATGCAAGAGAGATAAATTGATTTGAAAGGCACCATTCAATGGATTGTTTGAATAGCATATTAATATTTAATTAGAATTCTGATTGACTGTTTGGCCTTGCAGAAAAAGGACAAGAATTCTGTTCATTTTTGGGGGTTTTAAATCAAAATCTGATTAAAGATTTCTGTGATTGTAATTGGTCATAAAAAAGGTTAAACTCCTCACTCAATATATCTCTTTAGATGCGACAAAGGCATTTAAAAGGTATTACTAATTCTTCACATTAATGGATAAAGGTATTTATAATTGTAACCATACAATTGACTTCAGACTTATTCATTTTAGATAATTACGATATTTAAATCGGCAATTAAAACATGCAATTTACACTATAACCGCTTTTTATTTATACAATTTAATATTTTGTAATAATAGTCTGAAATGGTGCCCGTTCTTGGATCATAGACAAATATCTTCTTCAATTTCGAGATTGGCAAATACATATAATGGATCATTCATTATGGAGGTGGGGATGCGGTGCTCTCTTTAATAGCAGTGGTCCGCTGTTACACCTAGGCTATTTTAACTTTATTACATACTTAATTCAAATTTAGGAATTGGATTTTATTATAAGAGTCATGAAGACAATATTAAAGCTGTACATCAAAAACATAAATCAAGCCAAGAAAAAGAAAATTAGTACTGTCTACCAGTCTCACGAATTATGAAGAGTGGCCCAGTCTATTCAAGTCATTTTATTACAGTATATTCAATGAATGAATGATAGCTTCCCAAATCTGCTACATTGATGTTCACATTTAGTTGTATTGATGTTTTGTGTGTGTGTGTGAACTGAGAAATAAATATAACATATGGGACCTTTGAAGTCCCAAGCAGTTTTTCATCTTTTGCAAGCATTTACCAGTTCAGGTTTAGCTTTAATTTGCTTAAAGGAATAAGACTTCAACAGATTAACTATTTCAGCTTTTTAATCGCAAATTCAGGTTATGTCCATCTATTTTAAGCATTCCTGATTTCAGTCCTGCCAAAGCCATCTTCATGAAATGGAATTTGTACATTTGTAACTTGAAACTATATTAATTGTGTTCAATGTTCAAAGATGCAAGCAATGCTTGTCCTTAGAATTGTACCATGTTTGAAAATCCTGCATTTGTTTTTCGTCTATACATTTACTCCTGTATTAAAACACAATGGAAGTAGACGAAACTTAACTGTTCAATAACTAGAGCGCGGACTCATTTCAAAGCTATTTACCTGTACAGCACACTTGTTAATTAATGTTGTCCTTGAAAACATCGAATAAAACATTTACGTCACCCATCCAAATGTAGGATGGTCACATAGTAGGTGTTATTCAATGAAGTTGCAGCTTTTAAGTATAGCACAAACGTGCAATGTTGTTATCATAGGTCAGTAAACAATTTTTCATTTTAAATCACTTTATTCGAAAAACTCATTTATGGTTCTTTCATATAAATACAGCATGCTCCCTGTATTTGTAGTAAAAAACTTTACATTGTCACAAGATGTTAAATATAGTCATAGGACCTTTGACCTGTAAGTGTGATGTCATCCCGATATGGTAAACATTTGTGGACAAAAAGATATAGTCTGATGACCTTTGACCTCTAAGAGTGACCTTGACCTTGAACAGAGCTGGTTGTCATATGCACTCTGCACATCAATATGGTAAACATTTTAAGTATGTTTTTTTCAAAATCCTTCCAAGTGGTTCAATAGATATGGAGCAGAAACAAAAAATAGTCATATGACCTTTGACCTCCAAGTGTGACCATGTCCTTAAATCCAGCTGGTTGTAACACTTGCTCTGAACTCCATCTCAATATAGTGAACTTTTTGTAGGGAAAGATTTCAAAATCCTTCATAACCTGTAAGTGGACCTTGAACATTACCCAAACTGGTTGTAACATGTGCTCTGCACATCGTCTCAATATGTTCAGCATTTGTGGGTAGTTATTTCAAAATCCATCAAGCAGTTCAAGAGATATGGAGTGGGCACAATTTATGACAGACGGATGGACAGACAGACAACTGAAACAAAAACATTATGTCTCCTGATGTATGGGGGGGGGGGACATAACGACATTGAAATCATAAAATATTATCAAACTTAAGACAAAATAATTAATACAAATTTTCACTTGTTTATAATTGCATGTTCTACAATGCATGCAACTTATAATTAAAATCATTTTGCCAGAAATTATTTCTATGATAAGTCTTGTAACATTTTAATAAGAGTGAGGTTAAATTCCAGTCTGCTGACAATAAATAAAACTCTTAATCTCAATGAAAGCACTTTGTAGACATTTTCAACTTATGGTTACCTATATTATTCAAGTAACATTGTTCAAGCATTGTCCAGTCCAATCACTTTGAAATAATCAAATGCAAGAGCAGAAAAATAATATAAAAGTAAGTTAAATTTATCATCTACTTGGTACATCTTACTTTTGGGTAAACTCAAAAACTATAAACAAGCAATTATTTATCAATCAAATATTTTTCTATCTTTGGGAAATAATAGATGTGACATGCACTTCATTAAAACATACATTTTCTTAATAATAAAACTGGTATGATTTTTTTCCCCTAAAAATATCTATGAAAGACATATGGAAGGTTTGTTGTCAAGTTTTGAAGCATTGAATAATTGTGACTTTAGGTTAACCCCGACCCTACATGTGAATTTCAAATCCAGTACAACGTCTTTGGCTTGTCAATAGATTTCACACACATCAGCGACTGGGCATATACATAGAAATATCACGCTGAACTAACTAACAAAGGGGAGGGCTCATAACATGCAAAGCTTCCATTCATGTAGTTTATATTAGTTCCACTTCTGTCTACCAATTATATTGTAGCTTTAAATTATGCTGGCAAGAACAATGCAGTGACAATGCAACTCGTGTTGACACTGACTGAAGCTGCTGTTGGGGCAGCACAAAATGGCACAATGATGATTGATTGTGCCTTCTTTTACTGATTAACATGCACATTTTGCTTAGTTTATTACAGTAGTATATCAGTGCAGGATGTTTGTTTTTTTATTAAGTGATGAAGAAAGCAATAATTTTCATTGAATTAAATTTGATATCATTGCATGTACACTATAGAGTTCAACATTTCTGTTTCTTTAATGCTAAAATTTTAGAAAAATGTTAATTTTCATTAATAAGAGAATAGTGTGAGAAACACAACCAGAGCTGCAGACAAATTTTTACCGGAAGTGTATTTTACGCCCGGATGTAATTTTTTAAAGTGTATTGTACACCTTGGTTTCACTCGATTAAGTGCAATGGCAATTATTAGTCTACTGGCACATTTAAGTGCTATCATGCACATATTTGACATACACATAGGCTTGATCCTAAAAGCGTAACTTAACCATTTAAAAACACCAGACATCGCTGCGTAGGAGTTGTTCATCATGTTGCTGTTGTTAAGCAAAATGGGAACCAAAATCTATTGGAGCAGTGAAATTATAAAAAAAGGATATAACAGCAGTGAAAATAACAAGATTTAACCGAAAAACATCAAAGGAAAAAATGTTAAATGTTTATTAAAAATTCATAATATATCTCATTTTTAACACAGAGAACTTACACCAAGCATATTTTCTAACTGGCACAAATATCCAATGAGCATTCAACAAGATACACTGTACAATATACAGGTCCAAATGCGCTGGAGATGTATTGCTCTGTTGGCAACAATTTGATGTGATGTCTAGTTGCCATGAATGGATGATGCAAGTTGCCTTGATTTGATGATGCCAAGTTGCCTACATTTGATGAAGCTGACTTGCCCTGATTTGATGACGCCTATTTGACATGATGTAAATATTTCTATCAGTTAAACCAATTGGACAAACAAATAAATGTAAAATTGGATTTAATGGATTCTTCTGTTCAACATGTGTAAATTACCAAGGGTGGGTGTAATCTGATTTTAGCATCATGTCACTTTACTCTCACTTCATCATTCATTTAAATGTCACTACCAACAACAGGGTCCAAACCATTTCACAACCTTGGACTGTGAACCATTCACCCATGATTGTCACTCAAAAGCCGTTCTTCCACAATGTCATTGCTTGCATTAGAGGAGGAATCACTTATATCAGAATGTTTAGAAATGTCTGTTGATAACTTTATACGCTTCGGCAGATTCTCAGTTATAATGACAGTCACATCGTCTACAGTAACCGCCATCTGTGATCCGCTATCGCCATCTACATTTTTCAATCTTGGAGGTCTGGAATGACACCATAAACATCTGTTGTATTATAATAGTACATTAATACATTGGTCTCTATGGCAACCACAAAGCACTACATAAGGATTGGTCATGACCACAAAACTGGTTAAATAAAGGTAATCAACCTTTAAAACATGAATAAAAGAAATTGTCTTTATCATGAGTAACAACTTGGTATATGATTTCAGTTAGATTATAAATATAAAATAAGTGACATGAAACTACTGTCAAGTAAATGTATGCTTTTGCCAGTGTCAGCATATAGCCCACGTACGCTGTAACACAATATGTTAGCCATTAACAAGAAGAAATGGAATTAAAACTTATCTCTTAAATTCTAAAAGAATATTTGTAAAATTATATCGGCAATAAACAGAGTTAACTGTTGTTATTACATGTTCACATGTATCTTATTAAATAAAAAGTCAAGTTGAAAGCAACTTCAATATTCCATAAAAAAAAAACACTTGTAGAGTAAAAGAAATCAAATGTAAGATTATAAGTATCTTCCATGGCCAAGAGTGTAAGATAGGTTCATTCTGACCCGAGCGCAGGGTGTTTTGCAGAAACGAGGTTTACTGAGTTTCCACAAAACACCCTGCGCTCGGGTCGGGATGAACCTATCTTACACGAGCGGCTATGGTAGATGCTTTTTCTCCCACCTCAGTTAAACAAAATTAAGTAAAAATGTATTTTTTTGCTGGAACTCTTTTGTGCTTAGTGAAAATAATTGGGTATTGATATGTGTGTGAAAACTGTTTTATGGTAACATTTGAAGCGAGAAATAATTAATCAGTGTTCTAAAAATTGCCATAAGACAAGGTTTCCATGATGCTACAGACGACAGTTTTCAACAAGGGAGGTAATTACTTTGCGGCGACCATTAAAAAGGAGTTCCATACCCTGGGCAAGATAAGAATTTCTAGCATTGTTAAATTATGGGATCTACTTATCTGAGGTGGGAGAAAGATTCCCATGACTGTTAAAGGGACTAGACACCACATGATACAATTGCAAGAAAAAAAGAAAATTGTCAAAACTGATTTCAGTGTGTACCACGCAATATTTATATTCACTTAGTCCTCTCTATAGATAAAAGCCGACCTTTACATTGTATAACTCACAAGGAGTTATGGCATCATTGATTATTTCAATTTTGTGCTTCTATTGGATTAGCGCGACTTCATTTAACCAATGAAATTTGACGCTACAAAAATCAGCTATGCTTTTATACAACTGATGTTGTCAGTTACATTTCTTTAAGAACAAATACTCAATTGCAGAAGATTTTTAATCATAAAGAATATTTTTTTTAAATAGAACTATTCATGGCATTTTTTTTTACATTTATGCTGTATGATCACAGTAGGGCAAGCAAGCAAATGACTAAGAAGGGCTAGCACACTTCATGGAATTTGCTCACATGCCCTACTATGTTCATACAGCAAAAATGCAAGAAAAAAATATGATCAATCCTTAATTAAATCTTATTATTGATGTATCACATTGTTTATGACACAATGTATCTTTCGCAATTTTTTGCATATTTTTCCAATTCAAAATTGACTGGGTTTGCCTACCACATAAATCCCAATTAATTTAAAAATAGCGTCGGTATATGTATCAGTACAATCACATGATGTTTACATGCTAAATATAAAAACTGTTAACTGGGAAACCATTATGCGCTTTTTCTAAACTGGTCCTCAGCGGAGACAACAACAAACTATTATTTTTATCGTGTAAAATGATAATACTAGCTCATTAAGACAATTTTACCCTTGTTTTGCTGAAATAATGTATTTGCCCATTTTGGGGCTTTACCAATCATTCCAAATGATGTTTATAGAGTAGCTTTAAGCAATTATTTTATTGTTGTTGTTGTTTTCAAAAACATTTATACATAGTAAACAACATTTGAACAAACCATGCCAGCTCCGTATTGCCCTTATTTTGGTTTTACTCCTCTTATAATTACTCCTTCAATCAGTTATATCATAATAAGATATCATAATAATAAATGAAGTTTAAAGAATGACTACCTTGTCTTTGTCTTGTTTGATTTGTTCATCTTGTGTAGTGTATTTTTGTTGAAGCTTGATTTTTCTCCCTTCTCTATCTTACTCAAGTTAGTGGGCGGCTCGGCTGGTGCTGTTGCACTTTTCTCCTTCTTCAATACTGGTTTAGGTGGTGGTGCTGGTGGCTCAAACCTGTCATGTTTATTTAATCATTTAGATTTCATTTTGGCCAAGAGAATATTAATGACTCAATTTTGTGGTTGTATAGAAAAACAGGCTTTCAAGTTTTATTCACATGGCTTTTTGGATATATATTCCCAGTTTTAATAAAAAAAAGTATCAATGAAGCTTTAAAATAAAAGTTAATAGTCAAATTCAACCAAAAATTGAGAGAATAATGTTCTTTAATTACAGGGATTAGTAATTAATACTAATTAAATGCCAATATCTCTCTTGCTGTCAAACCTTTCATTGATTGTTATATATAATAAGAGTCATCTTTCCTAAATCCCCAAAACACAAACAAGAGCTGTCACAGAGACAGCGTGCTCGACTATTCTGCCACTTTTCAGAGTAAGGATTGAAAAGTTTTGGGGAAACCTGCATGGATTACTGTTAGATTAGATATTAATGCAATACATTATGTATTTGCTGAGATATTAACATAAATGTGGTTATATGCAAAATTTTAACCAGAATTTCCAATAATAAAGGGCCATTATTTGTAAAATACAGTTACCTTACTTGGTCATTCAAGTAGGTGTGGTGGTTGAGTAGCATTGTTTAAAGTCTCAATGCAATACACCACGTAGTTGCTGAGATATTAACCTATGTGTGCTTACATGCAAAACCTTAACCAGAATTTCTTAGTCAAATAATAAAGGCCCATGATTTGCTTTATATTCAAATAAGTGTTATCTAACTTCATTAATTCAGTAGGTTTGATAGTAAGGAATACATATCCAAAGTTCCAATGCAATAAATGATGTATTTACTGATATAATGACTTAAAGGTGCTTACATGCAAAACCTTAACCAAGGTGTGACGCCGAAGCCAGTGCTTGGGTGAGTAGTATAGCTCTCCTTATTCTTCGAATAGATGAGCTAAAAGGATCATTATCACTGACGTCCGCAACACTGACCTGTCATGATCACTGACTATCGCAACACTGACCTGTCATGATCACTTACAAATGCAACACTGACCTGTCAAGATGACTGTCTACTGCAACACTGACCTGTTATGATCACTCACTACCACAACACTGACCTGTCATGATCACTGACTACTGCAACACTGAGCTGTCATGATCACTGGATACTGCAACACTGACCTGTTATGATCACTGACTACTGCAACACTGAGCTGTCATGATCACTGGATACTGCAACACTGACCTGTCATGATCACTGACTTCCGCAACACTGAGCTGTCATGATCACTGGATACTGCAACACTGACCTGTCATGATAACCAATTATCTCAACAATGACCTGTCATGATCACTGACTACTGCAACACTGACCTGTCATGATCACTCACTACCACAACAATGACCTGTAATGATCACTGACTACTGCAACACTGACCTGTTATGATCACTCACTACCACAACAATGACCTGTCATGATCACTGACTACTGCAACACTGACCTGTCATGATCACTGACTTCTGCAACACTGACCTGTCATGACCACTGACTTCTGAAACACTGACCTGTAATGATCACTGACTACCGCAACACTGACCTGTCATGATTATTGACTTCTGCAACACTGACCTCTCATGATCACTGGATACTGCAATACTGATCTGTCATGATCACTGACTACCGCAACATTGACCTGTCATGATTACTGGATACTACAATACTGATCTGTCATGATCACTGACTACCGCAACACTGACCTGTGTCTGATCTGATGCACTGACTAAATGCACCTGATGATCATGATATCAACTAACAACTGCAACACTGACCTGTAATGGTCACTGACTACCGCAACACTGACCTGTCATGATTACTTACTAATGCAACACTGACCTGTCATGATCACTGACAACTGCAACACCTGACCTGTCATGATCACTGACAACTGTAACCACGACCTGTCATGATCACTCACTACCACAACACTGACATGTCATGATCACGACTAATGCAACACTGACCTATCATAAATCACTAACAACTGCAACACTGGCCTGTAATGGTCACTGACTACCGCAACACTGACCTGTCATGATCACTGACAACTGCAACACTGACCTGTCATGATCACTGACAACGCAACCTGACCTGTCATGATCACTGACAACTGCAACACTGACCTGTCATGATCACTGATTAATGCAACACTGACCTGTCATGATCACTGACTACCGCAACACTGACCTGTCATGATCACTGACAATTGCAACACTGACTAATGCAACACTGACCTGTCATGATCACTGACTACTGTAACATTGACCTGTCTTGATCACTGACTACCGCAACACTGACCTGTCATGATCACTAACTAAAGCAACACTGACCTGTAATGATCACTGACAACTGTACACTGACCTGTCATGATCACTGACAATTGCAACACTGACTAATGCAACACTGACCTGTCATGATCACTGACAACACACACACTGATTGTACGAGGAGTAGTATCTGGTATACAGGGTCACTGTCATCGGGCAATGTGAACCGGGCCAGGCCCAGGGGACGGGGGGACAATGGAACCGCATACTGTTGGGCCACCTGCTGAGCCACCAATTGCTGGTTTAGCCGCGGTTTCCTGTAAGAAAACAATGTCTCAGGATGTAAAGTTGATTTAAGGTCAGTAAAACTGCAATCTTTAGAGGATGTTGGATCACCCAAGCTAAAACCTTGAGTGATCCAATGTTTCAAATGACCCATTTTAGTCTGTAATGAAATGTCTTATATGTATTTAGTTAAATGTCATCAGTTCACTTTGCCATAAGGTTTTGCGCATGATTTTTATATTCGGGACCCGCAATGATACTCGACTCCTCAACTTATTTAGGTTTCGATCCAGCGTTTGTATATTTTATATGCAAAAAGAAGGAATAATGGTCTGGACAAAGCTTCACCCTTTACTAACCGCTGGTTTTCGAACTACCGCCTAAACAACGCCTGTTTATTGTTTCCCCATAGATATTTTTATTGCGCCAACAAAAGTCAAATTAAATTTTTATAGTATCGAGTGTGTCATGTTGCTAATTATACAATGTATGTACATTAACAATGTCAAATAAATACTCTTTTCTTGCGGTGAAAATGTAGAAAATATCAAACGAGGAAAACAAGTCTTTCTTTAACATGTCAAAGAAAAATACATAGTCAGTAGTATTCTCGAGACTGGAAGTATTTTAGCCGGTCCCTGGAATATAAAGCAAACAGGTTTCGACTGTATATGGATTGGAAATCCTGTTCATATTAAAATACTCAAAAAATTATATGGTCCAATAATAAACTACTTATTTGAAATGGAGTGTAAAAAAAACAATAATCATACTTATTTTATACACCAAATATGGCGAAACATGTTCTTGGAGATTATTACATTCAAACCATAAGAAAATTTGAAATCTTATTCTGGTTTATGATTTTTTCACAGACAGATAAGATCGTTAATAATTCATTTTATACAAAAATAACAGTATTTCACTTAATTTCTGAATTTGCTTCATGGACATGCAGTATTCCAGACATTACTTTGTCCTCGAATGGTTGTACGGTAATAATGATACATCTGTCATGAGGAGGCTTCCTGTATATATTTATGCCTTACATGTCTAACTTTTGTGGTAAAGCAGTTAGCAGCTGTAGAAACTAAGAAAAGAATATTAACAGAATTTTATATCCGCAAGGTGAGCTGATTCATCTTGTTTTAGTCCTAAAATATTCTAAGAACCTGTTAAGCAGAAATGATAGCAAATTGAATTCAAATGTCATATGAATGGTACTCTTAATAAAATGGCCTTTAAAATCTTTCAAATTTATAACTAGAAACTCTTTTTTTTTTAGAGATATTGCTTGCTAGACATTGCGTCAAGTTAAATATAACCATCACATGTTTTTCTGCATTACACATGTGTAACAATATCACTCTGCATGTTTCTTGGTTTGCAAGCAATATAATTGCTGAATTAATAATAATCCAGCAGGTTAAACGCTTAGTTCTTATTTTGTTTTATGATTAAAATTCTTTTAATAAAGTAGTTCAAATTTTCAATTTAAATCATGTGAGGAAAATGTGATATTTGTTCAAGATTTTATGAAAAAAACAACATAATTATTGATGTTTGTCAATTTCTTCACAATAAGTTGGAATTTAAATTTTAAAGATTAAAGCCTTTTCTTTATATATTTTGTTAAATTTATAAATGTCTTCATGAAAATATTACAAAGTAATGACATCATCTAACCAGTTGTGAGGTCACCATTTAAAAGAAAGCAAATTTAGCTAAAAGTATGTTGTTCATGCTGTGACTCTTACTGAATATAATTTCAATATCCATTATATTTCTAACAAAATTAAAACAATCATAATTTATATACATTTTGTTTTAAATTTTTCCTGGTACTACATTTCTGCAATGCATGTTGCATGGATAGCTTTGCTCTAAAGGTGATTGTATTCAGTTCATCTTCAGAACAGGTGAAAAGATCTATACTTTCATTTTTTACCGAAATAAAAAGAATCTGACACTTGTCATCCTATAAAATAATTGTTAGTCAGCTGGATTCGATGAATGAAATGTATTTTTTTATGACGATTCTTAACAGATTCTTAATGTCAAAGATATCTGAAGGACACCAAGAATGTCAATGTTATGTTTCAATATAAATTAAATGATATGAAATAAAAAAAAAGTTATGAAGTCAATGTAAAATACTTGTAAGAAGTTTGAAGTTCTGTACAGTTTTATTCCATACAGGGCTAAAATAAGTCCTAGTCTGATGGAATTGAACCTAGTCCAATATCCAGGTACACTATTACGCTTGAAACAAGTGGGATATCCGGATATACTTCTATGCATGAACCTAGTCGGATATCCAGGTACACTTCTTTACTTGAACCTAGTCGGATATCCAGGTACACTACTACACTTGAACCTTATAGGATATCCACATACACTACTACACTTGAACCTAGTCTGGATATCCACGTACACTACTACACTTGAACCTAGTCAGATATCAACGTACACTACTACACTTGAACCTAGTCCGATATCCACGTACAATACTACACTTGAACCTAGTCCGATATCCACGTACACTACTACACTTGAACCTAGTCCGATATCCACGTACAATACTACACTTGAACCTAGTCAGATATCCACGTACACTACTACACTTGAACCTAGTCCGATATCAACGTACACTACTACACTTGAACCTAGTCAGATATCCACGTACACTACTACACTTGAACCTAGTCCGATATCCAGGTACACTACTACACTTGAACCTAGTCCGATATCCACGTACACTACTACACTTGAACCTAGTCCGATATCCACGTACACTACTACACTTGAACCTAGTCCGATATCCAAGTACACTACTACACTTGAACCTAGTCCGATATCCACGTACACTACTACACTTGAACCTAGTCAGATATCCACGTACACTACTACACTTGAACCTAGTCCGATATCCACGTACACTACTACACTTGAACCTAGTCCGATATCCACGTACACTACTACACTTGAACCTAGTCCGATATCCACGTACACTACTACACTTGAACCTAGTCCGATATCCACGTACAATACTACACTTGAACCTAGTGCGATATCCACGTACAATACTACACTTGAACCTAGTCCGATATCCACGTACACTACTACACTTGAACCTAGTCCGGATATCCACGTACACTACTACACTTGAACCTAGTCCGGATATCCACGTATACTACTACACTTGAACCTAGTCCAATATCCACGTACACTTCTATTAGGGTTTTAGCTGAAGAGTTATGGAAGTGTGCTGAACCCTGTCCTTTTTTAGTAGCACCTTTCTGTTCTCATCAAGACCCTCATTGGTACCCTTTTCTGCCTTCATAGAATTAAATGCTCAAGACTGTTAAGTATTTTTTTTATATTGGCTAAAACTTGTTATTATATTATAAATACGTACACATTTTAAATAACTGGCAGTTGAAACCTAATATTACCGCAATTTAACACAATTTCTAACATAACGTTTAAGTTCTTCACTGTCAGATTCAATATGCCATTTTACCCTTAGCACCCTGTCCCTTTTCTGCAGAAGTTCAACCCTGTCCTAAAACCCCACTACTACGCTTGAATCTAGTCAGAAATCCAAGTACACTATTATGCTTAAACCTAGTCGGATATCCTGATACTGTTTTAAGCTTAAACCTAAATGGATATCTATGTACACTTTTATGCTTGATCCTAGTCAGATATCCAGGCACACTATTATGCTTGATCCTAGTCAGATATCCAGGTACTCTATTACGCTTGAACCTAGTCGGGTATCCAGGTACTCTATTGCGCTTGAATATAGTCGGATATCCATGTACACTATTAGGCTTGAACCTAGTCCAATATCCAAGTACACTATTAGGCTTGAACCTAGTCGGATATCCAGGTACTCTATTACGCTTGAACCTAGTTGGGTATCCAGGTACTCTATTGCGCTTGAATATAGTCGGATATCCATGTACACTATTAGGCTTGAACCTAGTCGAATATCCAAGTACACTATTAGGCTTGATCCTAGTCAGATATCCAGGTACTCTATTACGCTTGAACCTAGTTGGGTATCCAGGTACTCTATTGCGCTTGAATATAGTCGGATATCCATGTACACTATTAGGCTTGAACCTAGTCGAATATCCATGTACACTATTAGGCTTGAACCTAGTCAGATATCCAAGTACACTATTAGGCTTGAACCTAGTCGGATATCCAGGTACTCTATTGCGCTTGAACCTAGTCGGGTATCCAGGTACTCTATTGCGCTTGAATATAGTCGGATATCCAGGTACACTATTAGGCTTGAATCTAGTCGGATATCCAGGTACTCTATTACGCTTGAACCTAGTCGGATATCCAGGTACTCTATTACGCTTGAATATAGTCGGATATCCATGTACACTATTAGTCTTGAATCTAGTCGGATATCCAGGTACACTATTAGGCTTGAACATAGTCGGATATCCAGGTACTCTATTACGCTTAAATATAGTCGTATATAAAAGTATACTTTTACGCTTGAACCTAGTCAGATATCCAGGTACTCTATTGCGCTTGAGCCTAGTCAGGTATCCAGGTACTCTATTGCGCTTGAATATAGTCGGATATCCAAGTACACTATTAGGCTTGAACCTAGTCGGATATCAAGGTACTCTATTACGCTTGAACCTAGTCAGGTATCCAGGTACTCTATTGCGCTTGAATATAGTGGGATATCCATGTACATTATTAGGCTTGAATCTAGTCGGATATCCAGGTACACTATTAGGCTTGAACCTAGTCTGATATCCAGGTACACTATTAGGCTTGAACATAGTCGTATATCCAGGTACTCTATTACGCTTAAATATAGTCGTATATAAAAGTATACTTTTACGCTTGAACCTAGTCAGATATACAGGTTCTCTATAACGCTTGAATATTGACAGATATCCAGGTATGTGATTGAATATAGTTGAATATCCAGGTTCACTTTTACGCACTGCGACATTGAGTACTGTGGGACATTTTGCTAGAAAAATAGAATTCCACAATACCATTGTAATGTAAACAGAATAATGTACCAGGTTTGCTGACAATAGTGACTAAAGTGCTTCAATTTCTTTTGACCCAGGATAGATTTGATCAGCTTGATGTTTTCAGGCCCTGCATTTCAGGCAGGCAGTAAATTAATCATTCTGAGACGTTTTGTGTTTACCTGGTGGATGTTCCCTTGCGTACGTCACACATCTCACACTTGTATGCTTCCACTGAGTTCTTGTAGGTACATACACTGCAGTCCCAACTGCCATCTTCTGGAGGTTTGCTAGGCCGTTTCGATCTGAAAATCATAATGTCCATACTTTTGTTCATACTTATTCTAATAAGTGTACAGTTTGTTGATAATTCAGCTGAAGAAAACTGCTTGCAAAGAGGACCAAATCAAATCATGGTTTAAAACCCTATATAATGGGGGCCGAGATAAGGCTACCTACCAATTGCCAAAAAATGAAAAAATATCGCATGTTTGTTTCAATACAATTCCAAAAGTTGAAAAAAAAAAAAATGACAAAATTATGCACCAGTCAATTGTAACCATGGCCCCCCAAGTCGGCGTTGGGGTGTGGGTGTGGGGGGGGGAATACCAAGGAAAAATGGGCTGTGTTTTTACCTTCCAGGTTGCCCCACAGTGCTGGGTAAAAACGGTAGTTTTGTTTTCACGCCGGGGATTGGGCTTTTACCTAGAATGTCCCTGGGTAGTCCACCTAAATGGCCATCAACGAGTCTTTTGACGATTTTCTTTACTTTGGCAGACTCAAGATACAGGGATTCATAAGAAATGTCAAAATAATAAAATAAAGAAGTATCTCTGATCGTTCATTCTTGAATCTTGTAGCTAGTCCCCGGGGTGCGGGAGCATTTGGCAGGAATTTTACCAGCAGTTTTTCCCTGCAGGTCCGGGATCAAAGTCCCTGCTATTCCCTGGAACTTGGGATTATTTTGTAAGGTGATAAAATAAGCTAAATTTAAAGATAAACTATTTCTTACATACTGGACTATAAGTATCTATCATGTGTTTCCGGTACGGATAGAAAAATCCGACCAGAGGGCACGTGCGTTAGACGGTAATGAGGCTTGCCGAGTTACCAGTCACGCAGCGTGCCCGAGGGTCGGATTTTTCGATCCCGACCGGAAAAACATGATTGATATTTTTTCTTGCATACCTTAAATTATAAATTTGTGGAAAAATTGATGTAGAAAACACACTTTTGTACAGTTCACCAAAAAGCGTGTGCGACGTTGTGTACTGACGTCATAAAGCGCAGTAATTTTAAATCACTATCGGCGCTTATACGATTATTTATTTTCAATTTTAATTGAAAGTATTGTATACTTATATTTTTTAATCTGTTTTATTGAAATTGCATAATATACTTTTCATAAACCATACAATAAAAGAAACAAGAAGTGGCACGTTGTTGCGCGTGACTCATCTTACATGGGGGGTGTAAGATGAGTTTTTCCAACACATTACTGGAAAAACATGTATGCAAGAAAAGTGGTTCTGGTCATGTGGAAAAACCTGTCTTACACCCCACATGTAAGATGAGTCAAGCGCAACAACCTGCAACTTCTTAAAAAATTATTGTACAGTTTATGAAAAGTAAATTATGCAATTTCCAAAAAGTGCAATAAAAAATATAAATATACTATATATGTGCATGTTCTAATTACTTTGGTGCTTCAGCTAGGCCTAAATAGCAGAGTGGCTATCCCTGGTATACCCCCGGACCTAGGGGGCCGAGGCTACAATTGACTGGTGAATTACCTCACATACACGCAGTGTTCCCCATTTACAATTGAAACATCAATGAGTAAAGTTAGGAATTTCCTTGCAAATGGTCATTCACGTCCACCTTTTTCTACTTGGAAAATTTAGCTGAGTACAACTCACTATCACCTTCTAAAATGTTGTTGTTTTTTCTACTTCTTTAGCAATGTAAAATCTGATCACTTATCAATCAAACACCCAATATCATTTAAATGAGAAAACATTCACATAATCAAAGCCTTTATGGGGTTTAGGCACTTGTGTATACCTGTCAGAAAACAGCATAAACACCACGAACAACTACAATTCTCTGCTAGTGGTCATTTATCAAATGTTTTGAAAAATACTTTTCTTTAAACAAGACTTCAGTTTGAAATATGAAAACAACAATCAATTCAGTAGATATCGATACGTAGAATCATAGGTAAAATGAAATAACAAACATGCCAGACTGGCTTGTAACATGATACAATCGATAATTGAAAACATAATGAAAAACGCGAACGAAATACATTGGGTACGAATGCGACTGCCAAGAAATTATTAGAATAAGCAAAAATGGCAAACACTCGCGTTAAAAACTAAATGCATGATACAAATTAATATAATCGTTGAACAAAGCGTCAACAAATATATATTACCGGCCTGATGGACGCTTCTCTTCCATCAGTAATCGTCTTTGTTTTTCACTCTCAAGTCGCCGGAAGTCAGTCTCATCACGTGGGTAAATAAATAGATCACGTGCTATTACGGAAGTTGCATTAGCGCGAAATTTGGAAAAACAAGCGATATTGGGAGACAGTGTAACAATAAGCATATTATTACCAATGGCAAGTTTTGAATAATGTCTTTTAAACATGTTTGCAGTTCAAGTGAATCATTTCCTACTGGTATAATTGTGATTTTTTCTGCAGATTTGAAATGAATGATGAATCACCCATATCTTTTATACTGTATAGGATCATTAATATAAACCCATCAGATATTTTTACACTCACATGATCAAAATCAGACGTCGTCGACTTAACCAGGGTAAGTCTCGTTTATTTATTTTTTGAATTCGATTTTTGTTTAAAAGTTTCGTTCGGTATTAAATGAGAGTTTGTAGAAAATTGTGCCAACATGCAAGAACGAAGTATTGACACCGTTTTGTAAATCTCAAATACCTTTATTTCTGCTTTAGCACTCATCTTTCATAGCAATCCTTCATGTATTTTTTATATAAAAACGCCCATTTGTATTCGCATTGCTTCAACTGCTTTGCAGAGAATTTAATTCAGTGGTACTAAGTGCATTTTTGCTTTAGACAGAGCAGCTGCTCTTACAGTGACACTGTATGGGTATTACTATTGTGTACAGTGATGAAACATAATGCTTACGTGCACAGAGACTTGAAAGTATGATGCAGGTCCCAGCAGCTGCCACTGGCGTATTTATATTGCGAGAAAAGTGATAAAACTTACTTACCAGCTGAAACTATGCTCCCAAAACACCAAAATCTCTTCTAACACCGTCATTTTATTCCGCATCACACATTTCCCTCACTTAAATTTCGGAAAACACAAAACACGTTGGACCCCCTGACTGTGGCTAGATTCCGTTGCCGTGTTAAAACGAAAGTAAGTCCTTAAAACACGATTAAACAATGAATTGACTTGAAGCATGATTCTTCTAGGATAAAACTGCTATGCGTTTATATAATATGTTTAAATAAGTGATATTTCAAAAAAGATATAAAAAAATCGTTTCTGCTCGTCGCCTATTTTTTTCATGTGAAATTCTTCATTTTTTGGTTAATTTGACACGATCAGAAAACGATATCACTTAAATGTCAATAAATTTACAGTCACTAATAATATGGCCATTCTTTATTTAAAAAAATATATTTTTCCATACCCCAAAAGATAACAGTATTAAATCATGCGAAAAAATGTTGAGATGTATTCAACTTTATTGTGATGTTTACGGATAGAATACGTATCGGTGCCAGATAGAACCAGTAAATGAAAGTATTGATTCCTATGGACTTTAAAACAAAACAAAAAAAACACAATACTTCGAAAAGATATTAGGAAGGCAAAGGTTTCAACTCTTTTCATTAAATGCGCACTACTTAAACTGATCTTGATATGCTGGTGAAGTTGTATATTGGTGTTAAAGGCAAGTTAATACGGTTGGATGTTAAGAACTTTGTCGTTATGTTTTAGATGATTGTTCTTTGAAAAGTGAAAGTTAGTTTTGAGTTGGGGGAGGGGGGGGGGGCTTTTTTGGTACTTCATAACTGCTACTACAGCGTAACGGCTTTTCTCCGTCCATTATTGCAGTATATACTGGTCCAAAAATAGGAACCGTAAAGAGCTATATTACCCATATGATATTCTTTTACTACTTTTATTTTTGATGACTTTCAGAGGTATTAATTATATAAAGTATAACATTTCTTTCACGCATGGTGTTTTAAATTGGTTATTAATATTTGTGACTTGTTGGGATTTTGTATTGTTTGTGGGTGGGAGATGAAGCAGTATTCGGTACGCAAGGGTGGACCCAGGAGGCGCTATTGTGTATTGCATTTGTAACTAGTCCCAGGAGATGTCGGATAATCGCCAGGACATCATACATAGGTTGATGACTAAGATCTTAGTAATAAAATATTATGTTTGTTAAGCGAATCTAGAGGGCTATCCCGGTGCTTTACAAATTATATTGAAGAGTAAGCCACGTGGGACCTGCAAACTTTATGAATGAGGAAATATTTCCATATTCATTGAGAAATATATGCCCCGCTAATTGGACGTGTTACTCATCTTATGACCATGAATGGAGATTTACGGCCATCGCTAGTAGTCGCGACGGGACCTCAAAAGCGCAATGTCGACCGAATATAGAGATGATTTACAGTTTACAAGATCTGAATGAGACATTCGTAACAACGGTTGCGGTCAGTGTTGTGTTTCAACAGTTTATTAAACTAGATGTGACTAACCTAAAACCAGCTGACACATATAAAGTCAATAGATTTAAGATGTTTTCATAATGATAACACTCACACAACTATTTGAATGTGTTCGACAGATGTTAATAATATATGAATTTTAAACAATAAGTTCTTGTTAATTGATTTTGATAATTAATATTTGTATTCAAGCTGCCTGCTGAAATATTGTTTAGTATTTGAATACCACATATTGTCCGGTTAAGACAAGGGTTTAAATATGTTTAATGAAACACCCCAAATATATAGCGAGTGTCTGTCTTGGCGTTGCTATGCTACTGATTTAAAAAAATATGTTTCCAAGAGGACAAATCGTCAAACACGTTGGTTCTGGTGTAGTCCTTATTGTGCAAGATTCCATGTGCTTTACTTTATATGAATATAAAAAATGGCGTAGAAATACAACCTTCATAAGGCAACATAGTAGTAACAAACAAGAAAACACAGCTAAGAAGTTTTGAACAGAAGAAGACATTAAAGGGATGTCCAATGTGAGGAGAAATGGGCCGACCGTCGGCTAAGAAGCACCATTAGATAACTGTGAATGTGTTTTCACGTGGAGAAGTAATGCACCTTTAATACAGGATTAAAGTTCATTATACAAGATAAAAGGTTTTGGAGAGAAAAACAACATCATTTTAAGTGTTTATTTCTCTAAATGTTTGACACTGATGCCATGTGCAATATATAAACCCATCAAGCTAGCTTCTTTACCAGGAGCTAATAATACACGCATGTATATGCGTATTTATGTATAGTAAAAATTGATTCCCCGTTTATATGACAAACATTGCCCCTAGGGCTTATTTCCCCCCGAAAATACATTTGCCCCTGGGATACGTTTTGGACCCTTTTTTATGGCAATTAAAAAATGAATATCTTCAATACAAAATAATGATTGGTGTTACAAAACATTAAATTTGAGCTGTTCACATTATTGGGGCATTATTGGAAGCCGCAACATTTTGTTATGCGTTGAAAATGCTCATATTCGTCTCCCGTTGTGGTGACAATTAGTTGGAAATAAAGGTAACGGTGATTATGGTATTTTTTTTTCTTTTCTGGAGTTTATGCGCGTAAAATAAAACAATAATCGGGGATTGTAGTTTTACATAGGATTTCCTTAGTTTATATCTATCAAGTGCTCTTAAACAAAACTCAACATGTATTTGTCTAGATTCTGCAGTGCTTGCAAAAACTTTATATGGACAACTTAAAAACTTGAAGTTCATAAAAGTGTTTGTTATTGTTCCAGTAGGGATTAGCAAATCCCTCACACATGTAGTTTTTAATTGACATAAGGTTTCCTCTGAAATTAAATTTTATGCTTGGTGCCCTGATTTGGCACGATATTGTGAATGTTCTTGTGCCAATGCAATGTGACCCTTTGTCATTAAAAAGCTACACATATGTGAGGGAATTGCTAAAACCTTGCACTTTTAAGTTACATGTATTCTTATTTTCAAGTTGCCAACAATAATTCTAGCTCAGATTTGATTTTTGTTCAGAAGTTTTATATTTAATTCAACACAGTGAATCTTATGTGCAAATACATTTCCCATTTACTTATTTATTTGTATTCTTCGCGTTTGAATCTCTGACCAAAACCCAACATACCATACAGTTTACCTTCATTCAACCAACTGGCGCCACAACTGAAGATGCAGTGGAACATCTTGAACGCACAATAAAATGATGTGGCTCCAATGATTGCACATCATGTTATTACTCAAAATCCTTACATCGCATTTTAAATACTCTTAGTGTGTGTGTCCTTTCATTCCTTGTTTTGCCCATTTAATCAATTGTTGATCTGAAGATGCTAAGCATGTTTCCTAAATGGATCGATCTCATTTTTCTAGGTGACACATAAATATCTCATTAATTACCGTTCAAATAAGTTGAGCAAGCGAATTGCAACTTGTAATCATTTATACTCTCGGAATCTATCATTGTAACCACCACGAATATAATGTGTGAGGAAGGTAAATGTTTTTTTTTTCATTTACAGATTTTAAATAATGGCACATTTCAACAAATGTTCATACATTTTCCCCTCACAATGTACACGTGTGTTAAAATGTGTAAACATCTCTTTCACACGTTTATTTGCCGTCTATGGCATGAACGAATAGAAATTCTGAGCCCGTGTACCAGATCGTGGATGAATAAAATGACATGAAATAAAAATGCACTGTTTCCATCGAGTCTGAAACAAACAAAAAGTTATCAGAAGACAACAAAACGAAAAGCCTCCTCTGCCCTCTCTTAAGCGGATAGTTAATATGTTTAAAAAATTGAAAACAAGATATTTTAAAAGAAAGAAAAATCGTTTTGTATATTTTATCGCTGTATGGTATAATTCATTACTTAATTGGCCGTGTACCGGGTACTTACATTGTTATTAGTACCCTTCAAAACGTAGAGTACAAGATTCTTACACATACTTATAAACCACTCAATGACCAAGCACTAAAATATGTAGTAAACATTATTGAAATATACGCGCCATCCAGGGACTTAAGATCCCAAAACAACTCTATAACACCTGTTGTGCCAAAAAGTCAGTAAGATATGGTGATAAGCGCTTTCAGTCAGCAGCTGCAAGGTTTTGGAACGCCTGCTGGTACCATGAAACCCGTTCTTGTTCTATCCCCATCGTATAGCTATCCTGCGTCGCGATCAACACATGTTGTTTGGAAGACGGGCTCGTCTCTTTAATTTCAAATGAACTCTGAATGCGTCAACGACATGTGTTAGTCTCAGATTAGAATGCAATCTCCTGTTCATTGACTATCAAGAGGCTGAGAGGTATGTGAACTTAGTGTTCCAAACGTTGATCACAATTTTAACAGCAATTTGTATTGCCACTGAGTCTATATTTTAAGAATTACTTCTACACTGAAATACGCATGAGAATAATAAAAAAAATTGTCAAATCTAACTTTGGTTGTAAACATTGTGCAGCGAATGCTATCACTAATGAAAAATATGTTATGCTATATGGCTTATTTCACTGATAATTTGCTCATCGTCATCATTGCCTATCTGCAATTCCGTTGGCTTAAATGTTTGTTGTAATCTTATATCATTTAGAATATAACCTACATTGTTCGCCAATGAAATTGCAGAAAGGCAGTCATTAAGTAGTAGACTTAATCACTAAGAATTTCCGATACACACTCCCTGCATCAGATTTTGCGTTGACGATGTATCAGCCTATGAGGCTGTAATTAGTTAGATGACATGAAGTGAATTCTTAATGATTAAGAAGGACTCGTTTGCTACGCTCACTCAGCCCATTCTTTATTATTAAGAATTCACTTCATGTCATCTAACTATTACATAGACACCATTCTGAACGGCGTATGATTGATGGTTCCCCAAGGAATTGTATAGTGATTTAACATAGTATAAAGCAGGCTCGTTTAGCGAAATGGTTTGCGCTAATGAACTTTTCAGTAGGAACTGATATTAAGTGATGCAACTTTGTGTACAGTAAATTCACGTGAAGATTTACCTTCGGACTGCATTTGTTGTTTAATGCCTGAAAAAATAAGGCCAATATGTCTGTAAAAACTAAGAAAACAATTTTCGCTCAATAACTTTAGTTAGGAGAGATGCATTATAGTGATGAAACCTTAATTATAGTAGTAAAGTGATGTGGTGATTTTCCATCATATGACTTTGTGCTCGGTTCGGTCAAGGTCAAGTCGCTAAACTGAAACTAAATAAACCGGTTTTCTTGCAACAATTTGATTTTATTATATTTTATTCTGTGTATATGGAAACATATATATATATATATTGTGATTGAAATTTTGTAGGGTCAAGGTCAATGTTTCTGATAAAAAAAGCATCTCAATAACTTCAGTTAAGAATGACAAATAGTGAAGAAGTAAAGTTGAGTAACACGCTCATGCACTTTTAGGCTGGATTTTGGTTGGGAACGACAACGTTTCTGCTTTTATTTTTAAAGACACCCAAAACGTTAACTTGCCATAAATTTCCGATTGCCACAATGGAAACCTGGTTTTCTCGCAAAGTGACGTTTCTAGTTAAATAATGTCTTAACTTACTTCATTACGAGTACATAGTCTAAATATTGGCAAGTGTATATGAGACAGACTATTTTAAAGTTAAATAATGTTGTTGTTTTTTAATTTCTACGAAATATTCAGGTTTATGTACATTAAGACTTGAACAATTTGTTTCAAAAGAATTTAAAGGTAGAATCGCAAAGTTATGTATGCATTTCCCTTTGTTACCCGACTTTTTATGGAACCGTCGTACGTCATGTATATTAACATAACTTTTGTAGAACCCTCGTATGTCCTGTATGGATACATTATTTTGCAGAACTATCGTATGTCCTGTATATTTACATTACGTTTGTAGAACCCTCGTATGTCCTGTATATTTACATAAAGTTTGCAGAACCCTCGTTTGTCGATACATTACTTTTGTAGAACCCTTATATATATTGTACATTTACATTACTTTTAAAAGCCCTCGTATGTCCTGTAAATATCCATTACTTTTGTAGAACCCTCGTGTGTCCTGAATATTTGCATTGCTTTTGTAGAATCATCCTATGTCTGTATATAAACATTACTTTTGTAGCACCCTCGTATGTCCTGTACATTTGCATTACTTTAGTGAACCATCGTATGTCATGTATATTAACATTACTTTCCCAGTACCCTCGTATGTCCTGTATATTTACATTACTTATGTAGAACCATCGTTTGTCCTGTATATTAACATTACTTTCCCAGTACCCTCGTATGTCCTGTATATTTACATTACTTATGTAGAACCATCGTATGTCCTGTATATTAACATTACTTTCCCAGTACCCTCGTATGTCCTGTATATTTACATTACTTATGTAGAACCATCGTTTGTCCTGTATATTAACATTACTTTTGTAGAGCCCTCGAACGTCCTGTACATATCCATTGCTTTGCAATACCCCTTGTATGTCCCTATTATGTTTACATTACTTTTGAAGAACCCTCGTACGCCCTGTACATATCCATTGCTTTTGAAATACCCCTTGTATGTCCTTATGTTTACATTACTTTTTAGAGCCCTCGTACGCCCTGTACATATCCATTGCTTTGCAATACCCCTTGTATGTCCCTATTATGTTTACATTACTTTTGTAGAGCCCTCGTACGTCCTGTACATATCCATTGCTTTTGCAATACCCCTTGTATGTCCTTATGTTTACATTACTTTTGAAGAACCCTCGTATGTCCTGTATATTTACATTGTCTTTGTAGAACCCGCGATTGTCCTGTATAATTGCATTTCTTTTGTAGAAGCGTCATATGTCCTGTATATTTACACAACTTTTGCAGAACTCTCGTATGTCCTGTATATATCCATTACTTTTGAAGAACCCTCGCATGTCCTTTATATTAAATTTTGTTTTGTAGAACCGTCTCATGTCACATTTACATAATTTTTGTAGAACCGTCGTATTTCCTGTTTAATTACATTACTTTTGCAGAACCCTTGTAAGTCCTGTATATTTACATTAATTTTGTAGACCCTCGAATGATCTGTATATTTACATTACTTTTGCAGAACCCTCGTTTGTCCTAAACATTTACATTACATTTGTAGAACACTCGTATTTCCTGTTCAGTTACGTTACAATTTTTTCATTACCTTCCTATATCCTGTATGTAAAATAGATATTGTTTGTGACTTGGTCCGATTTCCGCAAAACTAAATGCCTCCTCTTGTAGATTTGTTAGGTTTACATTTTGCAGATATTAACTTCATGCTTGTTTTTGCTGTTTTATTATTTTCATATTTTATATTTTTACCTCATGTTCGTGGTTGTTTAATGTGTCTGTTTAATTGAGTATTTCGATGTAATGTAAAGCTTACGGAGACTGTCCTTTAATATTAGAATCATGATACATATATACAAGCATATTGTACAAATTCTAATTTTATTTTGCATCTTCAGTAGTAGGCTCAGACTCCATCGTTTTAAGTTGTGTCTGCACAATTGCTTGGACTCATGGTTTAAAAATAGGCGTGACCTATTATTTAAAAACGAGTCACTGGTTACACCGCTCCATTGAAATAATTTTTTGCGGTCATACATACCATTTCCAGATAAGAATTTGTGTATGATTTAAAAGTTGATTTTGCAAACTGCAAACTTTTTTTCTATTATTTCGTTTAAAACAATGGTATATATTCTTTGGCATATGTCTTTCGTGTTTTGAGATATCATTTGTTTTCAATCATATTTTTGTTTCTGAATAAAACAAGAAAGGGACGGATTGCCGGTAAACGGTATTGTCCAAAAAATGATTCACTCAATATTGTTTTGTGTGTATTTATATTAGTTTTTTGTTGAATGCTTAAACACTTAACATATGTTGTGGTTTGTCATTTATGGCCGACTTTTACCGCAAGTTCATTTCATGTGAAATCTTACACGGGCCGCCTCATGGTAATGTCGGAAAAGCTTTGATCGATCAATAATCGATCGGCAATCGATTACCGAATGACTATTACACAAAACTATTTTACTTCGCAAATATCCTTTTTTTTGGTCCAATTCAAATATGGACAAACATTGTGAAGTGGAACACCTATCAAAATTTCACAGTATTTTGTAGAGCTATGTTGCAATGAGCTAAAAATGATCTTATCCCAATGGTTTTAATTTTACATTCGATGTACCCTATTTACAAGCAAAGGTGATTATATACTGAAACGCGAGGTTTCTCAGATATGGCCATTTGTAGAGTCCGTGATATTTCTCATTTCTATCATTATAAATAAATCAAAGTACTAAAAGTAATGCCGGTAGGTGATTTGTCTCATCAATATTAATACATTTTGATTTTCGTTTTTGCCAATATTTTATTCACTGTTTTGAATCTATATTGATGTTATCCAAGATTTGCCTTCCTTTGCAATTTCCCTTAGATTTCTAAAGTGGTTGCTTTGCCACTTGGATATAATGCGTTTTGTTTAGTATTCCTGATATAATAATGTTAATGCATTGATAAAACATTGATAACATCATAAATAACATCTGTCGCGAAATATATGTTAAGTGAGATAAAGCCTTTGATGTCTGCTACTGTCTCAAAGCTCAGTTGTCTTGAAACCAGGGTCGAAGAGTGTTTTGGGATGAGGAAGGCAGAGATAATGAGAAGCATGAAGGTGTAATCTATGTGGCATATAACTGCCATAAGATAACCTGTTATCGTTCGCGAATTGTTTCGTGTTAACCACTAAATTTTTGCGATAATTATCTAGCTATCTACTTAATATTCGCATTACCTTTTTTGGTAAGATAAATATAATGAGACTAAAAACAGGCTTAAAAGGGCAGAGAACTGCCTCATATTACCTTTTTTAGCTGTACAACACTAACAGGTTTACTTGTTATGGTTTGGACCATCAATAGGCTATTGTAACATGGCTTGCCCCTCTGATTTCCATTGTATTATCAATAGGCTATTGTAACATGGCTTGCCCCTCTGGGTTACTTTTGTAATATCAATAGGCTAATGTAACATGGCTTGCCCCTCTGGGTTACTTTTGTAATATCAATAGGCTATTGTAACATGGCTTGCCCCTCGGGGTTACTTTTGTATTACCAATAGGCTTTTGTAACATGGCGTGCCCTTCTGTGTTACTATTGTATTAAAAGACAACTATTCTTACATGGCTTCCCCCTCTGGATTCCATTGCATTATAAATAGACTATTATTAAATTATTAATTGGCTTGTCTCTCTAGGTTTCATTGCGTTATGAAAACGCTATTGTTACATGGCTTGTCACAGTGGTTTTCATTGCACTTGGCTGCTGTTATACGGTTTGCTCCTCTTGTTTCCATTGCATTGATTATAGGCCATTGTTAAAGGGCTTTGTCATGTGGTTTCCATTGCAATATTAGTATTTTATTATTACATTGCTTACCCCTGTTGGTTCCATTGAGTTATAAATATAGTCAAACCTGTATTAACTTGCCACCATTTGAAAAAAGGTCAAAGTGGCTGCTTAAGACAGATGGCCACCTAAACAGATTGCTTGCCTTTACTTTCCATAACATTATTTAACGGCTATTGTTACATGACACGTCTCTCTAGTTTCCATGCCATGAATAATAGGTTATTGTTGCATGGCTTGTAGCTGTGGTTTCCATTGCATTATAAATAAGCTATTGTTAAACGGCCTGTCCGTGTACTTTCAATTGTATTACGAATAAGCTGTTGTTACAAGGCCCAGTGGTTTCCATTGCGCTATGGATAGGCTATTACTACATGGCTTGTTCATGTTATTTCCATTGCATTATTGCATTATAAATAAGCTTTTGTTATATTGTTATGTATAGCTGAGAAAATGGCATTCCCTGTGGTTTGCATTGCTTTATGAATAAGCGTTTGTCACATAGCATGCCCCTGTGGTTTTCAAAGCATGAATACAAGGTTTGTGTTATATGGCTGTTCCTGGTGGTTACCATTGCATGATAAATAAGGTGTTGTTACAAGGCTTGCCCCTGTCGTTTCCATTGCATAATGAATAAGCTGTTATTACAAGGCTTGCCCCTGTCGTTCCCATTGCATTATGAATAAGCTTTTGGTACCAGGCTTGCCCTGTCGTTTGCACTGCATTATGAATAAGCTGTTGTTACCAAGGCTTGCCCCTGTCGTTTCCATTGTATGGGCAAGCCTTGTACCAAAAGCTTATTCAAAATGCAATGGAAACGACAGGGGCAAGCCTGGTACCAAAAGCTTATTCATAATGCAATGAAACGACATGGGCATGAATAAGCTGTTGTTACCAGGCTTGCCCCTGTCGTTTGCACTGCATTATGAATAAGCTTTTGGTACAAGGCTTGCCCATGTCGTTTCCATTGCAATAGGAATAAGCCTTTTGTACCAGGCTTGCTACTGTGGTTTCCATTGCAATAGGAATAAGCCTTTTGGTACCAGGCTTGCCCCTGTCGTTTCCATTGCTATAGGAATAAGCATTTTGTACCAGGCTTGCCCATGTGGTTTCCATTGCAATATGAATAAGCTGTTGTTATAAGGCTTGCCCCTGTCGTTTCCATCGCAATAGGAATAAGCTATTGTTACAAGGCTTGCCCCTGTGGTTTCCATTGCAATAGGAATAAGCTGTTATTATAAGGCTTGCCCCTGTCGTTTCCATTGCAATAGGAATAAGCTATTGTTACAAGGCTTGCCCCTGTGGTTTCCATTGCAATAGGAATAAGCTATTGTTACAAGGCTTGCCCCTGTGGTTTCCATTGCATTATGAATAAGCTGTTGTTATAAGGCTTGCCCATGTCGTTTCATTGCATTATGAATAAGCTTTTGGTACCAGGCTTGCCCCTGTCGTTTCCATTGCATTTTGAATAAGCTTTTGGTACAAGGCTTGCCCATGTGGTTTCCATTGCATTATGAATAAGCTGTTGTTACAAGGCTTGCCCCTGTCGATTCCATTGCATTATGAATGAGCTGTTGTTACAAGGCTTGCCCCTGTCGTTTTCATTGCATTATGAATAAGTTGTTGTTACCAAGCGTGTCCCTGTCGTTTTCATTGCATTATGAAAAAGCTGTTGTTACAAGGCTTGCCCCAGTCGTTTTCATTGCATTATGAATAAGCTGTTGTTACACGGCTTGCCCCTGTCGTCTCCATTGTATTATGAATAAGCTGTTGTTACTAGGCTTGCCCCTGTCGATTCCATTGCATTATAAATAAGCTGTTGTTACAAGGCTTGCCCCTGTCGATTCCATTGTATTATGAATAAGCTGTCGTTTCATGGCATGCCCCTGTGGTTTTCAAAGCGTGAATAATAGGCTAGTGTTAATTGGCTGTTCCTGGTGGTTTCCATTGCATATTGAATATGCTGTTGTGATTTGTTACAAGGCTTGTCCCTGACGTTTCCTTTACAGGTTAATAAGCGATTGTTTCATGCATTGTCCCTATGTGCTTCATTGCATGAGTAATAAGCTATTGTATCAGGTTTACAGAGCATTATTAATAGGTTATTATTACATGGCCTAACCGGCTGTTTCTATTGCATGAATAATAGTTTTAGTCTTTTATTACATGGCTTACTCCTCTGGTTTCAATTGCATTATAAATAGGCTACAAGGATTGTTCTGACAGTTTCTTTGTTTCAATACAATGCAAATTCTTACCAAGCTTGATAAAAATAATACCAGATTTTTCAACTTCTTAGAATTAACCCAAACTTGACAATAAATGTAAAATGCAGGGAAGTCAGCACAACACTTAAGGTGATTAATAGGACCCAGTGAGTTAGGTAATCACTTTACTAGCAAAACATTGACGAGAAAATCTACTTGAATTAAATGATTTCACAAGTTATTTTTAAAAAAAGAAGTAGTATCGTCGCGACATAAATCAAGATTTGATATATCAGCACCTAAAACTGTAGTATTTATGATCTGATTAATTGGATTGTTTGCTATATTCGCTGGAAACAAAATGAAGTTTTATACTGACGGTTAATTATTATGATCACACGTAGATTTAGTTTAATGTGTGCACATATTAAACAAAATATAACAGTTTTTGAGATACTGCTACAATCTGATTAATTTTGAAGAATTCGCAAAATGCATTAATATAACATGCATCTTTTACGTCACTTTAAACACAGTGTAAATCCTTTGAGATGCGGCAGCAGCCTATGCTAGAGAGTGTTGGCAGTGTTATATTGCTGTTAATATGCAAAAAGCCGGAGCTAAAGAGTGTTGGCAGTGTTCTGTTGCAGTCAATACGCAAACGCCGGTGCTAGAGAGCGTTGGCAGTGTTCTATTGCTGTCAAACGCAAAAGCCGTTGGTAGGGAGAGTTGACAGTGTTCTATTGCTGTAAATACGCAAAAGTCGGTGCTTGAGAGCGTTGGCAGTGTCCCGCAGCTGGAACTATGCAAAAGCTGGTGCTAGAGAGCGTTAACAGTATTATATTGCTGTATATACGCAAAACCCGGTGCTCGAGAGTGATGGCAGTGTTCTATTGCTGTCAATATGCAAAAAGCCGGAGTTAAAGAACGTTGGTAGTGTTCGTTTGCTGTAAATACGCAAAATCCGGTGCTAGAGAGCCCTGGCAGTGTTCTGTTGCTGTCAATACGCAAACCCCGGTGCTAGAGAGCGTTGGCAGCGTTCTGTTGCTGTTAATACGCAAAACCCGGTGCTAGAGAGCGTTGGCAGTAATCTATTGCTGTCAAACGCAAAAGCCGTTGGTAGAGAGCGTTGACAGTGTTCTATTGCTGTAAATACGCAAACGTCGGTGCTTGAGAGCGTTGGCAGTGTCCCGCAGCTGGAACTATGCAAAAGCTGGTGCTAGAGAGCGTTGGCAGTATTATATTGCTGTATATACGCAAAACCCGGTGCTCGAGAGTGTTGGCAGTGTTCTATTGCTGTCAATATGCAAAAAGCCGGAGCTAAAGATCGTTGGCAGTGTTCTTTTGCTGTAAATACGCAAAAGCCGGTGCTAGAGAGCCTTGGCAGTGTTCTGTTGCTGTCAATACGACAACACCGGTACTAGACATCGTTGGCAGTGTTCTATTGCTGTCAAAAGCAAAAGCCGTTGATAGAGAGCGTTGACAGTGTTCTATTGCTGTAAATACGCAAAAGCCGGTGCTTGAGTGCGTTGGCAGTGTTCTATTGCTGTCAAACGCAAAAGCCGTTGGTAGAGAGCGTTGACAGTGTTCTATTGCTGTAAATACGCAAAAGCCGGTGCTTGAGAGCGTTGGCAGTGTCCCGCAGCTGGAAATATACAAAAGCTGGTGCTAGAGAGCGTTGGCAGTATTATATTGCTGTATATACGCAAAAGCCGGTGCTAGAGAGCGTTGGCAGTGTTCTATTGCTGTATATACGCAAAAGCCGGTGCTAAAGAGCGTTGGCAGTGTCCCGCAGCTGGAAATATCTAAAACCCTGTGCTAGAGAGCGTAGGCAGTGTTCTATTGCTGTAAATACGCAAACCCCGGTGCTAGAGAGCCTTGGCAGTGTTCTGTTGCTGTCAATACGCAACACCCGGTTCTAGAGAGCTTTAGCGATGTGCTTTTGCTATCAATACGGCAATGCCGGTGCTAGAGAGTGTTGGCATTGTTCAACTGCTGTCAATATGCAAATGCCGTTGCTAGAGAGTGATGGTATCGTATTGATGTCAATATGCAAAATGTCAGTGCGAGAGAGCGTTAGAAGTATTACGCTGTTATAAATATTCAAAAGCGGCTAAGTCGGTGCTGGATTGCGTTGAGAGCGTTACATTGCTGTCAATACATTCACATAAAGAACTATAAATTGAACAAGAGCTGTCATAGGACACTCGACTATACACTGCTTTGCTTAAAAATTAATACAATAATAATGTAATATGTGCATGTCAAAAGCAATAAAAAAGTGAAAAAAACGAGAAACCAGGTTTCAGTAATTAAGAATGACAGAACTTTAGCATTCGCTGTAAGATTCAGTTTCACCTGTCTCTTTTTCTATTCTAAAACACAGTGACTTTGACCTTGACTCCAGGGGCCCCAAACGCAATATTATGAAAGGGCTCTACAATCTCTTCTTATATACTAAGATTGGTCACAATATTTAAAGTTATTCAGTTCGAACCCTTTTTCTTCTTTTAGTAACAGCAACCTTGACCATGCTTCTCTGAGCCCCAAACACACTCCTATGAAAGGACTCAATAAACACTTCCTATAAACCAAGTTTGATCGCAAAATGTCAACACGAGCTAAAGTTATTCAATACCAACAACATTTCTATTTTTAGTATCAGTGACCTTTACCTTGACTCTAGGTACCCCAAACAACATCCCGTGAAAGGTATTCATAACATCTTTACATATAATAAGTTTGGTCACTATATGTCAGAACTAACAGAAAATAATCGAAACCATACTAGTTAGTAGTTGAGTTTGACACCGCACTCCCGCCGAGCACTTGGAGTAATTCTGATGACCGGGTTTCACTTTGTGAAAAACCTGGCTAAAATTATGATAATGTGCATGTCAAAAGCAATAACAAAATAGGAAAATAGAAGTCATCCAGGGGTCATAATTTGAATAAGGATGAAATGGTGTTATGGTACGTAATTGTAAAATGGCCTATAAGGGGCAATGTTTTGTATTTAGAATAATAATATGGAGTTATGTAACCCCATTTTATGATGGTCCTGAACAACTGTGTGAATATTGGGTGAACTGATTGAAGTGTATTGGATTTAAAAGTGGTAAATACCTACTTGCCCTAAAACCTTAACCGGACAAAGACGCCGACGCCGGGGCGAGTAGAAATGCCTCTTTATTCTTCAAATAGTCGAGCTTGAATTGCATCAATTTGTAAGAAGTATACAAAATAAGCTGTCTTTCATTAGCACCTTTATCAGAAAAAGTGTCAGGGTGAAAAAAATCGGCTGCTCATCATAATGGGCTCATTTCGAATAAAATTTAAAGGCAATATTTTAAGTAGTGAACATATGATATGGTCCCCTCTTATCATTTGCGTAAAAGGTACGTTTAAATATTTATGACAACAAAAAATGCTAAGTTGCTTACTTATTATAAAAACAAAACATACTCGAGAAGGACATAGTGATTTGTTCCTCGATTGAACAGAACAGATATGATAATTGGCACTAATATATGCTGAGAAATACGTTGTTAAATTTAAACATAAAGACATAAAAGGTTTACTTCCGGTTATCTGTTAAATATGTTGTACACAAAACTTTAACTTCCGTTTACCGCTGAAACTGAAAGTCTTAATTAGATTGCATATATTTACAATGAAAAACCTAACTTAATTAATTGATTTGCCTGTTTGCATAATACACATACACAATAAATATAAATTAATAAATTTACCTATTTGCATATATATATATGCAAACGGTAACTCGATTAGTTATGTCTGGTTTCTCATTTGCAGGAGCTCGAAATGTCAATTTTAAAGAGCGCGAAGCTTAATGCAAATTCAGACAAACACCAATTCCATATATTAATATTTGACACAAAACTATATGCTTTTTAGCTCCCCTGGACACAACAGTGCTCAGCGTGTGCTATTGTGATAGAATGATTGTCCGTCATTCGTCGTCCTCCGTCCGTCCGTCGTCAACATTTCCCTTCAAACAACTTCACCTTAACCACTGACCCAATTTCAACTAAACTTCACAGGAATGTTCTTTGGGTGGTCCTCTTCCAGATGCATTCAGTAAAAAATCTTGAAGAACTCAGGTCGCCATGGCAACCAAAAGGAAATAAAATGAAATCTTCTTCTCATAAAACGCTGGTCTGATTTCAGCTCAATTTCACTGAAATGCTTCTAAGGTGACCCTGTATTAAATTCCTTCGATCCCTGTTTCAGTTTCGCCACTTATCACTATATGTCAATATGAAAATATTATCCTCAGAATTATCTGACCTAATTTTAAAATAATTTCGCAGCAATGTCCCTAAGGTGACCCTTTATGTTATGTTTTTCATACCATGTTGATTCGTTTATAAATGGTCACAATGGGCGTGGCTAGTTAAACGTTGAAAATCCTCAGAAACCATTGATCCGATTTTAAAATAACTTCACAGAAATGTACCTTAGGCGACAAAATATATCAAATTCCTTCACCATATTGTGATTCATAAAAAAACATGACCACCAGGCGCGGGGCTTTTTTACTATATGTGTAAATAAAAAACTGAAAATCTTTTCTTCATAAGACATTGGCCTGATTTCTTAATATTTTCACAGATATGTTCCGAAGGTGACCCTTTTACATTTTTGATAGTTATTTTATCGTATAACAATACTTGAAGATATAAGCTTTAATCTTCGTTTTGCATTTTTTAATAAATACATATTTGTCATGTTTTTATACGGGCGAGTACTTTGGCGGGCGGCGTCAAGTATGTTTTCCAATCAATAACCTTAGAATCCTTTGTCCAATCAGGTGAACGATAAAGGGCCATCTTTACCCTCTTGTTTATCAACACATCACATGTTTTATTCATTATACCACTTATTAGGACAGTAAATTAATTTATGAACATATTGAAAGTTGAAATGATTTGAAACGATTTGATTGAAATGACGTATGTAGATGGATCGTGCGTGGGTGCCCCATCAATTAAAAAGTGTCTTTGATATAATGCACGTTATTCGTGGGCAAGATCGCGAATGAGATCTTCGAAAGGTCTATATATTATTTATGGCGCTTTATATGTTATTAATAGTTTAAATGTGACAGTTTAAATACATTATGGTGTTAAAATCAAGCCAATGAACATATACCATATGGACGTTTATTACTGTATTTAATGCTGCCGTTTCTTACTTATACTTTTGTCAAAGTATTATAATGTTTAATGAAGAAAATGACATTTAACATGCGTGACAAACGAAACAATCAACCAACACATAGGTGAAAATATCAGTCAGAGATGGTGAGCAATATAATCATATTCTATTATGTGCATATTATATTTTATGCATCATTTTGCGATATCATTATATAAAAAAACACAATGTCTGATTGATACTGCCACCTATGTACTAGCATGTCAATCATCCAATGCGTTCACGTGAGCATACATTTGCAAACTGTTTTGTGTTGTATCCTTGTTGCAGCGAGGCACAATCACTGCAAGCAGGGAACCATATCGCAAACGTTAAACCCAAAAATTTAGCAAACATAGAGCAGACCCCAACCCACAACTCTTCAAACAAAAAAGCTGTTTCGTATCTACACTACATTATAGTGTGAATTTATTTTATGATAAAAGGCAACATCACTGAGGCTATCTTTCAACAACAACATGTCAATCATTATCATTCTTATTAAACTCATTCTTATCACCTTAAGTGTTATCATCATCGTTATACTCAGCAGCAGCAGCATCAATATAACACTCACAAGCGGGCAATTACAATTTTAAACGTAACATTTATAAGACAATGGCAGTTTGGGTAGAAAGCACATCATACTCGGATAGTGTCTAGTTAAATAATTTAAAAAAGTCTGTCTTATAAAGTTTTGGAGTTCGGTATAAAAGAAAATGGACATGGTGTATTTAATAATTTTGCAGGAAGATTGCATCGTCAGGTATGTGTTAAGATGTAAATCATTAAAATAAATAAAAGACGGTATATAATTGACTTGAAAGTGTTTATGTCATTCGATTCAATGCATAGTAAGACATTTTTATTTTGGTAATTAACATGGTTCCTTTCCGCTCTAGATGCCTTACTCTTTTCGAAAACCTGTTCACTTCTCTGATTGGATGACTCCTGGTATATAGGTGACACTCTTTGCAGATTTATTAGGACACTCATTTACTTTGAAGTAATTTAAAAACGCATTGACATTATAAATGAAGTATTACGACGAAATAATCTTGTGGAATTATGCTTGATTTATATGTTAATACTTTTCCTAAAATCTTAACCGCCCACTGTACATAAATTTGCAATATCGAAATGTCGAAAATGAAATTTGTGCCATAAAATATCAATTAAACAACAGGATATATCAGACAGCGAAAAAATGTTTAAAATGTCAAAACATTTATATTTAAAAATAACGAGACATTTAAATGATTGTTAGTTTTAATTGAGCTTGTTTCAGCATTCTTACATGTGTGAACTGCCCGTGTGATCAACGCTGTCAAATAAGAAAGATAAACGTTTGGCGTTTGATATTTTCTGAATGTAGCTTGTACATATTTGGGCAATCCTCCGTTGTCTCTGACATACCACATGTGCAATCATTTTAAGCCAGTGTCTAATGCAATTGATGATTTGATTCATTAGTGATAGGTAATCGAATGCGTTAATTAATCCAGCCAGTATATATTTTTTGAAACCAACACATACAGTTTATTTCAAAGGCATACATGCCATAGTCCCATGAGCATAAAGCAATGAAATGCATAATATACATCAATCAATCGTTTGTCACATATCTATAAAAACATGTATAGTAACATAATGTAGCAAGTTAATAAAATCACACAATACACAAGTTGATCCAATGAGGGGAGGGGTGCAAAATCGTTTATTATGATTGCCGTTTCAAATACCCATACCAACTAAAAAAGTTCACTTTTTTATTTTAATACTGGCTTAAACAGTTACAAAACACGCTCAAAATGCACCTTTTCAGCTAGAAATTTTTAAAAACAATCTTGGGGAGTACTCCCAACCACCCCACTGCCAACATTTTTCAGCTATTTACTTCTCATGGAGGAGCTATTGTCAAAAGGTTGTGCCCCTAAGTTATGCCCCTTTTAAAGTGAATTCGAGGATTCGTCCCTGTATTATGCATGGAGATCACACATCTTAATACTATATTATATACGAGTGATGAGAAAGTGGTTACCAATAGCATTGTTACAAACCATATAAAGATATAAAGTATAAAACACGGAGTTTCTCACATAAAATGTCTTCTTCTTCTTTGAATTGCCAATTTTCTCATATTTGTATTGAGTTCAACACACTATAGTACATTTGCATCATATGTATGTACGAATATAAGTGTTGAACATTTGAAATGATGACACTGAGTGATAGAACTCATTACTCAACGAAAAAGTGCAAACAGGTCCTCACAACATTTTTTTTCAATTAATCTTTTTTGCAAACACAAAGAAAACAAATACTTTTAGCTTTGCTTTAATTTCTGAGAAGAAAGAGAAAATTGGTCATTCATTTAATATGTTTGATCGGCGGTAGGCTACAATCTGCCGTCGGAATATTCATTTAGGTGACAAAAAGTTAAAAACCAACTGTATAGTTGCTTACGAAAGTTGTTTATAGTAGAGATCAAAGGACTAATTGTCTTAGCAAGAAATGATGGTTAAATACAAAATGATTTTTTTAGAAATAAGTTTGGCATAATTCAAATATATAAATTCTACAAGTCAAGAAATAAACATTCATGTTCGCAATTTAGGCCCGTGCTTTTATGACCGAGTCGAAAATGACAAACTTGATCAATATTCAACAAGAAAAAATGCAAACACTAATAAATCTAAAAATTCGTTTGAGCATAGCACAAATCCGGATATAGAAAAAACGATATCAATGTTATAACCAAAATTTAACGGTTATCACTATAATGATGCTTAAAGGGCAAGGTTTTAAATACAATACCAAACGCACATTGAGGTCAAGGTCACAAATGCTGAAATAGGTAAAACATTATCTCCATTTGTTTTTTATGAAGATCAGAACCTTTTAAAATAGTCCAAACAGCGTTCTTTTTATTATTACTTTATCATAGAACTGTTTTATGTAAATGCTATAGATATTTGTTTCTCTTTTTCAGGAATATGTATATGGAGTGCAATGTGAATGTCGTGCGCATGTATATAAGTAGTGTGGTATTGAGAGGAAAGAGCTTCAATTCAGAAGTATTGAAAAAGCAAACATAATTTTCTCTATTTTGGGTTGTCAAAAATATGCCTTTTTTGTTTCACCTTTGAAAACCCAAACCCGTAATTTACTAACAGTTATAAGGCGTTATATGCATTTTGGTTAAAATTATACAATCATTTTCAGACAATACACTAAAGCACAGTGCAAAATAATACATTTGAGAAATCTTGAAAGGCCTTGAAGATTGGATATAAAGAAGATCATACATTTAAATGAATTTTGAAGCCTGACTAAAAGACTTAAGGCATTTGTCAGTGCATTGTGTCTTACCAAGACATTCACCTGCAATTTACAATACATTGTCTACAAATAAAGATACTGATTACAAATCAAAATGTTATTTTTACTGCAGGCGGTAATAATTACTAACTTATTGCGCTACATTTAACATTCCGACCATTCAGGAAGGGTGTGAAAGAGGCACTTTTATGGTAAAAATATACCGGCACACAACCTACTGTTATCGAGAAAGTTTTCACTTTGGTTAAGGTATTTTGCATAGCCCACTGATTCCAAAACTGATAGGCGAAACAGCATAACAATGCATGGTAAAAATGGCACCATTTTGTATACCTTCCAAAGGCTTTTGATCATATGTACTTGCAGCGCAAATCACACTCGACAGCGCTATCACGAGAGGAACAGTGCCACCACTGTTAATACATATGTGCATATTTCCGTTTGAAAAAAAACCTGTAATGTTTGGTGTGTGCCGGTGTCAGTACAATATATACCAGTTACATTTACATGCCCGCAAATGTTCTTAATGTGTTTATTTGGAACCGAAGTGTAGTTGAAATTATGGACGATATCAAAATACATGTATGCGCGTGTCCGTACATATCGGGAGAAAATGTCTGCACTGCGGTTTGCACAATATTGAAACGAAATCGTAGCCAGTAAAAGTGTTCTAATACAGTATCATATACTCCAATTTTCGAAACACATTAGTAGGTATGTAATGTGGAAGGGGTTACCTGCCAGTTAAGGCATCTTCTTTATGACTTTTCTCATCTTTCTTTGCAAGTTAATTTGTTTAAATGATAAATCACTATATTGAATTACTTTCTTCCTATTTGTAGTTGACTACCACATTTGTGTGGGTATAACTTTTAGCTGCCTTCAATAAATTGCTTAGTGCGTATGTGTTCTTACTTTTAATCGACTTTTGTGTTGATCAAAATACACAACTACAACTACTTTTGAGCATTTAATATTACCTTCACCAGCAAACAAAACCAAAGATTCATTTAATTCCCATTTTACTTCAGGGATAGTTTTGCTGGTCGTAAGTAAATAAATTATAGACAAAACAACTAATGGTTAAGAAAAGTATCTATAAAAGTCAATTTTATAGCATTTTACATCAGAAGTAAAAACGCTCGAAGTGGGTTGATGGTTTGCGATCGCTTGTTGGGCATCAATGTTAATGTCGTGCCTGATATATCAATGTCTAGTTGAACACTGCTAACAAATGCTAAGAAGACATTTGACTGATAGAGGGCTGTATTTTAATTGCTAATTGCTGATGATACTTCATCAAAATTACCTGTAAACGTGTTGTTAAGTCTATTTAATCATTTTTGAAGGATTTATACTGTATAACAATTCAATATTTTTTAACTTGTGAATGCATTTACAATTAATTAACAGCTTATATTGTTGGATTTGTACAAATAAAAACTAATTTATTATCCCATAAAAAAACTATTTTTTTTAATTGTCTACACGCCACAATTGGCCCAGTGACTTTGATCTAATCTGTGTAAAAATAAACTATACTGCTTAAGAATGGTATTTGTTATTGCGTAGGAATCATGTTGCCAGCGTCATTCGAGGCGTCAGAATATCATATCCAAACCCATCGAATCAATTCGAAAGTTATTTTGATACAAACAGTTTATTTATATGTGATTATGGTAATTGTTTTTGATTCAATGACATACAAGTGACTTTTAAAACAAGTGTTGATGAATGATTGTCTTTCGCTGATGTTATTTGTTTACTTTAAGTGTAAAAATAAACTGTACACATATATTTAACAAATACTTTATTTCGTTATGATCAATATTTTCGATATATAATGGGTATATTGGAAGTCAGGTCTGTCGTATTGTTTAACAATAATACACATAAAGAGCAGTTTTTGGCAATTTGTCTCTAACATGCATGTCTTCAAGGAATACTGGATAGTTATTTGTTATAGTCTTGTATTATAATGTAAAATGAAGAAACTTCAATTTATTTATATACTTTGTATCTGTTAAAACCCTATTATTTGACGTTTAAGACGCTGTGTTCAAGAAACTTACAATGGAGTTGCTAGTAGTTTCTCCTTATTTATTAATCTACTAATATATAAGTATAACGTCTTTAATAGTTCTTGAATTTCAAAGATCGTCTTCAAAAGTACAGATGCCATTTTTATCTTATATTTCAAAGTATTCAAAATAAGAAGATAATATTTTCCCTTATTTTTTCGAAAATGTTTCGAATGAGTTTATTTATCTCAGCATAATAGAATACAAACACCAACGCATTTATCGTCCAAGTTACTACCGAAAATGTCCCTTCACGGAGGTGAAAGATTGAATTCACGGAACTAAATGCGCTACTTCATCAAGCCGGTGACAGTAATACATTGAAACGTTCATTCAAAATTAATTCCGCTTGTTTCAGTATCAGATACCGTATTATTTGAATTTAAGGTGAAGAAAATTCAGTTGTGTATAATCGTTTGAGTAGAGAAAGATTAAGTTTAATGTTTTTCCAAAGTAATAATACAATCTACGTTGTTTTGTACACTTGTTACAGTAATCACATTGGATTTATTGATACTTATTCGGAGGCGTAGGAGGTAAGGCGGCAGAAGCGGTGATAGTCACTACAATAATCGAAGGTTCGGCGAAAACATTAATTTGCCTTTTTATGGAAAAAAGTTACAATAATGGTGAAAAACTGTTGCGGTCCTTGATACAATGAAATATTCACCAATTACGTAAGGAAATAATTTCGTGACTGATGTCATTATCGGTTTACGCAGTTGGGCTGGTTAAATTGTGTGGCGTACTTTAACCAAATTAATTGCCCAACCCAATTCATTACTTATAATTAAGCCAAGAGTTCTTTTTTTTTTCTTTCCAAAAAATACATAATTTTAATTAAGAAGGCCCTACTGTAATTCTTTATCATCTATCCTGTAAATAGAACGACCCGACCGTAACCGGAAACAGTAATTCATATAACGTCACAATAACGCGGGAAAAATTGAATCACTACAAAGCAATTTTAACGTGATTTTGAATGGCTTATGACAGAAATACATTTATCAAATCATAAATTAACACTTTCAACATGATGATTTAAGGTTTTTCGTGACCCGCTGACACAAACAATAACAAGATAAACATTTCTTTATTTATATATGGATGTTGTGGTGTAAAAATGGTCTTATAACTGGCGACTGTTGTAGGCCACGCTTAATCCGTAAATCTCCGGAATCTTCTCAAGTGTATGACCAGAAGCCTCAGAATATTGGATTTAATTGTCAAACATGACCGAAAATGTGTTAATTACGAATGATGGCACGCATAAAAAGCACTTGTAATTAATAATTTCTAGTGTCTCACGTTCTACCATTTCGTGTAAAAAGATACACAAATCATGTCTATAGATGTGACGCCACCAATCTCGGTCGGAAGAAACCACCTTCCTTTTATAAACGCATTGCTAAGGACATGCATATATGTAACTTTCTGTTTATTTCACCAAGAGTAATTTATGATAAAAAAGCTTTCCAGCATTTGGTTTCCGATCCAATTAATTGTTACAGTCACAGGCTACCAATATTTACGGATTCCCTTTTAATTCCATTCGTGTATCTGTGTCCGTCTAGATGCATTCGTCTGGATGCTTATTGACAAATACATACTGCTTTTGATGTAAAATTATGTTAACTTTCAATAAGATTGTATTAATATTAGTAATAGAAGTACATGTACTTGTGTTTTTCAATTAAGATAATTAAAAGTAAAACACACTTGCAATATGGCATTTATGATTTAGATATATGGAGTAATTAAAAAAATAAAGGCTACTAAATGTTGTACACTTAAATAAATGCGATAATCAATTGCAAATAGGCGCACATCAGTTGCATGTGGGCACTAACCATTAAGACGAATGCCATTGCCAACAAATATGAGATATATCATAAAGCAGGTTACATTAATAGGCGGATAACATATTCCATTAAAACACACAGATGGTCAACAAACAGAAAAAAAGAAACACATTAATATCTAACAAGTATAAGTTGAAGCTACAAAAAATACATAATATATTCAAAAACAACAATAATACATTGCACCAAATCAATAATGACATCAAAAGTATCAGCACGTTTTGTCTTAGCATTAAATACAATATGTGAAAGATTCCGTGTTATAAGTTAGTCCGAGTGTTAGCACTAGACATAATGAAAACAAATTTCAGTACTTTCTAGTCACATACTAATATGTTATCATTATCAACTGGGACCATTTCAAGTAAGTTAAATGCCGACATAAGAATGATATAATAAACAAACGCATTGCTTTGCTCACAACTCGTAACATTAACCTAAAATTTTATTATATAGGTTAATGCTTATAAAATCAAAACCATGAGCTATATCGGTTATTGCATATCTCATGGTCTCTGCACCGCTTTGGTCATAAATTTCGAAACATTATTCAAATAAAACCAAAACCAAATATATATTGTCATAGAAACACAGCAGTATATGGATAGATCTGGGTGAACAAATTAGCCAAACATACCCTTATCAGATTCAAAAGGAATGGTATTATAAGAACCATCGACTGGAATGCTTTGAATAACGGAAATATAGACGAAGCTACGAATTGTTTTACTAAAACATTTATAAATATCGCTGAGAAGCGTATACCTACTCACTATTTAACAATTCGTAATAAGCAATGGTATAACTCTAAAATCAGAAAATTACCTAACACACGTGACAATCTAAATACAACAGCTACTCGATGAGGAAATTCATATGATTGGGTCAATTATAAAATAGTAAGATATAAAGTATCAAATATGACTAAACATGGAAAAGAATTTAGAGGGTAAATTAATCGAGTTTAATTCATCCATTCATCCAATGCGCGCATTTTTTTGGAAAACAGTAAAAATACTTGTGAAACAAACCAACAAAAAAGGCAATGCAAAACTTGGATGGTTATTTTGCATTTACTGATTCAAAGAAGACAAGTTCAATCAATGCTAACTTTGTTTTTATTTCGCGTATTGACGATGATAATGTACAATTACTCTTAAGGAAGAAGTCGAATAGTGAATTAATTCAAATTGATATGACTGAGACTGAAATAAAAGTCGTCCTCGATAACGTTGACATTAATAAGGCAAGTAGTCCGGACGAAATTATTCATTTCTAATGCTTAAACATACGTCGTCCATAAGTATACATTGTATATCCGACAAATGGAAACTTGCAATTGTAATGCCTCTTTTTAAAAAGGGTGACCGCACGTCTGTGTCCAACTTTAGGCCAATATCGTTGATAAGCTGTGTTGGAAAGGTAATGGTACGAATCATATTTAAACACCTGTACATTTATATGCACCAAAACAACCAGTCGGGATTTACTCCTGGTCACTCGTTTACTGACTAATAGATAGATATTACCGAATTTGTAAATCCATCAATGACAAACAAACAACCACTGTCTTTGATTTAAATAGTACTACACTTCTTTCAAAACACCTTTGCTTGGTAAATAATTTGATGTTTTGGGAGAGGACCGTAACTGATGTTGGTATAACTCGGGGCCCAATCCCTTTGCATGTTTGATAATTAATTATTTGTCTCAAATTCTATGTTAACCTGTTTTTATTGTATTGATTGCTTAATTGTATTAACAATCATGCAATGAAATTAAATAAATCAGATTTGCCCAATCCACCCATCTTGGAAGAGGACCAAACGGTGGCTGATCCAAGTATTCTAACGGTTGATCCAAGCTCAGATGTGCCATATTTTTGAAACTGGTCCCGTATCTGAAGGTCAGATCAGGTGTGCACCAGGTTATTTAAACATCATACCTTAAGTGCTGTCCTGCATTACCATTAGTGTCAGCATGTAAAAATCTTTGTAACAGCTAAATACAGAATGTAAATAGCTGGCCGTTTTGCATTTTCAGAACGGAAGAAACGTATTTTAGCGCCACTTTAAGAAGATGAAGGGAAAAAATGTTATTATTGATATTGTCATTACATTGGTACCGTTGGCCTCATCTGTGTCGTAGTGATCAATCTTTAACCTCGGCAATAACTCTAAAATCGCTTAAATTATACAAATGAAACTTGGTACACATTTTACCAGATACACTACCCGCATGCCTCGCAATTCCCTCTCTTTAACAATGGTTTGGTTATATCCCCTTTTCGATTTTAAAACAACAGACGAGCGTTGGCATTCGCTAAACGGCATTCTTTTTTATTGATCTATGAAAGGCGTTTTTAATTGTTGATACAAAACTGTTTTTAATGTTGGTTTCAATGGTTTCATCGGTTTGGAAAGCTGTTTCGAATGTTTTGCTTGATGTTACAAACGCATGTTTTTTGTACACTTTCAACAACACAGTGGATCCTTTTATTTCTGATTTATTCCAAAACAATGATACTGCAGATGTTCGTTTGTCTGCTTAAACTTAGTGGTGTTTCAACCCTCGTGTTAGATCTCTGTTCTTTATGTTGTTGTTTTCGTGAACAAGTTTTTTTGATGGAACGAACCGACGAAATTGCCTCCGGAAGGGGTTTACTTTCGATTTTTTAAAAATACATTTTCGGTTTTCGTGAAACCAACGATAAAACTGGTTCTCATGGTCTTGAAACCGTTACAACAAATACACGGTTTATTAAACCGATATTAAATCAAAACTAGTTTATTACCAACATACACGCCCTATGGCTATAGTATATGGATCGTAAATCATGTTTTTTTAATGGCGACCTGCTTGTGTATTGAATTTTTAGAAGATCGTAGTTGGAATTAGATTAATCGGTCACAATTGATGTATGCATATATTTCCATGAATATCAGCATTATCAAAGTTATTGCCACAAGGCGTTTATACATGCATATAGATAGTTCATTTGTCTGATCTTCCCTTTATGACCGTAAAAAAGGATTATGATTACCCGAGTAAAGCAGTGGGCAAAATAAACCAGCAACAAGTTAAAACTTTGAAAACAGAACCTAATGCGAATGCTACATAAACATAGAATAAATGCATCCTCTCATATAAATTAACATCGTCTTATAGCTTAAAAGCTTAAAATAATCGATATGATTGATTCCAATCACGCGCAAAAAGCGCTCCAGGGAGTACGCAAATGGAGAGATCCTACTTCAAAAAGAGAATTAAAATGACGACTACATTTCCAGTGTTAATGCATGCTTTAGTTTAAAATAGATGTTTAGTAAAATGGTATGGTCAAATTAAAGCAATAAGTTGTGTTAAAAGTTTTATTGAGTTTTACTTTTCAATTCGAATACCATAAATACGATACGTTGCCTATAGATACGCCAAATTTATTTCTACTGAAGGTCACCATGACAAAAACTACTTCATTCGCACAACCTTCTTCGGAGAGCGCATGGACGGTCTTTGGTCATGATTGGAATAGCCTCGAGAATGCCACTCACAATGGCGGCGCCAACTAAGAAAGTCGTGCTTGTTGTGTCGGTAAAGGTTTACGTCGGAATGCATATCAGGGAAATTGTCAGAATCAGTTATCTTAATGTGTCAAATTTCATTCAGGTACATTGATTATGCTTTATGTAATATTTTTTTTTTTTAAAGGTGAGATACAGTAAGGCAGCGCAACCCTATGACACCAAATTACGGTGTTTTCACTTGTGCAAGTATACCATTATTCAGCATCGAAATTTATATATATTTCTTTTGGTTATTTTTTAAGTTAAGATACCTAACAATATAACCAAAGCTATATCAATCATGGAGTTTCTTTTTTATCATACGCAGCATAATTGCATATTATAAGCACAGCACGCTGTGATAACGTCGTTATCTTATGTTATTCAATTTGCAATTGGTGTTTTCATTATGTTAATGCCAAAAAAGCCTAAATTCTAATTCTAACATGAACATTTATATATTTTCTTGCTGCACCTGTCTGTAATTTTAGAGCAGTTTAAAACAGAAAACTCTAAAGAAAGGAGAATTTAACGAATAATCCTAAAACAATTGAATGGCCCACGTACTAGTGCGTTCTTTTGCGATAGTACGCTGAATGCTTTTCGCTGTTGTTTTTTAATGAAAAACCTACTGTCAACGTTTTGCTCGCCTTCAGAATGTCCCTCACCCCCCGCCTCCATCCAAAAAAACAACCCTTCGCTGGCTTGGAAAAGGAAAAAAAAATCACTTTGTCGCTCGCCCTATACGTTTTGCTTGATAATTCGTAGAACAGTAGATAATTTGATGTCGCCTTATATTCAGGAACATATTCCTTTTAGTCCGGTTTTGGAAAAGGTGTCTAATGTATTTTAACAAACCCACGTTAGATTGTAAGACGATATTGTTATGAATGTACCGAAGGCAGCATAAATACTTTTTGCATACCGGTCAATCATTTCCGGTGAATTTGACCGTGTTGTTAATCCCATGCCAGATAAGTCACGCGCAACAACGAGCAAAATCCTTCTTTCACTGCATATTTTATGAAAATGTAATAATTTGATTTGAATAAAGTGCGGTTAAACGTATACTTTTATTGGAGAAACGAATACAAAATGAAATTTATAATCTTTAAAAGGCTTTTATTTAGAGAAATTGTTTTACATTAACGCTAAACAAAAAAACTATTTTGTGTCTTTGCGGCAGGAAAATACGTGTTTTTGTCAAATGAGCGAACATGTTTATATCTAGACACTTTTTAAAGTAAAGGTGAATGTTTTTTTAAGAACAATATCATGTATTGGCTGCAGAGCTTTCCCACTGTTGTAAAAAACGAGTATGCAATATATTTTATGTCATGCTTTCGGTAAAAATGGAATCTTACACAACATTGAAATAATAGAAGTTAAAAAAAGGAGTGAAAATATCAACTTTGAAAATTACTTTTTAAATCATTTGTAGCTACTTGCATTTGATCAAAACTGAGAACCTTACTTCTGAAACAATAAATTATGCTAAAATAATAATTTTATCTTTAAAAAGTACCTTTGAGGAACGTCGGGTAGCATGATGCTTTTTCAAAAGGGGGAATTTATAAAACAAAATACCGATACATTTCCGAAAATAATCATAATAGAAACTGATTTTTTGTTGATTGAGGTGTAAGATCGTATTTACACAACTGACTCTTTGCATATTTCATGATAACTGGTTTTGATATCATTTCCTTTTTGATATCTGTGACATGCCAAGTTTGCCTATCACTATGCAGTTTGTAATACACTGCTTATGTTTAAATATAATCTTACATAACTTTAATTGAAACTGATCTACACTATTTAGACTTTCAAAACCCAAATTTCACTACCATACAACATTAATGGAGCTATCATAGCATTACCCTAGTTTAACTTAAGGGATACTGACTCTGAGACCTTTTCTTGATTTTTGTATGACAATGCCCTTCCAGCTTGCTCAGCTAGCTTTTAGTTTTAGAAAAGTTACCGTTATAGTACGCCGAGATATTCAAAGCCTCCCACTTTCTCTTTCTCATTATATAAGTTTCAATGGAAGTTTTCATTTTACGTGCACTAAATACAACATCTATGGTCATATTATAGTTGACCAAATCACATTTTGCAAAAATTATACATGAAATTCAAACAGTTTGCAACAGAGAATGGCTTTCTGCCAAAACAAAACAGTGACAAACAATGTATTGCATTTTTTGTCTTAATTGATAGATTATTTTATTTTGACACTTGTACCATTTATGAAATAATTAGAGTTTCTCAGAAAACAAAATTTGAATTTGCATGAAAAGTGATCAGAAGACCACAGCTGCTTAAGTGGTAATTTTATGACCGAAACTCACTATCATTTTATTGACGACATATAACGTGTACGGAATCTGTGTGTGTTGTTTTATGGCATCGTGTGTCGCTCCATGTTTGTCTGTACTTGTTACACAAGCTCAATGTTATGATTGTCCCTATATTTTCCATTGCATTATTTTTGCGCGTCCTTGTGCAGTTTTGAAACGCTGTAATAATCGATTTACCCCTTACTAATTGTAAACTTAGTAAATATGGCAAGCCCTATTAAAATGAACAGAAGTACCGAACACTTTCTAAAACTTTGGATAATAAATCAAAATTCAATTAAAAAATATACATGATTAATAAAAGTCGGCTTTAGTGGGTGTATTTAACTAGATTTCGACAAGCAATCGATAATTACCAGCGAGTAACACGTTTGATCCTTAGCAATGAAAAATAGCGTACACGAACAGAACAGAACATAGTTTAAATAAAGATATACAAAATAGAATTGTTAAACAATAAGCAATACACGAGTATCAGTGGCGACATATGACATATCAGCAAAGTGATAATTAAATATTAAGCAATGCATGAGCTCATGAAGATAAAAACAAGAGAACAATTCCTAATATTTCATCACATCATGAATATATATCGTAAAAATAAGTATCATACAGTGTTGTTTACTATATAATTTCTAATTCTATATGCATCTCTTATGTCTCTTTTTCTGAGTTTCTTATAACGTCCTAATATAGTTCGTAAGTTTATTTTCATATGTTTATATAATAAGGATAAAACGCTTATATTTTTATAATCCCTATGCCTTTCCTGCATGAAATTGGCAATTATGGTTTGCTTAAATTGCACAATTAAATAATTTCAATTAATAGATTGGGGATCGTACCACACATATGCATGCCATATCTGCATAATAATTCGTTAAAATTTGATAACCAATTTGACTTACCATCGAAACAGTTATATATATAGCATATGACACAAGTTTTACATTTTACCACTTCCAACCAATACTTTATAATTCTGGAAAATCTGTTTATATACAATTCTCCATAAATAGCGGCATTGCTACACAATAATTTAACACCTAAAATGCGTTTACAAAACTTCAAATGTATGCGTTCGGTCGCCTTAGATTTAACATGACCCCATATTTCACATGCATAGTTTAAAATTGACGCTACATATGAGTCAAAGATCTCACAGCAAACCTTAGGACTAAACGTTAAGTGCTCTCTCTTTGATAACAATGTGTTCATGACTCTTAATCCTTTACTTGCCACAGTGCTTTGTTTCGTACTGAATGTACCATTTGTACCAAACATGCTGCCTTGGTAGTTAAATTCGTTTACATCATCTAATTCAACCCCTTCATAATACCATTGTTCACTCTTTAATTCACCTCCCCGCTTATAAACTATACTTTTTTGTTTTGCCTGTATTGACACTTAATCCCCAGCTAGGGCAACGTTCACGTAGTTGATTTTTAAAGCTGTTTTGAAGATCGTCGGGGGTTTCCACAAGAAGGGCCATATCATCGACGTATAATAGCAGTATAAGGATTATGTAGTTTAACGATAATCCGCTTTCGAATATATGCAAGGTAAATTTTTAGGTCTTCTACGTAGAGTGAATATCGAAGAAAATACTTCTCCTTGAGCGAGGCTGAGTTTTAAGTCTATAAAATCTGAGAAGTTTCCACAATGCTTCATCTGTCTACGTACCGATTCTTACATGACTTCAGCAATGTTCAGAACTTTTCCAGAAATGCCTAAAAGTTTCAGTTTGTGGCACAGGGCGTCACTTTGGATACTGTCAAAGGCCTTCCGCATATCTATGAGCAATTTAGCCCTTAACCAATCTAAAAATAGTGCTCAATAAGCCCATTTAAACAAAGAATGGCATCTACAGTATACATGTTTTTTCTGAACCCAAATTGTGCATCGGTGATAATATTGTACTTCTCACAGTAAACAGACAAGCGGTGGTGAATAACAGATGTGAAAATCTTTGCGAAGCAACTAGCAAAGTAATACCTCTGTAATTGTTGACGTCATTTAGGTCTCCTTTTAAATATTGGTACTATAATGCCAATCATTCAATCATTAAGTAATATTCCGCTATGTAATATATAATTAAACAAATCTACTATATTCGCCTGCTTCAATAAAATATTCATTAATAAGTAAATCGGGACCACCAGCTTTCCCTCGTTTGAATAGTTTCATTGCACGTCTTACATCGTCCACTGTGACGTCGACGTCTAACTCCTCGTTAGGGCACATCCTCTTCTACATTATTCGCGGCAGCATTATGACCGCTATCTGTTTTTTTCTGAAAGAGATTTAAAGTATTTATAAAAGGCTTTCAAACTAATGTTATCTCCAACTGGCGACTTTTTCTTGGAAAAATACTTGCAGAAATCCTTTCGGTGTTTACGTTTTAAACCTTAAATTTCTTTAATTTTATGTTCATGATATAAACGTATACGCATTGTGTATATGCATACTTTGATATACTGCAGTACTGGGCAATTGTTTCAGGTCATGTGACTTGTGTTTGAGAATGCTAAACGACAACCAAATAAAAAATGAGTCACGTGCAAAAAGGCGCAAAAGGAATTTCAATGTTGATTTTTATACATTATATTCAAATAAAGGCATTTCAAAAGAGCAACATAAAGTAAATATATAATATTTGAAAAGAAAAAAATGTATGAATGCAACGCCCTTCAAAAGGCGTAGCCTGTAACGCTGTCGCACTGCCCTCGGCCGCACCGGAAACACATGAAAGATATTTATATTGCTTGTTTGACAATATAAATATAATTCAAATTCACGCGCTGCAATTTCGCATAATGAACAAAGAAGAAACACCGATGTTGAAAGGAATTGATACGCATTCATAAGCATCATGTGGACTTTTTTTGGTGGTTAAACTTATCTTAGTCACCTCAAGCATAGTTTATACATTCATGAAAATGTATTCTGCCTAAGTCCATGCTGTTATAGTGTAAAACCAGTTTTGTCATCGTATGCAGAATCATAATTGCATCAGGATGGTATTACTTCTTTTATTTATAGTTGTTTCGCCTCGATACTGATAAAAATCTTGCATTTGATTATCGACTCACGTAAATGAGCCAACCAAATAATGCTTAAAAATCACTTAGTGCATTCTTTTGGTGTGTTTCTGTGTCAAAGAATAAATGTATTCTTTGTAACTGTAAATTTAACTAGCGTTCTTAAATGACGCCAACGTTCTTAAATGACACCAATGTACTTTAATGACGCCAACGTTCTTAAATGACACCAATGTACTTTAATGATGCCAACGTTCTTTAATGAAACTAGCGTTCTTAAATGACACCAATGTACTTTAATGAAGCTAACGTTTTTAAATGACACCAATGTACTTTAATTGACGCCAACGTTCTTAAATGACACCAATGTACTTAAATAAAGCTAACGTTCTTAAATGACACGAATGTACTTAAGTGACGCCAACGTTCTTAAATGACACACATCTTCTTAAATTACACCAACGTTATATCTACACGAAGACCCCCTGTTACTTGGTGAACTTGTTTAAATTCTGGTTTGAAATGGAATTACTGAATTTATAAATAAACTGCCGGATATGATATGTAAAATGAGTTTGAAATTTACTTATCATATCAAGGACCGCCGCTAGATTTCCATATTACTTAATATAAAGTTTTTAACAAAAAACTAGAATATTTGGTACTTCCAAAGTTATTTCTTAGAAAAACATACACCCAAAAATAAACACGAATTAGCTTTGTTGTAATCTCACATTATACGCCCCATGTACACTTACATGTTTGTAATCCTACTAGTCAGTGTCTAACAGGGTCAAAGTTATCTTGTCTTGGTATATCTTCATGGCACTGTCACAGTTTGCTTCAAATGACATTTTTAGTTTTATTTGTCTGCCCCAAAAACACTTAGGAATAGGAAAAGGCAATCTAATCATTGCGGTGGTCATCCTTTAAAACTTGGCAACTCAGCTTCAAATATGTTTTCTATTTCGGTGTGGGTGAAACAATTTTGTCACGTGACATACAAATGGTTACGTACACACAGGAAGTAGTGCAAAAGAGAACAATGAATGTAAGTTAGTGGCACATTTCTACAGTATTAACTCGCTCCTAAATTAGAGACATAGACCACCGAATATGCACCAATTTATAGGCTTTTTAAAAGTATGTTTATCGTCTTTCAGAACGGTTTACTTTTTCTTTGTGTTGACTGCAGCTATTTAATAAAAAACGATATATGCATTTTGTAACCCGGAAATAAATTTCATCCACTATTTTCCATTATTTTTCTGAATAACTTTCTTATTTTACAAGATATCTTTAAAAACTCTGAAGACATTGATAAATAGGTAGTCTTTGGCAATTTGACATAAAAACAAAGTAATAATGTCGACAGACATTTCCGAAATAATGTGAATGCTTTTTTATCCAAAATCTGATTAATTCTTCTTTTGAAAAAAATTGTTTAACTCATTAGTTCACTAATACATGTCACCAAGAATATATGTTTCACTCCCTTAAACGTTTTGGTTTTTGACCTTTCCCACCCACTTTGGCATTGTGGTCGGCCCTTAACGATTTTATCACGATACAGTAAAACACTACTTTTTGCACATGTTTGTTAAAACAAACATGTCGGTTTTGAAATACGATTTGATATTGTTTTTCAAATAACCGTAACCAAAATATTAAGGAAAACTACGTAGGATATCAAATACGAACAATGCACAGTCAACATCAATCATTATAATCATTGAAGTACTTGTCCAGGATATTAATAACATAACTTGTTGCACTATTTATATAGATCGTGAAAAGAACAACAATCGATTTTACATTTTTGCAGTTAATTGATATTCTTACCGTTGAGACTCTCGTTCTTGTATTGTTTATTTTATTTCATTGTCAATTCCAAGGCCTCAACAACTTATTTGTCTATATTTTTGTTCAGAACCGAGACCCTGCACCAAACCCCCATATGGCATGGTATATCACTTTTGTACATTTTTTTAGATATTGAATGGTCAAATGTTAACATGTTCATTCAAATAAAGGTTTTTATTTAGGGGAATTACAAAAACAAAACATAGATCAAACCGCCGAAAACAAACGGTAGGGTCGGCCGGAAAAATAAAGGTTTGTGGAAACTTATAAAAACAAACCTGTATGCTCAATATATTTAGGGGAGCAAACACTTTATAGAATTAAATGGTTGAAGTAAGGTGAATGGCAATACAAGGGTATGCGCTTCTAAGTAGCTTTTAATGCAATGGTATTTTTTCACATTTCACGATTAACTATATGCACTATTTCTTCTGCTGCATTGCGTATCTACATGCAAACTCGGTCAAACATATACTTAAAGGAGGCTTAATAAATAGGATCGTAATTAGATAAGTTGAAGATGAAGAACGCCCATAATCAAATCTATATTCCAAAAATATGAACACGATCAATAACACCGTTGTTTATGACATATGGGACGGGTCATACACTGGTCAGTGCAATGCATAATCTGCTTGCCGAATGGTCTGAGCCGAGTACAAGGGTAAAATAGTTCAAACACACCGTGTATACAACAAACAAGACATAATACGTCAGATCGTTATATCTTGGTACTCCTTCTCCAAAATTTTCTGTATGTATTAATGTATCTTGATATTGCCCTAAGCCCATGTCACTCATGGACAAGATGAACATATTTATATAAGTGGTTCATTAATATGCATATGCAACATGCTAAAGACTCAAGGCTGAAATTAGTGGGACAAACTAAATATTCACCCAGTTAAATTTTTCCGTTACATTTGGCATTACAAAACTGTATTCACAAATCGTAGAAGGCCGAAAGCCTGTCAAGGCTGTAAGCGCTTTGATTTTCTTTTTTAATACCACACAGTCACAAAACCATTAAGTGTAACAATCTTAATAAACACTTGTCTAGTAAGAGCCGATTTAAGGCTATTTTAAACATAGAAACTTTACTGAGTAATGGATTACAATCACCAAAAAATTATGATAGGATAAAATAAAATATCATAATTTTATTTAAAACATTCTAGTTTGATAGCTTATGCCAAATTAGTATTTTTAAAATTGCACCCTTTAAATGAACCAGGTTTTTCCCAGGTTTTACCGAGTTAATTTCCGGGGAATAAATCAGTCCGAACCTGATGACAAGACACAAGAACAATTAGTTCACGTTGGTTATACATGAATTACATCACTAGCTCGCAGATCTATTTACCGACATAATGCAAATCAAAAAAACATATCAAGTATGCAACACAGAACCTGGAAGATAATACATGCATTCAAAAAAGATTAAAAGTGAAATAGTATTAGCAAACCAGTTAAGACATATAGTTTGACTAAAATCCAAAATACAAATAATATTGATACAAAAGCAGATTGGAAAATAAAATACAAACAGCAGCGCAAAGCACATAGAAAATGTGACAAATGAAAAGAAAAAAAATGCACTTTAAGAATTGAATCAACTGTATAAATAATATTGGGGTTGAGCATGCAAAAAAACTACATAATATAGATTAGGGACAACGGGTTAAATTACTTTTAAGCATATTCTATAGCCATGAAATTAACACATATACAATATTGCCGAAGCAAAACAACAATTATTTTAGAGGAATGTTCGTGCAGTCTAAAAAAACAAATTAAAACTACTACTACTAGAATGAAGATACATATAGCTCAAAATGTTGATTCTGCAAGAAATACAACTGATATAATATAACAGGTTAAATAAAAGAGATCAAGATTAGCAGCAATGTAAAGCACTAGTAGCTTACAAAAGCTATGTACAGTGGAACACTTGCATTTTGGTCCTGTCCAGATGTTTAGAAGTCTATTATATTCTTTAAATGGTGTACTTGTCTAAAATCATTTGAAGGTTTTTCCACAACCGGTCAGCCTCAAGACGAAATAAGGTTCTGGCATATGTGGAAGTTCCTTAACTAAGAATGGCAACTGTGTTTGCAAATCTGGAACTGTATGTAGTTGTTGTATTAAAATTAACAAGACCATATAAATATTCTGGTGAAATACCATGTTTATAAGCACTTTAAAGTTTCAATAGCAATTGTTTTAATCCTTCAAGCATGAATGGTAGACAAACTACAGCGATATAATAGATCTTCATTAGATGAGTTAAAATCATCGTTGACTATTCGAATGGCCTTGTATTGGAGTTCTTTTTGAAGAGATCTTTTCAGGGGTTTTCTTGCTGCAAAAATGCCAAATCATCGGACAATAGTCAAATTTGATCTGATAAAAGATCTAAAAATATAAAGTTAGTATGACCCAGATTCTATTTTTAACCGATCCCAAGTCGTGGCACAAATGTTAATAGTTATATACATGTATTTATTTTGATTTATTACGTGATATTTTGAAACTATTTGCGTATGCTGCTATGTATGTTTCGTAATGTAGCTCATCGATATTAAAATAATTGCTTATTCGCACTATATTAATCGTACAGCATATTGTTAATACACAGCGCTACTTTTAGCAAGCTACTCACGCAGAACACAGTTCTAACAGCGATGTTGCTGAAACCAGTGTGTGTATACCACGTGATAAATAACGTCACAAATGCTACCTCGGAAGGCAACATTTTGTTTCGAATGATGATTTAAAAAAGTAGATAACCTTTTTTCTTCACCATTTTAAATGAAACAAAGGGCAGTCTATGCCGCTTAAAGAGCCCCGCCTTTTTATTACCGGAGTTTGATTTGATGATAAGTTTCCTCGTACACTGTGACAAACCTCTTTTCAAAATAATGGTTGACAGTGCTACATCAGGCGGCGGTTTTGTAAAAAGGGTTCTCGAAGTGTTTAATAAACTAAACTCTCAATCAAACTCTGGTAAAAGACTGCGCCATGTTTCATTTAGTATGATGAATTAATAGTAAAGTTATATATTATTAAACAACTGAAAAATAAAGCTTTTGCTTGGTTCGGTATGGGTCGACGAGTCATCATAAAATTATAACAAACAACTGTATCAAACGAGGTCAGGAAATGTGTTATTAAGCAACCCTATGGCTAGCTAACTTACATCTTTTCCTGGTCATATTGAAAGAAATTGTGCATTAAATGACGACGAATGTCATATTCTTTTTATCACATGTCCTTTTTCCGGTAACCCCCCCCCCCTTTAAAACGCTAGTCTGTTTCATCTGCTCTGATGCTGAGCCGGATTACACAAAATAATAAAGCAGTCCCATTTCCCGCGCTGCATGCATTGCAGAAATGTAGTTGCCGGAATAGATTAATTAATAAATTAATATATATATATATTACCGTTTTATTTCCGTATATAAGTAAAATAAATAGGTATTTTCATATAAATGGTGACGTCATACCGGGCTATATGACGTCATATTTGTGTATATGACCATGACGTCATTTAAATATCAAAAGTGACGAAAGTCTTAAGAATTATTTTCATCAAATCTGGTGATTTAAAAATGAACTACTTTATTCTAATAAATCTTGATCATAAAAATGATTTGAGAAATTATGACTTGCTGGAATAATACCAATTAAGCAAATGTTTTTTTTTTAAATCAGATTGCTTACAAGAAATGCGGAGTATTGTAATAGTACACATGTGTTATACAAAAAAATACTTGATTATTATATTGATCCGGAAGCAACGTATAGCATGTGGTAAATACTTTTATGGGAACAGATATAAAATAAAAAAGCAATTGATAAATATACGATTCAACGAATACGTTATTAAAATTTTAATTGAAAGAGATTTGCTTCAATTTAATGAGACGATTACTACATGAAAAAGAAATCTTTTGGCTTTTAGCACGAATAAATGCTCATGAAAATGAATCCCGCATAAAACTGTATATTAATGTTGTATGGATTAATCGATGTTCCCAAATTATTTGAAACATGTTCGTCTTTGCCTCCCCACTGCGTCGTGACAAACGGAAACAGCATCTAATGTATGTTTTGGTCTCAATATACCACGCTCCAATTTCCCGTGAATGCCACCCGACAAAAGACCACAAAGTAGCCGCATTAATTACCACACCGTTGAAAAAACGATCAAAGAGCGCTTTAATTCAGGGTCCTTTTTATCGTGCATTACAAATGCGACTCTTGCTTGAATGGGTGGCGACAAAAAGCAAGATGTTTCGTATTTAATTGAAATACCTTCAAATGATATTTAGGTATTAATTTTAAGTGTGATAAAAGTATTCTTATAAAAGGATAATCTGTCATTAACGTCTGGCGAATCATATCCAAGAGAATAAAAAGAATTTGGAAAATGATCAACTGCTTTAAAATGTTGAAAAGAAAATTATTTGAAAATAAATTGAAAGATATTAAAATGATATTCCATTATTGAATGGCCTTTAATTCCTGATCACGTCTGATTAATAATTTCATTAGTTACGGATTGTCAACAGGAGACATTTGTATACATTTTTTTCTCCAACACACCTCCATAATAAAACCTATTTAACTTCACATGTAAATGCTAATCTTGGTAGAGGATCACTTTGGTCTATATTCGCTGATCAGCAAAGCAAATATAGCAGGCGGCAATGACAAACCACAGTTTCTCTTCTTTAAACAGATGTCACGAGTTTAGAACATGAAAAGGGAAACCGTTTGAGGTCTAAAATTGGGGCAACAATATCGCCGGAAACCTCGACCCATGGGTACATACAGAAGCCGGTGTTCGATCTAAAAGTAGAGGACAATGTGTGAAATTTCAAATTTGAGACTTGCGTCACTGGCATACGATAAATAGGGGTTTACTCACGTCATCGAATAAATGTCATCTTACAATTTAACAAGTTTGATCATTTAATCTCATCTCACAAATACTTTGGAACATTTAGCATATACATGTATATGGAGGCTATGCAAACATTATACTATCATACTCCAAATAAATAATTATATATGTATATTCATTTCTGTGTAAACATATCACAAAAAATGTAACGTTCACGTGTTATTTTTGTTAAACATACAATGGATCATAATATACTGTAATGTTTGTTGGTGTGTATGCGTGTGCGTTTTTTCTTTATTTATTTTTGTGTTTTGCTTTTTTTCTATGTATGTCTCGTTTGTTACTATGCACATACACTTTGGTATATTTCATATCATATATCGTTTGTGTTGGTGACGTTATACAATGTACAAGTCGGAAATAAACTGATCATCTGTTTGTGTTCAGCCTTCGGACGATACCTCAAGTGATGAGGTCCACGGTTAGGTAACGAGCAGCAATCTTCTTCGCCGCTTGTGACCATATTCATACAGAGAACCTAAGATATTTTACCATTTCTATGTTGAAATGTTCGATCAAACACAAAGACTATATAGAATGTGTTCTGTTCTTTTTTGTTCATTTTATATATTTCAATTTTGAACATTACTATGTGTTACATTTAGATAATTTCGCACCTTACTGTAACATAATATATTAGTCAAACAAGTACTAAGTAATTACTAATTCAAAAAATGAAGGAGTACATTATGTAAGATTTCTCAAAATAAATATATCAACATCATGCTTCAAGGAGTGAGCGTTTTAATCCCAAGAAAAGTTATTCATATCTCAACATTAACTTCAGATTTTATAAGATCTTTTGTAAACAGAGCATTTTTTAAGGTAGAAGGGTTCTTATTTTGTTATACTGTGCATTCCAAATAAATTTAAGGTAAACATCTCTTGACTTGCTTATTTTGCACTGACACATCCTCCTCTCTCCAAGACAATATGGGTGATCATAGAATGATACAAAGATTATATGTATATGACTATATGTATTAGTAAACAACTTACTATTTTTATTAGTTTTAAGGGCTTTCATATTTGTTTAACATGTCATTGTTTTGAACGAATTGTGGGATGTTTGAGTTTTCGATTACTCCCCTTTGACTTGTTTACCAAGATTATTCATTGTTGTGGGTTTGCCATAAAACATTCTTCAAGATTGGAGGTTCAGACAATTATATTATTTATTAGAATGTGGTATACGTTCTCTTTCAACTCAGATAAGCACCTTGGTCCTGGTGGTCTAATCAATTTTGGACCTACATGTTTGTGTAGTTTCATTTGCATTAGAAATGCGCTTAAATTGTTTTCATGATAATGTTTTCTTTTTTTCTTTTATTACGCTCAACACATTATACATGTAAATAGAGGTAGACATTCAATTTTAATATAATATAATAATAATATAAAAAACAAGAACTTATGAACCAGGTCTGTGTTGGGAAGGATACCAAGAAAGTGATAATTAGTTATGATTTACATCGATGCTAGCTGGCAAAGTATACATCACTTGCTGTGGTCGTTATAACCCTTTTTTCCATTTAATTTATTTTCATGATTATTTTTTAAGCAATCCACATACATGCATAACAACATTGCTTTTTTCATACGTTAACGTTATATAACAAGTCGATTTCCTTTAAAATGTGAAAATTCAAAAAGAGACGAAATGTTAACTTTGCGCAAAAACATGAAAAAGGTAAAACTAATATCAGTTTATTTCCTACCAAGCGGCTATAGGGAGTGTTGTTTCGTCTGTTTTCCAAGAAGAGTAATTTAAATCCTTTCAAAATGAACACATGCATTTTGACATGAGCGGCAAATTGGAATAAATTAGAAAACAGCGTTGTACAGTTTTGGTCGTATTTTAAGGAATTTTCTTTCTTTATAGCGGTGTTTTACACCCCTCCATAGAGAAAAATAAAATAGTAATATAAACTACTTATTGTTCAACAAGTTCATGTGTTAAAATACAAGAAGGATTCATTTATGTTCATACAATAATACAGTAATGTTATTATTAAACGAAATGCAATCTTTCTATTTCGTTCATGGATTTCATGCATGCTTGCCAGGTACAGATAAACCGATCTTTTATTCGGAACACCTCGGCCATTTTCCATTGAAAACAATCTCGGATATATGCTGGTATATCAGTTCAAGTAATTCGTATAAACTAAAATAATAGTATTAATTAATAGTAGTGTTTTTACGTGTAATTTGTATCTCTTAGTGTAAATTGATAGCCAGTGAAATGCTCTTTTTTCATAAATAATTAGGATTACCTAGAGTAGAGTAATTAAGTTTAACCTCAAAATTGAAATTACTACGCGATCTACTGGCAGCGTATTTGAACATAAAGATTTCTGACATTGTAAACCGTCCATATTCATCCGAGGTTGTTTCGATGGAAAATGGTCGGGGTGTCTCAAATGACCAATCTTGTAATGTTAAACATTACTTAACCAAGACGCTAACCTTCTACACCCTTAAAAGGTGTATTTATGCAGCCACAATCAAATCGAGGACATTTTAGTAATGTAAACACTGTAACCATATACATACAAAACACTTCATACACACACTACTGTCTTATCTATATATTAATAACATAAAGTATCTATAGATATAATTTGTAAATAAAAAATATCATATTTTGTATGGTTAAAAGGGCTATTTGTTCGCATAGTACAAATACAATACAAAACATAAATAATGAAATAGAATATACTTTAGGATGCTTATATAAACATATATATCAGTGGAAAGGTGGGTTGTTAAAAACAATACACATACACTTTTGCATATTCTTCACTATTTTTATCACAAAGTACCTGCGGAAAAACACAACAATAAATTAAAAAAATCCAGGTTTCAAATGAAAACATGTTTTATTATTACAAGCATAAAAAGCTACATTCACTGCAGAAAACGGCCTCGGTCAGTTGTTTTGTTAATATTAAGTGTTTGGATACTTATCCCTTTAATAGCATCTTACTTCAATAATAAATATGTTCTTATAAGGCGTTGTGTCTTAGATGTACCATATTGTTAACAATTGAAATAGATTGCGATGGACGTCACAAAGTAATTCTAACCGCAAATATATACTTTCAGTAGACTTATAGTTTTTCGATTATAAGTTTCCAGTGACGAACTTTGGAACAGGATAAAATACAAGAAGCCCAAAATTTACGAAAGCAATGACTGTTAAAATAATGTTTACAGTTCCGTTCTTAGGAACTTTTTCTTTTGTATTGGCTGCTTGCTACGTGGCTTGTGTTTTCAGTGACCATTCCGACCCCGACTTTTATTGATAACGATATAATGATAAGCCTTGGAAGGCTTTAACCATGTGCCGCACATATAAGGTCATGGTTATTTTATTGATTTGTTATTATTTGTTCGCCTACTGGAATTGCCCTGAAGTTTCCGCAGTAATGTTGTAACACGTTGCCCTTTGTATGTGATTACTGGTATTACCACATTCATCCAAATGTAACTGTTTATAGGCATAAGTACAATTAGAGCGTTTTTGTTGGTAATAAACTGGTTTCGGTTTTATATCGGTTTCACAAACTGTGTATTTATTGTTACAGTTTCAAATAAAACCAAAACCAGTTGTATCGTATTTATTAACGCAAACTGAAACCGGTTTTTGAAACTATCGAAACCCCTACTGGAGGCGGTTTCATCGGTTCGTTGCATCCGAAAACTAGTTCACATTGAAAAACAACATGGCGGGCAGTGCTCCAACACGTGTGTGGAAACACCTTTTATATAAAACATGCAAACGACCATCTGCGGTATCATTGTTTTGAAGAAGTTTATAAATAATGGCTAAATGCAGTAGCACCGCCGGGTTGTTGAAACTGTACACAAAACCATGCATTTGTTACTTCAAGCAAAACTATCAAAACCGGTTACGAAACTGCTGAAACCATTGAAACTAAAACTGAAACTGGTTTGGTATCAACAAAAACGCCCTAAATTTAACAAAACGCGGAAAAAATATGAACAAATAGAGCATAGTATGTTGGGTCTCAGAAAATAGGGTTTTTTAAAGAATTAAATCCAGAAATTCTAAAATTATTTTATGTTTATAATCTAGGAAGACAGGCTTTAATAAAAAAAATAATAATATGCATTTGCTTAGATAATTGATTGATTGATTGATTATTGTTGTTGTTGTTGTTGTTGTGTTGTTGTTGTTTTGGTGGAGGGGGTCATAACATCGTGTATATGTATATGTTTAATGATGAAAATTTCAGACTTTGAAAATGCTAACATTTTGTTAAAATGTAATTTCATTGTAACTTTTAACACGGTAATTTCAATGCATGCAAAATCAGTTTAATTTCACCTTAAGCATTACTGTAATTCAAGCCGGTGTTACTCCTCTGCGGCTTAGCCAGAGGCTGATCCAGGGTTTGACGTGAGAAGGGGCGTACATAGGGGCGCAACCTTTTGACATGCGCCACTCCCCCTTAACCGATATCTATATGGTTTAAAATGTTGATGGGGGGGGGGGGAAGAATTATTGACAACTCATGTCCGAAATGGTGAATTATCTCCGATATTGACATAAAAAGTAAAATTGGACGATTAAAAGGGGGTGGGTGCCCCCCCCCCCCCCCATGAATCCGCTAATGTTATCAGCCTGATAAATGATAACTGGCCAATTGGGCAAAATACAAATCTGAAAACGGGGGTAATAACAGGTTCGTCATATTACTTTAGAACTATTATACTTAATCTGCATCTTCGTAGGATTGTTCAAAGCTTTAATGCAACTTTTACCTACCTTCTACGATGGTACAAGATTATTAAGTTGGGATCCGCAAACCAATTTCCTATTTCTAATGATGGAATCAGATGGAGTGTGGTCTGCGATTGTGTACAGTGCTCAATATAGGTTAACATTATCAATATCGAACGAGGTCATGAATGATAAATTATGTTATAATGATCATATTCTATTATGATTATTATATTTTGTTTGTTTTAAGTAAAAATCTAGTTTAATGTTTTCCTGAATGAATGCATATGTGTATTCGTTGCAAAAAGACTTTTTAAAATGAAATGTGTCCACTTTTTTTCTCTGACTGAATTAAAAACAACAACACAAATAATATAACTGAAACTACAGTTTCACGACCAAAAAATCTAAACGACTTCACATCCTTTAGTTCGATAATTTAGTCAAACACACTTCACTGAAAAAAAACAAAACCCAAGGGATATGGATTATATTTGAATATATCGAGAACATTTCAAGCAGTCAAATATGTATTACCTGTTAAGTACAGGGATTAAAGCCTAATAGACTCCCAAAGAGTGTCACACACACACAATGTCATGAGACAGGAAACATATTTTGCTACAGAAGAATTTCTACCAGAATGCATTAGTAGTATGATGCTTTATTAAGACTCTGTTTCCTAAACACTAAATTGTACGTTTTTATATATACTTTCATCACGAATGCAAGAGCTGTATAGAGGAAACCAACATTTGTAATTAACCATTTAGCAAGATTGATACATTGTCAGGAAACATAAATGACTAGAGGCCAAAATGCCAGATATTTCACCATTGTAATTTCTTTGATGAAGACCGTGTATGTTAACTGAGCGTCATCGACTTGATTTGAATCGTTGATTGATAATGTGCATAGTTAGAAAGTGGTTTATTGAAGCATGCATTTTGAGGGATGACTGCAACACTGTGGTAAGTCCTTTGAATATATGCAAATAGTACAGTCTTGCAGGCAACCATCGAAAAATGCAGGTGTTAATAACAATTACTGTTATTTGAGTTGTTTATTGAAAATTATGATAACATATGGACATTTTTCTATAGTGATAGAAGAAATATTTGAAATACCTATTTTATCACTGCAGTACTTTTCATTTCAATTTTTCAAGGTTTAGAACAGCGTAGAAAGTATGCAGATATAAATTAATGACTTCTTGATTTTAAGACTGGAATTTGCGTGTTAGTTTCCAATTAAATTTACTTTTTTCTCGATCTGTGCGTGCAATGAACGACATAAAGAAACTTAAATTAAAAAGGACAGCCGAAAGAAAATTGGACCATTGCTCGGAGTATAAAGAAAGGACTGTTGATGTTGAAGATTACTTTTGTAATATATCATTCCTTTTACAAAACAAAACGACTGAACATTTTGGTGATTGTCTATGATTTACCTTTGATCCACTGCAAACTTTTATGATGTCAAATCACGACATTACTTTAATGTTTGCTGAAATAACTATATGCTATAAACCTTACCAGTCAAAGGCTACGGGTATAAACAAAGAAATAAATAAAACATATTAAGAGCCCACACCATCAAACATCTGAGCATCATGGGAGTTCCAATTTCATACAATTCAAGATCTGATTTATCGTCATACAAATGAGCTACATTTAAACCTTGAAATACATTTGGTTAAATCCACACTGAAATATAAATCAGGAAATTATGAACCTTTAACTTCCTTAATTCGATTTTTTTTTAAATTTCAAAAAGTCAAATTAATAGAAATGAAAGTGTGCTTATGACATTTACGAATGTTTTTTAATAACGGGGGGGGGGGGGGGGGGGCAACACAAATGGTAAAGGGTAAAGTACGTACAGGAAGTAGAGGGCAAAAGAGCATAAAAAGTTATTTTGGATAGTTATACATTATTAACTCACTGCAAAATAACAGACCTAGCCTTCCGCATAAATTCATAACCTTTCCGAAATTGTGCTTATTTTCTTTGAGAACGTTTCACTTTTTCAGAACATTCACACAATATTTTCCAAACAAGGCATGCCAGAAAATATGGTTGAGCAATTTGTTATGAAAACATCGCAAACTACCGTAAATATTCGATGCAAGTGATGTGGAGGATAATTCAACTATTCTAAGATGCTTTCAACTGCAGTACTTTAAAGGAAAACTTCAAAACAAGTTGTAAAAATTTCAACGTGCACACTCGTGAACTGTTTTGTTTGGTTTTGTCAAGGATGACTCGACGTACACACTCCTAACGTTTTAGGGTGTAATTATTGACTTGAAACAATGATATTTACATGTTAACGTTTTAGGGTGTAATTATTGACTTGAAACAATGATATTTACATGTTAACGTATTTTTGTCGTCTGAAATGTATTATAGCATTTTTTTGTGGTAGACTTGGCCGTTTCATGCCTGTCGTCGGGAGCTACATTATGTGTTTGAATACAAATCGCTTAATCTGCAGATGTTAGCAACAACGAGGAGCCACAGGATGTGGTTGCTTATTCTGTCATCAACCTGACCTACAAGGAGCAGTTCGGTATCTTCCAACTTTAGGTGTAGGGCACTGACTTAAACGTGTATTTCCAACACTCGGCGTCGTCACGAACAGCTCTTACTCGGGGTATCTATCATGTTAAGATTTCGCTTTTAAAGAGAGAACATTGAAATTAATGTTATAGCTTTGGTTTCGTTGTCATCGGCGATATACAGAACATTAATATTGCCATTACACTCAGACCGTTTCAGGCATTCAACGGGAACTTTCTCGCTCGCTCTTGAGTGAGTGAATGTATGAATGAATAAATGAATGAATGAACGAATAATGAATAAATGAATAATGAATGAATGAATGAATGCATAATGAATGAATTAATTAATTAATTAATTAATTATTAATTAATTAATTAATTAATTAATTAATTAATTAATTAATTAATTAATTAATTAATTAATAATAGAAAAAAATATATAGATACAGATCAAGTTGTTTTAAAATATCTGATGGTTATTTTGAAAAAATATTTGCCGTTTCAAAAGTGAGTTACTATTTTTTTATCTTAAGGAAGTAGCTGCAGTGTGTGTAAACGCAGGTGAAAATTTCAATTGTTATTTTTTACCAATCACATGTTCAGTGTGTGTATATGACGTGATAAATTGCGTCATAAATGCTACTTCGGAAGGCAATACTTTGCTTCGAATGAAGACTTTAAGCAAAGTTACCTTGACTATTTCTTCACCATTTTAAATGAAACATAGCGCAGTCTTCGCCGCTCACGGAGCCCCGCCTTCGGTCATTTACCAGAGTTTGATTGATAGTTTTGTTTCTTTTAACACTTCGACAAACATTTTCACAATACGGCCGTCTGATGAGCACTGTCAAAACATTAATTTGGAAACAAGTTTGTCGAAGAGTTTGATGAAACTAATCACCTTATCAAACGTCGGTAATAAAACGAAGCCGGGGCTCTTTAAGCGGCATAGACTGCCCTCTGTTTATTTAGAATGGTGTAGCAAAAGAAAAGTTATCTTTGATTTAAGTTTTCATTTTAAGCAAAATGTTGCCTTCCGACGTAGCATATATGACGTCATATATCACGTCGTATATACACGTTGGTGTTTATCTATATTTCAATTTTGGCGACCTTATGAAAATAGCATGCGTACTTCGAACAGAAAATTTGAAAAATCCTTGATTGTCATTTGCTCACACAAAATGCAAACATCATTATTTGCTACGTATCATATATTGACGAGTTGAAAGAAAAGAGCAAGGTTTGTATTGTATGAAAACATATTTTTATAGGTAGATTGAACTTTAAAAGTTTAGCCTAATAGCCTTTGAACTGATGTTTTGCCCTTGTTGTGCACCGTGGCTCTGGTGTTTCAAGAAGCAATGCCATGTCAATGTACAACGTTGACAGCAATATCTTCGAAATATTTAACAAACTAAACATAAACTATAAATCTTTAAATATATATCTACACTATCTATGTAGTTTTACATCTGATTTATGTATTGCCTTTGACAATCATTTCATTAACACGGAAATGTTGAATTGCCAATATATCTTCGTTAAAGGTTTGTTTCCGAAAAGTTAAAGGCTAATTTGCATCTTGTGTGCAAGAAGCTAATTAAAATGATAAACTTTCTGGACTTGAAAATATCAATAAAAATCACCTTATGATTCAAACATTAAACAACACATAAATGTACAAAAAGTGTTTGAATGAACAAAACTACATATTAAATAGAATATTCAGATGTATGTTTCGTTGAGATCAATATTAGACAATGTATGTCAAATTGACATTAAGCTTACTGTTGACGAAAGTATTTGATAGAACAACCGACGTTAGTGGCTTTGGCAATCTTAATGCCTCTTGAAATAGTTTACATCCCTTTGGTATTTTTAGTTTGGTACATGGCCATACATACGCCATGTTGTTTACAGATCCACACATACGCCATGCTGCTTACAGAACGACACATTCGCCATGCTGCTTACGGAGCCACACATACGCCTTGCTGCTTACAGAGCCACACATATGCCTTGCTTCTTACAGAGCCACACATACGCCTTGCTGCTTACAGAACCACAAATACGCCTTGCTGCTTAGTGCTTACAGAACCACAAATGTGTCATGCTGCTTACAGAGCCACATTTACGCCTTGCTGCTGACAGAGCCACACATACGCCTTGCTGCTTACAGAGACACACGTACGCCTTGCTGCTTACAGAACGACACATTCGCCATGCTGCTTACGGAGCCACACATACGCCATGCTGCTTACAGAGCCACACATACGCCTTGCTGCTTACAGAGACACACGTACGCCTTGCTGCTTAGTGCTTACAGAACCACAAATGTGTCATGCTGCTTACAGAGCCACATTTACGCCTTGCTGCTGACAGAGCCACACATACGCCTTGCTGCTTACAGAGACACACGTACGCATAGCTGCTTACAGAGCCACACATACGCCTTGCTGCTTACAGAGCCACACCTACGCCTTGCTTCTTACAGAGCCACACATACGCCTTGCTGCTTACAGAACCACAAATACGCCTTGCTGCTTAGTGCTTACAGAACCACAAATGTGTCATGCTGCTTACAGAGCCACATTTACGCCTTGCTGCTGACAGAGCCACACATACGCATTGCTGCTTACAGAGCCACTCATACGCCATGCTGCTTACAGAGCCACACAAACGCCTTGCTGCTTACAGAGACACACATACGCCATGCTACTAACAGAGCCACACATACGCCATGCTGCTTACAGAGACACACATACGCCATGCTGCTTACAGTGCCACACATACGCCATGCTGCTTACAGAGCCACACATACGCCTTGCTGCTTACAGAGCCACACATACGCCTTGCTGCTTACAGAGCCACACATACGCATTGCTGCTTACAGAGCCACACATACGCAATGCTGCTTCCAGAGCCACACATGCAAGGTGCTGCTTACAGAGCCACACATACGCCATGCTGCTTACAGAGCCACACATACGCCTTGCTGCTTACAGAGTCACACATACGCCATGCTGCTTCCAGAGCCACACATGCAAGGTGCTGCTTACAGAGACACACATACGCCTTGCTGCTTACAGAGCCACACATACGCCATGGTGCTTACAGAGCCACACATACGTCTTGCTGCTTACAGAGCCACATATACGCTTTGCTGCTTACGAGCCACACATACGACTTGCTGCTTACAGAGCCACACATACGCCTTGCTGCTTACAGAGCCACACATACGCCATGCTGCTTACAGAGCCACACATTCGCATTGCTGCTTACAGAGACACACATACGCCTTGCTGCTTACAGAGCCACACATTCGCATTGCTGCTTACAGAGACACACATACGCCTTGCTGCTAACAGAGCCACACATACGCCATGCTGCTTACAGAGACACCCATACGCCAGGCTGCATACAGAGACACACATACGCCTTGCTGCTTACAGAGACACACATACGCCTTGCTGCTTACAGAGACACACATACGCCATGCTGCTTACAGAGACACACATACGTCTTGCTGCTTACAGAGCCACACATACGCCTTGCTGGTTACAGAGCCACACTTACGCCATGCTGCTTACAGAGCCACACATACCCCATGCTGCTTACAGAGCCACACATGCAAGGTGCTGGTTAGAGAGCCACACATACGCCTTGCTGCTTACAGAGCCATACATGCAAGGTGCTGGTTAGAGAGCCACACATACGCCATTTTGCTCACAGAGCCACACATGCAAGGTGCTGGTTAGAGAGCCACAAATGCGCCATGCTGCTCACAGAGCCACACATACGCCTTGCTGCTTACAGAGCCACACATACGCCATGCTGCTTACAGAGCCACACATTCGCATTGCTGCTTACAGAGACACACATACGCCTTGCTGCTTACAGAGCCACACATTCGCATTGCTGCTAACAGAGACACACATACGCCTTGCTGCTTACAGAGCCACACATACGTCATGCTGCTTACAGAGCCACACATACGCCTTGCTGCTTACAGAGCCACACATGCAAGGTGCTGCTTACAGAGCCACGCATACGCCATGATGCTTACAGAGCCACACATACGCCATGATGCTTACAGAGGCACACATACACCATGCTGCTTACAGAGCCACACGTACGCCTTGCTGTTTACAGAGCCACACATGCAAGGTGCTGCTTACAGAGCCAAACATACGCCATGCTGCTTCCAGAGCCACACATGCAAGGTGCTGCTTACAGACCCACACATACGCCTTGCTGCTTACAGAGCCACACATATGTCTTGCCGCTTCCAGAGCCACACATACGCCATTCTGCTTCCAGAGCCCAACATGCAAGGTCCTGCTTACAGAGCCACATTTACGCCTTGCTGCTTACAGAGCCACACATACGCCATGCTGCTTACAGAGCCACACATGCAAGCTGCTGCTTACAGAGCCACACATATGCCATGCTGCTTACAGAGCCACACATACGCCATGCTGCTTCCAGAGCCACACATGCAAGGTGCTGCTTACAGAGCCACACATACGCCATGCTGCTTACAGAGCCACACATACGCCTTGCTGCTTACAGAGTCACACATACGCCATGCTGCTTCCAGAGCCACACATGCAAGGTGCTGCTTACAGAGACACACATACGCCTTGCTGCTTACAGAGCCACACATACGCCATGGTGCTTACAGAGCCACACATACGTCTTGCTGCTTACAGAGCCACACATACGCCTTGCTGCTTACGAGCCACACATACGCCTTGCTGCTTACAGAGCCACACATACGCCTTGCTGCTTACAGAGCCACACATACGTCATGCTGCTTACAGAGCCACACATTCGCATTGCTGCTTACAGAGACACACATACGCCTTGCTGCTTACAGAGCCACACATACGCCTTGCTGCTTACAGAGACACACATACGCCTTGCTGCTTACAGAGCCACACATAAGCCATGCTGCTTACAGAGACACCCATACGCCAGGCTGCATACAGAGACACACATACGCCTTGCTGCTTACAGAGACACACAAACGCCTTGCTGCTTACAGAGACACACATACGCCATGCTGCTTACAGAGCCACACATACGCCTTGCTGCTTACAGAGCCACACATATGTCTTGCCGCTTCCAGAGCCACACATACGCCATGCTGCTTCCAGAGCCACACATGCAAGGTCCTGCTTACAGAGCCACATTTACGCCTTGCTGCTTACAGAGCCACACATACGCCATGCTGCTTACAGAGCCACACATGCAAGCTGCTGCTTACAGAGCCACACATATGCCATGCTGCTTACAGAGCCACACATACGCCATGCTGCTTCCAGAGCCACACATGCAAGGTGCTGCTTACAGAGCCACACATACGCCATGCTGCTTACAGAGCCACACATACGCCTTGCTGCTTACAGAGTCACACATACGCCATGCTGCTTCCAGAGCCACACATGCAAGGTGCTGCTTACAGAGACACACATACGCCTTGCTCCTTACAGAGCCACACATACGCCATGGTGCTTACAGAGCCACACATACGTCTTGCTGCTTACAGAGCCACATATACGCCTTGCTGCTTACGAGCCACACATACGACTTGCTGCTTACAGAGCCACACATACGCCTTGCTGCTTACAGAGCCACACATACGCCTTGCTGCTTACAGAGCCACACATTCGCATTGCTGCTTACAGAGACACACATACGCCTTGCTGCTTACAGAGCCACACATTCGCATTGCTGCTTACAGAGACACACATACGCCTTGCTGCTAACAGAGCCACACATACGCCATGCTGCTTACAGAGACACCCATACGCCAGGCTGCATACAGAGACACACATACGCCTTGCTGCTTACAGAGACACACATACGCCTTGCTGCTTACAGAGACACACATACGCCATGCTGCTTACAGAGACACACATACGTCTTGCTGCTTACAGAGCCACACATACGCATTGCTGCTTACAGAGCCACACATACGCCTATCAGCTTACAGAGGCACACATACGCCTTGCTGCTTACAGAGCCACACATACGCCATGCTGCTTACAGAGACACACATACGCCTTGTTGCTTACAGAGCCACACATGCAAGGTGCTGCTTACTGAGCCACACATACGCCTTGCTGCTTACAGAGCCACACTTACGCCTTGCTGCTTACAGAGACACACATACGCAATGCTGCTTACAGAGCCACACATACGCTTTGCTGCTTACAGAACCACACATGCAATGTGCTGGTTAGAGAGCCACATATACGCCATGCTACTTACAGAGCCACACATACGCCTTGCTGCTTACAGAGCCACACATACGCCTTGCTGCTTACAGAGCCACACATGCAAGGTGCTGGTTAGAGAGCCACACATACGCCATGCTGCTTACAGAACCACACATACACCTTGCTGCTTACAGAGTCACACATACGCCATGCTGCTTCCAGAGCCACACATGCAAGGTGCTGCTTACAGAGACACACATACGCCTTGCTGCTTACAGAGCCAAACATACGCCATGCTGCTTACAGAGCCACACATACGTCTTGCTGCTTACAGAGCCACACATACGCCTTGCTGCTTACGAGCCACACATACGCCTTGTTGCTTACAGAGCCACACATACGCCTTGCTGCTTACAGAGCCACACATTCGCATTGCTGCTTACAGAGACACACATACGCCTTGCTGCTTACAGAGCCACACATTCGCATTGCTGCTTACAGAGACACACATACGCTTTGCTGCTTACAGAGCCACACATACGCATTGCTGCTTACAGAGACACCCATACGCCAGGCTGCATACAGAGACACACATACGCCTTGCTGCTTACAGAGACACACATACGCCTTGCTGCTTACAGAGCCACACATACGCCATGCTGCTAAAAGACACACATACGTCTTGCTGCTTACAGAGCCACACATACGCATTGCTGCTACAGAGCCACACATACGCCTATCAGCTTACAGAGGCACACATACGCCTTGCTGCTTACAGAGCCACACATACGCCATGCTGCTTACAGAGACATACATACGCCTTGCTGCTTACAGAGCCACACATGCAAGGTGCTGCTTACTGAGCCACACATACGCCTTGCTGCTTACAGAGCCACACTTACGCCTTGCTGCTTACAGAGCCACACTTACGCCTTGCTGCTTACAGAGACACACATACGCAATGCTGCTTACAGAGCCACACATACGCTTTGCTGCTTACAGAGCCACACATGCAATGTGCTGGTTAGAGAGCCACATATACGCCATGCTACTTACAGAGACACACATACGCTTTGCTGCTTACAGAGCCACACATACGCATTGCTGCTTACAGAGACACCCATACGCCAGGCTGCATACAGAGACACACATACGTCTTGCTGCTTACAGAGACACACATACGCCTTGCTGCTTACAGAGCCACACATACGCCTATCAGCTTACAGAGGCACACAAACGCCTTGCTGCTTACAGAGCCACACATACGCCATGCTGCTTACAGAGACATACATACGCCTTGCTGCTTACAGAGCCACACATGCAAGGTGCTGCTTACTGAGCCACACATACGCCTTGCTGCTTACAGAGCCACACTTACGCCTTGCTGCTTACAGAGCCACACTTACGCCTTGCTGCTTACAGAGACACACATACGCAATGCTGCTTACAGAGCCACACATACTTTTTGCTGCTTACAGAGCCACACATGCAATGTGCTGGTTAGAGAGCCACATATACGCCATGCTACTTACAGAGCCACACATACGCCTTGCTGCTTACAGAGCCACACATACGCCTTGCTGCTTACAGAGCCACACATGCAAGGTGCTGGTTAGAGAGCCACACATACGCCATGCTGCTTACAGAACCACACATACCCCATGCTGCTTACAGAGCCACACATACGCCATGCTGCTTACATAGACACACATGCAAGGTGCTGGTTAGAGAGCCACACATACGCCTTGCTTGTTACAGAGCCTCACATAAATGCAGTTTCAAGTTCTATAATCAAGAGAAAAATTATTTACACAGTCATTGGACAATACAAATTGAAAACGAGGAGCAATATACTTAATTAAATGAGAGGAATTAAAAGTTGTCTCAAATGTAAAGATATGAACAGACATTTTCGCTGCAGTAGTACTTTATTTTAAGAAGAATAGTACAAATAGTTCATGTTTACTTTTGTTCATTCTAATATATATCTCGTCATTTACTGTTTTTGCCTAAATGTCATATCCATGATTGGCATGACTGATATCATCTATGTAAGCGTTACGGTGCTGTTCATTTGACATAGATCCTCTGGATGCTACAGATGCTTGACTTTATTGAATGTATGAACTATGAACTCGTATGTAAACTTGCTTGGATATACTATCAAAACTTTCGAAACCATAAATATAAGTGTAAATTCATTGTATGCTGGTGAGGCCATTGTCCATACTTTTGGACCTGGTAGTGTTCTGATCCTGTCACGATATGTAGAAAACCGATGTAATTTCGAATTGACCAGGTACACATTGTATGTAATATAATAAAGCAAATTATTTCATGAAATGTACGACCAGTCGTTATCTAATTCTTTTATATTATTGATATATTTAGAAACATATATGAATAACTGCTTCTCTTCACACAAGATTAAAGCGTTTAATGGTTTTGATATACACATGTATTGTGTATATATATCGTCAACAGTAGCAAACGCTTTTTGACCTCTTCAGGGTTCGTTCCCCTTTAAAATACCAAATATAGATCGTCAGGTGTTTTTTTCCCTTTAAAATATCAAATAAGCATCGTTTATAAGCAGCTGTGGCCGTTATCATGGTAGTGTATATGAGGTATATGCACTATATCATTAGTTTTATTTTCTTTACTCTACGTCTAGTTAATGTTGCTAATATACTTCTTTATCCCTTAATTGCAGTGTTTTTTTCTCTCGACATTTTGTTTCGTTTGTGTGATGAGAAGAGTATATATGATGTATGTTTGACGGGGACGCAAGTAGATAGTCGGTTAGTGTTAGTTCAAAAATGGTTTGATACTCATTTGAATCTGAGTCCGGATTTACAAAGAAACTTGAATGTTTTCGTCACAACTTTCTTGTTTCAACGTCCATATATTGTTCGTGAATGTTTATCCAAATACTACTGTTGTGGCGTGCTGGATTGACTTGTAATCGTATTGTTTGGTTGTTTTCTTGGTCAAACAAACACGCAAATTCCACACAAGAGTCTTCACGTACATCACGAGAACAAAGTCACGTGAGGTCGTCTAATAATTTGAAAACTTGAAATACATTGTTTAAGGTACTCGTTCATGTTTTTTTTGTAAAATGCACTTTTGGTATGATGAAATAAACTGTGGCAAATCATTAGGAGTATTAAAACTAAGATACTAAAAGCTGTAATTCGTCAGCACAAGTTGATACTTGCTTAAATATCGTCTTTGAAGACTACAATTTTCATTAGCGTTAACAACGCTAATAACCACTTAAATACAGCGTTTCTGTTGCGTGATTGGTTGATTTGCATTATCACATGATGTTATCAATGTATTGTTCAGAGCTCAAATATCTTGCCCCCAGTGGCCTTGTGGTATGGGCGCCAGGGTTCTAGTTTTTCTTCACTTTACCGGCGTGGATTCGCACGCCACTAAACCCAAAATACTTTTTTATACTAAATTTGTATTTTTTTCTGCAATTTCGATATCTTAGAAAAAATTATGATAAAGTAAGGGTTTAAGATGCATTTCCAGGAAAAGCATGAGCGAGTACCTAAAAAATATACGATAATATCGATTTTTTTACACGCGTTTATGCACTATATTAAATTAATGCATTTATATACACATCTATTAAACGACTTTAATATACGTAATGTATGAATGCGTGTGTAAAAAATAATAAAAAAGAGTATGGGAGAAATCCAGCTGTTTGTTCGTCAAGGGAGAATTGTCAAGTGGTAAATATTGTCTTATGGTGTACTGTAATTTGCAATTCAGTCTTGTTAATAAATGTAAATTGATGTACGCAAAGAGAAAAAAAATCTAAATCTAAATCCAATGGTTGTTGCCAGTTTAGAAAATAAGCATTGTTAAAGAATATGAGAGAAGTGGCAGTTCTGCACTGTCAGCAGACACTAGAATACATACAATTGTAAAACTAGGGCTGCAATTTTAAAGCTTCATGTCCCTTGTCACCTCAGTGAAATTGGTCATCATAAAGAGTACCGTTAAATTGACGTATTAACCTTATATTGTATGGTGACTTTTTCAATTAGCTTTTGTCACGTTTTCCTATTAAATGTTACGTTAATATTGCGTCATCGTTTGTCAGCAACTGACCGTTATGAACCGCTCGCCGGCTGTCAGGCGGATACACACTTTGACCCAGAGGAGCAGGGGAACTTGACAGCCCCCATTACCACTCCTGACAGCAGGTCGTGAGTCCCCTTGACAGGTCAACGATACCATGGAAAGATCAGTCTCGCCTGGTCATCTTCTTTAACTTGTGTTTAAGACTTGGCCAGTTGGACAAATTTATGTTTCAAGCTGCTTGTTGAATAGGTTTTACTCGAGGGTTAATAAGCATAAAGTACCCACGTAACCAAGATCACATGCCAATAGAAAGACGTCGAAAACGTTATTTAAACCAAATGCATTCTCACTGAACATGACTGTCCTTTCTCCTCTTTATTTGTCTCAACACAACAGCTAATCAAAACGTACTGAAATAATAAATAAAAGAGATCATGTGATGTTTTGTGTTAAAAGTTGTTTTATCGGTATGTACCCGTCCATGATACATTCATTCTTCTATACCGCTACAAATAGTTCCTGGCGTAAATAACTTGGTCATGAGATAGTGTATCTACACCTTTAATGCGACGGGCATCAACCTCTAAAATCGCAATCCCGTTTTCTGTATAATAAATGTACGAGTATATCCCAATTTTATTAATTAATTTATCAGGGAAAAAACCGCCCCACAAAGGCATAGCGCATGTTTGTATTCTGACTACATTAAAGATGCATTATCAAATTACTTATTTAGTTAAAATCCGAAGATAATGTACCTTTTTATGAATATATCCCATAAATATTTTTTTATGAATTATTAAAAAAATACGATGAAAAATATTTGTTTGCAAAGAAAAACCATAATGACGATTTAAACTCTGTGACGTGTATAATGCGAGTAAAAATGTAAACATCAGAAGTAGATACTATATTGATAGAAATAGCAAAACTAATAAAAAAACAATTTCACCCACCCAATAGCAAGGAACAGGAAAACTGTCACCGATCCAACAGTAAGGAAGAAGAAATTCTGTCGCCGTCCAAATAGCAAGGAACATTAAAACTGTCGCACCGACCTGACCGTTTAGAACAAGAAAAATGTCGCCGACCCAACAATATGGAACAAGAAAAATGTCGCCGACCCAACAATATGGAACAAGAAAAATGTCGCCGACCCAACAGTAGGGAACAGGGAAAATGACGCCGACCCAACAGTATGGAACAAAAAAGAATCGCCGGCACAACAGTATAGAACAAGAAAAATGTCGCCGACTTAACAGTATGGAACAAGAAAACTATCGCCGACCCAACAGTATGGAACAAGAAAAATGTCGCCGTCCCAACAGTATGGAATAAGTAAAATATCGCCGACCCAAGAGTTTGGAACAAGAAAATTGTCGCCGACCCAAGAGTATGGAACAAGAAAAATGTCGCCAACCCAACAGTATGGAACAAGTAGAATATCGCCGTCCCAACAGTATGAAAGAAGAAAACTGTCGCCGACCCAACAGTAGGGAACATGAAAAAAATCGCCGACCCAACAGTATGGAACAAGACAAATCAAGCCGACCCAACAGTACGAAAGAAGAAAAATTTCGCCGACCCAACAGTATGGACCAAGAAAACTGTCGCCGTCCCAACAGTAGGGAACAAGAAAAAAATCGCCGACCCAACAGTATGGAACAAGACAGATCAAGCCGACCCAACAGTACGAAAGAAGAAAAATGTCGCCGACCCAACAGTATGGAACAAGAAAAATGTCGCCGACCCAACAGTATGGAACAAGAAAAATATCGCCGACCCAAGTGTGTGGAACAAGTAAAATGAAGCCGACTATAAACCTGTCGTCGACCCAACAGTATGGAACAAGAAAAATATCGCCGACCCAAGTGTACGGAACAAGTAAAATGAAGCCGACTATAACCCTGTCGCCGATCCAACAGTATGGAACAAGAAAAATATCGCCGACCCAAGTGTACGGAACAAGTAAAATGAAGCCGACTATAAACCTGTCGCCGATCCAACAGTATGGAACAAGAAAAATATCGCCGACCCAACAGTAAGGAACTAGAAACCTGTCGCCAACCCAATAGTAAGGAACTAGAAACCTGTCGCCAACCCAATAGTAAGGAACTAGAAACCTGTCGCCAACCCAATAGTAAGGAACTAGAAACCTGTCGCCAACCCAATATTAAGGAACTAGAAACCTGTCTCCAACCCAATAGTAAGGAACTAGAAACCTGTCGCCAACCCAATAGTAAGGAACTAGAAACCTGTCGCCAACCCAATATTAAGGAACTAGAAACCTGTCGCCAACCCAACAGTAAGGAACTAGAAACCTGTCGCCAACCCAATAGTAAGGAACTAGAAACCTGTCGCCAACCCAATAGTAAGGAACTAGAAACCTGTCTCCAACCCAATATTAAGGAACTAGAAACCTGTCGCCAACCCAATATTAAGGAACTAGAAACCTGTCGCCAACCCAATAGTAAGGAACTAGAAACCTGTCGCCAACCCAACAGTAAGGAACTAGAAACCTGTCTCCAACCCAATAGTAAGGAACTAGAAACCTGTCGCCAACCCAATAGTAAGGAACTAGAAACCTGTCGCCAACCCAATAGTAAGGAACAATAGAACTGTCGCCGTCGCGCCCACCCAAAAGCAAGAACAACAACACTGTCGCGCCGACTATTATAATAATAATAATAATAATAATAATAATAACAAAAACAACTTTATTCAACGAAGGTTACATACTAAGTGTACAATCATTACAGACATACTACTTATTTCCAGCATGGCCTTCACACAAAAAGTATTACAAAAACACATATACTGACTTACATATTAAGCAACATACAAAACATACAATCACACTATCACTATCATACTTTTCTCATGTAATTCAACATACTTATACATGTATTCAACATTTCTTCGACAAACACACTCAGTTTAATATGATGATTATAAATTACAATAATTTCATCCTGTAAATAATGTAGATATATTCAGTAAAACCACATTCAATCGATATATTTTCAACATTTACACATTTGGTAGTATCCATTACAAGTTGTTGCAAGAATGTCATATACGTACATAAACACAATTCATGTAAACAATAAACTATTTATTATAATGTTAATTAAATAAAGTGTCAAGATTTTTTTTTCATAAGTGATAATATTATTCTGCCAATAAGTAGACTTTAAATGCATGTAGGCTGGTAGCTTATCTTGACATTTAATGTATGTAGGAAGAGAATTCCAAATTTTCATTGCTTTATAGGCAAATGTATTTTTGATATAGTTTGTTCTAGGTTTTACAACACAAAGATCCTTGTTTTCTGAAGAACGCTAGCTATAGTGCTCATAATTGGCAAATGTTAACAATTCTGTGAAGTACGAAGGAGTCAAACATTTCATGCTTTTGAAAACAAGTAATGAAAGAAGATAATAGCACCTGTCTTCAAAAGATAGCAACCCTGACTGTTTGAATATGTTTCCACAGTGGATAGTTCCCGACTCAGCAGCAATGAACAATAAAACTAGCATGCCGACCCAGCAGCATTGACCAATAAAACTGTCGCGCCGACCCAGCAGCAAGGAGCAATAAAACTTGTCGCGCCGACCCAGCAGCATTGACCAATAAAACTGTCGCGCCGACCCAGCAGCAAGGAGCAATAAAACTGTCGCGCCGACCCAGCAGCAAGGAGCAATAAAACTGTCGCGCCGACTCAACAGCAAGGAACAATAAAACTGTCTAGCGACCCAACAGTAAGGAATTAAAAAACTGTCACTGACCCAACAGTAAGGAACAAAAAATCAGTTGCCGACCCAACGATAAGGAATAATACAACTGTCGCACCGACCAAACAGCCTTGCCGACGCAACGGGAAGAAACAAGGAACCTGTAGCGCCGACCCAACAGCAAGGAACAAGGAACTTGTAGCCGACCCAACAGACAGGAACAAGAAAAATGTGGCCAGCCCAGCAACAAGAAACAGGAAAACTGCCGTGCTGACTCAATGGGAAGAAACAAAACAAAATTTCGCCGACGCAATATTAAGGAACATGAAAAATGTCGCCGACACAACAGCAAAGAACATGAAAAATTTCGCCGACCCAACAGTATGGAACAAGAAAAATGTCGCCGACCCAACAGTATGGAACAAGAAAAATGTCGCCGACCCAACAGTATGGAACAAGAAAAATGTCGCCGACCCAACAGTATGAAACAAGAAAAATATCGCCGTCCCAACAGTATGAAAGAAGAAAACTGTCGCCGACCCAACAGTAGGGAACAAGAAAAATATCGCCGTCCCAACAGTATGAAAGAAAAAATATAGTCGCCGACGCTACGGCAAGGAACATGAAAAATGTCGCCGACATATCAGAAAGGAACAAGAAAAATGTTCATGTATTCTTTTTTCACTTTTTCATACATAATAAAGGTTAAATGTCTTTTTTCGAAATATGTAAAGTGTGTCTTGTTTTATAACATTTGATGTAACATTTGAAGTACACAAATAAAAGCAATATTGTAAATAAAATGAGATCGGCTATCTGCGGTATCAAGTAGCGGCGTTGGCTCAGTCACCCATTTCTCCCCTATTTGATCAGCCCAAAGAATGCCTTATTAAATTGTTACGGGCTGAGTTTAAAGATATACCAATAATGCAGAACAAATGTGTCCACAAATTACATGAACACATGACATTTGCTCGTATGTTTCCTCTTTTTGTGTGAAATTACATTATAATATCAGGTACGGGCGATATGATTTTACAAAAAGATTGTTTCAACTTCAGCGCGTTTAATCGCCGAAAAATAGTTTCTGTGAAAAAGGTGCATTTGTTAATTTGTTTACAATGACTTTGCGTTATAACGATTTAACATTTAAGGAAAGTTAATAAACGTTATTTCATCATATCAAAATTCCAATCGATCCAACTTTGAAATAAATGATATTGAGTCATATGAATATTATTTTGTAGTTTATGATGAAGTATTGAACTTTGCCATTTGGAGTGATATTTTGATTTGATGTAGCGAAATCTCAACCAGATGCAGGGTCTCCTTGGCATTTTAATTCTCGAATACCGTATTGCCACATGTGCCGGACAGCTGGGCTCATGGACTGTTTTAGCCACAGGTAGAACGGGACCAAGTTCAGCTATTTACCGGAAGCCAAGCTCGTGTGTATTTTTTCTAGCACACTAACCCAGTATCGCGCCATGGCGTGATTTGAATGAAGAGTTTCACTGCATTATGCAATTACTTCAAACATTATAACATTTCTCGTTTGCACAGTTTTTTATCATGATGTTACATTCGCATTATATAAATACCGAAAAGGCCGATCTCCTTACAAATCATGATTCCAATACTACTTTGTTTTGGGAAATGGTCGTCTACAGTCATTTCAGTAAACCTTTCATTGAATGTAACATGGCGTGTTAATACTTATGAATCGCTTTGATACCATTACCGTTCAGTGAAAACTTCTAGCTATCATTGTATATTTTCTTTTTTTTATAAATTTGTAAGTGTATTTTTTCGTAACATTTGATGTAACATTTGATTTAAAAATACAATTCTGTAAATAACAGGAGATCATAGATAGATATAAGTCGTGATATGTATTAACTTGAATATTCGCTGAATGCTTGCAGTATAAGCCATTTATTTTGCAAGCAAGATGAACGATTCAGCTCAAGATTTTTGCTTTTTATACCTCCAAGATTCAAGTACGGTCCACGTTGCCTCTCTCTTCTATGAGAGTTACCTCCGCCATTAATCCCTTGACGGACCATGTTCGCGACAAACAATAAATATCGTGTTCAATTCAATGCATTTTATTCTTCATATCTCCGGACAAAGCACCAACCGAATCACATAGCATTTGATCACAACATTATAACAATATACATCATAGAATTACAAACTATTGCCGTCTTACATGAAGAGTGAGTTCAACAATGTTCTTTTTTTCATTTTAATGCACGTTCTTAAACTTTTTTCTCATAGGATTTAAAAAAAAAATGTCAGATCCAAGTAAATCTAAATGAATCAATATTATAATTTGAAGAAGCATAAAACAGAGTATAACATGGATTAAAAAATAAAATAACAGGAAACAATCTATGTATTCCTTTAATTCAAAAGATGTTTAACATCATAAGGAATGTGGAGATGTCTCTATTATTGACGTGTAGGGGAAATAAATGATTTAATAAATACGATGATTATTTACATATGACAAATGGTGCTGGCGAGAACGAACTAATTTCAATATATGATTAAGTGAATTGGATCTAATGATTGATACAGATGATACATATCTAATGTACAATGTATCTTGATTTATTGATATAACACTGTTCCGTGTGTTCGTCGAACAGTAAATATTAGAATTCAAATTCTTTAAAATGAATAACAATTTCAGGCTTTTATGATTTACAATGCAGACTACCAGGAATTCATTTAGTACTTAAATGTTTTAACAATGGTAAATAATGTATAAAAATGAAAAGTATAAATAAATAAAGAAATAAATAGTTGATGTCAAGTAAAATGTAGCACTTTGACAGTTGAACAAGGTTTGTGAACAGTTGGGTAAATGCCACAGTAAACGCATGGTCAGTTTATACAGAATGTACACTATTAAACAGAAAACTATGCATTTCAACATGTGATAATTTCATCTTTATGAGGATATGAAGTTTACAATCATTATATACAATATTAGCACGTGACCCGTTTTCTCATTTAACAGTGTTTCACATTCATGCTTAAATACATACAAACAACACATTTTGGCGAATTATTATACAAAATAACGCGTGTAAAATGTAATAAATTAACAATCATAGCACTTGTTGCAGACGCATTTACAACAAATCGTAAGTTTAACAGTCCCTAACAAACATATTATAAATGTGTACCAAAATATAATTTAGAACATAACAAAAACAAGTGCGGGGCATCCCTGGTGCATCGCGCATGCGCTGCTCGCGGGTTATGTCCCAGTTCCCGCGGTTTATGATGCAGTTTGGAGCCTCCTGACCCCGGTAAGTTGCGAGGGTGGATGGGATTTACTGATGTCCATACTGGAGAACGCGGCGGCGCTCATTGCACAAACTCAACAGGCCGCCTGTTTTCTTTCCTTCTGTACAAGATCTCAACGTCTCTTGTTGGTGGCAAAATTTCATGACCATGATAATGCACATCCGGTTCACATGTCTGGCCGTCCACTGTTTCAAAGTCAAAATTGTGAGCAAGGTTGAAAATGAACCACTTTGCCTGAGTCATCGCTAGCTTTTTCCCGGGGCACAACGAACCGAAAGCCAACAAAGGATTCTTCAACTCGCGTCCATTTTTGTAGAATGTTGCATCGACGAAACGGTCATATTTAAACTCCTGGAAATACATGAAAGTAATTTTATAATCACTGACATAAAGTGACGACGTAGCATTGAAGAGTTTAGGAAATAAAATAACAATAGTAACATTATAACGTTTACGTACCTTTACTGAGAATTACCTGACAACCGTGTCATCAACATAAGATGTGAATTACTCAACATATAAACTTTAAACTCGTATTTTATCAAATTTACTTCCGAATACAAACGCGGCCGTTTAGATCTAAGTAAGAAACCTACCAGGGGATTTTCAAAGATTTCTGGGTCCTTGTGGATAGCAGGAGGGTAGATGGCCACGCGGTCGCCGGCGCGCAACTTGTAAGTTTGACCATTCTCCATACAGAAGTCAGTGTCAGCGGTCACCGCCCGCACCATGAATACGCCGCTGGTATATCGAATAGTCTCATTCAAGACGCTGTCTGAAAACGCAAAGATATGTAATTTAAATGCTTGTTATGCTGTATGCGTATAGGTTACAGTGTCCTAGTCATTTAAAGTCGTATAACAATTACTGACATAGTGGAAGACAAACGCAGACTATTAATGTTCCCGAACTATTTAAGTGCAGTGTTTTGCCGATGGTATTTTATTCCTATTTACTTTCTACAGCGAACATAACGGCAGCCTTGTAGGCATCATCGTGTTTTAAATACCACCGATTTCATGCTTAAATGCCCCTATTTCACGCTTAAAGGAGGTACTCTCTTTAAGTTAAATCAATAGATATATTCTTTTTTGTTCGTGATCTCCTTTTCGCTGACATTAGCATTCAATCGTATACATTAAACAATGTTACAATTAATAAGCAGGAAAACAGTAATACTTACTAAGCACTGGAAGTTTGTCGAGCTCAGCTAGGGTTAGTTCTACGGGTCCTTCCGGATCACAGAAAGAGGCCTTTGTCTCAACAAACTCATTAATCTCCTGTCGAAGGGCCTGTAGAGCATCTTGGTACTTCATCAGGTAGTAGATGAGCCAGTAGGACACGCGGAATGTGTTGTAGTTCACGTGCAGGAACACAAGATTATGTCCAATAATGTCCGACTCCGTCTGTCCATGGGATTTCATGAACTCTGTTGAGTATTTGATGTAATCTGACACATCTGACCTTTCGAGAATCTCGTCAGATTTGGGCATCTTGACAAGAACATCCAAGGCCCTGCAGGCGCTCGGAAATAGCTTGATTGGCAGTCCAAGCCACAAGAAGTTGAAGTACTTGTGAAACACATCAAAATTTTGGTAGACGTTCACCGGCTCGAAAACATCTTCTGGTTTCTCCTTGCCGAAGATGGATCTGAAGATTGCGCGGAACATCGTTCTGGAACCGAAGGATCGAAGACCATCTCGACACCAGCCGTCCGTCATCGGCAGATTACATGTAGCATCGGCGAAAGATTCCCGCAAGTGGTTGGAGAAATTGTTCATGTTGGCAAATAAATATTGTCCCTTCACCTTTTTTGACGCCTCTTTGATCATTTTCTTAGAGTCTATCAGTTGGAAACTAAACACGTTGTTGTTAACCTGTTTTTGAATTGGATCAAAGTCGAAAGTTTTCTCCTTGCACATTCTTTCATACGAGTGTGGGTCACTAATGATCGTGATGTGCTGATTTAAAAGGCGTATTGTGAAAATATCACCAAACTTTTTAGTAGACTTGTGGATGAATTCGACTGCATTTTCTGCAAAATCCTTTCCATTTCCCCACAGAAAACTGCCTGGGACAAGTGCGGGCTCGCTCTTTCGCCTAAAAAACACGAAGGAGATATTGAAAATAAATGTGATAACATTAGAAGTTCATTTAGATTCAAGCGAATTGACACCATTAACAATGAGATGACAAGCAGTTGTCTGGTATACATGTAATGGTATTTTGTGAATTACAAAATAATTAATTTTTGGACAGTCTGGTATGTTAAACTGCAATAATGAATTACCCTTGATGAGGTCAGCGTGACTATAATTAGGGCCAAGTCATGTCTTAGGTGTTAACAGGAGCGGTGATTTAGGCGATATATTATGCAATATGACGGGCTATTGTAAAATGCAGGATACGACGAAATAAGAGGACTATTACCTTCTGCGGGCGAAGATTCTACAATAGGCGAGGACCAGAGCGACCAGAATAACTCCCAGATACACCGATACGGCTACCATTCTGCTGGCTATTAATATCTCTGAAATCAGAAAAAAAGGAACATGCAATCAAAACATGAAACATTATTGAGGCATTTGCTTTATCTTATGATCGAAAAATGTTTAACATTCTTCCCAATGACTACCATATTATTCCACACGTCGATACCATTCAAAAACAAAAGAAACGATTAAGCGGTTAACACCTTAACATTTCAAAAAGCCTTGAATGTCATTTCAAGGAATCATACCATTCTGTCTTTTGGCATTTAAGAATTCATTAGTGATCAAATAGCCATAACCACATGTGAGGCGTTTTAAAGTATTAGTTTAACCATTGCACGATCGTTGTGCTTTCATGTGGGAAATTCCCAGTCAAAGGTTTACTATGAACCAATGTTATGGGACATAAAGATAATAATGAATAACAGAAATACAACTGTCCCTCCACGATTTCAGCTACTGATAGTAACTGAAGGTGTTTGTCTGCGATAAAAAGATACTAGGTTTCCTTTCATAACCGTTTGAAGTGAACAATTAAGGAAATGATTGTTAAACATTGAGTTATTGGTCGCTTTGTCTATCCAATACCACTGCTATTTAAGGCGGTAGCCACAATAAACTTTCACTGTTAATCTGAGTGACTAATACCTTCTATAACCAAACTAGCCACAGCAACAGTCCAAGTAAAGTAAGGTAAAAATAAATCATCGTTGTTCCAACCTTGTCACTAATTCGAGTTTTTAATTCATTTTATATATCTTCTTAAAATAAGCATGTAAGGCATAAAAAACATATACTTTTATCATGAAATTCATATTATAATTTTCAAGTAGTACTGTTCCTAAATATGACATTATCATTAATGCGATAACAGATGTGGTATGCCAGATCAATCGTATTTCATCAGTCTCACTTACGTTTAAATATGTAAAGTCGTTTAAGGTCCAAATGTGAACAATTCCTTTTCAAAATCGTAAATTCCAATATAATTTCAAACTCTTAGTTTTAGTCAATGTCTTCTTCACTGTAGCAATGTAATACTTGTTCGTTTGTAGTATAGTAAATACTTCACACGTGAGCTCAGTTGAGTATACTCTATACGTCGAGAAATAGATATTTATAAAGAGTTCTCACGGTTTAAGCTCCTCCTATCGGCCAATCGTTGACTTGCGCCGCCTCCCCGATTATGAATCAAGTTTTACAACTACTGTAAAGGCGGCCAGTCGATAGTCACATATCGTAATAAAGACTGGCTTTTATCGCATTTTAATACAGAAAATAGGAAATAATGTGGTCATTTAAATTATTTTCTGTTAGGAATTCGGTAAATGAGTTGGTATATATGATTTATTCAAAAAGAATTATATAACAACACTAGACTGAGTCATAACATTTTAACGCAATTTGAACAATATATAAATGTATATATACAAAGGAATCTCAACCTTTATTTTGATACCGATAAGCAGTTTCAATACATTACACATACTGAATTGGTCGGATTGTTGAAATGTAAACTGCGTTTTGTTAATCATTGCGCTGACTGTAACATTGTACAGCGGTTTGCAACTTTATTAGTTGAACATTCCTGTTAAACTTTGTCATTAACCGGTGTGGTGAATCCAGTTTTTGCAGTCTTATGTAATTCGCGTATAGACGCGCCTTTAAATTAACGCAATCCGCTTTAAATACGCTTTTGGCGAGATCGTCGACGTCTTCAAAACCTTCCCTCATAATCGGAGGCATGGTGAAGAATACGTTCGGGAGATAACAAAGGGGGATTATTCTTGCCTGCCGTTCACATCCATTGGTTTACTCCGTGAAGTTGTTGCTCATTGTAACACCAGAACTGTTTGATGTGATTATGTATATGAAGGTTTTATCTGTTTCTACTACTGCTTATGAGTATTCAGAAAGTCATTTCAATCAGACTTAAACTGCTGGTAACAATTTACAGCTTCTAGTTGTACTTTTGCACGTGGCAAAACTCGTATGCTGCACATTTCAGTTTTCTTTTTTCTTTAAGCCATTTAAATGATATGAGTTATGATGGATATCAAATCTTGGGTTGATATGTTACAAGAACACCTTAAACGGATTGCTCCACTCGTGTCTACAAACCATTCAGATTGTAAACGTTGTCCAAAGCCCATGTATTGATAGAAAATGATGATAGCATGATTGGAACAATTCGATGTTGTATATAGAAGGAATCAATTATAAATAAAATACATTCCGACAAGAACATTAATTATGTTGACATTAAAAGACACAAAAGGTGCAAAAATAGCCTTTTCTGCTTTATGGTAATTGAATGGTTGTTCGATGTTGTTCAATAAATTCCAGGGTAATAGGAACCCAGGAAAGCGAGTCGAGAACGTATACAGCATTTCTCCCGAGCCCACACTCCATAATTATTGTGAACAGTAGTTTATTTCATATCAATCAGTTGGCAAGATAGGTTTGGTCATATTAATACTTGATGTCCCAAAAATTAAAAAACTTGGTCAAATCTGTTTGAAAATAAAGATATATAACGTATTATGTTCATATGGCTGAACATGTGTGTCTTACTTGTTTTCTTCTGTTCATTCCTGTTCAGTCATTAATCATTTAGATTCTGGTGTAAATTTGTTCTTTTACGTAAATGCTGTAGACCAGGCGATGATTGTTTTTCAATACGTTTGAAATAATATTTATTAAGAAAAAATCTGACATAGCTACTTAGTTCGTTGTTAAAGTCTTGAAAGTTGTAAAATGGAAAAATATGGCAATGTTAATTCGAAAAGAACTACAAGAACAAATTGAGAATCAAGAAATGTACCAAGCAACATATCTACGATAATGTAGCCGTAAAATAACAAAAAAAAAAAACAAGAACCGCTCAAAAGAACCGCTCCAAAATACTGTGGTATAAAAGAGGCATGTGTGAATATATTGGGGTTTTTTTTATCTCGTGTCCACGACATAATATGGACAAAATGACAAAATGAATGGAGTTAAACCAGCTTTCTAGCCTGTCTTGCTTTTTGAACTACTTATTTATGTTGTTTTTTTGTAAAAAAAAATCCCGGTCAGTTGGCCTGGCTGATGTTTTACTTCATTCAGCCTATCGTTATACCGTTTGTTAGTTTTACAAATTCACATCTGTATAATTAATTATGCACAATTTCATTCCCGTTTGTCGAGCATTTTGCGGGTTTAAGAGCACGGATGATGTTAAATTATTTAACATGTATTTTATAACATATAACTTGATTTCATATCCCGTTATACCTTAGTTATAAATAGCACGTATGATTTGTAATAACAACACATTTTAAGAATGATCACATATATACATACATTCATCAAAGAAAGAGTTTCTTCACATTTCCTAACAACTGTAAAAAAAATCGAACGTCCGTTTTTTACCAGACTTCTCCGGACAGCTTTATCCTTTTTGTGGACAGGGCATAGCATTCCAAATTTTTCATTTGATACTAAGATGCTGGTACAGCTTTCTACAGGAGACATGGTTTGTTACCGCATAGATTATACATATATGTGATAAAAATGTTGGAATTAATTAAAGGTAAATGTATATGCTCGCAAAATAACAAACGATACATTCGTTGATAATCGAATGTTTTGTTCCTCGCATGCCGTTCCAACATGTAAGACATGTAGTCATTTGAATCATATAGCTCATGACACATTTAAATATATTATTTTAGAAGAGCTCTGTCAATCAAATAACCATCAAGCAGATTACAGTCTCGGTTGTATTTAATAACGAAAACAACCGCCGTATACTATTTAGTCTGTAATCAGTTTTACAAAGTCAGTTTCATAACTAGCTCATGCGCACTGACTAGAGACATTCCAGAGGCATTTCGCGCTAAACACTAAAAAAGTAGGCATTTATCAGTGGTCTTCTAAACGAGACGGTCTGCACCCGACTTGTCAACTTAATCGTAAGGAAGACCGAACATTTACACTAATTATAACATAAAGTTAAAAAGATAATATAGTTATAAAAAACGAATGTTGTTGTATTGTCCAACATTGCACAAAAAAACATGCCTTATAATTTTCGGCTGATGCAATTGATAAACGTCATGTCTGCATAACGTTTCAAACATGTTCAGCCGGATAGCAATTTTTGCATATTTGAAAATGTGGGACTGAGATAAATTCTATTTCCTCTCAATGTGTCAATATTTGATTAGGTATTTGACGACACTGATGACGCTTTGACGATGGTACCACTTTAAAATACCATTCTCAAATATCCGGAAATTGATTTCTTAACGTCGCGTTTGAAGAGGATTAACGAGAAATACCAGACATAGCGAGGAAATGTTAAATATTGAGGTAGGCCGGGTAGTGTTGTACGTAATAATTAAAGCCTGGTAACCCGTGGTAGAAGCTGGAATCAAAACAATGTCATTGGTATCCATTCGCACGCGTTCCCGATGGCGCCCTTCCCAGTCGACACAAGTTCTATCCGCGTGTTAACCTTTTGTACCTGCATGCGTTCTAGATAGGGAAGTGAGAAAATATTGCCGGCACATCTTTAAGGATGCATATAGTTTTATGTGACGATTATGTGCACGTTTGTTTACATTAATTATGCAAAACTCATATCACTATTACCGGATGAGAGTCCTACCAGCCGGATGTCGGTAATACTAGATGTGTGTTAGTCATACTAGATGGGTGATAGTACTGGGGTGATAGTCCCTCTAGATTAATCCTTCCAAACGGGTGATGGCCGTACTGGATGGATGATGATCCTTCTAGAAGGAAGATGTATATGTTGACAGCGCTAGAAGTACATGTCACAACTCTTAAGGGCCCGTGTTTGAATTGTTTGATTAGCGTGATCCTAAGGGCACCTCATAAACCGTGCTCGCCATATACGTAGGTAAACTGTCGGAGGTATTATCTCAAATTGGAGTAGATTTTAAACACATTCTTATCTATTAGAACATCATGCAGCTCTTTAAACCGATGCGTCCGTCAAATTTAATGGCACAATCAAGTATGTAATACAAATACCATATGTCTTACATGTGCAGGTGATGGCAAACAGTAGTCAATGCTTATCAGTCAATATGGCCTTTTTCAGATTAGTAGTAGAACTTTGGTACTAAAATAAACTAGTTGTGTATATACAAGACCGCAAAACGGGGAATAGTTTTGTAAGCCTCAGTACAGAATAGTCTAAATGAGGACTTCAAATTAGCAATCAAATATGACATGGAAATCCCCTGATATGACAAAGGCGTGGTCAGGATATGACACTATTATGCATGTTTATTTACAATACGGATTCAACAGACCGCAACTTATGTTCAAAAATAAATACGTACCTTTTGCTAGGTCGAGTGTACTTTAAACAATTTAAGTGACAGAAATATTTAATCTGGCAAAACTTTATCTTCCTATTACTAGGTTGAAACCTTGACACAATTTCCCCAAAATATAGCTCTCATTTTATTGTTTTCTTTCAGATTATTAAAACGTACAATAATTTTAATGTAATGATTATAATCACTTCGTTACCATGGAAAATGGTTTAACCAAAGGTCACTAGGTGATAAAAAACACTTTTGCACGCCGCTTTCGTAACCATTGAAAATGGTTCAGCCAATGGTCACTAGGCGATCAAAAAAGTCTGCTGTACGCCGCTTTCAAAACCATGGAAAATGGTTCAGACAAAGGTTACTAGGCGATAAAAAAAACATCGGCACGCCGCTTTTGTTACTATGGAAAATGGTTCAGCCAAAGGTCACTAGGCGATCAGCTGAAGGGTTATAGGTGATACAAATATACCTACACGCTTACGTTACACTGAAAAAAACTCGCACCAACTTAATTTTGATGCGTGTGTGGTCTTTGTGTGTTGTTTGTTGTGTGGTGTGTGGTCTTTGCATAAGTATTGTTGCTTTTAACAGAATCTTTATTGTACTATTAAGCAAAGATGACTGTAAGAGAAACAGATATATAGTAAGAGACCATTTTGTAGCGGTCTTGTTTTATAATTATATGCAAGGTCTGGATGACGATGCGGAAAACTGGTGTGTAGGTGGATGATGATACTGTCACCTACGGCCTAGCGTACGTCTTTTGTGTATTTGTGGCCTTGTGTTTTATTTTGCGGAAAGATTTCGATATGATAGTTTTCTTTTTCAATGTTCTATGTTTTGATATGTCAAAAACATAATTAAATAGACAAATCCACCCAGCCTGTTTGAGCAGAGCACCTGCTGTTCTACTGTTAATAATCTCTCTAAAGCTGTTTCTAGGATTTTTCAGGAAACGACCTCATGATCTTCGACGCAGTTTTGCAATCAGGTGTGATTTAACCCTGAAGGCAGTGAACGCATGCACAACAAACATTATTCAAACATGAAAACCACACGGAAAGATTAATGAGAGAAGTGGTATTTGATAATTAATGTTATACCATATAAGCTTCTGTATTTCATTCAGACTTATTCTATTCAGACTTATTAGTAATTTAACACATGAGAATTTCTCTTGGGCAATTATGAAAAGGGTATGTTACAAAATTGGAAGGTGTGTGTTAATTAGCCAGATATTAATAACATAAACATAAGGGAGGGTTGTCCCTCAGGAAACGTGAATTCTATACTTTGAATTGAATGAAACAGATGAAAATATATTTTAATATCATCCATTTTTCTTAAAAAAAGACCTAGATAAAAAACAGTTCCTTTGTTCGTTCTCAAAAACTTCATACTGAAAGTTTGATCAGACAGAAAGGCGGACAAACAGACAGACACAGACAGACAGACAAACAGACAGACAGACAGAAGGACAGACACACTGCATATACATATGTTGCTCACCACAATAGGTTTTTCAAAGTTTAAAAAGAACACGAAACTTTTTTATTTTAGCTATTAACAATATTATGATTTAATCTTCCCACAGGTACAGCTGTGTCAAATTGATTAATAAATGCAACATATGCACAACGACAAAACCTTTTAAAGCTGCCATGAGCTCATTATGGTACATAATATTGCACAGGTATATACGGACAAAATCTATTGGTATCAATAAATAACTATTATGTATTCCTCATTCATCCCAGATTTATCTGTAATAGCCAAACACAGCAAACTGATCCAGGAAAATGGCTCGGAAATTAGGGCCACAGATGCGAAATGCAAATTGAATGTGTGGATGAATGAATGAGATTATTGATTTGACGCCTGACGTCGGAGTATTTCCATATAAGGCGATTCTTGTGAATTGTGTTACCTGTCAATCAAATAGGATCAAGCCTATCAATGAAATAATTTTATGAATGGCTTACGATGTGTCACGAAACAATCCGATTGCGTTCGTCATATTCCGTAAATTGATGTTATTCCAGAAAATTCAAGGCTTCTTGAAAGCGATGATTCAAGTTATAATAAGGGTGTGTGCGTTGTGCTTCATTCTGATACTTTTAACCTAAAGGGAGCAGCTGTTGTCGTCTACTGGGAAAAACCACTAGTGTGACTTCGTGAGTCTGAACACATCTTAATTAATGTTTTAAAATAATGTAACAGTATTTCATCATTAGATGATCTTGTTTTAGTTCTAGATTATGAACTGAAACAACACAAGATAAAGCATTTCATTGTTATTCGTTGGTGTTTTCAATGGTGTATCATAATGATTGAAACAAATAGAAATAATACACAAGACAGTACACTCAACTAATACTCACTTTTGAATAGCGGTTTTAAAAAGGCGGTGTTATCGTCTTTGTGCGGTCAGTGAAACTCAGTAGCAAGTTTTGGCCTTCTTACTTTCTTAGACAATGATTTCGAGTGTTTTGATGATAAAATGGTTAGTTTTTAAAGAAATCCAGTTTGAATGTTCGGTTGATTGTATACAAAATTAACTAGAACCATCACAGAAGTGGTGATTACCGCCGCATGTCGCCTTGGCACCGAATATTATTGATGGAATCAGTAAGAATCATTATAAATGCTTTAAGATCATTTCAAAGTAATCAAGTCTTATTTGTCACAATGTTAATCTAAAGTGTTCAGTACAGCAAACGGGTAAAACTAATGCTTATTGGCACACAACTCAAATAAACCATGGCCATGGGTCCAGACAAATATGCCAGGCACTTCTACCGAACGTGATTCAATCTGTGTACCAAAAATCAAAGTGATTATCGAAAACTGTGGGAGAAATTTACTCATACAGCATCCCTCAATGGCCGTATGTTACAAGCAAATACGCCAGGCACTGTTAAACTTCACATATCTCAAAAATACGCCTAGAAATACTACCAATCATGTTTGTAATATGAACCAAATATCAAAGTGATAAGTTACCACTACAAACTTTTACCAATTTACCAACCTAACACAACGACCATTTGGTGACTCCAATATACTTCCCCTCACCTTTATCTTTGTTTGTGTGAGTATACATACGGAACAAAACTACTTATACACTTTGGTGGCCTTGGGATACGGAAAGCTGTTTTAAAATAATACACTTATAAATGATACAATTGTATGTACACTGTGTATATACAGTGATGTAACCTCGAGCGAACATATTGCATACAAATGGTCGTGAACAGTTCTGATTATTACCATACATACACGAAGAAACATACATGTACGATGTTTGTATTTATAATGCCAACTGTCATTCTTACAGTGTATCTCGGTGGAGGAAATAATCACATTGCCAAAGAAATACAAGTCACGTGAAAAAAATATTGATAAAAACTTGAAAAACGTTAAAATGCTCTATTCGGCTCAATTTCTCAAGTGGAATAACACTTTAGCAATGCATTGCTTCAGAGTTATGTAAAATATATGAACGAATAATTGCACTGATGACAAATGTTAAAATAAAACATCGAAAAAGGGATTCTTTGTATGCACAAAAAACTCACAAAACATAAAAAATAACAGTTAAAGTGACGTTGAGTTTGCCCCTGTCGTGCTCCATTTAATGCACCAGTCAATTGTAACCACGCCCCCACGAGTTCCGGGAGTAAACCGGGCATGGTGAGGGAAATGGGCCGTGTTTTTACCTTAAAACCCCACAGTGCCGAGTGAATGCGGTGGTTTTGTTTTCGCACAAAACAGCGGTGGTTCTGTTTTCGCGCCGAAAATAGCCGCGAATGAGCCTTATCTAGGATGGCCTCGGGTGCGTGGGCATTTGGCGGAGATTTTACCAGCAGTTTGTCCCCGCAGGACGGGAATTTTACCTGGGATTGAATAGACCGAAAGTCCCAAGTCCCCGCTATTCCCCGGACCTGGGGAGCGGGCTTAGTTACAATTGACTGGTTCATAAACATGACGATAGGGCTTCTGCTCTACTGGCGTGTGTCCACATCCCTTTAGTTTCTTTTCATTGAGATTCCATCAGCCTGTGTATATACCGGCTTCATAGCTCAGTGGTAGAGCGTTCGCTTCGGGTGCGGAATATCTCGGGTCCAAGCCCCCGCCGCGTCAAGCCGAACGAAAACATGTGGTATTAGCAGTTCCTTGTCTACGGTAAAATGGCTGTACTGGTAAAGTGGTAAAATAAGTACAGCTGTTTCCTGTAATGTCCCCGAACGAGCACGTTAAACAACCAAAAGGTCTTTTCGCGAAGACCTATAGGGTATCGCACACGGCTCACATGTTTCTCACGTATTCTATCTGGATTTGACTGCGAATTGCGAATACTATTTTATGTTACTTATGACAAAAAAAGGGTTTCCACGAGACATCATCGTATACAGACGCACGATTAATTGTGTCGTAGGATAGGTAACAAGCGTGATTCAAGCTGAAAGCGTCGCTTCCGCGTGTATTGTCTAGTATCAAATTATATTAAATAATTATGAATACAATACGGGTCGTTTTTCAGAATGAAATACAATTCCTTCTTGGTTTTGTATAAAAAAACATCACCCCGAAAAGCGTACATTGACAATGGCTTCAATTGCAAGTGTCCTTCATCTATGTGTTTTGCTTTTAGGATTTTAAGAAATATACTCAGTTAAAACTTTGTTTAAACTTATTTTTTTACAACGAGTGTGAGACAAGTTTTTACAACATAATATTAATCACTCCTGTAGACATGATACTACGCGAGAGTTCGTCTTGTGATTTTGGGGAAACCGGAGTACCCGGAGGAAACCCACGTGTCGGGCTTTGTGACCACAAAACAAATTCACATGCAAAAATATACAAGTTTGATTGCGAAGAAATAGGATGCTGTTTCGTATACATGTGGGTGGACGTTTTTATTTATCAAAGTTTCCTGGATCACTGTGTGGGAATGGACACCGAATATAGCTCAAAAAGTGATAAGTAAACATACCAATATGCTGTTGTTTTTCTAGACCAGAGGTAAGATCTTGCTGTGTTAACGATTATCTACCGTATCCACAAATGAAACAAGTGTTTGAACTAATAGCTGAATGCTAAAGTTGGCCTATGATGTGCTTTATAATGCTTAAAAATTAGCAGGCCATGAAAAATGTTACTTTAAATCTGTGATGATCACCTCAAAACTCACAGAATTTCGACAAGTATTGTAATCTTAGGAAATATATCGAATAAATAAAGAAATCTGAATCGAAGGATTTTACAAGCATAAGATAAACTATGTTTATTGTAAAAACTGGCAATGTAACTTTTAAACTGTTAAAGATATGCCCTTACAAATGTTCACGATACTGTACCGAGGATAGCCGTTTTGTGTACTGGGGATAGTTTCAAAGTTGAGCAATGTGTACTGGGGATAGCATGTAAAAATGGACCAAGATGATCGTAACACAATAACAGTATATATACAATACACATAATATTTAATGGTTTCGATATTTCATTCGCCTTTTCTTTAGATTTTGGAGTGCTGGTCCTTGGTATGTCTCTTTGTACATTCATATGCCTTTTCAGGTTGCTTTTGTAGTCAGTTGAATAGGTACATATGCTGCACACAAACTTTTTTCCATTATCCTCAGTCACAGTTACCGCTGACAAATCCATGGATGCATCCGTCAAATCCATTTTTCAAATTATCTGCAAAAGTGAGAGTACAATGTAATGACAAATTATTGAATAAACTTAAGTTATCAATGAGTTTGGTACATGTCCTCCTAAATGAACGTATACATGTGTATGCATGCTGCTTATATTTCAAGGTTGGTCAGAATAATTAGTTTCTCGGTGAAGTGAACGAGCTGAGACCATTTCCTGTTCTAAGTAATAGCAACATCGATCCAAGCTTAGAAACAGCTTCAAGTGAACAAAATTTGATCACAATATATTATTTATTATTGATGACTTAGTGTACAAAAACGTTGCAAAAATAGCCGGAACTTTGACTTTCGGTCCAGCCAACCCCGGGTAAAATCCCCGCCCTGCGGGAACAAACTGATGGTTAAACCCCGGTCAAATGCCCCCGCACCCCAGAGACTCTACATAAGGCCCAATCTCAGCTAAATTTGGCGCTATGACAAAACCACCGCGGTCAACCGGCCCTGCGGGGGCACATGAAAAGTAAAAACACGGCCATTTTCCCCGGCTATCCCCGGTATACCCCAGGACCTGGGGGGCCGTGGTTGCAATTGACTGATGCCCGAAGTGTAATGTAAATATTTTTTATATTATACCGAACCTTTTATATTACCACTAAATACTTTTAAAGCGCTGTAGGCGTGTTTTATTAAACAAAGCTAATGAAGTTTTCTTGCGACTTTTCTACGTCGTTGTGAAAATAGCAAGCCGCACTTACTAGTTGTATGACGTCACCGGTCAATATTATATTTATGATATGGACAGCTGATGATATAAAACTGAATTTTCATTAGAATACAAAGACATACGGACCGATCATCTTTATTTATATATACATACAAGGGACACATTTATGTAAGGTATACTATACATATAACAGTAACATTATTGCTCTAATTTCTCGATATGGACAACATTGGACAATTTTCCCTGAGCGTGCATAGAGTTAAGAATACGTAACCATCATCACAGTCTCGTTAATATAAATACATCGCAACTATCCTCAGTACAGTTAATAGCTATCCCCTGTGCAGTTATTTATTTGCTTCAGCTATCCCCGGTACATCTTCAGGTCATCAAAAAGGATGAATATCTCCATAACAACAAAACATATCGTATTGATATCATACACAATATTAGATGCTGTAATTATAATGAAATCGCTCGATTCAGTTTTCATTCTTATTTTCTATTTGTTGTTTTATGTTTGAAATCGTACCACATAACTGAATATTTGTGAGCGATCATGCAACATTCGGCGAGAATTTTGCTCTTATACAAAAGAGGAGACACATTTCCATTATATAGTCGTGTATTGCACAGGATTGATCTATTCGAAGCTCTTCGAATTTGATAAATATCACTATAAAATAAAATAATAATAACAAAAAACTTACCATGTGTCAGAATCAAATGCTTATTGATTGATCATTTTTCGAGCTATATCCCGTGTCCATTCCCACACAGTGGGATAGACAGTAGTCGTAAGATGCAGTAACGAATCGACTTCCATCGAGATTGGATTTTTAGGACGGATTCAAATGGATATCATAAATGGATATACCCAGGTCAAACACATCATCTATTATGCACCAGTCACTTGTAACCACGCCCCCGCCCCCAGGTCTGGGGTATACCGGGGATAGCCGGGGAAATGGGCCGTGTTTTTACCTTTCAGGTTGCCTCGCAGTGCTTGGTGAATGCGGTGGTTTTGTCTTCGTGCAAAATATAGCGGGGAATAGGCCTTACCTAGGGTCCCTTGGGTTCGGGGGCATTTGGCGGGGATTTTACAATCAGTTCGTCCCCGCGGGGCGGGGATTTTACCCGGGGTTGGCTGGACCGAAAGTCAAAGTCCCCGCTATTCCCCGGACCTCGGGGGGGGGGGGGGGGGAGTAGCTTGGTTACAATTGACTGGTGCATTACGCCTTTGTATATCATAACTGCAAAGACCTATTTTTACTCGGATTGATAGCGGTTAAAAAATTGCTTCGTTTTGCTGGTACTTTTTTCGACCCTGTTAACATTGAGAATGGTTTATGGCAATTGCAATATCCGTTAAACATTGTTAAACATTTAGGCGTGAAATTCAAAAATAAATTTAAAAAAAAAATCCCCGTACATATTTGATTAAGGCATTATTGAACCTTTTCTCTTGTCGACAAAACATGGACCCTGGACCACGCCTATTTTCGTGCTGACAAAAATGTTGAAATTAAAAGGGTTCCCGTTCGTCATTCTATACCATTGTTCAAAGCGATTTCACGATATGCGTTCCGATTATCTGTAGCCCGGCCTTTTAAAACCTGTGAAAACATCGAAAAAAAGAACTACGGTCGATTAAAACTATACAATTTATGAGATTTTGATAGCATAATTGCTACTTTTATTTTCCGTTCTTTTCTGGTTATAGATCAAAGAGAGTGAACAAAGTATATATCAGCCGTATCAACAAAAACTGAACAGTGAAATTTCAAACAGCATGTGAAACGATAATTAAATTCAAAAAAATAAAGAAAGTAAATAAATTTAAACGCTAAAGAGAAGAAAGGAGGAAAAACTTGAAAAACTGACTTAACATGTGACAATTTGAAACACTTTGCAATGTCATATACAGTAAACGTCGTAAATCTGCAAAACCATGTAGCTTAAACTACACAAGGCGATTTCCTTAAAAGCAACAGTTTTACAATGGCTGTCATGACTTCGCATATTCATGTTTTTCAGTTAAGGGTTCATTCGAAGTGTACAGTCCAAATTCTGACTTCCACAACGCTTTGATTGACATCGGCGTTCATTCATATTTACACTCGGCTAACCCATTTGTAGTATTATTGTTCGACCATATTTACATATATGACGTCACAGTATGATAACGGCTTTGGAACGAAATAGCTATAGGGGGGATACATATCTGTCCAAATGCGGAGCACGCACAAGTTTTACGACCAAAAGAATTTGACACCCTCGACCAGAATCACGACTTTTTGATATATCTGTTTACATCAAGGGAATTCTCCTATTTGGAACAAAGAGATTATTTGTATACGTATTAACATAATTCAAAATAATGAGTACTGACATGCGTGTTCAAGTTTATGAAAAGTTTAAACAATATTACATAAACAGCCGAACCATAAGGTAGACTATGAACTTAAATTGAAACATTCAAAACAATCTCTTTGTGTGGTTTTACGTCGCGTGGAGCTAGCGATAAATGTAACAAAACTATCCCTGCCCTCCCATAAGTGGTAAGGGTATTTTGTAGACATTTTTCTATTTTATTTAAGAGATAGCTTATAACGTACTTTTGATAATATTGATGTCTCCTTTCCAGTGTGTACTGCCTATCTGTAAGCATTGGGTTGTTTTTGTTGAAATGAATTATTATTTTATCTGTAATATTGACAAATCAGAAAGCAATGTAAATAAACATATGAAATAAAAAATAAACACACACGACCAATTAGAGTCTCTATGTCCACTACCGCATTCCATAGGATAAAGCGTTATCATCGTTAGTTCCAAGAATTTAAGTGATGATATCCTTGTCCTTCTAATTAAAACACGCGCACGGATTTAGGTAACGATTTCAATGTTCCTTATCGCGGCAATGTAAAACATTTCCTTTAACTGATATGAAATACTTGATGATAACATCAATCCTTTTCCGGGTGTGTTACGTAGACAAATACATTTTGCAATGTATCTTGAGTACCTTAACTCATGATAACATAAGGATCAGAGAAAAGTCCACAAATAAATTACTAATCTAGTCTATAAGTTAATTCAGTTTTATCCATATTGAACCATAAACTAGAAGAAAGCATCGAATAAAATTAAATTAAACACTAAATTGGCATTTCATTAAATAAACTTATGCAAGTTACGAAATGGACCGTTCTGATAGCTCGTAATGCCAGGAAAGCTCGTTCGTAATGTTCTCAATTAACGCTGTAAATGAAAAGAAAACGTCAAAAAGATCATAAAAATAAAAATAAAATCTTCATATTTCACGTATTATTAACTTTGAAACATGTGTGTGTCTTGTTAATTGCGTTAAGAAAAAAGGATGATCACGATTTGCATCATTCGGAATACCTCGACCATTTTCCATAGACCTCGTATGTGTATATATATATGCGGAAGGTTTCCAATGTCAGAAATCTTTTTATGTAACCACGCTGCAAATAGATCGCGTAGTACATCCAATTTAGCAGTTAAACTTAGCTAACTCAGCAGTTAGCAGTAAATGACTTTTCTCTTGGAAATCTTATTCATTTATGCTATAATTCACTTCACTGGCAATCAGTTTAAACGTTATAATACAAAATACACGTTAAAACATGTCCTATTATTTGAACGTTTATAAACTACTTCTACTGATGTACCGGCATACATCCGAGCTTGTTTTTGATGGAAAATGGCCGAGGTGTTCCGCATGGACCTACATCCATGGACAATTACGTTGAGTAAACTAAAATATACTTAGTTCAGACTATATACATGTTTCAGTTTACTTTGTTTATATTGAAAATATACACAGTGCATTCTGGATCACTTTAACACGTGAGCGCCACGTGATCCCTATTAATATATCGAGGGTGAATCCATGCGTTTTTGCATTTTTTTATCTTTTGTGTTAGATGGTATCTTTTTCAATAGACAGGCAATGTTTAAGATACTATCTACTTCCTCTTAACATTATTTAATGTAGTTGTAAATGAACGGATTAGGGCTATTAGAGCTTCGATTAAAACAAAGATATAAAAAAGTGTCGCACATTAAAATGCTTCTTCCATAATCAGTGATGTCACTATTTTGCAACAGTCTTAGTTGGACCTCCGGAAAAAGATGGTCTTTAAACGCATTGTACTGTCTAGACTACAGTTTATCTTGACTATGAATAACATGCCTTCTTACTGTTAAGTCTTCAACATACTTCTCGAGTCTAATCGGTACTGTAGTTTAGCTTAGAATAACAACCGGGGTGCGGACTCCTTTCAACTCGTTTCTGTACTTGACCCGTAACCTTGCGTACAGGGCGCGGTCATGATGGGGTCCGGGCGGGATTCCCCTCCAGTGCGGCCGAACCCAGGACATATCCGCCACTGGGGGAGACTGCGTCATGCGCGCCACTTACGGATGCCACTGCATCGACGATCAGCTCCCCACCCGGATAGTCATCGACTTATCCACTGATAATATAAACCCCCCGCAAGACAAACAGGTAATACCTACCATACCGGTACACTTATGATTTTACCCGTCGAATGCCATAAAACAATCGCAGGTTGACAGTGTCAATAAGCAAGCGGCTAATGTTTTTGCAGGAGCGCGGTTGTAATTCATATAAGCCCTCACGCCTTGACTGACAATAGAGCAATTTTGATACTATTTCCTATTGTCGCGTGCTTCAAAATAGGTTTACCGTGGGAGAAATATTATGTCGCCTTGAAGTAGACTTGGAGGTCTGTCTTGTAGGTTTTCTAATTATAAATAATTGCAAATATAGCATTTTTTATTTCCGATACAAGATATATTACGCTTTTTAGCGAATCAATGGCCGTATCGATCTTGTTTTATTTTTGCACAAATGTTTCCTAAATGGTACTTAAATGAATTAAAGTGTGCGATCGGTAATGTGCCATCGTCAATCATGCCTAGGGTGATAATAATTGTCTGCCTTGTTCTGGGGACACCTACTCACACCCATTTCCTATATTTAACCTAAATGTCTGTATTAGGAGTAGAATAACCAATCGCATATTTGTGCATTATACACTTTGTGCAAAATAATGCTATATAATTGAAGTAGTCATGTGTATGCTTCCGCTTCACAATATCTCATTCCTTACATTCAAGCATGCGTCGTAACAACAATTTAGGGTGTACCTTGAGCTTTTACATAATCTAATTATTTTGCCGCACTTCATTAATTCATTAAACACAGTGTTTTGAACAAGGTTACGTCTGGATGATGTTACAAACGTTGTTTGATCTTTCGCCCACAACATAAATAACAAAAAGGTGTTGTTGTGTGGTCAGTAAACTAGCCTTTCCATTAGTCAATAAGCGGATATGTTATTTAATTAAATTATTTACGTAAATGATAACGTCAAAGAACGTATGATTTCGGACATCACCGTAAATTTCTAGGTACTGCCGTTACGAAATGAATGATAAAATGAATGATACGGTAAACGAAGACGGCCTAGCGAGCAACAGTTTTGACACGCGACTTCATCTCGACGGTTTAGCTGATAATAAATTATGTAACATCGTGCATTTGTCAACGCTGTGCATTAAAAACTGCAGTTTTTAACTAATTATTCGTGGTTCGTGTTTATTTTGTTATAACATAAACATCATGAACCGTAAACAAACAAATACAATGACAGAAAGATTGTAAATCTGGACAACTGTCAAAAATAATCATAATTCTATCCGTTAAGATTTTGTGAAAAGGAAAGGGTATACTTAGAAAGCCTTTTATCAATTATATTGTCTGGTTCAAAAGTAACTAAGCGATGTATCCAACTTAACTCCGCCGTATTACTGAACTTTTTTTTTTAAATATTTGCTTACCACAATAACAATTAAGGACCACATTTTTTGTAAAGAGAAATATATATCAATCGAAATTTTATTATCAGGACTAACAATTATCTAAAGTAGGTTTTGCAACACGTGAAGTCGTTAAATTACATCTAGCTTCCCAGTGGTAATTTGAAATATGTTAGATAAATAAACAATAAATTAAAAATCCGGTCCCCCTCGACTATTATCTTTCTTCTCAAGAGATAAAAGTTTATGACTTTCAAACAAGATGAGTAGGGTTAGAATGTAATTGATTTGAAGTTTCTATTGTAAATTAAAATGAATCCAGTATAGAGCTATGTTTTTGTGACATCTGAGGATGGAAAATGTCTAGTCTTTACATGGTACATAGGAGTTCGGAAGAGGAAGGCACCATGATGAAGAAGCCTTTAAAAAGGGGCAATGTTAAAAATGTGACCAAGACGTAGTATTTCACTGCGTTATTAACTGATCGCATTCTTCTGGTATAGGAAAATTTACAAGTGCCTTTAGTTCATCACTTCAAACAACCAATCAGAACTATGTACTTTCGAGCAGTATTTCGTTTATAAGCCTACGTGACAGAATCGACTCGTTTATTGGTTATTGGACTATGACGTCACATTTCATGATCTATCTACATCATCTTTAACGATAAACTATAGGTCGTTAAAAGTTAATTGATTACAAATTAATTAAATCAAATCCTATTGTTGCTACCACTCCCTTAGAATGAGTATTCGTTAAATTTGTAAAGCATGAACTATAACCTTTACATAGTTGACGCCAAATTGATATGATGCAGAAATTCCAATTTCGTTAGTAAAATAATAATTTTAATTCAACATCAAAGTCAAAACGCTTTCATTTGCAATGCGATGGCAGATAAACCCAAAATCATTAGAATACATGTGATTGCACTGCATTCAACAGCGCTTATGTGTAACTACACTTTATTGTTTAGCTGTATGTGTAGCTTAAATGATCAAGTGTTAAATGGACTTGACCATGAATATAGGGGTCGGCCGATGGTTCTGTCTTTGCTGTACACTCAGTGCGAACATACTACCACACAAAGGGAAAAACTTGTTTTCTGTATATAGCGCACCCAGCACAGCTGGGGGTCTACCTTTCAAATTTGGTCTTACACGGCTTGATTGAAACATATTTAATGAACCGCTTTCACTTAATAGTCGAGTCATTGCATTACATATTCAAATCAGATTTGGAATTTGCTAAACAGTTGAGCATTACGATGCTAGTTTTGTATTGTTCTCTCTTATTTAACACGCGTTTCAGTGCCACTTGGATCCATTCCCTTACAGTGACAAATCTAACTGATGTGGGTTCTCTCAACAATGTGCGTATTATTCATAAGTAAATAAACAACTTTGCATGTTAAGAAGGAAAAGCACACACCTGTCATAAACTTAGTGGCAAACCATTTGATCAGTGGACCGTTCTGTACTACCCCACTTCGCGCATTGATAGTCGGTACATATCGGCAATCTTCGGCGGTTGTATTTGCATACCGTGCTTACTCATGAGGAAAATAATAAGGTCAAAGCGGGCCACAATGAGAGTCAGCAAATTGCAGGGACTAGTCACAGAAGCTACTCATGTTGATTGAATGAAAGAAATCACCTAAGATGACAGATGTTTCGGCACGCGTGGTATTTCCTCAGTGCAAATCGCCAGAGAGTGTAGGAGGTCGATTGTGGTTATATACATTGGACCATCGGAACATTATTCGAATGAAACATGGAAACGCACGCTTTGTTCTGTTTGCTCTATTGTCAGAGCACGCCCAATGCCGTACATCCAGAAAAAAATGTTACTGGTCACAATGACGTTGTGGCTATTTTCGTCTAAAAGTAATAGCTAATTGATTGCTCTATTCTTTACTAATGACAATGCACACATTGCGTGACAAAACGACACTTCTCGTACAGTCTCGACAGGGTTACGTCTGATAGCCTTGATAAAGTCAATAAAACAATAAGTTAAATGTTTGCTGAATAAATCTAATCGACTGTCTACAGGGCTATTGAAGTACGGAACAGGCAGAGGACATCAATGTCCCAGAGGTTTTGTTTTTCCGACACTCCGTTAGCTGAATGCAACAGGAGAGTCTCGACATCGAAAGATCTTTCGTCTCACGTTTCTTCGATTGTAATGATTAGACCTATTGAAGAAAATTTCTCATACATACAACGACGTAACGGTCTATTGACAACAATATTGTTCACATCATTTCTCTCGGTTTCGCTACTGTAACAACTGTATTATGTACGGTAATTTGCGAGGCAACGGTGGGTAATTTTTATTGGTCTGGTGTGAGTCAAGGTGATTGTGTGACCTCTATACGTTTTATTAATAAACACTTTCCTTGTTTAACTGTTTTGTGTTTATTTGTGAGTCAGATTCGATTCACACTCTCTGAAATCCGATATTTGAAAAGTGATAATTTATTAACAAAGGCAATCAGCAATTATGAGACCACGGTAAATGGATATCGCACAAAGGCATATTGTAGTTGAAACAGTTACAGGTCGGCCTAATTGTTTACATCACTTTTACAAAAAAAACATTTCGACTATTTCAGCGATAGATAGGAAGTGTTTTCAGTTGAAACTGATTTTATCTTTTAACGATATTTGTTTCACGTGACAGAGGTATCAACAAATTGAAGTATTTTAATTTTTATGCTTTTAAGACTATGAGTGGCGGGTTGGTTATTTTTCTGCACGTAAATATTCTGTATATTTAATGATGTTTTAGTGTCTTTTGTAATCTTAAGGGCAAACATATTCAGTGTAAGGAATAAACTGATAGATAATTCAGTTTTATTATATCATATTCACATAAAGTAATGAGATAAAAGAGTTCGAACATCGAAATGGAAAGTAACGCTGAAAATTGTAATTATTTTGATAATGCAGTGATATAGCATACCTATAAATGCATCAAATGAATATGCTGGTAAATATATTCGCCGAGTAGTTAGTTGCCTGGGCCTCCCGTGAGCATGTTAAACCCACATTTAGATTCCATTGATAATCTCTTTATTGCTCATGTTTAAGATCATTAATATGTCCTGACTACGGTAATTGCACGTTGCCCTTTCGCAGCTCTGAAGGATATATATAATCGCCAAATTTTTATGCAGTAAACATGTAGTCTTATTTACTTATATGTATGTTTACATGTAAGGTATGGGTCTGTATCACTGAATTGCATACGCACATGATTATTCGTATCAATGATATGGTTAATAATTGACCGTTATATAGTTGTTATATATCTTATATCATATGCAATGACACGACTTGCTGAGGTCAACAACATTGCATATTAACACTTCCTCATAGTCTGTGTTTTTGCAGGATGTATTTTTGTGTAAATTAACAGAGAAACTTGCGTACTGACATTTCTACTTTCAATAGATTCTTGTTCAAATGTGTAAGATGCATTCATGGACATATACGTTTAGATCAGAAATTAACCTTATGTATTACCGGCTTACGAGAGTAACGTTCAGATGTCACATTAATGACTATTAGATATGTTCATATTCAATAACCAACTAAGATTTAACTTACATTAAAAGTATAATCTGAGTGTTTTGATAAGACTATTAAATTAACTGGTCAATCGACTGAGGCATGTCTTAGGATAATGATAATACATGTATTGAATACAGCCCTGATGTTATGTACCAGACACATTACACTTGTATATATAATTTTACAATCGTAGAACAAACTAAATAAAATCACAATATATTTCAAGTTGAAGTTAATTGCCAAGCTTTTTTGATGCGGAAGTGGTTCATGTTTTTCTTCCCATTTAAACTCGAGACCCCTTAACCGGTGACGCAATGAATGTTGCAGACAATTCTTCGTAACCAAGTAAAAGTAGCCATTAAAAGTGGCAAGTAGAAACACAAAAATTCAAATGCTCGTTCTGCATGGCCAACATGGCACGTATGCTCCATTTTTAAATATTCGGTCCAATTTTAACGAATTGAACAACTTGAACTTTGTTTTGCTTTTTGGTGAAGTATTAAGAAACTAGATGCTTGTTTATGAACAAAACAGATGCCTCCTAATTTGACAATGGAATATATGGAGAGGAATGGTTGTTGTGTCGATACGATTAACGTTTTACACATATTTCATAAAATACGTTTAGGAGTTAAGGAGGAATGGAGCCGACGTGAAATTTAATACTAGTACTTGAAAGTTTGACCTTGAATGGTGATCTTGACATTGACGCCTGGAGTGTTGGTTCTGCAGATCGGGTAAATGTAACTGTTATTTTTTCCAAAGATCCATGGAAATCCTTCAAAGGGTCTGGAGATAATGAGCGGTCATGAAATGTATAGATTGAACCGTTGACCGTTAAACTGTGACCTTGTACGGAGCGGACACAACATTTGTGGCCTGAATACTTGAGTTTGAACTGTGACCTTGACCTTCAGTCGGCGTGCATGTTATGTGGGATTTGTACGTCGGAAATTGATAATAATGACGAATCTTTGAATTCAAATTTTGATAATGTGTGATCATATTGAAATACTTGTCGTAAAAATGTTTTTAAAGAGGGTCAAAGTAATGCGAATCATCGTTTGAATGCCCATGAAAGTAAAATACTTATGTATCAGAATTTAACGATTATAATATCTCTTTATTTGAGACTGAAATAACAATTTCCTAAACTTCTCGAAATAAAGCCAGTGTATAAGATGGTATTCCATTATTTTAGAAATAATACATGCATTCTTGTTTACATATATGTTTTTTGATATTTGCTTTGAAAAAGGCCAAATACTAAATGAGGGTGGTTAAGGAATAATAATACTCATTGCAGGGTCTTATATACTAGTATCCTAGAAACCAATGTCTTTTTGAGGGATTACACTAGCAACAACAATGTATAATTTGTATTGTTCAGTATTAAATGAAAGACTTTCAAAATGGCTGGAGCATAAACACGTAATAGTTAAATAGTTAATTAAAGTCTCATCAATGCAACAATATATACATTTCATGATAACATAACAATAAACAGTATTACCACTTAACGTAAGGGTAATAAGAGACTGTACTTACTGTATGTCCCATATCGGGTCACCTACTAACCCCGTAACGTATATATCACGTCGACAACCTGTTTATATATTTAAATGTTTCGTTTATTCACCGGAATCGGAAAATAGACGCCATTTTGGTACGATATAAATTTGGTGACCCAATATGTAAAAAATATGGGGTCACCACGTGACCAGTCCTAGACCAATGACGTTGCGTCATTTATGTTTTACTAGAAACGAATGTTTATCTTGGTATAACAATATAATAAAGAGAGGAATTAGAATATTGAAAATCAACGCACACTATCATACATAATTAAGAAATGGAAGTAAAAGATATATCACCGCGGTCAGATCGGAGATGAACTGATTAGCATTCATTTGTAACTGTACATAAAATAGCAATACACTAAAAGCTAAAATGTATTACTTACACGAATAAAACATCCTTTTATTAAGAATAGTGTTGCAGGTCTTGGCACAAATTATTGACAATATATTAGTTGATAATATGAAAGACAGCTTATCGATATCAGACATGTTTTGAAATAATGGATTGATGATTTTCGCGTTTTCTAACAATGACATTCCTATTGTATCGTATAGTATACAATATAAGAACGCGTACGTTTTTGACTCCACATTATCATAAAAATGGCAAAGACAGTCGTTCCATGCAAGATTTTCATATCGCCCCGTCTTAACTCGAAACGGAGCTACTCCACATCTAAACTTACTTAACGCTGACCTATGACTAGGAGGCATTATCAGTTTACAATCATTTTCAACAGAAAAGCTCGTCTAATATTTGCAATAGTTTCTTAGTTTCCTTTACATATATTTATTTAATCATGTCAATCACTAACATACGTTGACATCATCTTATCTGTCTAACAACAGTGAATTTAGGTACGTTATTATTTTTATTGCTATATGCCTTAAGCAAAGCTTACATATTTCCATTGACGAATAATTGGGGGCACCCATGCAATTTCACGTGGCACAGCATCCATAGGAGAGTATTTCCCCGACGCCAACGGAGAAGGACCATTGCTCATTTAGCAAGTTTAACATATATAATTGATTTACGCCTATGTTTGCTCTACCTTTATATACAAAAAGGCTTTCGACAAAGTAAACCGATCCATTTTGTGGAATCGTAATGCAGATATGGCGGTTAATAGTAGAATGTTAAGAGTAATTAAAAATATCTTGTGTTAGACATAACGGATATATATCAGATTGGTTTGATATTGAGATTTGTCTCTGTCAAGGATGTATTTTATCTCCGATACTGTATCCTTGCGTTATAAACGACTTAGCACGTTAACTAAATGCTCGAGGACTAGGAATTGAACTTACTTATGGTACACAGTTGTTAATATTAGTGTATGCAGACGATACAGTCAGTTATTCTAGCAAAACATGAACATGATTTATAGAATATGGTAAAATGTCTTTATAAATGGTGTGACAATATGTCATGTTTTCATTTTAGAACGGGTGCAGTGTCAAGATCAGATTTTGTGATTAAAAAGTTTAAGACTATACTGACAAATATACATATCTATTACTGCCAGTAAATGACGCCTTAGATTATAATGTTATCGCAAATGCGTGTCACAAGCACCCAGTAGAGGACTGGGACGTTGAATTGTAAAATACAAAGCAATCGGGGGTAATGTCTCTTCATATTTATTCAAAACTGTGTGACAGTTGGTATGACAGGTGATTGCATATATGGCGCATCCATAGTGGGAACAAAACAGTTTTCCGGTATTGATGCTATTCATAAAAAACATTCGATTGTACATGTGAATAGGCAAATATACACCTAGTAATGCGTTGCTGGTGCCATGGACTGGGAACCAACATTTTGTATGCAGCTCTAGAAATGTGTTGTTGTCAATACCGAAGATTTTTTGAAATGTGTATTACCAGGATTCATAAAGTGGTGTATAAACACTGCGAAAATATAGCTGGTATACATTGTAGAAATCGAATTTTAATTGTGAAACAACTTTTGCATACATACTGATATGATCATTGGTTTTAGATATTAAAAATGTACACCTTCAAAAAAGAGCTAATAGATAAATATGTACTTAATTGGATGGTAATATACACTTTCTGAACATTTAATTCAGAAATTTTAAGTGTAGCTTTAAAAGTGAAGAATATGTCCAAAAAAACGATGCCTTTTATTCATAGTGGTTATATGGCAAAATTCAGGTGCGGTGCGGCACAAATTAAACTTGTTACTCCAAGACACGAAAGATTGAATGCTTGTGAGAGAATATGGCCCATTTGAAGCAACGCAGTTGAAACTGAAGTACATGTCCTCATTTATTGTACGTACTCTGAGGATATTGGAGAAGAAAATGTTGTAACAGAATGGTTTCAAATGTTGAGTGATGAAAGGTTTATTTTATCTATTCGAGTACAACTATTGCAAAGAGATTCTGCAAAGTCATAATTCTTAATCTTAGAAAAACGTCTTAAACATATGTATTTTTTTTTAATTTATGTCTGACTACTGAACATTTCAGTTCACGATCTAGGACAATTGTATAACAATGTGCTAAAATTGTAATGCAATGTACATGTATCTAATAGAAATCCATCATTAGGCTGTATAACAAACAAAATTATCCATACTAATTTGATTTAAGTAAAAATATGAATTAAATTGTATTTTATTGACTGTTAAAAATGTGGACAAGACAAAATAAACTATAAACGAACTACGGAGCGGACACAAAATCTGTGGCTCGAATATTTGACCCTGATCTGTGACCTTGACCTTCAGTGGGCGTGCATGTTATGTGTGATCTGCACGTCGGCCCGATACGTTATAAATTTTATTATGTAACGTAACAGAAAACAAAGGTTTCAGGCTTTTAATTTGTCCGTTTCCTTTCATTTTATACATACACATGTACTTCAATTTAAATGGAAAGTAAAACTCGGATCATATTCAAGCGTCTAAATGATTGGGAATAACTCAATAATTAACAGGATTCAGAATTACAATGGACGAAAATTATTTATAAATTTGTTTTGTTGCCATTATTATGTTATGTCTTGATACAATTTAGATTTTAATGATTGAAATTGCATTAAAATTCGAGTTAACATTAAATCATGCAAGAAAGCACTCTTGTCGATGATGACCCTATAGGGTTAACGGAATCTTCAAAATATTTAATCGATAGAAACGGTTTTAAATGTCCCAGTTCTATAATTGGATTGCAAAAAAGGTTATATAACATACGCTTTCATTTATATTCAATAGTGAATGGACCGATCTGCACTCGAAATAAGACAGTTTTCAAGTGCTTCACCACCCCAAATTCATACATGGGCTGACGGTTTCACTTGCTAACTTTAAACATTATACTACATAAAAAAATGTTACGTTTCTTATCAGAAAATTAAAATTGCTTAACGCAACTACTTTGCATTAAAAAAAGACAAACATTGCGGTGAAAATGTCAACAATAAAAAAAAGATAAAGTAGATCCAGCATGTTCAGCATTTCCTTTTTCAAATCACAAATCATTTCAGTTCAAAACCTTCAAAGATTGAAAATAGCCAATGGTCTTATATTGTAAAAACAGGGCTATGATTCACTGGCATGTGTTCATAAAAAGAAGAAGAGCACATGCAACATGAGTTGTCACCTCCGAATCGATGTAATTTGCCCTAAACACTGCCGCGTAATCGCATAGTTAAACCTATTAGTGTGTTTAATACTGTAGAATCAGGTTTTTGATGATACAGCTCTTGTTTTCAATCCACGTGCTGTCCCAATTTGCTGAAATGACGTGCGTATAAGCTCGTTTCATATGGCAAACACGATTTCAAATCAGTTCGAAGAGATTAAAAACTAGTTATAGCATTTCGATTTTAATAGAAAAATTCGTGATAGTTTTCAAACCAAAAACAGTTTTTAGACCAGACAAGTTTAAGTCATATTATAATATATATGGATACAATTATAATAAATGTCAACATAATGTCCATTGCGTATAACTTAGCAATCTATTTGACAAAAACATCCCAGATTTTTTTCACTCCTATGTAACGAGGTACAATGTATCATTTCAGATGTTAAATGAAGACAATGCTATAAAACAAAACAAACATCCATTTCTCTCACATTTTGAGTACTTTTCAAAACAGGAATCTCGCTGGAAAAAGGTTTTAAATGCCACAGTCCTTGCATTAGGTTTCAAAACATATAGTTAGGTTGTTTGACACACCAGGGTTAATACTTGAAGGTTATAGATCACCAAATAAATACTTTCTTAATTATAGTGATTTGACCATTCTGCACCCGAAATAACGTGGTTTTCAGTGTTTCACGACGCAAACACCATACGTGGGATGAAGGTTCCACTTGTTAAACAACGTTAAAAAGATTACGTTTCTTGAAAATAATTCAGAATTCAGTGCAATGCGGAGAAAACGTGAACAATAAAAAGTTGATCAAGAAGATCCAGCATGTTTAGCTTTCCCTTTTTTAAAACACCAACCATTCAAGTTCAAAACCTACAAAGATAGAAAGCAGCCAATGGTCTGATTTTGTAAAATGTTGCTATAATTAACTGTCATCTGTTCATAAAAAGAAGAAAAACACATACATGTGTCAGTTTGATTGAAGTATGGATCTTTTTTAGCTTTCAAGAGGCATTGGAAATCGAAGATAATTCAGTTTATTTTAGATTACCCAAAATGTTGTGTGTGTGTGTGTGTTTTGGCTCATAAAGCTAAGGCTCGTCCAACATGGGTTCCCTGCTGTGTACGAGTGCGAATATATTTACAAAACAATGTAAACTCGCGTTTAAATATTGACAAAAAACAACAACATGAATGCGTTTTATGTACGATACATGTTGTAGAAGATGAATGTCATTATGTTCTAATTTCCTCATGTTCAAACGATATGAGAAAATGTTACGTGAGTAATAAATCTATCACGTACGCTCAAGTATGATTACTCAAATCTGTTCATTATTTATGTTTTAGAAATGTGTTAAGTATTGCAAACATTCCTTAAAAATACATATGATTGTTCTGATTCATACCGCTTTATGCTGCTAGTGTTTTAACTTATGTTGTGTTATTGGTGTGTTCACTTTCGCATAGTAGTGCAAATGCCATACTACTTTTACGTGCTTGTAATAACGATGAACTGAACATATTCAAGACAACAATAAAAGTTCTGTTTTGTTCTGTAACGAAGGTAGAAATATAAATATCTTACATTTTCTTTGATTATTTTTCCGTGTGTTTAATTTTTTATATAGCTATTTAATTGTCAGTTAACTAGTTTATTCATTTATTGCTTCTTGCATCGGTAAAAAACAAACTTGTTGAAAACATTATAACAAACATGGCCTGTGTCTCTTAATATTTTGATATGTAGTGAGGCATGTTCTGTCATTTTTTATTATTGGGTAACAAGTTTCATAGAAGGGTGCACAAAGCCTTATTTTCTGTACAAAAGTCCGTTATTGTTTAGAGCGTCTAATTTATTTGCAATGTAACTGAGTTATGGCATATGAAATGAGATTAATTGACAGTACGCAGTAGGCTCATATATGAAATATTGCGACCACACGTACAGAGCACATATTTGGCTGGGCAAGGCTTGTAATTAATATATATAAAAACAGGTGAGAAAAGAAAGTAAAGAAATTAAACTCGGCACCTACTTTATAATAAGTGATTTATGGCATCCAGCGACGGTTGATTCACTATGCATGTCTAAGCGCGTGTGATGTGCATAGTTGCTGTCAGTTTTGCATCTTGCCTGCCCCCGCATTGCGACCTCGCATTATGTCCGTATGATAAGCGCAAAAAAGGAACGTTTATGTGCATACGTTATTCGACCAATAGGAACGCTGCTGTTTATCTATGGGACGGAAATATGGTTCTGTTAGGGTGTTATGGCTTTTACAAAGACGTCGTTTTGTTGTTGATGTGGTTGTTGTTACTTAATGGTAAAATGTAACTTATTTAAAATGGAAACACAAATTTTAGCTACTTTGTAATGCAAATAAATCCTATATAAACTTACTTTAAACTGGACTATGTGTTCACTTCCTTTTCCCCCTGAGTGATCACACCGAAAAATAACGTCATTTGCAATAAGATGAATCATTTTCTTACGGATGTTTAATCGAAAGGTGTGTTTTAACTTTTGAAGAAAATTATTTCGGTTTTAGAACATATGATCCTTTTTTAGAACTTATATCGGTAACAATGTTTCTGTTTTCTTTTAGCTGCATGTTAGATAACAAAAATGTTATTTCATGTTATTTCAGCGTTAATATTTTTACGAAGCTAGGCAAACGACACTATTATAGTGACTATAAGGCCACCAGTAAACGATAATCCTTCCAAAGTCTATATGACATGTTGATGACAAACACGAACAAATTAGGACAAAAGTATGAAAGCGGAGTCTTTACACAATCTCCGCATTCGTTAAATGTGTCTGTTGTCTTGTGTCTCTCGTGTAGTGTGTGTTTGCCTTCAAAGGAATCATGGTTGAAGTATAGGCTACAGCAGACGGTAATGGAGACGGCCCTTGTATAACGTCAGTTACTTATGACGGTAGTAGATATGGCCCTTGTACGACGTCAGTGAATTATGACGGTAGTGGATACGGCCCTTGTATGACGTCAGTGACTTATGACGGTAGTGGAATTGACCCTTGTATGACGTCAGTAACTCATGACGGTAGCGGAAACGACCCTTGTATGACGTCAGTAACTCATGACGGTAGTGGATATGGCCCTTGTATGACGTCATTAACTCATGACGATAGTGGATTTGGCCCTTGTATGACGTCAGTAACTCATGATGAAAGTGTATACGGCCCTTGTATGACGTCAATAAATCATGACGGTAGTGGATACGGCCCTTGTATGACGTCAGTAACTCATGACGATAGTGGAATGAGCCTTGTATGACGTCAGTAACTCATGAAAGTAGTTGATATGGGCCTTTTTAACGTCAATAAATCATGACGGTAGTGGATACGGCCCTTGTATGACGTCAGTAACTCATGACGATAGTGGAAATGACCCTTGTATGTCGTCAGTAACTCATGACGATAGTGGATACGACCTTTGTATGATGTCAATAACTTATGACGATAGTTGATACAGCCCTTGTATGAAGTGAGTAACTCATGACGATAGTGGAGATTGCCCTTGTATGACGTCAGTTACTCATGACGATAGTGGATACGGCCCTTGTATGATGCCAATAACTTATGACGAGGCCCTTGTATGAAGTGAGTAACTCATGACGATAGTGGATACGGCCCTTGTATGATGTCAATAACTTATGACGATAGTTGATACGGCCCTTGTATGATGTCAATAACTTATGACGATAGTTGATACGGCCCTTGTATGAAGTGAGTAACTCATGACGATAGTGGATACGGCCCTTGTATGATGTCAATAACTTATGACGATAGTTGATACGGCCCTTGTATGAAGTGAGTAACTCATGACGATAGTGGAGATTGCCCTTGTATGATGTCAGTAACTCATGACGATAGTGGATACAGCCCTTGTATGACGTCAGTTACTTATGACGGTGGTGGATTTGGTCCTTCTGCGACATCAGTAACATAATGACGGTAGTGGATATGGCCCTTGTACGATGAGAGTAACTCATGACGATAGTGGAGATTGCCCTTGAACGACGTCAGTAACTCATGACAATAGTGGATTAGCCCTTGTATGACGTCAGTTACTTATGGCGGTAGTGGATTTGGTCCTTCTGCGACGTCAGTAACTTATGACGATAGTGGAGATTGCCCTTGTACGACGTCAGTAACTCATGACGATAGTGAATACAGCCCTTGTATGACGTCAGTTACTTATGACGGTACTGGATTTGGTCCTTCTGCGACGTCAGTAATTTATGACGGTAGTGGATATGGCCCTTGTACGACGTCAGTAACTTTTGACGGTAGTGGTTACGGTCCTTGTATGACGTCAGTAACTCATGATAGAAGTGGAAATGACTCTTGTATGACGTCAGTACCTCATGACGGTAGTTGATATGATCCTTTTATGACGTCAGTATCTTATGACGGTAGTGGAAATGTCCCTTGTATGACGTCAATAACTTATGATAGTAGTGGATATGGGCCTTGTATTACGTCAGCAACTCATAATAGAAGTGGACATGGGCCTTATTTGACGTCAGTAACTCATGACGATAGTGGATACAGCCCTTGTATGACGTCAGTAACTCATGACGATAGTGGATACGGCCTTGTATGATGTCAGTTACTCATGACGATAGTTGATTTGGCCCTTGTATGACGTCAGTAACTCATGACGATAGTGGAGTTGGCCCTTGTATGACGTCAGTAACTCATGACGATAGTGGAGTTGGCCCTTGTATGACGTCAATAACTCATGACGGTAGTGGAAATGTCCCTTGTATGACGTCAATAACTCATGATAGTAGTTGATTTGGGCCTTGTTTGACGTCAGTAAGTCATGACGGTAGTGGAAATGCCCCTTGTATGACGTCAGTTACTTATGACGGTAGTGGATTTGGTCCTTCTGCGACGTCAGTAACATATGACGGTAGTGGATATGGCCCTTGTACGACGTAAGTAACTCATGACGATAGTGGAGATTGCCCTTGTATGACTTCAATAACTCATGACGATAGTGGATGCAGCCCTTTTATGACGTCAGTTACTAATGACGGTAGTATATTTGGTTCTTCTACGACGTCAGTAACTCATGACGATAGTGGATACAGCCCTTGTATGACGTCAGTTACTAATGACTGTAGTAGATTTGGTCCTTCTGCGACGTCAGTAACTTATGACGGTAGTGGATTTGGCCCTTGTACGACGTCAGTAACTTTTGACGATAGTGGATATGGCCCTTGTATGACGTCAGTAACTTTTGACGGTAGTGGATATGGCCCTTGTATGACGTCAGTAACTCATGATAGAAGTTGAAATGACCCTTGTATTACGTCAGTTTCTCATGACGGTAGTTGAAATGATCCTTGTATGACGTCAGTAACTCATGACGGTAGTGGAAATGTCCCTTGTATGACGTCAATAGCTCATGATAGTAGTTGAAATAACCCTTGTATTACGTCAGTTTCTCATGACGGTAGTTGAATGATCCTTGTATGACGTCAGTAACTCATGACGGTAATGGAAATGTCCCTTGTATGACGTCAATAGCTCATGATAGTAGTGGATATGGGCCTTGTATGACGTCAGTATGTCATGACGATAGTGGAAATGTCCCTTGTATGACGTCAATAGCTCATGATAGTAGTTGAAATAACCCTTGTATTAGGTCAGTTTCTCATGACGGTAGTTGAAATGATCCTTGTATGACGTCAGTAACTCATCACACTAGTGGATACGGCCCTTGTATGACGTCAGTAACTATTGACGATAGTGGATATAGCCCTTCTATGACGTCAGTAACTCATGACGATAGTGGATACGGCCCTTGTATGACGTCAGTAACTCATGACGATAGTGGATTTGGCCCTTGTATGACGTCAGTGACTCATGACGATAGTGGATTTGGCCCTTGTATGACGTCAGTAACTCATGACGGTAGTGGATTTGGCCCTTGTATGACGTCAGTAACTCATGATAGTAGTGGATAAAGTCCTTGTTTTACGTCAGCAACTCATGATAGTAGTGGACATGGGTCTTGTTTGACGTCAGTAAGTCGTGACGGTAATGGATATGTCCCTTGTATGACGTCAGTAACTCATGACGGTAGTGGATATGGGCCTTTTATGACGTCAGTAACAAGACTTACTTTGTTATTTCCTTTAAATAAAAAGAGAAATCATAAGCAGATACTTACTTCCTTATTTTGACTGTTACGCGATAAAATATTTCATTTCTATACTAAAAGGCATTTTAAGAATTTTTCAAACCTGTACAGTTTGCCAAAAACCGCTAATAAATCAGACGGGGGAATTAAAACTTCTTGATACATGAACCACGGAAATAGCTGTTAAACATATTAACTTATCAGTTAAACATTTTCATTTCTTTCTTAATTATATTTATATTGTATAACAAAGCATTTTAGTTGACCTGTTTACAAAATACCGATTGAAAAGGAAACGTCAGGAGTGTAAGGGTTCATATAGGAAGAAAGTGCATTAATTTGTAATTTTAACAATGACTTTACACATTGATCAGTTGAATCATGTTAGCATTTAAGGAATGCTATCAAACTTGTAAGCAGTAACGCAGTCGTTATAACAGATAAACATTTAGAGGGAAGTGTCGAGTAAAATGTTAGCCGTAGTCATGTTGTTCATTTTTTTTGTTCAGCAATATTAAAGGGACACTCTTATACAAACTCAGTACATACACATGTATATAACAAACACAAATTTTAAGTGATAAACCTTTAACTACTTACTGATTAATCGATTAATGGAAAATATAATAGCTGAACACGCAAAAATGTTTAATGATTGGTGAGTGCTAAAAGATTGACTGTAATCTACTATCGTCTCATAAGGTAAATATACCGTGTTTCTGCACCTTTCTTTCAAATTAAACTCGATATCCTTCATAAAACCATTGATTTCGACATTTATCCATCCATGTCGGTATGTTAAAACAACTGTATTAATTGTGGTAAATCTTATTTTGGAGAAAGAGTGCATCTCTAAATATTATCGTCCAAGTTACGATGAAATTATTATCAAGTTGCATAAAAGCAGAGTTTACCAGTATAACACTGTGTACATTGCTATTTTAAGCCAGGGTGCTTACTATTATCATACATATCATACTAGGCGTATGTTATGTTTCAAAATCAATCCCTCTACTGCAAATATTGACAACTGTAAATTGCAGTCATGTTCGATGGATAATTTAGGAGTGTTATTTGCTACTGGGCGAGTGTTTTAACACGACCTCGTCACTCTGATAAGCTTCGACCATGGTGTTGACGTTATAAACGCTGTTGGTGAAGTACTCAAAACTTGGTGGGGAATTCGCATGTCATGCTACACCAGGCGAATAGATCATTCATATAAATGAGGATTCGCCGGTATATATCGATCAGATGGCCGGTTACCTGACGCATGCCGGTTTCCCGCAAAACAAAAGAATCAGGCTGAAAAGCGGAACAGATAACATCGGTTCTCATTTGCCTGTCTTCCTCAACAAAGCGGACACGGCAAACGGCGTACGCCGTTGTTCACGCAAAAAAACGGGTTTAACAGTTTAAGAGCTTTTTTAATCATTCTCCAAAATGAAATTTGGAAATGGTAGTCGTTCTTACGTTTGTGCCTCCATCCGTTTGACAAAGTATACAGTATACACGTGTTAAAGCGACTACATGTCAATTGATAGCAGTCAAACACTTTTTAAGGCCGAAAACCATACATGCTTGATTCAAGACATAGACTTCGTTTTTAGAAAATGTTATACTCATTCCAAAATTGCATTACGTATGTACATCAAAAATGTTATTTGCACATCGAACGTGAAAGATAGATTATAGTAGATGCTGATATTTGTAGACGAAAGACCGTACACCGCTCTAGGAGTATGACATTCTGAGTTAATATGAACAGTAGTGTTTTTGTTTTGTTTGTTTTGACATTTGGTTTCTGTTGGTCACACCACAGTTTGCAAAACGCAATAGTGTTCTGTATATCGCTAGTTGATTCGGATGCCATGAACATTGTCTTATTATATGCTTCCCTGGGGTGATATTCAATTTACAAATTAAGTTTATATTACGGTAAAACATCATTGAGTTAACTCACACTATTGGTCAGTTATTAATAACAAGTGATCCGATTAGCTACATCGTTCTTAAATCCAATTAAGACCAATATTGAATACCGGCCCAGTGGTTGATAGAGAATATACAACGAAGGCGACGACATTCCGCCAAGCCGATACAACACGGAAACTAAAATAGAAGTTGCCTTGGACTCTTCACAGGTAGCTACCAAACTCAAAGTTTTCTTTAAAGAATCCAAAGCAAAATAATCTAAGATCCGGTCACTGGAAATTTCCCTAAGTCACCCCCGCCCCCCCCCCCCTCTTACGGCGATTCCTCTACCCGCCCCTGTGGCGTGAGACAATCTTTAACTATGACAAACGCGCAAAGAATTCCATTGGTGATTAGCGCTCACTGAATTTCAATTGTAGACCTTTTAATCGTTTTATTGTAACAAGATTAAAGAAGCCGCCGATAATATTTAACAGGATAATCATCTCAACGAGATTGTAAACAATAACTTTTATTCCTTTGTGGATTTACTTTAAGAAATTAATCATTGGAATGAGTGACTGTAGTATATAATATTTAGCGGTTTTAATTTTTGGATTCCCCTTTGTTAGATTAAAATGGAAAAAAATCCTGACCATGGTTTAACATAGTATGTAAATATGTATTAAATTAGAATGCTTTTGGGTAGTGATCGCGGTATAATAAGTCTATTTTTGACATCAGAAGGATCACTTATTTTGCTTACATGAGTCTTGTTATTAATTGGAAATGTTCAAGTTCTGATAAGTTGTAGTTTCGAAGTGGTTTAATTTCATTTAAAACAGTTTATATGATTAATGTAAACGTCTGTTCTTGCGTATGTGCGCACGCATGTGTTTCGTAATGTGTTTGAAATGTGTCACAATTTGCTTGTTCACTGTTACTGGTTGTTTTTCCATTTTAAATCAATTAAAGCGTTGATTAATGGCTATTACTTCAGTGTTTGCAACAACAAATGTCTATCAGTCCATTATATCGTATTCTTACTTAAACCTAATTAATTAATGTATTAATTGATGAAGAAGAAACGGTCTGACATACTTTATTTTATCAGTGCTTCAAGGGACTTATCACCTTTTTGCACCAAAACGATTGTTTTTTGCCCTTTGGTACGTGAATAAATGATACAACCAAGAGAAAGTTGATGCATCAATGTATAGGTATTTAGTTAAAATAAGGTTACGTTTCTGCATAAATTCTGCCTGCCTGAAGCGGAATATCTCAATACTGGCGGTCTTCAACATAGCAGATTTGAACATACGACAACTTTTCTTGAAGGTTGCATGATATCACTAACTTGATTTAACAGTTCAAACGATTTGAAGAAAAGCGAACTATTTTTTTCTTATAAACTGCAATTTCCAAAACATGAATGAGTCCCTTTAACGCAGATAAAAGCAATTACATCATGGTTCACATTTAAATCAATTTCTTTAATAGTGCTGACTATTTAAATGCGTCATGGCTGTTCTGATGTTAATAAGATATATAAAACGGCTCTAATGCACTTTTATTATATTAATGTAATTAAATATTTAACCCGACCATCGCCCATTTTGATAAATTGTGCCATAAGTTGGGCTAGGATCGATGTAACATTGATGTAATTTTATCCATTGAAAACATAATTAGATAAAGACACATCGTAAATTTCCAAACATTGTGTATTTTGGCGATTATGATCAACTGAAGGATACGTTAAATGTTAAAGGCACATTCGCGTGTCGAAGAAAATTAATTCTGATCCTCACAATTGCTTGCAATATGATAAGTAGGACTGTTACTTTTTCAATGGCCTTAGGTTATTGCGTGGTTGTATTTCACTTTTGTTTACAAATATTTAGATTTATTTCAAATACCTTAGTACTCATTAGCTAACAGAAAACAGTTTCATTTCCTTCACATTTGATTTGTTATCTTTTAATTGCTCTGACCTACGTAAAACCCTAATTTGAGAAATACCCGTTAAAAGATAACTTTCATCTGTTATAATGGAATATAATTACGGCGGTTTTCCTTTGTAAAATCACATGGCAGTAAAATGGACAAACATAATTGAAGAGTATTTACCAGATAAATATGCCATTTTAACAGAGATATCAGAAATAATGAATTGAATTAACCAGGGTGTGGTTCATTTGAAGACATTTCGACGTTTTGAAGCGACTAATTTACTTATTGTCAATAATACAAATATAGTTTAAACCGTATGAAATTGTACACTTCACGCCATCGAGTAAAGATCATAATTATTTTAGGACTTACCTTTGCTATTCGGGTAGATAGATTTATGGAGGTGTCAACTTTCTGAAATGTGAAAGAATGGTCATTTTACCTTCTCCATTGAGAGATATCTGATGCACAGGCTAATACGCGTATGAATCTAATTAGGAATTATATTGCAGTCCGTCATTGCTAAACTTGTAATATTAAGTCGGACAGAAACTTGATATAACATTTAAAGGGCAAAATTGAGAACTGATTATAATATAGAAACACACGAGGTATATAGTGTATAACTAGCATTATTACATTTTCAGCCAATGAAATTGCAGTAAGAATACGACCTACATTTACAGCCAATGAAATGGAAGTTAGAATACAACCTACATTTACAGCCAATGAAATTGAAGTTAGAATACAACCTACTTTTACAGCCAATGAAATTGAAGTTAGAATACAACCTACATTTACAGCCAATGAAATTGAAGTTAGAATACAACTTGCATTTACAGCCAATGAAGTTGAAGTTATAATACAACCTACATTTACAGCCAATGAAATTGAAGTTAGAATACAACTTGCATTTACAGCCAATGAAATTGAAGTTAGAATACAACCTACATTAGCAGCCAATGAAATTGCACATAATACAAGGCTTAATCATCAATAATTTCAACTTTCTCGGGTGTTTAAAACTGTCTCTCATCCAATAGACAATCTCTGGGTCAGATTTTGCGTTGACAATGTATCAACTAATGAGGTTGTAGTCTAAGTATTCCGAATTAAAATCTTAATGATTAAGAAGGGCTCGTTTGCTACGCTCACTCCGCCTATTCTTAATCATTAAGATTTTAATGCATGTCATCTAACTTTTACACAGCAAATCATAACGTACTAGACTTAATTATTAAGAATTCGTATTTTCGCGGGTTTTTGGAAGTCCACCTACTGCTAACCACCTGATACACACTCCCTGTGTCAGATTCTGCGTTGACAATTAGGTTGTGTTTTGAGTCAGTAACATGCCCTGAAACAAAAGCGTAATGAGTAAGAGGGGCTCGTTAACTACGCCCACTGTTAATCATTAAGAGTTTACGTCATTTAACCATAACATACTACCCAACATGATGCTGATAGTATCTAACTGGTGTCCTTACGGCGAAGAAGTATTTAAATACATAGGTGGAATTTAAGCTGAAGTGGGTGGCACTGTTTAAATTTACTAATTGGATTGCTTTTTACAAAATATGTTTGTGTGCAAATTCAATGTTAGCCCACCTCATCCCTAACATGTAATACTGATTAAAAGGTTTGAGTGAAAACACTAGATGTTACATATGTAATATAACATCATGGCTATGCAGTTACAAAATGTAGGCTTGGTAAACATGTATTAAATATCTTCTTAATGCAAAGTGTTGCTTTCAGATCACGTATATTTAAAAGTACATGTTACATGTTCTGTTGGAGATATTTCCTATCCTCACTTCAAAATGTCAATGTTCTTGCTTGAAACAAAAACATTTTCACAGTTTATTTACAAATCGACATAGGATGAGACATGATGTCAAAGCAATTTTACCATTTTTATGTTTACCGGCAAAGAACATTAGTTTTTACCCGTATCTTGTTCTAACTTCAGCATTAATTTTCGGCGTTAAAAATTGTTTAAAGATGTACCTTATAAGGTAGAAGGGTTCTTAGATTATTTTTTTAGACAATGATTTTAGATTTTTAAAACATGCCTTTGCTCTGATATTGTTGGAATAATAAAAAAAATACGGGGGGGGGTATTTGAAAAATGGTTTCTTTCACTTACGACACTTTTTACTTTGTTTGCATTATAGGTAAAAGGTACCGCGATTTCTTCCTTTCGTAAAAATAAAACGTTGATACCATGAGAAGAAGTTGTATTCAGTATACAACATATATGTTTCGGTTAGGTCAATATGACATATTATTCAAAAACCACGAGAAGCGCTAAACGCGAGAACAACGACCTTTTATGACAAAATAATAACTAAATATTGACGAAGAAACCATCAACATTGTTGTGTGATTTTTATTGTTCCGTTTTACCACAATACTTGTCAAATGTTAATTTACTAACCTTAAATTTGGAATGTAATTATCACCCGTCTAGGAAAATTAAGTTTAATCACACAGTACTTCAGTATACAAAACTTAATGTATAGGAAACTATGCAAAGAAAATGGTTCTTATTAAAGTTATTTGACAATTAAACGTCTGATTAGCACTTTTCTTATCTCTAATGACAATTTAACATCGCATTTGACACTCTCTTGTTATGTTTCAAGTAAAAGTAAACAGCTTTATTTAATAGCTGATCGTAAAACAAGTCAAACCATTATTTTATGGTTGCCATTCCAAGAAAGGTAATTGTACTGGGAAATCTATTGAGTATAATTGTGCATATATTCACCAAAAAAACATAAAATTGTTAGAATAGAAATTCATTTGTACACATAAACTTCCTGTGGTTTGAATAATAATTTGCCATGCTCAATTTAAACATAAATGTGGCGACAATGATATTCATATTTCATATGTTATAAAACAACAACATAGGTTCTTTGTTATTCGAACGGGACACAAGCGACGCCAGCTCTTTACCCCTCCCAATCTTCAACCTTGCAAACCGTAATTGTTCGCTGTAAATCAAAAGCAAAGAAAATAGAAACATTTGCGATCTCGATCTAACAGTTCTTACATTGATATAATCTGGATATTGACAGTAATTGTAGTTTATATGTTCATATATTTCACCAGAGTTTTGTTCTAGTTATTTATGCCTTTTATGCCGACGGTAATTAGAGAATGTCTGTGTCGGCAATCCTTCGTCGCCACCGGAATTTTCCTTTGAAGTGCACCACACGCAAGTTGCGGGACCGCAATCATCGCTTGGACGGGCCCGCTACACAGAAGCTCACAGTAGCTGATTCATTTTAACCTATTTTGGCTAAAGAAATTAAAATTAATTTCATTATTATGCATATAGTTCGCATAAATAATAAGATGGTATATCGGTCATAGCGAATGATTCAGAAATGGCGCTTACAATGATGTGTACTCTGTCATTTGTCCGCTTTGTATGAGTATTTCAAACAGTTTCGTTCCTGGAAAAGTTAAAATACGCAACATGTGACAAATGAAAATCCGTATGCTATATGTGTTTAAAACATTAAGTGTGTGTTCTTGTAATGTTTTTCTTTTGTGTGATTTTCGTTTGGCCTTAACCCTGTGTTGTGTCCTCTAGTGTCGTGCCCCTGGTTTTGGTGTTTGCTTAACCCTGTGTTGTCTGAATACTTTGACACGCGTAATAGCAAAGCTGCAATGTCGCTAACGTTATAATTGACCCGTGTCTGCGGTGCCCTGATAGAGCAAAAACTAAATCCATTGTCTCACCGTCAAGCAATGTCACAGTGCCGCTAAAGTTATAATTGACCAGTATCTGCGGTTCATTGTATACTTACTGTTCTCTACTATACGCTCTATTTTAGTTGTAATTGTCTTGCATGTGATGGCGAAATGAGACTGGTGATATGAACTTCCCAATGGCCTGTACATTAACGATGAACTTTCCCGGAATCTATTTCGGGAATATAATTCGTAACAGTTACGTTTTGTTTCAGGATTAAATTCAAAAATATAAAATGATGAAAATATAATAAAAAAAAATCCACTTCCCTAATTACTATTCGTTTGACTAAACGATATGACAATTGTAAATTGTGAATTTACATTTAAAACTGTTTAATCATAGCCATGCATTACAACGACAGTTTTTCAGTGTTTGACGGGAACATGTCATTTTAACGATTAAGTTGTATTAATTAATAATAATTATATCTTTAGTGACTAATATAAGGATAGCAATAAAACATATCTGTATAATACATCAAAATAATGCATTTTGCCATTAAAATTGTAATTAATTTATCATTGAATTACAAGATACGTGTCTTAAATACAGTTAAATGTGAGAAAGAAAATGAATCACGTGTTGGAGCCTGGACAGATGGCATACAGTCATCATAATATCTCAGCATTCACACGCTGGCTTACAGACACGCATCCGTCAAACCAGATCAAGGAAATCAAAGCATACGCACACTTTACGTTAAGGTTTGATGATATACCGCAGGACTGAGCGTAGTAGTGGTCCCGATTTCTCGAAACTTCTTAAGGTTAATAGACTTAAGAAGAAAATTTCAATTAGACAAAAAAAATACTTAAATGTGATTTTGGAAAGCAAAATATGGTTTATTGTGATAACCATATCGGTAATTCCCATTTAAAGTTTAATATCTCTTATTGAAGTTGATATTACGCGAATTAAAGACAAAGAAAATTATGGGATAAGCGTAATCCTGTTATAAGGGACTTAAGAAGTTTCGAGAAACTGTGACCAGGCCTCAAGTGGAAAATAACCAATAAAAATACATTTGGAGTATACAAATGTATAATAGACAAATTCTGAATCCTTAACTGGTTGGTAGCTGGATATTCGCGTATTACCATTCTGAATTCCCAACTGGTTGGTAGTTGGATATTCGCGTATTACCATTCTGAATCCCCAACTGGTTGGTAGCTGGATATTCGCGTATTATCATTCTGAATCCCCAGCTGGTTGGTAGTTGGATATTCGCGTATTACCATTCTGAATCCCATACTGGTTGATAGTTGGATATTCGCGTATTACCATTCTGAATCCCATACTGGTTGATAGTTGGATATTCGCGTATTATCATTCTGAATCCCATACTGGTTGATAGTTGGATATTCGCGTATTATCATTCTGAATCCCATACTGGTTGATAGTTGGATATTCGCGTATTACCATTCTGAATCCCATACTGGTTGATAGTTGGATATTCGCGTATTATCATTCTGAATCCCCAGCTGGTTGGTAGTTGGATATTCGCGTATTACCATTCTGAATCCCATACTGGTTGATAGTTGGATATTCGCGTATTACCATTCTGAATCCCATACTGGTTGATAGCTGGATATTCGCGTATTATCATTCTGAATCCCATACTGGTTGATAGTTGGATATTCGCGTATTACCATTCTGAATCCCATACTGGTTGGTAGTTGGATATTCGCGTATTACCATTCTGAATCCCATACTGGTTGATAGTTGGATATTCGCGTATTACCATTCTGAATCCTTAACTGGTTGGAAGCTGGATATTCGCGTATTACCATTCTGAATCCCATACTGGTTGGTAGTTGGATATTCGCGTATTACCATTCTGAATCCCCAGCTGGTTGGTAGTTGGATATTCGCGTATTACCATTCTGAATCCCCAACTGGTTGGTAGTTGGATATTCGCGTATTACCATTCTGAATCCCCAACTGGTTGGTAGCTGGATATTCGCGTATTACCATTCTGAATCCCATACTGGTTGGTAGTTGGATATTCGCGTATTACCATTCTGAATCCCCAACTGGTTGGTAGTTGGATATTCGCGTATTACCATTCTGAATCCCCAACTGGTTGGTAGTTGGATATTCGCGTATTACCATTCTGAATCCCCAACTGGTTGGTAGCTGGATATTCGCGTATTACCATTCTGAATCCCCAACTGGTTGGTAGTTGGATATTCGCGTATTACCATTCTGAATCCCCAACTGGTTGGTAGCTGGATATTCGCGTATTACCATTCTGAATCCCATACTGGTTGGTAGCTGGATATTCGCGTATTACCATTCTGAATCCCCAACTGGTTGGTAGTTGGATATTCGCGTATTACCATTCTGAATCCCCAGCTGGTTGGTAGCTGGATATTCGCGTATTACCATTCTGAATCCCCAACTGGTTGGTAGTTGGATATTCGCGTATAACCAAGTGACAATGCTCGAATATTTAACTGTCGAATGCAAAACAAAATATTCAAATAGAACATAGTTTCTCACGAAGATACATCTGTGTATAGTCATAAAAATGCATTCTGTGTGTGATTTCTTCACATATGTACCTTTTGAACCATAAAACAAGGCAAAGTCCGAATCCCCAACTAGTTGATAGTTGGATACTCGCAAGCTTGAAATGGTCGAGTAGTTTAAAATCAACATCAACATCTAACTACTGTGTAATTGATTTTTCGAATGCTCAACTAGCAACTAGCGTTGGATATTCGAATAACCAACTACCATTTATATATTGACCAAATATAGGTTGAACGAAATCAGTCTGAGGCGAACTAGTATAGATGAAGGGAAAAACAAACACATAGATCAAATGAAAAAAAGGCGTTTATTCAAAATGTCATAAAAGTATTATAAAAGTATTATACTCATGTAGTTTTTTTCCGAGAGATCATATCTGGGTGGATAAAAACCGGCAAAATGAGAATCCTACGCCATCCAGAGAGACCGAGCTGAGATTGAATTAACCAAGCGCATCGTAGCTTGTGCAAACAAGTGGGATTGCTAGGGCGTGGTCAGACGCATGGATGACATGACATCCACCATAGTAAATATAAACAAAAGATATTGAAAAAACAACTAGTATGTCATTAACAATGTATTACCCGGCCATGTATTGTATACAGTAGGAAAAACTGATTGTTTAACTATAGCTGAAGCATACATAATTACAGCAGTATTGGTGTTTTGCCTGCATGATGGGTTTTGACACCTGATGATACAATCGCAAGGAACAAAAGAAATTTGTCAAAAACTAAAATTGATATTGTGAACAACGCGTTGAATCTTACGTACTGATGTATCATATTGCTTATGACACATGTATTATTCGCAGTTTTTGGTGTTTTTTTTCCAATTCGACATTGACTAGGGTTATCTACCACGTAAGTACCAGTAAAATAGCGTCGGCATATGTGTCTGTACTGATTATCTGACTAGGTCAGGGGAAAATAGGATCCTATTATTCACAGATTTAACTTTTAAGCTGTTACATATATGATTTACCAGAACAGTGGTAAACAAGAGAATCATATTCTTCACAGATTTTGTCGATGACATTTCTGTTTCATATATTTGATAATAAATATGTAATAATATAAAGAAATAAGAGTGGAGGTTGTGGTGGTGGCGGCGCCGTTGTATGCGGTAATGGCGCCGGAGAACATGATTGATAAATTGCCTCGACAACTGGAACTGACCACTTGTCTGTGATTTAAAAAAAAAGAGAATATGGCAAGAACATATGAGTTTCATTGGTTCTAAAAATCTAATTTGATTTGCAAGTGTGTTCTAAATAACGCCTTTGTGCGTGCGTGCGTGCGTGCGTGCGTGTGTGCGTGTGCGTGTGAGGAATCGTACAAGACCAGTGTCCGAATAGGCCTCAATTACTCGAAGTACTTGAACGCCTTCGTACAAGAATTAACAAACTTCTGTTTTTGGAAGTTCAGACTTGTAAACGAAACATTAGGCTTTGATTATCAACAGTCTCAATTCTGGAGTCCAAACTCGAGAGGCAAAACTGCGAATGTTCGCTGAATTCTAATAATCTATTCAAACTATTATACTCTATGTTTTCTAAATATTTTAATAAATGGAATGGAAAAAAATATCATTTTTGTCCAGTCTTTTGGTCTAAACTTGGCCTTAAGACTGTTCGTAATCATGGACCCTGCACTCTAACCACTTTAAAAACGAAGTGCACGTATATTTAGTAACAAAAACGGGTGTTTGGCAAACAATATGCCCCACGAGGCGCCACTTTGTCAGGACCATACGAATGATTGCGATTGTCCATTGAATGACCGGCATAAATCATCTCACATTATAAGTCTGTGTTGCAGTAAGTGGCCATGTGATGGTTATAACCAACCTCCCAAGCAAATTTGAATACTCACGACCCAAGCATTCACTAGTTATCATCATCATTTTTACTGTAAACGTTCGCTGTGACATTGACATTTGACCTAGTGACCCAAAACCATGCCAAGTGTGAGCATCATAAGCCGATGTGTTCTTTAGTTAGTTATTTGAGAAGCCTTGGTTAATCGACTGACCGATCGACGTGAAGACCTACCGACCGACTGACATGTACAAAACAATATACGACCGACTGACATGTACAAAACAATATACGACCGACTGACATGTACAAAACAATATACGACCGAATGACATGTACAAAACAATATACGACCGACTAACATGTACAGAACAATATACGACCGACTGACATGTACAAAACAATATACGACCGAATGACATGTACAGAACAATATACGACCGACTGACATGTACAAAACAATATAAAACTATACGTTCTTATTTGAAAGCGAAATAATTAATGTAATGAGTTATTTGGCCAAACGATTTTTTTTTACTTTATATTATCGTATAATCAAAGTTACGCCATTCCATTTAAACAAACATGCAACAACAACACATATTCTTAAAACTACGATTATAAAAAAAACACGATAAAACATATTCTTACAACAACAACAAAAACAACAACACCAATTCTTAAAACTATAATTTTCTCTATATTTATCTTGGTCGGATTGTGTCCCCGAGGGTGAATTGTTACACTATTGTTAATGCTCGACTATATCAGGCAAGCTCCGAACAAAACTATCTTTAAACCAAAGCTCTGCTGGCACTGCGGTATTGACTGCTTGCGCAAAATTTAGCCGTTGAATGCGTTGGAAAGACTTTTTCAGGTACATCTGTCTGTGCCAACACAATTCACAACAACAACAACAACAACAGTGTCATCTACCACTACTACATGAATAACAAACATGCATACCATATCAAAAATAACAATGAGTTTGTGACCTGGAAATAAAAGCATATAATTTAAAATATATACAGAAATTGGAACAAATATTTACGAAAGCCGTTCCTTATTATATTCATGCATACAATTCCAAAAAGCAAGACGGATTAAAGCACTGAAAACAGTGATAACATCAAGTATTTTTTCCGGCTGTACGGATAGTCCAGACGCGCACGGTTCCACTAGTTGACATAACACTGTAAAATGGTTATTTCATTTAAGAGTATAACTTAAATGATAATGGTATACACTTTAACAGTAAAATGGTAAGTTGGAAAAGAGACTGGAACGATGTTTCTACGATATATTTTAGGAATCATTGTTTTGCGCCAATGATTAAAATAAGAACATTAGATATAATGTTGAAATTCGTCCCCAATTTCTCTAGAATTACAAACTTTACAAACTGTATCATAACATTCTATGTTTGCGCGTCTTAGCTTCTGAACTGTTAAGGAATATGGTTGTTACACATACTAAGAATAACTAGTTTTTTATATGGTATAATGCAAGCACATCAAAATAATTATCAAATTCATGTTAAATTTTAACCACTCAGTATTTAAGGCATATAGTGGTATCAAAATTATTGCTACGCAAAATTTGTGAAAATACTGTCTCGTGCATTTCACAATATGATTGTTATATATATATATTTGCTCTGAAAAAAAAAATAATAGTAGCGATATTTTGGCGTTTTAACTGGGGGAATTTGTGGCCATATAGCCATAAATTGAAAACCTAATTTATAACCGTAAACATTTTTTATCTGTTCACAAATCATATGCTTTTTTTTGTTTTGATCATTAAAGTCAAATGAGTTACACATATTAATGTATTAAAACTTATACGTATATGTTTTTGCATCTAATAGATTCATTTGAGGCCTAATCAAGGCCAGTAGACTTACCAGACTTTATTTCGACCACAGATGAAGTGTTGATTGATTATATGCGTCATGGACATTTAACTCCTCAAATAATCACATTGAGAAAAGGTCAATGAAGCATTGTTGTTTTTATATAATATTCATAACCACACGATTTATTTCAATTTATTAAATTTTCTCGTCCTTGACACATTTATTATCCAATTTGGTAATTTTCACAATTAAATGCATTGAAAACTGACGTATAATAGATTTACTGGCTTGATAAAAATAATACAGTAAAAAGTTAAAGTTACATATCCATATACAACTGCAAAATGTCAATGAAATTGTGAAAATATGGGAACTGATTTGAATTGGTTACTTTAACAGAGTACAAACAAAAATAATTATAGTAATCTTAGGAAGTATTTCTAATGCGCACATACAACTTAACACGTCGACTTTTAAAGATGAAACCCCGTTCTTAATATGCAGTAAGCAAGGAGTTTTTAAAGCTACCCTACACTAGTGCGCAACACTGTAAGCAAAAGCCTAGAACAGGTAGGATTTTAAAGCTAAACCCAGTTAGTGCGCAACACTGTACGCAAACGTCTACAGGTAGGATTTTAAAGCTACGCCACTGCGCAACACTGTACGCAGAAACGTACAAAAAGTAGGATTTTAAAGCCACGCCACTTCGCAACACTGTACGCAAAAACGTTCAAAAAGTAGAATTTTAAAGCTACGCCACTTCGCAACACTGTACGCGAAAACGTTCAAAAAGTACGATTTTAAAGCTACGCCACTTCTCAACACAGTACGCAAAAACGTTTAAAAAGTAGGATTTTAAAGCTACACCACTTCGCAACACTGTACTCAAAAACGTACAAAAAGTAGGATTTCAAAGGTACGCACGTCAGTGCGCAGCACTGTACACAAAAGCTTACAACATGTAGGATTTTATACTTTATTAAATTATCATCCATGTGCATACATACAATATATACATTAATATATTTACAAAGGTTTGTACAAGTACATGTCCATTTAGGAATTATAAGGGGCTTGAAAACTACAACAAATCATCAATCAAAGATACACAATAAAAAGTAATGTATGTATGGTCGCTAATCGTAACACACTCATATCATGAATAAATTTGAATTAAGATATAAAACTTATGTCTATAAACCGTATGCAATTTCTAAGATGCACTACATATGTTCGCGTAAAATGGTCTAAAAGATTAACACCAATCATATTGGTAATTAATAGATTATAACAAACATATATAACCATTATATAAAATATTGACGTCACTTTACACAAAAGAAAACATCAGCAATTTAAAAGGTTTACATGTATGTTACACCTAAAAACTTACTTTATTTACACAAAATAATTATCTCTTTTTCAGGATAAGGAAACAGGTAATGGCGATTATTCTTGACTTGGAATTTGGATTAAGAATCATACCTTTTTCCATAGAGGCTATCTCTAATATTATTATACTAAGTACAAGAGAATAATGCATGGCTTTTATCTTCAATTACACTTCTTTGTTTGCCGTAGAGGTGCAACTCCACATCTAATTTTACATAAAGTTGACCTCAAACTCAAAGAAAATACCAAGGTTAATAACTTTTAGTGTGTAGGTATGTTTTTAGTTTATACCACCTCTTTTAATATTGCCATTTACATTATTTATTATAGCTTCCTAGTCATTTTTGTATCTTTTGAACATAGAATGATATTTCTAATATTTTAGTAAACCTGTTTTTGCTTAATGTCTGGTTACATCAGTATAATGTTTCATACATTTTACTAATGTTGCTACATTCCGAGATAGCATTTCTATCCTAAATTGATCCTAGTATGTACCCTAAGGTGATGCTTAGGTCATATTTGTTATGCTTCAGTTTCTCCAGGATCTTGGAGCACAAACCTTTCAACGTGGTATCGCTTGATATAGCGTTGGATGGCTCTGCAGTGTGGCCTTACCGTCAGACATTTCTGCTGCGTAACATGAAGCTATCTAACAAGGCGAGGAACCCGACACTAGCCCATCCCTCAAACACGTCATTTCATAGGAGATGACGACAGTCGGTCTCTTTGGTTTACCGTCAGACATGTCCGCTGCGTAACCATGGAACTATCTAACATAGCGAAGAACCCGACAGTAGCCCATCCCTCAAACACATCATTTCATTGTAGATGACGACAGTCAGGCTCTTTGGTTTACCTAGATAGTTTATGTTATAGCAAAATGCAAGACCTGAAAATGCATGCGATACAGTCATAATTTTCTTAGCAAAAGTTATTTGACATACAATATGCCAGTACTTGAAACGCTGTTCCTATCTGAACGGCTGTAAAAATTAAAAGTGAACAGCAAGTTTGCAATATATTGTGACCTCAGGTGTTAGAAATTTATATGTTGCAGACTTTTTAAACATGATTTAGTGATTATAAAATGTCTAGAACGATCATAAATGTTTTACAACGTTCATTCAATCATATATTCATCTGTCACTACATTGTGTATGAATCATGCAGGCTGTCTACCTACATGGCAAGTCCTCACACACCTGGGCTCGGATTATCTCGTCTTTGATCCCTCCCCTCAACATGTGCTCGACATGTGGCTGGTAATTGGACGTTAATCACCGTAATAACCTGTCATTTGAACACATTTGATAAATTGAAGTACATATTAAGTAGAAAAAACAAACCTCAAAGCATAATTTATTACGTTAATGTATTGAATTGAACATTGTTTATGACAACAATCAGAATATGTATAAAATCTATCGATTTCAATTGCAACAAATTCATGTTGAGTTTGCCCGCTTTTACAATGTGCAAAGCTCTTTTTTTTAATAATTTCTACTTTTATGGAAAATAACTCATATTGAAATTATCTTTAGTCTGAGGTTGCAAATGGTTTGTTAGCACGTGTACAACACTTAAAAGTCTTTCAACCCTGGTCTTTTCTTTGAGTTTAAGTAAAAATTGTAGTCGTTCTTTCCGATGTCCATTATTATTTAAACTATCACATTGAACATTTTAATGAAATAAAAAAAACTTACAAAACAAGTTACGCCCCATTTCATATACAAAATATTGGTTATTTTAAAAGAAACCCTTTGTAAATTGGCTTAATCAAACCAGAATCAAGTCGTTCTATCTGTCTGACTGGTGTTAATTGCCGGAGTGAAAGACGCTGTTGACATTTGCTACATGATATATAATCTTGATTGAAATTTTAATGGATTTATTTTATTCCGTTTTACAGCGATGAATAAGATGCATTGAACTGGCATACCGAGTTTTAAAATTACAAAAAAGAGAATAAATATAGGTTGATAATTATTTACACAAGGTTTTGTTTCGTAACAGCTCTTTTCTTTGCTTTGTATTACATTTAGATAACAAAAAACTAGACAGTGCTTGCGAATTTCGCATTATGTATTAACGATGACGCAGATATTAAAGCGATTATTGTGACATAAATATATATGCAGTTGTATATAGCAAATCGGCTTTACCATGTTTTACATATATAGAATGTATTTGCACTCGTTGATTGTAAATAATTATGAAACAATGATCATCTTCACTCTATTGAATCTGGCGCCAATTGATTGTATGTGATTTGGCGCCAATTTTAAATGTTTAACTCTCACAACATGTATAGGACTTCAATATGGGTTTTTTAATTTCCCGGACTACAAAAAAAGTAAATCATATTGCTCGGGGATTAAATCTTGTGTTGTAAAATCATTTGTATTCATCATATGCTACTCATGAAATGACTTTTAATAAAACAACTTTTGATTTAAATAAACGGACATTCTTAACTTCATTTACTAGGGCGTTGTCTAAAATAAGTAATAAAAGGCAAGTGGACGTCTAACTGTGGTAAATCTACTGATTTCGTTGTATCTAAAACATGGATAATAAATATATAGAAGTACATGTGCATCATTTAACATCAAACAAAGGTCTTAATAAGTGGTTGCTTTTCACCACAGTTATGCATTTATATGTTTAACTCCAAAGGAAATTTAAGGACACATTTCTTTAATCTGCCATTCCTGTACTGAATAAAACAATTTTTCAACTTCTATTTACCACCAACAAGACCTAGTAAATCTTTCAAACGTCTATCAAACTTTGATTGAATGTAACTTATCAAAGCAGATTACTTTAAATTATGAAACGGAAATTTAAATTGGGTAGGTATGGCTTTTTGATCAACTTTCCGGATCTATGAATACAGTCATATAAAAACATCTGTAGTAAAAACCTGAATGAAATTAGTCGACATCGGCATAAGCTTCATTGCATCTATTACAATGATAAACCGCAATTTAGTTAAGGAAAGTAGATACGGTTGTATTAAAGAGTGTGCGATTAGATACGCATTAACAAGTCTATGTAGGACTTCAGCCACCGGGCGGCAACCATGCTGACTATAACAAGCTAAACACTTTACGGCACCTGTGCCAGATTACGTTGTGCCGCCTATGAGGGACACTATTTAGTTCAAGTGTTCAGGGGCAGTCAACAGTATTTCCTTTCGGCATGGAGTACCGTGTGGTCCAAACATGAAAAATGAAAATCATAAAAACTTTCTCATACAATAATAGTGCAAATAAATATATAGCTCGCATATGGTAGCTTTGATGAACATCACAAAAATGTTCTTTATATTACAAACTTATATTACAGCCATGTCTACACATTTACGTGCGAATGAAAGCACTACAAACATGCATGGATTTTATTCCGCTGCATCGTTACGGTACAAACTTATTTTGAAATGGAGGGGTTGCAAGGAGCGGGGGTCAAGTGCAAAGTGTCCCCTAACAAGTATTTGGAGACATTATTTTTGGATCAAATTAAAGAAATGCATATACTACATTTGTCAAAGATGTTATGTTACTTGGAACGATGGCCTCCACAATCAGGGCCATGCTTGATATACGTGCACAAGAAAGAAGTGTACGTTTAAGCATTTAAAATTATATTTAGTTTTTCGTTCTATGTTAGTAAATCGGGTGTTTGGTATCGTTTATACATAAGTTATATTTGTCATTTGCATACGATACGATATAATTGTGACAATATCACTTTCAATGGATCTGCGTCTGAAACAATTGTGAAATGTGTCTAACATCCTCTTTTATTGTGGCAGAATCATCGGCTCCCTTTCATCCAATAGATTTTATATCATTCAGTACCATGATTGACAAACATAAATGTTGATGGGCATATTGATAAAGAAGATGGAATCCACTTCAAAATAATTAAAACTGTCTTGAAAATAGGAAGGGGCTTATTTTGACAAGATTTTGTATTTAATGTCGGGTATATGATGACAAGAAACATTCGCTCAATGAGATATTTTACGACTTGAATAACAGAACATACATAACATAGCAAAACTTAACAATGAACTGGTGACCTGGAAATAAAAGCATACAGCATTAAATAGGTAGCATATTGAAACTATATTTACAAAAGGCCGTTTCTAATTACATTTATGCAAACAATTACAAAAAAATACGATGGATAAGAGCATTATATACAATGATACCATCAACTAGAACATTATATACAATGATACCATCAACTAGGGCATTATATACAATGATACCATCAACTAGAGCATTATATACAATGATACCATCAACTAGAGTATTATATACAATGGTACCATCAACTAGAGCATTATATACAATGATACCATCAACTAGAGCATTATACACAATGATACCATCAACTAGAGCATTATATACAATGATACCATCAACTAGTTTTCCCGGGTGTACCGCTAGTCCACAGTCCGAATCAGCATTCTAAATTCTATGTAGTTTGAGAGCACCTAATTTCTTTTGGGAGTCTGTTCCGTGCCTGACTTTCCTCAAAGCGGAAAGAGTTCTTCCCATATTTAGTTGTTCTTACTGATTGCACAGTTGCACAGTTTTCATAAGTTGAGATGTAATCATTTAAGACATTATTTAAGGCTTATTTATTTGCTTAGTCTTTGATATACAGTTGTAAAACTGCTTTTCTGCACATTTTAGGAATCTGAGTTTTAAAATTTAATAATTAATCTACCTCATCGCTTAAAAGTTTAACTTGTTCTTCAGTAGTGTAATTAAACATTTTGAATTGCTAAATTTCTTTAATAGATTTGGAGCCAACTGAAATTGCTTAAATGTTGTCAGGGTTAGTATGCATTTGATTGAAAGTCAAAAAAATTATTAAAATGTATCTTCTCCAAGAGGAGAACAACATCAGGATTTTTTATCACACACAGAAAGTGTATTGCCATCTGCATACTTATACAAGGCTGCCTTATTGCTAAAGTAGAATATGTCATTGAGAAAGATGTTGAAGACTAGGGGCCCTTATATTGATCCCTGGGCACGCCATTCAGGATGAATTCACAATCACTGGTAATTTGACCAAGATTGGACCGTTGTGTTCTGTTTTTTAGATAGCTGAGCATTAGTTTGTACATTTCTTTCGAACTGATCCATTGTTTATTATTTCAGGACCGTTGCGTTCTGTTTGTTAGATAGCTGGGCATTAAGTTTACATATCTTTTTCGAAATGATCCATTGCTTATGATTTCATTGACCATGTTTCTGATGGGAACTATAATATATTTACCAGCAATTATGATTTTGGGAGGAAAGGTTTAATTGTCGACCAGAAGTTTGGGTCCTCTACTACACTGTTCTTTGGAATAAACAGATAGAGATTCTCTTTTAACCTTGGTTTTAAGACTTCTGAACTTTGTGTAGTTTAATAACCAGTTTGCCATGTTTGTCCTCAAAAAATATGGGCGAGATGGGACGGTACATGGGAAAGATGTTCATTGAAAGTGTTATTGTCAAAGTTCTAGAATGACCTAAAAGTGACCTTCTTTTTCATAAATGGGATTTCTGAGTTTCAACCTTAAAATGTAAGCAAATAAGAATAATTCAGCAAATTAGATATATAAAATGTGATATGCTGAAGGTTTATCCTTGAATGGACATGTTCCATTTTGTTAATTATGGCACCAAATGCGAAAGAAAATGTAATTTAGTTTCATAATAAAAAAGCGTATCTTAACTAGCTTAATACACGTTCTTTCTTGTTTTACTGCTCAGAAGAGATTCACATTTGAAAATTAGAAGTGTTCTTACAACCAAGTATATAACGCATATTACAACCGCCTTCTGTCGAGGTGCGCCCGCTCTAATATCTGTAGATCGCCAAAATTAAACTCGGGCATTTACTTAGTTGCATAAAAATAGTAAAAAAAAATCGGCATTCTGTTTGAATGGCCTTGTAAGTGTATATCACAAGAGTTAGATACCGGTCCAGATCTTTGAAACTGTTTCAATTTCGGGTCACCAATCATAAAGGCATATATGGCATATTTGCAAGCCTACCATTGGGGGGAAATTTGATATGTAGTATTTTACACTATTTACGTACCAGAGACAATCTTATCTTTTTATTTGTCTTTATAGAACAGCTCACGTTTAAGACATTTACATATTTTCTTTATAATTGGAATATACATAACAGAGATTAAAAGGTTTGTACGTAATATTTATGACGGGGTAAATAACCTAAAATTTTAAAGTTTCCTCAACGGGTTTCAAATATCGCCGGGCGTTGCCTTCATAGAAAAACTGCCGATTGTGACGCACATAATCTACAAAAACACTTGATCACTTCATGAAATACAAATATACTAGCATCGTTTTATATATATCCTAATTCCATAAAGATCCATTCAATTAAAGGAGTGTGATTTAGTTTTTATGAGTAAATGTAAATGAACCTTTACGACATACATTTGTTAAGGGACCGCTTCTTTAAACCCTCTCTTTGAATTGTGTGTGTAAGTGGACCTTAAATTACTTAAAACATCATATATATATATATGATGTTTTAAGTAATTTAAGGTCCACTTTCGTACATAGGTATGTCTGAAATGTGAGCAACTTTTAGACTGGAAACTATTGACACCATTAAGCATTCTTATTTTCAAGTACAGTAGTTCTCTATTATTAAAATTGTTCTTTGATGGACGACACCGTCCAAACAACAACGTGTTGTGGCTTGATGGGGATTTCTTCTACTTTTAGAGAGTCATTTGCAAAAAATCGCCGATTTCATGTGTCAAAACCAATCGTCTTATTAACTTTCTTTGCATTAAACTAAATATTTAACTTTCAATTGAAATAGTTCATGTTAATAACAGTGTATGTATGATCATATTGTTTATGCATTTTTTCTCATCCGTTGGGGTTAAAAAATGTCAAAAAGGTTAATAAAGTAATTTGGTTATACATACACAACGATAAGTTTACATAGCAAAGTGACTCTAATTGTAGAAGATCACCTAAGGCACGTTTTGCAACTTACCAAGATCACTTAAAGTTTTTGATTCTTGGGTTTGTCACTAAAATTTCAAATCTATTAGAAGTTTCTACTGCAAACCTGCAACCTTGAGTTTTGCAAACAAATAAACATTGTTTTACACGATGTTATAAAATGTATACGCATAATGATTTATATATACGTTTTGCACAGAATATGAGGAATATTGACTGATTTTGTTTTGGATATAAACATCAACAAAACTTTTTGGAATACTTCGACTGTGGGGCTATGCAAGACCTGGGTCCGTATAGTAAACGGAAATAAAGTGTGTGTGATCTTTAAGTGTAGATGAGAGTTTACTCTTTATCTAAATACATTCTTAATTAATGTGTAGCAAACAGCGATTAAAATAATGCATACTCATATGAAACACGTGTTCGGTATATTTTGTCCTGAAATAAACCAATAATGTACTAACTTGTTCATTAAGTCAATTGTTTCCAGTGTACTGTTAACAGCAGTTAAGTCTAAAGATTATTGTCTGGGCATTTTAGGTCATTCGGTCAGCAGAGTCGCAAGTCGTCATCACCTGCAAGGTATATACTGTTTGTCCGGAACCGAGCTAATATTTGAGTTGTTAAGTGTCGAGAACAATTGTTACAGAACATATTTGGATCAAAATCATCCAGGAAATAAAACAATGTTCAAAACAGTTTATGCGTTGACGTCATATGAAATATTGTGTTGATTTAACACTTAAAATTCCACAGAAAGGCACATGGGTACCGATGATTTAAGAGAAGCTCCAAATGACGTCAATGTTCATGAAATTACGGCGAGCGACATTTATAAGAGGCAACATTTGACCGAAACATGGTCTGGATAAGGAGCGTTTCCTTCTTGAATATGTTTTATCCAGAAAGCATGATTGTCATGTTTGCTCACATCTCAGTCTGGTTTTACAAGCAATACTCTGTACAGTTTGTCTTTTAGGAGCGGACTCAAGCTGCAGTATTTCCTTGATCAACAATAGATAATTTAAACCAACAGCATGTGCAATTAATATAAAAATATAGTCAATTGTAAAAGGTGTAAATCTAACATTTTTGTTGATAAAATAGGTGCGTAGCTTGGCTGAAAAAACAAACAAACTATGTAGGCCGAGTTTTCTAGGATTTTGCAATCCCGTGGACATACTCTCTCCGGACTTGCGTATGTCTTAAAATGCAACTGTCTTCCTCCTCATATATTATTTAAGGATTCGGGGAGATGTGGGGGCTGCGGACTACATGGCGTATAGGTAACTACGCCCCTGTAAAACCATGTACATCTAGCTAGATAAACAGTTCTTGTATCAATTGAAAGTGGGGCGATGTGTCCAATTCCGAATAAAAGGATAACTTCATAGCTGCTGGTTTTTGGCTGTAGCAATGTAAACAGCATTAAACAGCATTAAATAACAGACGGCGCATTGTCAAGAATAAGAAAAACACAATGTCTTTAAAAATAAGATATACGATTTTTCTCAGACTGTATTTAATAAAAAAAAAAGGAATTTAAGTATGGAGCTTTTCTATTTGCACGATTTTAATACGGTACAACATCTTTGCTTTAATATCAATAGGTTATATTTTTTTCAGAAATCCCCTTACTGTTTTGTGCTTGCTAAAGGAAGTAATTTGCCCTTCTGCTCAAATGTATTTTTCCTCGTAAAGCAATGATAAATTTATTTTCCTGTATGGCTATCCTAATGCAATTATTGGGATTGTCCACTAACCTTCAATTGCACTTTGATTAAATCGTAATATCATTATGTGACAGTTGATAAAACGCGAGTGTACTAACGAAAGACCATGGAATATGATACCTATTAATCATGTAAAATACTAAGAACCTATCGTAATCAAAATAAGGCAAATTTAAACATTTGTCTTCGAGTTTAACCTGGCTATGATATAAGACTTTTTTATTTTAAATTAGCTTTTATCAATACATTCAGAGACAAGAACGAGAGTGAGGTACCCCAGTCGAGATCACCGAGTGGTTTCCGGAAAGTTTTACCGTCCATTCCACGTGCCCCAAGAACAGTTACGTCACTGTTCGTTTCAAACCTTTGCAAGTTATCGTACGAATGATTGACTTTGTTCATCACCATTGTTACAAAATCCTGACTTTCTTTTCCTTATACGTCTTGTTTGTGAATACTATTCGTAGTATTTACTTAACTAATATTATATTTTTGTACAGTCATTGTAATTATTTGTAAGTGTCGCCCTCACATATGTTTTTTTTTTCATTATTGGCCTGCTGCAGTCAATTTAATTCGGTTTGTAATTTAAAAAACAACAACAACAAAGATCGAATAAACAATAAACATACCATATGTGAAAAGCAAGGGGAGGGTGGGGACGGTCATAAACATACATAAACGTGAGGTTAAAGGCATTACAATTAGTACACGTTCACATGCATTGCTTTCAATACCTGGCAAAATGTTCTGCGCAGTGATTAGTTATATCGACACACAACATTGATGTCAATGGATGTAACTACGGGGCCTTTGGCTCACAGCATTGATATGTATGGGGTTTCTTTGGGGCATATGGATCGCAGCATTGGTATCTATGGGGTATCTTTGGGGCATATGGATCGCATCATTGATATCAATGGAGGTAACGTTGGGGCCTATGGCTCACAGCATTGGTATCTATGGAGGTAACTTTGGGGCCTATGGCTCACAGCATTGATATCTATGGGGTATCTTTGGGGCCTATGGCTCATAGCATTGATATCTATGGGTATCTTTGGGACATATGGATCGCAGCATTGATATCTATGGGGTATCTTTGGGACATATGGATCGCAGCATTGATATCTATGGGGTATCTTTGGGACATATGTATCGCAACATTGGTATCTATGGAGTTTCTTTGAGGCATATGGATCGCAGCATTGATATATATATATATATGGGGTATCTTTAGAGCATATTAATCGCATCATTGATATTTATGGGGTATCTTTGGGGCATATGGATCGCAGCATTGATATATATGGGGTATCTTTGGGGCATATGGGTCGCAGCATTGTTATCTATGGGGTATCTTTTGGGCATATGGATCGCAGCATTGATATCTATGGGGTATCTTTGGGGCATATGGATCGCAGCATTGATATATATATATGGGGTATATTTGGGGCATATGAATCACAGCATTGATATCTACGGGGTATCTTTGGGGCATATGGATCGCAGCATTGATATCAATGGAGGTAACTTTCGGGCATTTGGCTCACAGCATTGATATCAATGGAGGTAACTTTGGGGACTATGGTTCACAGCATTGATATATATGGGGTATCTTTGGGGCCTATGGCTCACGGCATTGATATCTATGGGGTATCTTTGGGACATATGGGGCACAGCATTGATATCTATGGGGTATCTTTGGGACATATGGATCGCAGCATTGATATCTATGGGGTATCTTTGGGACATATGTATCGCAGCATTGATATCAATGGAGGTAACTTTGGGGCCTATGGCTCACAACATTGATATCTATGGGGTATATTTGGGACATATGGATCGCAGCATTGGTATCTATGGGGTTTCTTTAGAGCATATGGATCGCAGCATTGGTATATATGGTGTATCTTTGCGGCATATGGATCGCAGCATTGATATATATATATGGGGTATCTTTGGGGCATAAGGATCGCAACATATATATATATATATATGGGGTATCTTTCGGGCATATGGATCGCAGCATTGGTATCAATGGAGGGAACTTTACGGCCTCTGAATCGCAGCATTGGTATCTATGGGGTTTCTTTGGGGCGTATGGATCGCAGCATTGATATCAATGGGGTATCTTTGGGGCATATGGATCGCAGCATTGGTATCAATGGAGGGAACTTTGGGGCATATGGATCACATCATTGATATCAATGGAGGTAACTTTAGAGCCTTTGGATCACAGCATTGATATCAATGGAGGTAACTTTAGAGCCTATTGGTCACAGCATTGATATTAATGGAGGTTACTTTAGGGCCTATGGATCACAGAGATTGGTAATTCTCGTCGTCAATGAACAATAGGGCATATCTTCGGTTTTAGAAATTTGTGCAAGTCGGTATTGCCATTACTGACCATTTGTGAAACTGTCATGTTTAATTAAGCTTGTTTCTTTACTAAGGTTCTATTTCATACAAACTAAATATAGACCGAAGTTTCAACGAAATCTCTGTATAGTCATTTTTTTATATAATTTGGTTAAATAAGGGCTTTATTAAGGAAAACATCTATCATTTATTTGCTTGATATAAAAAAGATGATACCTTCTGCACATTATGCCAGCTAAAGTCATTGACAGTACGATAAGAGTACGGGTTTGAATGCTATCGTTTGAGTTACGGTTTAAACGCCTTATAACAGGGTGAGTTTTTTATTGGCAAATTTAGATGACCAAAAGATAAATGATAATAATTTACACTTTGTTAAACAACAATAAGGAGCTAGATGACATGAGTATGATAGATAATGGTGTCACAATGCTTGGTGATGTTCTTGTCCACCAAGCTAGGAATTCGTTGGGGAGTTATGTGAAAAACAATACAGCATTGAAGAAGAGCACGCAGTCATTTTTGCAAAAAAAGAAGAAGTCGAATTCATACTATCCATGGATTTGTTTTAGCTTACAGAAAATAAACAAAGATTTTAGTACATGCTCATATACCAAGACGGGATAGAAATATTGTTGTGTTAGGTCAAAGATATGAAATTGTACAAACGTTAAAATATCAAGCCGTTTCCGATGCAAAGAATAGAAATTTTGCAAATGCCAGAAAGCGTGTTATTGATCAAGAAAAGCAGTAAGTAGTTTGTATATTAAAATAAGAATCCTACATGTATTACTTTAATCATAATACGGTTGCACCTATTTTGTAATATGGCTGTGAACCAGGGTTTGGAAGAACTAAGCGAAATAGAAAGAGTACATACTGAATGCATGAAACTGTTTTTAAAACTAAAGTAAAGCTCATATAAGGAATGCTCTACGGCGACTTCGGTAGATTAAGAAACAGATTATTGGGTTCTGGGTTAAATAAACTCAAGATAAATAAAACATATTTATTACAATATGGCATGTCTACCTCTATTCACATGTTGAGCGAGGAAGTGACACTCATGTAGGAACTGACACTTGTAGGAACTGACACTCTTTTAAGTACTTTGTTTGACACATGAATCTTTTTTGTCTCTTATCTTATAGTATTTCATTCCTTTTTGTACAAATATACAATAAGCTTTTGACCGTCAGAAGGCAGTTGCATAGTTTTGTGCGTTATGCCTGATGGAAGGAAGTATGTATAATGATACGATCCAAGATCTGTTGTTGCAGCTGGTGGGTATTTAAGTCGTATATGAAAATGATACGATACTGCAGTTTATATGAAATAGAATCCGAACACCTAATATACTTTAACACGACCCATAAATGCAGTTTAAACGCCGGTGTTTACGACGATGGTAATTTCTTCTTTTAATTATTTGAGTTGTTTGCCTTGTAACGGCATTGGTGCCATAAAGTATGTCCATATGGTGAAAATGTTTAAAAAAAAAATGTTGTTTTCAAGATATTGGGTATATCTGGATTAAAGGCATTTTCAAAATACTGTTTTTGTTATAGTTATAATTCATGAACGGTTTCCTCAATTCTGGTATTTTCAATGAATAGTTTATAGAAACAACTCACCTATGGTAGAAGGCGAATACCGCGTGTCCAGCTGGTTATTATGTCAAGGCCTGGAATTTATGAGATATATTACCAGTTGAAAATTAGTCAAAGCCAACAATTCCTTTTGTTTTCTTACACCTGTAGCGGGTATGTAGTCACTTTCTTTATATGGTAAATATTTTAAATATCTTTCGATAAGATCACCACGGTAGAGGAGTGATAAGTTCAATGGTTAGTCACATCGTAAAAAATATCCTTTCCGTAATATAATGAGGTATCGTTTTATATAAGATCTCGCTTATTTTCGGAAGTAAACGGTCATAATATGACGTAATCAAAATAAGTGAAATTCTATGGTTCTTAAATGGTTCATATTATCTATCATTTAAATTGGTGTCAATTTAAGTATATTCTTTATAAACATCTGCGACTCAAGCAGACGGCTAGTTATGGGCTTTGTCCAAATGAGTATTTTAAGCGAGTTAATGTTTTCCCTATCTGATAGGAAAATGACTGTTTAGACGTTATCTATCACGTTTAGTAACTCTTTTGACATGAAGAGAATGTAGTTATTTAACCGAGGATCCTGAAATAATTATATTTTTTGCGGTAAGGCAATGAGCTGTGGTTAAAATACAATGTATTACTACTATATTGACTTTATGAATGAAAGTCTTAGCGGATTACCTTTGAGTCATAACACAAAATCACTATTGGCATTTACCAAAACAAACATAGATTTAAATCTGTCACTCATAAAGAGCTGGGAATTTAAATACCAATTAAATTGACGCTTTAAAACTACTGTTCGACAAATCAGAGTTCGTACATTTACCAAGTTAGAATACCATGCCCTGTTTCGATTTGAAGTTTAAATAGGCCTTATTCAAAAAGAGTACGGTGATTATATTAGTATTCATATCATATTGTTAACAACCGATATAACACAATTCGACCTTTCAACGATACGATAATCTAAAAATATTGAATTATATAGAATTGCAAATATAACATTGCTCTCGAATGATTATCTTAAAAAACGCATGTATGAAAATTAAAGGACAATTATGTATTGAATGCAAGACGAAAAAAGATATGTCTCGAATGTTTTGTTTCTAGACGGGACAATGTCACTGTTGACACCAATTTATATATTTTTTTATAATTTGAACAGAAATGTTTTAAGAAAAAGAACCCCGACTATATTGTATTCGTATTTAAACGATACAAATAGTTCGCCTGAAAGTAAAGCCTGCATTCCCTTTATAATGAGTACATGATAGTTATTTAAGTTTGTGTGCACTTCACAATCTTGAACGTATTCACAGCACGTATGTATCCGAAAACTGTAGAAAAAAATACAACGAAACAAAGTAAAGAAACAATCGGCCTTTTAAATAAATAAAAAAAAAAGATGGCTTGATCCTGTTATAAGGCACTGGAGATTTCTCGAGACGTTGGGACCAGAGAAAATCTTCTGTATGTGGCGATTATGAACGCTTCAATTTTGGCGAAGCGGGTTCGAACCCGGTCTCCGACACAATTTTTGTTTTGTTTACATTTTGGTACTTTTTTACAATTATGATATCAAAGCGTAACACATTCTATAAGATAATTGTCCTGAGATTCGTTACAGTAAAAAACTTTTTTGGTGCAAATCTGTGACACAGTCCCTTTAAGGATAGTTTTTATTATGTTAAATGACTTATAAAATAAATACCAACCTAAGTACATTTTATTTTGTTTTGGAAAAATTTGGGTAATAATTTCATTTTAATGAATTTGGAACATTAAAGGAAAATTACTTAATACCACCTCGATTACGAATATGAAGTATAAAGTGTATGAAGTTTATATAATGTGTAGAGTATAACATATATGAAGTTTAAAGGATATGAAGCGTATGTAATGTAAAGAGTATAACGGCTTACGCATATGAAGTATAATGTATAGAGTATAACGTATATGAAGTATATATGACCGCCGGCCTGTGAAAACGACCCTTATCGCATATTTTATCAAAATTATTTTTTTTGCAAAAATACAAAGTACAATTTCTGTGTGTTCTAAAAATACCAACTAAAATGAAATGCATAATTTTTTTAATGCTTAATTTCAATATCAAAGACCATCACCATGCCGATCTTGGAACGTTGAACAAAACAAAAACGAAGACATATAATCATTTGCTAGTTTACTGTCATGCAATTATTGGTAAAAAATTGAAACTTTAACTGAATGGTAACAATAGAAAAGTATTTCGGTAACTGCACAAACACTGCATAAATGTTGATGTAACCATGGCAACGAGGACTGCTATTTAGAATGAAAATATCGCTGGCTTATTTTTCAAAAATTTTTGGTAAATTTTCTATTAATTAATATAATTATTCTGATATTTGATAAAACATATTGAAGGATCTCCCGTAGTGATATTACCTTAATAAACGCTGTATACCCATATGATATAAAAACAGTCCCTATATGTTTCGCAGAGTATCTTGAAGTGTGTTTTCAAGCCATCGTCTTTAGCATTTTAAAAAAAACAACAAAAAAACATTAAATTATCAATGTTCAATAACTATGTGTACATAAACGTTACAATCTGTATTTTAACAACAAACAACAGCACAATAGCAATTCACACCCAAAATATGTCCACTTATTCAGTGATGTCAGACACTTGGCACTATTCCTCAGAAAGCGGACATGTTGTGTCCTTGTTCTTCGCCCGCAAGTATTTTCGCACGTGAGTTGCCAAGTATGCCTGGCGCTCGCGGCTTAAACCAGCAGCTTGTACTTCCTGCGGTCTACTTCGCAATACATTTCCACCACGGAACACACAGTAGCTCGTCTCCTCGTTGTCTTCTCCTTTCTTCAAAAAATGATGCCAGGCGACTCAGAGGTGAATCGGAACTGCTGATATGACCTTATTCCTTTTAGTGCACGAAACTGTTCCCCAAGAAATGTCTTCCATTCCCGCCATTCAAACCTCGAGGTCCCGTCAGGTTTCTTGTAAAGGACAGCCTCATTTGTAGTTGAAGAAGATGCAACAACGTTTTCTGAAAATGATTTTTAAAAATTACCACATTCACGATATAATTTCGATGTTTTTGTTCAATCATTTGATTTAAATAAACTTAAATCAGTCTGTTGTTTTTGTTGAACGAGAATACTTCTTTTTAGCTAACCTAGGTCGCTCAAGGTTTCACAGTCCGTTCGCCTGTAAAGCGCCTTGATTCGCCCGAACCCAGCGTCTATTATGCACCTGGCATGACCTGCTACCTGCATCAAATAGCGTATCTCCTCGTTAAGGCCGATCATGGTCCTCCAGCAGAAGTACGCTAGCAGGTAGCGGTTTTTGTTTTGTCCTGAAAATTATTAAGTTTTAGAAATAACCAATTATACTCATTACTAAAATATATTGAAGTTCAAAGATTGATATTTTATGCAATTTTCGTAACCCGTTAATAACGGTTTAAGCCATGTAACATTGATTTTCGAACGGAAATATGAAAATCAGAGATCTGATTATTTGTCAGCAATCAATTACAAAAACAAAAAATAAAACAGTTGTACTATTGGCATATCTGTGAGATTGCAGCTTTAATTACCGCCACAATTGTCCGCATGAAGAGTAGTCACTCGCTCCCCGTGCCCAAACTCTGTCAGAGCGTAATCCACGAGCGAAATTACAGCATCTGGCCCGTGAATGCCACCTCCATCCTGCATCATAGTCTCGGCTTCGTCGATTAGAAAATTATACTGAATCGGAAGGGCGTCGTCCCGAAACCCGAATAAATGAACTTTTCTGTAAATAGATGTATTTAACATCTTGTTAAATAGTCAGAATCTGTTTTCGGAAATCAACTATTTAGAGATACGATATTGTCACATAAAAACGGGTGAAAACACTTATTTAGGCGCAAAGGTCAGAGTCATTAAAAAATAATGCTTCTAAACGAAAATATTTGACTTATTACCTAGGAGTGACAAAGTACATAGGTCCCATCTGGCGACTGTGATGTGGCAGGCACAAATTCTGAGCAAAGTCGAACGTGTAATGTGCATGCTGAAAGTCAGTTGAGCATGGCTCGACTGGCTCTGTAGGGCGACCCGTGCCTCTCAATTCGTCCATAGCAGTAGTAACGCAGTCTTTGTACACCTAATTTGAATACAAAGACATGTACATATAATTTTATGAAAGTATGAAATATTTAGCTCATTCAATACAAATGTTAAACAAATATAGTCTAATTTCAGCGACTGTTTTCATTGAAATTGCATCGAAGTACATTAGTTTAAACATATTTAAACATACAACGATTGTGAAACAAGTTATTACAACATTATATTAATCACTCTCGTTGGTCCGATTTCACGCGAGAGTGTGGTCTTGTGTTGTGGGGGGAACCGGAGAACCCACTTGTCCGGCTGGGTGACCACAACCAAACTCACATGCGCCCGAGCCGGGAATCGAACTCGGGTCGCCTAGGTGAGAAGCGAGTGCGCTAACCACTGCGCTAACTTGACAACCCGAAGAAGTACATTAGGAGGGCAAACATATATAGTGTAGCCGAACGAAGTTCTTCTTTCAATATATTTCCATTGAATAATAAACTTATCATAATAATAACTTCAACACCAATAAAATACCTTGTGCTCTTTTCTGGTCGCATTGATGTGTTTCTCGAGAGCTGATGCAGCAGCTAGCTTCTCGTCGTCTGTCGTGGCATCAGCGACTCCTTTCCGTGACATCTCGCACGTGACACACACGTCCTCTTGGGGAGTGGCGATCTGTAAAAGAATTGAATATTTTAAAAAGTTATTATTTAGGTTGTTAACGTTTTATTTATCACTGAGCTAGAAACGAACACATTCATCTCGAATAAAAAACATAACTATCGCATTCTTAATATAATACATACAGAAGATTCTTTGATGTACCGCTCTACATGATCATTGAAAAAAAAAGCTGTTCTTCCCATGTATTTCTATTCTACACTGAATACTGTATTACATTTCTGTACATGTCGGTCGGCTTACCTTTTAGAAACGTGCTTAACCAATTGTTTGAAAAGATTTACATCCGTGGCACTCCGTTTAGTGTCAATGATGGTGCACAATGTTTGGACAAAACATATATAAAAAAGCTGATGAAATGAAAAATGTGAAAAACTTATGCAGCATGATGTGCTAAGTACTACTTACCTTGATGTTTGGACAAAGCTCATGCCACAATCTGCAGAACGTCCTATATTTAATACATTTTGTGGCTGCTTCAATGCACGATTTTTCATATAATTTATGCATTTTCATCTTTGTGGTGGAGCTGTGGAGGAAAACTGGTGCGTCATTGGCTCTCCCTCTGGGTGCTGCAGGCATGGGAAGTCCTTCATCAATTGCAACATTCTTTAAAAATGATATTACATTTTCAATTTCTTGAAAAGTTAACGCATGAATGGGCCGCCGGCCTTGGTTTCCATGACAACGGGGAACATTTCCATTCTCGTTAACATGTTTTAAGAGGTTCTTGAGATGAGTTGGGCCGATGTCATACACACACATGAATGTTTTCTTACAAACAACATTACCCTCAAACTTATAGTCGTATCGCGTACGCTGACGATCACCATACCGGCTTCGTTTTTTATCTGAATTCATCCGGTTTAATGCTCCCATTATATATAAGTCCTTTTCTTCCTTTGTATACTGCCTTATATTGTCAATATGGGCTTGGGCAGCTTCACGGTCAATAGAGTCCATGCACATAGAAGTACAATCGCAGCCAGTCGCTAATGTGTCGCATGATTCTACTATTGGTATGTAATCATCATGTTCCGAGATAACATGATCATTTACATTTTCTGATGCCACTTGATTGTCATCATTTTCATCATCAGACGTTACTGCAATGAAAGAGAGTATCCCTAGTGAGTTATGTTTGCCCATAATATACAAACTAAAATAATGTATTGCAACGTTATATAACTTTATTATTGCGAATAAACAAATAAGATCCACACATCTACTGCAAAATAATTGCTTATGTATTCAAATAGTGTGAATTCTTAAAATAGCAATGATGATTTAGTTTTCAAAAAAAAAATATCATGAAATTAAATTGCATGTATGTTATTTTAACTTATTATTAAACAATTGTCATTTAGCGTCAATGAACAGTTAAGGATACCTATAGGTAGTTCAATTTCATGTGAATGTCTTGATATCGTTGAATTGTGTCCAAAGAATTCGTCATAGAATCGCTGTATCAGCTGTAAAAAAAAAATTCTAAAAATTTATTAAAAATTAAAGCTTTATTCCGGACTCGAGCCTGGAACGTATGATTACAAGACATGCGCTTATCCGTCTGAGCTATTTCCCCACTAGCTTAGAAAGCAATGCATCAAGGTATTGATTTATCGATAAGCGCACATACACTATCGTACGGAGTTTACCGAACACGTTTATTTAGAAAAAATGTTGGTATTCTGTCCATTGTTTACTGAGAAATACATGATTATAATTCTACATGTTTACATTTATCATTATTTAAACAGTTTTTTATATAGATTAACTTTTATATGAACCATATGCTTACCTTTCTGCATTATTACTTTGAGAAAGCGTCTTTAGTTTTCACTTGCAGACGATTGAAAATAAAAGGGGAATAAAATCAATTTTAAGTATATTTCATGAATGGAATTATACTTACTTCTAAATCGTCCATCTTTCAACCTTCTGATACATCGAAATATCAAATATTATGGTGTTTTCGCCATAAAAATTGACTTTTTCAAACAATTACTTTTTTTTATTTTATGTATTTACTTCCGCATTTCTTCGGGAGTTTTCGTGCAATTCCGTCAATATCTCGGAAATGCGATAAGGTTCGTTTTCTCAGGCCGGCGGTCATATAACGTAAATGGAGAGTATTTAAAATAAAGTATAGAGTATAACGCATTTGAAGTGTAAAGTATACGAAACAATAATGAATAGAGAATCACTTATATGAAGTAAAAAGTAAATGAAGCGAGTATAACACATTCGAAGTATAAAGTATTCAAAGCATATATTGTATAGAGTATCACGTATATGAAGTATAAAGTATATGAAGCGTATATAATGTATAGAGTATAACGTATATGAGTATAAAGTATATGGAGAATAACGTATAAAGAGTATACTGTACATGAATTCGAGTATATAAAGTGAATAGTATATACTCAGATAGTGTAAAGCATATAGAGTGCAAAATTTATAACGTATATTGAAAATAAAGTATGTGTAGTATAAGGTATATGGTAAATAAAGTACGACATATATTAAAAATAATGTATTTGAACTATGGAGTTTACATGATCTACATTTTATAGACTATAACGTGTATGGATATAAAAGTTATGGAGAAAAACGTATAATTTACAATGTATATGAAGAACAAAGGATATAGAGTGCGAAGAAGTAAATATAATATAAAGAGTATAACGTATTTGACTATATGAAGTTTAAAGTATATTGAATATAAAGTATATGGAGTTAAAAGTGTATCAAGAACAAATAATATAGACTCTATTGTAGAAGAAGTTTAGGTATTTACTTTATAAAGTAAATAGAGTACAACTTATATGATGTATATAGAATATAAAGTGTTTGTAGTATAAAGTATATTGAGAGTAAAGCACATGATGCGGCTTAGTTATCCTTTATTTATGGATGGTATCAAAGCGCGTGTCAATATAAGGGGTTTAAATCTTACAAACAAACAGAAAATGGTTTACATAAGTTATCTCCCATACGAACAACTGATCTTCCGAGCCGAATCAGTTTAAATTGATTTCATTATAACAGTCCGGAGGTTTACGTATGTCAGTGAAGTAAACATATTATTTCGAAGATTCAATGAATATTTGTACGCGTCAACGATTTTAGAAACGAGAGTTGCCACAGGAACGTGACAAGTGTCACTGAATTGGTCATGTCGGAGTGACACGGTAAAATATTTTAAAAAGTGCCAAAGTTAAAACTCTAAGATATTTTTTTACAGAAATATCCACAGCCGGTGTTCAAATAACATTTTAATGGATTCGCATCGTTAATTTCGTGATTTTGTGACACATTTTCATTGCAAGGGTTTCCAACTAGCCACATTACAGCCTGAGACATGTTTTACGTTGTATGTGTGGACATTTTAAGGTCCTTGATACTAGAACAGCTCTTAGAACTGTCAAATTGCCTACACACATTTGTTTCACAGTATACTTTTGAGGACGCTATTTTGTAACATGCACTTTTTTGTGATAAGAAATCAAGTGAAGTGCGACAAATCATTAGGAGTGTTAAAACTTAGATATCAAAAGCCGGAACCCTTCAGCAAATGTTGATATTTGCGCAAATATCGTCTTTGAATACCACAATGTTAATAAGCATTTATAACGGCTATGAACGATCCGTTATTGTGGGAATAGATCTTTGACATTGTCATGTGATGTTATAAATGTATTGTTCATAGGTCATACTAACCATCCGTTATGTCAAAGTCCTGGTTGTCAAGTGGTTAAGGCGCATGTTTTTTTCTGAAAATGAACGACGTTTTCAATCATTAACACATATCTCAACACATTTTCTGTGATAAAACGATACGAAATATTATGAAATTGTGGTCTGGCTCCATTTACCACTAAGAGTGACCATTACTTTACCGATGAGATCACAAATGCTACCATATGTGCGACAAATCTCATGCCGGGGTACAATCATGTGAAGTTGCATCGAAATTCGACCTGAAGTGACAACCAAAGCAAAAAAATATTACTGTGAGGCGCGATTAACAATAACAATGTAAGCAATGATGTTTGTGCTTCACACCTTCCTATTCTTTTTTTTGCAAAGTCGATCAACTCTATAAAGAAATAGAGAGAATACACTTAAAATTTTGTAAAAAAATATTGAGAGTTAGAACTAATACGTGCAATGCACGTGTGTTTATGGGGAATTAGGGGTGCCCTTTGTATTTGCATAGATACATTCATATATTAAAATATTGGTTCAAGATTGTTACCACTGACAATATTATTATCAAAACAGTATATTTACACCTCAACTTCCATCCCTTAAATGAACTGCCTTTCGGCAATCGATGAACGCAACATCTTCGGATATGTTCGGATCGTAATTCATTGCATAACAATATACATGAGAGCTATTGATCTTGTTATTGGTTGTATTGTGTCAGCAGCTCCAGTAAAATATAGATCAACATTTTAGAAAGTGTTAATTTATTATATTTTAAATATATTGGTGCCAGAAGTGTTTCAATTTTACGTTTTAAAGTGATTTCAAGTAGTAGATCTTTTCCCGCGTTATTGTGACGTCATTTGAAAAAAATGTTTCCGGTTATAATCGGGTCGTTCTATTTACAGAATGGGTAAGAACGGTTTACTGAAAGGTTTTCTTAAATGAAATGAAGTAGTTTTTTAACAATTCTTGAATGAAATAATGAACTATTGGTGTAAATATAAGGAATGAATTGCGGGGTTGATGTCATTATCGGGGATATGAACGCAATTGGGTTGGTCAAAGTAACCCAATTGCGTTCATATCCCCGATAATGACATCAACCCGCAATTCATTCCTTAAATATAACCGAGCTGTGTATTATTGCGCTAAAGGTTGTCGCAATTGGGTTTATAATGTTAAAAAAATGTTAAATGATTTTGGCTTTGGCCATGCACGTCTTTGATTATGTTCTAAATATTGATGTAGCGGTGTTTATTGAAGCTTTCAAGTGTAGATTATACGATACTTTTAAACAAGATTGGTTCAGAACAGTTGAAAATTGTAGCGTATTGGATATATATAGAACAGTTAAATCATGTTTTGCATATGAAACTTACTTAGATATTTTACCAGGAAATTTAAGATTTTACTTAAAGCGATTACGTCTATTTGTTCATCAGCTTCGTATTCAAACTGGTAGATATGCCAGAAATTACATACCTAGAGCTGAAAGATATTGTCAATGCTGTAATTCTTTGGATATCGAATATGAATTTCACTTTATATGCATCTGTTCTTATTTTGATGCTCTTAGAAGGAACTATTTAAAGAAATACTATTTTGTAAAGCCGTCAGTATTTAAATACATCCAGTTAATAAATTCAGCTAACAGAATGGAACTTATAAAACTTTGTATCTTTGTTAAAGAATCTTGTACATTTCTGTGAGTTTTAAACTTCGAACAAAATGGAGCCATAACAGCTGAGACACAATAGTAATGGACAAGTTGAAGTTGTGACTACTATACAAAAATGGTCCATGTATTCCAAATTTCAAACACCAGTGTAAAACTGATAAGTAGACATATTCTGCAGCTTTCACCTTTGTCGTCAAGTTCGAATACTGGTCGTATTGGGTAATGAGGTCACTAGGTAAAAAAGGTTAACATAACACTCCAGGAGACAGTGTCAGACGATACAAGGTGTTTCAGCGGTCATTTCACTGTAAAATGCGACAGACAATTGAAACACCACTCAGGTATCTGCTAGATGTTGTGTTATGACCAACTCGAACTGTTAGGCTTCAATATTATAACACACTACCTGAGACTGATGATCACAAACATCTGTATCACTTCTAGAGTAATGGGTTTTTATTCCAAGATGCGCTCGTACTCCGAAATAAGATTTACCGCAATTAATTCAAATGTTTTAATATACCACAAAAAGGATGATTAAATGTCGAAAACAATGGTTCTTATGAAGGATACCGAGTTTAATTTGAAAGAAAGGTGCAGAAAACACAATTTTTACCTTATGAAACTATAGTAGATCACAGTAAATCTTTTAGCACTCACCAATCATTTAATATATGTGTGTGTTCAGCAATTAAATACACGGTTACAATCATGTTATCAGAAATTATTATTTTCCATAAATGCATTTTTAGTAAGAAGTTCGAAGTTTTTTTCAAAACTGATGTTTGTCATACATGTGTATTAATTTTGAATAGGAGCGTCACTTTAAATAACAAAACCCCACCAAAGTTACCAAGTAAGCACTTATGGGACTCATGAATTATTTTTTCCAGTTATCGACAATGACTTTTGGCAGACTGATATGTAGGCTGCGCCATTACTGATCTTAAGGTTAAGCTGAGCTTAAGGCAGATTGTGCCAATACTTGCATCTTATAGATGCACTCTTACTCCCAGATAAGGTTAACCACAATTAATATTGTTTTAATATTCCAAGAGGGATGAATGTCAAGAACAATGTTCTTATGAAGGATACAGAGTTTGAAAGAAATGAGCATAAAACAAGTTCTTTCTACCCGAGACCATAGTAGACCACAGTAAATCTTTTAGCATTCACCAATCATTTAATATTTATTGCGCTTTCTGCTATTTAATACACCATTACAAATTTATCAGTAGTTAATATCTTCCATCAATGCATTATATAGTATTATAGTAAAAAGTTTATCTGTCAAAATTGATGTTTGTTATACATGAGTATGTATTGATTTTGAATAAGAATGTCACTTTTAAAGAAATAATAGAAAGAAATTTTGAGTTGGACCAACATTTCAAGGACTCACAATACTTATCCCTAGAATGACATTGTGTTTAGATTGCTTCTATGCAGTAGTAGTATGAGTGCAGAGAGTTCATGGTAGTGCTTCTGAGAAATACAATTATGTTTATGCATGCAAAAAATCATTCCATTTCCCCAGATCACCCTTAAAAGATTTTTCAACATGGACAGAAATTAAAAATAAGATCTTCCAGAGAAGGCCCGACTTTATTTACTATACACAATGTACATAAATAACAAAGAATCATAGTGTCTAGAACGTTGTATGGGGCCTGTTGGTGGTAAACCGTGGCATGTGCTGGCTGCGGTTGATTCTGTGAGTCAGTGGGAACCGGATCTTTGAATCCTGAAAAAAAGGGATATAAAATTATATACTGGGCAAGTAAATGTAATACCATTCATGTGGATGTGAGCTATACATTATTGTATGTTGAAATCTTCAGTTTATTAAAGTCAAAAACAACTCTCTGTAACTATGTATTGATATAATTATACCTGAGAGGTTTGAATACTTCATATTTGGAAAAAAAACTATAAAACACTTCTAACAATGCATGCTGCACAACTAAATGTACTTTTTGCTTTTATTAGGTATTAAAACATGAAAACATTTTTACAAGATGATTGTTACTGGGTATATTGCACTCTTGCTAGTTGACATAGAAAGTCTGAGACTTGCCAGGAGATGGATATCATGTCACAATAAAAACAAACTAAAAAAATGTTTCTATCCTGATTCACTTTCGATCTCAATGTGTCTGAGGGAAAGGCGACAGGAAGACTTTGATCTAGCACATGTAGAAGGTACCTACCAACACTGGTCAGCAGTACAGCAAGGTGTGCCAAATGTTTTAAGTTAAACTGGGGTCATTAGCTTGTTCATGCCCTATTCCAATAACTTTTCAAATCAGATACAGTCAGATGGTGGCAATTTTAGGTTGAATTTGAATGAAGTTTAGATATTCTAAAATGAGAGAATCATGGCTAAAATCTGCTTACATGTACATATAAGAAGATATCAACTGACAGACAAAGTGTCTGTGTTCATAAATTATTTGTATTGAGCAACACATGTCAACTCTGGTAAAAAAGTGAAGAACTACCGTATACAGTTTTTTAAGGACAAACCTGTACTGTCAATTTTTAAGCAACATATAAGACACTAGTACATACGTTATACTCAAACCATCCTTTTAACTACTTTGCCTACTACCAGAGTCATCAATTGTTTTCTCGAGTCAGGGCATTTTTGAAAATTACCTTCCATCATCATCTGAATCCACTTAAACTTTAAAAATGACCTTCCACCCACCGTCATCTGAATCCACTTAAACCAAACTTTAAGAATGAACTTCCACCCACCGTCATCTGAATCCACTTAAACCAAACTTTAAAAATGACCTTCCACCCACCGTCATCTGAATCCACTTAAACCAAACTTTAAGAATGACCTTCCACCCACCGTCATCTGAATCCACTTAAACCAAACTTTAAGAATGAACTTCCACCCACCGTCATCTGAATCCACTTAAACCAAACTAAGAATGACCTTCCACCCACCGTCATCTGAATCCACTTAAACCAAACTTTAAGAATGAACTTCCACCCACCGTCATCTGAATCCACTTAAACCAAACTTTAAGAATGACCTTCCACCCACCGTCATCTGAATCCACTTAAACCAAACTTTAAGAATGAACTTCCACCCACCGTCATCTGAATCCACTTAAACCAAACTTTAAGAATGAACTTCCACCCACCGTCATCTGAATCCACTAAAACCAAACTTTAAGAATGAACTTCCACCCACCGTCATCTGAATCCACTTAAACCAAACTTTAAGAATGAACTTCCACCCACCGTCATCTGAATCCACTTAAACCAAACTTTAAGAATGACCTTCCACCGTCATCTGAATCCACTTAAACCAAACTTTAAGAATGACCTTCCACCCACCGTCATCTGAATCCACTTAAACCAAACTTTAAGAATGACCTTCCACCCACCGTCATCTGAATCCACTTAAACCAAACTTTAAGAATGACCTTCCACCCACCGTCATCTGAATCCACTTAAACCAAACTAAGAATGACCTTCCACCCACCGTCATCTGAATCCACTTAAACCAAACTTTAAGAATGAACTTCCACCCACCGTCATCTGAATCCACTTAAACCAAACTTTAAGAATGACCTTCCACCCACCGTCATCTGAATCCACTTTTAACTAAACTCTTAAGAATGAACTTCCACCCAACGTCATCTGAATCCACTTAAACCAAATTTTAAGAATGACCTTCCACCATCATCTGAATCCACTTAAACCAAACTTTAAGAATGAACTTCCACCCACCGTCATGTGAATCCACTTAAACCAAACTTTAAGAATGACCTTCCACCATCATCTGAATCCATTTTAACTCAACTCTAAGAATGACCTTCCACTGTCATCCGAATCCACTTTAACTAAACTCTAAGAATGACCTTCCACCCACCGTCATCCGAATCCACTTAACTAAACTCTAAGAATGACCTTCCACCCACCGTCATCCGAATCCACTTTTAACTAAACTCTAAGAATGACCTTCCACCCACCGTCATCCGAATCCACTTTTAACTAAACTCTAAGAATGACCTTCCACCATCATCCAATTACAAGAATATATAAATATATCACAATGTTTCTATCCTGATTCACTTTCGATCTCAATGGGTCTGAGGGAAAGGCGACAGGAAGACTTTGATCTTGCACATATAGAAGGTACCTACCAACACTGGTCAGCAGTACAGCAAGGTGTGCCAAATGTTTGAAAAGATATTGGGACCAGTCTCTTGTACATGCACTATTTCAATAACCTTTGAAATTATGTAGTCACATGGTGGCAATTTTAGGTTATAATTGAATGCAGTTGAGTTATTCTCACATAAAGGAACCATGGCTTTATTCTGCTATAAACTTGTAGAATGAAATTCCAACAGACAGATTAAAAGTGTCTGTATTAACATATTTTTCCGTCCAAATCAACACAGGCAGATTGCAAATTGTGTTAAGAAAACCGTAAAATCGTGAAGAACTAGATATTTCTATAGGACATACCAGTAAGGGCAATTCTAAAGAAAAGTTCAAGATACAAGTACATGACATTGGGTTATACTTAGCAATCCTATCATTGTTTTTCCAACCAAAGAGCGCTTTCTTTATTCTTAAGTTGAGGCCTTTTTGGAAGTCAATCAGACTGCCACAAACATACCCTGGTACTTTGAAAATGGCCTTTCATCATGATCAGCAGACATAGCTACAGTATAGGTAATTTATCATATTAATGTTTCTATCCTGATTCACTTTCAATCTCAATGTGTCCGAGGGAAAGGCGACAGGAAGACTTTGATCTAGCACATATAGAAGGTACCTACCAACAATGGTCGGCAGTACAGCAAGGTGTGCCAAATGCTTAAAATGAAATTGGGGCCAGTCTCTTATACAAGTCCTGTTGCAATTACCTTTTCAAATCAGAACCATACAATGTAGCTATATTCTGCTAACTTGAACAATGAAATTCCAACAGACACCAAGTATCTGAATTGACTTTTCTGTCTTGATCAAGAGAGGCAAATTGAGTAAAAAAAATGTTGTGAAGAACCATCCTGAAACTTTTTTAATGGTTTTGCCTACTGAAGATAGAATGGACTTTCATCATACTTTAAACATTGCCTTTCATCACAAAACTTTTAGGATGGCCTTTTAATGGTTATAAAGAATGGCCTTTCATCATTTAACTTAAGAATGACCTTCCATCATGATCAGCATACATACTGATAGCTACAGTAATTCATCATATAAATGTTTCTATCCTGATTCACTTTCGATCTCAATGTGTCTGAGGGAAAGGCGACAGGAAGACTTTGATCTAGCACATATAGAAGGTACCTACCAACATTGGTCAGCAGTACAGCAAGGTGTGCATTATCCAAGAGAGCATATAGAAGGTTCCCACCAACATTGTTCAGCAGTTCATCAACTGTACAGAATTTTTATCGAAATCCGAAAGATGAAAAAGCTCTGCACAAGAACTAGAACACAGTGTCACTTACGTGGAACTGCTTGATGTTGGGTCTGCGGGTCTTGTTGGCCGCAACCTCTTCCACTCTCATGATCTGGATGGTGGAGGACCGGGCTCTATGCCTCGCACCCATGTCACGGTCTGAAAAACGTAAACATTACATGTATCGTGATAAAAAGAAGAAAACACAATGACATATATGGCATTTTGGTTTTAATTATATACAGGGGTTTTCTTAAGCGGACGCCCGCTTGCCCGCGCCGGGTTAAAATCGCCACGGGCAAGCGATTTTCTAAAGCAGGTAGCCCGCCGGGCAAGTGAGCTTTCGTAGTGAACGCTTTCCGGTAGTTTTATTTTATTTTTCTTTCGGTTAAAATATTTCCTAACAAGCATAAGTTAAACCAATTTTGATTGGTTATTGGAGTTTAAAAAGCCAATCAAATGAATCGTAATGTATAGCGTTCGTCAGCCTTGGCAAGATGGCGGACGGAGACAAACGGGCCGAAACTGAACACCTTTTTCTCAATTTTCTCTAAAAGTAAACAAAAATCTAAGCCGAAAACTACCGATAATGAAAGAAAAAGATAGTAGAAAGAGAATCTTTCAATCTTTCTGGTTAAACGAATTTAAATGGTTAGAATACGAAAATCATCTCATGAAATGTAAAGTTTGTACGAAATATGATGATGTTGGTTCTTTTGTTACGTGTTCAAACTTCTTTCGAAAACACTCTTGAAAGGCTCATAAAGAATCGCAAGGTCATTGTAAAAATGAAATGATAGAAAATGCAAAAAATCGACCAGAAGTGACAGTGAGGCTATGGCTGGATGATGCTCGTTTGAAAATAAAATGTAACAGTTAAGATCTGTTAAATGTTATTCTTTGTGTTTATCAATAAATATCATTGCCTTTAATACAGATTGACTAAAATGGTATACATATAAACATTTGCAAAGATCGGGCAACAAAATTTCACAGGGGGCAAGTAGATGTTCAAATTGACTTGCCCCCGGGGCAAGTGAAAGTCAAATCATTAGGAAAACCCCTGATATATCTGTGATAGAATCAAATTTTGGGGGAAATCTGCTTTAATCATTGAATTGGAAATAAGTTCCACGAATAACAGTCAAATTAGACTTTTGCAAGATTTTACAAGAACTTTTTATAGAGGGGGTAAGAAAAGCACACACAACAAAAATCATGTATATTATATAATTTTAAAGTCACAGAGCTGGTATTCATATTATTATGTCATATTTTCTTAGTCAAATTTAGAGACAAGTACAAGTGTCTTTAAGAGGCAAAGCACAAATACACAGGTATGATCCTACACCAAAAAATTATGGTTGGGTTCAAGTAACATCATGTAAACAGGTAGGGTAGGTAGGCTGTTTTTTATCATTACTTTTTTATTATTAGGCTTTATGTGAGAATTATCTTGTCGTCATTGGACAATTGTGTTTAGTAATGTTCTGTTTAATGCTTGAAAGGTTTTAAACTACATATTAAAACACACACTTCAAAAAAAAGAAAATTAATGTTCTAGCATTTTGAATTGGTCATAAAAGCACACACTGGAATCAACAGTAGTCAATGCGAATGTTGTAGTTGTACCTTACTTTGAATTATGCAGTATTTTTGTGTGTTTTTTAATTGTTTGTTTGGCCTACTTGCAGATGAAATTTTTTTTGAAGTATTGACAAGTAGCCATGTTCACTCTGCCCTAATCCATGATAACCTACTAAACAAAAAGTGTATTGAACATGACAGTCTGTAACAGGTGTATAACTAAAAACAAGAGCACCGCGGAGTGGGTGCCAACGCTCGTCTGATGAAATTCCAAGTCGAAAAGGGGGGATAACTCAATATTAATTAAAGGCAAAATTATATGACCTGCTATAAACATGCATAGTGTTAATAGGAACACGTGTAGCAAGTTTAATGTGAAAATGTTGAACGGTTTTTGAGTTATGAGGTAAGGTTAAAGTTTTTGGACGACGACGACGCAGACGCAGACGACGCCGACGACGCCAAGGCTATCACAATAACTCGACTTTTTTTCTTCGAAAAACAGACGAGCTAATAACCAACATTCTCATGCATCATTTAGGGTTTAATTGTTTACCCCACGAAGGGTGTGTGAAGGGTTTCAAATTTCTTCCATTGGTTTCTAAAGAACAATATGAACTTAACCAAGTCAGGATTTTTTTCTGAATAAGGGGAAGGGGCTTGGGACCTTTGAGAAGGGAAAAACTTTTAAAGGCATCCAGCAAAAAAGGTGATTTTTTAAGCAAGATGTTGATCCTTTAATTTACTATCATACATCTTATACCAGACATGTTAACTCTACCAGCTGCAAGTAAAATCTAGGATAATAGGCTGTTCTTAGTCTTTTGTTTTCATAACATCCATGAAAGGTTGACAATCAATGGAAGATTGTATGGTGTCAAAAGAAATATCGGCCCTTTGGACTAAGTGTGTATACAGTGTTATTTTGACATACCTTGGCGAGTTCAAAGGCCTAGATTAATTTAACAGAAGCCACCTAATTTGTTCACACCTTGTTGTATCACAAGACTAGCACGTGCCCACCTTCACTGGCTATGTAGATCAGTTTTTGGCAAATGTTTGACTGATTTTGTGAATTTTCATGATATCAACAGTTTAATTTGTAACCACAATCATTCATTATGCTCTATGTCACATCTGTATTTTCTTTACATGTACGATGTTATAAATATACTATATAAATGTAAAAGCACTTTTTTGGCAGATTTTTTTATTCTAGGTTGTTTTGAATAAATTAATTTTCCATCAAGTATAGTGATTTCAAATGGAACAGCCTCTGAAAGGCAGAAAAATTTACACAATTTTTTTTTAAAATGTCACTTATATTTTGGTTGACCAGCTATTTACGTGACTGTCATATCCCAACAAGAAGTTTTATTAATAGTGTTGCAAGATAGCAATATTGGATTAAAGCCTTATATCACCTTAATTGACAAATGGTATATTTATAATGGAGGCACAAAAACTAAGGGGCGAGGCACAAGGTTTAAGGGGTGCACTTACAGCACTGTGTGACAGCTCCGGCAGCTGTAAGATCCCTGTACTCGCGGTACATGTTGTGTTCCCCACTCCTTGACACATACCTCAGCCAGATACCAACGTTCTTGATCTTTAGGGGCTTCTTCTCGTATATCTGCAGATATAAATGAGCAATCACTACAATAACACTGCAAACTTGTATTCAAAAAATTAAAAATTATGATGGCAAGGTTCATCAACATGCACAAATTAAGTAGCCAAGCCTTGAAGGGTAATGAATAATCATGTTTTGACAAATTTGCATAAAGGATACATGTATTATGTTTTACCTCCTGACAGAAGACAATTTAAATAAAACCCGAAAAAGCACAAAATCAGATGCAGATGCGATAGGTATCAACCTCAACAGGAACAAAATACGCCTTAGCACCAGGGCTTCTCAAAGTTTGGATCCTCAATGAGTCTGAACCCAGCAACATCGACCCCCCAGCCCCCCCAAAATATAGACCTGTTCCAGTCTGGTTATAAAAATGTCTGAATAATTATGTCACAGATTTTCGCGATGTGTATACTGTCAACCTTTTTTTTATGAGATTCTCATTGAATTCTGCTGCATTTCTAACTAGGAACACTGCGATCTTACTAATTGCTGCCGGTGGAATACAGTCAGACGACAAAAAGTGAAACAGTATTGGGATTTATTTCTTCAATGCTAATACAGTGGATCAACATTCAACTGATAATCTATAATAAACTGATATCAGTATTCATAATTAGGGCTTCTGTAAAGTTGATATTAACAACAAATTTTTCATAACATTTTTTCAAATGACTAAGTGCACTCAGTTCTCAGACTCTGTAAAGCATGACACTTGATATCCAGCGAATTAAGGCATGACTAGGTAAGCTATTTTGGAATTTTAATGCTTTCACCGATTCACAATGACAAAATTTGTATATATGACATAATGATAATGGATCTTCTTACCAAAAGTATTACAACCTTTTTCATGAGAAAGACGGCGAATCAGACATCTCTTTGGTTTAATGGAAAGAAGGAGTCAATTTACACAGTTATCGCCCTCAAGGATGTCCCCTAGCTACAATAGGATGTCCCCTGGTAGTTATTTTTTTTGGTGCAATTTACTCTAAAGGCTGTTTCCCCTTGTGAAAAACTGTCCATTTTTCCCAATTTGATAAATGTCCATTACGTAAATGTATAAAAAAGCAAAAAAAAAATGAATTTCTTGAAATATAAACAAATTCTTGACAATACTTACTCTTTCACAGCATTATGTAGGCATAAAAAGTTAAAACATGTATATTTGCCATTATATTTCAGTCTGTACTGTTTGTCGGACCTCGGCTCCCGCTGGTAATAAATGGCGAGGTCCGACAATCACAGCTATATTGTAGGCTCGCTTGTCCGGCAATAATTTTTGGGGCAAAATGATTTAATAAATATGTGTCAAACGTGTATCTTGTTAATTTTTTAACTAACCTATGTTTACTTTATCAAACCAACTTAATCAGGGCGTTGATCGACCCGAGCTCCCCGGGTGTTGACGCATTCAAAATCGTAAATGACCCGAAAATTTGTGATATTAATCATTTGCAAGACATGATCTAAATGTCTTTTTATCAATTAAAGTCAAGAGCAATTAACACCCGCAATGACAACTGATTATCGATCTGGAATCTAATTGGTTTCCATGTTAATTAGCAGCACTCAAACTCAATGACGTGATAACTCGCCCATTATGCAAATTAACGGATACCTTAGAAGGCTTTTTCACTTAGCACGATGGTTTAAAAAACAACAATGCTTAAATATATTTTGTATTAGTTTTTTAAACCATGTCTATATCAGTTTAACAAATGTATATATGTATTAGTTTTTAATCGATAATCATGTACCTTGCAATGCCATCATACGACAGATGAAAACTATAATTAAGAAGTAAGACCATTTATTTAGAAAAACACGGACAATGACACTTGAAGATCTGATTTTGACTCTTGAAAATCAGATTTTAAGAGTCATTGACCATTGGGTTTAGACCCTGTTGAAAGCCCTGACTTTCACAAAAATGTACATAAAATGTTTGGTCCTGCAAAAACTGGTCCGGTCCTGCAATGTAGACTGTATTGCAGGACCTCGTGTCCTGCAATGTGATAATGACTTTTGTACAGACTGATATTAGCTATTTTGGCCTGATTTTGTATTTTTCCCAAAGGTGTCATTTTTTCCCAATTTGCGAGGCACAGGCGGTAAAAATAATTCCAAAAAAATTCACTGCCTGGATGTTTAGGATGTGATATGGCAAACACTGTGTATTACAAATTCAGTTCTTTTTTAATTGATTTTCAACAAAAATTGAAAAAAAGAATTATCGGAGCTAATTTTAAGCCATTTTCTGTGACTGCAATCAGTCTGGCAGTCAAAATCGGTTTAGACCAGCAAATTGTCGGTTTTTAGAAGCCTTGCTAAGCACATAGTATTGAAATTTATTGCATGAAAATTGTTGTAATAATTAGTAATTGCTTTAACCTCCTGACAGGAGACAATTTCGCCCAGTGTCCTCTTCATCTTTTTCAATTGGCACACAAAGTACCAGAAGCGAGACTTGGCTGTACACTTGTCCGGGGCGAAGATCTGCATTTGGTACAGAGGTGGAGTACGGTCCTTCTCTGTGGGCACGGAACGCCCAATCACCTTGTACTGCTTGAGCTGAAAAAAAGCATAAATAAAAGATCGTGATCAAGTGGCATAAATGATTATTAAAGCATTTTTTTTATTTTTTTTTGAGATCTCAATTGCCTTTGCTTTTTTTTTTGAGAATTACTAAAGCCGAAGTTATGGGCCTTGCTACAATTTCTACTTTTTGTCTCCAGTAACAAGTGTACTAAGCTTTATATTATGAACCGTTTATGATACATAAGTTTTTCGACACCATCTACATCTTGCCAATTTATTAATGCGTTAATTTTTTTGCAATTTTGCACTAATATAGTCTGTGCAGCATGCTCACTCTCACTACACCAAATTGGACTGGCTCAATAAAACAAAGTCAAAACACCTGCATTTTGGTTATAATGTCCCTTTCAAGTCTCCCAAGGGCCAAGACTATAGCAATTATTATCGCCCTGAGTGGCGACATTCTAGTGAGTATTCCATTGACAAGCAGTCATGTAAAGAAGAACCTACTGCCGGCCAATGTGAACGATTCAAATGGCAAATGGGCCACTTTAAATTTCCCAAAATACGTGGATTTAATATACATTTTGTAGTAACTGGTTGCTTTACTATTTCAAAGGGTTCAACCAAAACTTGTTCAGAACCGCGACGAGTCGAGGCGTGTTGACCTAGCGTGAATACAATGATGAACAAAAAATCTTTTAAGAGGCATCATGGTCATTCGGTTAAAGTAATTTACACTGAAAGGATGTTGACAAACAGGGTGGGTTCGCGAAAATATATTACATTTACGGTCCGTGTACGTATATATTTAATTTGTTGAAAAGTTACAAAACAAAAGATATGATTATTCGTGCATTTGTAATTTGGCAAAAATTTGATGGAAAAAAATACAAAAAAGACCGAATAATCGTAGGCTTTTAAAGTGACATACATTCCCACGAGCCTTCATGATGGTCCACGCTAGGAAAAGAGAGAGTCACGTGACCAATGTTTCAGAATATTTACATGTTTTTCTTTTTCAAAATATTTATCAATTAAATGATGCCTGTTGCGAAGAATGACACATTCAGTTATTTAAAAAATATATATGAAACTTAATTTAATAATTTATTAAAAAAATGCAACCAAACGCAAGAAAAGGTTATGTTATACTAGAAAACTACTATTGACTCCATTTCATCAAAAGCTCCATTCAGTCCGCTCCATGCTAGTAGCCCAGCGGGAAATCGTCACTCATCTAGACTTAATAGTGCAACAAACAGTAAACATTTGAATTCATCATCTCTATTCTGTATTTCCAACAAAAAGAACTTACGCATAATGAATATCAATTGCAGGAGTATCAGAGGTGGGAAAAGCTCCGAGTTCCAAGCAGCGCTGAACTACATACGCCCAGATATCGTTTGTGGCACGGAATCATGGTTAAAGGGAGTACAGCCTGGAAAAGCGGAGACTGCTGATTCCATAAAGTCCAGTGAAGTATTTCCGCAAAATTACAATGCTTTTAGAAATGACAGAGGAACATTAGGCGGTGGTGTGTTTGTCCTCGTCCACCAAGATCTTATATCCGAAGAAAAACCAGAGCTAGTTACAAACTGTGAAATTGAATGGACAAAAGTAAAAGTTAAAGGATCCAAAGACTTATTAATTTCATCCTTCTACATGCCACATCGAAGTCTTATTCATGTTTCGGAACTGAAAAAATCTCTAGAACTGACTACAACTGGAAAAGAAAAACATATTATACTTGCAGGAGACTTTAACTGTCCGGATATTGACTGGAAAACACTCACCGTACGCAACAATGCACAAGACCGGGAAGTCCAACAAGCCCTTCTAGATGTTATTACAGAGTTTAATCTCACACAGATCCACGACCAACCTACTAGAGAGAACAACCTATTATATCTCATTTTTACGTCAAACCCTTCAATCATCAAATCGACGGCCAACGCTCCAGGAATCTCCGACCATGCCATAGTTGTTGCGGACTCAGATACTAAACCCATATACGTAAAGCAAAAACCAAGGAAATGCCTTATCTACTCAAAGGCCAACTGGGAACAGATAAAAGCAGACTCTAAGAACATATCTCAGCGTGTTACCTCACTTGCAACTTCAGACAGTACTACTGACCAACTTTGGAACATTTTCAAACATGAACTCAAAAACACAATCGACAGGAATATCCCTACACGTACCAAGAAATCCAACAACTCAACTCCATGGCTAACAATGAAACTTAGAAGGATGCTCAAAAGAAAGGCAAGATTATACAAGAAAGCTCGAGCAACGAACAACTGGTCACTGTATAAGGACTATCAGAAACACTGCAAAAGAAAATTTAGAAAGGCTGAATGGACTCATGTGAATGACATTATTAATGAAGGACTAAAGTCAAACAACACAAAACCTTTCTGGCGTTTCATAAAGTCAAAAAAAGAAGACAACGTGGGAGTCGCCCCTCTCAAAGACAAAGGACATTTAACCAGTGATAGTAAAACAAAGGCAGAACTTTTAGTAAAACATTTTGAATCAGTATTTACCAGTGAACATGTTGAACAGTTACCAGAATTTCCAAATAGAATATCTGAAAATATTGAACATCTTGTAATATCTCAAGAAGGAGTCAGAAAACTTCTACTGAACTTGGATACAATAAAAGCAGGTGGTCCAGACCAGCTTCCTACGAAAGTCCTTCAACAGTGTGCAGTTGAACTAGCTCCAGCTGTGACTTCCATCTTCCAGTCGTTTATTGACTCTGGTGAATTACCTCTAGATTGGAGAAATTCATTTGTTACTCCCGTTTTCAAGAAAGGGGATCGCCACCTCCCAGAAAACTACCGGCCAGTTTAATTAACCTGCATTCTTAGTAAACTACTAGAACACATCATTTGTCGGCACATCATGACACATCTCGAACACCATAAAGCTCTTACTTCCCTCAACCATGGATTTAGAAGTGGATATTCCTGTGAATCGCAACTAGTAGAAACATCTCACGACTTCCTCTCCAGTTTTGACACCGACAAACAAGTAGACACCATTATATTAGACTTTAGCAAGGCCTTCGATACGGTGCCCCACAAGAAACTCCTTCATAAACTACAAGCTTACGGCATTAGAGGAAACCTACATACATGGATTTCTAACTTTCTCATGCATAGACAGATGAGCGTAGTTGTGGAGAGCGAACAGTCAAGCTCAGTCCATGTTGGATCCGGCGTTCCCCAGGGTACCGTGTTGGGACCGCTCCTGTTTTTATGCCATATAAACGATCTTCCAGACCATGTCAAGTCACAAGTGAGGCTATTCGCCGACGATTGTTTACTCTACCGTCAAAACAAGTCGCAGAAAGACCATATATTACTCCAAAAAGACCTAGACAGTTTACACCAATGGGCTTCTACATGGGGAATGAGATTCAACTCAAAGAAATGCTTCGTTCTAAGCTCCAAATCCAAGTCAAGTCATTTTTATAACATCAACGGCTCCATTCTACAACAAGTTCAAGTCAACCCATACCTAGGAATTACACTCTCGGAAGATATGAAATGGTCCACTCACATTAACAACATCTGCAAGAAGGCTAACTCTTCCATCGGCTTCCTAAGAAGAAATTTACACCATTGTCCAACATCATGTCGAAAGAACGCATACTTAGCACTAGTTCGATCAAAGCTAAAATATGGATGTACTATTTGGGACCCTTATACTAAATCTGAAACCGAGAAAATTGAAAAGATACAAAGAAAGGCTGCAAGATTCATCACCAACGACTACAGATCCAGATCCGCAGGCTGCGTAACATCTATGCTAGAACAACTAGAACTACCAAGCCTCCAAGATCGGCGTAAACAGCTACGATTGACCTTCATGTATAAGGTGGTGGAAGGGCTAGTACCGGCCATTAACATACGGGAATATCTCTCTCCTCAGGGCAATAGACGTCCTATCAGAACACGAAATTATAAAGACTATATCAGTGACTATATTGTAGAAAGATCAGTGTGTAACAATAGCAAGTGTTATAAACCAGTGTTTGCAAATACCTTAAACTTTAAAAACTCATTCTTTGTTAGAACAGTGATAGACTGGAATAAACTCAGTGAAGAACAAGTGAATGCAACATCAATAGACTCTTTTAAGAATAGAATTTCATTTTGTGACTAATTCGCGCACTCCCCCCGTCGTGTTAAAGCCAGAATTGGTTACTACGACGTACCCTTACAGATACAGATACAGATAAAACGGAGGGTAAAAAACATAATTGGGTATCGGATCACGTTTATAATATTAACCATTCACTGTTTTTGTCATTCAGTCATGCTTTTGCTTGGCGGCGAAATGTGAAAGTGCTTTTGTAGCTGCATTTTTTGTTATCGATGGGAGTAGAGTCGGCGGTATAGATATTGATAAGTATCTATGAAAATATAACACTGCACCCACAACGATCACCTCAATTCAAAAAGGTGGTTACACATATCTGTAAACAAAATGAAAGAGTTGTTGGTTATGATACACGTGGGTGCATTGCTTCTGACAATGAATGTATTAATTCTTAAACATCATGAACAGTCATAATGTTGCCGCTTATCCAAGGTAAGAGTATTAGCGCACCAGCGAGGCTTTCGCTGAAAAGACGTGCTTAAATACGAATAAAAACAACAACGCCACAACGTGGGGATATTGATATCGATAAAGTATTCATCTTGTCGTATATCCCTGCTCCGCTTTTACATATAGCTTAATTACAACTGGTACGTAATATAAACATATTGTTAACGCAATGTGTACAACTGTTTTCGATATTTGAAATGGGAGCAGGACTTTTCAACCCCTTTTGAAAACGAATACTTTTCAACACCTATTTAAAAGATTTTCAACCCTTACCTCTTTGGTCTTTTCAACCCTTATATGAAAGGCTTTTTAACCAGTAATTGGAATATTTCAATAGCCATATTGAAGACTTTTCAACCCCTATACCAAAGACCTTTCAACCCCTATTATTTTTGTCCGGTGTTGTTTATTTCATTGTATCCTGAAGACACTTAACAAATTATTTTGATAGTAATAACATAATTTATTTGTTTGCCTTTTTTACACTTTAAGGGTATATTTTATTTATTTATTTCAGTCTTATCAATGCATTGTACATTCAGGAATAAAAGTACATTCAACAAACAGTACATACAAGTGCATTGCCACTCTAGTAAGAGTTATAAGAGACAATCAATTTTATATACAACTAAGACACATATCAATACATCTTCAAACAGATATGAGCAAAATACCCTTGCTAATCCCTTTTTAAAAACTGTTTTAAGACAATGCAAACCAAAATTCTGATAGTGTAAATTAGTACTAATTCACAAATAAGAAATAGGAGTAAGATACGAAAACCACATATGATCAGATAAATTGTGGTCAGATTAGCAAAGCCATTTTATGTATGGCTTAAAAAGTTACATATGCTATTATTTAAAAAAGGGAGATATTATCTACATAGATTCTACAATTATCCATATGTCCATTATAGAAATTAGCTTATTGTTATTGAAATATAATTAAATGTTTCTACAGATAAAGGTGTATGGTTAGCAACAATCCTCAATATGAGTTTACCTCGAAGGCCAGTAAAGTTACTTCCATTATAGGTATACAGTATATTTGAACGCATTTATTTTTTATCTTCATGGTTAAAAAGGCTCACTCTAAAAAAGGTATATTCTGTATAAACCATAGATCAGACATTTATTAGTTTAACTTTTTACATGGTTTATAACTATCTTGGACCAATAACGCTCAGCTGCAATAAAACTAATATAATTTGGTTATTTAAGTTTTTGGCCAGGTTATTACAAATTATGTCAATACCCAACGTTTCGCTAATAATGCAATTGTATTCTTATACGAGTTATGTTTTAATTACCTTTTTAATTCAACATACACATATTAAAGATTCACTAGCAGATTTATTTTACGACTGTACTTATTTGTTACTGGGCCTTTCTAGTTTAAGTCATTTTTTCGAAGTTTGTCGCGCATATATACAAGTACATGTATAGAACCTGGTCAAATGGCCCCCAAGTCAAAACGCCCCCATTTTGGTCAAAAGCCCCCAAATATTTGGTCAAATAGCCCCCACTTGGAAAAAAATGGTCACAAGTATACTGTTCATTGTGTATGTTAGATTATTTATACTCAACTCGGGGCTTGCACATTCGGCGAGTGCTCCTATAAGATTGTTAGTCCTGTTTTGGAGCACAGTGCACATACAGAATGATGTAACCTTGGTCAGAGCTACCATGGTCCTTTAATGTACACCAATGATAGCATTGTCAAACGATACCCCCATTGTGCAAGTCCCTCCGCGGAATCGAACCGGCAAACCTGTATTGACAGTCAAGTGAGTTACCACTAGATCACGGATCCGCCACTAGAAAATGTACAGATACCATTATCACGATATCTCCTATGAGGACAATGGTAACTGTAAAGGGACGTTGCCACTACGTTGAGTTTTGTCTTGATATACTAGAGTAACTGATATATAAATCAGTGTAATGTAACCAATGTGTTATTCTTTCGTTCCATTTATTATATACACCAATCACGTGTTTCGTTACAAATCAACTTTCGGTTTGCAATTCTAGAAGAAAATGGCGGAAGGTGGAGAATCGACGGTCCCAAATGTTGAGGAACAAAAATCTTTTATATCAAACCAGATCCAAAGACCCCTGATTAAAGGGGAAATATGGTATCTATTATGTTTTGTTGTTCCTGATTACTTCTTTGATCTAATGTCACCCGATCAAGTAACGTTTTATCATTTTGCTTAGCCGGCTAGACAATCGGAAAATTTACCATTTCTGATTTTTGATCACTACATTTGTTGGTCCGTAAATTAATAAAGAGCTACCATTAAGCATTATGTTTACTTGGTCGTATTGAATATTTGTTGTTTATTGTCCACAGTAATTTAACCATTTGACAGCAGTATATATATTATTTTGATATATTTCCAATTCCATTTTATCATTTATGTACGAAAAGAACATCATTAAAAATCTGAATACAGTCGTGTTACCCTTAGCGGATCAGTGTGGAAACATTGCTGTGCATTGAACAAACGTTTTACATTCTGAGATTGCAACGTTTACAGTTGAAAAGAAAAATATTTCCTCTTTTGATTGACATAAAATAATTCAATTTCAGTGCAGAAACAGATTAACTGACCGTTGTTTGCATGTACAAGTAAATGAGGCATAAGCGAATCAAATTTACCAATAACGGATCACGTGAAATTCCGATATTGGGGGTTCTCTCAAGCGAGATTTTAGCTGTCAAAACTGACAATCGGTTTGTTTATCTTTTCTGTTAAATATATTTTGTCCCTCTTTTATGCATTTTATAGGTGATATCATGATAGGATGCTTATTTGGTGGTCTGTATCACGTCAAGTCCGTAGAGATCGCTTTTATGTATTTAAAGATATCCGATTTGTTAAATAATTACAACAAATTTCCAGCTGAAAACACTCAGGTCCAGTTAATTTTGAGAGCTTTTGGACTTTTTATAACTGTATAAAATTTTCAAAATGGATATGAATAATAACTGTGTATGCATACATGTGCTAGTAAATCTGTGAACTGTTTATGAATAGGATTTACTAATTCTATGCATAGAATAAACTCATTCTGATTGAGATCATTTATTTTCATTTAAAAACAATTTGACAATGATTGAGGATAACAGAATCATAAAATCACAGTAAATCACATCTTAATCAAGAATTAAATCGCAGACATTTTAAAAAGTAAAATATGAACAAATATATATAAACACATAACAAGTTGACTAGAAATTCTGACCAGCTAGCCTGAGCTAGGTGTTGATATTATGGTACTAACCTATGCAATGATATGAGGTAACAGGTTAAAAGCTCTTAGAAATAGTATGAGGTAAACCTTAAACCTGAACAAAATACACAGACATCACGAAAACTGGAGTGAACAAGATTGATGGCAAGATGCAACAATTTGAATTAAAATTCAAGCTACTTTGAGTATAAAACATTGAACAACTAAACAAAACCACAACCCATATAAAGTACTTATTACAATCAAAATTGTAATTTGGAGATTCTTTGATCAATAACATCAAGCATTTCTATTGCAGGTGAGAAATAATGAGCAACGAATTATCACTAGATTTGTTGAAAACAAAACTATGCCAATTAAATTCTAAATACAAGACATATGAATTAACTGATTACTTTATATATCAGTTTTAGTCCACCTTATTTTCATGGCAATAACAAGTATATCAATGTCAATTAACAACTATTTTCATCACATAACCTTCGGGCATCTTTTTGAGTGTTTCTCTTAACATTTGTATAGTGTTCACTTCATCTTCTGCTGTAAGTACATATTTACATGGAATAACAACGCCACCACCACTCTCAGATGGAGCAGGCCACGGTGGGAAACTGGGCGTCAGTTCACCGGTCATGATGGCACACACGTGTCCACCCAAATCAAGTACATTGTAAAAACAACTTGCAAGAATGTGTGGTACATGGCCAATTGGAAGGGCAGCTATATCTGACAACTTAAGCTGTCTTTTATCATCAGTTACCATGTCATGTAAAGTGATATCAAACTCAGAAAGTCCAGGAATCCACACAAGGCATGCATCTTTATCCTTGATGTTGGTATATTCCCTATCTACAACAAGCTTTGTCACAGGGTCAGTTATGGGGGGGTTTATCTTGTACATATGGTACCCCTTTATCACTGAGTTCTCTAATGTGATAGATGTATAACAGCTTGCTGAAGACTGTGGTTCATCATGGGCTTCCTTGTCTGTGGAGATATCAAGGCCTCTTCCTCTTCTGGCTTTGATGGCAGATATATTAGGTGGTGGTGGTACCTGAAGAAAATCATTTCAATTAAATACAGAATTTGTAAAATACATACATAAATAAACCTTAATGTTAATTTGATGTGTCTTCAAACAATATTATGTAAATGATTAATTTACAAGAGCCTTTGCAATCAAGCTACGAAGTACATAGGCTTTTCCATCAAATTAAATTAAAAAAAAAATGTTTTATTTACTTTTTACATGCAATCTGGACATATGAATTGCTCATTCGTGTCAATTAACCCAGAAATACATTCAGCATGCAACCAGCCATCACACAGGTCACACTGAACCCAGAGACGGTCACTATCTGATTCAATGTCTTCATCCCATGTCACTTGACACCCTTTACAAAATTCCTTTGGTGTGCCCTCTTGTCAGTACATTATCAGGATCAGTTTTCTTTGGCATTTTTCCCTTCTGAGTATTGGATTTTGACTTTCCCTTTTTCTGTGGTTTGTTCTTTTTAATGAACGAAAGTCTTGCTTTCCTTTCCCTTTCAGCAAAACTTTTAACTTTTTCAAGTTTCTGAGTGAAAGGGTACGAATGCTTTCTGATGAGGTTAGATTGTCAGGTAATGTGTTAACCAATGTCTTTCTAACAGGTTTTAATGATTCCGGTGCCTTAGGAAAAACTAACAAGTCTCTTAACACAGGTGATATCAAACTTGAACTTGATGGCATGTCCTCTGGAAGTACAGCATGTCTGTCTTGCAGAGCAGTATCTGCAAGTAAGCCCAATCCTGTTGCCTGACTAGTTTCTTTGCTTGGATGAGCCTTTTTATGGAGTTTTCGGTAGACATCAAAACATGGTGAAATGCCTTCCATATCGTATCCTTCCTCAATCCTGTTATTGTACTTGTCACGAACAGGAGTGGCCAGAGTTTTTTCAAATACACTCAGAGCTCCTTTTGCTCTTGCTGTCTCATGCAATTCTTCCTAATGCACTACCACAACAGCTTTTTCTTCCTCAACAAGTGACTTGCCTGAAAATGTTAAACCAGGCTTTAACATTTCACTTGTGATCTTCATAGAGTCAACTGGGTATATGCCGGATCACTTAAACGCATTTATTACAGTGAGAGGTTTGTAGAATTCTAGGTATGCTACATTCAGTTTCTCTGCAAAGTTCTCCTTTCCAATTGTTTTTCCAGGGTTTTCACGGCTGTATCTTCTAGAAACTAAGTTCCATTTTCCTTTCAGAGGACCAAAGACTCCTTTATCAAGGGGTTGCATCAAATGTGTTGCATTTGGTACAATTCTGTATATTTCAATTCCCTTAGCTTTTGCATGCATGAACACTGTATGGTCAACATGACTGCCTACACTATCAATCAGTAAAACTACAGGACGCTCTTGCCCAGCATACTTATCAAAGTGATCAATGAATTTATCGAATGTTTTAGAATCCATCCAGCCCTTCTTTGTGTATGCAATGGCACTACCCTCTAAAGAACCATTCAGTGGGTTGTATGATCTAGGTTTAGGTTCAGGGAATACGAAAAAAGGTGGCATCATCTCTCCAGTTGCTCTGCCGCAGTACATCACGGTTAGGCGCTGCTTTCCTGCAGTAATGTGTGGTACTGCAAGGTCTCTCCTTGTAGGGCCTATAACCTTCGCTGAAGCACTTCCCATGTTAAAACCGGACTCATCTGCATTCCATATGCGGCTTGGTTTGTCCAGACAGTCAATGCTTATCAGAAAGTTCCTGTATTTACTGTACCACTCGTCAATAACAGATTTTGACAATTTTGACCACTTCAGCTCCAGTGGCGTTTCCGTCCTTCTGTCAATGATGTTGCCATTTCTGTGTTTGAATGCTGTGAACCACTGGTAACTAGGTCTACCATCTTTAAAAGGTGTTTGCCTGTTTTCTTTTTTGACTATATCTTGAACAAAGTCAAGGAACTCACAAACCCGTAAACCCATTCCGCGCTGGGCCATTTCACTTAGCCATTCGGCCATGCTTTTTTCCTCAGCTGATGAAAAGACAGTTTCCGGCCCCTTAATCTTTTCAATGTCTACTTCCCCTGAATACCTCCTATAAAGAAACCCATACGAGACCCCATATTCTCTAGCTGCTTTTCTTAGTGAAAGTTTTTCATTACATACACTGTATAATACTCGACGAACATTAGCCGCTTTCTCTGGAGTCATTTTCTTTCCCCGATACTTCTTTGCTATGGCTTTAGCTGACTTCTGTGCTGGGCTACTACACGAAGATGCCGCACCCCGTCGTTTAGGACCCATATTCTGCAGTACAATAAGAATTTCAGTTTCAAACATCACCTTGTTTTATAACAGAAAAAAAATAATTTCTTTAAATATGAAGAAGGCACCATTAAATTAATCTAAGTGAGTTTATAATTTTTATGGACCAAAAATTAGTTTTCCTGGCAATGCATCTGAAAACGCTTATTTTATGATTATTATACTCTACTATAAGATATCAAAATTGCAGAAAAAATACAGTAATAGCATAAAAAAGTATTTTGGTTTTAGTGGGGTTCAAACCCACACAGGTAAAACGAAGAAAAGAGTAGAAGACAGCTGGCTAGTCCACACGGCCACCTGAACTTTAACTAAAGATTTTACAAACCATGAGCGAGTAACTTTGATATTTGTTTCAAATAATTTATTTTGAGTGTACCCTGCTACAATATGATAATGTAAATGTGATGTTCTGTTCCAGATTCAAATGGTTACTTACCTCCACCAACTCTTCTCAATAAATTATGTTGTCAACTCTGCCCAAATTCAATCTTCATTCATCTGTAAAACACAAGTGATATTTTTAAATACAATCACAAACTGCATGGTATACACTTATGGAAGTGGCAATTCTTGATACCAATTAAAACACAGGCGTCTTTTAAAAGCTGATAAATATCAGTTTTATGATATTAAGTGAGTACAGTACTGTACATCATATTTATGTAGGATAAAAAATCAAACATTTGAAACTAAATTAGATATGTGTGTTATAATTCATATTTTAATCATAATTAAAGTAACATAAGTATCCAGCAATGTTTGTTTTATGTTTAAAAAAATCGGCAATGACAAACTGGTACAAATTCACTATTTTGAGAGAACCCGTCAGACTCACTGCATGAACAAAATGGTGTTCCGCTATTGCCCACACGTAATTATGACCGCCAAATTCTAACAATTCATTGATAAAAGAAAAGAATGCTATGCATTTTTAAGAGGTTATATATTGGCCTTTCATAAAATGTATAAATTGTTCACTTACACATTGTAGTTGGACGAAAAGTTCTCAGAAAAAGCAAATTGAGGTTGAACAACTGGGTCACGTAAACAGTTGCATCGAACGTTCGTATGATACAGATGATTTTGAAGTTCGATTAAAAAAATATTTGTTGTGATTTTCACAATCACTTTAAAGTACATAACTGCCAATTTTCAGAAAAAAATACAATTAAATAAATTTTATAGCGTGTATTCAACAAGAGAGTGATCTGCTATTGGTTATGATCCGCTAAGGGTAACTTGACTGTATTTGGACTGACATACAGATTATATGATAATGTGAGACTGTGGACATACATGTAAAGTAATTAGTATAATAAAAAATAAGGTTCGAAATAATAATGGGTCTCGTTCGACTAAAATGAAATAACTTCATGATAACTTATTAGCCACAGTAATGTGTGTATAGAGATTTTTTTAACATTTGGATATTTATTTTGTTCCCTAAACACCACAAGTCAACTGATTCATACCAAAGTTAAATAAATTCTTCAACAGTAAATAGGTGTGAATGCTAAAAAGGTTCTAAGTGACATTGAATAAAGAAGCAGATAGAACCTTTTCGCTTTCACCCTTCTACTATAACTCAACAATATTTAACACTGCATTGTTAAATAAAATCACAAATTATTACACTTAAGTGTTTCATAAAACACAAATTCAGATCAATCTGTCAACAAAGCATTGCCACTTTTTAACTATCTAGCAGGTTCCCATAATCTTTCTGCTCAATATACTTAGTGCTGGGATCTGTCATTCTTGGCTAGGAAAACAACAAGTGGGATATGAACGCATAGAGTCACCAAAACAAAAATTGTCAAAGACTCTGAAGTGGCTATTTATATGGACTAGATATGTAGACAAGGTAAAGACATGAAATATGAAAGTCAAATCATACATGATGTACATGATAATATCCAACATAGCTGCATACTCTTATTAAAATATCGGTAATCATCTGTGGCGAATTGTTTTTTTATCTCACCAATTTGGGGCCCAAACTTTGTCCCATTCCCAATTCACAATTTGTTTTTCCTCAAGTATGAATTTTGTAAGCAAGGGTTTGTATATTCTTAAACAGACTACCCCTTTTTGTGGCCGAATTTTGGCCCCAATCCCCTCCTGAAAAAGGTAAACATGCCATTCATGCATATTACCATAGGTTTGTGTGAAAATAAGTTGAACATGAAATGAATTGTGTTATCAGAATTATGAATTAGTATTATTCCCCTTATTGCCAACACAACGCTATTTTTACCCTTTCAAAGGGCCCCAAAATCATTCCCTTAGAAGTGAGAAAATCACAGGACTATCTTTTCTGTGTATTGCGTTCATTTCTTAATGGTAGAGCGTCCGCTTCTGGAGCTTGACCCCTGGCCGCCTCATATTGAAGGTTGCTTACATTTTAAATTTAATAGGTACATACTGGATGTGAAATGGTTCAAGCAGTGGAAAAGCTATGTAGGTTACGACAGCTGGGACAACTACAATGTTGGAGATGACTCTGCCAACCCTGGACACATAGACAACACGCCGCTGTTTGAAGGTACTCCCTTAATTGGCTCTGAGCTTGAATAAGTCTTCAAACTAAACTGCTAGAATGGCAAACCAATCTGATATATACTCATCCAAAACGGAAATGATTCAAGGGAATCAAAATATTAACATTCTTAGAAATGCCTATTGCTTCAAATTCATGTATTATGAAAGTTCACGATTGTGGAAACCAGAAGTGAGTCTTGTGCAGGCCAAAACAAGGCACATGAAACAAGTTTCACACTGTCATCTGGTGGCACGGACGTCACTGTGGTGACTGCCTCTTCCTGTAAAAACGTCTTAATTACATATGACTAAGGTAGGTTGTGATACTGTATGATATCAGTTATATTGATATTTGTGGAAAGGTAAACCTTTTATTGTGTCCATGTATCTTTTTTGAAATTGAGCCATCCCCAAGAAAAGCGACAAATATCAAATTGTGTTATGAATGATAATGAATAGAATAATCCATGTGATTTACCCCAAATCTTCCCTTTTTAATTTTCTGACATAATGGTCAATAACATTTTGTTTTGGCGTCTAATATAAGGAAAAACATCTGAACAATGTTGAGTCAGCTTTTTTATGAGTCTAAGATGCTTAATCTATAAACTTGCCATATATCATTCCAGCCTTTTAATTCAAAGCCAAACCAAAAAGCAGATTTGAATTAGTACAGGTGTACTGTGTTACTGGCATGTGTGTTTCAGTGTTATGTTTCCCCACATGTATGTGAAGAGTTGATATATGCAATTCAGAGGGCAGCACAAAGATGAAGGAGCACCTTATTGATGACCTTGATTACACGCTGGTGCCTGCTGAAGCCTGGGAAAAGCTTGTCGCTTGGTACACTCTCTTCGAAAACCAGGTACTCGTCCTCATAATCATGCATAACAATTAACTTAAATGCAATCTGAAAGTAGTTAGTGTTGACATCTCTTGAATTGTTTTCAACAATGTTTGAGTTTGAAGATCTGTATTTGTTATTTATCAGATTGTGTGAATATACTACAATGACAGTCTTCGAAATTAGACTTTTGTATAGTCAAGCCTGAATTCTATGCTAAGTTTTGAATAAACATTGCTATATAAAATTCAGAATTAGAGCAAGCCTGGAATACATTTTACCAGTGCAGGGCTTGCAGGCTTGTGTTAATTTTGACCACTGCAATGATGCAATGTTTGATATCTTACTAAAGTTTATACTCTTAAAGCATTTAAGGTAATTCATGGTTGTTCAGAAACTTATTTTTTCCACCGGATTCATTACCACTCTAAAATCAATTGTGGAATTTTGAATTTCAGGAGCCTTTGCCAAGAAAAGTGATCGAAGAAGGTGTCTACAGTAAATCTTTGAAAGTAGAAGTTTATCCATGGAATCTGAAGATTTGTGAAAATTCCAAAACAGAAGAACAAATAATCAAAGAATTCAGTCGCTCCGACACAATAGGTGAGTGTCACATTGTCATACATATATGAATGCAGAGTAAATAGCAATTTTTTGACAGTCAGGAAGCAAATATTTTTGTCAGCTTGAAAAAAAACATCAATTGATAAATACATGTTATGAGATTATTTTTTCATGAATCTCCTTGAATTTCCTATATATTCGGGGGAGGGCTATTCCATATAAACATACAACCCACCCCAGTAAGGCAGTTTCAAATTTAACTGTCCCCCTTAAAAAGTTTATAAAATGTGAAAAGATTGTCAATCAAACAGCAACCTCCCTATGTAGAATTTCTTGATTTTGCTTTGCTGGTATGATCAAATGTAATGGCCATAATGTTAAGAGTATACCTAGTTTACAAGAAAAGTTCAATATTTTTACAGTTTACTTTTATCCAGTTTGGTTATATGCCTATCAATATCCATATCTTACAGTGAAAAAATAGCATGCAGTATGATCCCATCTAATACTAGTGCCATGTGTGTGCCTTTAACACACTTTTATTCATATAAGTTTTTGTGATATAAATGAAGCATATTTTTCATAAACATGCTGTATTTCAAGAAGTCAATGAAGCATATTTTTCATAAACATGCTATATTTCAAGAAGTCAACTGCTGAGTGGTGTTTTTATCAAGAAAATGCACTTAACCATTAATGAGATTGATGTATTACCTCATGCCTGGAATATGAATTGCGAGAAATGTCGTGTTAACACTATGTTGATTAAAAATACAAATGTTGTGTAAAAACATGAAATTATTCAAAGTAGGCAAAGAATAAAAATTAAAATGCAATAGGATGCTTTTCTGACAACATGTATCATATCTCGTTTGGTTTGTAAACATGCATTCGTCTGGACTGTTTAGGTTCCATATTACATTCTGCTTTTTCCTTGAGTTTATTTTGTTCTGTTTTTAGAGCAACTGGAGAAGACCATGCGGCAGGAGTTTAACATCAACGAAGACAAGGAGGTTCGCCTGTGGAACCGCTACATGACAAATATGTATGAGCCTCTTAACAAGAAGGAAAACACACTCCAGGATGCGGGGCTGTACTCTGGACAGGTTGTTGTTATTGAGCTCAAAAACGATGATGGAACTTGGCCTAGACAGACTCCAAAGAGGTTGGCATTAAATGAATCATCATAAATTGATGCTTTTTGGTGGTTAAATGATAAATTATTGTGCATTATAAAATGATAAACTCATTGTTTGAAACAGTAAGTTTATTCAGATATCAATTTACTGTTTCCTACATTTTAATTTGTCGTTTTTAATATGACATCAAAAAGCTTAAACATGAGTTTTTCTGAACAAACAACAATTGGTATTATTTTTGGTGAAATGTAAAGAAACTATGTCTGTTTCAATGAGAGATTGTTATATATTTAACTTCATAACATTTGCTATTTTACTCCGAAGCAAACAACCATCAACAAATTTGCTGTACACTGAGACCTCTTTTTTCAAGTTTAATGGGAATACTTTTTCAAAATGACACAGTTTTCTGCTTTAATGCATTGAAAAATTTGGCTACTCACTTCACCTTCTAAGTCCAACATAGTTATGTTATTAACAATTAATACCTCAATAAGATTGTGTGTAATGAATTAAAGAGATAATATTTTAAACTCCCATCTGAAATATTTCAGTTCCTCATATGGCAGCACCTCCACGTCTACGAGTACATCCGTGTCAACCAGGTACTGTTTGGTGTATTGCTTGTCTTTACAGGGCTTGCAATTGTATTTTGGGTGTGACTAGATTATAAGTATCTTCCATGGCCGAGAGTGTAAGATAGGTTCATTCTGACCCGAGCGTAGGGTGTTTTGCGGAAACGAGGTTTACCGAGTTTCCACAAAACAACCTGCGCGAGGGTCGGGATGAACCTATCTTACACGAGCGGCTATGGTAGATGCTTTTTTTCCCACCTCAGTTAAACAAAATTAAGTAAAAATGTATTTTTTTGCTTGAACTCTCTTGTGCTTAGTGAAAATAATTGCGTACGAATATGTGATAATTCGTGGTTGTCATGGATATTCGCGCAGTGATTCAGAGTATGTAAATGGTCTGATCGGTCTTTAAATAGTTCTAAGAAGAGTGAAGCATTATTTCTTGAAAGGTGCGTGAAAACTGTTTTCTGGTGACATTTGAAGCGAGAAATAATTAACTTGCGTTCTAAATATTGCCACAAGACAAGGTTTCCATGATGCGCTACAGACAACAGTCTTCAACAAGGGAGGTAATTACAATGTGGTGACCATTAAAAGAAGTTCCATACAGGCATTTTATCTTCGTCCGTGGGCATAAGAATTTTTAGCATGGTTAAATTAATGGATCTACTTATCTGAGGTGGGAGAAAAAGCAGTCCATTTAAATACATATTCTCTTCTATTAAAAATAATAATTCATTCATGCATATTTTACCACCAAGTTCTGAAGTAACAACATCCTACAATATAATTCTCCTACAAGGATTTTGAACATAAGTTTTTTCCAAAAAATATAAGTCTAGGGCTCCCTTCCCTTTACCCTCTTTTGATAGCTGGTTGGATAGGGAAATCATCTCATGTTAGTTATTTAGTACTACTTTCAAAGATACATGTACTCTGGCATTTTCATCAACATCGACATCTATCTGGATTATTAATGTCAATGAAGCAAAAATAAAATAAAAATGAATGCATATAGTGACATTGTTCTTAAAGTATGGAGAATCTGAAACTAGTGAGTGTGGACACCTACAGTATCTTCTTGAATGATACATCTGTACTACTCATAAAGGTGTTTTCTACTTTGCAAGTGACAATTGTCTGTCTGAAACAAATGGCCTTCAGCATTTACGTCAACATAAGGATTAATTAATGTGGCTTCAGTTTCTAATTAGTGTGTAGATGTTTTGGTAATTAATAAATGTGAAGCAGATGGGCAGGTCTCATACAGTTAATTCAACTTTATTGTTAACATTGTTTCAATTGCCCTTGAGATGTATTGTCATTAATGTTGCATGAAATGTTAATTATAGCATTTTTACAAACTAAGCTGTCCAGGTTGGTCATAGTTTTGAGCCTGCACAGCGACTTGAACCTTGGCCATAGCTCAAAAACCGATAGAGATATTCACATGGAACCTAGTGCCAGTGAAGATTATAAGTATCTTCCATTGCCAAGAGTGTAAGATAGGTTCATTCCGACCCAAGCGTAGGGTGCGCGAGGGTCGGGATGAAACTATCTTACACAAGAGGCTATGGTAGATGCCTTTTCTCCCACCTCAGTTAAACAAAATTAAATAAAAATGTATTTTTTTGCTGGAACTCTTTTGTGCTTAGTGAAAATAATTGCGTATGGACATGCGATAGCACGTGGTTGTCATGGATATGTGCACATTGATTCGGGTTATGTTAACAGTCAATTCGATCTTTAAATAGTTTGGAGGAGAGTGACGCATTATTTCTTGAAATGTGCGTGAAAACTGTTTTATTGTGACATTTGAAGCTAGAAATAATTAATTGGCGTTCTAAATATTGCCACAAGAAAAGGTTTCGATATTGCTACAGACGACAGTCTTCAACAAGGGAGGTAATTATAATGTGACGACCGTTAAAAAGGAGTTCCATACGGGCATTTTATCTTCGCCCGTGGGCAAGACAAGAATATCTAGCATGGTTAAATTATTGGATCTACTTATCTGAGGTGGGAGAAATACACATATATACAGCAAGGTCCATAACTCTTCCCTGATTATTTTCGAGATTTTTCAGTTTTCGATTTTTTAGCTTTTACAATGAAAAAAACAACACAAGCTTTTGATCCTTGGAGCTCTTACTCTTGTTTTTGTAAGACTTAATAAATTTCATGGATAGTTATTTACACACATATATTGAAATAAGGCATTTATACAGAACCAGTCTAATCAACAATTGAAGAAAAACATTATTTAAATCCTTCAAAAGGGTTTCAGTGAAATTTTAATTTTCAACACAAAAATCAATTGAATCCATCATTTGCTTCAGAATTTCAATGGTGAAAGGTTCTATCAATAATTTATGATCATGCATTTGGTAATCTCATATTACACCCTATTGGCTACTTAGGTCAGGAAATACCTACGGTGGTGACAGTAATGAGGGAGGGGGCTTCTACAATCGACAACAGAAGAGTGTCACCCCAGGGCTGTGTGGGCTCTCCAACATAGGAAACACTTGCTTCATGAACTCAGCATTACAGGTAATAAGCTTGGGTCAAGTGTGTGAACTGCTTTATGAATATTTAGTTGCAGGTTTATTTGGTGTAAATTAAGTCAAGAAAATGGCTTTCAAATTTAAAAGTTTTTGATCTTGATTTCCACTTATAAACAAACTGGCATTTGTTCAGAATTTAATTTTAAATATAGTCTAAACATTTAAAGTGAAAATGCAAAATCATCAATTGTTATGAATATATTATTAAAACACAACCACCTGTACTATGTAAACTGGTAGCCAATAAATGTCACAGCGACTTACGACAATATGAATCCTTCTGCTCATGAGTACCAATGTCCCTTCTATTTTCAGTGTATGAGTAATGTACCACACCTAACTGAGTATTTCCGCTCGGGAAAGTGGGCCAACGAGGTTAATGAGGATAATCCTCTTGGTATGCATGGGGAGATAGCCCGCTCTTACGCCGAGCTCATCGACACTATATGGTCTGGCAACAATAGTTTCACAGTGCCTAGGAATTTCAAGGTTTGCAATGATATACTAAAATAGAAGAAAAACATCCACTGTCTTAATTGAACCATAAGTAATAACCATTTTGGCTGTTTTCTGTAGATGATACTAATGATTATCAGGGCTTCTAAAATTTTGAATTCCCATGGGTCCTGGCCTGTCGATTATAAGTGTCTGCCATTTAACAGATATCGAGTAATCATTGAAGCAGAATAAAGCAGTTGGTCTGATGGTTATCTTGACATGTTTATTAGGGGAATTTGGGGATGTGTGAAAGGTAAACAAGGTTTGTTTACTGCAATTTCTACATATTTTACCGACTTAGCCATTCCTAAATTATAAAAAAATGAACATTTTGGACAGTCTTTTAGCCATTTTCTGTGAGTGAAATAAGTCAGCTTTGGTCAAAATCAGTCCAGACGCATATTGTAAGTTTTAAATTTTAGATACCCTGATGAATATATATACGGCAAGGTATGAATTCTTTGTAGCACACATAGCTCATTTGTGTGCTATCTGCATGTATTGAAAAGATCCTGTATTTATCCTGCTTATGTATTTACAGTATGCAGTGGGTAGGTTTGCGCCCCAGTTCTCCGGCTACCAGCAACAGGACTCCCAGGAACTGATGGCCTTCCTCCTGGATGGGCTGCATGAAGACCTCAACCGTATCAAGAAGAAGCCTTATGTCGAGCTCAATGATGCAGAGAATAGGCCCGATGAGGTGGGTGGGGAATCCTTTAGTGATTCTAATTATTTGATTAGGAGCTATACAGTGAAGCTATAATGTGATGTTTTCTTTGAGAACAAAACAGAAAATTGACTGAAAAATATTTGATCTGGTCGAATGGAAACCTGGTTAAAATTAACAGCAGATCAAAGATTTGAAAGATATTGCACATGTTATTTTGATAAAACTGAGATGGCTGGGATTAGAAACTTAAATAAAGCATCAAAGAGATTCTGACTGTATTTAAAGAGAGCAGTTTGAAGCAGTGCCATTATCTCTTTTTTAATAAAAAAACAACTGGTTTTGTGTAATTATTTATAATGTTCATTTCTCATAGGTGTTTTTTTCACCAGGTTGTGGCACAGGAGGCTTGGGATAACTACCTGAAGCGTAACGATTCCATCATCACAGACCTTTTTCACGGCCTCCTCAAGTCAACCGTGCAGTGTCCGGAGTGCTCCAAGATCTCTGTGACCTTCGACCCCTTCTGCTACCTCTCGTTGCCCCTCCCTGTCAAGAAAGAACGACAGCTAGAGGTGTTCTGGGTACCCCTAGACCCACGGAAAAAACCTGAACAGGTGGGAGAAGATGGCAGGCATTATTTTAAAACAGAACTTATAATGTCATTTTTTCTTCTGCATTGCTGATATTAAATGTTTAAAGCTGTTTTCAAACCTTAAATAAGTTGTTTTAAACTAACACTTTAAAAAGAGAGCCACTTAGGTATTTCTCTCATTTGGAGTCGATTGAAATATATATGATACAAACTTAATTATTTGTTTATGTTTCTTAACAATTTCCTATTACTTTTCCAGTTCAAGTTGACAGTGGCAAAGATGGGGTTTGTCCATGATATGTGTGCCGCTCTCTCTCAACATGTCAATGTGGACAAACAGTTTGTAAGTTACCGTAAATGACTGGGTATAAGATGATAGGGGGTATTAGACGCAGGGAAAAAAAAATGTGAAAAATCCGAGAAAAAAACTTTTAATCTATGTTTTTGGTTAAAAGACGCATAGAAAAAATGTCAAAATCGTCCGGCATTTTCAGCCAACATGTTTGTTGACAGTGCCAAAAAAAATTGTTTTCGTGAAAATGGCGATGGTTATCTTTAAAACCATACTGTCGAGAACGAAAAGTTATGTTATGCAAAAATATTTTGACAGTGCCCATCTTTGCTTTTTTATATGTAAGTTTGATTATTGTTTAATTTAATTTATTATTCAAAATAATATTGAATACCGTAATTCACAAGAGTTCGGACACCATAAATTAATTATTTTTTTCGCTCTCCGAATACATAGAAAATTATCATTTTTACATTTTATTTCCATGTTTGTTTAACCTGCCTTTTTTCTTCATGTTTGCTTTATACCACTTATTAATTTATCCGTAGTAATCAATGGTCATAAACTTATTTATTACGCCTATAAGTGTAAATCCTTCATGAAGTTAATTAAAACACCATTTTATACATGCACTGAACTGAATAAACACATTCTATCGGCTTCAGATCAAAGAGTCACGCTGTGTGACGTCACATAACTTACAGTTATACCCACGAGGATCTCGTGGAGAGCATGGACATTGCTATGCAGGATTATAATGTATAACTGTACGATTATTGCTTTATAGAGTCTATAAGTGTGGTACAAGTTTGAAAGCTATTGGCAGATCGTTTCACAAACATGCCATGTCGATGTTTTCTTAATCCCTTGATTGCCCTTGTTGTTTGTTTAATCCTCAAATTAATATATCACACTTCCTTTTCACCAGGCAATAAATCGTTTAGGATGGGTAGTAACTAATTAAATTGTCACAGTGGTGTATACGGTTAGGTAATCTAGCCAGGCATTGTAAAGATAAAAATCAATAATCTTCGTCTGTGAAACTTGGTAACTATGAAAATTATGATTGATGTCCTTTGGGTGTCCGAAAATTAGGTACGCAAAAAAAATTATTTTGGGAAATAATTATGGGTGTCCAAATATTTAGAGTGTCCGAACTTTTAGGTGAATTACAGTAACTTTAATCGAAAAATATTTTTGTTGAAATTATAAACGTCTTACGATATACCGTATCCCGATCTTCAACTGCCGTTTTAACCCGTATATACTCGATCAATATGACGCGAGTAACATCCCTTTCTACATAAATCTAAACAAACTCTCGGCTTGAAATTGACCTCAGAAAAAAAGTTCAAAAAATTGTTACTGGGTATTATACGCAGGCATTTTTTTGCATCAAAATCTGAGGGAAAAAAGTGCGTCTAATACCCAGTCATTTACGGTACTACTGTTCAGTAATGGTATTTGTAAAACATCTGAAGTCTCATAACTAAAGTTTACTCAAGTAAGGTAATGAAATAAAGATGTTTTTATTAATACTGGCCAAGCTCTAAATGCATGTTGTTGTTATTTAATTGTATGCCACATCATTTTTTTTGCTCTCTGTATGTTCTATCTGGTAGTGTATGTAACCTGTATGGTACTTGAAGCAATTTTTGTCTCCCTTGTTATCCCCTGCCTTGAAAAGGCAAGGGGATATAGTAATGGTAGACGCGATTTTGTGCGTGTGTGCGTACGGGGGGGGGGGGGGGGGGGGGGGGGTGTGCGTCCGTCCGTCCCACATTCATTTCTTTGCATCTCCTCTTACATTTCTCATGCAATTTCTACCAAACTTTCACAGATTGATGATCATAAAGTGAAGCAGCGCATATTGTCGGGCTTTCCTGATTTGACCATTTTTGAAAGAGTTATTGCCCTTTGCTTATTTTACTTTTAAAATTGCTTTCTTCGCAACTCCTCTTTTGTTTTTCATGCGATTTCTACCAAACTTTCACAGATTGATGATCATAAAGTGAAGCAGCGCATATTGTCAGGCTTCCCGATTCGACCATTTTTGAAAGAGTTATTGCCCTTTGCTTATTTTACATCTAAAATTGGTTTCTTCGCAACTCCTCTTACGTTTTTCATGCGATTTCTACCAAACTTTCACAGATTGATGATCATAAAGTGAAGCAGCGCATATTGTCGGGCTTTTCCTATTCGACCTTTTTTGAAAGAGTTATTGCCCTTAGGTTATTTTACATTTAAAATTGGTTTATTCGCAACTCCTCTTACGTTTTTCATGCGATTTCTACCAAACTTTCACAGATTGATGATCATAAAGTGAAGCAGCGCATATTGTCAGGCTTTCCCTATTCGACCTTTTTTGAAAGAGTTATTGCCCTTTGGTTATTTTACATTTTAAATTGGTTTCTTCGCAACTCCTCTTATGTTTTTCATGCGATTTCTACCAAACTTTCACAGATTGATGACCATATAGTGACGCATCGCATAATGTCTGGCTTTTGTGATTCAACCATTTTTGAAAGAGTTATAGCCCTTTCTTTATTTTACATTTAAAATTGGTTTCTTCGCAACTCCTCTTGCGTTTTTCATGCGATTTCTACCAAACTTTCACAGATTGATGACTATATAGTGACGCAGCACATATTGTCGAGCTTTTGCGATTTGGCCATTTTTGAAAGAGTTATTGCCCTTTCTTAATTTTACGCATTTCTTATGTTCCTGAGAAACTACCCTTACCATTGATATGCTTTCGTTACAAAAAATGCCCCCATGAGGCGGGGGATATAGCTGTCTGTGACCACTCTTGTTTGAAATGGTATTACCCGGTACATCCCTTTGTGAGTCGTAGTGGAAACAACTTTGTGTTTTTATGGTCTTGTTCATACAAGCCACATTAAATATAATTGAACAAGGTTTAATATATGTGCACTTTAAAATTGTCCGAGTGGAGAAGAATTATTTTTGAATTTATATAGTACTGGTATTTCTTGTATTGAATAAAAAGGGCCTTTGATGCAATGTCACCTAGTGTCTGTAAGGATTCTGGGCGGAATCGCTAGCAGGAGATTTCGGAGGCAAAATTTCTGTACAATGTGGCAGCTGGTGCTCATATGGCCTGGCGCCCTTCTTAAAATTGTTAATGTAAATTTGTAAATGTTCTTTAGGATTTAAAAACGTAGCTTGCACAGTTATGAATATGTTTGCTGTTGTAATCTCACATAGGTTAATATCTCCGCATATACTTGATGTTTTGCATGAAGACAATACAACAGTACTCAACCTACTGAAATAACCAAGTTAAAAAACTTTTCTTGCGTATAATGCAAAAAATGGCTGTTTATTATTTGACTTAGAAACTCGGGTTAAGGTTTTGCATGTTACAATATTTAAGTCAAAATCTCAGCAAATACATTATTTATTGCATTGAAACTTAGTACAATGGCTCTCAAACTTCCATCTTTCTTAATTAATCAAGTAAAATAGCTCTTATTTGAATATAATATAAATTTTGCCCCTTCCTTATTCTGGTAAGGGTTTTGAATGTAAGCACATATCAGTCAATAAATCAGCAACTACATGATGTATTGCATTGAAACTGTATACAATCAAGTACGATAACTCTATCTTGCATAAAATGCAAATTTTGCATCTTTATTTTTTAGCTCGACTATTCGAAGAATAGGTGGGCTATACTACTCGCCCCAGCGTCGGCATCGGAGTCGGCGTCCGGTTAAAGTTTTAGGGCAAGTTGGGATTTTCACTTATAAGTCCAATACCCTTCATTCAATTGACTTAATACTTCACACAGTTGTTCAGGGCCATCACATGATGAGGTTAGATAACTCCATAGTATTCTTTACACAGATTATGGCCCCTGATTGACGATGGAACTTAGGTTAAAGTTTTAGGGCAGGTTGGGATATTTATTAATAACTTCTATACCCTTTGTCCAATTGACTTAATACTTCACACAGTTGTTCAGGACCATCACACAATGAGGTTACATAACTCCATATTATCCTAAATACAAGTTATGGCCCCTGATTGACTTAGGTTAAAGTTTTAGGGCAGGTTAAAGTTTTAGGGCAAGTTGGGATTTTCACTTAAAACTCCAATACCATTCATTCAATTGACTTAATACTTTACACAGTTGTTCAGAGCCATCACATAATGAGGTTAGATAACTCCATATTATCTTTAATAATCTCTGATTGTCCATGGAACTTAGGTTAAAGTTTTAGGGCAGGTTGGGATATTTATTAATAACTTCTATACCCTTCATTCAATTGACTTAATACTTCACACAATTGTTCAGGACCGTCACTCAATGAGTTTACATAACTCCATATCCTTAATTAATACAAGTTATGGCCCCTGATTGACTTAAAGTTTTAGGCAAGTAAAAGTTAAGGGCAAATTGGGATTTTATTAAAAAAAGCTTCTATACCATTCATTCAATGCACTTATTAAAATTCAAAATTATTTACGACCATCTTACAACAAGAAACATAACTCCATTTCAACCCTAAATACAAATTATGGCCCTTGATTTTTTTTTTTTTTTTTTTTTTTTATTTCTTTTGAAAGGCATATTTGTATATTCTTAACCACATTTTCATAATGGGAAATCAAGTTATTTGAATGACTTGCGTCATTGTTCGGGCTTCAGCATCAAAGTCACCTTATGTATGGAATAATTATACCCCCCAAAACAAAGTTTGGGGGGGGGGGTATACTGGAATCGGGTTGTCCGTCTGTCCGTCTGTCTGTCTGTCTGTCCGTCTGTCCGTCTGTCCGTCCGTTTTTTTTTTGTCCGGGATTCATCTTTGTCGTTATTGAACAAATCTTTTTCAAACTTTCAAATATTAATGACCATGATGTAAACCTGTGCCTCCGTGGATTTGGTCAGAGTCGCATGATCCTGAGTGGAGTTGTGGCCCCTTAATGAGTTAAATTGGGCAAAATTAGCTTTGTCCAGGATTCTTCTTTGAAGCTATTGAGCAAATCTTTTTCAAACTTTCAAATATTAATGGCCATGATGTAAACCTTTGCCTCCATGAATTTGGTGGGAGTCACATGATCCTGAGTGGAGTTGTGGCCCCTTAATGAGTTAAATTGGGTAAAATTAGTTTTGTTCGTCCTACTCCTTCGTCATTTTTGAATGAATCTTTTTCAAACTTTTAGCCATGGTGAGAACATTTGCCCCTGTGATTGTGGTTGGAATCACATGATCATGTCTCCAATTATGGCCCCTGAATAAGTTAAAATAGGCAAAAATTATACAGCTTTGTCTAGCCTAATCCTTGGTCATTTTTTCTCATTTTTTCTATAAATCTTTTTCAAACTTTCAGATGTCAATGACCATGATATGAACTGTTGAATATGTGATTTGGTGCACCTGTATTAATCAGAATGTTTGCATGGCCTTAAAAAGACCTTTAATTGATTTTGTCCTTAAAAAGACCATCAAAAGTCCTGAAGTTAGGTGCATACAGGCCTTAAATTTGTTACAATATTCGCTTTGGTGGCCTACTCCTTTGTCATTTTTCAATATATTTTTCTCAAACTTTCAGCTATCCATGACCATGATGTGAACCTTTGTATATGTGATTTTGTGCACCTGTATTATTTCCTTGGTACTCATGTGTGGGGGGGAGGTGGTGGGGGTGGGTAAACAGAAATTGGGTTGGCAGACTGTCAAATTCACCCGTCCACCTTCATACTATAGTGACCATTTTGTGATCTCTGCTGCAGTGCCATGGCAGTCCCTGATTCAGTAATAGGTATTCTAAATAAACTAAATAAATGTATTGCCTTGTGCTTTCTAATGATACCATAACTAAGGCCAGGGCAAACAACCTAGACAGGGAAGGGTTGGGGGGTATTCGTTAGCCTTTGGCTTACAGTTCTAGTTTTAGTTAGGTTTGACATAAAGAGACCAAACTTGGTAATATTACATCGTTATTGTATTCACTTCTAAGTCAAAGCGGCGTAGTCGAGCGCGCTGTCTTATGACGGCTCTTGTTTTTTACTGGTTTCGAGTTTGCATGAAATCTACTTTTACAGAGATCCATGTTTTGCCAAATTTTTGATATCCTTACACTTAGAAGTAGTGTAATTGTTCAGCAGGCTGTCTCTTTGACAGCTCTTATTACTTCAATATTTGCCCGAGTCAAACAATATCAACCTGTATCAAGCTGGTGTGAGGGGGGAGTCATCATTTCTCTGATAGCTCTAGTTGCAATTGTAGATGGTGGTTACGGATGTGTACAACCACCGCTTCCACAAGATATTTGGAATGAATGAATCCTTGAGTCAAATTATGGACCGGGACGACATCTTCATCTACGAGGTACCAAACAACACCCATGATGACAGTGAGATGGTTGTCCTGCCTGTCTACATGAGGGAAGAAAGGTACGGTAGAGGCAGTCCGCTGTTGAAATACTGCTCTGCATAGGCCAATGTAAAAAATAACATCTATTTCAGATAGAGATATTATTATGCCAGAAACCTGTTGAGTTGTTACCAGTAGTATTAATTTATTAGCAAAAACAAATAATTTTAACCTGCGCTGTTAGTTAAAGTTTGAGCTTTGACACTTATTTTAACAAAAATGTTAAATATTTTGATACTGATAATTGTTGCAGGACAAAGGGCTCGTACAACTCTGGGTACAGCACATTCCAGCTGTTCAGCCAGCCCATCCTGGTACCAGTACCTAGACACAACTGTACATATGAGGAGCTCTATAACAGGGTCCTCACTAGGCTTGCGTAAGTGTGATATTAACAGTTTGATATATATATGTATATATATTTTTAGTAGCATGTTCCTGCTCTGAAATTGTCCGTGTCTGTTTTGCCATATGATAATCACATTTTGAACTAGCCCAAAACACTTTACACTATGTCCAAGCTTGCATGCTTGTTCTTATTTTGAGCAGTGTCAGTGTTCATCACTAACTTACCTGGGAATCCAGAGTCTCAAAGTCAGCCTTCCAGTAGGGTCACTGTTATTTTTTTAATCATAAATCATTCAAATGGAAAATATGTAGATAATGCATCACAGGAGGCAATGTTTTGCATGATGTTGCTATTGCAAGTCTATTTTCATCTACAAAATGTTTGTAGAAAAAAATTACTTTGAAGTCTTTTGTATTTGCTCTGGAAATATATCTATTTCAAGATCTAAAAAGACCTGTTCGGTACTCTTAATCGACAAGTTTCAACGATTCTATTGTACCATCAATTTTTGTATCCTTTATTCTTGGTTTTAATGAGATTGATGAGGAAACAGATTGTTTGACAGGAAATATAACTCAAGGCTTCTCACATTTACAAGTTAAAATTAAGATGAACCCATTGTTCTTACACTAAGCATTTTCCTCCATTATTTCAAGCATGCACTATTAAGTTCTCTATGCATGTATATATATATATATAGTAATCAATGTAAAACACTTACAAATATGGAAAAAATGTAGGCCATACTTTTTGTGAAATTTTTGATCCCATTGTAAAAACCACAGGGGGCAGAAACAAATTATTCTTATATACATATAGGCTGGAATAAATAAAAAAAAAAAAAATTCTGCCCCCTGTGGTTAAAACATGGAAGAAAACAAAGAAAAAAAACAACCCATAAATTTTTGAAGGGAATGGGACACAATAATGTGACTATTGGCGTCCCTTCAGGATTCCTCAGAAATAGATGTTGGTTCAAACCCTGCTATTGTTCTAGTATTAGTGGAGGTTGTATGTTTAAGTTTGCAAAAATGAGTTTGATCCTGTGTTAATCCAGGCGGTTTGTGAATTTGCCAAGCCTGGAGGAACGCTGGTGGGAGACAGAGAATGGGGAGGAGTTGAGCTCCGAAGAGGTGGAAGATAACAACTCCGCCACTGTAGACAACCAGGCTTATTCTGGCACATGCAATGGAACTTCATGTAAGTCCAGGGCTTGTTACAACACTTGATGTATATTTGTGTATTGTGTAGTTTTATTTAGTTATTTCTTTGTGTTTCATTCAGCAGGCAATTAAGAAGGACATTCAATTTAATAGGGGGTCTTGTAAGTAGTGGTCTAAAAGTCTTGATTTGTGGCATGAAAATTATATTTTGCTTTGGAGATTATTGTTTGTATTGGCCATGATTTATCGTTATTTGTCTGATAATATTAATTATTAACTGGTACAGACCACTTGTCTCTAGTAATTTTGATAATTGTTACTGGATATTAAAATATTTTCAAAAATCCGAAAGTATAAAGGAGGTGATTTGTATACATTTATTAGATGAAATATTTATTCTCCACCCACAGTGAAGGACTCCTCCGATGACTCAGGTATGGAGATAAGTAACGGAGAGAGCACAACCAGCGAGGACACCCAGGATAGCGACATCTCTAGCAAGGTGCCCGCCGTCTTCACGGAGCAGAATGTGGAGACAGTAGCTCCCAAGGTGAAACAGCCACCGAAGATGTTCAGGTTCTCTGTGGTGAACTCCTACGGCACAGCAGAAATGGAGTATAAACTGAAAGATGATGGACGACCTCTTAAACTGAGCAGTATGTCTAACCTTTTGTCATGCTTGGTTTTAAAGATTAAAGTATGGTGCTGCAGAAAGTTGATGGAATGTAAACTCAAAATGTTAAATATTTCATCCTCAACTTAAACAGTCTGTGACTATTGTTGATTGCAATGTTTCAAGCACATCCTTTGCCTGATTTTTCAGAAGTGAACAAGATTAAAATTGTTGTATAAATAGCGTTGAATATAAGAGAAATGATTGTACGTTTAACCCAAGATGATCTTTGCAGGTCGTATGTACATTTCGCTGGACTGGCACCCGCAGGCAAAGGAGAAGTTCTATGTTGACTCAGAGGCGGAGTCGTTTGAAGTTCATGATACCATGCGTAACAAGCCACAGAAGAAGCAGGTGATACAGCTTGGAGACTGCCTTGAACTGTTCACCACTACAGAAGAGCTGGGAGAACATGACCCATGGTAAATGCTCTTTAGCCTGTTTGTAATTGTGGGGTTATTGCCCTTCATTGGCTGATTAAACCTCTGTCAAGCAATGGCAACCCTTTGTGATGCTCATGTGTCTCATTCTGCCAATATCTCAATATGACTTTTCACCATTCATCCAGGTGTTTGTTTTATGCATAAGAAATAAATTATTTGTTTTTAAAGAAGGCAAAACAATAAGTTTAAAGAAAATGGGATAAGTTTAGCTTTCACATTATTTCTTGAGTACAAGTGAAACAGTTCTTGTTTTTTTTCCTCAGGTACTGCCCACAATGTAAGAAGCACCAGCAGGCTACGAAGAAGTTTGATCTTTGGTCCCTGCCCGACACCCTAATAATTCACTTGAAACGCTTCTCCTACAACCGTTACTGGAGAGACAAGATTGACGCTCTTGTAGAGTTTCCTGCCAGGTATAGAGGGGGTGAATGGGGGTCTGTCTCGAAAAAGAATTAATGTTATTGTAAAAATTACTTGTTTTGGTCATTAATTGAATGGGCTGTTTGTTCACTGGTTGAGATGGTTTTTGTATATTTTTTATTTTAAGCTTATCTCATTTGTTAAGAAAAATGCTAAATATTATTATTAGTGCATTGGCATCCTTGTCAGCAGCTTTCAAAAATGTTAACCTTGGCCATAGATATAATGATTGTTGAAGATATTCAAATAAATCTCTGTACAAATAGACAATATCCACATGTACAGCAGTGTCCATAACTCGTGACTTCAATAATTGTTAAGTTGTGCCCTTTTTATCAGAAATACAATAGAAGAGCATGCTGTTCGCTCAACAAGACTCTTGTTTTGATTCAACACAGCACAAGCCAGACTTTATTTATACATATACATTGTTCCTTGTGGGACATGGAATCAGTCAGTCAGATTTTTGTTATAGTGGAAACATATTCAATGCACTGATTCCATTCATAGCAATAATCATGTAGATTCGTTAAACATGCAATATAATACCTTTATTGTGTGGTGCTCTTTAGGTATAGGTGTCAAGCAAGTCAAGACTTTTGCAATACAATGCCAATTTCACATCTTATGTTCTGATTGCAGGGACCATGACCTGAACAAGTATGTGATAGATCCAAGCAACAAGGTGCCGTATGTGTATGACTTGATTGGGGTTGTCAACCACTATGGCGGGCTTGGAGGAGGACATTGTAAGTACATGTAGTATAAAGTCCCAGGTAAGACACTTACTGTAAGAAGAAACGCACTTCAATACTGTTGGTGCAAGGTATCATAAAGAAAACTTATATTGAATCGCCTTTCTCGAAACTTATATCAACTCTATGGATGCAACATAAATGCAGTTGTCCTTTGCATTAACAAAGAATCCAAGTCTAAATTCAGTTGTCACAATTAAGGAATGAATTGCGGGTTTGATGTTATTATCGGGGTATGAACGCAATTGGGCTGGTCAAAGTGTGAAGGACTCCACGCGTACTTTGACCAGCCCAATTGCGTTCATATCCCCGATAATAACATAAACCCCGCTATTCATTCCTTATATTTACATCAATAAATCATTATTTCATTCAAGAATTGTTAAAAAAATACTTCATTTCATATAAGAAAACATTCCAGTAATCCTTCATTACCCATTCTGTAAATAGAATGACCCGACTGTAACCAGAAACATTTTTTCAAATGAAGTCACAATAACGCAGGAAAAGATCAACCACTTGAAATCACTTTTAAACGTTAAATTGGAACACTTATGGCAACAACACATTTAAAATATAATAAATTTACACTTTCTAAAATGTTGATTTATATTTTACGGGACCTTCTGACACAAAACAAACAATAAAAAGATCAATAGTTTACATGTATATTGTTATGCGATGAATTGCGATCCGAACATATCCGAAGACATATCATGGATTGATAAACGCAATTGTCGAAAGGCAGTTCATTTAAGGAATGGAAGTTGAGGGGTAAATTTACTTCCGTTAGTGTCTAACCCCAGTATAAATCTTGCACTCCCAGCTCCTTTTTTGCCCATAATTGAAACTTAAGAATGGAAATAAGCACTCTTGATTTATTGTTATAGTTCAAAGATTATGTGGATGTTCATCTCGAGAATGCAGATATTAATGTTGAAAATATGTCTGTTTTGCTGGTTCGTCATTGATGTCTTTTTGTAACAATTTTTTGTGATAAAGTGTCACAAACTGCTAATATATAAGACAAACAAGTTGACATTGCTAGAAGAAATACAGGCTCGTTGTTTGCACAGAATTGAAAAGTACTTGTATTTTCGGCTTCTGAAGTCCTTATATTGCAGAAAACTCCTTAAAACGACTTCAAGTTTTGTTTTACATTGAAAACTACTTGAAAAATGCTTGTATTTGTGGAAATTTCATTGTTCGGCTTTGAACTAAATGTCTGTAGTAGAAAAGGTTCTTCTTTACAAAAAAAGTGTGGACGTTTTGATTGATATTCCAATCTGTTGGTGTTGCGTGTAAGGGTACGGCTATTGAACGTATTTTAGACAATTAATACGAGCACCTGTTCAGTCTATTTCCATTTCCAGTTTCAGTTTTGTTTTAGAAGACCGGTGAAAATGTCTTGCGTTTTCAATAAAGATTGGCTTGTAGTCTATCCGTGGCTGGCTGATAACGAAAATAAACATAAAGCAGGGTGTAAACATTGTTTTAAAGTTATAGACATCAGTTTGATGGGTGAGTCTGCTCTTAATTCACATGCGAGGTAGGTAAAACATAAGATAAATCTGTCAGCGAGTTTGTGTACCCTAGGCATAATTGCCATTTCATCACTGCCAAAGCCGTCAGCTTAATCTACTCTAGTCATTGACACAGTTTCCATCCCTCAACACCCCAGCCGTCATGTCAATCAGACTGCCAGTTAAAACCCTTAAAGGACAACTAATTGTTTGAAAATTTGCTATGTAACAAATATGAGTTATTTTGATAGCTTGCTATTAATGATTGTCTTCGAATAAATGTCTTACTTCCATCGTTTGTTACTAAATATGGTCCTTAAAAATTGAAAAAAGGTCCTCGGAATCTCATTGAAACCTCCTTGATTTTTTGCCTGTCTTGCTGTATGAACCCTGAGGCATTAACATTGATTTAAGCTTTGCCGTAGACATATATATGATATATTGTGTATTTCAGACACAGCTTACTGCCAGAACCATGTTGAAAACAAGTGGTACTACTTTGATGACTCCAGTGTCTCTGAGGCCAGTGCAGAGGCTACAGTGGTGTGTACAGTTGCTGGTTTACAGAATTACACTGAAGTTAAATTTTGGACTGGTGTTTAAGTTATAAAATTGCATAATGTCATCTTTGATCTTATAATTTTGATATTTTTTATGCCACTGGAAGGGAGAGCATATAATCGCTAATTTGTCTGTCCTTCCGTTAGTCTGTCCCACCCTTGTCTGGATAATTACTTCAAAACAAATAATTGGATTGATATAAAACGTAGTATATAAATTGATGGCAATGAGAAGAAGTGCAGTGCACAAAAACATGATCCTATTGGGCATATTTATTAAATTAACTCCCCTTAACCATTTTTCATAATTGGTGCTTCTCAGGGCTATATCTTTATTATATATTTATCTTACATTAAGTACATTTTAAGGATTTCAATGAACATTCAAATATAGATAAATTGCAATGAGAGGAAGTGCAGTGCATAAGAATGATAATCCTTCCCTCCATAACTTTTTAGTTATCTGCCCTTTAATATCTCCATTTAAGCTGATATTTAATCGATAATGGGTGCTTGTTTGAAAGTACTGAAGGGATTGAAATGAAATGTAGATGGATGAAAATAAGAGGAAGTGCAGCAGACAACAATCACAATCCTATCCTTCATATTTAGTTATCTCCCTTCAACCTGATATTTTTCATTACTGGGTGTTTGTCAAGGCCTTGGAATGTATTTGAGTGATTAAAACTTGGTAGATAAAAAATGGCAATGACAGGAAGTTCAGTTCCCAAAAATAATAACCCCGCATATTTATTTAGTTATCTCCTCTTACCTGATATTTTTCCATAACAGGTTCTTGTTTGGGCCTCATGTAATGTTCTAAAGGGATTCCAATGAAACATGGTATTAAGATAGATGGCAATGACATTATAAAATGTTCTCATAATAAAGCTTCAACCATTTTCCTTCTACCAGCACATTGAATTTCTGCCTTTCATAGAAAAATGGGCGTATTGGGAGCATTCATCAATTCCAGTGATTCCAGTCATCATGTTTATGAATCTTAAATCAAGTGCATTTATTTTATGATTTGTGGTATTTTAAATGCTCTGCTTCATTAAAAGTTAATGAGAAAAAAGATATCTTGTAATTGAAGTGACAACTGTGATGAAAACATGATCAGCCTTGTCACTTCAATTTGATGAGTTACTGTTCTGATGTCTACTTTTTGTCTGTTTCCACAGTTGAATGTTGCCTACATTTTATATGGTTTATCATAGTATGGCACGCTGTGTCTACATAGCCTATTACATCTGTATTATAATCATCTTAAATATTGTATTTCTTTCACCCCACCAGTCAAAAGCTGCATACGTATTAGTGTACCAGAAGCGAGGAACCCTGCCCGCCCGATCGGGACCTGCTCCCACGGCAACTGTTACCAGCGACAACGATAAGGCCTCTGAAGAAATGGACTGCAATTGATGATCGCTCCATTCTAGCTAGCATTTATTTATTAAATATGTATATTTGTACAAACTGTACCCGGGTACTTTGTGATAAGAAAAGAGTTGGCCATGGAAATATGTAAAAACTGTATTCAGAGCTGATGTTATATACTTAAGCCTTATCTCTGGCCTTTCAGAAAGAAAGTAAGAATGGCAATGTGGTGTTTATTAAAAAAAAAGAAGGTAACTAAGAGTGTGAATCATTTTGAACATATCAAATGTATATCACTTCATTGATTATGATTTATTTTGCTATGGAGTTGAATGAAGATGATGTCAGCAGTCCAGTTTCGTCAAAGAACATGGCCTACAAAAATGTTGAGTGAAGATTGATTGATGTACATAATTGCTATTTGAGCTGGTCTTAATAAACATTTAAATTGCTTTACAAACTATTATTTTGAGCTTAATTGATTTGTTGCTGACCCCTGACAATGGATGCTTTCTGTCAGATTAACAAGTGAATCCTTACACCATACAGTGTTTTCAATTTATTCAAAATAGTTTGGGTTGTAAGTAAAGTGCATGAACATCTTGTAATATAGAGCAATTGTTCTATACATGTACTATGTTAAACACTACTAACCAGCTTCCGAGAACATTGCTTTAACATAACAATGCATTTAAAGCTTGTCATTTTGTCAAATAAAAAGGTAAGATGTTGTCTTAGCCTTGTTGGTGCTGGTGTGCAAAAGCGTTAACCTTGACCATAACTCATGAAACCGTTCAAGGTATTCAATTGGAACTCAGATAACATGTTGCCAGAGCCAATATGCACAAGTATAGCAAGGTCCATAATCCTAGGTTTAGTAATTGGCAAATCATTGATTGATTAAAAAAACCCACAAGCATTGGGGTTCGCTCTGATGGGCTATTGTCTTCAATAATCATACAGCATTAGTTACGGTGTTACTCGTAGCAGACAAATATGATATGTACATAACTCATGTTGGAAAATGATGGTTCTGTCAACACCTATATTTGCAACGTGCTTCATTTTCAAGAGTGTTGACAATCTGTGAACCGCTAGTTTTTTTATGTTAATTTGTAAAGAGTGGCTTTCCAAAGTAAAACACTAACACGTAGGAAAAATGCAGAAAAGAAAGATGTTCTTATTATGTTCTTTGTTGACAGATGAAATAAATAGCAAGTTTGGTACATTTTTTATTAACAACGGTATTAAAAGTAGAAAATGCAAGTTCACATGTACATTGTAGACATGTTTTTTTTATATATATTGAAAATTACCATAAGGTAAATATATATGTTTAATATTTTTATGATGAGAGTCACATCTTCGACTGATGACTTCTCATGAAGATTGTTTTTCGATCACCTTTTTGAGCACTAAGTGCTTTTATTATAATGTGAGAGTGACTATTCTGTGTAACAAGGAAGTGTTGATTTGAAACCAATTATATAGTGCTATGATTATGATATTAGATGATGAGCAAAAAGTGATACATGTATAAACAATGAATTGTCCACTGACTGGATTAAAGGACGAACTTGGCAATGGGCCAATTGTTCAGAACTTTGTTAAAGTAATGTGATAAATGACATCATCGTTGACTTTTAAACGTGAACAATTTTATGATATGCTCAAAGATTAAAATAAAACGAGGACAGTAAAAGAGTGGTCTTAAATCTTGTTGGAAATACTGCAGATCACTAGTGTATCCATTCAACTTTCAGAGCAGTAAAGATTTGAAAGTGAATAACACTGACAATAACAACATTTTTTTTCTTTTTTTTTTAACAAATTTTTGAACGATTGGCCCATTGAATTGCTTCTACATGTATCTCTTCATGTACATTTAAACAAATCTTCATTTTACAAATTATATTGTTATGTTTGCAAGCAAATTGAAGGGGTCTTTAATTTCAGAATTAATCCTCAAGTCAGGATGAAGAGCGTTTAACTTTAGTCTATAGTACAGTTGTAATTTGTTAAACAATAATAATTTGTTATTTGCTCTGACATTTGCATCATACATGGTAGTAAGTACTTTGAAAGGACTATGGATGATAATGGAAACAATTTCAAAATGGGTCTTAGCCACTTGACCCTGCTTTGGGCATGAATCCCTCATACTCAAACTGACCCTCGGCCATTTTTCAGGATGTACAATAAGCCCTGATTTTTTCAAGTAATTATTCAGAGTACTTGAAATAATCTCTTCTCTAGTTCAAATGCAGTATGCAACCTCTTCTTAATACTTATACAGGTTAAAGAGCAATTGCTATCTTTCATTAATTTGTAATTTTTTTATTTTTCTATTACTATATCTACCCTGGCTAAAGCTTTTACCGTGGTTACGGGCTCTACATTCTTAAGTGCTAAACAGACATTGGTAGAAAGTACCTTGATATTATGGATTGTTTAATAATGTTTTCTGAAAATTGTCCTTTGTTGGGTTATGAAACTCTGCGTTTGCATTGCCTTGCATTGTGACTGGTAGCCTCTGTGATATTTTTGTATAGTTTGTATGAATGATGTTTAATTTGTCAAATAAATCAATGCCTTTTTTTTTGAAATAAGAAAATGTTGGCTAGAAAGACAAAGATACATGTACGTTAAAAATTCAGACAGTTTTAAGGAAGCCACTTTGTTTTCTGCTTCCTAAAGGTACCCATTATCCAGAAATGATTTGAAATCATTGAACTGTTCACCTTTATTGTTATCTCGGTTTTTACCGGGGTATATGAATCTTAATTTTTGAGATATGCTCGGACTCCATAGGGCAAATGCTTTTTTTGTCACTGCCTAGCGCAATTCTTATCTAAATAAACCCTGGATAAAAATTTAAACACATGCATACTCATCTTTTTTACAATATTTTTACTGACGTAACGTTCAAAACCCTGTCATTTGTTGGTTACTAGCAGGCTGTGTTTCTTGGTAAATGTCTCTCAAAGGAGTTTCATTTCAGAGAACTGTGTTCAGTGCATTTGTGGCTTTTAGTTAAGAAAAAAAAAACAATTTTGTTTAAGATCAATGATATGTTTAACATGTACATTTACAATGATGTGTGTATATGAATGGTGCATCTTATTCCATTACAAGCTTACATAACATGTAAAATGATTGCAGTTTTTTTCCAAATAGTATACAGTTTACTTTCTTTATTGTTCAATTTTGTTTGATACCTTTTGTAGAGTTGTGTGCAGGTTTAGTGTGTGTATACGTTAGACTTATGTTCCAAAAGAAAACAACTCATTCAATAATTCTTTATTCATTTCACAGACTTGTATATAATGCAAATTATTTAAGATTGTGTATGATGTATAGGATTTTCCTCATTTGAATTGCATGCAAAATGACAATATGAACACATGTTCATATTTGAGAAGTGTTCATGTCTTGGTGGAGTCTTGATACTGCTCTGATAAGAGAATAGCGTAGGACTGGATTTGCCAACAAGCCTTGCAGTTATCTGCAAGGTTTGTGTAAAAGATAACAGTGTTGATGAAAGTGAATTTAAGAAATTAATTTGATTATTTCCTTAGGAAATTTTGTATATATACTGATAAGATGGAGTTTTTCAATTCTGTTAGTTTTTTTGTACCTGGCCCCATTTCTCAAAAAATTGTAAGAGGCTTAAGTATCTGATTTTATTTAGCTAAATTTCATACTTACTCAAACTTATTTTTTGGAAACCAGCAAAAAAGTTTTCCTTTAATGTCTCAAAACTGTTGACAGGATGAGTATTTCACAATATTATACTAACACGAAAAATAGTGTGCTTTGCTTGATCCTGTAATAAAGAGACTTCAGATTGTTCGGGGGGAAATAGGGGCCTGGTGTACATGTTTATTGTTGTTTGTGTGAGAGCTGACTGTCCAGCTCTGTTCTCATGTCCTATTGTACACTCTTTATTTATTGTTATCTTCATGTTAATATCAATAAAACAAAACCAAAACATTTGTTTCTGTTGTATGACACTAATTCCCGAATGCAGTCAAGTAGGAAATTAAGAGCATTCTCAAAATTACTAATAATCTTCAACTTATTATTCTTGTTACCGGTATTATTATGAACAAAGGACCGATTGTTGAGTTAACAACGTTAACGGCATCGTTGTTAACTTTTAAAGTTGAAATATTCATGATGAGTTGATATAGATAAAAACAAAGGCGGGGACTTATGGTCACTTCATATGCTGGAAATACTGCAGATCACACATGAATCTTTGAATCTCAGAATAGTAATTATTTGAAAGTTAACTCTGAGATCTAGAACTGCAAAAAAGTCTATGCCCTTTTTTGTAAAAACAAAATACTAATTGAATAATTGCTGATATATGGGTATAAAGTATATTGTTTCTCAAGATTGAATAGAAATCTGTTTAAGCCGGGGAGGAATGTTATACAGAATTGTCCATGAAGTTCTGATTCTTAACCTTTTCAAAGTGACAGATTCACCATGTAAGGAAATGAACAAATATGTTAAGTTTAGTAAATATTTGTATATTTGTTAAACCCTCTGAACAATGATCGTGAATTATTAGTTTGACCTTACTTTTACACCTTACAGTTACTGAAGGTCACGAGTAACTTATAGACATGAAATAACCTCAATTAATTTCATAACTAAATGTACTTGTATACTAACACCCTATTTAACATCGGAGGTACGAATTTTATTAATGTACTAACACTAAATAAGAATGGAGGAAAGATTTCACTCTTGTAAGGCTTGAACACCCTTGGATCGCTTTTCAAGTTAAATGTAGCGTGTCCTACCACAGTAATTAATCATCTATAGCTAGGATTTCCTACTTCACTTGTTCAGGGCGATGTCACATAGGCAGTCTTTACATCACTACAATCATTTATCATAATTTTGATTATATATAGAATAAGATTTTGAAAGTATAATGACATAATAGTTGTGGGATATTTGTATTACAAGTTTATATAATAATGAGAGGGAAACTTTTTTTGATCGTTTTTGACAAATTGGTCTGGTAAATAAATACATAACTTTTGCAGATGGAAAGTATATAGATATTTAAGACTGCAAAGGCATAGGCTGAACATTCCAACAATGGAACAAGATGCATCAAGTTGTGAATATTAATGCTGATGTGAATAGAAGACTTGTTTTTACCAGCAAAATTACATTCAACAGATTTTTATACATCCTGACCGTAATTTAGTGCTCGCATTCATGTCTCCCAAATGGGATAGCCAAACAAATTCAGATTTATTTATTAAGAACTCTGAAAAAAATCCATTAGGCATATTACAACTGCCATTTCCATTATGTATCGAAATAAACTGCCATATTTCAATCAAAGTCATTAACTGATTTTATTAAGTGCGTTATTTAGAAGCTTATACATGTGCACTGGCTAGTATAGATGCATTTGATAGGCATTTGGTGCTGAACACTAAGCAAATTGCAGTTATATTTAGTCTTCAGTCTCGCACCAATTAATTGTTTTGATAACCAAAAATAAACACTTAGTCCACTAATGCTGACTTAACTAGTTTCATAAAGGAAAAACAAACACCAACCAGAATGAAAAAAAGACTGACAGACTGTCTCCTAATTTCAGAGGAGATGGACTGATTGCTTTTGCTTTGCCTTCATAATATTTTTAATTTTCAAAAACGATATATTATTACAGATAAATAAATCACATTTTGAAATATTTAATGAAAATTTTTTAGGGCAAATTTTCCTTTCAATTTTTAAAAGTTGGTGATTTTTTATCTCTCATAATATATTGTTTTTCTATTGAACAGCTTATTTATTAACAATTTTATTATTGATTATTTAATTTGGCCCGTAATTTAGAAAACTTTTTAGGCAACACCCAGTGTTCATAGACGCATGGAAAATTTCTCTCTGCAAGATTGGCGATAAATATTTTATAATTTTATATCCTTTTATCCATCTGACACTGTTCATTTTAAAAATTATTGTAAACTGAACAATATTCATTCAATTTTTCTTTAATTTTTGGTGGGAAAAGAAATAATTATGGCTATAATATTTGAGGATTTTTTCGTCTGTACATAAAAGGTATTATTCGAAAAGGACAAATGGTTTAAAAGCCTTTAACTAAGGGTATGTTGTGTTAAACATGTTGCTTATTCCTCTGATGTTTTCTTTTTTTCATTCTCCTTATTGTGTTTGAAGCTATTTGATATTAGTTTGCATGTTCATTTGCTCACGTCTGTAACAGTCTGTAAACTTCTACTTGAATAAAAGTTACGTGGGACTTCAACATGACTTGTATATTTTAAATCATTATTATCACTTATGTAACATTAAAATGTTTGAATATGCTTTATCTGGCACTGATGTCTGGCTGTAAACTCTTTTTAATAAAATACTTGTGCTGTTCATTTTGTATTTTAATGTTCAAGAATCGTGACTGGGACGTCGTTGATAAATTCAGGATATATATATAATTTATCCCTTTGTCATATTACCATAACTGATTGATGCATCAGTATGTCTACGTTGCAAATGTTAACTTCAGTGACTGCACTTTCTTTGAAACTTGTCAACTGAAGGCATAGAAACTGTTTTCGATTTAATTTTAATACATTTCAGAAGAAAGTATATTGCATTAGATCTGATCAGTGGGATAATTTTGTTTCGCATATTTTTGCATTTGGATAAAAGTTTTTAAGTAATTTTTGGTATAGTGCTGTAAGTATGCCACCAAATACTTAAATACTAATACCGATTCTAATTTTAATTACTAGACTACAATATATAACTGGTTCTTAGAATTGGTAGTAGAAGTGATAGGACTTCATTAAATAAACCATGTTTTAAATATCTTTGGGCAAATGCATTTATATTTACATGTAAAAACAAATATATAAGAAATGAGTTGTTGCTTAAAGGTGATGTATTGTTAAGCTCATTATATAACTAATATTAAAATTCATGTTAAATTTGAAATGTACAGTTTTGCAGACGTTAATTTAAAGCTTTAATGAGTCACCTATGGATGCATGCAGTGATGGGTTTTATTTTAAGAAATTGTTAATGACGGAGCGAGTGTGGCACACCTCAGCAACTTATATGGTTGTCTTGCACATCATTCTGTGGGCGAGAAAATTACGCAAATGAGATATTGTGATAAATCAAAATGAAACATTGGAGCTTGTTTTTTCAATTGCATGCTTCTTTACTTGCAACATTGAAGGTATTATTTTATAGAAGTAAGAACTGTAAAGTTGACATTGTCACAAAAGTAAATAAATAAAACACTATAAGTGTGTATCTGTAAATTTCTGTCTGGCTGTTCCATCAGATTATTAAAAGCGAAGGCAATTGATTATCAGTATTGAATTTAAAACAGGAATTGATCAACAGTTGCTGAAACAGCTGTCAGTTGTCAACCAACGAGAGCGAGAGCGTGCTGCACATGTGTTTGGGATCTGGCGAGCAGGAAAATAACGAGCATTATAACATCTGGTAGCTTTCTTCGGTGTGACGGTGTGACTCAGGTGACTAGTTTAACTCTTAGCTGATCTTACTACATATCAATCAGGTGTATTTATTTATTCATACAAACAGAGAACTAAGATAACGATTTATGAAAAAAAAAAACTCTGTATGGTTTACGCGCAAGTGTGGTCCTGTGTGGTCAGGGGATACTTGATTACCCGGAAGAAACCCTCTTCGTAACATGACCACCAATCAAACTTAGATATATGCTCATGCCGGAGGCAATTTACCAGTAGTTAGAATTGTCACTGATCTATCTATAGTCTATATTGTAGTATTAACTGACTATACTTTAAATTATTCATATTTATAGAATTTCCATGCACACTATAACATTGTTACATTGAAATTTAAGCAAGAAGATATAAAAGTCCATCACCTTAAACTTGTAACATTATTGCAGTCGTTGGTGACCTAGAAAACAGGGATGTTGTTGGAACCAGGTGCAGAGTTTTTCCGGGACCCGTCACCCAGGTCACGTGACTGGCTGGAACCTCAAGCTCATGAGGTGGGTGAAGGCTTTGGTGTAGGGTGGTATGATTTATTTTTGAACGGCTCATAAGGTGGGTAAAGGGTTTGGGGGTAGGGTGGTATGATTTATTATTGACTGGCTCATGAGGTGGGTAAAGGGTTTGGGGGTAGGGTGGTGTGATTAATTATTGACTGGCTCATGAGGTGGGTGAAGGGTTTGGAGGTAGGGTGGTGTGATTAATTATTGACTGGCTCATGAGGCGGGTGAAGGTTTTTGGGGTAGGGTGGTGTGATTTATTATTGACTGGCTAATGAGGCGGATGAAGGGTTTGGGGGTAGGGTGGTGTGATTTATTATTGACTGGCTCATGAGGCGGATGAAGGGTTTGAGGATAGGGTGGTGTGATTTATTATTGACTGGATCATGAAGTGGATGAAGGGTTTGGGGGTAGGATGGTGTGATTAATTATTGACTGGCTCATGAGGTGGATGAAGGGTTTGGGGGTAGGGTGGTGTGATTAATTATTGACTGGCTCATGAGGTGGATGAAGGTTTTGGGGGTAGGGTGGTGTGATTAATTATTGACTGGCACATGAGGTGGGTGAAGGGTTTGGTGGTAGGGTGGTGTGATTTATTATTGACTGGCTAATGAGGTGGGTCGGGGGTTTGGGGGTAGGGTGGTGTAATTTATTATTGACTGACTCATGAGGTGGGTAAAGGGTTTGGGGGTAGGCTGGTGTGATTTATTATTGACTGGCTAATGAGGTGGATGAAGGGTTTGGGGGTAGGCTGGTGTGATTTATTATTGACTGGCTAATGAGGTGGGTAAAGGGTTTGGGGGTAGGCTGGTGTGATTTATTATTGACTGGCTAATGAGGTGGGTAAAGGGTTTGGGGGTAGGCTGTTGTGATTTATTATTGACTGGCTAATGAGGTGGGTAAAGGGTTTGGGGGTAGGGTGGTGTGATTTATTATTGACTGGCTAATGAGGTGGATGAAGGGTTTGGGGGTAGGCTGGTGTGATTTATTATTGACTGGCTAATGAGGTGGGTAAAGGGTTTGGGGGTAGGGTGGTGTGATTTATTATTGACTGGCTAATGAGGTGGATGAATGGTTTGGGGGTAGGCTGGTGTGATTTATTATTGACTGGCTAATGAGGTAGATGAAGGGTTTGGGGGTAGGCTGGTGTGATTTATTATTGACTGGCTAATGAGGTGGGTAAAGGGTTTGGGGGTAGGGTGGTGAGATTTATTATTGACTGGCTAATGAGGTGGATGAAGGGTTTGGGGGTAGGCTGGTGTGATTTATTATTGACTGGCTAATGAGGCGGATGAAGGGTTTGGGGGTAGGGTGGTGTGATTTACTATTGACTGGCTCATGAGGTGGATGAAGGGTTTGGGGATAGGGTGGTGTGATTTATTATTGACTGGCTCATGAGGTGGATGAAGGGTTTTGGGGTAGGCTGGTGTGATTTATTATTGACTGGCTAATGAGTTGGGTAAAGGGTTTGGGGGTAGGGTGGTGTGATTTATTATTGACTGGCTAATGAGGTGGATGAAGGGTTTGGGGGTAGGCTGGTGTGATTTATTATTGACTGGCTAATGAGGTGGGTAAAGGGTTTGGGGGTAGGGTGGTGTGATTTATTATTGACTGGCTAATGAGGTGGATGAAGGGTTTGGGGGTAGGCTGGTGTGATTTATTATTGACTGGCTAATGAGGCGGATGAAGGGTTTTGGGGTAGGGTGGTGTGATTTACTATTGACTGGCTCATGAGGTGGATGAAGGGTTTGGGGATAGGGTGGTGTGATTTATTATTGACTGGCTCATGAGGTGGATGAAGGGTTTGGGGGTAGGCTGGTGTGATTTATTATTGACTGGCTAATGAGGCGAATGAAGGGTTTGGGGGTAGGGTGGTGTGATTAATTATTGTCTGGCTCATGAGGTGGATGAAGGGTTTGGGGATAGGGTGGTGTGATTTATTATTGACTGGCTCATGAGGTGGATGAAGGGTTTGGGGGTAGGATGGTGTGATTAATTATTGACTGGCTCATGAGGTGGATGAAGGGTTTGGGGGTAGGATGGTGTGATTAACTATTGACTGGCTCATGAGGTGGATGAAGGGTTTGGGGGTAGGGTGGTGTGATTAATTATTGACTGGCTCATGAGGTGGATGAAGGGTTTGGGGGTAGGGTGGTGTGATTAATTATTGACTGGCTCATGAGGTGGGTGAAGGGTTTGGGGTAGGGTGGTGTGATTTATTATTGACTGGCTAATGAGGTGGGTCAGGGGGTTGGGGGTAGGGTGGTGTAATTTATTATTGACTGGCTAATGAGGTGGGTCAGGGGTTTGGGGGTAGGGTGGTGTGATTTATTATTGACTGGCTCATGAGGTGGATGAAGGGTTTGGGGGTAGGGTGGTGTGATTTATTATTGACTGGCTAATGAGGTGGGTAAAGGGTTTGGGGGTAGGCTGGTGTGATTTATTATTGACTGGCTCATGAGGTGGGTAAAGGGTTTGGGGGTAGGGTGGTGTGATTTATTATTGACTGGCTAATGAGGTGGATGAAGGATTTGGTGGTAGGGTGGTGTGATTTATTATTGACTGGCTAATGAGGTGGATGAAGGGTTTGGGAGTAGGGTGGTGTGATTTATTATTGACTGGCTCATAAGGCGAATGAAGGGTTTGGGGGAAGGGTGGTGTGATTTATTATTGACTGGCTAATGAGGTGGATGAAGGGTTTGGGGGTAGGATGATGTGATTAATTATTGACTGGCTCATGAGGTGGATGAAGGTTTTGGTTTAGTGTGGTGTGATTTATTATTGAGTGTCTCATGAGGTGGATGAAGGTTTTGGTTTAGGGTGGTATGATTTATTATTGAGTGGCTCATGAGGTGGATGAAAGTTTTGGGGTAGGATGTTGTGATTTATTATTAAGTGGCTCATGAGGTGGGTGAAGGTTTTGGGGTAGGGTGGTATGATTTATTATTGAGTGGCTCATGAGGTGGATGAAAGTGTTGGGGTAGGATGGTGTGATTTATTATTGAGTGGCAGATGAGGTGGATGAAGGTTTTGGTTTAGGGTGGTATGATTTCTTATTGACTTGCTCATGAGATGGGTCAACGTTTGTTCTTTTATTGGTGTTGGGGGGGGGGGGTATTGTCATTTACAGATTCTTATGTGACAGTAAGTTATATGTGGGATTACAGTTCTGTCCATACAGGATTTTTATGACATTAGAAAAAGTTGAAAATATTTTACCCTCTGTAGTTTCTACCATATTTTCCTGAACATGACTCTTGTCTTGATAATTCAGCACATAGTTATACCTAAAAGAGGAACTTGCAGAACTGCTACACCTTTCATATTAGTTCTGTTTCCATGAGTATATGGCTTCTTTTGGACAATATTTCATTTCCTTGAAACATAAAACGTGATTGATTTCATTTCTGCAGCTGTAATCGGGCATAGTTTTATGTCTGATTACATTTTGTTTCAGGGAACAGGCTTGATTATATTGGAAAGCAATATAACAGGGATTTTACATGCTTTCTCTGTCTCATCCCAGTGACATATCATCCTCATTTTGTAATAACCAGACATGCGTGACAGTTAAATGCAAATCCGATTCAATGCAATTATCACTATTATAAAAAGATTATGTATACTTTCTATTTTTCGACGAAATGATGATTATTTTGCTGAAATTCACCATGCACCGCTAATTTATTACAGGGTATATACCAGTGTATAAATGATAGATCATATACTATAAACACACATTGAGATTGTTATAAGTTGTCCAGTTTTGACCATGGATTGAACAGCAAAAAGTATAAAGTTTGATGTCTTTACATCTGATTCCCTGCAGTAATTTGTATACAGATGTCATAGTAGAAATACCTGTTTAATGTACCATTTACATAGTAAAAAGTCCACAAACGAGGGTCTGATAAAATGAATGATATGGTCAACATAAAAAAACTGTCAGTAATTTCAGCAGTTAACATGCAGTGAGATAATAATCACAATTGCACATTGATTTTAGACTAATCAAGGGTTTGGAATGCTTGTTATGATACTCATGCGAAAAACACCATCGCATGTTCAGATATATGCATGCACTTGGCTCAGATTATCTACCCTGATTATCTGATTGGTCAGGTGAAGTGTGGGCCAACTGTGCCCTCGGGTGGCAACCAAATGTATATTGGCAGTTTTATTTTCTGTGACTTTTAATGGGTTTATTAGTGAAAATAAGTGTCAATTTAGATAACTTTGTATTTAGTCATTTGGATAATAATCATAATGGCTAAGTACATTTTAATGTGGCATATGGTGTGTTACCAATGTTACGATCACAAACCTTTACAGTGTGTTGCACAATGGCTGCAGTATTAGTTTAAAAGCTGCACTCTCATATATTGACAGTTTTGACTTTTCTTTAAATGTTTGTCTTAGAATTTGTTGGCATCAAGGCCTGCAATTGAGTCATTTAAGATGACTCACAATAGAACAGATCTCAATTGTTTGGAAAACTGCCGTAAAACTCATTTTTCTTTAAGCGTTAGTAATGCTCTTAGACATATTACATCAATTTTCAAATGTGAAGAAGAAAAACTGCTATCTGATCTTTTGTAAGCAGCCTTATATCACTGGTGTCCAGACATTTACGCAAAAATTGGCAGACATTTACGTATAAATTTGCTCATTCAAAGACGAAATTTTTTTTTTTTAAAAAGTTGTCAAAATGGTCAATCAGTGACAGTGCAACTTGAAGTGAGAGTTCAATATTTCATTGAAATTGCTTCCCATCACTAGACCATTGTAACTAATTGTATCGAAAAATGCATTTTTCTTTCAGTTTTAGAGATATATAACTCTTAAAAATATATTTCTCTAATTGGTACTGAACTGTGTTTTCCATTCCTTTTACTTGATATTGATCTGAATTCCTCCAGGTTCGATAATATTGACAGACTTTTGAGTGCTTTGTCAATGCTTCATATGTCACGAAGTTCTGGGTGCCACATGTTTGCTTTCATCTATTTAACTTCCTGTCTTTGACACGCTAGGACAAACCAATTTTATAATAGGTATTACGATTTTCAAAAACATCCACATTAAGGTGACATTCGCTGTTAAAAGTGAAATTATTTACGTTATATATGCACATATATATATATATATATACATATATATATAATTATATAGTTACTAATTTATTTTAAATTGATTGTTATGACATCACTCATCTAATAGGAATAACCTCACCCTTGAAATAGTTAGTGTGAAAAATTGTCATTTTCTGTTTATGTCCACAATTAAACTCCTCTGATACCAAAAGATGCACTATTCCTAAAATTTGACTTTTTATGTCTTTTACAATATGCGTGGCATTTGGGTAGGACATCTGGCTAATTGTTGTTGTGGGCATTTTAACTTCTTGCTATTGTTTTCAAGGCAACAATAAGTGTATCTGATATATCACGTTGTTTGGAGTACATAGTCAGCTGTTTGAATCAAGTCATTAACTTATTAATTACCGGCAGGTAGATTCTACCTATCTCATCGACCCATATTGATTGTTATCAACAATTGGGTCAAACAATTATACCGGTACATATTTAATTCTTTTGACCTATACCCTATTAGAAATGATCGATTTGCTATAATATCCTATGGAATATATCATTAAAATCCTTTGACTCCACTTCAATTCAGACAATATCATTCATCTGATTTTTAAAGTCAAGTCATTGTTATTATGCCGCAATGTGATTCGATTTTTAAGACTATAATGAAATTTAGAGTCAGGTTAACAAAAGATATTCCTGTTTGTTTGTATGGATTATTGAAAAGTACTTTGGTGCTCTTTTTACTCACCTTTGAGCTATAGTAATTAAGTAATGGATTTTTCGGCTAAAATTATTGATTGAAACAACCAATCACACGCATAAATGTCTACGACAACATTTGTATTCCATATTCAAAAGTATATTGTGGTTTATCTGTCTTAAACGTGTTTAAGAACAATGACTGTCTGGCTTCAAATATGCTAAGTTCTATTGTTTAGTGTTAGCGCCGAGTGTCTGAAGGAGCCTTGTATCTTATCGTTTAAATAAGTTAAATACATAGTGTAACATTAGCTCATCATCTTATAAAGAGCAGGCCTATAGTTTTTAAATGTTTTAAACATCACCTTGAGATTTGAAGTTAAAAGGACAATCATACTGAGGAAACTGCAAAGATGAAAACAGGTAACATTTAATTTTGCACTTTATTTTTTTTGCATGTTTCAAAAAGGTGTAATTGTTATTGTTATTAATTTGGTTGATGTTTTAAATGCTCTATCAAATTTTGTATCAACCTAATCCTATGTTAATCAAATCCATCACTTTAAGCCCATAAAGTGCTCATTTGTGGTTATTACAATGTGCACTCAGCCACTTTTTGTTGGCGGCTTACGACTTAAGCTGTTGGGCCTTGCTGCAATAATAAACCACGATTACTCACGATGACGTTAGCTTATGTTGTTGTATGTAAAACAGGTTATCATGCGTTTCATTAATAATATATTTTAACACATCATTTAATGAATCAATCATTTGAAAAGTAAAGTGTTTGAAACCCACAGACTGTACAAATGATTATACTAGAATTTTGAACAATTTATATTATAAAATGAAACACTATTATTAGAATTATATTTGGTTTCTGTAACCCTACCTCTCATCAAAGGACTGATAGAATCAAAATGGTCTGTGCTAAAATCAATTTCAAGTCGTTCTTTTTTTACTCTCAGAAATTTCATAAGTAATTCGGAATTTGACTGCTTATAGCATCTATCACTGATTTTTGACATTGCCTTATGTTTTTAATATATTCTTATAGGCCATACCAAACTATTTTTATGTTTAGCGTCAGCCTTTAGCACTTAAACCTTTCTAGCGACCCTAAAACAACAAATGACAGCCTTTAGCACTTAAACCTTTCTAGCGACCCTAAAACAACAAATGACAACCCCACCCCCCACCCCCCACCCCCCATCCCCCCAAAAAGCTAAATGAGTGACATTCATTGAAAGAGTATAGACACTGGAGCCTCCTTTATCCATTCTGAACCATTCTCAATTGTTACATAGATTTTAACTGCAGACTGAGTTGAAATCAAACTTGTTTTTAAGTGTGTTGATCATGGGAATCACACAAAATGCATATTTTCTGATACCAAGAATACTAATTGCAATGTGCGAGGCCAAAAGATTCCATCAGAGAAAAGCATGCTCAACCCTGATGGTGGTGTTAGTAGTTCATACTCCGGGTCCCGGCGTGAGCACATTGAAGGGTCCCAGAGTGACAGTTCAACCACCGCACACCTATCCTGGGCGGTGAACCAGTACTAGGTGCCTTCACTTCTGCAAGGAACTGACAACTTCTGTACATGCCAGGGGCAGTGGTACAGTGCGAATGGTCGTGGAAAGGATTTCATAACCAATCACAACAGAAGTGACCTGGTCCGCCCGGGAATCGAACCCGGGTTGTCCGATTAACAGTCCAACGCTCTACCGACTGAGCTAACCGGGCGGACTTAACCCTGAAGGGGTCAACTGGTCTTATATACATAGGCCTTGAACTTCCACACGGAGAAGTGGTTATGCCAATTTGCATATTACCAAGTACATGAACATACTATGAATGCACTTTCGCCTACAGTGGAATGTTACATTACTTTACCCTCCGAGAAGACTCGTCCAAAGTTTTGACCTGGGAAACTTGTGGGTAAGGCAACTCACATCCGGCAGTTGTCTTCATCCCACTGCTGTCACCATTTGTAATGTGCGAAGCCAAAGATGCAAAAGATCCCTTCAGTGAAAAGCATGCTCAACCCTGAAGGGGTCAACTGGTCTTATATACATAGGCCTTTAACCTCCACAGGAAGAACTGGTTATGCAATTTACATATTACCAAGTATGTGAACATACTATGAGCACACTTCCGCCTAAAGCAGAACGTTACATAATACAAAGTATGAAGTATGTTCTTAACACTCGTGGTCTGTAGTTAGAATTGTTGGAAAAGAAAACTGAAAATAATCGGTGAGATAGTTGACCTATCCGCCACTAAACATAGGAACAATTTTGTGTGGCTATATTGAAATGTGATATTATGAAAGGTATAAATAACAAATTATACTATTTTTTTAAATAAATTCAACCAAAAACATTTGTTCAAGTATTTAAAATATACAACTTCATTCTGATATTAACCAATTTAATAAATGCTAATATCCATTTGTAAATAATTTTTTAAAATCATCATGGTACAAGCAAAACTGAATATTATTTTAAGACTCAATCTAAATTATAAATTACCTCCTCGCTCGATTAGGCAATTATTATGGTTTGCTAAAGACAGGTGAAATATGGTCAGTATGAATGTAATTATATAGTGGATTTAAAACACTGGTGTGATCAATCCCAGCCATAAGCTAATTAATTAAGTACAATACTAGTACTAGGGCTTTAGCAGAAGAGTCATGGGAGTGTACAGCACCATGTTCTTTTTTCCCAAGCACCTATCTGCCCAATTATGCACCTTCTCTTGAGAGAAGTAAATGCTCAAGACTGTCAAAAATTTCATAATTATTTTTTGCTAAGAGGTAGGCAGACTGGCTTGGTAGGTAGATCGGCCCCTTCATCTTGCAGAAAAGGACCGGGCAGGCAGGCATGGGGAGCACAGCCTTGATAGCAAGGCCCGGCAAATGCAAAGAATGCCCTGGCAGACATGCTTGGGGACCATAGCTTTGAAAGAAAGGACCCAGCATTGTGCAGAGTATGCTTTGGCAGGCAAACCCAGGTGGCACAACCTTGATAGCAAGGCCCTTGCATCTCGCGCAGAGCATGCCCGGGCAGGCAAACCCAGGGGGCAGAGCCTTGATAGCAAGGCCCCTGCATCTCGCGCAGAGCATGCCCGGGCAGGCAAACCCAGGGGCCAGAGCCTTGATGGCAAGGCCCCGGCATCTCGTGCAGAGCATGCTCCGGCAGGCAAACCCAGAGGACACAGCCTTGATAGAAAGGCCCCAGCATCTCTCGCAGAGCATGCCCCTGCAGGCAAACCCAGGGGGCAGAGCCTTGATGGCAAGGCCCCTGCATCTCGCGCAGAGCATGCCCTGGCAGGCAAACCCATGGGGCAGAGCCTTGATAGCAAGACCCTGGCATCTTGCGCAGAGCATGCCCCGGCAGGCAAACCCAGGGGGCAGAGCCTTGATAGCAAGGCCCTGGCATCTCGCAAGAATTCTCCGGCAGGCAAACCCAGGGGGCACAGCCTTGATAGCAAGGCCCCGGCATCTCGCGCAGAGCATGCCCCGGCAGGCAAACTCAGGGGGCACAGCCTTGATGGCAAGGCTCCTGCATCTCGCGCAGAATGCTCCGGCAGGCAGGCCTGGGGAGCATAGCCTTCATTGGAAGCTTTGCCCCAGCATCTTGCTGAGAATGCCTAGGGTACACAGCCTTCATAGGAAGCTTTACCCCAGCATCTCGTTGAGAATGCTCAGGCAGGCAGGCCAAGGGAGCACAGACTTCATAGGAAACTTGGCCCCAGCATCTAGCCGAAAATGCCTGGGGTACACAGCCTTCATAGGAAGCTTTGCCCCAGCATCTTGCTGAGAATGCCCAGGCAGGCAGGCCCAGGGAGCACAGACTTAAAAGGAAGCTTGGCCCCAGCAACTCGCTGAGAATGCCCTGGGTACACAGCCTTCATAGGAAGCTTTGCCCCAGGTTGTGCCCCCTGGGTTTGCCTGCCCAGGCATACTCTGCCCGATGCTGGGTCCTTTCTTTCAAGGCTATGGTCCCCAGGCAGGCCCAGGGAGCACAGACTTCATAGGAAGCTTGGCCCTGAGAGCATAGCCTTGATAGGAAGCTTGGCCCTGGTATCTTGGCCTAGGCAGGCAAGTGAGGTAAAGGGTATCTTACTGAGAACTTGTTTTCATTGGCATCACCACTGAAATTGGGGCCCTCTAATAGAACATGAAATTATTATGTCATTTTGATTAGAAAATTCAGTTATAATAGAAAAGTTTCTTTTATGTGCTTTATAATAGCGTTTAATCACACTGTTTCAGAAACCGAACACTTTTAATACACATTGGGTAGCATCTTCCAATAATGGTGTCAGAGAAACAGTTCGGAACTTCACTAAATAATTCTTCTAGATGGCAAGGGGAGCTGTTCCCAAAATCTCTTCAATAATGTTTAAATAACTGTTTTGCTCTTAACAAAATATTCTTGATTGTCATTATTCCTTGAAAGGAAGTTAATAATTTTATGTATTTATGTATAAATTAAGTTGGAGCTTTTTCACAGAATTTTCCATATTTGTTAACAGCCTCACTTTTCATGCCCCAGTGAAGGTTTCTACCCCATGAATTATTGAATGAGCATGATATCTGATAGCGAGTTGTAAAAGTAGGTCCTAGTTTGCTGTATTATACTAAAAAATGTGAAAACTACCCCATTACACTAGATTCAATGGCTAATGGATATGTTACAATGAGCTGTCTTCTTTTAAGACCCCTTTGAATTGAATTATCTTAATCGGAGGATATGACATTGCTTTTTTGATTACCATTTTATCCTTGGTTCTTTTTTTCTATTTCATTGTTAATAGCTGGTATTGTTATACCTGAATATTTAAATTTCTGAAATGCAAGACCCATCTGCTATTGAAAATCTGCACATTATGATCATTCAAACCTTGACGGGCCTTGACCGCAATTCCAAGACATGCAGTGAGATAGCTCAAGGTATTTTCATCAAAGAGATATTTAAGATATACAACAACGATATTAAATATCCATTCCTGTAATAACTTATTCATGCAAGGTAACTTTTCATTCACCACTCCTTAAATGACAAATGTGGTAGGCGGCTTGTTAAGCGTTCATACCGTGGCCCAATGTCTTCCATAATTGTGTTGGTGTCCGTCTCCCAATTTAGTAATTGACTCATTGTAACATGCATTGTTTGTTTAACAATAATTAGTGTGTCATAATGATATCATACCATTTTTACAAAACAATATTACCCAAATGAAATATAATTCACACTTAATACTCTTTTAAAAGCTGTAGGAAATTGATTGAAAGGAAACATATAGAGAAAACTAAAGCAGTTTTTATTGCAGAGTTTTCTAGGTTTTAAGAGTTACAGCTATAGAATATAGAGGTATTGGTTCTTTTTGTTCTTAAAAATAAAATAGATTATTGTACCATTTTGTGAAAGGATTTTGTTTTTGATGACAGACCCTCAATGTGTTATTCTTTAGTGAATGCTACTAGTATTATTTATATTCTTTAAAAGCTTGTAGTGTGACATGAAAATATTGATGTAATAGTGTTAAAACATATAAACAAAGGATTTCTCCTCTTACAAGCTGTTGGAAAGGTGTATCCAAATACCTGTTGAGAAAGATTAAACATAATCAAATGTATGTAATAAAAGCGTTTTTGAATGGTGCATTCATTTGTAAGTAAAGAATTGGTATTTGGCTGAAAAGAAGCTTAAACAGCAAAAATACCACCTTTTCAAAGATTTGGGACGGTATTTAAGGTGCGTATAATAACTCAAACAGAAACTATTTTATATGGTCTCTGCCATTGTGTAGACTTATAAGACCCTGTCAAACAACTCTGTTTGCTCTTGTGAATTGGAACTCCAATAATTAGGCTATAAAAATGATGGGCATTTAAACATTTTGTTCTCCACTGAGGTGAAAGTTGGGTGTGAATAATTTCGGTAAGTTTCCTTTTGCATATATATTCATTTACTGATTTTGATAGATTGTTTTTTTATTAGCGCTATCCAATTTGTTCACACTGAACGTTTTGTTATTTATGATACTGTGCGTATGCAGCATGCTTCATATTATTCTTCATTTTTTTCATTATCATGTTTACATAATTATTCCACCAGGTCGTCAAATGGAACGTACGCATGTAAAATGAGTTTGAAAATTTAATTTTGCTGCATCACCTTACGACACTTTTATACTCATTTTCTTTCATAATTAATGCAGTGACTCCCGAGTGAAGAGCTCTAATTACCTGGCATATATACCATATATGTTTTTATTGAGCATAGTTATGTTTCCTTTTTATACACCCGAAGGGTCGTATTATGTTATGGCCTCCATCGTCTGTCCGTCTGTCTGTCCGTTAGCAATTCCGTGTCCGGGCCATAACTTGGTAACTAATAAAGCGATTTTCAAATAACTTTATACAAATCATCACTACATTAAAAGGATGTGTCGTGCGCAATTTCCAGGTCCATACCTCAAAGACTAGAATCACCATTGGGGTGCGTTAGCAAATCCGTGTCCGGGCCAGAACTTGGTCACTAATAAAGTCATTTTCAAATAACTTTATACAAAGCATCATTACATTAAAAGGATGTGTCGCGCCCAATTTCCAGGTCCATACCTCAAACACTAGAATCACCATGGGGGGGGGACGTTAGCAATTCCATGTCCAGGCCATAACTGGGCTACTACTAAAGCAATTTTCAAATAACTTTATACAAATCATCTCTACATTAAAAGGATTTGTCAAGCATGCTTTCCATGTCCGTACCTCAAAGGCTAATTTCACTGGGGGGCGTTAGCAATTCCGTGTCCAGGCCACAACTTTGTGTTACTATTAATAAAGGAATTTTTAGAAAATGTGTCCTAGCCACAACTTTGAAACCAATAAAGCAATTTTTAGATAACTTTATACAAATAATTGCTACATTAAAAGGATGTGTTGTGAGCACTTTCCAAGTCCTGCTACTTTTAAACTTAGTAAGCAGTATACTAGCATAACCTAAAGGTTTATTAAAGACCTCAAACCGAATCTTCTTCCGGCGTATAATGCTCCGTTTCGCGGTGCTCTTGTTTGACCTGGCCCCAATCCTAAGATTAATAGGCGTAAGTGGCTTATTAGCCAAAATACATACTTCAATAAAAAAAAATTGTTAGAGAAAAGTGGATTTTTGTCATTATCATAGTATATAGTTAAAAACAATTACAGAAGTAAATACTATACAAATTATAGAAAACAAAACAAAAAAGGGAGCTTATTTTAATCATGCTTAATAATGTTGTATGGGACTTAAAAGTTTTGAGAAATTGGGACAAAATCATCATGTGACAACATTCAAATAACAAGAAATGCAGAAGCAACACTATTTATGTTTATTTTTACTGTTATTCAACTATGTACCTTTGTTTATCTTTTGGGTACAAATTGCAAATAGATTTGTTTATTATTGATCATCCAGCTGTTGTATTGGTGAATTACCTCCCCTGATCAGATATCAGCACCTAGGTGTTGGGAGGTCATTATCAGCCACATTCAGTGCAATCTCTGCACTTATCACACTGTGTTAGGTAACATTGTCAACCTCTCTGTTGTTGTGAAAGTCAACACTGCTGATGAAGTCTTTGTCATTGGGAAGGTATTATCCACATATTTGATCCTGTTGTAGATTATATACTAAGCTCCATTCACAGTTGGCACACTTGACAAATTTCTCCTGTCATTTATATGCTAGATTTACATCTGTGCATGCACAATTCTGTATGATAAATACTGTATACTGTGGCTTTTCTTAAATGTTTAATTCTTCTTAGGAACTGCCAAAAGACAACAAGTGTTGTAAAACTAATTTGGTGGTGTTATAAATCCTTGCATACCTTAACTTGGTGCTCTTTGGTTTGAAATATATTCTACTGGTATTAGTTGTGGACGTTTCTGTCAGCCAACATGTGTCGGGAGCAAAAGATGCCACTGACCACAGTTGTAGTTAAGGAACAAAATACACCATTGACCACACGAAAGATGGCACCAATGTGGTTACTGCGGAAATCTAAGACTGTGCGATGGAAAGGTTGCAAGGTAGGATCGACCTGTTACTGATGGAAGTTGGCAATTGTTGTTGTTTAAAGTCATAGTTATTATGTTTATTTTTGTTTCACTCCATATATATATATGAGTTGGACAGCTTAATACTAGCCAGTTTGCATGCGCAAACTGCTGAATCATCTTCTTCACCACAAAACCAATTGATGACTAAATGGAACTCGAGGGTTGCCAGGAGCTTTCTTAATCAATTAATCAGAATCTGTCCGGCATTTCCATTGGCTGGGTCATGAGGGTGAACACTAAGTAAGATATTTTCAATGTAAAAGGGCAGCAAAGGGTACTTGTAATGGTTTGTTTTTGAAAACATGGTATTGCAATTTATCTCTGCAAGAACTCCAAAAAGAGTGGAAGGACAGGAATCAATATGCAGAGGTAAAAAACTCTCAATGTCTGTTAAACTAAGCAGGGCAAAGTTTGGCAACAACTGTTCCTTGTTTTTGTTCTTTTATACCATTGAATGTCATTGTAATACTGAATGTCATAGAATTTACATAATAGGGCTTCAGCAAACATTAGCTGAAAGGACCTCCTTTTTATGTTAAAAAACAAGTATCCGCTTCTTTTGAGGATTGGTTTCTGCCATATTTGAATTTACTTGACACAGTGTGCTCTTATTAAATAAAAAAACTTAAGTCACTCATTCCGGTTATATACTTTGTATGTCAGCTAATTGTTACTAACGGCCTTTTTTGCATTCATAATTGTCTTCTGGCAAGAGATTTTCATGTTTACCCGAGCATGTACAAAAGATCAGATAAATTGGGAGTATTTCTGTTTATTTGATTGTTTATTGGGTTTTAAATATTTGAACGAGGCTTCGAGGCTCAGGCCAGACCATAATGAGCAATTTTCATTGTAGTCTTTTTTTTCTGTCATGCATGCATCAGCTTGTTTCAGACTTGCAGAACTTTATTGCGGGGTTTTTATTGTGAAGATACATTTAGGATATGTATTGAGTTTTGAAATATGTAAATTTCTTATAGCTTGCGCAATTATCGTTATGGCTACATTATGGAGAAATAAGGAAATAGTATAAATATTTGGATATATATAAAAATCTCAGAGATTGCTGAATAAACTGAGAGTATTCTAATTTTAATGCAAACATTGACATACTAACTAATTGTTCAATACTCTTATGACATCGTGGAAGTGGATATTGAAGAAAGTTTGAAATATAATAGTGACAAAATTCTGACAAAAGGAATTAATTGAATTGGGTGATTTTTTTAAGTGAAACATTATTAATTACAATTGTGGAATGCATTAAAGAAAGAGAGTATTCATTCCCCCAAGAGTTAGAATGCACATTACTGGTATTAAATCGCTTGATTTTGCAAATTTGGGGGAAATACTTGTCTGTACAAATCTTTGAACAAAGAAGAGTTTGAAGTGTGACTGCAGCATGTGGTGTATTCCCTGTAAAGCATGCGTCGGTATGGTCACTGGGGACAAAGAGGTAAAGCAAATAATTATTCAAAATTTGCTGTTGTTAACTTATTGTTGCTGTTGTTTTAGATCTATTTATACCATTACGATATGTTTGTCATTCCTTTAATTTGAATTTTTGTCTTAACACAAGGCCATGTTCTGTGTTCTGCATGATGAAGTTTTGTCTTAAAGTTCTTAATTTTGCATAAACCTGTTTCATTCGTAAGTCATAATAGATGTATGTTTGAGAGTTATTAAGACAAATATTTAGGATTATGGGAACCAAATGTTTAAGATTTCTTACTTACTTTAACCTAATATCTTCGTAACTTTATAATATACAGCATCACCATGAGTATTGTTTGCGATACCTTTGTAATAAAGTCATTGAATGTTAAAATGTTGTGCTCGTAAGTTTATGGCCACAAGCTGTGTATTTTACGGCAGAGGCAGGGATGTTTTAACTGATCCGTTCTGTATCTCGTACCTCAATAACATGCCTCAGTGTGAGTACAAGTGGAGTCTATTGTCACCGGGCACATCAATTCGAGCCCTTATAGTGTGTTTAACTGTTACGAGCACATCAATACAAGCCCTGTTATCGGTCACCTTGGGGCAACTTGTGGTTAGACTCCCGTTGTATCCGTGGAAACAGACGACAATATTTGTTGTAAATGGCATAGTCAGGGAATGCACTATGAATGGCCCCGGTGTTCAAGTAAGGCTGTAATGTTTGTTGTCAAACCTTGACTTATCAAAGGGCCTTTTTGTGAGCCTGTGTAAGATTTGTGATTCATTGTAACCAAAACTGCCATTACCTTTCTATACATGAACAGATTTAAAATGTTTCAGTTTCTTTAGTTTGATACTTAAATATTGCACTGAGGCATTGTTATGATTGTTTGTAAAATTTGATAATACTAGGAAAATGTAATTATAAATATCCTAAAATAATATTAAACATAATATATAGAAAACGTATATCAAATGGAAACTAGTTATTTGGCTTTAAGCTGAAATGAAGGTAAATTTATTAACATTTTTTGTTTAAATTATTGGTTCCGAAATATTAAACCAAAATTATTTAAACCATAAATTAACGAGTGTTTACCCCTGTATATTTTCAGGTCGTTTATTACCAAAGTGAGCGCCCCTGGACATGGAAACCTCTACACAAATCGTACCGGAAGCACAATACTACCCGCAAATCTCGCTACGCAAAAATGGTAGAACATAAACGCTCTGAAGCAGTCCTGAAAAATCTTGCAAGCGAACTACTCACAACTGACGAGTGTAACCAACTGAAGCAAGCTCTTCACCATTTTCGTGTCTCAAGCTCAGTACCGTCATTTTGCCAGCAACTGAAGCCCATCATCAACAATACGCCCAAGCTTCTGCTGCTTATTGAGCTGAGCAATCGTATGCCCCCAAGTCTACAGGAGGACTTTCACAGACTGTGTACTCTGCAGTTTCAAAATTACGAAACTTACTTGAAATTATTTCAGAGTGGAAACAAAACTGACACAATGTCGAGAGTAATTTCGCAAGACGCTGCTGGAAGACTGAAAATAATCGCAGGAGGAAATGAGAAGAAGATGATGATGAGATACAATAACCAGAAACAGGCTTATGAGCTGAGATCCCTGCCTGGTACGAGTGTAACAAGTGGCGTGTATAGTAATGGCAGTGAGAGTGACCAAAACAGCGTGTTTGAGGACGACGCCAAGAATCTAAACAATGGACGCATCACCCCAGTCCATCTGCAGGGAAAAAAGAACGTTCACAAGGTCATCCTCAATCGCCATGATGATGGGAGCCTGGGGCTGGGTATCAGTGGGGGAAGAGAGTTTGGCTCCGAGATAACTATCAGCGTCATAGAGGAGGGCGGGCCTGCAGCAACACAGGTAATGGCGTTAAACAAAAATAAACAGATTCTGGTTAAATGTTCCTTTTAAGTGGCATGTTATATTAAATTTCTTTCAATAACAGCTTGCAATTGAAAGGAAGAGAACTTCTAATGTAAAGAACTGTTAAGGATAAGTAGCAACTGTATTACAATTTGACATTGACTTTGTGTTTTTTCTAGTAAGTGTAAAAGATTGCCATTTGATTTCTACATACTTAAGTCTATAGAAAAAGGATTGTCTTATCAGGCCTGGATGTTTTTTTAATGGTATAGCAAAGATTTACATGCTTTAGTTGAATGAAGGTTATTTAAATGAAATTACTGAACTCAGGCGAGCCTGGGGGTGTAGTTAAATTTTTTTATTAAGTTTACAACAGTTTTTATTTTGATCTTCATGAAACTTGGTCAGAATATTTATCAGCATGAATTTTAAGACCATTTTGTATTCGAGTCATCTATGGATGAACAAAATAAGTAACTAGATATTATTCCTTTCACAAATTCATCCAATCTTCAAAAACTTCAATGAGAATATTTCTCAGCATGATATTTAGAACCAATGTGAATATCAGTCATCTCAGATCAAAAAGCAGGTCACAGAAAAAGCAGAAAATAATTGCGGTCAGAAATTCAACAATGTTTATCCAATTTTCATGAAACTTGGTCAGAAGATTTCTCAACAAGATGTTTTAGACCATTGGAAATACGGGTCATCTTGGTTCATATACTAGGTCACTAGGTCAAATATTAAGCCAAATTATGAGTTAAAAGGTTTTCATTCCTTCCATGCATTCATCAGTGTTGATCCAATTTTCATGAAACTCCATCAGAATATATCTCAGCATAATACTTAGAGCCAATGTGAATATGGGTCATATCAGATCAAAAACTAGCTCATAAGGTGAAATAAAAATATGTTCAGAAATTTATGGTGTTTATTCAAATCTTCATGAAACTAGATGAGAATATTTATCAACATGTTATTTAAGACCTCAGTAATATGGATTATCTCCGATGAAAAACCTATTCACTAGGTCAAATATTAAGGCAGAATTTTGTGTTAAAATTTCATATTCCATCTTTAAGAAACACATGATTTTTACCGGTTGTGTGGATATGGTTCAACTCCGATCAAAAGCTAGGTCAGACCAGTGTGAATATCGGTCAGCAGCATTTACTTTTTCCACTTAAAAAACATTCTTCTGCAAAATCACATTTGTCAAAATGAAAAATCTTGCTGTAATTGGATTCCGCATTAATCCCTTGTCTTAAATAAATATGTGCATGACAATTTTAAAAATGTATTTCCTGACATGTAGTTTTAGTCTGGCTGTGTGTAAATTTACCACATATTTTAATATAAGACGCAAAACTTAGACTACTACTTAAAAAAATGTTTTTTCACTTTTTTTATGTTTTTTGTTTTTTTCGCTGTTGTTTAATTTATGTCAATTTTCAGAAAGTAGGTCAATAAGTTTTAGGCCAGAATGGGTGCAGATGAGAGTCTTAATTGCTTTTATATCTTGCCTTACAAACAGTCTCACTAACAGCACACTTTTACCCACAATATTCATCCAACCCAGGGTCTGGAGATCGAGGACAAGATTCTGGAGGTGAATGGCCACCAGTTCAACAACATGACGCACACGGAGGCTGTTATGATCATGAGGAATGCGTGGAACCTCATCATCTACGTACAGAGGCAGCCAGAAAATGTCCTTAGTGATGAAGGTTTGTTTTTAGGCTTTATTGATTTATTCTTTATTTATTTTGTCTAAAGGGATTTGCCTATCTACACAGTGAATAGTGCCAAAACCTCTAGTGTTATAGGCAGAGTCTTGACCCTCTACTGGTCTAGTACTGGGTCATTTTATACCCATGTCTTTCAATACAAGAGTTTTGTGATTTCCTTTTTTTGTGGTTGATGTTGGTGATGTCATTGTACAAAAATGTTGACTTTGGTCATAACTTTTAAAACAGTCGAGATGTCTAATTGAAACTTGGTAAAATGTTGCCAGAGTCAATATGCAAATATACAGCAAGGTGCCTAACTCTTGGTTTAATAATTCATGAGTTGTGCCTCTTGTTTCACTGGGGAACAACACCGAGATGAGTATTGCCATCGCTCTTGTTTAAGTTTCATATTTAATCCCATTGTACTAATTAATAGAAATAAGTACAGAAAGGACGGATTGTTTTTAATTAAAGTGTAATTTGAATACATGCTTAACTATTCCAATTATATGTTGATAATAGCAATGGTGTTCAAATAATAATGCAGAAAACAATTAGTGTTAAAAACAAGGGCTAAATGATGACAATGAATTAAAGTATAAGTAGACAAATTCTGTCATGGTTCGTTGCAGTTTCAAGGCGTTGCACTTTTCAATGTCTACTTAATATGTTTTTAATCTCTATTTGATTTGCGCTATTAATGATTGCTAACAATCATCTATAGGTTTGTTAAGATATTGGTCGTGCAAACATTAAGTTTAAAATAGCTTTTAAAAAAGTAATGTAATAGATGTTCTGATTTAATGTAGCCAGTTTAAATTATCATTAATTGATTTGAACTGCCAGTTAAAAATAGCTGAGTAATATTTGTATAAGTTTTATTTTATGATATAAAAACATACTTGTATTTTGTATTTACCTGAATTGAGTAGTTTTTGTTTGTAATGCGTTTGTTCGTTTAAATATTGCCATAGCCTTGTACCAAGTCAGCCTTGTTATGCAAAATCTTGAACTTACTATTACTCAGTAACCATTCAAGATGCCCAGATGTAACTGATGTTACAAAAGTTATAAATTAAGCATCACATCTCTGGTCAATATATCTGTGGAGTTATGTCCCTTGTGCAGTTGAAAAAGGGAGCCTGGTTTGTCTCAGTGCTGAAAGTACTTCATGTAAAACATTTGTTTGGTTCTATCTTATGGTTTGTAGAATGTTTTGGTCACTCATGCCTTACATGCTATGTAATGTTTCAGACGTAGCAGACATGGTTGCTAGGCAACATGAGATACAGAGTCTTGAATTACCCGTGTTCCCGACCACTAGGGGACGCCTTGGCTGTGCCTCACAAAGGTGGGTCCAAGCAGCCAATAAACTTTTATTACCTTGTGTTATATATATATTATTTTTTTTGCTGGAAGATTATGTTTCTAAGGAGTGAGTCAATGTCTTCTCTACAGAGGCTCCTTCTTAAATTATTAATTGTAAAATACAAAAACTATCATTCCTATTTTGATTACTTTAGCATTATATCAAAAGTTATGTGTGTACTCATAATACAAAAATGCAATACTAAATACCTCATCCCATGCTGTTTCAGGTTGGCGAGCCAAGACCTGATTGTTCAGAATGTGGACGAAAATTCTCCCGCTGCCAAGGCCGGCATACAGCTACATGATATCATATACAAGGTTAGTATGCATATTGGTGTAGTTAACACAAAACTCTTGTCAAGTAATAATAATGCTTCTAGTTTGTTCTTCAAACTCATTGGAAAATATTTTCGATGATGATGGTGATGATGACAACAATGATGATGATGATGATGATGATGATGATGATGATGATGACGATGATAATGATGATGACAATGATGATTATTATTATTATATTTACTATCATCATCATCATCATCATCATTGTCACTGCTGTCTTTGTCATCATCGTCGTCATCATCACCATCATTAATATTGTTTTATTTCTTTTTCTTTCCCTTATGCCATTATAGACATCTTTGACCAATTCTTGCATTATGGCAAGCAGCAAGCAATTATAAAACTCTAAATATTTGAAGACATGTACCGGTATATGATGTAGGAGACTAAGCTTTCATTTATTGCTCAGAAACTGTGAAGACCAATTCAGTTACTCTTATTCTTTTATTTCACTAGCTTGATGGGATTAATGTTCGAGAACTGACGGAAAAGCAGATAGTTATGCTGACCAACGCCAAGCGAGTCAATCTCTCTGTTAAACGATATGTGCCTCTCACAGGTTAGTGATTTATCTGTAGTGTGTTTTAGATATCTTTTCTTACAATTTTTAAATAATTAAAATTATACTGTTTTCTGGTAAATCAATACTTATCCTCAAGGCAGAGAAACAAATGTGATGTTGTTTAAAGTACATCTTATTTTTTTACTAGTTTTACCAAAAAAAACTTACAAGATTTGCATAGAATTGAGACAGATCGTCATTGTCTTAACAGCATTTTCAAATGATTGATGCAAATTTACATAAACAAAACACACACTTAGTTAATTTCTCATCTAGAGGCTTTCAGTTTTTACTAAAAAAAATAACAGTTATTATTTTATATTTTCAGATGATGGAATAACCCAGGATATGAGGTGTGTATCAGTTGTTTATTTTGATAAATTGTTACGTTATGATGCTGTAATTACCATAAAATGAAAGATAATGTGATCCATGTATGTTTATATTTATAAATGTAGCAATATCTAATGTTAATTTAATGCCATTTATTAAACCCCCCAATTAATTGATGCTTCAATTGCAGACACAGAGGGCGATCCTTGACCCCTGTGAAACAGATGCAGACATCCACATACAACCGTGCCTTATCATCTCCACGCAGTGACGCAAGCAGAGACTTGTCAGAAGAATCGCGTAAATCTGCTTTTCAACTGGCTGAGCCACCATCACCATCGGTGTTTCAGACTACCAAGTACATTACTCTTCCACCGGACAACACACGTAGCCATAGCGCAGGCATCTCCCATACCAAACAAAGGCTAGCTAACAAGCCCCAGCATCTTGTGTACGGCCAGAGGTCAAACAAGGAACCAAACTGGATTATAACCCCGAAACAAACGGAACATAATTTAAGATACAGCCGCAGAGACAATCAAGCTACGTTTCCTATACACTTAAGAAGCAAGTCGGCAGAACCTTTGAAACAGCATTTTGTTACGGCTCAAGATGGTATACAACATTCTGGCCGAGTGTCCAAATATATCAGACGTTCCCAGTCACCGCATAGGAACACTATTGCGCGAGTTCATCATGAGGACAATGTGATACGAGCCATACAGATGGGGCTAGAGAAAAGACAGCGTGCAGTCCGAGTCTCGCACTATCAGATGCCGGACCCTGCTGACTATGAGTGGGAAATTTAGCATTCACCAACTGTGTAATTTAGGTTTTATAAATAATCTGAGTGATATTTAAAGATATTAGTGCTTTTAAGAAATATAAGACTTCATGAAATTTGATTTTGTGGTAAGCCACTAAATACAGTTATTTATTAAAGGTTATTGGTAACCATAGAAACACTAGAATGACGGAATGATAGGATATTTCACAAAAAAAATCTGCATTATGTTCTTCTAAAATTACCAATACTGTGAATACTAAAATGACATTTCATAAATGTCATGTGTAGATCTACAAAAGAGACTGCTTTGGGCTTCTAAGTTTGTTTTACTAACTTGACCTTGATAAAGAAGGGCGCTTATTCAGCTTGGCATTAGTTTTGCTTTCCTTGTAAGTCAATGTTATAATAATAAATTTTATATATTTTAATCAAAAACCTCATAATTTTGCTTTTTAAAAGATGAATGTGTCAGTGACAAAATTTAGATGTGGAAGAAATATACAGTGAACATAGTGTACCCTACTTCGCTTATTTACACATTATGTTTTCATTTACAAAATGTTTGCTGTGTCATGAACTAACATTTTGTTTTGCAATTATTATGTGAGAAGAATATTTAAATGGTTAAATTTTTGTGATGGGCTTTGAACATTGTATTCCTTCATGAGGTGCCTCTGCTTATTTTCTGTGCAGCTACTAATCATCTTAATTAATAGGGTAACTTTTTTCTAAAACAAATGTATATTATTAATCTTTGCTTTACAGTGTAGCTAATGGAGTAAAAGGTTTAATTTTACTGACTTGTCACTGGTAATAAATTCCAAGGGTCATAAGTCATTGTTACTTAGCTGGATTTTTCAACTCCTTTAAAGTTGCACTCTCACAGATATACCATTTTTACAACTTCATTTATTTTGTCTTAGAATGAGCAAATTTTTGCGTAAATATCTGAAAACCAGTGTTACAAGACATCTGACAAAAGACAGATATTCAAAAATTAATGTGTTATGGCTTAAAGCGCTACTAAAAGTTTAAGAAAAATGCATAAAGCATTTTTTTTTTAACTCAAAAATAAAAAATCTGTGATCTAATTTTTTATAAGCAGTCTTATATGACTGGTTTCCATGCATTTTCTCATAAATTGGCTCGTTCTAAGACAAAAAACTAAAAAAAGTTGTCAAAACCGCCAATCTGTGAGAATGCAGCTTTAACATCACTGATGTTTCGAGACTCTCACAGTCACTTTTATTGTGTTAAACCTAATACTTTGCATTCATTTCATTATGCCATTCTTAACACGTTTAATACATTTTAAATGTAACATGTATGTGGACAATTCCGTTGATTTTGAATCAAAGTGACATATTGTGTTCTAACTTTCTTGAATCAAAACTGTTTTCATTTCAATCCTTCACTGCCAACTATCTACACTATTCAGTTCTTTTGTTGTAGAGCTTTAATTTGTTACTACACTCATTATGCACACATATGTATACTTATCATTATTAAAATAAAGTAGGACTAACATGACCATGAACATTTGTTCAGATTTCTTGTCAAGTTTTATGTAAATGTGTTGTAATAAGTTAGAATTTATATTTATACATATCATATATATTTGTGTACAGAAATTGTACCTGTGTGTTGATAAAGTGTTATGTATCTGGAGCTATATGTATAAGATTTATTTAAAAAAATAAATATTTATATTAGCTTTTGTGTTTTGATCTATAAGAATTTATAATAAAGTGAACACTGCATGAAATGACCATGATCATGAACGCTGCATGAAATGACCAGGATCATGAATGCTGCATGAAATTAACAGGATCATGAACACTGCATGAAATGACCAAGATAAAGAAAGAATACCTGAGTAATGGGCCTTGCAATCTTATATTGTAATTTAAAACCATTGCACTGGAATATTCCTTGGCTTCACCTCAACCGGCCCATTTAAAACCATAGCATAGGAATATTCATTGGCTTCACCTCATCTCAACAAGCCCCAGTTTAAACATTGCACAGGAATGTTCTATGAGTAAATCTCAACAAGCCCCAGTTTACACATTGCACAGGAATGTTCTATGAGTAAATCTCAACAAGCCCCAGTTTACACATTGCACAGGAATGTTCTATGAGTAAATCTCAACAAGCCCCAGTTTACACATTGCACAGGAATGTTCTATGAGTAAATCTCAACAAGCCCCAGTTTAAACATTGCACAGGAATATAACTTGGGTAAACTTTGATTTGCTCCAGTTAAAGCATTGCCAAGGAATATTCCTTGGCTTGACCTCAAATGGCCCATTTAAATCAATTGCACAGGAATATTCCATGAGTAAATCTCAACCAGCCCCAGTTTATGCATTGCACAGGAATATACCATGAGTAAGTACTGAACAAGCCCCAGTTTAAAGTGACATTCTTATTCAAAATCAATACATACACATGTAAAACAAACATAAATTTTTGAGTGATAAACCCCAACTTCTTAGTAAATAATGAATTTCTGAAAAATATTAATTAACAATATTATAACTGTGTATTTAATAGCTGAAAACACAAAAATATTAAATGATTGGTGAATGCTAAAAGATTTACTGCGATTTACTATGGTCTCATAAGGTAGAAATACCGTGTTTTCTGCGCGTTTCTTTTAAATCAAACTCGGTATCCTTCATAAGAACCATTGTTTTCGACATTTGTTCATCCTTTTGGGTATATTAGAACAACTGGAATATTCAACCAAAGTTGTTCAAGTTGTTCGATTTCATCAGAAAACATAACCAGGAAGGAGAGATGTGTGAGTTAGTTGCACAGCCAGATTATGGAGAAAAACACAGGATTATATCTTGCGCAAACTTTGCCAAATTTGTTCATGCCATCATGATTGGTCAGAAAAATGGTCAGATTAGCTAGAAAATTAAATTTTAAAAAATAATAACTAATATAGAAGTTAGATTTTTATTCATTTCATCATGTAACAACAATATAATCTGAAAAATTAATTTGTCAATATTATGATTATAAATATAAAGACAATTAAACTGGCATTGTCCAACCAAAAATTGGTAAAAAATCATCGGGACCCAATTTCTCAAACAATTTCAAATTCTTTAGCAAAGGATGAAGCTAAACACACTATTTTTCTATTGGTATACTCGGTAATTGTGAAATATCCTTATTGTTAGGATTTCCAAGATATTATCATTATAATAATCACTATTAACCATTTTTCAATTTTTAAGAATAAGTTTTAGAAATTTGGCAAAATTACAAAGTATACCTATCCGATTTCATTCTGAGACCGAGTCAGATATGAAACCTTGAATATCTGGGCATTTACTGATAAGCCATCTGACTGTATATAATCTAAGATTGTGTTTGAGAAACACAAATAACTCATTTATTATTGGTATAAGACCCAAAGAAGATTGCATATTTGGAAAGGAAATAAAAAATCTGCTCGTGTCTTCATAAGCAAGTGATTTTAAATAAATTAGTTTTTGCAAATTAAACAGGTGACGATGAAAAAAATGTAACCAAAAAATAAATATTAACTATTTGAAAGCAGAATATCAAACATAAAATCTTTTCTAATGGCACATTATCCCTGAACAAAGTTTCTTAATTAATCTATCTTTATAAAGCAGAAAGAATTATGAAAATATTTGGAATCTATAAAAAGTTTATGAAAATTTATATCAACTAAGTCCTCTTCAATGGAAATCATGGCAGTGATTGTTCAACGCAATGTTGGTCAGTGTAGCAGTTTGTATCCTCAACCAGTGGGTCCCAAAAATCTTTACCCCATAACAGTTTAATTGATCTAAGACAGAAAGCTTGTTACATATATTTTTTAGAAATTGGGGTCAGATCACCTTAACAGTAAAAACTCAATAGCAGTGTCTTTACATTACCTAAATATAGTTTAACATTACAGAATAAAAAATCAATTTTCATAAATACCGACAATCTGATTAAGTGTTACACAATGGAACATGTATGTATACTGAATTATGTGATGCAAAGCGCTAAGACAAAAAACAAGATAACTGCAATGTTAACACCACCACTTGTTATTTTCAGTTGCAAAAAGAGGTATAACTAGACCAATATTAATCTCAAAAGTCATTGGCTTGACTAAAAGTGAACATTTTTCTCTTGCAACATGTGTACCAAGTTTCATTTGAATATTTTGATTATTTTTTTAAGTTACAACCAATATTAGAGTTTGCTTGGATTTTCATGTGAGCGGTAGATCTAGAACTTCTCTTTTCATGAGAATTTTAAAAGCAAAAATGGACAACATAAAAAAAATCCATTTCGTCATGTCATGTTCCAATACTGCTTCTTATACATGTTCCTGCTCCTAACAGTCAAATTAAATCAGAAGTTAAATTTAGGGGCAAATGATACATTTTTAACAATGTGGAAAAACTCCAGAAATGCTTTCTTTTGAAAAGTGAACAAGCTTTGTTGAAAGTTTATTAATCAATATCACAGCACCATGTAATGCACTTCAGAAATAACTATCACTTGATTTGATATACAATATATATGTATATATATATTTCAGTAAGCATTAAATTGATTATTGTAACATGTGTCAATATAAAGAGAGTATTCACAATGAATACACATACAAACTTGGATTCTGAGGATGTGAAGAAATTTCTAATAGACATGCACATTAGACGGCTAATTCAAAATATTAAATTTACATTTTGGCACTGTTAAGCAGAAATGACAAAATAAGCTCTGAAGTCCGAGGAATGGAACATGGAATAAGCTATATTCTCCTCTTTACATGTATGAGGCCAAAACCTGCTTTAATATAATAAAACACTATGGCATATAGTTAACACTTATTGCTGTATGATATGTCAGTAAGTGACTTTGTATTGGATGTATGACTTATTACCACACAAAACTCAAAGGCACTTTTCCACATCATTGTAACTAAACAAAGTAAAGGAATTACCCTGATATCATTGTTTAAACATAAAAGCACTTATCACAGTCCATTTCCATACAGCTCAGAACCTCAAGACTGAGACAGCGGTCCCCTGTGTCGTGTGGTTTCTACTGGAGTTATAGTTCTTCCACCGAGATTGTTATCTCCGGCCCCACCCCCATGGTGTCTATGTATCCCCACCCCCTCCTCACTACACCCCACCCCCCGCACCACCCCTACCCCAGCCCGAGGTAAGGAATCCTCCCCCTCTCGGAGGTAGATTAACACATCAGAATCCAGCTCACTTCTTATGGGGGTTGGGGGGATATTTAAGGGTAGCACATTATTCCCTCCCCTTGACTGAGCAACAGGTGAATCCACCTGGAAAAGTCTTGGGGAGGGAGTCCTGTCTCCACCAGCATCCATCCTGTTTCCAAGGCTATTGGTCACCCCCAAAGAGTTCGTGGAACTGGCTGTATTCCCATGTGACCCTTGGGGAGACTGGCCCCTGGTTTGAGTCTCCTCTGCAAGGTTTGCCCGCAGTTCTGTTGCCAGGTCAACACGGTCAATTTCCTCCAGTAGGATAACCAGTCTATCAGCTGTGTGTTCCAAGCTACTCTGGGACCAGTCTATTATTAGTTGCTTAGCTGGCTCCTGTTCTGTACCAAGAATATTCACCTCATCTGCTGTATAACCCATTCCTCCTGAAATACACATGGTAATGTTTGAAACAACTTGTACCGGGTATATGGATAAAAACCAAAACAAACTGCAATCTAATCACAATACAACAGACGAAAACTATTTAAAAAAATAATATAATAATTAAACAACTTACTAATTTTGAAAGGTTAGAATTAAGTAAAACATATAAAACTGAGCTGTACTCATGTAACAGATGAAAAAAAATCATTCATGAAGCACACGCCAACCCCAACCTGCAAGAACCATCCAGCCATTGTTGACTTTGAGGTGTCGGAAGAGCGGGTCAAGGATCTTGTACCGGAGTTTCAGAGGTGAGAGAGAGCCGAGAGCTTGGGTGGGGGCAGTAGGCAGAGTGGGGATGAAATGGGTCCCGGTGGATGCCTGGGAGTCCACGGTGGGGGACTGCAGTATAAAAATATTGAATATATATGATAAATGATACAAAGACAAAGGCATGCAAATATGGATGACCAAGAAGAATTACCGGTAATAAACCAACAACTAAGCCAAATCAATGGAACTTTCTTCAAAGATGACATTGTAACCATGGCATGTGTACAAGTTTCATGGTTATGCCTTGTATGAGTTCTGTCCAAAATAAAACCTTTAGCATAAAGTGCAATGACAGAAACTTGTGATACCTACCAAGGCCTTCTTTTTAAAAAACAAACAAACCCACAACAGAAATAATACTGTTAATAAAAGTGTGATGCTTATAAACATAAAATTGAAGTAAACAAATTTACACTGTTAGATTTCCTCTTACTAACCAGAGTTTCCACCTGACTGTGCCTCCACATACGGACTCCTCTCATTGTATCCACCCTAACGTTCCCACAGTAGTGAGCCCCTGTGTCCCCTAGGTCAATAACATGACCACCCACCCCGACCAATCTATGACAGCTCTCCCCAAGGGGGCAGGGCGGGCCCAGGATGTACTCGTGGTCAGGTAAGGAGGACTGGAGGGACTGCTGGACCCAGCTATGGAGGATGACGTGCTTCACCTTGCTACCTTTGTCTTCCCTGTAAACATAATTTATAACATCTGCACTCAGGTTAGCTGGGATGCAGGACTTTCACGAATTCATACCCAAACTAGAGATTACTTTTTTGAAAAAGCGCTTGTCTCCCCTATTGTGTGGTCGTATCTGAGAAAAAAAAAGATGGACATGAAATTTGTAATTATGGACAGGAGACAAACCAACAGTGAAGTTTGGTTTATTCACCTGTATTAAATAGTGAATATCTACTGCAACCTTGACCTTTGACCTATTGATCTCAAAATCAATAGGGGTCATCTACTAGTCATGACCAACTAGCATACCAAGTATAAAGTTCCTGAGTGCAAGCGTTCTTTAGTTATTGAGCAGAAACGAAGTGTGACGGATGTACTGACGGACAGGGCAAAAACAATATGTCTCCCCATTAATTGGGGAGACATAATAAATTCAGTTGAAGCTTTAAGGAGACTTTTTTTTATAAACACAGAATCCTGTACATGGCTATACTATGACATCTTATCAGTTCTTCCAATCAATCAAACTGGTATAAAATGTAACTAGATCAAAGCATTCTCCTGATATTGCACGGAAATATTTTTTTACATTAGAGGTCACAGTGACGTTGACCTTTGACCTTGTGACCCCCCAAAATATAGGAGTTTTCTAAACCTCATGATCAACCTCCCTACCAAGTTTGGTGAACCTAGGTCAAACCATTCTCAAGATATTGAGCGGAAATGTTTTTTTACATTGGGGGTCGCCGCGACCTTGACCTTTGACCTAGTGACCCCAAAAACAATAGGGATCTTCTACACCTCATGACCAACCTCCCTACCAAGTTTGGTGAACCTAGGTCAAACCGTTCTCAAGATTTTGAGCAGAAATGTTTTTTATATTGGGGGTCGCCGCGACCTTGACCTTTGACCTAGTGACCCCAAAAACAATAGGGATCCTCTACACCTCATGACCAACCTCCCTACCAAGTTTGGTGAACCTAGGTCAAACCATTCTCAAGATATTGAGCGGAAATGTTTTTCACATTGGGGGTCGCCGCGACCTTGACCTTTGACCTAGTGACCCCAAAAACAATAGGGATCTTCTACACCTCATGACCAACCTTCCTACCAAGTTTGGTGAACCTAGGTCAAACCGTTCTCAAGATTTTGAGCAGAAATGTTTTTTATATTGGGGGTCGCCGCGACCTTGACCTTTGACCTAGTGACCCCAAAAACAATAGGGATCCTCTACACCTCACGACCAACCTCCCTACCAAGTTTGGTGATCCTAGGTCATGCGGTTTTCCAGTTATCGATCGGAAACGAAGTGTGACGTACGGAAATGTTAATGGGGGAATAACCACAGTGCTTTTTTGGAAGTATTGTCACCAGCAGTGCCTTTGAAAAAAATACAAAATCATGCCAAAATAGCTTATATCATAGCAAATATACATGTTTTTACTTTTTGTATGCATACAACATATGTCTTATCACAATTTTGATTGCTTCTTTATACATAAACAGAATCTGTCTTTAATGAATTGGGAAAACATGAATTTTGGGGAAATGAGCACTTTTTCGCAAGGGGATACAGCCTTTAGAAGGCAGAAAATTACACCAAGAAAAATCACTAAACCAATAGATGTGAAACACCTACAAGGGTCCCGTATTTATGCTTGACTACAATTCCCTGAATCAGATGTGTCGCCTGTCCGAGTGCCCATATTTTTTATAGTAAAGGTCACTTTGATCTTGACCTTTGACCCAAACATCATAGGGGCCATCTACTGATCATAACAAATGTGCAACTCCACACCAAATTGTTCAAAAGTTATTGATTATAATAAAAGCACATTTAATATTAGGTCACCATGACCTTGACCTTTCACCTTAAAATCAAAAGTGGCCAGTAGCTGACCATGACCAATGTGCATACCACATCTGAAGACCCTATGCCAAGACGTTCAAAAGTTTGACCACAAACAAGGCTGACGATGACTACAACGCCAGATATCCTATGTGTCTGCCACGCTTCGCAGGCAGCAGACGGCACAAAAAAACATATATGTTCATATCCTTTTTAGAGAAAACAGCTTAAAATATCATTCCTTTTCTAAAGACAAACTAAATTAACTTAAACAAGAGCACTAAGGAATGCCATAGGTTGTCTTTTTATTATGTCGAAAAAGGGGCATAACTCATCAACTATTAATTTCAGGGGTATTGGCCCAGTAGCAAGTTTCCACTGTTTTATGGGGACATACTGAAAAGTTACTGAGTCTTGGTCAGGTTTTTCCATGACCATGATGATGAAAATGATGCCAATGCTATGACAATCACTCACCTTTATTTCTTTCAGAAAACTGATGAGATAAAAATTGAAGATCAACTTTTTTTTATGTCAAATATATTATGTCTTAATTTAGTGAAAGGTAAGTGTCAACTGTTGCACTCACCTCCTGAATATGAACTTGACTTTGTCCTCCAGCTTGTTGTGAAAGACAGTGACCTGTATATCGCGATGGTATAGGGTGGCACAATTGCTGGAGTGGATTGTCAGACTGTCGGGGGTGTCAGATGACCCCACCAGTCCATACACCAGCACGTAGAACGCCTGCGAGCTCTCGTGATCACAGAACTGCAAGTACAACTCCAAGTCTTTCTTCCCGGCACTTGGGTAGTCCATGGAACTGGGAACTAAGGCAAAGTATGGCAGGAAGTAGTCCTGACTGCTATCAGTTAAGGACTTTGGTTGGCGAAATATGAGCCCCACACACTCAAGGATTTCTGTAATTACTGATGAGAGATTCTCATTGTCTCTTATACAAGAAATACTTCCCAGTTCACCAGATGAAACATAGCTTGTGGAGTGTGCCCTACTCCACTGAATTTTATCCTCAGAGATGGTGTTGATGATGATCCGCTGCTGGCGTAGTAGAACCTTTGGGTCAATGATGACAATCTGCTCCACACAGTGGACACGGGATGAAAAGTAAGGTGTTGCCTCTGAAATTAGATAAGCACAGTCATTGTTAGATCATTGAGCAATGATAAATTTTTCAGCATATCAGCTGTACATGAACCTAATTGTATTTGTTAAGGACAAGGAACATGAAATTAACCTCACATCCAACATAGTCATAGGTGGTGTGCTGTGGCCTGACCAACTCACCAAAAATGCCCAGACTCATAATTTTATCCTACTTTTTTCCCTGAAAATTTATAGTAAATTTGCATTTTCTTTATGTAGTTTTTTAGCCTGATTTTCATTCATCCCTGCCAAATTATTCTCAATAACCACAATGAAAATTTCGGCCAAATATTGATAAAAAAGTGTTAACAAGGTTTTCCTATGATTTGACCTAATGACCTAGATTTTGACCGGACATGACCCTGATTTAAACTTGACTTGGAGATAATTAATATAAACATTCTGACCAACTTTCATAAAGAAACATTTATAAATGTGACCACTAGAGTGTTAACAAGCTTTTCTTTAAATTTGACCTGGTGACCTAGTTTTTGACCGCATATGATCCAGAATCGAACTTGGCCTAAAGTAATCTATATATTACTTTTCTGACTAAGTTTCATGAACATACAGTCATAAATGTCACCTCTTGAGTGCTAATAAGCTTTTCCTATGATTTCACCTAATATAAACATTCTGACCAACTGTCATAAAGATACAGTTATAAAAATGACCTCTCGAGTGTTAACAAGCTTTTTCTTAAATTTGACCTGGTGACCTAGTTTTTGACTACACATGACCCAGATTCGAACTTGGCCTAGAGGTAATTAATATAATCATTCTGACCAAGATTCCCGATGATACAGTCATAAATGTCACCTCTAGAGTGCTAACAAGCTTTTCCTTTAATTTGACCTGGTGACCTAGTTTTTGACCGCACATGACCCAAATAAAAACTTGGCCTATAGCTAATTAATATGAACATTCTGACTAAGTTTCATGAACATACAGTCATAATGTGGCCTCTAGAGTGCTAACAAGCTTTTCCTATGATTTGACCTGGTGACCTAGTTTTTGACTGCACATGACCCAGATTTACACTTGACTTAAAGACTTAAAGATTATTAATATAAACATTCTGACCAACTTTCATGAAGATACAGTCATAAATGAAACCTCTAGAGTGTTAACAAGATTTTCCTTCAATTTGACCTGGTGACCTAGTTTTTGACTGCACATGACTCAGTATTAAACTTGACCTAGAGAGTATTAATATTAACATTCTGACCAAGTTTCCTGACGATACAGTCATAAAAGTGACCTCTATAGTGTTAACAAGCTTTTCCTTTAATTTGACCTGGTGACCTAGTTTTTAACCCCAGATGACCCAATATCAAACTCATCCAAGATTGTATTGAGGGTAACATTCTGACCAAGTTTCATTAAGATAGTGCACAAATTGTGACCTCTAGAGTGTTAACTGTCAAATTGTTGACGATGGACGACGATGACGGACACAGGGCGATCACAATAGCTCACCTTGAGCTAAAAAGGGCATTATCTTTGGTGCTCAATGCGACAAAAAGTTTTTCAGACCTTTTTTCACTAAGTCAAGAGCCATTACTCCTGTCATCCCTAGAGAAATGTGACAAAAATGGCAGGTGCACAACAGCCCATGTTGATCAACATACCTTCCACGTGTTCTTCGTGTGTAAAGTAAAGTAAAGTAAAGTGTTTGTTTATTATAGTGTCACCCCTCTTAGTTAAGGGCCTAGTGTCTTATAACAAGTACTTTGTGCCTTACTTCCCCGAATGATTTCCCCATTTAGGTTGAGATCCTGGAGAATTGACTGATGAATTCCATCCTCATAATCGGGAAGTTTCGCCCTCATTACAGCCCCTAGCTGTTCTTCTGTCATCAACACATCGCGCTCACGAGCAGACTGTAAAAGAGAAATTCACATCATTTGTCTGTTCATCAGATACAAACAAGTACTGACGTTCTTTTTAAGAGCCTGAGAGAATGTGTCAATGATGGGTCTTGCACCGACAGCCTCTTGTTGGCAGACCTTTCCAAGCTTAAGTAATTAAGAAAGATATTTTCTAGTCAAAAACAAAATACAAATACAAAAACTATTCATATTATAGAGCTAGCATAGCTTATACTAATGTACATATGACAGTTCTCAAACTACAGTGATCATGACTTTCCAAACATAAAATCATATCCCTTTGAAAAGTTAACCATATATTGCTAGAATGACGCCTGTAGTGCAACATGTATATATGATAACTGTACAATGCAGAATGATGTGAATTTTGTCACCTGTAGAAAATCGACCAGCAGTAGGGATGGGTTAAGGATGTGTTGCTGGACAGACTTTGTAATTGCTTTCCACATTGATGACTGTAGGCCTCGACAGTCACTCAGGAGTCCCTCTCTCTCTGGCACGTTCGTATGATCGCTTGTGAACAGTTCTGGGCCCATCACATTATACTGCTGAAGCTGAGTATTATTTATGTAAAACAAGGATTGCACCTCGTCCACAATGTTTCTTGAGTATTTGGGTGTGCTATGTAACAGACCGTACATCGTGACTAGACATTCATCCCCTTGAAAGCTCCGAATTGTGTGCGCAAAGTTCTGCATCCTTGTAAACTCCGTCTGGTGAGATTCTAATAACTTTGCACCATCAAACGTCAAAATAAACATGCTGGATTTGGTAAAGAGGTAGTTACAACAGTTGTGGAATAGTCTGTCATCAAGAATGACATGCATTTCAACATTTATAACGTTTCCATACTTCAAATCATTCCCACATGACTTGCACTTGTAATCTGATACATTGTTATTCCCGGAATTGTAGCTCTCACAACTTGTGGTGCCTGCGGAATGTACACTATTGGACCAGAACAAGTTTGAGCACACCTTAGACATCACAACATTCCCCAGACAGTCAGTGGTAATGGAGAAATCCACATTTCCATATCCATTCTCCATCTTAACACAGCCAAACACAGAGTTTTTCAGAATCATATTAGCACACCTTTCTGCTTCACTCCCACACAGGAACAGTCGAACCTTAGGGAATTTCACAGTTTTAGGGAAAGGCTGGGTCCTTATAGTACCACTGTCACAAGGATTTAAATTATTAGTGATATATATATTCTGAATGGGAACCTTTCTGGGCTGACCCTTTTCTGGCTCAATGATGCCAGGCAGCAGGGGGTCCTGTGGGACAAATGCTGGGCTAGATGGAGCCCCAGTAGCCTGGGGGGAGGAAATACGGTAGACGGTGTCAGAAGTTGACCTTGTTCCTGTGAAACCTGGAGGCTGCTGGGAAAACCCAACAGGTCGCTGGATAATGAGTCGTATGCTGCCCTTACTCTCACTTATAACCTTAAAAACCTAAAATAGTATAGAATATTATTAGTTAATATGGTAAACAATAGACCTTTGAAGTTTAAAAATTACATACAATTCATTTTTAGACATAATATGTTTTGACAGATGGATGGACCAACTGACTTACACATTGATAGACAGACAAAGGCAAAATATGTATGCCCCCTTCTGAGAAAAGGCTTAACAAGGTATTTCACATACATGTTTTTTTTTTGCAGATTATTTTGTTGTTGTTTTTATCACTTAAATAATTATTAACACAGATCAATGTCATGTGACAGGTCTTACCTGCTTTGCATCCAGTATGGGCGTACCGTTGACGGAACGTATCCAGTCCCCCACCTGCAGTTTCCTCTGAGCAGGTCCCAACGGGTCCACCAACTTGACGAGGGTGTAAACTTCTACCGTCTCATCATGGTTCTGTAGTGGAATTGGAAAAACAATCAGTTAATACTGTATAAACAATCATTCAGTCAATACTGAGTAATAGTAAGTATGCAGTATGGACGTGCCTGGTCGTCTGTTAGTCCTATTAACATTTACGCTACTTTATCAAATGATGTCCTCTATTTTTTTGTAAATGCGAGGTGACGGGCGTTTTACCCGCGTGTACACAAAATGAAACAACATTGCAGTGACGTCACTGCTATAAATAAAACATTATTTAGAAGAATTTTACATGTATGTTGGGTGAAATTTTGTAAGCTTTAGACTGACATAGTGTCCAGATTTTTAGAAATGACAGTTAATATTAGGTGAGAATTGCTAGCATATGAAAAGGCATGTGGTCTGGATAGGACAGTGATAAGGTTCATTTAGTTAGCCCTCACTGGGGGTATACTCAAATTCAGTATCATATCAAAGTACAATTATGTAAAGGTTTACTGTCACAAACTTAACCATTATATTGTACATGATTAATGTGTTTCTGAAAATAAACATGAAAACATGCACCAGAAGACTAGATTTTTGTGTTTGAAAAAGGCTTAAGTTCATCTTTGCTCCCATGCTCCTAACTCGGGGAGGACAAACAGACCGTCGGCCTACTTTAGGGATATGCCCTTCTTCTTAAATTAATTTCTACATCTCAGCTGCATGAACAATCATCTTTCAAAAAAATGTATTGAACATGCACAATTAAAAACTGATCTATAGATTTAATGATCTTAAAATGTTCGCAAATTTTCATAGTTAATTTCATACTTTAAATGAGCCGTTGTATGCATCTCACTCCATAAGACTGTAATCCTAGCATACATTTAGTTCAATGACTTGGTCATCCGGATTTTTGGGAAAAAATCATTTCCAAGAAATGCAGTCTGATGAGTTTTCTTGCAAAACTCATTACAAGAAATGCACCCTTGAGCTAAATTAAAAGTAACAACTATTTTTTTATCTTAAAGGGACTGTACACCAGATTGGCAACAATTTTTTTTTTTTTCTGTAACGAATCTCAGGACAATTATTTAATAGAATGTGTTATGCTTTAATATCATAATTGTAGAAAAAAGTACCAAAATGTAATAAATTTCGGAGAGTCGGAGATCGGGTTCAAACCCGTGTTGCTAAAATTGCAATCTAGCGTCGTATCCATTGAGCAACGACGGCTTACTCTAATTAGGTGACATAATTAAGCTATACACCTAACTCAGTAATATCAAGTGATATCACCGACTAGCCAATCATGCATAAGGAATGAATTCTACTAGGTAGACATACCCAGTAATCCTTTTTAATGGAAAAATACGAAATAACTGCTAAACTTAAAGCGACAGTCCGCAAATCGGGCAAATTAGCCATGAAAAAAAAATAAAATTCATCTATGTGTTGATAAGCATTCCTGACTGACGAATCCAAAAAAAATTTGGTTCAAATCGACCTAGAAATGAGTTTTTCGTGTCATTTTCAATATCTCTTCTTAACTATCGGCCCCCGAGAGTTTGTAACAAAATGGTATAAAATATATAAACATTATGTCTTAATTTATGCAATTTGTTATAGGTATACACTATTTATGCAATTCGTGTTAAAGGTGTAGAGAAAGATGCGATGCAGTACAAATGCTCATGTTTTTTGCATAAAAGATTGAGGACGGCTAGAGTATGAAGTAACTTAGAATTGCACCTTTTAAATTATGTTATGTTATGTTATTGTTCTTCCTTTTATGTTTACCCCCCCCCCCCCCCCGCCCGACATAAATTTTTTTAAGCATAAATGATTACAATTGAAAAATTCCATGTTTGCATATCCGACTCATATCTGATTTACATGTAGTCAAGCATTGTTATTTTTTGTATTACTATTATCAATAGTATACTTATAACTGAATATAATATGAAAAAAAACACACACTCAATGTGTTTGTTATTCATGACATTAATTTCAGTACATGTGCATATTTCATGTTTTTATCTTTGCCTAAATTTATTTTATGTTTTATTGATATAAAATTTGAAATAAATAGTGACATAATTATCATCAAATATCTAATGTTTTAATCAACTGTAATCTTTTGTAATCCTATTACCCCCCGCGGTCATTAACACCTTTTTGATCACGCCCGATAGCTACTATAAAACAGAGACCGGAGGAGACTGGGACCGGATGAGACCGGGACCGGGAAATAGTATCGCCCCCAAGAGTAGTCGGAAAAACCGTAGACCTACTTTCTCTTTTGCCGTCTAAAAATAGCAACTTTCGGCAATTTTCAATTTGTTAAATCTAAGTTATTAAAGCGATTTTTTAAAAAATAATTGCGGTTCAGTCGGTCTGAAACAATGTGGAACTTATTAAAAACTTTTGAAATACGGTTACTTTTGCGGACTGTCGCTTTAAACAAGAGCCGTCTAAGACAGCGCGCTCGACTATGCCGCTTTGACTGAGAATACAAAAATGATGTAATAATACTAAGTTTGGTCTCTTTATGTCAAACCTAACTAAAATTATTCGATACATAAGGTGACTTCGATGCTGCCCTCCCACCAGCCCGCCCAAACAATGACACAAGTCATTCAAATAACTTGATTTCCCATTATGAAAATGTGGTTAAGAATATAAAAATATGCCTTTCAAAGGAAATTAAAAAAAAAAAAATCAAGGGCCACATTTTTTATTTAGGCTTAAAACGGAGTTATGTTTCTTGTTGCAAGATGGTCGTAAATAATTTTGAATTTTATTAAGTGCATTGAATGAATGGTATAGAAGTTTTTTTATTAAAATTCCAACTTGCCCTTAACTTTTACTTGCCTAAAACGTCAATCAGGGGCCATAACTTGTATTAAGGATATGGAGTTATGTAACCTCATTGGGTGATGGTCCTGAACAATTGTGTGAAGTATTAAGTCAATTGAATGAAGGGTATAGAAGTCATTAAACAATATCCCAACCTGTCCTAAAACTTTAACATAAGTTCCATAGTCAATCAGGGGCCATAATTTGTATAAAAGATAATATGGAGTTATCTAACCTCATTATGTGATGGCTCTGAACATCTGTGTGAAGCATTAAGTCAATTGAATGAATGGTATTGGAGTTTTAAGTGAAAATCCCAACTTGCCCTAAAACTTTAACCGGCCCTAAAACTTTAACCTAAGTCAATCAGGGGCCATAACTTGTATTTAGGATAATATGGAGTTATGTAACCACATTGTGTGATGGTCCTGAACAACTGTGTGAAGTATAAAGTCAATTGAACAAAGGATATTGAAGTTATTAATAAATATTTCAACTTGCCCTAAAACTTTAACCTAAGTTCTATAGTCAATCAGGGGCCATAATCTGTGAAAAGAATAATATGGAGTTATCTAACCTCATCATGTGATGGCACTGAACAACTGTGTGAAGTATTAAGTCAATTGAATGTAGGGTATTGGTTTTATAAGTGAAAATCCCAACTTGCCCTAAAACTTTAACCGGACGCCGACTCCGATGCCGACGCTGGGGCGAGTAGTATAGCCCACCTATTCTTCGAATAGTCGAGCTTATAAATTGTTAACTATGTGGTACTTCAGTTAGTAAGTTTCAATGCATTGTAAACATTAATACCAAGTTTATGACAGTTTTCGACAATTTTCTTTTTTTCTTGCAAATTGATCATCTGGTGCACAGTTGCTTTAATTAAAACCCCAATGATTAAAGGAAAGTCAACTCTCATTATGTGACAAAAGGGCATATTATTAACATTGCAAGAATCATAACTAACTAGAACATAAACATTTTTTTCAGAAACAGGCCCCAAAATTCGCATAACAACTTGAAAAAAAGGCTTAATGTAATAAACTACTTAAGCTTGTATAGCTTAATTTGGGGCCAGATTATTAAGTCAACAAGTGACAGCCTGTAGTTTTCCTATGAAAAATGATGTCACTTGAAACAAAAAAGATGATTCAACTGACATGATCATTGCCTTCTGTTCCTGATGAACAGATAACACTGGACTGAATAGTTTAAGTGTATTCAAGTAAAAGGCAATCAGAAGTCCTCATCTTATCTAGCAGTATATCCACAGTAAACAAATAGTTTAAGGCTTATAAAACATGATTTTAAATAGCTTAACTTTCCATGTTTAAAGTCTTTCGAAAAAGTTATCTTGATAATAAACCTGACACAAGTATTTTGCTAAACTTAAACTAGCATTCTCCAGTTGTGTTGCATTTGGAGGTATAATTTAGTTCAAATGACAAATTCAGCCCACATTTCTCCATGTCACCAGTATTGTACCATAAAACATTGCATATTTTGCCCCGGAAATAATTTCAGCTTCAACTATGTTACTCATGGTACAACTAAAATTCCTTTACTTATTAAAAAAAAAATTCAGGCACTTGCAAAGTACGAACTTCTACCGACTGTGACTGAATTTGAACTACAAACTTACTGAATTAAACATTGTCTACAAATTTTCCTCTTAATTTGACTGTGAAATACCCAAATGGCAAAATTTAATCCCAATCTAATATTATATCCAATTATTGTATTCATTTTATACCTAAGTTTGACCTCAACCTTTATAATTTTTTCCAAGATTGCAATTATACAAGTTGACCTAGAATCAAAACTGAATTGTCCAATTTCAACATGTTACACCTACCTTGCCCAGTTTCACCTTGTAATCAAAGCCAAAAGCCTTGGAGGAGCCCCTGTCTATCTCCACCACACGAGTATTCACATCCCAAACAGCAAGATGGGGACTCTAAAATCAAAGAGTAATTATATAACTGGATGGCGTATTCTGCAAGTCTTTTTAATTAATGTAAAAACAATAATTGAAATAAGTTCTTTCTTAAATTTGAAACATTTCAGTTTCAGAGGCCAATTTCAGAAAGAAATTATGAGTTCTGGCCCTTATTTATCAAAACATTCCAAGTCCCTTGTAACATTATTCTTAGCTCACTATTTTTTGCTTGTGTATAATTTGTGTAATATTAACATTTTAAGATATATTTGGACTTTCTAAGGAAAGTATCTTTATGATAATCGTAATATACTAATTCTAATCTAATTTAGTATGCAAATTGCCTCAAGAATTTAAGCTACTTATGCTTGTAACTCTTAAAAACTTTTGAGACATAAGGCCCAGCATTTAAGGTCCAATCTTAATTTGATGAAATCCATGTTCCAACACTTCTTATTTGAAAGAGTAAGTGAGTTCCAAAGCAAAAGATTAAATAGTGAGGGCTCTGCTGAAGCAGTTATCATTTGAAATGTTATGATTCATATAATGAGGTTTCAAAATTCGTTATATTTTTATTGCATTGTGTTGCATGCATTTCAAGTGTCCTATGCACAACTATGTAAATTTTTAATGCATTATAATCTCATATCATATCAGTATCATATTAAAGGAGTTGATGCATATGACATGTAATGTTCACTTAATACCATGAAAAATGATAATGCAATACCGGGAAGTTTTTGTGGGCTCGAAAGATTGAAAAATTGGTCATTGCAGCTGAAATAAAGATGCAATAACCTTATCTGTTGTGCATGTTGGGTTGACTCTTTTATATATGTTAGTTATCAGCAGGAATTACCCTTTCAAGTGTTAGCTAATTGGGGTCACCAGGCATCAACATTTGACATTATAGCCAATGGCGCGATATAATGGCGAGCGTATTAAATGTTGTACATTGGTTTCTATAAATGGCCATTTATTTTTTGTTAGTACATACTAACAATCTTTTAGATTTTTGAGTGGTCTACATTATTTTGTGTAAACTACCCACTAACTGGCTCATTGGACAAAATATAATGTTGACCACTTAAAAAGATTGCAGTATAATTTAAGAAAAATCTTAAGTAGAGACCCTCGAATATTGAAGATCTATTGTTAAACTTCTATTGACACGATTTACAGGAAAAGCAATACATGATAAAAGTAAATAAAACACAGATTACTTTACGAAGACAAAATTGAGCTCATTCAGATTGAATCATGCTCATTCAGATTGACTATGTTTAATTCATTACAATCTTTGACTGAAGGATTTGAATCTGCAAATTTATATAAAACTTTTAAATGTGCAGTGCTAGATTTGTGTAACATAAAGAAAAAATATCTTTGAGAAATACATCTGAGAAATTGTAAATACTTTCAGCATAAATGCCATAAACTGGGTTGTTTTTATAGTATAAGGTGGTTGCTTTACTTTATCAATAAAATTCTTCCTATTTAAATAGCATGGCAATATCATGTGTATCAAGAATATGAAACTTAAAGTATGCCATCAATTTTAGAAGTTTTCTCTAAAATATAGTTCTTTAAGTCTCTTCGACACAAAGATGTTTCCCACTATGTTGCGTTAAAAATTATATAATTTGCAACTATAAATCACCAACGTAACAAATTTCTTTTATAATCACTTTACTTTCAGACTGATTGAAGATGTGACCATAAAAGTAACATTGACGCCAGGTTGTGATACACTGAACTTCAAACCCTTCCCCTTAAAAAGTTTTCTCCAAAATACAGATATTTAAGTTTTTGTGATTCTAAGGACTCAATTTTGAAAGCTCATTTCTTTGAAGTAATATACACCAAAACTTCCTTTAACAGAAATTTTTGGTTTGTTCCTTTTTGAGATTTCTGAGAGAAGTTTTAGCGCACTGGTTGACAGGGGCGTAGCTAGGCCATTTCGAAGAATACGCACAATTGTGATTGAAATGGGCGGAGGCCTTAATGGGGGGTCAGGGGGGCTATGCCCCCCCTGGAGCTCTCGGTTTTGTCAAAAGTCAGAATGATACTGTATAGCAAAATAAATTTATTAGTACAGGATCATCAGCATTTAATCAACGATTAGAATACATCCTACATTTTCAGCCAGTGAAATTGCAGATAGGCAGTCATTAAGTAATAGACTTAATCATTAAGAATTTCAACTCCCGCGCGTGTTTAAAGATCCGCCTGCTGACAATCATCCGATACACATTCCCCGCGTCAGATTCTGCGTTGACTATGTATCAGCCAATGAGGTTGTATTCTAAGTCAGTTAGATGATATGAAGTGAATTCTTTATAATAAAGAAGGGCTCGTTCGCCCCGCCCATTCTTCATCATTAAGAATTCACTTTATGTAATCTAACTTGTATGCATATTCAATTCAAAAATTCTATGTCTAATACGGCTTCGTAGGAAATTCAAAAATGGTAATTGTCTTAAATAATGAAAATGCATATGAACGTTTGTTAAAAGGTTTTCCTTAGCTCATTTTACATTTTCAACACGAAACAAACTTCTATTTGTCAACGATTCTCCATAAAATTACACCAGAAAGAGTAATGCGATACATCGATCCTTCTTCTGGACGAAGATGTCTATTACCCGTTGCGTTTCCATTTCCCGTTCACGGTAAACGTGAAGCAGTTCAAGACCGGACAAATGACGACAAATTGGGAGGGGGGGGGGGGCATAAAAAAAGATCGTTCACATCGTTATGTAATGTAATAGGACAATTTCTGTCTTATTCATCAGTATTAGCACAAGCTGCAGTGAGCCATTAAGTCCGAGTCGTGAACATTCATGAAGCATATTTTTTACCCGCAGTATATTCAACAATTTTGAGAAAATGATCTTGTCAATATCTGTAGAGAATATTTGTGTATCTGATATTTAAAATAAAAATATACCAAATATATCATGAATATTAACAGTTAAAACAGACACCTTTATCTTAAATGTGTGATGTATAGTCCTCTTATATCAAATGTAACAGGACAGTACACATTTAATTATGCTTCACAAATAACCTAAACAAAATGTACCACTTATGGGAGGAAAGCTCATAGAAATGTTCCGTTTTTGCTGCTAAAAGTTTAGTTTATCAGCATTGTCAACTGTTTAAAGATTATCTTTGAACATGTCAGGATGAGGAGGTTCAAGGTTGGCGTTTGATATTTTGAAACTTGCCGCTTTGTAAACTTCGTTCGGATATATTCAGTATTTATCGACGATTCATTCATGACTTAACAATAAGGGACACTACTCACCAGGCTTCAATATATATATATATATATATATAACTTGTATAACTGGCCCTGTTTAGTGCATGGATAAAAAAGCGTTCCTTCAACTAAACGGTAAACGAGGCTCTTATTGAATAATAGGATTTTTTTATATTTCATTGTCTCAGAGATTGAAAATAGGCGGCCCGCGAAAGCTTCAACCCCCTTTCCCTTCAGTTTTAATTGCATTTTTGGCCACAAATATTTTCTGACTTGTGCGACGAATTGTACGCACGGTTGATACTTGATCTTTTTTCTTAACCACTGTGAAATAGAAATGAATGAGGCACAATTTACATACTACATACTATCAATGTGGAATGTACTGAAAAATAACATGGAAATGTTGAAATACAAACGCTCTCTCAATAAAGAAGGCTGTACATAATGATATTTGGAGTAACTCCCTTTTATCATTGATTTTAAAAGGCACACAATAAGGGTTTAATTACCAAAAGAAAAAAGCATATGATTTGAGTCAAGATAAAAAATGTTAGCCTTTATAAATGTTTGTTTTTTAATAAATGACTACCGTCATGGTCTCACAATCAACATTTAAAAAAGCACCAGAATATTGCTTATATTTTTTCATCTGTACACAAATCATACCTTTTTTGGCATTAACCTTTATTGTGTGCCTTTGCAGCCAACTTGTCTTTTAACTCAATGAATTTGATTATTTTAAAATGACACTGTGTAAACTTGATGTCAGAACCTTAAGTAAAAACTGTGTATATTCGGGCGTCATTTCTGCCCTGGTTTCAAGGACCATGGGAGCCTGTGAGTTGGGTTGCGTCCTGGAGCCTGAGGACCCTGGTCTGCGCCCGCAGTTGTAGCACACCCGGGATTCACTGGACAGCTGACAGCTCGCACAGCCACACTGCTGACTACTGGGACCTGAAATACATGTGGTATGCTGACTGAGTCTGAATGATTCAAATAACTGTTGCAAGGGCGAAAATAGTGGTTGTTGTTGTTGAGTTTATAAAGGTCTGTCTGCGCCCTATAGCGGCCGCATTATGGCTTGACCCTGTCACATACGTGCTAAATAAGAATATTTGTTTCCCCATTCCCCATTCAGCAAACCTTTTAAACAACAAGACATAACAATCATACTCTGCATCGAAGCTGTAAAATTCCATGCTGTGTGAATCAATAAAATATTCCACTAAATACACAGAATAAAAAGCTTCAAACTATTAATATACAACCTTCAGCAATTTTAACACAACTGTCACTGTGTATAATAGATCGGCTTTTAAAAACCGACAATTTTCTGGTCTGGACCGATTTTGACTTTGCAAGACCATTTTAACACAACTGTCACTATGTATAATAGCAGGGCTTTTAAAAACCGATAATTTTCCGATCTGGACCGATTTTGACTTTGCCAGACCAATTGCAGTTACAGAAAATGGCTTAAAAATCGGTCAAAAAATTGTTATTGTTATTTTTTCAATTTAGGTCAAAAATGGCTAAGTCAGTAAAAAACAGAATTTGTAATACACAAACAGTGTTTGTCATACCACATCCTTAACTACCAGGGACATCCTTGTGGGGCAATAACAGTCTGTGTTAATTGACTTCAATGTTTACATTACATCAAAGTGGAGTCGGATTTGCCGTCTTTTTCTCACAGTTGCTACGAAGATCCATTATCATTATATTATCAATACAATTGTCATTGTTAATCCACATAAGCATCCAAATTTCTAAATTATTAACCTAGTCCTGCCCTAATTCTATGGGATATCAACAGCGACATGTTTGATAAACTACAGTGTCTAAAAGCTGAGTGTGCCCCGCCTCTTACATCATTTTAATAAAATATAATCCAAAATTTGTTGTCGATATCAAACATATAGAAGCCCTGATAATGAATAGAGATATATATCTGTTAATTAAAGATAATTAGTTGAATGTTGATCCACTGTAGTAGCAAATTAATCACCATACTGTTTCACTTTCTGTCATCTAACTGCATCCTCACCAGCGGCAATTAATTATGATCCCAGCATTTCTTGTTAGAAATGCCGCAAAATTTGAAGAGAATCTCATTTAATTAAAATGTTTGTATCAAATACCATGTTAATCAGCTGTGATGGCTATATAGCATGGCCACATCGCAAAAAGTCTTGACAGAATACTCATCGCGAAAATGTGTGACATAATTCTTCCGACCTTTCTATCTATAATCAGTTTCTTTTTTGGAGGGGGGGGGGGTCAGCTTGTGCTTGAAAAAAGGTGGGCGTAATAATGCTTTTCATTGGAACATTACGCATTTTATGGAGTTAAAGGTCAAGGTATTCATTGTTCATGTCAGAGGATCTGAAAATAGACCCACGAAAAGATCCCCGGCATGTCTATAAGGGGATGTGCGATAGAACATTTGCAGCACTTAGTTGGTGTTAAAAGAACATGCGCTCATGTTTCCGCCAATGGGATTGCCACCAGTCATCGTTAAGAAAGCTTCCGACGAAAAACAACAATCAAAGTTTCATTTAGTCAAAGTATGATGTTCAGTGCTCCACACATGCACGCTGCCTAGTTTAGTAAAGTTGGCATTTAATATTAAGAAAATTATTTCTAAATCTTGGTCTTCAAATAAGTCAGCGCCAGCCAGCACTTGTCCTGCCAAATGAATGGCTTTACACACCAAAAAAAGCAATAGCTAATACATGTTTAATTCATAATTCATTTACATCTTAATTTAAATAGATCATATCCTGAAAAATAACTCGTAAACTTCATCTTCTGTCAGGAAATATATTTAAACATTACCTTTACAGCTATATCAAATAACATTCCATGTTGAGAAGCATTATTATTAAGATCACTGATTTTTTACATTAATATTCAGAAGGAAAGTAAAATGAAACATGGGAATTACATAAAGCCAGGATAAACATATCCATATCACTTACTAATTCTATGGCAGGCTTTCAAATCCATATGTCTAGAAGCAATGAATTGTGAAAATGAATTTAACAATACACTCAGATCAAGTTGCATGAAAATCATTCTTTCATAAACAGTGCTGTCATTCATGTTATATGAATGCTTAAACAATTTGATGATAGTGTGCATCCACCATGAGACAAAAATCCAATTTGGTAAGTAAAGAAAGTATTTATACATGTTTAGATGTGATAGATGCATCAAAGAATAAATAATTCCTTTAGAAACGTGTCCAATACATTGTTAATGAATCTGTATTTATCTCTGTCCCTCTCTTGTATAAAGGATCAATCACAGAAATGTCTGCACATTTTGTTCAATAATTGGGTAATGTGAAAACCTTGTGTGGCAGCTGAAACTATATGCCAGCTGACACTTAAGATAACAGTTTGTAGCACAAGAATCTTAAATGAGCTGAGATAAACAAACTCTTGCTTTTAAGTTGTTGACTTACATGCCTAAATGTATTTGCTATGTTCTTGCTTAAATTGAACTAAAAAGTTTATCATATGGTCATAAACTGTATTAAAGCACCCTCCCCCTCACCACCCTTCCTGTATCTGGTGCCACTAGTTTCATGAGACCAGAGAGCTGTCTTTCTAGAGATTTAGGGCCAATTCCTACCCTAAAAATATTTTTAATCTACCCGTGTTTTGTGTAAAGATTCCCCATGCAGAATTTTCTGTTCATGAAGTAAAAAGGACCGAAATCACACATAAAGAGGATGGAAATTGTAACTATATCAGCAGTTTTAATTATCTACATTTATCCTCAACAAGCCCTTTGCTAGCCAACATAAAGGGCTAACAACTCTACAGAATCAATAGCCAGCTCAATTAATACCCATATCTCATCAGTATAACAAAACTGGCATTCTTTAAAACTGAAACGCAAAATAGGTAGTTCTTTTACTGGGTGTCTACATGAATCTATAATGGTAATCAATATATACTAGCGGAAGAAAGAAACTGTGCATTATACGAGTTTCTGTCAACATTCATGTCAAGTTATTCAATAATTTGACAGTTCTGCACCCTGTTCTTCTTTGAAAGCATCCTTCTGCCCTCACAGAGACCAGAATGTGCACCCTTCTGCCTTCAAGTAATTCAATGCTTAAGATTATGAAATATTCCTTTATTTTGATTAAAACTAGAAATATGATTATGAATTCAAACAAACTTAACATATTTAGTTGTTGAAACCTAATTTTACTTGGAATAAGCAGAATTTGTACTTTAGCACCCTGTCCTTTTTCTGAAGCACTTTGTCCTTTTTAAAACCTGACTAAATCACAACAAATGTAGCTTTAATACAAAAAGGTACTTCCTTAAAGATGCACTCTTACACCCAAAAATGATTTACTTCAATTAATAATATGGTTTTAATATTCCAAAAAGAATTAATAAATGTCGAAAACAATGGTTTTTATAAAGGATACCGAAAGAAATAAGCATAAAACACGGTATTTCTACCTTATGAGACTATAGTAAACCACAGTAAATCTTTAATCATTCACCAATCATTTAATATTTTTGTGCTTTCTGCTATTAAATACATGGTTACAATCTTGTTATCAGTAATTAATATTTTCCATAAATGCATTATAATTTAGTAAATAGTTAAAGGGACATCAGTCAAAATGTATGTTTGTTATACATGTGTATATATTGATTTTGAATAAGTGTGTCACTTTAAGCATGAGACAATTTTCATATTGAAGTTATCTTAAAACCTGGCTATTTCTCTTCATTCGGCTAGTACCTAGTACTGGTACATAAATGATAAATTAATGCTTCCCAGTCTATGTTATGAAAAAATATGTTAAGTTTGTCAAAATCCCAAAAAAAAGACATAAACATCAAAACATTGAATCGTAACTGTCCAAAAAAGTGAGTGCAATACTAAATATAAAGAATCGCTAACAGGTACAATTAACATTCTTGTTGAAAGAGTAGTTGAAAAGCTGTTATTTTAAGCTTTAACCATTGTTTTTTCTTTAAGGTTATACACTACAAATTAATTTTCCTTTACATTTCAACTTAAAAGAGGCAACACTTCAGATTTGAAAAAATGCCATTTCTATCTTTTCAGTATACGATAACCATACATTTCCTTAGAATTCAGTTCAAAGCCCTTTGATTTACAATTAAAAAGGGATGTCACGTTTCCCTTAGGAAAATTCACTCACTTTGAAGCCAGACACCAGATAACTTTTGAAGGAATCCATGTTGCATTAGGCCAGATGTAAGCAAAGTTCTAATCCAGCAGAAAATATTTAATCTCCAAGATATTCATGAAATTTGCAGCTTTAGGACTGAATTCAAAGAAAAACAACTATAAATTATGTGCAATACTCAGACTTAAAAAAAATATTAGTCTGAAGTAGTATTCTCAATCCCAAATATAGAGAGTGCATCCTGCACCTCATCCGGCCACTTGGCGTTTAGTTAAAGCATACTTTAAAGAACAAAGAAACAATAAATGTACTTACTGATGATTACTACTGATTTGATTTAAAACATGTAATTACATATTAAGAGAAGAAAAGTTTTAATTAGCAGTCAGTTATTTTAATTAATAATACAGATTCAAATGCGATTTCCCTCAATATTTCGAACCTCATGGGTGAAAGTTGAAAATTTTGAAAAACCTGAAAATTTTAGCTGGGGGCCTGGGGGCCGCTGGGCCCCCGGTGGGTCCAGGGCAAAGCCCTTGCAGGGGGTCCAGGGGGCCGGAGGCCCCCGGATGCTCCTGAGAATTAAAGAATTTAAAGGGTATAAAATGCCATTCCAGAGTATTTTCACTATGAAACCTGTCTTAAATTGCTTAATGTATGGCTGAATAATATTTTCTACACTATAAAAAGGAATCAATATCAATACAAGAACTTAATGATTTTTATCCCTTAAGTTTATTAAACTGATTTGTTTGGTAAGAAATGTATCAACAAACCTAAAGTGTACATAGTTATAACTGTCATACATAGGCACTTGTAATCATTACAATATGGGTGTACCTATTATATACACAACTTGCAATTACTTTAAAGATGCACTCTTACTCCAACATAAGATTTACCACAATTAATACTATTGTTTTATTATTTCAAAAAGGAACAATGGTTCTAATGAAGGATACTTATTTTAATTTGAAAGAAAGGTGCATAAAACACATTATTTCTACCGTTTGAGATTATAGTAGATCACAGTAAATCTTTTAGCATTCACCAATCATTGAACATTTTTGCCTTTTCAGCTATTAAATACATGGTTACAATCTTGTTTTCAGTAATTAATATTTTCCATAAATTCATTATTAAGTAAGTAGTTAAAGGTTTATCAGTCAAAGTATATGCTTGTTATACATGTGTATGCATTGATATTAAATAATATAAGAGTGTCACTTTAATTTTTGATATGATAACAAAACACATGAGTGTTCGAAATTCGGAGGAGGAGTTGGGTCATACCCCCTACCCCCCTCCCTGAAAAACTCAACGGATTTACACGATTTGAAAAAAACGACCCCTCTGGATCAGGAAAAACCGGAAAATCAGGCATATGCCGGAAAACTTTCACCCATGGAACCTTGAATAAAGTTTGTCTGTAATTACTTTCCAATTGTTCTCAGCATTATCAGTTTTGATTGTTGAAAAAGTTCTAATTGTAGGCAGCATTATCAGTTTTGACTATTGAAAAAGTTCTAACTGTACAGACCATTACCGGTTTTGACTGTTGAAAAAGTTCTAACTGTACAGAGCATTACCAGTTTTGACTGTTGAAAAAGTTCTAACTGTACAGAGCATTACCAGTGTTGACTGTTGAAAAAGTTCAAACTGTACAGAGCATTACCAGTTCTGATTGTTGAAAAAAGTTCTAATTGTACAGACCTTACCAATTTTGACTGTTGAATAAGTTCTGATTGTACAGACCATTATCAGTTTTGACTGTTGAAAAAGTTCTAACTGTACTAACCATTACCGGTTTTGACTGTCGAAAGAGTTCTAATTGTACAGAGCATTACCGGTTTTGACTGTCGAAAGAGTTCTAATTGTACAGAGCATTACCAGTTTTGACTGTCGAAAGAGTTCTAATTGTACAGAGCCATTACCAGTTATGACTGTTGAAAAAGTTCTTATTGTACACAGCAATATCAGTTTTGACTGTTCTGTTTTACTTAAACAGCTATTTACACAGACATAAAAGGATTCTAAAAGTTTGCAGAATTTTAACATAAATGTTGTTAATAATTATGAATTAAGTTCAATGCAATCTTCATTGGTAATGCTGCAATTCAATTTCAGGAAAACATGGCAACATGTCTGTGTGAATTTGCTTCAGAAATAAACACCTCAACATTTGTAAAATAGATTCAATTGAACAAAAAGCCAATTAACAAGCATTTTCAACAACAGTTGCTGTTTTATGGTGAAATTCCACAATTTAGGTATCTACTGTTTACACTCACAGAGGTTTTACCATCAGTTAAATGTGAATCAAGTTTCATGTGAATATCGTAAATAGTTCCTGAATAATGTCTAACAAGTTTTGCAAATTTCTTCAAGCTTATTTATCCTTACCTGGTGCAGGAAGAGAGTGGGTAACAAGGTCATCAATGTTGATGTCCGCCATGGAAACGGCAGTGTCACGGTTCACCATCAGTGACAGTGACCCCTCGTCCAGCCCATGGAACTTTGGCTCACTTCTGAAATTTGAGGGTGGGGACCATGATTCCATTGGCCTCAGGGGCTCTAACTCTGCCTGATCAGTGACCTCTCTCCCTGACTTATGAGACTTGTGCTTATCTCCTTTGTTTCTCCTCATCATTTCCAACCTCCTCAGTGAAGAGTCTGATATCCCAAACTGGTTACTATCTACAGTGCCACCTGAAGTCAGTCTGATACTGTGCTCGTCTTGTGCTGTATTTTCACAGTCATTTTGGTCTTCATCACAGGACAAGGTCACACCAGAATCGCTACTGTCTCTGTTCTTGGACTTATCATTATCATTTTTCTCAGGTATAATAGCACTTTCATTTAAAACATGATTAGTATATTGGCAATGACCATGAGCAAAGCTGTTATCAAGACCTAGAGGTAGGTCACAGTGAACTGGTAACTGGCCAGTTAAATGATCTTGTGGGTCTTTTGAAAGGGACAACACAGTAAATGTCACATCACCATGGATTCTAGCAAACAGATGCAGCACTTCTTGTTTTGTGGAATGCACTATTGAAGCATGGTTGATCTTGACAATTCTGTCCCAGGTGAGCAGGTTTCCGCATACAATCTCACATTCCTCCTTCACCTTGGTAACCACGGTAAGGCTGTGGGCTCCAGCCTGCAAACACACACACAAAGGAAATAATTATTGTTTCGTGAGAACAGTGTGATACCCTGATTAAGCTAGGGAAGTGAACTAGATAAGGCATACATACTTGTTAGCCATTGTCATGTTTTTTTTGCATATCTTTTTTAAACTCTGTTGTTTATTTTGCATTACTGTCTGGTCACAATAAGTCAATATGTACGGTATTCAACTTATTTTGATATGGATTTTTACAAAGCTCTGTTTGTTGCCTTATGAGAAAGAATCTCAAGACAGAATAGGAAACCTAAAACCATTTAAGGACAGTTGGTCCAAATTAAAGATATGATCAATATACAACATGACTCACTGGCTTTTTTCTTTAAACATTTTCATAATGGTGTGTTAAGCATTCCACAACATCAACTGAAGTGTCAAATGCATTAAAGGATGTATTTATCATATAAATGTTTACATCGTTTTCACACCATGACCTTGTTATTTTCCTGGCTGCTGCGCAGGTGCATGTCTGCATTTTATTTCCTGAATACATCAAGTTGAAATGAATAATTCATTAAAGTCAAAATTACATTCCATAGAAAAATTTAATGCCGTACATTCAAACTCAGGGCTTCATTTGCAATCTTAACTTTCAAGTACACAATAATTCTATTTAAACAAACTTTGTAAACCATTTTATGATTGCTAATGTACATGTATATGTTTTACACATGGTTATTCTCAAAAAGTCTCAATTCCCGTTTTTGACATATCAGCATTAAGAACAAACAGGCAGTAAAAAATATCATAGATTTATTATCAATGCGTTTCTTCATGCACACTGTAAACACCAATTAATGTTTAGGTCTAAAAGTTATAACAAGAGCCACACAAAGCAAAGTTAACGCCCTCACTCGTCATTATTTTTGGTCCAACAAGGGGCATAATCTGACAATTATTCTTGCAACAGTTATATGCCTTTCTTTACATGTGTGCATTGCCTCTGGAAAAATGTGTACTAAGTTCCATTTACATATCTTGAAAAGTTTTGAGTTATGGCCAAGGATAATTTAAGCTTTTGCACGATGCAAACGGCTTCAATGCCGTTGTCATGGTCAGCATCCAATGCAGTAATTTTGCCAACAATGACACTAAGGCTGTCATAATACCTGAACTTTTTTGTTTGAAAAACAAACAAGTTATAAGTCAAACTGTTGGCTAAAAATATGACTTAGCGTCAAAACAAATTGTTTCATTTTTTGTACCTGGAATGTTTCAACTTTGAGTCCAAGTTTCCTTCCACAGACTTTCCTGATAGTGACTTCCCTTGGTTGCGCCCACACCACTGTGTCTGGTTCCTGGCTTAACAACTCAAGTATTTCAACATCAGAGACGGGGGCTGGGCCCATCCCTTCTCTCAGTTCATACCTGTATATTGGAGGGCCCTGAAGAACACCAAATAAAACAACATGACAATCAATACAAGTTAACAACAGGCAAGTTCACCTAAGTCAGCGGTCAATGCTCCATACTGTCCTTGATCAAACTCCTTTGAGTAGAGTATTTGATTCAAACAAATGTGACATTTACCCATACCAGAATGTTTAAGGAAATTGATCTTCTATTTAATAATGTCTAACCAGGGCAAATATTTCTTTTTCCATGGGATGCCAGCAACATTGACTACAAATATGAATATCAACGCTACAACAATACCATCACCTTGATTCTTTCAAAGATACCCTCTATAAACATAATAGCAGGACATTTTATTCTTCTGAATAACAAAAAAGGAATGTTATTGTTACAAAACTATTTATAAAGCATTATCCACATTTAAACTCAATGAGAAATAAACCCAATTTCCCGATCTGATGTTTCAAATACAAAATTTATTGCTATAAACATCTACTGTCAATGAATTATATCCAAAATTAAATGCAACATTTTATATTAAATTAATCCATAACTACCTATTGAATAAATCACTTCCTTGTAACTTCAAAGTTGTAAAACTTGCCAATTTCGCTATATCATACATAAGTATCTCTTATAAAAATAGACTACACATCATTTTAAGTCACATTAAAACAAACATGTATTATATTACAAACTAATTTATACCTGAGCTTCCATGGGTAAATGTATAGATTGACATCCATGATACAAAGCCTTCATGGCCTATATCCGGACTCCAACACTTAACTCTCACACATGTAAGTCCCTCATGCAATGAACCAAACAAAGCGATTTCATAAGCTCCGGAGTTTTGCCATTTACATGCTCCGGCAAGTACGCACTTAGCTTGTTGACAAAATAAATATATTTAATAACACACTGCATTAAGCATAATAGTTATTCTTGATTTAAAACCACTTTAAACTGACAGGAGAGACAATATCTCAGTTTCCAGTTGCAGTCATTTTTTGTTTTTTGATATTCCATTATGATATGTAAGAAAACGGATTGGAAGCAAAACCAGTCAAACCAAATCAGTAATCAAACTTACTGACCTTGTATGGGTTAAAAATATGACATGAAACATTCTTGTACACCTCCATACCGGTACTAAATTTTGATTATTACAATCTATTTATCGAGAAGACTGGATATTCAGCTATTGGATATTTCACATTCCTCTCAACTCGTTTATTATCCACTCTACCTCATTCTCAATTTTCAATAACCAAATCACAATAAATTTGTCATCAGTAAACTAGCTACATCTACTTAAAACTTGGTATGTGATCATTGGTGGCTATCAGTTTTTGCTAATTGTATTTCAAGGCAGTATTTTTTTTTTCTGATTAATTTGGTTAATTAAGTAAACACAACCAAAAAGACCTTGACAGCTAAATGGTTGAAAGAAAAAAATGCAAGACCATAACAAAGGGCTTCATACTTAGTAAATTAACCATAGACACAACATTACAATAAACAGGCATGTCATACATACTTGCATTTGTATTTTTTGTCATTTTTCCCCCTTAAACATTAAATCAGTCTTCTACTGAAATGTGATGAATCGACAGCCAGTGTAACAATATAACCCTTCCTTCCCCACAGTCCATGATCTAGCAACAAACTTAACCTTAGTGTCAGGCGACATAACAAGTTGTTTATATCCCCAAAAGCACTACAACTTTCTTATGCTTTTCAATTGTTATGATTTTGGGGCTAACACTGATGATATACCTAAAGAAAAATAAATTTAATTGTATGGGTTTTTTCAATTGTCAGGAATTGGTACAGCAGTAACTGGGCCTAATATCTCAATACTCGAAGTTCAGTTTCAGGAATTTAAGCCACAAGCAGATTGCATAAAGCAATTTAAACGTATTATCAGGTCATACCTTCAATTTTAAATGTGACTGTCCAGCAAAAGAATAAACATTACAAATAAATAGAAATCTGAATTTGAAAGCTTAAGGATTACAAATCAAATCTTAAATCTTTCGGTAAGGGGCTCTTCAAAAAATGTATGTGTATGTATGCGTATATTGTTCAGAATTTTGTTTACTATTGATTTTCAAGGATTGGTTACCAATCAATGATTAATTAATAATCTAATCTGCATATTGGCTTCATGATTTAAGGGTTATTTCTTGTACTGCATTTTATGACTTGTCTGTAATGTTGTTTTTTTTCATTCATGAACCCTTGATAAATTAAATAAATTTCAAATAAAAGTACTTCAAACAAGAAAGATAAAATGGCTCTAAAGATATGTTTCCAATAATCACTACCGTATTGATAATCTCCGATGATGCTCTTTTCAAACAAAATTCTTTTATTTTCGATCATTGGAATAACACTATCTTCAAGCATACATTAAAATTCAGTATATTGTAAGGAATTGCTAATTTTGAAAATGATTATAAATCTTTACCATACACTGAATGGATCTAACACGGATGAATGATGTTTTCCTTATGCAATGTATATATGAAATTCAAGCTGCAGATAAGTTTTTTACTTAATGTGTTATGCACACCCTTGTGCAATTACAATGTGTATTGTACACTCAAAGTAATGACTACTTATGAAATGTGTACCAATGCACTGTACAGTACCTAGATGTTTCTATATTAATATACAATAAAGTGATTAACAATAATAGCATAAAATTGATTATGGTTCAAACTATTCATTATTTAAACTAATGAAATAACCATAATTTATATAATTTATATTCTTGTTACTAGCAGTACAATAGCAAGTGTTTATCTTTAGTTAATTAATGGAACTTCACAATTGAATAGTCAATGCATTTAAAATAGGTATACAATCAAATTGTCATCTATGTCTTAACTTCATCAGCATGATCAGAAATTACAAACCATTTATGTGTTATCTTTTAATTTTTTGCTTATTGGTTTGCTTTAAAAAATAATATCCTATTTCAGAAAACCAATCATGTAATAAGCAGCAACAATCATGTCAGAAATAATGACTATTGACACTGCAGAATTTCCCCCGTTACAAAGTTCAACAAGCATGTCATACCAATTTCAAACAAAGCAGTACCATTCTCATTGAGTTTGCTTTAGATAACAGAGCCGTACACTTAAAAACAGTCAAATATTGTCTGTCATACTGGTGATGACCTTAACACAGTTTTTATTCATAAAGTTACCAGAAGAAATTCGTGTTAAATTTTAATTAATATTTTGCAATTTTTACAGTGCAATTACACAAATTAAGACCCTTATTTGTAGTTCTGCATGTAAATTGTTATGTTTCTATGAACATACTGCATTCTACTGTTTTGAATGTACTTCGCATCACAAGTTTTTGAAGCATTGACTTATTCTTGCTGGAATCAATCAAGTGACTTACAAATAAGTGCAACATATTTTGCCTGTCAATTGACTTACACTACCAGCCAAGCGTTTTGTGCAAAAAAAATGTTGCTATCACGGAAGGGATTGCGTCATCGCCTAAATCGGGAGCACATATTCTGCGGAAGCCAACATGATGGTCCGTTTCTTCTGCTACTACCCCGTAAGACTTCCAAACGGGTACCATTGGTACAAATAGAAGATACTAAATTGTACCGTCCCCTCAGAAAGGCTTTCACCCTATTGAGAGTAGGGCTGGGTATTGCTCAGAATTTTTGATATAGTACAAAATTGTCTGAATAAACAGTAAAACCTTTTTATTTCAGAAAAACTTAAAACATGTAAACAAAAATCACCAACAAAGAGTGTTGCACAAAACAACAAATTACTTCTAGAATCAAATGATTAACAGACAAAAGGTATTTTAACTGTGAATGTATTAACTAACAAGCCTTTTCTTAAACCTATACTCTGATGACCATGCAAAATGGTTAAATTGACGTCTTTTTGTAGACAATTAAAATAACATTGAATGAGCATGCAAATAATGAAAATTGCCTGGCCAATTCCGTTGCCGTACTGGTAAAATGACCTTTTGTCCTCGTTATTGACTTATGGTTCAATGCTGTCATGTAAATTTATTTTTGAAAACAAGTAAAAAGTCATAGTTATACCCAACTGTCAGCAGGTAAGTCATATAACTCTACCTCCCGACACTACAGCATACCTTGATACTAGATAGATAGATAGATAGACATGCTTGTAGTACTGCCATACCTAGCTACTTCTGCCTTACAGATATTGCAAACAGTCTTGATATCGTTTTAATTTATGTCAAGCTATATTTTTCGAATATTCATACTAATATTGAATGTACAGAGTTGTTTCCCTTTGAACCGATATGCAACAATAACCGAACCGAATTTGAAGTAAAAACATCGGTGCAAATCGATTTATCGGTATATCGAGCCAACACTAATTGAGAGGGTAAACAATCTCATCCCCCAAACTTAATACATATTTGTTGGAATAATGAGCATTTTTTATAAATTAATTGATATTTAATACAAGGGCTTTCACACATTTAGGAAGAGTTTGTACCAGTAGCTCTGCTGGTTTTTCACGTGTCTATGATGGAAGAACTGATATCATTGTATGTTGTAAAATAACATAAACAAAATTGAATTCAGTTTTCATTTAAAAAAAATTGATAAAAAGTAATGTGCAAAGTGTTTGTTTATATAGGATTTGTTATGTGTTAAATTTATTTACTTCTTTACGATTTACAATTTTTGTTAAAATGTCACATTATATACAATCTAAAATAATTAGACTACGAAATGACGGATTATTAGTGCTTCCAAAGTGTCAGTTGATTTTCAAAGAAAGGGTGTTACTATTGGTAAGCAGAGTAACTACACAAACAGATCTTAAAGCAAAGTAAAACAATGGAAACACGTTAGTCCATATAAACAGCCGCTTCAGAGCCTTTGACGATTTTTGTGTTGGCTGCTCTACACATCCATTTCCCACTTGTTGTTTTCCTAGCCAAGAAAGACAGATCCCAGCGCTAAGTAAATTGAGCGGAAAGATAACAGCACCTGCTAGATAGTGCAAAAATGGCGATGCTTTGTTGACAGATCGATCTAAATTTGTGTTTTCATTAAAGTGTAATAAGAGAAAGGTATTGGATAAAAATTATTTATGTTTAACTTTATTGTTTTTATTTAACATGCAGTGTTAAAAATTGTGGAGTTACAGTTGATGAATATATCCAAATGTTAAAAAAAGTTCCCTATACGCGCATTATTGTGGCTAGAAAACTGTGTGCAGTTTTATTCAATATATAATTCATACACATTCATGTTTAACGAGGGCATTAGTGGGAATAAGATGACAATAGCTTCTAAAAACTTACAGTTGTAAAGCAATATTTTTAGGGATCAAACTATGTTTTGAGCCCAAACATGGTGATTTGTAGGGTACAGGGCTAGTCCAAACAATTGTACGTTGACAGATATTTTTTAGATTTTTGATATGGCAAATCCTTCACATACAAATTGTTTAGTATCAAAAGTGGGTAGTTGTTCCGATCAGGATTCCAGGTTAAAGCATATAGTGTCTATAAAATATCATAAAAACAAGAAATATTACCAGATAATGTTATTTTATATTAGTTCCGTACACAAAAAATAAATATCCAACTTATAATTATGAGTTTGACGGCTTTTCTTCATTTCATTCTGTCAAAACATAACGATATATACATGAAGGGCACCTGCAAGGCTCTAGGGCACAGTTTTAAATCGCTCGGAACATTTCGGCCATGGCCGAGTTGTTACGATTGTACAACGAGGTCTATCTCGAAGCTTTGTCGGAGGAGGCCGAGTTATTACGATTGTATCGAGTTGTTCCCCTTCGCATAATTGTTGTCTGTGTCAGTCAACTTTCGTTTTATTGGAAACGTAAACAACTTGTTTTAATGCATTAAATGCTTGTTTAGTGCAAAATAACATTTCGCTTACATGGCGAAATATGAATATAACTCTTTATGATCAATTTCAACCATAAAATACTTCACTTAAAACAATTTCAATATTTTTAAAACACCCCCGTTTTTTGCACATTCTCGTTTAGACGTTAGGGATTGGAAGAATCCCGTATAACACATCTATTATTTTAGACTAGGTACAGGGCAAGCATGTATGAGTAAAATAAAACTGACTAGAATTGTATTCATAGGACGGGAACAAAGAAATAGCCTTCAGAAAATTGACAGCTTCATGTACCTGTAATTAGAATATAAGTATTTTTAGGGATTTTTCTTGGAATTTTTGGTTGATATTTAGAGCTTTGTGATAGATTAATTTCAATAAATTTTGGTCTTGAAAAAGCAATGACTGTTTTTTTTTTAAGGAGGGGGTGTGGCCATATAGTGGGTCATGCCAACATAACTGCCACCTGTGGTAAATACAGTACTCACTGTGTAACTCAGCCCGAATCTCAGGAGTCGATGTGCGATGAGCTGAGCAATCATTCATGATTACACAAATTTAATGAAACAGTGGTGGCTTACTTCAACAACAGAAAGATGTTATCTTTTACCATAAAAATATTCGTTCATCGTCTTCGAATGATTTGTAAAACCGTTTTTTTTTTTACCTGAATATTTGTCCGAAAATATGGAATGTGTCATTAAAACCATTTTTATTTGTGGAAATCGCGTATCAATAAACAACGTGAGGCCAATCTTCTGGGTTAGGTTGTTGATTTACATTGTTCTCTCCGTCCATTTTCTTTTGTTATTAAAACATTTTTTTTAGAAATAGTAAATCACTTACTTCTTTAAAATACACTGAAGATGTGACATATTTCTCGAAGCATAAAAATCTGATTCGTCATATGTTTTCGCGACCGTATTCGGTTGGAAATACAGCTTCTTAAACTGGATAGCGTCACACAACCTCACGGAGCATCGAGGAAACTCCTTACTTAAGCAACGACCTGTATCCCGTAACTAACTCACCTTTGATAAAAGCTTTTGTACGTTTATTCATTAATCACTAGCTATAATTCTATCCTTAAGACAGGAATGCCAATATTCCTCTTTGGACTTTTCAAATGATTTCCTTTATTTTGGGTTCTAAACTGCAAAAAAATAAAATTGTTGGCTTTATCTGATCTATACAACAAAAAATAATTTTTGTATAAAGAGTGATTGGGATACCCCTATATCTAGTCTAAAATAATAGATGTGTTATACGGGATTCTTCCAATCCCTAACGTCTAAACGAGAATGTGCAAAAAACGGGGGTGTTTTAAAAATATTGAAATTGTTTTAAGTGAAGTATTTTATGGTTGAAATTGATCATAAAGAGTTATATTCATATTTTACCATGTAAGTGAAATGTTATTTTGCACTAAACAAGCATTAAGTGCATTAAAACAAGTTGTTTACCTTTCCAATAAAACGAAAGTTGACTGACACAGACAACAATTATGCGAAGGGGAACAACTCGATACAATCGTAATAGCTCGGCCTCCTCCGACAAAGCTTTGAGATAGACCTCGTTATACAATCGTAACAACTCGGCCATGGCCGAAATGTTCCGAGCGATTTAAAACTGTGCCCTAAAGCCTTGCAGGTGCCCTTCATGTATATATCGTTATGTTTTGACAGAATGAAATGAAAAAAAGCCGTCAAACTCATAATTTTAAGTTGGATATTTATTTTTTTTGTGTACGGAACTAATATAAAATAACATTATCTGGTAATATTTCTTGTTTTTATGATATTTTATGGACGCTATATGCTTTAACCCGGAATCCTGATCGGAACAACTACCCACTTTTGATACTAAACAATTTGTACGTGAAGGATTTGCCATATCAAAAATCTAAAAAAAATCCGTCAACGTACAATTATTTGGACTACCCCTATATCTAGCCACAATAACGTGCATTTAGGGAACTTTTTTTAACATTTGGATATTCATTTTGTTACTCCACAATACTTAACACTTCACTATTAACTAAAAACACAAAAGTTACCCTTTTATTGTTTTAGCCAATACTTTTTACTTATTACACTTACATATATAAGTGTTTAATGAAACACAGATAATTAGTTTAATTTAGATCGACTTCTGTCAATAAAGCATCGCCATTTTGAAACCATCTAGCAGATGCCCGTTATCTTTCCGCTCAATATACTTAGCGTTGGGATCTGTCATTCTTGGCTAAGAACACAACAAGTGGGATATGGACGGGTTGAGTCGCCAAATCAAAAATCGTCAAAGACTCTGAAGCGGCTGTTTATATGGACGACCCCTATATCCTACTAGTTTCCTTCATTTTTACAAATTTGCGTTCGCATTCCTGATCCTAGTTAAAGATGTTACTTTTTTATTTAGAATGAGCTGGAATTTTAAAAGGAGAGCTATACTACCCACCCTAGTGTCAGCATCAGTTTCAGCGGTGTCACAAACTTTAGGTACACTACATGTATTTAAGTCTCACCATTTACATGTGTAAACGGCTTGGTGTTGTATTTGGACAATCAACAAAATCACAAATTTGCTGACTGTTTAACCAAAATGGTCATGTTATTAAAACGAGCTTGAAAATTTTCCAGTATTCTCAGAGTCGTACAACTGTACATGTAAGTGTAACTTCTGTGTGATAGAACTGTCATTTTCAAGGGGCACGTACAGGGGAAATGAAGAATTATTTGAAGCAAAATAGCTTTACCTACAGGTCCACACATATTTGTTAATATGAACAGTCACTAACAATTCTGTCTTCTAACGTGATGATTTATGGTAATTTGTCTTGTTACTGAAGTTGAATAATAAACATAAGTTTCTAAATACATAGCAGTGTTCTCAAGAACCGGCTGCCGGCCAAAATGGACAGTTCAAATGGCAATAGGGCCGGTTCAAATTTGGAAAACTAAATGAATTACAGTAGAATAAGTAGAAGCTGGTCGTTTACTTTACTATTTGAGACAGTTCAACCAAAACTTATTGAGAACCCTGCATAGCTGTTCTATTGTTTAACATTAACCTTAAGATTACCCCCTGATAATAATAGAAAATGATGTGTGTATTTTTTATTGAATTGATTTGCAATAGATTTATAATGAACAGTCTAATTTGGATATACTGAGTATTAATACGTCATGCAGACTTGAATACAAGGGGAAGTTCATTCATCCGTACAACTTGTACACTGAATCAATGAAATGTGAAGATATCTACTGTATACATGCGCGTACAGGCAGTATTTATTTACAAAGATGTTTCGTAAATGTTGAGCCTAACGTGATGATGTATGTGTTCCCAACTATCAACCTACTTCATTTAAGAAATTAGATATTATTTTGCATGTTATGCAAGTTATGGCCTTTCAGTATTCAACTTAGAGATTCTGGTTAAGGTTTTGCATGTAACCATATTTTTAAGTCCATATCTTAGCAAATACATCATTTTATTGCATTGCAACATTAAACATGTGTTCCCAACTATCCTTTCAACATAATTTATCAAGTAAGATAGTTCCATAATATTTAATTCAATGCAAATTATGGTATGTATTTTATTGGACTAAGAAATTATGTTTAAGTTTTACGTGTAAACGCACATAGATTCTCAGCAACCATGTGATGTATTGCATTGAAACAATACAATGGTACTTAATCTTCAAATATACTTGAATAATCAAGTTGGATAACTCTGTTTTGCATATAATGTTGTAGAATTTTTCATTATGGTTTTGCTTGTGACCACATTGAAGTCAATATCTCAGCAACTATTGGAATGAAACTTTAGACAGGTGTTTCCAATTGTCCAACCTACTTCATTACTAAAGTTAAATAACTTGTGTATAATATATTTCCCCATTATTAGAAATTCTGTTTAAGGTTTTACAATTACAGTCATGTAAGCACACAGGTATAAGTCTATATCTCAGCAACTACTGTTGCATTAAAACTTAAACGAGGGTTCTTAACCATCCATCATAATTGAATAATCAAATGAGATAACTCTATTTTGCATATAATGCAAATTATTGCCATTTATTAATTGACTTAAAAGTTCTGGTTAAGGTTTTGCATGTTATCTAATTTAACAGTGATCCATGCATGTTTCACCAAGAATGCTATCTTATACTTAAAAGTGGCGGAATAGTCGAGCCGGCTGTCTCTGTGATGGCTTTTGATGTTTGAAAGATTCATGAAGATTTGTTTGTATTCAAATAACATGTTTTAAAAGGTCTTGATATTTGGAATATAGCCGAACAATAGTATTAAACAGATGAAAAAGATCCCTGCAGTCTTAGTTGAATAAAATTTTGATAAGATGTCAAAAGGTTATGTCATGGTTAGTCTGCACTTACATAGTTTTAGCTGCTGATAATTTATAATAAAAAAAAAATCTCATGAGCTGCACTCTCACTTATTAACCAATTTGATATTTTTTGTCTCAAATTCAGCTGATTTTGGCTTCAGTGCATTCAAATCAGTCACATAGGATGACTCACAATAGAACAGATCTTAATTGTTTGGAAAACTTCCTAAATTTTGCATTATTATGCCCCCCTTCGAAGAAGAGGGGTATATTGCTTTGCACAGGCATGTCGGTATGTCGGTCGGTCGGTCGGTCGGCAGACCAAAGCTTGTCCGAGTGATGACTCAACAATTCCTTGACGTATGGTCATCAAACTTCACATGAAGGTTGGGCCTGATCAGTAGATGACCCCTGTTGATTTTGGGGGTCATCGGGTCAAAGGTCAAGGTCACAGTGACCTTTAATGGTAAAATAATTTTAAAGCTTGTCCGAGTGATAACTCAACAATGCCTGCACCCATGGCCCTCAAACTTGACTTGGAGGTTGGGCCTGGCCAGAAGATGGTCCCTATTGATTTTAGGGGTCATTGGGCTAAAGGTCAAGGTCACAGTGACCTGGAATGGTAAAAGGTTATCCGAGTGATAACTCGACAATGCCTGTAGCTGACCCCTATTGTTTTTGGGGCTCATCGGGTCAAAGGTCAAGTTCACAGTGACCTTGAATGGTAAAAGGTTGTCCGAGTGATAACTCAACAATGCCTTCACCCATGGCCCTCATAATTGAATTGGAGGTTGGGCCTGACCAGTAGATGACCCCTATTGTTTTTGGGGGTCATCGGGCCAAAGGTCAAGGTCAACGTCACCTTTAATGGTTAAAGGTTTTCCTTGTGATAACTTGACAATGCCTGCACCCATGGCCCTCAAACTTGACTTGGAGGTTGGGCCTGGCCAGAAGATGGTCCCTATTGATTTTAGGGGTCATTGGGCTAAAGGTCAAGGTCACAGTGACCTGGAATGGTAAAAGGTTATCCGAGTGATAACTCGACAATGCCTGCACCCATGGCCCTCAAACTTGACTTAGAGGTTGGGCCTGGCCAGAAGATGGTCCCTATTGATTTTAGGGGTCATTGGGCCAAAGGTCAAGGTCACAGTGACCTTGAATGATAAAAGGTTGTCCGAGTGATAACTCAACAATGCCTGCACCCATGGCCCTCAAACTTGACATGGAGGTTGGGCCTGACCATTAGATGACCCCTATTGATTTTAGGGGTCAAAGGCCAAGGTCACAGTGACCTTGAAAGCGACCTCGACAATTCCTGGACCTATGGTCATCAAACTTGACATGAAGGTTGGGCCTGCCCAGTAGATGACCCCTATCGTCTTTGGGGGTCATCAGGCCAAGGTCAATGTCACAGTACCGGTAACCTTTAACGCAAAAAAGTTAACAAATCTTCTCCCACTGATATCTCAACAATGCCTGAACCTATGATCATTAAACTTGACATGGATGTTAAGCCTGATCAGTAGATCACCCTTATTGATTTTAGGATTTATAGAGCCAAAGGTCAAGGTCACAGTGATCTTGAATGGTAAAAGGTTGTCCGAGTGATAACTCAACAATGCCTGAACCCATGGCCTTCAAACTTGACTTGGAGTTGCATCTGACTTGTAGATGACCCCTTATGATTTAAGGGGTCATTGGGTCAAAGGTCAAGGTCACAGTGACCTTGAACGAAAAAAACTTGTCTGTGTGATAACTTGACAATGCCTGCACCCATGGCCCTCGAACTTGACATTTAGGTTTCTGGTGACCTGCTGATGACTCTGGATTTTGAGTTCATAGAGTCAAAGGTCATGGTCATAACACACTCTATCCTCACACTTAAATGGTCATAATCTTAAAACTGCCTTACTGGCAACAAATCAGCTGTCATTTCGGTCCATGCATATTTCATTCAATTGTCCATATAATCCTGACAACATGGCCCTCAGGGGGGGCATAATGTTTGACAAACATCTCTTGTTCAAAAAGTGTTAGTAACGCATTTAACCATAAAACATATTTTTTAAGCTTAAATATTAAAAACTGTTATCTGATATTTTGTCTGCAGTCTAAAACTTCTTATATAACCAGTTTTCAGACATTTACGCAAATTTTTGCTGATTCCAAGACAATTTTTTGTATAAAGTTGTCAAAACAGTCAATCTTGGAGAGTGCAGCTTTTACTTTGACAATTGGCACTTTGTTGAACAAGCTCCATAACTCTCAGTCTGGTTATTTAGACAAAAAGAAGTTATGTCCCTTGATAGAATGAGAAAATAAACAGAGGAGTGTTGGTTTCTGCTTACACTGTTCTTGCCTCCTACACTTATTGTTTTATCATTCAGTCGCTTCTTTAACAATTTCAGCCTTTCAGCTATTTTTAAATTTCTATTGATCATCTTTTACATTTCCTAGGTCTTGAACACTAACCTGCAAGCTAAAAACTGCATCTTTGGCGCCCCAGCATATTCATATGTTTCATATATAACACATATGATTTGCTCATTGATGTGAAAAGTATATCAGAATTCACTTTTAAAGCAGTCTAGTAATAGTTTATTATTATTTTTGCAGGTATCAGAATGGATCATGAATGATGGACATTTCAGCCACTGTTCTGAGTTTTTCACCTTTGAGAACCCCTAGAGAGAGGAAAACAGTAAGGAAATACCTACACATTACCAATATTAACTGATCTTCCATACCCGGTATTTCTATTTGGTAACATACTAGCGACACTTCTAGTTTTTAAAGAGGCATTATATTTAGTTAATTAACAACTAAGAAAATTCTTCACAAAAGCAGAAGGAATATTATATTGCGATTTAACATCTCCTGAATTTTTTCTTTATTGAGTATTTGTGAACTGCAACAGATTGGACAATTTTTTATCTGAACGATTGATCTTAACATGTGTTGTTGTCATGGTTATGACATCAGAATTTTAAAGCCAAATACTCAATCAAATATGTTTGGGAATTCAATAAAAAGTTGGCATTTTATCACATTTTTAGTTGCAAACGAGTGACACAGAGTCAGTGTTGACATCGGACCTCTGCAACATTGCAAGCTCAGTTACCAATAGACTGAACAGTGCCGCGCGTAATGAGATGCCTTCCGATGATGACCTCTTTCTGACACAGGTAAACTTTGAGGTCCATTTCCTTCTTTAGACCATTTTTAGCTCTACTGGCCAAAGGCTTATGCGATGGTAATGTGTACGTAGTATGTGCATCCGTGCGTCTGTAAACAATTGCTTGTGAACATGATACAGTCTTCAGTTTTGATTGGATCTTGATGAAACTTTTACAGTATCTAGATATCCATTAGAGCTGGGCTCCTTTCGAAAACCAGCCAGATCCGCCCATGCATGCCTAGATTATGGCCCTTGATAGTATAAAAAAATGCTATTGTGTAAACAATTGGTTGTGAACACGATACAGTCTTCAGTTTTGATTGTATCTCGATGAAACTTGTACAGTATCTAGATATCCATTAGAGCTCGGTTCCTTTCAAAAACCAGCCAGATCCGCCCATGAATGCCTAGATTATGGGCCATGACAGTTTTAAAGAAATGCTTTCTATTTTTAGCCAGGTCTGCATGAGCGAATTCTATTTTTAGCCAAGTTTGCATGTACATGTAAATTCAAGTCTAGAGTTAAGGGAGACAATTTGCAAGTCTAGGATTTTGAGAGACAATTTGCTTTTTGCTTCTGCAGTTGATTTTGTGCATTACTCTGCCTTGTTCTTGTTGAAAGCCCAAAGGCCATTTTTTAGCTTTCAGTTCTGTAGTTTGCACTTTCATCTTAACAAAATTGGTTGTGAATGTTTAAGTTATGCACCTGGTGTCATTACTGGCCACACCCAGGGTTCACAGGTTTGGTAAACATAAATCTGGAAAGGTTTTTTAACTTTTAAAACTACAGAAATTTTTACTATGAGTACAGTTTTGAAAGCATTTTTTTTTGTCAGATGACTTTTACTTGGCACATATTAAAATAGTTCATGCAATTAATCTGCTTACAATACTTTCTGGGCTCAGATGTTGAACATGCTACGTTTTCAGGTAACCCAAACACAAAACATAAACTAGATGTCTGTTACCTTTTACCCATACATACATGCTCTGGATTGATATGACCACAAAAGCCATGCCAGTAGAACATAGGCCCTTTTGGGCCTCTTGTTAGTTTAAGTTAAACAGTATGTATTTTACAACAATTGTAAAGAAACTTATACTAAGTCACTCTCGTTGGCATGATGTTGTGCAAGAGTGTGGTCTTGTGTTTGGGGGGAAACCAATCCAGCTTGGTGACCATTTTCCAAACTCACAGGCGCCCAGGCCAGGAATCGAACTCGGGTCACCTTGGGTGAGAATTGAGTGCACTAACTGTACAAACAGTCATTTTCGGCCTTTTAGTGGCTATGCCTATCCATTTCTGTTGCAATGTATGATAGACCCAGAAAAGTATCCTGCCATCCTGGGCTCGAACACTAACCTCTTTTTTGCAAGCCAGTGGACCAAACCTTAGAGAACTTTAATGGGTGTTTTGACTTGCCTCACATGCACTGAGCACTAGCCATGGCTTAAAAAAATGTCATAGGCTCAGAAAATTATACAGGCCATTTTGGTGTTGAACCTGGGCCCCATGCTTGTTAGTACGGTACTTTACCTTTTAAAAGGCCCATGTAACTCCAATTCTCTGACTAGTGCAAGTTGGTACTTAGGCAGTATGTATACATGCATTTATGAAACAAGAGCAATCATGACATTGAAGTAGAAAATAGACTTCAGAAATCTCAGGGTGAAGCATGCAATGGGAAATTATAAAATAAAATAATATTAAATATATTTAGCATTTATGTTTGTCATTTAAACCATTATACAAAGCCTTCACATTTTCTTAATTTTCCAGAAGTTTCAAAGCCCTAAGAAGAATTTCACAAGAAATCGAGCACCTGTCACAATGAAGAATAGACATATAAGCAATTCAGATTCTTCAGGCCTGGCATCAAGCTCTGAGTCTGATCTTGATCATAAAGTGAAAAAGAGTCCCACACAAGGCAAGAACATAAAGAAAAGTGTGAGCTTCATCAATGACTCTGAAGATTCTAATATAAGCTCAGATGATGAGGTAGCAACTAACAAAGGTCAAAACAAATCTGTAGCAGAAACAAATATTAGCATTTCCTCAAGAACTAAATCACCTTTAAAAGTAAAAAGTCCAAAGAAAAGACAAATTTCATCGAGTGATTCCTCAGACACCAACCAGAATGCTACAGCAAGCAAAACACATTCAGGTAGGGAAACCAGTAAGAAAACGGTGCAAAGTTCACACAAGGGTTCCCAAAAGAAAGGAAAACCTGCTCATGTCAGTGAGTCAGAATCAACTGATTTGTCAGACAGTGAATCAGAAGAGGAAGTTGTTACACATACCAGTAAAGCACAGCAGCAGGCTGAAAGCAGTTCAAGTTCTGAGTCTTCTGACCTCTCTGACTCTTTGTCGAAGAAAGAAACCAAGTCCAGTAAATCAAGGAAACAGACTGGTACAGGAAGAAGGAAGACACATGCTCTAAGTGACTCTGATGAAGAAGGCCACCAGTCTACACAGCTGGGACAGGTAAACTGGAATAATCAACTTTTGATGACTGTGTAGTTACAATGCCTGACATTTTCTATTGCTCTGTATTACTGTCACAGACTCAGAAATGTTTGTGTATTCTGGAGATTGAACAGGGGTCCCTCTGTTTGCATGTCAGGAGACTGGACCACATATATCGATTATTGTCCTCTTGACCCTCTTGACTCAATGCAATTCTCAATCCACCTTATGCACTGAACATAAGCCATAGCCTAACATTAGGTACAAAATGTTAGAGGCTCAGATTAGTGTGCGGCCAGTACAGGAATTGAACCAGGGACACCCTGCTTATAGACTTTTTGCCTTACCAATTGAGTAAACTGGCCTGGATATATCACAAACTCTGACATGCAAGTTAAAACTGTGGCACTACTTGTTTGGATATTTGTATATTCATACATTAATGAAACAAGATCAATCTGATCTTTAAAGTCAAATACAGACTTAACCTTAAGATATCTCAGAATAAAGCATGAAATCGGAAAGGAAAAAAAAGAAGTATTTTCCAAAGGCCCAAAAGGAGCGTTGTTGGCGATGTCCTTTTAAAAGCTGAGCTGGCTTTCCGACATGCTTTAAATGCAGGAACATGCTTATTCCCAGGCCATGGCATGATAAAAAAAAACCTATCTTAATTCCTGTTACTTGAGGTCTGTGTTCTAAAGGTCAATTTTTAGCTTGACTATTCGAAGAATAAGGAGAGCTATCTTAGTCACCCGAGCGTCGGCGTAACCACTTATGTTAAAGTTTGTGTACCACCTCAAATATTTTCAAAGTCAATAGACATATGGCTTTGAAACTTTGCACACTTGTTTACCATCATGCCCCCAACCTGTAAACAGGAGTAGGTAGCTCTATCAAGCATTTTGACAAAATAATGCCTCTTTTTCGACTTAGAATTTACGTTAAAGTTTGTGTACCACCTCAAATATTTTCAAATTCCATTGACATCTGGCTTTGAAACTTTGCACCCTTGTTCACCATCATGCCCCCAACCTGTACACAGGAGGAGATAACTCTATCAAGCATTTTGACAAAATTATGCCCCATTTTCTACTTAAATTTACGTTTAAGTTTGCCTACCACCTCAAATATTTTCAAAGTCCATTGACATCTGGCTTTGAAACTTCGCACACTTGTTAACCATCATGCCCCCAGCCTGTACCCAGAAGGAGGTCACTGTATCAAGCATTTTGACAGAATTATGCCCCTTTTTCGACTTAGAATTTATGTTAAAGTTTGCATACCACCTCAAATAATTTGAAAGTCCATTGACATCTGGCTTTGAAACTTTGCACGCTTGTTCACCATCATGCCCCCAACCTTTACACTGGAGGAGGTCACTGTATCAAGCATTTTGACAAAATTATGCCCCTTTTTCGACTTAGAATTTACGTTAAAGTTTGCGTACCACCTCAAATATTTTCAAAGTCCATTGACATCTGGCTTTGAAACTTTGCACGCTTGTTTACCATCATGCCCCCAACCTGTACACAGGAGGAGGTCACTGTATCAAGCATTTTGACAAAATTTAATTATGCCCCTTTTTCTACTTAGGATTTACGTTAATTTACTCAAATATTTTCCTACTCAATTTATGTAAGTATCTCAGCACATCATGTATTGCATTAAAATTTAATCTAACAGTGATCTATGCATGTTTCGCCAAAACTTTTCAATCCATACACCGCGGCGGAATAGTCCAGCGCGCTGTCTCTGTGACAGCTCTTGTTATGACATGCTGTGTCCCAGGGACCTCAAACTTGGTAGGCAGGTTGGTCATGGCCAGTAGATGAATCTTACTGATTTTGACATAAGTATTATTTAGAATGGAATATCAGTCATATCAGCCTAGCTTTCGGATATTCTTTTCCATTTACAATGTGACCTTTTATCAAGGGGTGAAGTGACTGGTAGCAAAATAGGTTTTAGCTTGACTATTCAAAGAATAAGGAGAGCTATACTACTCACACAAGCATCGGCGTCGGCATCACACCTTGGTTAAGGTTTTGCATGTAAGCACCTTTAAGTCATTATCTCAGTAAATACATCATGTATTGCATTGAAACTTTAGATATGTATTCCCATCTATCTAACTTACTAAATTAATGAATTTATATAACACTTTTTTGAATATATTGCAAATAATGGCCCTTTATTATTTGACTTAGGAATTCTGGTTAAGTTTTTGCATGTAAACACATTTATGATAATATCTCAGCAAATACATCATGTATTGCATTGAAATCTAATCTAATTTTACAGTGATCCATGTTTCGCCAAAACTTTTCAATCCTTACACTGAATATCAGCGTAATAGTCGAGCATGCTGTCTCTGTGACAGCTTTTGTTTTAAGAGTTTCTGTTTTCCGCACTGCTGTTCACTTTGGCTGCTGAAACATATACCAAACTGGAAGATAAAAAAGAAAAACTTATAATGAAGTAATAATTAAGTTAAAACCAAATGAAATGAAAACCACTCCCTGACCATAAAGCCTAGGTGACATTCCTTCAAAAATTAGAACCACTCCTTTACCCACCAGCCTCAGTGACATCCTTTCAAAATTTCATGTGAGAAATACTAAAAATAGTGTATTTATTAAGATTAAGCATTAACATTTTCATTTTATAACAATACAATAATATAAAGCCTTGCAGATTTTCTTACTTGTTTCCAGAAGTTTAACAGCCCTAAGAAGAATTTCACCTCAAATCGAGCACCCGTCACAATAAAAAATGGACATATAGACAATTCAGATTCTTCTGGGCTGGAATCAAGCTCTGAGTCTGATCTTGATCATGAAGTGAAAAAGAGTCACACACACGGCAAGAAACTCAAGAAAAGTGGGAACTTCAGTGATGACTCTGAAGATTCTAATGTAAGCTCAGATGATGAGGTAGCAACTAACAAAGGTCAAAACAAATCAGAAAAAAATAACAGCAATTTGGCGAGAATTAAATCACCTATAAAAGTGAGAAGTCCAAAGAAGAGACAAATATCATCAAGTGATTCCTCAGACTCCGACAGAAGTTCCAGTAACATAGTGCGCAAGATTAAGCCAAGCAGCCCTGTCAAAAAAGTAAGTTTTAATAAACAACCGCCAGTGGAGAATCCAAACAGTGGGAGTGAATCGGAATCTTTAATTAAGAAGGGTTCTAAATCCATCAAGAAAGCCTCAGTAAGCAAAACACATTCAGGCAAGGACACCAGTAAGAAAATGATGCAAAGCTCACACAAGGGTTCTGCAAAGAAAGGAAAACCTGCTCATGTCAGTGAGTCAGAATCAGAATCAACTGATTTGTCAGACAGTGAATCAGAAGAGGAATATGTAACTCCTGCTGGCAAGGAACAGGAAAAGGATGACACTGGTTCAGAGTCTGAGTCTACAGACCTCTCTGAATCCTTGTCAGATGAAGAAGATGTGCAGTCCAGCAGATCCAGGAAACAGACTGGTACAGGAAGCAGGAAGACTCATGATGTAAGTGACTCTGATGAAGAAGGTAACCAGTCCAAGCACTCTGGTGCCAATGGTGGGAGACAGAAAGGGAAACATGAGGGACATGGTAGAGAGATTGGAAGAAAACTACCAGCAAATACAAAACTTAGGTACAGGCTTGAACTCTCATTTGTAAAAATACAAATTCATATTATTTTGCTGATGTGTGTTGAAACTTTGTGTTTTAACATATCTTATTGAACTAAAGTACACAACATGTCAATATAATTACATATTTTGTATTAATGATTGAAATGGTAGGAAAACTGATATAGCTCCTCTCCTTTTGTCTACAGTACTTTTAACATAAACAGGTATGTGCCTTATGTCCCTCTATTTTGCCTTTTACTGTCCATGCCTTGAGGAATTATTCAATGTTAGTCAAAGCATTGTAAACCTTTATATACAACCATTTTTTTATTTGAGCTACATTGCCCTATAGCTATAAACTATGGTAATTGTCTGTTGCAGGTACCAGGTGCCTGAACATTTAACTGAAGACTCTGATGGGGCAAGTGTTTGTTTGACGGAAGAAGACCTAAAGGGCAAACAACTATGGCTTATCCAAGCTCCAGAAGAGGTTTGTCAAGAGTTACTTGCCTTGATTACCATAGTTACTACACCACCAATGCTCCCACCATGACAATACTTAAACATTTTTTCCCCAAAACAGAAGATTAGGGATTTATTGCATTTTTTCTTGCGTTTATGCTGTATGAAGCGTGCTAGCGCTTTTTGGTCATTTGCTCGCTTGCACTACTGCGTTCATACAGCATAAACGCAATTAAAAATGTGATCAATACTTATATTTACATTTACAAAAAATATTCATTGCCATTAAAAATAATTTAATTAGCAGGATCTTCTGCAATTGAGTATTATTTTGTTCTTAAAGAAGTGTAACTGGCAACATACATTTGTATAAAAGAATAGCTGACTTTTGTTACTTTGTTTATCATTGGTTAAATGACATCGGGCTTATCAAATTTGAGCGCATTATATAAGTAAACAATCATATCATAACTCCTTGCGTGTTATACAAGATGAATGTCAAGTTTTATCTATTCAAACAACTGGGAGAATATGAATATTATAGTTTGACTCATAGTTAATTTAAGTTAAAATCCTATTGATCACTCTGGCAAAAAAACATTTATTGAGTTACTCTCCTTGTTAAGTGAGAAAGTGTTAAGTGTTGATATGAGCTTGTGCTGCTTCTGTTTATGTATATAGCATTAACATTGTATTATTTGCCCACTTGTGTGTGTCCACCACTGATCTCCCTGTTGGGCTATTTCCAGGTGAACATGAAACAGCTGCAGGGCATGGACCTCACGTTGCTGGGATCCAGCGTCATCACTTCCATCCCACATGATGAGGTATTATACATATCTGGATGCATTGTAATTAGGGATGCAAACAAATGGCAAAATCGATATTCGAATATTCGGTAATTCTTTCGATCGAATATTCGAGTATTCGATAAAAATTGAATCTTTAAAAAGTTATAGTTATCTATTAATTTTAGTTATAAACCACGATACCCTTTTCTTTATCTGTCGAATGTTTCTAGTGTTATCGTAATACAATACAATACATAGCAGCGTGTCGAATATTATTACATCGACATATGAAATACATATCTTGCACATAACAAGCACATAACAAGCACATACAATTCAATGAAATCACTCATCAATAAAATCATCACATATGATGGCCTTGTTCTCATTCAGAAATATTATCTTATCAACAAGATCACATGACAGTCTGTTTCTAAGTTTGTTAACAATGAGTCCGGCGCAGGAGAAAATTCTTTCTGATGGCACAGACGTCGCAGGTATCCCAAGCAGTTGGCGAGCAACATGTGCAACGCGAGGAAAGCGTCCCTCGTTCTTTTTCCATCATGCAAGTGGAGTGGCCTCCTCGTCGGAAGGTTCGTGCCGGTACCGACGCAGCTCGTCGTTAGCCATCTTGGTCGTCTTTGGAACCATGAAGCTAAGACGGGGTCGTTTGGAGGGTGTTGACGCACTCTCGTCGGGGTTGGCAACCGAAATGGAACATCGTCCAATCTACTCTCGAGCGCGTCTTCCGTGTAGCGCCGCTGTTCCGTTGACAGGAAGTCCAGGTCTTTGTAGCGGGGGTCCAATAGAGCGGCAAGGACTAGGGTGGATGTGGCGGTGGCATCGTTCGAAGGTCGGAAGCGACAACGAAGCTCAGCAGCAATAACAACCTTCACTTCCTTGACGACATGGGAATTAGCCTCGCATGCACGGAGTGTGTTGTCCAAAAGACTTGTCACGATGAGATAAACTTCACTGCATGACACGTTCTTCTCCGTTGACATATACGAAGTCGTCTCAGTCAAATGACTGAGTACGTCACTCAGCTCGGAGACGACGTTCCACTCGCCGTCCTTCAACGACAGGTGCTGGTCGGCCTTCCGGGTAACCCGAGTGTCCAGCATGAGGTCGGACAGGACGCGGCGTTGCTCGTTCAGCCGGGCCAGTATAGCATGCGTGATGTTCCATCGGGTTGTAACATCCTGCACCAGCTCGTGTTTGGGCACCTTTAGAGTAGCTTGGCGCTTGCGCATTTCGGCCGTCAATGTAGTCGAGTGTTTGATGTGCCCGACCAGCTTACGACATCTGGAGACGACCCTGTTGACATCCGGGAGAGCAAATGCCGGCTTGATGGCCAGCTGCAGTGTTTGCCCAAAGCACCCAGAACACAAATCATGTTTAAGACCAGAAACGCTAAACTTTTTCATTGATTGCTGTTTACTGCTTTCGCTTTGAGAACTCGGATGCTTAGCCTTCACGTGATTCCAGAGATTAGTCGTCGTGCCCATGTACGACAACCTCACACTGCATAGTTTGCACGTGACAGATTTCTTGTCAACAGAGCGCGTGAAATAAGTCCATACTTCAGATGTGGCTGGCATCTTTTACGTTGTTAAGAAATACAAATCTAATATATAATAATAATAATAAGTTTAACTTATAATGTTTTGCGAACATATATTCTGAAGGAATGAAGTGGTATCTACTTTCAGCGTATAATATCAATCACCGATTTGAGCAATATTGCTCAGCTTAATTGGCAGGCAAACTGACAAGAGGGTGTGAAGGCCGCTTCCTTAAATTCTTAATTGGCATGGTCATTTAAAAGAACTGAAAATCGATTCAACTTGTTTGATGTCACTTCCTAATAGCCAGTTATTTTACAATTATGGACACTGTTTATAGTACCCTACGATCGATCCCTAATTGACACATGACGCACACTCGATTGTCATCTCGTTAACGCCTCAGGCACAAGATGCGTATTGTTGTAAAAACAAGACAATATAATTTTAAACACAACAACTGCCCTAAAGACTCAAGGTTTATATCATTATTTTTTGAAAAAAATAATCGAATATTCGAATACCGATTTTAACATTCGAATACTAAACGTTCGATCGAATATTCGAATATTCGAATATTCGTTTGCATCCCTAATTGTTATAGATTTTGGCCTTTATTATATGATGTTCTTAGAGTCTAAGGTGTATGATTGATTTTTGACAAAAATAGGTTAGTTTTGAAATTTCAACTGACCATTAGATTGCCAAGCATGGTTTCTGATGTTACAATGGGTAGTAGAATAATGATTGGCTTCTTTGATTAAAAAAAAAAACGAATGAGGGAGTCATTTTTCAGGTAAAAAAGCTTAATGTTAAGATTTATTTAATGTCACAACAGAAGCTCTAAAGCTTTTTACCAACACTCATATGTACATCTCTTGTTAAAATCTGATATACGGTATACATGTGAAAACCATTCACCATTCCTGAGTGAACTAACTTCATTTAAGAAGGTCCATAAAGGGATTTAACTCTAGTGATCCTGAGTCTAATATACTTACCACCCGGCCATTAAAACTTAGTAGTGAGGCTGTAACTATTTGTGTATTATTATAATTTATATATATACTGCATGCTTTAGAACTAAGATAAATGGTTTGTGTATTTTGTTGCCAGGGTGAAGGCCGACAATATGAGGTGATTGTCCGACCGCAAACAAACCAGCAGGTACAGTGTAACATTCTGTCTTAAAAAGTGAAATCATAGATAATTGCATACGGTATATCTGACTTCATAGTAGTATCTGAAACTCATGTTACGTCTTAAAACAGAAATTCCAAAGATTTACCATTTTCACACTTCTACATTGAATGCTTTTTTGCTGACAATATAGCTAAATTACCTTATATGCGGTACAAGTTGAAATTAAGAGGATTTTAAAGCCAAAATCCATCTTAGTTTTTAAGGAAGCTTTTTAATTAGCTTAGCACCTTATAATGCTGTAGTTCACAAAAACAAATATTTTGGTGTTAGAGAGATCTAGTGGTATAGGTGTCCATCTCTATACAAAGAGGTTATGGGTTTGATCCCACGCCAGGGGTACTTTCTCATGGCCTCTCAAAATGGACACCAGTACTTGTTTCTACCAAGGAAACAGACTTGAGAGTGATTCTATACTGTAGTATAAGCTGATAGCTTTCATCACAATTGATCTGAAAGCAATTAGTATGAGTTATAAACTAAATACAAGTTGTAGGGCAACCCTGGTTTATGAAACAATTTAAATGAATGGTTAAGCCAAGCCTCATTCTTTCCTATTGTTTCAGGGTCCAAGTTACCACAGCATTGCTCTACATGGTGAACACAATCTGGTCCTAGGTAAGACTGACCTTTGAAAGCCTTGAAGTTTCATTTGTGTACATTCGCTAAGGCTTTTTAAAATAACAACCAGACATTATTACCAGTATATTATGGGAGCATCCATGGGTCATGGGTGCTGTCAGATTTCTATACCAGTATATTATGGGAGCATCCATGGGTCATGGGTGCTGTCCACCCCAGATTTCTGTTCTCTAGCTTGTACATTTCCTATCCAAACTAGGTGACAGTGTAGGAAGAACACAAGCTGGTATAAGGGAAGGCTAACATAGTGAAACCTTTGACAAGTAATGTTATTAAAAAAATACCCATTCACATGTAAAGCTGGATTCCCGACATGCCTTTATTGGTGCGACATGCCTATTTCAGGCACGAAACTTGTCATAAAAATAAACTAAACTGTGAAACTGATCTTAAATCGACTGGCGGGAAGACTGTTAAGTTTGTGCTCCATTCATTGTCTGGGTGTTTACCTATTAATTAGTGGTGCTCTATCCAGTTGGGGTGTTAATTGATTAATTAGCGCAAACTGTTTCATTAAATATTTCCAAACTCTGAAAACAAGACGTTTGAAATTGTTGTAATGAAATAAATAAAAAAATGAAGATCTAAGAAGTTTGCCAACAAATCTTTCAATTTCAAGTTTACATTTTTTCATCTTTTATATATGAAAATCCTGTTAAAGAATAAAAAAAATAAAAATAAGCAACAGTCGTAATTCACAGAGACTGATCATTCATCTGCAAAATGTCAAATTAAAAAGCTGTAGATTAAGGACCTTAAGGCATGGAAGACCTTGCTGTTATTGCTACTGTCAGCCTTATGATCCTAGCGTTACTGCAAACCAACTTTACATTTTTGTCCATCATTCACCAACATTTTGCCTCTGATTCTTTAGCAGCCTGCTACCCTATCATTCATTTAACTTGTCAGAATGTGCAATTCTAAAATATAATAGTTATTAAACAAATATTTGTTAATGGGACAGATCACTGAGTGAGAAAGTAAGTAACCAATCAAATATTAGAAAAACAATGCAATCACCCAGAGGCTCCATTCTCTACCCAATCATCATGTAACTTTTCATGAAATAATTTTATGAAGTTAAAGCCAAGTTTGAATATTTGTCATTTTTTGTAAAAGAAAGTAGTCATTAAGTCAAAAGGTCATAAAACTATATTGTTGACACTAGGTGGCGCATTTCCTCCCCAAACTTAAGAAAATGCATGCCCTTGACATAGAGGCCATACTTCCTTCCCCATATTTGGGAAACACATGCCCTTGACCTAGAGGCCACATTTCCTTCCCCATCTTTGGGAAATGCATAAACTTGAGGTATCTCTTGTCAATCATATTGTTTGTTTAATAGGTCACAGGGTTCAGGGCCTGATACAGATCACAGATTGGATCCCTACCCCACCCCCAGTCCAGCTTGTGAAGACTCCACCCCCAAAACATACCGTGCCCTCTGACCTTCGATCTTCATACAGGATGTATGGCTCAGGTAGGGCATTGTTATCTAGCTCAGCTTGGATTTGTATAGACATTTCATGCTAGTCCAGAATTGTTTGATTATTTTAAAGATAAGAGTAAACTCATTATTTGTAATCTGTAATTAACAAGTTTTTACCATTCCTTCATTTGTGAAATCAGAAATTGTAATAGACATTGCATGTCTTGTTGTGTCTCCTTCAGCTTCCCCCAAGAGGTACACCACCAACATATCTGTCCACGAACCCCAGGGTAAGATAGAGTTCCAATTTATTTCTTACCTACCGTATATATCTTCAATACAAAGGATATTGTGCATCAAAAATGTTTCACAATTTGTTATAATACAAATTATTATCCCCCGCTGAATCGAAAATTTCGGGAGGGGGATATTGCTTTGGCGTTGTCCGTCCGTCCGTCCGTCCATCCGATACCATATCTTGGTAGGCATTGATCAGAAAATGTTCAAACTTGGTTAGAATGTTCCCCTTGATCATATCGACCTAAAGTGGGTCACATGGGGTCAAAAACTAGGTCACTAGGTCAAATATTAGAAAAATCTTTGGAACATACTAGAGGCATTATACATGGTCAAATATTCAAGAAACTTAATCAGAATGTTTTCCTTGATGAGCTCTTGGTCGTAAATAAAACTGGGTCACATATGATAAAAAATGAGGTCACAAGGTCAAATCTTAAAAAAATCTTGTCCAGAACCATATCATGGTAATGATTGGTCAAGTTATGTTCAAAATTGGTCATGATGTAAACATTGATGAAATATGGACCACTTAAAAAAGTGGGTCACATGGAGTCAAAAACTAGGTCAGAAGGTCAAATATTAGAAAAATCTTTGGAACATACTAGAGGCATTATATATGGTCAAATATTTATAAAACTTAATCAGAATGTTTCCCTTGATGAAATCTTGGACTTATTTATTTTATTGTGTCAAATATTTTGCTTTGACTCGCGATTACTCGGGTACTCGAGTACTCATTACAGCCCTACTCTAGAGGCTGTTTTTTTTGCATATATCTGGACCAATCTTCATGAAACTTGATCAGAATGTTTGCCTTGATGAAATCTTAGATTAGTTTGGGTAGCATGGAGTCATAAACTAGGTTTCTTGGTCAATTCTAAATGTTATATATATATATATATATATATACAATATATTATTTTTTAAACAGTTGCAATCAAACTCAAACTCATATATATATATTTCATCAACAATTGAATTCCATTTCTTGACTCAGCCCATTCAGGCGGGGGATATCAATTCAACGAATTTGCTTGTTTTTTATAATGAGCAAACTTATGTATCTTAAAAGTAACCCAAAGGTAATCAAAATAATTTTAAGCACATCTATTAACAAACTGAACGTATTAAAAGATGTAATAATAATTATGCTCCCCTTTGAAGAATAGGGGATATATTGCATTGCACATGTTGGTTTGAAAAGCTCCAATTGAAAACTCTACAATGCCTGAATCTATGGTCCTCAAACTTGATTTGAAGGTTGGGGTTGACCAGTAGATGACCTCTATTGATTTTGGGGTCAAAGTTCAGGGATTCAGTGACTTTGAATGCAAAAAGCTTGTCCGAGTGATAAATTGCCAATGCCTAGACCTCTGGCCCTCAAACTTGACTTGGAGGCAATGCCTGACCAATATTTGGCCCCTTCTGGTTTTGAGAACATCAAGTCAAAGTTCAAGTTTATAGTGACCTTGAACCAGAAAAGATTGTCTGAGTTTTTACAATGCCTGGACTTCTGATCCTTAAACTTGACATAGAGGCTGGGTCTGACCAGTTGACTCCTAGTAATATTGAGGTTATCAGGTCAAAGTCACAGCAAACTTCAATGTGAAAAGCTTGTCCAAGTGACCAGTTGATACTGCCTGCACCAAAGGCCCTCATTCTTGACATGAAGGTTGAGTGTGACCAGTAGATGACCTTTATTGATTTTGCATTCATCAGGTCAAAGGTCAAGGTCACAATGACATTGAACACCCAAAGCTTAAAAAGCTTGATAACTAAACAATGCCTGCACCAATGGTCCCCAAACTTCAAGTGGAGATGAGGCCTGACTAGTAGATGATCCCTATTGATTTTGAGTGCAAAAGTTAAGGTCAGAGTGCTAAAATATTGCAAGAAGATGACTTTTGTCATATTACTTATTAGTTTGTATAACTCAAATTTACTTCATTTATCCTTATTCCCTACTGCCACGATGATACATGTTACCTGTAAATACCATTCATCATCTCAACATGATTAAGAACGGTACCCACTATCCTCAAACTTTGAATGAGCATTGGTCACAAAACTGCCTCAATGGCATCCAATGTGAAATGACAAATCTGCTGGAATTGTGGTCCATTCATATTTTATTCAATTGTCCAAACATTCCTGACAACATGGTGTTCAGGGGTGCATTATGTTTGACAAACATCTCTTGTTCAAATAGAAATTGTACATTCACATCGTTTGTGTTTTTATGACCCCACATGCCCTTGTTCATCTGTGCATGCGTTCTTGATTCCGTAATTATTATGTGAACTTATATTTTTCAAAACACCATAACTCCAAAACTATATTATCTAGAGTCATGAAACATTATGGGAATGTTAATGGAGTGATGTAGTTGTGCACCTTTGGTTTCATTCCTGCTGCCCTTAGTAAAACCAGAATTTTGGCCCTTGAATTTGCATTTATGGACTCGAGTTGCTCAAATCTCCATAACTATTTTACGAAAGTCATGAAACTTTTGGGAATGTTGTTCAGGTGATCAAGTAGTGCACCTGCAGTTTTGTTTGTTGCTGCACATAGTATATCATCCACTGTAACGGCCCTTGAATAAGCAAATAGGCATTTTTGACCTTGTTAAAAAATTTATCGGTCATAGCTTTAAAATTAATAGTCATACACTCAAAAGATCTTTCTGATAGGTATTTGATGTTATAAAGTTGTGGCACATTTATCGGGAATGGACACTATAATGGCCCTTGCTTTTGTGAAAAGTATAATGACTCAATGAGATATAATAACTACCGGGTAAAAGTAATGTATTTTTAACTCATCTGTGTACTGAAGAAAACATAACAGCATTCACAAGTTTAAACTGTAGGTTGTTAGTCAAAATTTGTATGCATGTTACCGACTGCAATGAGCTTATACATAGCAATTCCCATATCTCTGGCTGAAATAATGTTAGGAGTTCACTTTACTTAGAAACACCAAAAAGCGTTGGTCTCCTCTTGCCGTGCTCTTGTCTCAGACTACAATGTATCTTTCATCTTTTCATAGGAGCTCTTTCCAGAAAACAGAAAAAGAAGAAAAAGAAGAAACATGAAGAGATGCCTACAGCAGATGACACACCTTCCACTTATGTAGCAGACAACAGTTTCACCACTTCCAGGAAAAGGGCCTTTGTAGCAGACAACACAAAAGACAGTGAAGATGACTTTGAAATGACTCGTATAAAAGTGGCAAAGACAGGCTTGGGGCATACTAAAAATAAGCAAAAACATAAGAAAGACAAGAAAAAGAAGACTTAATAATGTTCACATCGTTCTGTTATGGATAAAATAGTATCAACCAAATACACAGATAAATAAAACCAGATTAAATGATTCCTACTCTTTTTTTATTATAAATTCATATTGGGGATAATGGTGAATGTTATGTTAAGGGCTTTCCATCGAAAGATTTTAACCAAATTATACATTTTATTGTCTCCTGATAGAAGAGCATATATAATTATAATCAAGCAATGTGTATTCTGTCAGAGTGTTTTTTCTCGCATTTATTCTTCACATCATCAAAGGAATCAAATCAACACATATTTCTAAGAAAGGCATGATAGCAATTCTATGCTATTAAAGTTCATTGAAACAAACAAATTTAACTATGAGAAAGTTAAGCAACTGAAACAGGGCAGTATTACAGTTAAATACAAAAACATACCGTAGGAAAGGGTTAACAAGATTATTAAAGTGTGCCTTTAAGTAGATGTATATACCATACCATACTGTGTATAGGACGCTTGTATAGATAGGACCCAGGCAAAAATATAAGTGAAAAATCGGGTAAAAATTTTTACACCATAATCAGGATGCAGTGCAAAATTGTCAAAATAAGTGGACACCATTTTTGTTTTGATGAAATTTATTGAATCCTGAAAGTGGCAAAGGTTAAATAGTACATATATGCAGAGGGTAAAGGTATATGAATAAGTAAATGAATGATTTCAAAAACCCTATACAGTATAAATAAATTACTGCATTTAACAGAGTAGTCAGAATATTATAAGTGAGGATAAGGTCATGTTATTTATGTCATGTGAAATAAAATCAACGAAATGACTATAACTTTTATTATTACTTTTTTACTTATAGATTACTATACTTTTATCATTTCTCTGTTCTGACACAATGACATCATCCATTGTTCTGGCTGGGTCAACCTGTTCCTATCTTCTTTTAACTCCCCTTCTATGTCCTGCAATCACTTAATACTTTATAAGATACTGAGATTTATTCAGATATAAGACAGCGTATTGAATTGTTAACAAAGAACTTTCACGAGATCTCATAATGTGACCTAAATTTTTCTTGGATGCCGGACGTGTGTTTCTGGTCATGTGACCGGTGCTGGAAAAACTCGTCTTACATAGCCCATGTAAGATGAGTCATGCGCAACAACGCGCCACTTCTTATTTCTTTTATTTTATGGTTTTTGGTAAGTAATTAATGCAATTTCAATAAAGCGCAATTATAAATATACAATACTTTTAATTAAAATTGAATAATCGTAAAAGAGCAAATTTTAAAGGAACTATTTGACGTTGATTGTGATTTAAAATTACTGCGCTTTATGACGTCAGTACAAAACGTCGCACGTGCTTTTTGGTGAAATGTTCAAAAGTGCATTTTTTACAAAAAAAATTCCACAAAAAACTCGGTATGCAAGAAAAAATATCAATCATGTTTTTCCGGTACAGTTAGAAAAATCCGACCCTCGGGCCCGCTGTGTGACCGGTAACTCGGCAAGCCTCGTTACTGGCTAACACGCTTGCCCTCAGGTTGGATTTTTTATCTGTACCGGAAACAAATGATAGATACTTATGCTCTCAGTTGGGAAAAAACAAACTTGCAGTTAATGATGACAAGCAATTATAACCTAAGAGACAGCATCTTGTAGCTTAGAAACAATTTCTTAGAAATGAATTTCAATTACCTTAATGCAAAAATTATTGCCATTATGCCTTGAATGTTCATTTTCATAAAAATATGAGTTGTGGAGATATCATTATAGGTCAGACTAGAATTTTTCCCAATTTGAGGCTTACAATTGTGTTTTAATACATTGGAATATACTATTGTACAATTAATTTTCATTACTTGTATAAGCCATATATGACCAATATTATTAAACTAAAAAAGGAATTTCTACAACCCCCACAACCTCATGGGCTAGAGCTGGACACCTTAACCACTAGCCCACTCCAACCCTGGTGGGACATGAACCCACAACCTCTTTGGTGAGAGGTTGACAACCACTAGCCCAATCCAACCCTGGTGGGACATGAACCCACAACCTCTTGGGCAGGGCTAGAGGTGGACACCTTAACCACTAGCCCAATCCAACCCTGGTGGGACATGAACCCACAACCTCTTGGGCAGGTCTAGAGGTGGACATCTTAACCACTAGCCCACTCCATCCCTGGTGGGACATGAACTCACAACCTCTTGGGCAGGGCTAGAGGTGGACATCTTAACCACTAGCCCAATCCAACCCTGGTGGGACATGAACCCACAACCTCTTGGGCAGGGCTAGAGGTGGACATCTTAACCACTAGCTCACTCCATCCCTGGTGGGACATGAGCCCACAACCTCTTGGGCAGGGCTAGAGGTTGACATCTTAACCACTAGCCCACTCCAACCCTGGTGGGACATGAGACCACAACCTCTTGGGCAGGGCTAGAGGTTGACATCTTAACCACTAGCCCACCCCATCCCTGGTGGGACATGAACCCACAACCTCTTGGGCAGGGCTAGAGGTGGACATCTTAACCACTAGCTCACTCCATCCCTGGTGGGACATGAGCCCACAACCTCTTGGGCAGGGCTAGAGGTGGACATCTTAACCACTAGCTCACTCCATCCCTGGTGGGACATGAGCCCACAACCTCTTGGGCAGGGCTAGAGGTGGACACTTTAACCACTAGCCCACTCCATCCATGGTGGGACATAAGCCCACAACCTCTTGGGCAGGGCTAGAGGTGGACACCTTAACCACTAGCCCACTCCATCCCTGGTGGGACATGAGCCCACAACCTCTTGGGCAGGGCTAGAGGTGGACACCTTAACCACTAGCCCACTCCAACCCTGGTGGGACATGAACCCACAACCTATTTGGTGCGAGGTTGACATCTTAGCCACTAGCCCACTCCATCCCTGGTGGGACATGAGCCCACAACCTCTGGGGCAGGGCTAGAGGTGGACATCTTAACCACTAGCCCACTCCATCCCTGGTGGGACATGAGCCCACAACCTCTTGGGCAGGGCTAGAGGTGGACATCTTAACCACTAGCCCAATCCAACCCTGGTGGGACATGAGCCCACAACCTCTTGGGCAGGGCTAGAGGTTGACACCTTAACCACTAGCCCACTCCATCCCTGGTGGGACATGAGCCCACAACCTCTTGGGCAGGGCTAGAGGTGGACACTTTAACCACTAGCCCACGCCATCCCTGGTGGGACATGAGCCCACAACCTCTTGGGCAGGGCTAGAGGTGGACACCTTAACCACTAGCCCACTCCATCCCTGGTGGGACATGAGCCCACAATCTCTTGGGCAGGGCTAGAGGTGGACACCTTAACCACTAGCTCACTCCATCCCTGGTGGGACATGAGCCCACAACCTCTTGGGCAGGGCTAGATTGGTGAGAGGTTGACATCTTAACCACTAGCCCAATCCATCCCTGGTGGGACATGAGCCCACAACCTCTTGGGCAGGGCTAGAGGTGGACACTTCAACCAATAGCCCACCCCATCCCTGGTGGGACATGAACCCACAACCTCTTTGGTGAGAGGTGGACACCTTAACCAATAGCTCACTCCAACCCTGGTGGGACATGAGCCCACAACCTCTTGGGCAGGGCTAGAGGTTGGCACCTTAACCACTAGCCCACTCCAACCCTGGTGGGACATGAACCCATAACCTCTTGGGCAGGACTAGAGGTGGACACCTTAACCACTAGCCCACTCCAACCCTGGTGGGACATGAACCCATAACCTCTTGGGTGGGAGGTGGACACCTTAACCACTAGCCCACTCCAACCCTGGTGGGACATGAACCCACAACCTCTTGGGCAGGGCTAGAGGTGGACACCTTAATCACTAGCCCACTCCAACCCTGGTGGGACATGAACCCACAACCTCTTGGGCAGGGCTAGAGGTGGACACCTTAATCACTAGCCCACTCCAACCCTGGTGGGACATGAACCCACAACCTCTTGGGCAGGGCTAGAGGTGGACACCTTAACCACTAGCCCACTCCAACCCTGGTGGGACATGAACCCATAACCTCTTGGGCAGGGCTAGAGGTGGACACCTTAACCACTAGCCCACTCCAACCCTGGTGGGACATGAACCCATAACCTCTTGGGCAGGACTAGAGGTGGACACCTTAACCACTAGCCCACTCCAACCCTGGTGGGACATGAACCCATAACCTCTTGGGTGGGAGGTGGACACCTTAACCACTAGCCCACTCCAACCCTGGTGGGACATGAACCCACAACCTCTTGGGCAGGGCTAGAGGTGGACACCTTAATCACTAGCCCACTCCAACCCTGGTGGGACATGAACCCACAACCTCTTGGGCAGGGCTCCAGGTGGACACCTTAACCACTAGCCCACTCCAACCCTGGTGGGACATGAGCCCACAACCTCTTGGGCAGGGCTCCAGGTGGACACCTTAACCACTAGCCCACTCCAACCCTTGTGGGACATGAACCCATAACCTCTTGGGTGGAAGGTGGAATCCTTAACCACTAGCCCACTCCAACCCTGGTGGGACATGAGCCCACAACCTCTTGGGCAGGACTAGAGGTGGACACCTTAACCACTAGTCCACTCCAACCCTGGTGGGACATGAACCCACAACCTCTTGGGCAGGGCTCCAGGTGGACACCTTAACCACAAGCCCACTCCAACCCTGGTGGGACATGAACCCACAACCTCTTGGGCAGGGCTCCAGGTGGATACCTTAACCACTAGCCCACTCCAACCCTGGTGGGACATGAGCCCACAACCTCTTGGGCAGGGCTAGAGGTGGACACCTTAACCACTAGCTCATTCCAACCCTGGTGGGACATGAACCCACAACCTCTTGGGCAGGGCTAGAGGTGGACACCTTATACACTAGCCCACTCCAACCCTGGTGGGACATGAACCCACATCCTCTTGGGCAGGGCTAGAGGTTGACACCTTAACCACTAGCCCACTCCAACCCTGGTGAGAGATGAACCCACATCCTCTTGGGCAGGGCTCCAGGTGGACACTTTAACCACTAGCCCACTCCAACCCTGGTGGGACATGAACCCACAACCTCTTGGGCAGGGCTAGAGGTTGACACCTTAACCACTAGCCCACTCCAACCCTGGTGGGACATGAACCCACAACCTCTTGGGCAGGGCTCCAGGTGGACACCTTAACCACTAGCCCACTCCAACCCTGGTGGGACATGAACCCATAACCTCTTGGGTGGGAGGTGGACACCTTAACCACTAGCCCACTCCAACCCTGGTGGGACATGAACCCACAACCTCTTGGGCAGGGCTCCAGGTGGACACCTTAACCACTAGCCCACTCCATCCCTGGTGGGACATGAGCCCACAACCTCTTGGGCAGGGCTAGAGGTGGACACCTTAACCACTAGCCCACTCCAACCCTGGTGGGACATGAACCCACAACCTCTTGGGCAGGGCTCCAGGTGGACACCTTAACCACTAGCCCACTCCAACCCTGGTGGGACATGAACCCACAACCTCTTGGGCAGGGCTAGAGGTGGACACCTTAACCACTAGCCCACTCCAACCCTGGTGGGACATGAGCCCACAACCTCTTGGGCAGGGCTCCAGGTGGACACCTTAACCACTAGCCCACTCCAACCCTGGTGGGACATGAACCCACAACCTCTTGGGCAGGGCTAGAGGTGGACACCTTAACCACTAGCCCACTCCAACCCTGGTGGGACATGAACCCACAACCTCTTGGGCAGGGCTCCAGGTGGACACCTTAACCACTAGCCCACTCCAACCCTGGTGGGACATGAACCCACAACCTCTTGGGCAGGGCTAGAGGTGGACACCTTAACCACTAGCCCACTCCAACCCTGGTGGGACATGAGCCCACAACCTCTTGGGTGGGAGGTGGACACCTTAACCACTAGCCCACTCCAACCCTGGTGGGACATGAACCCACAACCTCTTGGGCAGGGCTAGAGGTGGACATCTTAACCACTAGCCCACTCCAACCCTGGTGGGACATGAACCCATAACCTCTTGGGTGGGAGGTGGACACCTTAACCACTAGCCCACTCCAACCCTGGTGGGACATGAACCCACAATCTCTTGGGCAGGGCTGGAGGTGGACACCTTAACCACTAGCCCACTCCAACCCTGGTGGGACATGAACCCATAACCTCTTGGGTGGGAGGTGGACACCTTAACCACTAGCCCACTCCATCCCTGGTGGGACATGAACCCATAACCTCTTGGGTGGGAGGTGGACACCTTAACCACTAGCCCACTCCAACCCTGGTGGGACATGAACCCATAACCTCTTGGGTGGGAGGTGGACACCTTAACCACTAGCCCACTCCATCCCTGGTGGGACATGAGCCCACAATCTCTTGGGCAGGGCTCCAGGTGGACACCTTAACCACTAGCCCACTCCAACCCTGGTGGGACATGAGCCCACAACCTCTTGGGCAGGGCTAGAGGTGGACACCTTAACCACTAGCCCACTCCAACCCTGGTGGGACATGAACCCATAACCTCTTGGGTGGGAGGTGGACACCTTAACCACTAGCCCACTCCAACCCTGGTGGGACATGAACCCACAACCTCTTGGGCAGGGCTAGAGGTGGACACCTTAACCACTAGCCCACTCCAACCCTGGTGGGACATGAACCCACAACCTCTTGGGCAGGGCTCCAGGTGGACACCTTAACCACTAGCCCACTCCAACCCTGGTGGGACATGAACCCATAACCTCTTGGGTGGGAGGTGGACATCTTAACCACTAGCCCACTCCAACCCTGGTGGGACATGAACCCACAACCTCTTGGGCAGGGCTGGAGGTGGACACTTTAACCACTAGCTCACTTCAACCCTGGTGGGACATGAACCCACAACCTCTTGATATTGTATAGGGTAACAGTTTAAACTTAATAGCAGTCTGTATTGGTTTTTTTTTTATTTACATAGTTATTCAGATAAAGAGAAATTGTCCTTGTGTGTCGATTTGTAAACCCTTGAGGCATATATGTCATTCGTTTTAAGATTTAGGTAGGTCAACTTCCGTAAACAAATTATAAAATCATGTCATTAAACTATTTTATATATAATAAGAAAATAAAAATTATAAAGCAATGTTGTAAAACAATTATTTTTTATCATTATTAATGTATTGGAACATTCTAGAATTAAAACAAGGCTACAAACAATTATGTTTTTGCTTGTACAACAGTCATGGATTGGAAGAGCAGCTTGGTTTGAGGGCAGGTTGAAGTGAGGATTTGGTAGGCAGTCAGGGTTTGTAAGATCGTCACCTATGATGTTGTTGATCTCTTAGTCCCGCTGTTACGCTACCATTGAAAGAATTTTCGAAACTCCAGCGTATACTTATCACCAATGAACTCAAGAAAAATCATTCCTGTTAGCTAGGAAAAGATTCACTATATAAGACATTGCCAAGACAAGGACATATTGTACAGTGCCGCACTTACATTTTTCCATGTCATAGCATCAAATTTATTTCTGATATATCAAAGTTGGAAACATATACCAGTATATATATATATATATATATATATATATATGGTTTCACATATTACTGTGCTACTGTGCATGTAGTTTCACCCCTGGTGAACTAGGAGGTTATTCTGATGCTTAATGGAAAAAACTTGAAACTTCGGTCAAGGTCCATAATTTGTATTAAGGATAATATGGAGTTATGTAACCTAATTGTATGATGGCAGTCAACAAATGCAAGAAGCATAAAGTCAAATGAATGAAGTTATAGAAGTTATAAGTGCAAATCCTATCTTGCCCTAAAACGTGAACTAGACACAACATGCAATAATACTTGAACCCAAGATCCTATGTCAAACAGAGACCATAATTTGTATGTAGGATGATATGGAGCTATTTAACTTAGTTGTGTGATGGTCCTGAACAAAGCGTTATGAAGTATGAAGTGAATTGAAAAGGGTATTGGAGTTAAAAGTGAAAATGCAAACTTGCCCTAAAACTTGCAGACACAGGGGAAAGTTGTATAGCCCTCCTCATTCTTCAATTTGTCGAGCTTAAAAAGCTTTAGGGCCAAAGTTGGTGGTGTGGGGGTGGGTGGGGGGGGGGGGGGAAATCTGGTATACCAGAGATTGTTTATCTAAGATATACTCAATTGTACCAAGGTACAGGTCAGTTGGATTGTTCTTGTTTCCATGTATTTTGTATTCCACATAATGCCAGTTTGTTTTCTATATTGTGCTTTTGTGAAATAACGTGTTTTGAAGTCCAGCTTTAGATTGCAATTATAGGTGCTGGTCACATTGTCTGAAACATTTTACAGATACATGTAGGTCAAATGGGTAGTAGATTTATGAATCTGTATTTGTAAACCAAAGACTGTGCCACATGGATGAATTTAGATCTTATTTTGCTTCTGACTCAAAAAACTTATTTGAAATGAATTGAACTGAATAGTTCCCAAAAGGTGACCAGGTTAAATGGGCACAAGGAAATTTGTCAGCATTTAATATTAGCATGACTTCATTATGAATTACTTCTATATTGCAAGGTTCACTCTGGGTTCCTAAAGTTGTTGCCACTTTTCCGCCATGGGCCTCCTTACAGGTCTAGGGCAGCGTCTTTGTCGGAGTTCAGAGGAGGCAATGCCTCCTGAAGCTCCTGAGGTTAAACATTTTAAGAGCCTCGGATTGCGTCTGAACATACAATTCATGCTGATATAGGACAGAGAAAAGGAGGAATATCATTTAAATTTTATTATATTAATAACACATTAAATTAGCACATAGTCATGCAATAACATATTATTTTTTATTGACAAAATTGACAAAATATTTGGACGAGTATATAAATACAAAAAAAATCATCAAAATATTACAATTAAGAGGCACATCAGTGCCTGTGCTCCACTGGCCAAAAGGTTCAAGCAAAGACCACCTAACGAACATTTTCGTCAAGTTTCATAGAAATACAATCGTCAATTTTTGAGGAGAAGTTATTTAAAAAAAAAATTTACTTTAACAGCTCTGGCTGCCATGTTGTGCAGTGGACCGAAATGATTTGGGCAATTTGAGTAAAGGAGCACCAAACAAACATTTCTGTCAAGTTTTATCGAAAAAAAGGTCATCGCTTTCGACGACAAGTCGTATAAAGTTTTTTTTATTTTTTTGGTGTGCAGTGGACTGGAACCATTTAACAAATTTTGGTTAATGACCACCCAAGGAACATTTCTGTCAAGTTTCATCAAAATCTGATAATCGGTTTCTGAGAAGATGTAGTTTAATGTTTTTTTCTATTCTTAGCTCTGGTGCCCATGTTGTGCAGCAGACCAGAACTGTTTAGGCTATTTTGGTTAAGGACTACCCAAGTAACATTTCTGTCAAGTTTCATTGCAATACGATCATCGGTTTCTGAGGAGAAGTCGTTTAAAGGTTTTTCTATTTTTACCTCTGGGGGCCATCTTGTGCAGTGGACCGAAACCATTGAAGCAAATTTGATAAAGGACCATCCAAGGAACATTTCTGTTAAGTTTCATCAAAATCTGATCATCGGTTTCTGAGAAGATGTTCTTTAAAGGTTTTTCTATTTTTTTGCCCTGGCAGCCATGTTGTGCAGCGGACCGGAACCATTTGAGCAATTTTGGTTAAGGACCACCCAAGGAACAATTCTGTCAAGTTTCATCAAAATCTACCAATCCGTTTCAGAGGAGATGTCGTTTAAAGATTTTGCTATTTTTAGCTGTGGCGGCCATATTGTGCAATGGACCAGAACCATTTGAGCAATTTTAATAAAGGACCACCCAAGGAACATTACTGTCAAGTTTCATCAAAATCTGCCGAACCGTTTCAGAGGAGATGTCGTTGAAAGATTTTGCTATTTTTAGCTCTGGCGGCCATATTGTGCAATGGACCGGAACCATTTGAGCAATTTTGGTAAAGGACCACCAAAGGAACATTCCTGTGAAGTGTTGTCAAAATCCGCTTATCAGTTTCAGAGGAGATGTCGTTTAAAGTAAAAGTTTACGCACGCACGCACGCACTCACGACGGACAATCTGTGACGACATAAGCTCCATGGCCTTCGGCCAGTGGAGCTAAAAAATGAGACATGCATGAATATGTTGAATTCTGCCTAATGCCTACATACAATTGAAATTGTTTCAATATTCATTTTATTTATCATGGTTATTAATTAATTATTTATTACAGGTATTAAAAAACAGGAAAAACTCTATAGGATGTTTTGTGGTTTTATCATCTCACTGTAAAACTACATTAATTGAATCCATTTTAATATGAAGAAAAAACACATCGAAACAATTTTCAAATGTGAATACTATGAAATATGTATTTCCCTGAATATTAAAGAGAGTGAGAAAGAATCCTCAGTAAACAACTGGTATTCAGCATCACTTCTTTACAAACCAGACCTCATTGCACCTATTAAATAACTTGAACGGGCTATCATAACCTGCTGTGAAATAAAATTCTTGGTGAATCGATTTGTCTTTTAATTTCTCAGATAATATACGAGCCTCATCTATCCATTGTTCCTCACTGGCAAAGCCGCCAAAGCTTGACACATAAACAGTCATCTCGGAAAACTCCTCAATAAACACGCCTTCACCGGTCGGTTCTGGCGGGGAATCTTGATGTTTTGGCGGGATGTAGAATGACACGGTGAATGAGCTCTCACAGTTTGGTCCCGCTCCTGGCACAATTCTGGTTGCAACAGGGGCAGTCATGTCTACCTTTATACCTGCATAAACAAATAAAGGTAAAAGGGAAAAATATTCAGCCTAAATCAGAAAAGAAGTGTCAAATATCCATCCAAGTATAATAATGTTAAATAGCATCAAATTCTGAGAAGGTGTCACAGCCCCCTTTTGTAGACTATTCCAAATGGTTTTCCAGATGTCAAGGCACCAGAGTAGCTAATGCACAAAGAATTCCACTCTTAGTACCAACTAGATTTGGATTCCATAAGATAACAAACAACAGACGCCTGAGAAGGGGCATCCATCATTTTTACGGGTCATAATGAAAGAATATAGGCAAATGTATAGAGATATGTATATATTAAAGAAATTGGGTCACAGTGATTGACTTTTATCTTGAACAATTATAGTTCACGGTCCTATGATGCCATCAAACACAATAATTGTAAACTGACCTGGTTTGTTTTCTCCAGTGATGTATTTGAAGAGTCGCCTAAATCCCGTACTGCCAGCAGATTCCCGTGACATGCTCTGTACATTTGTGCTCACCCATCGGGCAGCCTCATAATGACGCTCCTCATAACCCTGGATACCAGAAATGGAACACAATTTAGATCAATGATCATATTAAGGGCAAAGTGATTTTTTTAAAAGATCACGATTTGCCTAGAGATATGCGTCTATTAAGTATTACAATGATGACAGTGCCATGCATTCTAGGCCCATGCACAATTAAGTTTGGATTATACTAGCATATTTGATGGTCATTTTAGCTGAAACAGTACAGAATGTTCTTCAATAAGGTTTATTGCCCATGAAGTGTCTTCTACAGTCAAAGCACTGCATTGAAATTTAAAACGTGACGAGATGTTCAAGACTCATCATTAAAATTTAAAACTTTAGTGGTACCTCTGCTTTCTCTTCAGCCAGCTTATACTTGGGCTTCTCCAACATAACTCCAGCAATACCCTGTCCTATTGTCTTCAGAAAATTCATCTGGGTATATGACACCTGTCTGCAAAAAATAATAATCTGAGAACTGGATACTTTCCTACATAATATAATTAAGCCCAAGAGGCACAGAAGTTTGTTTGAAGAAATATGTAATAGTTACATGTATAACTCAAAGAGATTCGCTCAAGTTTTTGGACCAAAAAATAGTGTTCCTATTTTGCATTTGAAAAGACATATCTTATTATTATTTTACTCTATAATATTGAAATTGCCAAAAAAACAAAACAAATTGAGCTTTCACAGTATGTGACGAATGCTCCAAAATGTGACATTGACCTTTGAACAATGTCAGTACAGGCTGGTGCATTTGCATGACCACAGTTATGGCTTTATGTCTAGCCAACATGGCTGGTGCATTTGCAAGACTACATGGCATTATGTCTAACCAATATAGCTGGTGCATTTGCATGACCACAGTTATGGCTTTATGTCTAGCCAACATGGCTGGTGCATTTGCAAGACTACATGGCATTATGTCTAACCAATATAGCTGGTGCATTTGCATGACCACAGTTATGGCTTTATGTCTAACCAACATGGCTGGTGCATTTGCAAGACCACATGGCCTTATATCTAACCAATATAGCTGGTGCATTTGCATGACCACAGTTATGGCTTTATGTCTAACCAACATGACTGGTGCATTTGCATGACCACAGTTATGGCTTTATGTCTAGCCAACATGGCTGGTGCATTTGCAAGACTACATGGCATTATGTCTAACCAATATAGCTGGTGCATTTGCATGACCACAGTTATGGCATTATGTCTAACCAACATGACTGGTGCATTTGCAAGACTACATGGCATTATGTCTAACCAATATAGCTGGTGCATTTGCATGACCACAGTTATGGCATTATGTCTAACCAACATGACTGGTGCATTTGCATGACCACAGTTATGGCTTTATGTCTAGCCAACATGGCTGGTGCATTTGCAAGACTACATGGCATTATGTCTAACCAATATAGCTGGTGCATTTGCATGACCACAGTTATGGCTTTATGTCTAACCAACATGGCTGGTGCATTTGCATGACCACAGTTATGGCTTTATGTCTAACCAACATGGCTGGTGCATTTGCATGACCACAGTTTTGGCTTTATGTCTAGCCAACATAGCTGGTGCATTTGCATGACCACAGTTATGGCTTTATGTCTAGCCAACATGGCTGGTGCATTTGCATGACCACAGTTATGGCTTTATGTCTAGCCAACATGGCTGGTGCATTTGCAAGACCACATGGCATTATGTCTAACCAATATAGCTGGTACATTTGTAAGACCACAGTCATGGCATAATGTCTAGCCAACATGGCTGGTGCATTTGCAAGACCACATGGCATTATATCTAACCAATATAGCTGGTGCATTTGCATGACCACAGTTATGGCTTTATGTCTAACCAACATGGCTGGTGCATTTGCAAGACCACATGGCCTTATATCTAACCAATATAGCTGGTGCATTTGCATGACCACAGTTATGGCTTTATGTCTAACCAACATGACTGGTGCATTTGCATGACCACAGTTATGGCTTTATGTCTAGCCAACATGGCTGGTGCATTTGCAAGACTACATGGCATTATGTCTAACCAATATAGCTGGTGCATTTGCATGACCACAGTTATGGCATTATGTCTAACCAACATGACTGGTGCATTTGCAAGACTACATGGCATTATGTCTAACCAATATAGCTGGTGCATTTGCATGACCACAGTTATGGCATTATGTCTAACCAACATGACTGGTGCATTTGCATGACCACAGTTATGGCTTTATGTCTAGCCAACATGGCTGGTGCATTTGCAAGACTACATGGCATTATGTCTAACCAATATAGCTGGTGCATTTGCATGACCACAGTTATGGCTTTATGTCTAACCAACATGGCTGGTGCATTTGCATGACCACAGTTATGGCTTTATGTCTAACCAACATGGCTGGTGCATTTGCATGACCACAGTTTTGGCTTTATGTCTAGCCAACATGACTGGTGCATTTGCATGACCACAGTTATGGCTTTATGTCTAGCCAACATGGCTGGTGCATTTGCATGACCACAGTTATGGCTTTATGTCTAGCCAACATGGCTGGTGCATTTGCAAGACCACATGGCCTTATATCTAACCAATATAGTTGGTGCATTTGCATGACCACAGTTATGGCTTTATGTCTAACCAACATGACTGGTGCATTTGCATGACCACAGTTATGGCTTTATGTCTAGCCAACATGGCTGGTGCATTTGCAAGACTACATGGCATTATGTCTAACCAATATAGCTGGTGCATTTGCATGACCACAGTTATGGCATTATGTCTAACCAACATGACTGGTGCATTTGCAAGACTACATGGCATTATGTCTAACCAATATAGCTGGTGCATTTGCATGACCACAGTTATGGCATTATGTCTAACCAACATGACTGGTGCATTTGCATGACCACAGTTATGGCTTTATGTCTAGCCAACATGGCTGGTGCATTTGCAAGACTACATGGCATTATGTCTAACCAATATAGCTGGTGCATTTGCATGACCACAGTTATGGCTTTATGTCTAACCAACATGGCTGGTGCATTTGCATGACCACAGTTATGGCTTTATGTCTAACCAACATGGCTGGTGCATTTGCATGACCACAGTTTTGGCCTTATGTCTAGCCAACATGGCTGGTGCATTTGCATGACCACAGTTATGGCTTTATGTCTAGCCAACATGGCTGGTGCATTTGCAAGACCACATGGCATTATGTCTAACCAATATAGCTGGTGCATTTGTAAGACCACAGTCATGGCATAATGTCTAGCCAACATGGCTGGTGCATTTGCAAGACCACATGGCATTATATCTAACCAATATAGCTGGTGCATTTGCATGACCACAGTTATGGCTTTATGTCTAGCCAACATGGCTGGTGCATTTGCAAGACTACATGGCATTATATCTAACCAATATAGCTGGTGCATTTGCATGACCACAGTTATGGCATTATGTCTAACCAACATGACTGGTGCATTTGCAAGACTACATGGCATTATGTCTAACCAATATAGCTGGTGCATTTGTAAGACTACAGTCATGGCATAATGTCTAACCAATATGGCCGGTGCATTTGAAAGACCACATGGCATTACGTCTAACCAACATGGCTGGTGCAATTGCCAAAAAACAAAACAAATTGAGCTTTCACTGTATGTGACGAATGCTCCAAAATGTGACATTGACCTTTGAACAATGTCAGTACAGGCTGGTGCATTTGCATGACCACAGTTATGGCTTTATGTCTAGCCAACATGGCTGGTGCATTTGCAAGACCACATGGCCTTATATCTAACCAATATAGCTGGTGCATTTGCAAGACCACATGGCATTATGTCTAATCATCATGGCTGGTGCATATGCAAGACTATATAGCATTATGTCTAACCTATATGGCTGGTGCATTTGTCAGACCACAGTTTTGGCATGATGTTTAATCAACATGGCTGGTGCATTTGCTATACCATATGGCATTATGTCTAACCAATATGGTTGGTGCATTTGCAAGACCACATAACATTATGTCTAACCACTATAGCTGGTGCATTTGCATGTCAAATACATACGGCAAGTTATTTTAAATTGCCTCTGAACATCAGAAAACACCACCCATATTTGAAAACCTACACTCTTATGTCCTTAAACATATATACAGCATTCCATAGTAAACAAACATTTAGTGTGACCTTGACCTTAGAGGTAGGCACACGGGTGTTGCATGTATCTCATCATCTTAATATGTTAAAAACATTTGGCAAGTTATTTTAAAATCTGTCCATACAAGAGAAAGTTATAGCCAGGACACAACCAACTATATTCTATGTTCTTATATATTCCATAGCAAACAAAGTGTGACTTTGACGTTTTAGGTAGGGACATGGGTCTTGCATGCGACGAGTCCTCTTGGTATGTCAAACACATGTGGCAAGTTATTTTAAAATATGTCCATACAAGAGGAAGCTACAGCTCGGACACCCTATACTCAATGTTCTTATATGCAGCATTTCACAGTATTCAAACACGAAGTGTGACCTTGACCGTAAAGGTAGGGACATGGGTCTTGCATGCGACATGTCCTCTTGGTATGTCAAACACATGTGGTAAGTTATTTTAAAATCTTTCCATACATGAGAAAGTAATAGCCCAGACAAGAACACCTATACTCTAGTCTCATTTGCAGGGTTCAACATGGGTCTTGCAAGCGACATGTGGTCTTGGTATGTCAAACACATGTGGCAAGTTATTTTAATACTTGTTCATACATGAGAAAGTTACAGCCGGGACACAAAAAGTTGAGCCGGACTCACGGGCGGATGGACAATGCAATTTTAATATGATCACCATATTTTTCTTGGTTTAGTGGGGTACATAGGTAAAGTCAAGAAAGATTAGAAAACCCATGCCCGAACAACTAGACCACAAGGAATGGTACAACAGATATGGATATTTTGACTATTAACAATACATTGCTACCATTACATGATAATGTCAATCAACAAATCATGCACACTGTAGTTTGCTGTGAATTAACTCCTGCTGTGGAATCATACGACCATTACAAAAAATAGTGACATTTAACCTTAAATATTTCTTTCTTTAGATTTATCAAAGGGGTCACTCCTACCAGAGATCAATTATCAAGCATAACATAAGTCATAACTATGAATTTCTGCTAGTTTAAAAAATGGCAGACACATCTCCAATGGCCTAGATTGCTCAGAGTTCATTCCCATCAAACTAGTGTGATCATGCTCCAAAGAATTGCTGAAACCTGTTAGTAACGCAATTGAAAAAAAAAATGTAAATATCAAATACTTCAAAGCTTTCAAATGCACCAGTCAATTGTAACCACGCCTGCTCCCCCAGGTCCGGGGAAGAGTGGGGACTTTGACTTTCGGTCCAGCCAACCCCGGCTAAATTCACAGTGACTTGAAGGGAATGTGCTGAATTTTGACCTCTACAAAATTTAGTGACATTTTACCAAAAAATAACCCAAAATATATATTTTTTCTTCAGATTCATCAAAAGGGTCACTCATACCAACTATCTAGCATAAATAACTATGAATTACGGCACTTTTACAAAGTCAGAAAATCTCCCGATTTGCCTAAATATCATTGTAAAAGGAAATGACAGCTGAAGTATGCTTAAATACGACGGGACGGACGTTTTTTGGTTCAACTGAATTATTCATGAAGCAGACGTGGTAGCCGAATTCGGGGAAGAAGTAATAGTGTAATGTAACCAAGTCACTGTGATCCCCGGTATACCCCCGGACCTGGGGGGGGGGGGGGGGGCTGTGGTTACAATTGACTGGTGCATAAATAGTATGTCCCTTTGATCGCCCATATACATGTATGTTGTACTGTACATAACAATTAAGTATAATACATGTTCTTCATAATAAGTGTAGTTGATCGAAATGGTTACCCATGATTTAACACAATTTTGATTGACATTAATTATTAAATTTATTCAAAACTTCAAATTTGAAAGCTTACCTTGGGCAAAGTAGACCTACAGTGAACTGAAAGACCTCACGTGTTACAAAATGTGCTTGAACCTTCAACATTCACAAGAGATCTCCAGAGTTATGATACGAGCAGATGAAATACACTTTTATACACAAAAAATACAGTTCATGGACACATGACATTCGGTCATTTTATAATTTTTCTTTGAGTTTCATGAATTAGAACACTTTTTAAAGGCTTATATAATTAAGTGTTTGTAAACAAGCTGCTACTTCCGGATTGAACTGTACCACTTTCATGTAGGTTAAAAAATGTAACGCATGCTTTACTTACGAATATTTTTCACTGGAAATTATTAACTTTTGGCAAAGGAAAACTATTTGTTTATATTTACAGTTGTCAAAGTCTGACATCATTGGTTGAACTGGTATAGTTTACATTCCTGTAGCTACAATAAAGTTTTATACCTTTTGTTTAAAGTGGACTAAACCTCACATGACTGTCATGTGACTTGTTGTATAACTAGTTTACCTACCCCATTTACTGTTAACTCATATTTAACAACCGACGCTTACATTTCTGATTGCTTACAGCACGGTAAGATTTTAGATGATAATTTATCCGTTGACTGTTATGACAAAATGCACACATATCTTAAAGATTTCATTGTATGCACTGTACATGTTTGTCATTGTGTACAACAAGAACTTGACGTTCAAGGTACGCTCTGTAGATGTATCTCATTGTGTACTAGAAAAACCTGACGTACGCAGTGGACACTGTACATGTATGCCATTGTGTACAAAACGAACTTGATGTACAAGGTACGCACTGTAGATGTATCTCATTGTGTACCACAGGAACTTGACGTATATGCATGACTAGTGTACGCACTGCACATGTCCTTGTGTACCGTAGGAACTTGACGTACACAGTTGGCACTGTACATGTATGTCATTGTGTAGCAGAGGAACTTGGCGTACACAGTGGGCACTTTACATGTATACCATTATATGTACCACAGGAACTTTACGTACATGCATGACTATAGCTAGTGAACGCACTGCACATGTCCTTGTGTACCGGAGGAACTTGACCTACACAGTTGGCACTGTACATGTATGTCGTTGTGTAGCAGAGGAACTTGACGTACACAGTGGGCACTTTACATGTATACCATTATGTACCATAGCAACCTGACGGGCACGGTACATGTATGTCCTTGTGTACCAGAGGAACTTGACGTACAAAGTGGTCTCTGTACATGTATGTCATTTTGTACCACGGGAAACTGACGGGCATAGTATAGGCACTGTACATGTATGTCATTGTATACCACGGGAAATTGACGTACACAGTAGGCACTGTACATGTATGTCCATGTGTACCACAGGAACTTGACGTACACAGTGGGCACTGAACATGTATGTCATTGTAAACAAGAGGAACTTGACGTACATAGTGGGCACTGTAAATGTATGTCAGTGTGTACCACAGGAACTTGACGTACACAGTGGGCACTGTACATGTATGTCCTTGTGTACCAGAGGAACTTGACGTACACAGTACACATTACATTTATCCTGTACAAAAATGTATGTTAAAACGGATAAATATTTATTTTAGAATTATTAAAATGGACAAGGCAGCACTCATTTCCATGTTCATAACATTTGTGATGAGCAACGATGTGTTGAAGTATGAGCCAGCCAACCAGCGCACGGTTGAGTCATCTGGTGTTCCAAAGTTCTGCCACAAGCTAGCTTGTCCTGCATTTGAGGTCATCAAAACAACCAAGGTACATTAAACATAATGGATTATTATTGAACACTCTTTGTAAGTCATACAGTATTTTGTAAACCTTAAATGAATTGTGATTCTTTTTTAAAACAATGGCAGTATACATGTTAACATGTACAGCATGTTTCACAACTTGAGTTTTCTTACCGGAATTTACAAAATACCTCAAGAATGGCATGATCTGTTTTTAATTGAGTAAAGTATTCTTTGCCTATTTTTGTGTATCGATGACAACTACATGTAATCTACTATTTAAAATATTGATTTTGAAACTGTCAAAACTTGAACCAATATTACAAGGACCAAAACAATGTTTTAATTAGTATTTAATATGCAGTATATGACCCCTCTCAAACTTCTCTGGCGTTTCCTCTATCTAGGAGTATGAGGAACGCGAATATGCTGCGACAGAATGGGTATCAACCCAACAAACCAACATGGACTACGAGAAGGCCTCTTATACCATGTTTGAGAGGCTGTTTAAATACATCAAAGGTGCAAATGAGAAGAGTAAGTATAAATTGCTAGTGGTTTCAATGCATGCCATTTCAATCCTTTGTACATTTATGACTTTGAACTGGGAGTCTTTAAGAAAAAAAAATATCCAAGCGATTTCGCCAAACTATGCTTCCTACTAAGGTATATGAAAGCATAAATGATTTTTGATCAGTTTTTATGTCCCCCTTCGAAGAAGAGGGGTATATTGCTTTGCACATGTCGGTCGGTAGGTCGGTCGGTCGGTCCGTCGGTAGACCAAAGCTTGTCCGGGTGATAACTCAACAATTCCTGGACATATGGTCATCAAACTTGACATGAAGGTGGGGCATGACCAGTGGATGACCCCTATTGATTTTAGGGCTCATCAGGTCAAAGGTCAAGGTCACAGTGACCAAATACCAAATATGGGTAGACGACCATGGTCGGGTAGTTGGGTATATAAAGCGTTGCCATCTTGGTTTCGAGATCGAAGTTTTAGAATTTCACTAAGAAACGCAAGGCTAGCAACATTTCAGATCTCGGTAATAGCAATAATTCTAAATATTAATAATTAAGTACATTGGACTAATTTAAAGTAACTGACGAAGAAGTATTGCGAAGTGTTATATAAGTATACATCAATATTGCCTTTTATCGTCGTAACTAAGATATACACCCTCACTCGTGTTCTTCGCGAAGTTTCTATGACGAGTAAATACGACATTTATCTCTTATTATATTTCAGGAAAGTCAAGATATATTACATTTATATTTTATTATATCTCAGAGAAGCCAATATATAGTACATTTATCTCTTATTATATCTCAGAGAAATCAATAGATATGACGTTTATCTCTTATTATATCTCAGAGAAACCAATAGATATGACGTCTATCTCTTATTATAACTCAGAGAAGCCAATAGATATGACGTTTATCTCTTAATATAACTCAGAGAAGCCAATAGATATGACGTTTATCTCTTAATATAACTCAGAGAAGCCAATAGATATGACGTTTATCTCCTCTTAATATATCTCAGAGAAGCCAATAAATATGACGTTTATCTCTTAATATATCTCAGAGAAGCCAATAGATATGACGTTTATCTCCTCTTAATATATCTCAGAGAAGCCAATAGATATGACGTTTATCTCCTCTTAATATATCTCAGAGAAGCCAATAAATATGACGTTTATCTCTTAATATAACTCAGAAAAGCCAATAAATATGACGTTTATCTCCTCTTAATATAACTCAGAGAAGCCAATAGATATGACGTTTATCTCTTAATATAACTCAGAGAAGCCAATAAATATGACGTTTATCTCCTCTTAATATATCTCAGAGAAGCCAATAAATATGACGTTTATCTCTTAATATATCTCAGAGAAGCCAGTAGATATGACGTTTATCTCCTCTTAATATATCTCAGAGAAGCCAATAGATATGACGTTTATCTCCTCTTAATATATCTCAGAGAAGCCAATAAATATGACGTTTATCTCTTAATATATCTCAGAGAAGCCAATAGATATGACGTCTATCTCTTACTATATATCAGAGAACCCAATAAAAATGACGTGTATCTCTTATTATATCTCTGAGAAACCAATAGATATGACGTTTATCTCTTAATATAACTCAGAGAAGCCAATAAATATGACGTTTATCTCTTAATATAACTCAGAGAAGCCAATAGATATGACGTTTATCTCCTCTTAATATAACTCAGAGAAGCCAATAGATATGACGTTTATCTCCTCTTAATATAACTCAGAGAAGCCAATAGATATGACGTTTATCTCCTCTTAATATAACTCAGAGAAGCCAATAGATATGGCGTTTATCTCTTAATATATCTCAGAGAAGCCAATAGATATGACGTTTATCTCCTCTTAATATAACTCAGAGAAGCCATTAGATATGACGTTTATCTCCTCTTAATATATCTCAGAGAAGCCAATAAATATGACGTTTATCTCTTAATATATCTCAGAGAAGCCAATAGATATGACGTTTATCTCTTAATATATCTCAGAGAAGCCAATAGATATGACGTTTATCTCCTCTTAATATATCTCAGAGAAGCCAATAAATATGACGTTTATCTCTTAATACATCTCAGAGAAGCCAATAGATATGACGTCTATCTCTTACTATATATCAGAGAACCCAATAAAAATGACGTGTATCTCTTATTATATCTCTGAGAAACCAATAGATATGACGTTTATCTCTTAATATAACTCAGAGAAGCCAATAAATATGACGTTTATCTCTTAATATAACTCAGGGAAGCCAATAGATATGACGTTTATCTCTTAATATAACTCTAGAGAAGCCAATATATTTGACGTTTATCTCCTCTTAATATATATCAGAGAACCCAATAAATATGACGTGTATCTCTTATTATATCTCTGAGAAACCAATAGATATGACGTTTATCTCTTAATATAACTCAGAGAAGCCAATAGATATGACGTTTATCTCTTAATATAACTCAGAGAAGCCAATATATTTGACGTTTATCTCTTAATATAACTCAGAGAAGCCAATATATTTGACGTTTATCTCTTAATATATCTCAGAGAAGTCAATAGATATGACGTTTATCTCTTATTAGAGAAGCCAATAAAGATGACATGCCCTGTTGTAAACCGGATCATCCCTGGCGCTGGCCCGGCATGTGAGTCCAACTTCACTATGTCATTCTTTGTGGCACCTATCCAGAAACCCGCTCCAGCACCTACTGACCCTTCAGTTTTCCTTAACAATGCACCCAGATTCACAGCTTACGTCAGGTAAGTTGTATTTACATACTAATGCTTAATGTAAAAGTGTCATTGCATACTTTCAATTCAAGTTTGTAAAAATATGGTAGTACAAAGCCATGAACAAAAACTGCCTTTATAAAAATATTATTAGAATGAACCTTATTTCTAATTCTTTGAGCACTTCTTAAGCTAACTATGGTAACAGTCATAAACAGCAATACATAATTATTACTACTACATTTACAGTAATGAGTATTCACTTCTATAACGCCAGTGAAAAAGTTATTTTATCATGTATTCATATTACATCAAACACCAGTACATGTACCAATATTGATATATAGTTTATTTATCTTTGCTGACTATGCAGACTTTCAAATGTATGTAAAGAATTCGAGGCAAAACAATGGGCCGATAATTCAGTTCTTTGTTAAAGTTAACAATGCTCTTGACATCTTCGTTGTTAACTTTCAAATCTTTACCACTCAGTAAACTTCATGACCACACGTATGATCTGCAGTACTTCATACACATTTTAAAATAACTGTTTTCGCTGTGCTTGTTTTAATTAATTATGAAATATAATTATGTGTGGTGTGGTAAAGATATAATGATATGTATATCAAATCATTCCTCCAATTATCAAAACTATATTACAGGCAATTTAGTGGCTATGCGATGACGTACGATGTGTGGCGTGACCAGGCTGTTGCCCTTGCGAAGGCACTGAAGGTTGATGGGGTGGAGTTCCGCACGGACATGTACTGGACCGCCGGCTATGACTCGCCATTCGAGCTATTTAACAGGCACAATGAAGTCTGGTTCCTTGGCAAGAATGAAAACCTTTCCCTGTAATACAGTACTAAAATACGGCTCAAGTGTAACGATTTGTGACGATTTTGACATTTCAAGAAATAATATCACCTAAAGGATTCAGCTGATTCTATAATAAACAATGATGTGTTGTTGTCTTTTAAAATTGAGGTGAATTAAGATTTCTGTTTCATATTTAAATATGTTTGTATTAATATCCGCAATATATGTACTTTACGGTTAAATATTTGGTTGTATTATATTTAATGAGGAGAGAATCATCCATTAATAGCAAGAATTTGATAGAATGAGATTATTATGTAAAAAATATGTCCCGTGTACTGTAGAGTCAATGTACCTGTAGGTCTCCTATATACTGAACAATCTCTGTACGATAGAATCTCATCGTCTTTTTAATGCTGTGCTTGTTTTACAGGAAGATCTTCTTCAATTAAAATTGTACATTTTCCTTAAATTTTATTATTTCCTAAACTGTTTTATTCCACTGTTGGAGAGTGTTATGCTTAATGTATGTCCTGCAATTGAAATAATATGGCTATGCAAGCACCATTTGAGAGTATAATATTTTTTTAAGAAATAGAACTTTTCAAAATTTTACTTAAAACTTTAAAACGTTCCTTCTGTGTAAAAGGCCTATTGTCCTCTTTTGTATGATGTTTGTTTAAAAGTGACCATGTTATTATATTCCTTTTTTATACGTTTGTCAAAACATGTTTTGCGATTAATTCCATGTTTATGTGCTTGATATGTCTTTCTGTTCCTAAGCCTTACTAAGTGTCATCACTCTTGAATGTTTTGATAATAAGAACTTGTGTTAGCTTTTGTATTTACTTTATAATACACTATATAAAGAATACGTATATGGAAATAAAAGAGAGAGAGAGACGTACTAGCACTTATTTCCCTTTAATCGGCCTAACTTGGTTAATGAATCATTAGAATGCATTCTCAGAGTGGTAGATATAGAGGATATTGACTAATTCAATACGAAATGTATCAGCAAGTTTTCTAAAATAACTATTAATAAAAACAGCCTTAGCGTTTTGTCTACGAGTTTAATGAATTTTATATTGATTTACCTTGACTGTGATATTCCATGCCATGAATTTATACGACTTTAGTGATCTACAGTGCTAAAAATATAAAACAAAGCTATGTTGCGTGCACGTTTTCAACGCTATTCAATTGCATGTATTACCGCAACCTTGACCTTTGATTCACTGACCTCAAATTCCGTGTATCGTCTTGCCATTACCAACCTGCCTACCAAGCCTGAGGTCCATGAGCCTAAGCGTTCTTCAGTTTTTGATCGGGAACGGATTGACGACTCTAAATCACCACGACCTTGACCTTAACTCACTGACACCTATATCAATAGGGCAAATCTGCTGGTCATAACCAACCTAGCTGCCTTCCAAGTTCGGGGTATATGTGCCTTAGCGTTTTTCAGTTACTGATCACGGATTTTCCTCATAGCTGCAATCACCATAAAGCCTCGAGATGTTGTTGACGGGGTAGTACTGACTATTGTGACACAAACACAAATTCATTTTGTGTAAAGGCATTTACGGAAAAATGCAAATACTTTTTTATTGGAAATCTGATATAAAAAGTATCTCGCGCAACTTCTTATTACAGTTTCATATTAAGTATTGATAAAATGTTTTTTTTAAACATTTTCTGTTTTTATCCTTCAAACGACATTTGCAATGTGGAAAGCCCTTAATAATGGTGTTGCATGTGGACTCAAGTATAGAAATAAACTATTTACAACCCTATTTAATTTAATGGTGCTCTCGCATGCTGGCGACGCTTTTATTTTCTACAGATGATGCCGAACATGTTCATGAAACATTAAATGCGTTTGAAAAAATCTATTTCTTGGAAACTTAATATAACCAAACAATGGTATTTCGATCAAGAAAGCTTAACAATTTTGCATTTCAAATAGAAAACGAAAAAAAGGTTAATTTTAATGTATTAGTCATATGAGCTTGAGATCGCTGAAACGCTATTCTTTAAAAAACAAAACAAGACTGGTCCAGTGTTTTCACTCTAAACAATGTCAACCAGGCATGGCACAATTTTGAAAACTAGTTTTACCCAGGACTAAGACACTTTTCCTCCGGTAAAAGTAATCATGATGGCTTAAACAGCGGTATGACACTTGATAAAGAAAAATCTATTTACTTGAACAAATGCAGAAAATATAATGATACGTTTTATTGTCTCGGGCCTAAAGTACAGCTTGGAGTAAAATGCTAAAGCTGCTGATAATACTAGTCGGAAAAAGCTATGGCAATAAACTGAAGAAAAAACAGTTATAGTTTCAAAACAAAGAGCTGTGAGTGTCTTGGAAACGTTTTGTTAGAAATTGAAAATGAGCAAAGCAGATATATGTCATTTTAACACCTTTGTTACCACCGTCTCGTCATCGTTATGCCTCAAAGTTACCGACACCTTCTAATAGTTTTAATACAGAATCTCAGTTTTTTTATCTATTGTACACTGAAAGAAATCAACGTCAAAACCAGTTTATCTACTGATTGTCACTTAATGAGTCTGTTTTCCAGGACTAAAGCTCTCTAAACCGTTCAAACTTACTGGTTTATATAGCATTACCAGCCCTGGGTTTTTAAAGAGAGCTCTTTAAAAACAAAACAAGAAAGACCATTGATGCAAAGCATCAAAGGGCGCCGTTTAATAGTTTATGCATTTGTTATATGTTGAAAAACAAGGAATGTCAAGGCCAACAAGCATGTTACAATGCATCGAACCGCATCCATGAAATTCTCAAAATATTTGTAGTATTCTGCTTAACAACATAGGCTAAAGCATTGAAATTGTAGAGTTTCAAGTTGAACATTTCATTATGGGTGTGGTACATTAATGAACACGACAGAATTAGGGTGCTTCAATACCACGAGTATTTTGAAAGTAATGCTCTGGTCAAGAAAAAGAGGCAAAGGGCAATAATTCTGTAATTAGCTGAAATACAGCTATAGTCATTGTGCACTGCACTTCCTCTTGTTGTGCTTTACCATTGAATGATGTTTAATGAAATTCCAAAAAGTAAATTTCTTGTTATGCTACGGACAGGAAAAGGAACAAAGGGAATAACTCTTGCAATTCGCTGAAATAGAGTTATTGTTCTTGTACACTGCAGTTCTAATCATTTAGGGGGAGGGGGCAAAGTCACCATGCTGGAATGACAACTTGAAGGGAAGAATAAGTTTCTTGATTATATGGGGAATTCATCATGAAAAAGTGACATGAAATAACCATTTTTGTAGTACTTTAATAAACATTATCATTTCGTCTGAAAGTTACAAACATAAATAGAACATAATTATTGAACTGTTATATAAAAAGAGAACATTGTTTACTAGATAAAATGCATTTATAACATAACATGCCTTGTTTTTAGCTGTTTAATAATACTAAAATGTATGAAATTGGACAAATTGCATAAAAACTGGTCAATGGAGTTATAATGTTAACTTCTCCATTTACATGGTAAAGAAGAGTTGAAAATGGATGTTTTTAGTTTAATAAAATATGTAAAGAAACAAAAACACTATGTACATGTAGGCGGTAATGCCCCTCCAAAAATGTCAGAGTGAAAGTTCTCAACTAATTTGTCTTTTTAATATTATAACATGCAAACAGTCTCTGTAGGTAATCGATGTCTTTTTGGTTTATTTAATTATTTTGTCAATAGTATTCTTACATTTAGAATTTTTCACAATAAGTCTTCACTCTTCAACATTTGAAGTTTGGTCGGTTCCCATGCGTTTGTACTTGTAGTGTGTGCACAGATGATAAATACTCAATGCTGAGTCAATGCTGATTTGGTTTTTATGCCTCTTCAGGTTTTTTTACCCATCTAGAATGTTTAGTGCTGTAAAGGAAAAAAAATGTACTTTAAAAGCTTTTCTAACTTACTGCCATACATATACAAAATAAAATATAAACAGTTTAATATTTCTCGACATTATTTTAAAAAAACAACAACAACAAGCTGATACATAACATGTAGATAATATATAAAGAAAATTACTATTTCATCATCATCATCATCATCATCATCATCATCATCATCATCATCATCATCATCATTGTCATCACCACCACCACCACCACCACCACCACCACTTGATTATTGAATACAGTGAGTTTATAAAACAACAAACACCAACTCAAATATGTTTTATATGAAATGGTCACATCATCTCTATCAGATGTGACTGCCTTGTGGATGACATGGATGTCAAATCTGTCTCAATGATCTAACATAGTATTTAATGCAGACTGGAATTCTTCATAACCCCAATTTGTTGACTTAGTAATATTCAGTCATTTTTCTACCTGAAAGAAATTAAACTTCTGATTATCAACCGGCAGAAACTACAACTGTGAAAGACAAATGCACATGTACCAATTATACATTCTGCACTAATATCTATTTTAGCCAAGAGTAAGTTGGTAAGCACAAATGTGTAGTTGTTGTGCATATGGTCGATAATGATTCACAACAGTACGGGGTTTTAACGAGACCTACACCAAGCAAATGAATGTCGCTAGTGTCAAAGCTGTCGTGGCTTCCAGCCCGAAACCATGTATGTCTTTTCTTACAGGGTTATTTTGAAAATATGCAGTTTCTAAACAAATAATGGATATGTTCATGTATTATGGTATGTTAAAAATAGGTCACATACCAAAACACATCATTTTTAAACAAAATTTTGAGTCTAATATTTTTCTAAGATAAAACAATCAAATAAAAGATTACATACTCATATCATATACATAAATAATGTGCATAAGTACATTTAAAAATATGAAACATGTACATAATGCACCAGTCAATTGTAACCATGGCCCGCCAGGTCCGGGGTTATGCCGGGGATAGCCAGGGAAACGGGCTGTGTTTTTACCTTTCAGGTGGCCCTGCAGTGCCGAGTGAATGCGGTGGTTTTGTCTTCAAGCAAAATATAGCGGAGATTGTGCCTTACCTAGGCTCCCTGGGGTGCGGGGCAAATGGCAGGGATTTGACCATCAGTTCGTCCTCGCAGGACGAGGATTTTACCTGGGGTTGGCTGGACCGAAAGTCAAAGTAACCATGCCCCACCACCGCATTCACCTGGCACTGTGGAGACACCTCGAAGGTAAAAACACGGTCCTTTTCCCCCGCTATCCCCCCGACCTGGGGGGGGGGGGGCGTGGTTACAATTGACTGGTGCATAAGTAGATGTAACATGTATATTTATAATAATATATAATTATAGTACATGTATGTAAAAATATTTACACGCTGTCTTAACATTTAGCAAATAAAAATGATTTAAGAATTCCAAAGATAAATTAAAAAACAAACAGTTTTGAGCACATCAACGTACAAAACTACTCAAAGATACTTACATACATAGCCCTTTGATACGAATATCCCAGTTCCTAGTTCTGGCTTCCATAACTTTAATGTTGATATTTATTTTTTTGATGGTTACAATCCAAAAAGGTAATATATAACGTGTTCGCTGAAGTTCTTTAGCTATTATAATCCATGTTTTACTGTAATGACTCAAATTGTTAGGTGTATCGTAATCAACTGTCAGTGTGCACTTTGAGTGTTTACTTTTTTTAAACGTATATTCATGATAAAATCATCACCCGAGTTTCCAACTGCTACGAAGTAGAAATTCCATTATTGACCTGAAGCGTGACGCCACACGCGGGGAAATACCTTTTGGTTCTAAAAATAGCAACATCCGGTATATGTTACAACTCGGGGACAATCGTAATAAAATTTTACTAACGTCACCTTCAACACATTAACAAATAAAGTTAGGTGAACATTTAATTCCAATATCGATTAAAGAAAAAAAAGATTACCTCATGGTTAATCAATGCAGTAAACATGCATAACAAAACAACATAAAACATAATTATTCCCATTCACACAATTACCGGTCCACACATTTTACATTTCCGGCATATGATATTTCAGATATTTCAGATAACCAATCGGAAAACGTAAACGAATCGGGAACAGTTATTAAACTTATTTGTCGTTCTTCCGAAATAATGTTTTGAACATAAATTGAAGACTATCTATTCAACCATAAAAAGCATTTTTAACATCCATGCAATCGCCACCCATTTGCATTTTTTAATCATTATAAAATAACAGTAAAACCCACTAACTAAAATAAATTCCCATTCCATAATAGGCGCGCACTTCAGTGCGGCGCCAAAAAATACTGTTCCATAATATACGTGTCCATTTAAGTAATGAGGTACAAGTTAAGCTAAGGGAAATATATCAGAGGTTTAAAATTATTGCCCTGTTGGCATTTTATGTGTTGTATCCTACATAAATTTTAGACCGACAAGGTATTATACAATTATATTTGTTTAGTACCCATCGATTTGATTAGCTGCTAGATCGGCAACCGGCCATGTCAGAACAATTTGACCCCCTGGTGAGAATCGGACCGCCAACCTCGCTATCTAATTTCAAATAGTCTGCACTATCTCACAGCCCCGCTCTTGGATTGACCTATACAAATGTACTAAGAATAACTGTGGAAAAACCAAACCACATGCATGGTATCCTGTTCGTAACTATGAAACATTAGTGTCTTCATTTAAACAAAAGAAGGAAAAGAGAGACAAAAATACAGTTGGATACAATAATGAGAATGAATTGGCATTATTAGCTAAAGAGGCAATAGTTACTAAAAAGGTGTTCCCTCGCTGTATAATGGCTGCATTTTCGCCATTTTGGCGTATGTGCGTAATCGCTTTGAATGAATCGTAAACTTCTGACTGGAACCCTGTGATTATAATCGTTAACATTTCCTACAGATATGCAATGTAAAGTACTTCCATTGACAAAGGGAAATAACCACTGCACCTGGTCAGCGACCAGTATAAATGACAAGCAAGTAAATACGTTTGTAGATTACCGTTATAGCCGTCTTGCTAATTTTTCTTTGTAAAACATGTTATGTGGCTCAAGACCACAGTTATCTGCCCCCCGTTGACCAAGATCCGGATGGGAATACAGAAACAAAGAGTGCTTGTGTTCAAGTATCAATATTTTATTAAAATTGAATGAAAAAGAAGCAAAAAATGTTCTTTTTGCAGAGAACTTGACTGAAGTTGACACTCTATTGCAGAAATTGATAGTTTTCAATGTAAATATTGGAAAAATCATAGCTTGTGGAAGTCTGAAAATTAGTTGTTTGTAGCCGATTGACTCCCTGGCGGAAGGGTTATGTATTTGAACTCAATTTTGACAGTCGGGTCAATGGTTAACATGGTGTTTTCTTGTGATTATATTTTGTGTCTTGAATTGTTCTAGAGATGCCATGTCCTTGTTTTTCAATTGGGGTGTGTATAAAGTCAAAAGCCAGGTTAGTGTCTATATGAAACATATAGTAAAAATAACTGTGGTCTCACGCCATGTATCTTTTATGAGGGCACTTTTATGTCTACTGTTTAAGTATTAACTAAGACGTTGTCCTCTGCAATGATCTTCGACACTAATATAACCATTCAACGAAGTATTTGTTCACCGTTTCTCAACTTTTATTGATTAGTTTGATAACCAACATATGAATAATACAAAGTATATAGTCCACAAATACTTAATTAGTATACAGTAAAATTGTTTGTTTTTTAGGAGGCCCTTTCAATAAATACGGCTGCTAATTCGAGATTGATAAAAACAAGTAACAAATAAGACAACAAAGCTTTAGAACAAACAAGGAATGACAACGTGCAAATTACTGTCACAACATATTTTAAGACGTTTCCAATAGGTATGCATATACATGTATATACAGTAACAGGTGTCAACTGATAAAAAAAATCCATCTTTGAATTTTTAAAAGTATTACAGAAAGATTAAGCAAGAATGCTTTAATATTAGAATAAAAGGTAGTAGGGATCAAATGAAGCCAAATATGAACCCACATGATTATTACAAACTTCAGGAATATCTAGAAACAGATAATGATATAATCAATAATAAAATATGCATGCTTCATTTATATTTACATATTCAAAAGTAAACACTATTTTGTAAACCAGTTGTTCTTAAAGAGTGTTGTCAAAATTTACAACATAATCATGACATCGATTGTTTAACTGTTCACGGACATCAAAACGGTTCCGTAACAACATAGATTAAAGAAAGTTGAAAGTAATGTTTTCACTTTTCTTACACTCTAAAAATGTACCCATAAACTCATATCCATTAAAAACTGTAAACATGTATCCCAAAAGACGCGGCCTCCTCGCCCTGAATGAAGTAAAGAACCATTCTCTAGAGATTTTACAGATCATAAGAAGTAGTAATATTCAACTATTAAATTATTACATTATGAAGCATATTCTTTTCAAATGGTATCATATATTATTTGCTTGTGTTTTTAAGCATTTTGTTTATTGTCTTCGCTTAATATTTTGTGTTTTGATACAGAATTATTTAAATTCTTAAGTAAAAACTTCGAGCTGAACTGTGAGCCATGTTGAAGTATGTTCAGTTTTAACTGTTATGGATGACTGGGCCGCACAAGCGAGCTGATTATTGAAATGTATTGTTGTCCAACCAGATATGAATTGCGGGAATTGTTATTATACACATGCTATTGACTCGTTTTATTTTACGAAATTTCGTAAAATCACTTTCATGGGATTAATAAATGCCTTATTTTCATTCAAAGCTTGTCACGGTAACGTTTTCCCTTCATCCATTAGAGTTCGACCCGGACAAATACATAAATGTATTTTACTTGATATAAGTCTGACTCGGATGTGGTCCAGCAACAGTAAGCAACATTATACAACATTTTGATGCTTATAGTTTGGACCGCTTATATTGTTCTATTGCATCAGGTATTTGTTAAGGAAAGAACAACAAAATAAAATCGTAACCCAGACCTGCTTTGGGTTCACAAATCTAATTCCCCATTTGTGCCAAATAACAGTGAAAAGTAAAAAGTCGCGTCACAAAACTTGCTCCCCTCACATTGATATTTATTTTGTGAAATAAGTAATTTCTTTTCTTTCATTTAAAAAAATAATAAACCGGCAAACGACAAAAAAAAAACACAAAATTTAATAGGATATTTATTATTATAGTCTTTTATTTGTAACTAACGATTTCACATAACTTAATGTTTGGGCTCTATTGTCCGCAAAATGCTACATTAACCATGTCTTAAATGCCCATGGTCCAAGTATGCATGGCACTGACATCATTGTAATGGCTTTACATACTCAAGGCCATGTAGTGAAGGCTAGGCGAATCTGTGAATTACTGCCACAAAATTAAAAAAATATATCACCATATTCAAGTTAAACTACCACATTATGTTTCTTATGATAGAAGAACTGCGTTTTCTCACTTCAATCAACTTTCTGAAGAACAAAACTGAAAGATGTATATATGCAGGTTAACCTATTTATGTCAAGGACTTAATTATTTCTGATGGATCCTCCTTTGTATTTTTTTTTATTATTTACTAATTAGAAACACACAATATTATAGGATATATATACAAATAAACAACTAGTAAGCTCAGGACCGTGAATATGGCTTGGACTGACGCGTCCTTTCTTTGGCTATTATCAACATCTTATATTTCAATAATTAGTAAAAAAAAACGCTAAAATTATAAAACTTGTATCATTTAATAATGATCGTATTAACAAAAGTGCGGAATAAAACACGACAGCTTTTTAGCACGGGTCTCAATCCCGTGACAACCCTTCAATCAGTAAAATAGAACTTGACCGCGTTAATCATGGCCACGAAGCATTTTCCTTGTTACTTTGTACCTAATAGCATCATGTTTATATCGAATATATATCTTTGCCCGTGTGAATAACAAGTATGTACTTTAAATCGTATGTTCATGTATAGTCTAATAGCGGTGTTTACATGTCGCTTGATGTACGCGCATGACTCGGCATTATTAGGACAGTTTATCAAAAGTCCGGTTACTCATTAATCAAAACAATATCGAATGACATTTATTTTGACATTTAATTAAAATAAACTTTTAATACTTAGTAGTTTAAGTTGTATAGCATTGTACCTGGGGCAAATTAGAAAGTGCATTCGAACCTGACAAGCCTCACGTGTTACACAATGTGCTAGCAACTTCAACATTCACAAGATATCAAAAAAATACAGCTCATAAACATACGGCAATCGATCGTTTCATAAGCTTTTCTTTGAATTGCACGAAACAGAACACACTTTTACAAGTTATATAAGTTGAGTGTTTGTAAACAAACCTAGTTCCGGGTTGGACTGGACTACTTCCACATAGGATGGGAGACGAAATGCTTTCTTGAATAGTATTCACTGGCAATCACATTCTTTTCTTAAAAGAGTATACATTTTAATCTGAAATCAAATATCTTTATATCTTACATACGCTTCAAATACCTAAAATAATTTACATATACTTCCGAAGTTCGTGTACTTGTGGATACAATCGTGCTAAATTACCTTTTGATTAAAATGGACCCGACCTCACGTGACGTCATGTATAACGTATATAAGTGGCATATCATGGGCACGGAGATTATCACCAGTTAACCACGCACGTTCTTACCGGATTGTTGAAGCGCGGTAAGATATTAGATTGTTTTGTTCTTATTCGTCTGTGTGATCATTAAGGGGATGAACTGCGCTAAAGCATTGTAAACCAGCAGAATCTTCTTCTTTTTTCAAATAGAAGTAAATATTACAGTAAATAACATTTCAAACATGTACATAAAAGAAAATTGTAACACATTCACGTACATAAATGTATCGATATATTTAGTATTTGTACATTTTATCGTGAAATCTACTATCCAAAATGGTTCATGGATTTATTAATTGATAAATGATACAGATCAATTAACCCATTCAACGTGATTTTACGTTTGACTTGGTTGCGCTATTTCTACCAAGATCGTGTCTGATATTACAAGTGATGAGAGCCATGGGAGTTCGGAGGTATGAGAGCATGCTTCTATTTGGCACGTTTGTGAAAATATTGTCGTGGAATTTAGTCCAAATAATTGTACGTTGACGGATTCTTTTACGATTTTTGATATGGCAAATCCTTCACAACGTTAGGGATTGGAAGAATCCCGTATAACACGTCTATTTTTTTAGACTATCGTGGAATTATGATTATTATGTTTCTGTATTATGTCCCATGTCGTGATAAACAAAAATGTGGCAAAATGCGGCTCTGCATCATACTATCTGGTGTCTGTGGATGAATCGACGAATGTCTTGAATGTCTCTGATGAATGTCTCTGATGTGTACTGAGGTCCATTGTCGCTGGATATACAGATGGGTAATCCGCGCGCATTGAAAGTCGATGATTTTGGGACTGGTAGCTTGTCTGTCTCAACATATCTGCTATAATTATCAATGACAAGTAAGTACTAATTTCCATCAAAATGGAACAAATCTATGGCAACTTAATTCTTGCCATGGCCCTTATGGATTTTCATGGGTTGCCATGGGTTTTCTTGTATTGAATTTCTGTGTGATAAACACATTAACAGCTCAGTACTCAGTACGCGGTCATTGTTTTTGCTCATGCCTGGCCAATGTTTTTGCCAGTGTCAATATGACCTAGGTTAAATGTACTTGCTCGATCATGTGTTGTTTGAGTGACTTGGGAATGATTACATTTGACCACGGAAAAGTAGATCTTCGACAACTAATAGTTGTTCCCTTAGTCAGTGTGTGTATACCACGTGATAAATTGCGTCATAAATGCTACGTCAGAAGGCAATATTTAATACTTAAAACAAAGATAACTTCACTATTTCTTCACCATTTTATATGAAACAAAGCGCAGTCTACGCCTCTTAAGGAGCCCCTCCTTCGGTTTTTTACCAGAGTTTGATCGAGAGTTTAGTTTCTTCAAACACTTCGAAAAACCTTTTCACCATACGGCCGTTTGACGGAGCACTGTCAAAACGTTATATTTGAAACAGGTTTGTTGAAGTGTTCGAGGAAACTACTGGTCAGGCGCGTACCCAGGCATACGCCAGTACGCCAATGCGTACACTTCGTCAGAAAAAAGCGAAAAAATAAAAGTTCCAAAAATGCAATCAAAAGTAAAGGCTGGGGGGGGGGGGGGTATTAGAAATAATTACGTCAGAATGTTATCGTTTGTTGGTTTTTATAGTGTAATACCTAAATTCCGCAAAAAAGGTGATCACGATGTAGATCTCAACTTAAGTTATACACGCGTTATTTTCCCATAACCTGCCAAATCGGTGTGGATCCTGTTGACCTCCTGGTAAATGATCCGAATGATGTTTACAAGGCGGGACTTTTAAAAATGACTGAACAGAAAGTTCTTTATTACCGTGGATCTAGCTCTTAAATGCGGGGTTTATGGTCTTTATTTCACAAAAATTCTCCAACTATTAAGAAAGTTATCTTTAAAAACCTTACCTGAATCGAGACTTGTTGACATTAGTTGCCGTGCACTTTACCGAATAAGTCACGTGGGTTTTCCACCGTGAGAAGAGTAAGAAATAACTGATCCGATTACGATAGTTGTATACCTGAGTGATAAATTTCATGTGCTGTTACACTACTGCGTTTACATATTTATACCTTATAGTAGATAATAATAATTGCATAACGCTCCTGTAACACAAATATTTGTTCAACTTTTAAACTTACCTTGTACAAACACATGACATATTTAAGTGAATTATTATATGTGATTAGACAATGTACGTTAGTATAAGTCTTAATAAAATGTCTGTTCTGTTCTGTTCTGTTCATGTAAACGCCACAGCAAAGCACATTAACAGGTGCGTTTAATTATCATGTTTACAAATCGTCAGGTGTGCATGAATACAAGTTAGATGATATTCTGATTGTTATCATCATTTTAGTGCCGTGAAAGAACAGATATTTTCCCATACATTTTAAAAGCAAAATAATAAGTATAGATCTATTTGTGTTAAGTTACAATATTTTATTAACTTATCTAGATGCTGTTAAGCATAGCATGGAGACAGTTTCAGACTCCGCATGTGATTAAATATACCGGTGAGGTGCGCGGCTGTCAGACTTTTCAACCCCAAGACTTTTCAACCCCTTTGTCATTTGTGAAATCAAAGACTTTTCACCCCCTTTGTCATTTCAACCCCTAAAAGTGCTAAGCCTTTTCAACCCCACCTTAAACAAAAACTTTTCAACCCCTAATAAACGAAGACTTTTCAACCCCTTAATTTCTCACCTTTTTAAGAAAATAACTACAACAGTAAACAATTTATTATGAAATTCCTTTTTAAAATCAAGAATATATTAAGACTAAAAATATAACAAACAAAAAATATGTAATACATACAAAATATACATACTTAAAACACATGATAATACAATAATTCATTAAATATTTACATTTAAATAAGTAAAAAAAAATGCTCGACTGTCCATTTAGCTATTTAGTCATTTAACCATAAATCTTCCTTATCTCCCTGAGGAAATCCTCACACAATATATTATGTGCATGGTACTGCTCCATCAATTAATTGAAACAGCGTTTGTTTGTTTTTCTTTTAGTTTTTTTTAAACACTTTTTTAAAGCATTTTGTCATCAATAAAAAAGACAATAAAATGAGTTGAACTTTAAATAAAATTCTTCATAATATTTCAAAATATCATGATTTAGCAGACAATGTTTAAAAAATACAAAAGTATACATTGAGTTCAAAGATGTTATAAATGTATTATAGATTGAGTTCCAAATGCTTTCAAATTACATAAATGTAACATAAGATTTTATTAACGTTTTTTATTTCTCAGTTTAAAAAAAATAAGGACATTCTATTATAAAGTGGTATATATGTAAAAAAAATGCTATAAGCATTGTATTTTCTTTTCATATATGCAATTAAAGAATGGAATGAAGGTCGCACATTCATTAATGGGCAACACGTGTGACATTGTCATAAATTCCTAAGGGATTAAGGGGCTTCATAACACCTTTAATTGAGGTTATAGTAACTTGAAAGTGGCAGTTAACTAAGGTTCTAATATCATGGCCATCATTCCAAACTATGGCCAGCTTGATAAATTTTGTGTATAATTTTCAGGATTTAAAATCAAACAAAAAATATTTTTTATTTATTTATACCCGCAAACTCTGAATTTTTAGATAATACATTATCAAGAATTAAAATCAAACTGTACTGAAATAGCAATATGGTACTACAAAAATACTTTCCACTGTTGACCTTTTTTAAAAGCATTGAAAGTTTTATAAATGTTCAAGTTCAGGTTTTTATTGGCATTCTACAGGCACAAAAAGTAGAATGTTCTTTTATTAGTTATTAGTTGTAGTTATTCTTTGCATTCATTTTCTTTTGCAATTATTCAAATTTGTTATTTAAAGAACACAATTATGGTAATAACATTGTACATAATATATGTGAATTCGCTGTGATATGTAATATCCTTCAGAATAATACAACAATTGCATGTTCGGAGTAACCAGGCACCAAAATCTTACTTTACCGTACCATTGTTAATGTTCGGAATATTATTTTGAAAAAAAAAAACTAACCATCAAGTGCTTAGTAAATCAAGGCAAAGCCTTTGTAAATTTCATCCAATACTTTGGAGAAAAGTGTAACAAATAAGCCAAACAAATCTCTAATTGTATTTCAATAACAATTGGTTAAGTTTCTTGCAAAAACAATGAAAAGACAACACCTGGCTGACAAAAATAATAGGGGTTGAAAAGTCTTTGATATAGGGGTTGAAAAGCCTTCAATATGGCTATCAAAATATTTCAACTAGGAGTTGAAAAGTCTTTGATTTAAGGGTTGAAAAGTCCAAACAGGTAGGGATTGAAAAGTCTTTAAAATAGGGGTTGAAAAGTCTTCGTTTTGAGAAGGGGTTGAAAAGTCTTGGGGTTGAAAAATCCTGCTCCCAGGTGCGCAAGCCTTTCTGGTCAACGCAATATCTCAATTATTCAGCGGATTGGATGTTAAATAGAGACCCCACCCATCACCCCAGATCTTTTTGTTTATTTAAATCAAATACATGTATTGATTTTGCGAAAAAATAATAAAAAAATATCGGGACTAACAATGTTACTTAAGATAAATATTCATCTATTTGTATGCTTTTATACGTGCCAAAACGCCCCTAGATAGCACCAAATGCGATGTTGGATTTCAAAATTTTCCGGGGGGGCATGCCCCCGGACCCCCCTAGACTGTGCGTATCCTAGATTTTGACCTAGGTACGCCCCTGCTGGTAATCATCTAATCAAACTTCGGTAATAAAACGAAGTCGGAGCTCTTTGAGTGGCATAAACTGCCCTTTGTTTTATTTAATTTGGTGTAGTAAAAGAAAAGTTATCTTTGATTTAAGTCTATATTTTGTTCAAAATGTTGCCTTCTGACGTAGCATATATGACGTAATTTATCACGTGGTATACACACACTGTACGTAGTTGGCCCCTGTGATTGTCTATTTCCTGCTCCATTTTTCGCGTCTGTTTCAATGTCTGCATTTGAAGGTCGTTATTACTCATAATTTCCTTTTTTACTGCGGTCAGTATATGCCATGCTTGAAAGCAAGGCAACGGCCTTTATTTTCGGAACTCTCTGGCATAAGTTTCCGTGACAAGAAATCACCAATGGGAACATTTCTCCCGCTCACATGTCTTAAGTCAACATATCTTACATACCTGTATGTATTGCTGGAAATGGAAAGACTGGCATGCAGTTCACGCTCAATATTAGCGTAATTGCGTTTCGAGTGCGTATACATGCTACTGGCCGACCATGTTGCATTATGTCTGCACCCTCTCACCACATAGAAACGTCACACTCGAGATAAACTGGCTTCTGTGGATTAAAATAAGCCAAACTTGTGATAACCTGCTTGACCTTTGTAATGCGCCAACAAGAGCTTGGTTCCAGACGAAGAACTTTTTAAGTAAATCTCTCACTGGTCCTATATAAGATATAATTGCGTTGGGTAAATTTCTTTAGATTTCTTTGTCATCATACAAAGAATTGTCGCGAAATGCGTAACTTTGCGTCTGGTATCCTTCTTGTATGGTTCATAACTGGGATAGCATCCGGCGTTTAATGTAGCATTCAAGGCATTGAAACTACGCCAATTCCCTCGAAAATATCCCGATCTTTGTTAACAGATAACACCTGTTGTTTGTTTAACCCCGTATCAGCACTAGCTAAAGAGAGGCACACAAGGGTTATCTACTACACGAAACCTTGGGCAAATCAATCATTCCTTGCACTTACAACACAACTTTCTCTTAGGTCAATCGTCCGGAGGGGGGCTCTAACAGGGAACTGCAACATAGCGCTTGAAAGTGTTTGTATTTAGAAGAATGTTTGCTGTGTTCCCTTTGTCAATTTTGAAAGTCATTGTTTGGACATATAGACTAGTGCAAAATCGGTAGTCAGTGTTCTGTTCTTGAATATCACAGATTAACTCCTGATAGTCGTTGTAATGGTCATCGTTAACATGATGTACATTGTTGTTCCCCTGATGGCAACCATTACCAAAATAATTGTATCTGCTACAGTTTCTTTTTTCCGGGCACGCTCCGGATGTATTGGAAATGGCACATTTCGTGCATGAGCGTCCTTGTCTCGGTGGTCTCAGTACCGGTCTTCACTGTCAGTCACTTGTCGGCGTTGTTAATGACGGAGCTGTGGTATCTGTTTGTATCCCAACTATTTAGACCGACAGATTTCAACTTCCTTGATCGCGGAACGTATGACTGTTCCATTTTATATGGTTTTGTTCAAGCAATATTGACGAGATGTCCATGTAATCAGAGTTGCAATATTAACTTGATCTTTGACACATTATACACGAGTGCATGTATGTATCTTTGATCATCATCATCATAAGTGGATTGATGATCATACAATTACGATCTTACACGAGGAACTGATTACGATACGCCAGACTCATGTTCTTACATATGCAGGACCAGTTTTGAAATTGGAATAATAGCTGAATCATTTTTTAGAGAGATTACAATGGACATCAAACAGGCGGCACTCTTTTGTATGTTTGTTACATTGGTGACGAGCAACGCTGTGCTGACGAATGGGCAAGGACAAGCTGAGCCGCAGACCTTTACAGTTCCAAAGTTCTGCAACAACCTGGCTTGTCCTGCATTCATGGTCATCTCATCAACATCGGTAAAGTGAATATGGTTTATTACAGATCTTGTGAACCGTTGTTGGTAAAAATGAGATTATTTTTATATTAAGGTAATAAACGTCATGCTGTGTTAAAGTTTAATTACTTGAGGCATCTTAATTTATAAGCTTACACTAGTTTTACATGTTATAAAACACTATAATGTTTTTCTTTACTTCGTGTAATCAACTACAGCAGTGGTTCCACTTGGGAATATTTTGAAACTGTAAAAACTGGAACCAATATAACAAGGACAGAAATACAGTTTTTTATTATCTGTAGCATTTAATATGCAGTATATGAACTTTTTTAAGCGTCTATCTGACATCGTAAGTGTTTCCTCTATCTAGGAGTACGAGGTACGAGAATATGCTGAAACAGAATGGGTATCCACCAACCAAACCAACATGGACGGCTATAGATACAATTATAATATGTTCATGAGGCTGTTTGGATATATCAAAGGAGAAAATGGGGCAGGTAAGTTTTTGGTTTAATTGGCTTTCAAGCATGACATTTAAACCTCTTGCCCTTGAGTCTTAAAGATAAAAAAAACAAATACAAGTTATTCAGTTTTGTTTTATTATTATTGAACTTAGGTATGAATATAAGCATGTTTAATTATATTTGATCTATGATAATTTTTACTATCATTTATTATTATTATTATTATTATTATTATTATTATTATTATTATTATTATTATTATTATTATCATTATTATTATTATTATTACAATGTATTATCATTTTTATTATTATTATCATTATCATCATTATTATTATTATAATATTTATTATTAAAATTATTATTATTATTATTTATTGATGTCTTGTTATATCTCAGATCAGCCAATAAGTATGACATGCCCGGTTGTAAAAAGGATCAATCTGAGCAGGGGCCCAACAATGTCCACCATGTCATTCTTTGTGGACCCCAAGCAGAGTCCCGCGCCCGAACCTATTAACCCCAATGTGGGCTTATACACAGTTCCCAGTTTCACAGCCTATGTCAGGTAAATTGTATTTATATGTATTTGTTTTACATATTTTTATGCGAAATAAAACTGTTATTAACAAACTTTAATTAAAATGTATAATGATATAACACACTACACAGTCATGTTAAAAGTATCATAGCTCGCTGTGGTCACTTTATTAAACAGCAATAAATTCACTTCATTGACCAATACTGCTGATATGGTATACGGATCAATAAAAAACAATGCAGTAAATGTCGTGTAGTATAACAAAGCAACACAATATTTAATAAACTTATAGTTTGAACTATCGTATCTGCATGATATCTATACAGCAAAAGATGTGTTGTATCTTCCCTACAATAATTATCAAATACTTGGATTACAGGCAGTTTGGTGGCTTCACTAGGGGAAAGAAGGTGTGGCAGGATCAGGCTGATCTTCTCGGGAATGCATTGAAGCGTGACGGGCTCGAGTTCCGCGAGGATATCTTCTGGACCGCTGGCTATGACTCGCCATGGAAGTCCCAAAACAGGCACAACGAAGTCTGGTTTCTTCCCAAGAATGGAAACCTGCCATTGTAAAACAGTACTCACACGTTACTTTATGCAATGCAGACTGTTTTGTTGAAGTTTTCAGCTGATTTATAACAATCAGCAATATTTTGAAGTGTCGGAAGAAACTGACCTATCCTATTTCATGTCAAAATGCGTTTCTATCATGTTAAATTGTATAGTTTTCTGTTTAAATACATGTTGATTTTCAAAAAGATCGAAGAATCATCCATAGCTTGCGAACATTTGATCATATGCAACTGATTAAGAGATTAAATATATAAATACATTAATCCAGTTTGTCCTCATAAATGTGTAACGTAGAGTTATTGCACCTGTACTCTTTATACTATTGTCAGTGGTGATGTTTGATTGTCAGTAGCATTGCACTTGATTTTTGCTATTGTTTCGAATTTAAAAAATAAATATATTTTGAGGTTAATTATACATGATTCTCTGTAGTACTATTATCAGGCTTTTACATAAAATGAAAATCTATCTATCTACTGGAAAATCTCAGTTTTAGAGAATCACACATCGTCTTTTCTTAAAATATTGGGGACGTATTACAGTGTCAGTTTTTTTTAAATGAGAACTTTTCCCTTAAATTCTATTATTTCTTTATTATTCACAAAACTTTTTAATTTTAATATGAAAAACTGTAGAATCAATTCCAGTAGTGTAAAGCATAAACAAAAACCCAGTTCAATAGCACAGGGCCAAGCCAGAAACACAGTACAACACCACACATTTCCCTTAATTAAGAATCTCACTGCTTATATGATATATTAACCTTATAATATTTAAAACACTTCATTTTTCATTATTCTATGTAGTATTCAGTCTTTTATTCTAAAAACACTTGTACTCTATTTTTAATTTCACTATGAGAATTTTAGAAAATTAACCGAAGTTGAGAAATGACTTATGATGTTTTATTTATACCAGCCTTGAACATTTTTGTTTTAATGTTTTATTCTGCAATAAGTAATTGAAAACTTCTGTCAACACCATTTGAAAGCATGTTGTTTTTTCTCAAGAAATACAATGATTCAAAATTGTACACTAAAGTTGAAATATTTTATATTTTTCTGAAGCTGATTCTGTAAAACGTCCAAGCACTTTGTGTTGTACAATGTATTTTATATGTGGCTATGTTATATGTTCAGCTTTTTGTTCCTAAGCTTCATCATTTTTGAACTTATGTAATGGTTAAAAATTGTAAGTATGTACTTACAAAAATAAATGTTTTTATGAGACACATGTTACCATCAATTTTTTAAAGTACATACTAACAACCTTTCACTTTTTAGAGGTCTAAAAAATTTTGTGTAAACTATCTTCTAAATGGGCCAGGCACTGTACTTATCTTTCGCTTCACCTGATTTAAATCAATAACTGCAGTCTGCCGATTTACTGTTATGTATGTATTGGAAAACTGGTGAAATACTGCCTTCTCATTGGACAAAATAAACTTGTTAACACTAATAATTATAAGAAGTTATTTGAACTTTTGTACAAACTTCATTTGGCAAATTATTTGATGGAAGAAATACATGGAAATAAAAGTGAGAGAAAGACAAGTACTTGACTATTCTGCCGTTTAACCTGCCTAACTCTACAAAGAATGAAATGAATGCATGAAATGCTCACTCAAATTGCTAGATATAGAGGATATTGCCTGAGTGTCATTCAATACGGAATTAATCATACAAATTAAATATCCAAAATAGTTATTTTTATTTTCTTGTATTGATTTACCATTACTGTGATACATTCTATCATAAATACTAGTTTGGTGATTTACAGCGCTAAATACATAAAACGATGCCATTATTGCATGCAAATATTTTGTAGATTGTGTAATAGAAAATCAGTGGGTGATGAAGTTCACCATCTTATGAACTGTTCCTATTAATGCACTGAAAGGGGAATAGCTTTTAAAATTGATATATACTGATAGTCAAGATAATGCATCACTTACAAAACATGAGAGATCTTTTTCATGCCTTGGCATTAAAGCCTGTCGTGGCAAATTTATAGAGGACAATGGTTTGTTTCAGTGTAATATTGACTGAGCAAAAGCTTTAATTCATGTGTGGCTAGGAGGTATATTATTACTTTAAGTGTTTATTAGGTGTTATATATTGAAATCTTTAAATTAAAATAAGACGCCAAATGGCCACATACCGCTTGTTGAAAGAGCCTTTGACACAGACAATGATCTGCCATGCAATTGCCAAACCACATGGAGTGGAAGGATCATTTCAACCTTTGACCTCTAACCTGAATTGGACCATTGAGGTCAACCTTTTAACCTTTAGGTGTGACCTTGATTTTTGAGGTACAGACTTGGTTCTTGTGCAGGACACGCCATCTCATCATGGTGAACCTTCATGGCAGTTTTTTTTTTACATCCTTAAAAGTGTGGTCAGGATACGACCCGGACAAGGATATTTCAACCTCTGATCTTTCACCTTGACATCTGAGGTACAGACCTGGGTCTTGTGCGACACACCACCTCATCCTTGTGAACTTTCATGACAAGTTTTTTTAAAAATCCTAAAATACATGGTCAAGATACAGCCCAGTCAAGGATTATTTCAGCCTTCGAAGTGAAGACACTTATGCTTCTTCCGAAACATGCAACTTCATCATGACCTTCATGACAAGTTGTTTTTTTATCCTATAATGCATGGTCAAGATGCACACACATGCATGTAACAGCCATGTGACAACTCTTATCTCGCTCACTGCAAATGGGCTTGACCAAAAGGCTTTACATGACAACAACACTGTTGCACTATCGGCACCGACACCAACAAAACAATGGCAGTACGTGGACTTTCTTCTTTTAAAAACAAACAACAGCAGGAAGAAAAAAGTTCTTAAGAACAAAAGTACTACAGGTCAGTCATATCACAATATTGTTACAGTTTTATGCATCATGTAATGTAAAAATTAACAATTGTTGAAAAGAATTCATCACAAACTCTTTCATTATACAAGACAATGATTAAGTGTAATTGACTCTGCACTATAAAACAGTATCATGTCAAAACGTCCCCATGTCAAAAGGTCCCCTAGTCAAAACACACCCATTTTGGTAAAACATTCCCGGATTGGTAAAAAGTCCCCATGTGTGTTTTTGTTAGAAGTCAAACAGTTCCCAAAAGTAATTCCTACAAAAAAATGGCTATATGTATAACACCATAATCAGTAGTTGAAAAGTTTATTTGATTGTATACAAATTCTGTTCAATACCAAACAGACAATGATGAAATATTATGACAGCATGTGAGCAAAGTAATACTTGCTAAAATTGAACAACAATATTTATCAGAAACAACAGCACTTTTTCAGTTTCAATCAGGAATAAATTACAATGTACAGGCATTTTGTACAAAGAAAAAAAGCATGTTGTATAAAACAATAGATCATTAATACATGAATTCACTTTCTCAAGGAGAACATGATCTCTGATATTACTTGCAGGAAAAGCTAGGTTAAATATGACATAAAGTGAAAACAACCTTTACATAATTCTAATAAATACAAAAAAAAATCGGGCATTTTTTTAAATTTTAGAACAATATTAATATTCATAATCTATCAATTCTATTACCAAAAAACAGGCCTTTAAATAAATGTGTTTAAATACTTGAAAGACCAAATAAAAATGTATTTTTTACACAATTAAATAAAATAATGTACATAATTGTATTAGGAAGTGATGAAACATTTTAGTGGATGATTTTACGAAAATATCATAAAATTTGTTAAGAGTTTATTTTAATTAAGTACCAGATATAACTTTTAATAAAGACTTGCTCAAAATGATGACAGAATAGCACAATAACGTAATCACAGCTGAAAGTTGGTCAGAGTACAAACTGTTGACACATTTCAAAGCCTTTCCTGTCTTTTAATCAATCAAATCTATGTTGTATATTTATAATATTTCTGGCAGCTTTTGTCAACATACATGTACATAAGGCCCCTGACAGAAACATCCCTCAATACTTCAATTCTTGCTCATTAATCAAGAATACATTTAACTCATTCAATAAAGGTTAAAAAATGAAAAGTAGAATACAATTAAAGATTTATATTGAATTGTGTATTGAATTTTTATCAAGTTACCAATCGGACCATTTCACACCCTTGGGCTGTTCAAGCTCTTTAGTATTATACCCTGGGGATACAAACTTCATTGTTCAATTTTGACAGCAGTATTTCGATTTATTTCATTGTTTATTTTTGCCTCCAATTTGCGGTATGTCATAAAAGTCGTAAAGGATACTGACTATAAATATTCGGCGAAAATCGGCTTTTTCCGCCATCCAAGTTTTTGTTGGCGCGGAAACTGCCGAGGTTTTTCGGAGAAGATTGGAATGACAATTCTTGTTTACGAAAAGAAACGACTATTTTCGGAAACGTTCGGCTGATATCGCCGACAGAATTTTATCACTTATGGCAACGCTATTTATAGAACGAAATTGGGAAACCAGAAAATTTAACTTGGTTTTATTTTCGATTTTAAGTAGATCGCGATGCTGATAATGGGGTTTGGGGTACCCCCTCCACCCCGCGAAAAACTCCCCGGATTTACACGATTTAGAAAAATGACCCCTGAGAAGACCGAAAATACGGAATTCCGTATTAATACGGAAAACTTTCACCCATGTATATTAGGTGTTTATTTTTCAACCTTCATATCTAAACGTAGGCCTGTCTTATTTCACTGAAAAACGTCGCAAAAAGGTATATAATGTTACCTTATTTCATTAACTTTCCTTAAATACGATTAATAAGATTATCAGGCTTACTTAACAGAAAAAAAAGACCAATTTGTAGAAGGCCACACTCACATAATTAGTAAATTTTAAACACTTACTACCATTAGTAACTAACAAAAAGTTTATAAATTTGTAACAATGAAAATCTGTACACAAAGTACACAATCATGTATTTATACAGTCAAATGATAGTAAAAAAAATCACCAAAATTGCCATATGGAACACAAGTTGAAATAAATTCACAAATCATGCGTATGAAAAGTTTCAACTTCAGACTAGTTTAGTAGACTAATGTAGCTGAATCATCAGACAAGCTCAAGCTCGGTATGGCGGCTAATCTGACTGATGACCCCACTATATTCTTTTTACGTATACTTCAAAATGGTTCTTTTTCAAGAGTGTCAAAACATTCCAAGCGAAGTTTCTAAATTACTCAAGAAATTGAACTCCTCTTTTATAAATACATAAAATAGCCCTGGTCTGCCCATCACTATTTTTTTTCACAAAAATACCCTGCACATCAATATAAAGCTGGAATAATCACTGGACAAAAACATGGAAAATGCCTTATGAATTAGATTATATCTTTAACAAAAATCCCCATTTCAATCATTAAAGAAAAAAGAAGTATAATTATCCTCTGATGCATCAAATCATTCACGCTATATCCATTATTTTGAACACTTCTTAATGAGACACACTGAAACATCACATAAAGATGCCAGCTGCTCACTGCACGGACAAGAACTTACGTGTATATAATCATTCGTCAATTGGGTTCTTAATGTACCGGTATTATCATTTATCCAATATTCAACAAAACTAATGCATATTAACTTTAAAAGAAACGGAGAAGAATAGTTATATTTTATGAACAGCTATAAAAATCCATCTAGCATAAATGCATTATAATACATCATGAATGATATTTACATTGAGTTTACTATGTGAAGTATAAGTTTATACTTTGGTGTTTTTCAACTCTGCGACCATCACCCATTTCCATTACTTAACATGCAAGAAATAACAGGTTTATCATTATATCAGATATTTTCGGCTATACTTCTAGACAGGTTTATACAGTAATTGAAGTTATTGATTAAATATCTGATTGCAATTATTAGTTATCATTTGAAAACATTGAATTTGAATCAACCTTATTTGATTTTTGAAATCCATATTGAATTATCAATTTCAAAATGTCATGCAATAATAAACATTACAATCATATATTCTTCTGTGTATATTTCATTGAATATCCTCTTCAAATATATGTCAATATCTTAATGTCATATTATCACTTAATTTACAATACATTTCAAATACATATAATAGTGTATTGCAATTTGAAGACATTTGTTAGCACTAAAATAGCAGCTAAACAGATAACCGAACCACAATCAGGCAAGATTATCTGTGCCCAGCATGTTGAGTGTTTCACCATTGTGTCAAGGCCCACAACTGTGTGCTGCTGCAGCTGTGTATTTGTCACCCTTATTCTTGTTTCACGGTTACACAACACTAATACCAATGTTTCCATGTATCACCATAAATGCGTCTCTCTGATTTCCCCTATCACATGGCTTGCCTTCTGTAAAGCCTGAAACAATGAAAATGTTGATGCATTATATGAACTGGTTACTTATATGAACATGCTGAAACAATAAATTGTTCAGAATTATTACTGACATTAAAGCACTCAATATAACAAGAGGGTCAAGATGGCCCTATATCACTCACCTAATTGGACAAAATATGTATTTTTTTACGAAGGGCCATAACTCTTACAATATTTAAATTGGATTAATATAACATGTCACAAAAGAGCACATTAATACTGTGTATACATTTATGAAGTTTGAAGTTGATATCTTCAATGATTGTAAAACAAAAAACATAAATAAGATAAAAATAAAAAAAACAAGAGGGCCAAATGGCCCTGAATCGCTCACCTGTCATATATTGCACATTCTTCCATTATATACAAATATTGAAAACCTAAGCCTATGAACACTGGGCGTGGCCAATTTTGACCCCAGGGCTAAAGTTTGAACAATCTTAATAGTGGTCCGATAAACAATGCTTCATACCAAATATCTAAGGCCTTCGTCTTTTGGTTTCGGAGAAGAAGATTTTATAAGTTTTCATCATATACATATATAAGGAAACCCATGGCCGCCCAGGTGGGGCCATTTTTTGACCCCAGGGCCAAAGATTGAACAATATTGGTACAAGTCAACTAGATGATATATCATGCCAAATATCTAAGCTCTTGTCACTACTTGATTTTACGTGTGTATCTATATAATTATGTATATTTGTTATTAATTGTTGTATGTGGCCCATATTGAAAATTGGTATGTGTACTAAATATGTTATCCAGTTTAAATTAATATGTTACTTGTCTTTGTGAGTTCGGAGAAAAGTTTTCACTATAACACATATAGAGAAAACCCATCAGCCCCGGGGTGTGGCCAATTTTGACCCCAGGGCCATAATTTGACAAACTTTGTAGAGGTCCACTAGATGATGAATCATGCCAAATATCTAAGCTCTTAGCCACTTAAGTTCAGAGGAGATGATTTTTGAAGTTTTCACTATAAACATATAGAGAAAACCCAAGACCCCCCGGGGGCGGGGCCAATTTTGACCCCAGGGCCATAATTTGAACAAACTTTGTAGAGGTCCACTAGACGATGAATCATGCCAAATCTCTAAGCTCTAGGCCAAGTAAGTTCAGAGGAGAAGATTTTTTTAAGTTTTCACTATAAACATATAGAGAAAACCCATGACCACCCGGGGCGGGGCCAATTTTGACCCAAGGGCCATAATTTGAACAATCTTGGTAGAGGACCATTTGGTGATCCTACCTACCATATATCAACGGCCTAAGCCTTGTGGTTTGGGAGAAGAAGATTTTTAATGTTTTTCCTTTCCGTTGCCATGGCAACCAGAGTTCTGCATGGAATTCAATTCTTTGAACAATTTTCAAAGGGGACCACCCAAGGAACATTCCTGTGAAGTTTGGATGAAATTGCTAAGCGGTTTATGAGGAGATGTTGTTTAAAGTAAAAGTTTACGGACGGACGACGGACAAATTGTGATCACAAAAGCTCACCTTGTCACTATGTGACAGGTGAGCTAAAAATAATAATATTGATAAAAGGATCACCTATTAAAGGTACATTTCTTTAAAAATATTTTCAAATCAGGCCAATATTTTTTTAAGAGAATATTTTCAAAGTTGTTAGAATACATATATTGAAAACTAGCCCCGCCCCTTGTTTTTTCATGAATCAACATCAAGTGAATAAATGTAACTTCTCCATAGCCTCTATACGCCTGTTTGGGATGAGTTCTGACTCCTCCAGGAGGATGTCAATACTGGATTTCAAGGCAAGGTTATCTCCCTGTACAATCTCCTGAGCCTATGACATTTTGCCTATTTTCAATGTGTTCTGACTTATCCAGGTTGTCAATACTAGATTTCAAGAACAGAATTATCTCCCTTACCTGTACCATCTCCTGAGCCTCTATTCGCCTGTTTGCGATGTGTTCAGACTCCTCCAGGAGGACGTCAATCTCTTCCTTCTTGTACAGCTGGCTTACAAGCTCGCTCTGTAGGTTGTCCTTAATGTAGTTTACCAGGAAGTGCATGATGGACTTGGGCACCGTGTCCTGAATGTTCTTACGAACGATCATGAAGTAGGACTTGATTAACCTCTCTGGAATGGGGTAAATTTTGATAGAATGTCCACAGAAATTTGTCAGGCACAGAATCTATTGTGCTTGATGAAAATAAACAATCCAACAAACCAAAGTCATAAAGACATAATACCTGATCATCTGTGGAAGGTAACTTTCAATATCTTATATTCTTAATCTAATATTCATATGGTATGCTGACATTAATAAACATTGTTCAATCATGAAAAACCCATCCTCAGCACCAGAGCGTATCATATGATACCCTGGGCGAATTGGCTAGGGAAACTTCGTAAATCTTGAATATTCATAAGCATTTTCAGACAAATTGTATAGCCGATAACGAACAGGAAAGAATCACATTTGTGAAGCCATAATGGCATACTTAACAATATCCTGCCTAAAATGATTTGTAAGCAGTGATCTCATTAGATTATTTCGAGCCAAGATGACATCCGTAACTTCTCAGACATTTCCGCACCGCATGAGGTGTATCTCATGCGACCAATCAACCTACTGGATTTTACCTTATTCATTATTCATGAGAACGAGATTTTAACAGCTGATCTGCCCAGGGTATCATATAGGTTATGATACGCTAGGGTGCCGAGGACGGAAAAAAACATGCCCTGCAAACCAAAGCATAACAATAAACGAGGGTGGTGAAATATTCGCTAGTACAGTCAAAACTTGGCTGGATATCCCAGGTACTGGTAATCAAACCACCCATTATACAGCTTGACATTTACTGAAATTAAGGTAAGATTTTTTCTATGTGCTTGTACATACAAGTTGGCTTCCGGATTTCATGTTAGACAGGGTACAACAACATACCGTACACATATTTGAAGAAAATTCATTTTCCGAAAACACAGAGAGATTCTGAAAACACATCTGGTCCAAAATCATGGTGTTTGAAGAGTTTTTGATACATTCATATCAAAGTTTTGTGCCATAAATCTCTACCATAAAAAGGTTTAGTTTTGAAATGAATCTACTAGTGATGTAAAATTTTGGCCAGAATGTCTTTCAATGTACAATAAAATCAAATCTACAAGCACAAAATTAAGCTGACACTGACGCACAATTGAAAATATGCAAAACAAACACACTGACAAAACACGGAACAAAGTGTCCAGTTCAGAATGTAGGAGGTAATTTTGAAGGTAATTCAACATCTATAGAGAAAATAAAAGACTAAATCAGCAAGAAGCTCATTGAAGCTTAACTACATGTATGCATGCATGATTCACATAACTTTGATGAAAATCTAAAGCAAAGCGGATGGTGTGATGAAATTTAATCTTTGTATAATACATGTGTTCGTTTTCTGACATACCTACAAGATACACATCTCTCTGATCTCTTGGGGATAATTTTCTATTAGGAAGTTTCTTTGGCTGTAAATAACAAATACAGAGGTATGATTAAATACTTCTGTTCTATAATTTCATATCTGTAACTATGGCTTCTTGCTGATAAGTCTTGTAATTTTGCTATGGTCATTTGCCTAAAACAAAGAAAACACAAATAAGTTTGCAATATGCATTCTTTGGAAAGTAGGGAAAGAATAAGTTTTGAATAACATTTCTTAATATTAAACCAGTTGGATTTTGGAAATTATTAATAAAATCAAATGCATATTGCAATTACAGTCACTCATGATATAGCTTCAAACATGCTTATACAATATTGATGCATTGTGCAGCGTGGAAATGCTTCAGTCATCAAGGTGCCATGTGAGAGCATTGTGATATACTTCACAACAAATTGAAGACATCAATTTGGAAACTGTATGTTTGATGCTATATTTCATGGTTAAAGCCTGTGCAAGAGCTCTGTTTTACCCCCGACTTACTGATCAGTTCACACTCAGCTTCCTCCCGCCTCGTGAGCTTCCGACTCTGGGCTCCATTTGCCTGTAATACATGGAACTCGTTTCCTAGATGCACACTGTCCATTTAATCACAAAACACACACATCCCTTTTATTTAAATTTTACTATATAATGCCTCTTTTTTTAAATCAGTGAAAACCAACCATATTAAAACATGTCTACAGCAATTAATTGTGGTGGATTCATCATCCAGCACACCACAACCGATATCCTAAACAAGAGATGTTTGTCAAACATTATGCCCCCCATAGGCGCCATGTTGTCAAGAATATTTGGACAATTAAATGAAATATGCATGGACAGAATTGACAGCTAATTTGTCATTGACATTGGATGCCTTTGAGGCAGTTTTAAGATCATGACCATTCATTTAGTATGCGGATAGGAGGAACAGTTATTAATCATGTTCAAATGATGACTGATATTTGCAGATAAATATGATCCTCTTAGCAACAGGGAATATGTAAATATGATGTAATTTTAATGACCAATATGAGTTGTGACCTTGACCTATAACACTATGACCTCAAAATCCATTGGGCCCATCTGCTGGTCACCTCCAACCTAAATGTCAAGCATTGTCGAGCTATCACACAGACACGATTTTTGCGTTCAAGGTCTTTGACCTCTTATTAAATCAATAGGGCTTATCGACTGGTCAGGCCCAACCTCCAAGTCAAGTTTGAGGGCCATGGGTGCAGACATTGTCGAGTAATCACTCGAACAACCTTTTCGCATTCAAGGTCACTGTGACCTTGACCTTGACTTCATGCCCTAAAAATCCATAGGGGTAATCTTCTGGTCACCCCTTACCTTAATGTCAAGTTTGAGTGCCATGGGTGCAGACATTGTCAAGATATCACACAGACATGATTTTTGCGTTCATGGTCACTGTGACCTTGACCTTTGACCCGATGATCCCTTAAATCAATAGGGGTCATCTACTGGTCAGGTCCAACCTCCAAGTCCAGTTTGAGGGCCATGGGTGCAGGCATTGTCGAGTTATCAATCGGACAACCTTTTCGCATTCAAGCTTTCACCCACTGGACAAGATATGGCATTCAAATACCAGAAGATTTCAGCAGACTTCTTTGACTAAAATAACAACTTATTAAATTAAATTACATGGGCTTATATCTAATTATGATTGTTCAAATTTATATAACATCTGACAAACACATACAAGTACTTATGTTTTTCTTTCGGCAAGTATTTTGTTTAGGTGTTACGAATTTACTTTTTCAATTAATTTTCTTTTACAGTGATAGATGTAATATCAAGATAACATGATATATATCATACCTCCTCTAAGCAATACTTTCAAAGGATTTTTCCTATCATGCTAGATTAATTATAAGTTAATTTTACAAACTACACATCAATGTACAAAGCTGTTATTCCCTTGTATAGTTTGCTACTTACAATTTTTCTACTTCAATGTGTATGATTGTACTTTTGAAACAACTAACTATTAGTGGTAAATCAACTAGTGAAACCGTGCGTGTGTGGACTGGCCGTACAGCCAGGAAAACTTGTTGGTGTTATCACTGTTCTCGATGCTCTAATCCTATTTCCCTATTTGTATTTGTATGCATGCTCCAATATGTGTTCATTTTAACATATATACTTTGATTTCCAGGTCACAAGCTCATTGTTATTTTTATTTGATATGTTATGTATATCTGTTATTCATGTCGGAAAATAGCTCGTTGAGCTAATGTTTCTTGTTAACACATACCTGACTTGAAATAAAGATTCTTGTATCCTGTATCAAGGTCACCGTGACCTTGATCTTTGACTAAATGGCCTCAAAACCCATAGGGGTAATCTTCTGGTCACCCCCCACCTAAATATTAAGTATGAAGGCCATGGGGGCATTGTCGAGCTATCACACAGACATGATTTTTTCTTTCAAGGTCACTGTGACCTTGACCTTTGGCCCGATGACTCCTTAAATCAATAGGGGTCCTCTACTGGACAGGCCTAACCTCCAAGTCAAGTTTGAGGGCCATGGGTGAAAGCATTGTCGAGTTATCACTCGGACAACCTTTCAGCATTCAAGGTCACTGGGACCATGACCTTTGACCTGATGACCCTTAAATCGATAGGAGTCATTGACTGGTCAGGACCAACCCTCATGGTAAGTTTGATGAACATTGGTCCAGGAATTGTCGAGTATGTGTACAAGGTCACCATGACCTTGACCTTTGACCCATGATATCAATAGGGTCACCAAATGGTCAGGCCCAACCTCAAAGTCAAGTTTGAGGGCATGCATTGTTTAGATATCACTTGGACAACCTTTTAGCATTGAAGGTCACTGTGACCTTGACCTTTAACCCCATGACCCCTAAAATCAATAGGGATTATCTACTGGTCAGGCCCAACCTTCATGCCAAGTTTGCTGACAATATATCCAGGAAGTGTTATCACTCGGATAGGATTTGGTCTACCGACGGACTGACGGACCTACAGACCGACCGGCATGTGCAAAGCAATATACCCCTCTTCTTCTTCGAGGGGGGGGGGGGATTATTATATATGGTGACACATTCAATGTTACTTTCCTTCAAATAACCACAAGGATTATGTTTTTACTCATGAGGGTAGAGCACTTCCAGGCAACTCTCGGGCAGTCCTCAAGGAAAAGTGCCCATCATGATAATTTATAGTGTAACATAACCCCACATGGGATACATACCACCTCAGGTAGCAGGTTGATGCCTTTCCTGCTGTGTGCAGGTGAAGGTACAGCACTACTCGGAAGACTCCTAGGGAGAGACTCTCCTTGGGCACCATCACCATCAGTCTGGCTCCTCTTCCCGATCTTCATATTACCACCAGAGGAACTAGCATCTTGGGCTGGAGAAGGGGCCTGAAAATACAAGATTCAATGATTTTTATATGTTCCAGGGGTGGTATTCATAAAAATTCTCAAATCATTTCCTAACTTAAGTCACTTTCCTCATTTTAGTATCTCTTTAAACATATTTGGATTTAAGTTAGGACTTGAGTTAGGTGTTTTATGAATAGGGGCCAGGTTACACTTATAATCTTTCAATATTTACTTACCAAATCATAATACTAATCCCTCCACAAAAAGCTTACCAAGTCCCCCACTCAACCCCCTACCCTCTATGAGCAGTCTACCCTGTCCATCTCCTATGTATACTGCAGGTCTGTTATGTAGCACCTCCCTCTAAAGCTCCTGTATCACATCTGTCTCCCAGACCACTTACCATGTCCATCATGTGCCCTTCTCCACCAGGACCACCTTTACTGTTTACCTTTTCCTCTAGAGCTCATTTTGTTGCCCTCCATCCCTTTCCGCTTACTAAACACAAAGTGTAGCCCTCCTCTTGAACCACCAACCCTGTTTTTCTTCAACTTGTTACAAGGTCTGTTTCTGTTGAAGCTCCTTATGTTGCCCACCTGGTCCATCTAACAAGTCTCCCCAATGGACCCCTCCTCCTGGTTGACCTCTATTCCCTCCCTGTAGAGCCTACCCTGTTTTCCTTCTCATTTATCTATCGCAGTGTCGGTTTCTGTTGAAGCTCCTTATGTTGCCCCCTGGTCCACCTACCAAGTCTCCCCAATGGACCTCTCCTCCTAGTTGACCCCTTTCCCCTCCCTGTACCGCCTACCCTGTTTTCCTTCTCATTTATCTGTTGCAGTGTCTATTTCTGTTGGAACTCCTTATATTGTCCCCCTGGTCTACCTACCAAGTCCCCCAATGGACCCCCTCCTGCCAGTTGACCCAAGCCTCTCTCTGGACCAACTTCCCGGCTCCTATATCTGTATTGAGGTCTATTTCTGTTGGGGTTCCCTCTGTAGCCCCTATTCCACATCCCCTTTCTAGGAACTCCTCCCTGCCCTTCTTTTCCACTTACCCTGTTTTCTTTCTCCTCTATATGTTGTAGTGTCTGTTTCTGTTGGATTCCCCTGGTCCACCTACCAAGTCCCCCAATGGACCTCTTCCTGACAGTTAAACCAAGCCCCTCTCTGGACCACCTTCCCTGCTCCTCTATCTGAGTCAGGGTCTATTTCGTGCGGTTTCCTTTGGAGCCCCTATTCCACATTCCCTTTCAGGGAACCCCTCCCTGCCCCCTCCTAGACCACTTACCCTGTTTTCTTTCTCCTCTATATGTTGTAGTGTCTGTTTCTGTTGCAGCTCTCTCTGTAAGTGCTTGACGCCTTCATGGTCATTGGTGACAGCCCTGTGAATCATCTGGGCCTCATGGAAGTCCGGGTGTTTTGTGTTAATGTAAGCAAGCTCTACACCCACTAGGTTCTCCACCTGGAAAGTAAGGTTATTGGTATTTAAATGTTTGGGAGAGACTGCATACACATGACATGATCTTGCCTTTACGTGTCAGATAAATATGGCAAGTTATTTTAAATTGCCTCTGAACATAAAACAAGAGGGCCAAATGGCCCTGAATCACTCACCTGTCATATATTGCACATTGGTTTGATAAGAAATCTGGATGGTTCAAAGTAGTTAAGGTTTTTTAGAAGTCTGGGTCATTTTTTACCCCAATGCCAAAGTTTGGACAATAAAGGTAGAGGTCCACTTAATGATGTATTATGCCAAATAGCTCTAGTCCTTGTGAATTCGGAGAGAATTTTTTTAATGCTTCTATTATATACAAATATTGAAAACCTAAGCCTATGAACACAGGACGTGGCCAATTTTGACCCCAGGGCTAAAGTTTGAACAATCTTAATAGTGGTCCAATAAACGATGCTTCATACCAAATATCTAAGGCCTTCGCCTTTTGGTTTCGGAGAAGAAGATTTTTTAAGTTTTCATCATATACATATATAAGGAAACCCATGACCGCCCGGGTGGGGCCATTTTTTGACCCCAGGGCCAAAGATTGAACAATATTGGTACAAGTCAACTAGATGATATATCATGCCAAATATCTAAGCTCTTGTCACTACTCGATTTTACGTGTGTATCTATATATGTATATTTGTTATTAATTGTTGTATGTGGCCCATATTGAAAATTGGTATGTGTACTAAATATGTTATCCAGTTTAAATTAAGACGTTACTTGTCTTTGTGAGTTCGGAGAAGATTTTTTAAGTTTTCACTATAATACATACAGAGAAAACCCATCAGCCCCGGGGTGTGGCCAATTTTGACCCCAGGGCCATAATTTGAACAAATTTTGTAGAGGTCCACTAGACGATGAATCATGCCAAATATCTAAGCTCTAAGCCACGTAAGTTCAGAGGAGATGATTTTTGAAGTTTTCACTATAAACATATAAAGAAAACCCATGACCCCCCAAGGGGGCGTTGCCAATTTTGACCCCAAGGCCATAATTTGAACAATCTTTGTAGAGGTCCACTAGACGATGAATTATGCCAAATATCTAAGCTCTAGTCCAAGTAAGTTCAAAGGAGAAGATTTTTGAAGTTTAAACTAAAACATATAGAGAATACCCTACCCCCCGGGGCGGGGCCAATTTTGACCCCAGGGCCATAATTTGAACAATCTTTGTAGAGGTCCACTAGACGATGAATCATGCCAAATATCTAAGCTCTAAGCCACGTAAGTTCAGAGGTGATTTTTGATTTTTTTTACTATAAACATATAGAGAAAACCCATGAACACCCGGGGGCGGGGCCAATTTTGACCCCAAGGCCATAATTTGAATAATCTTTGTAGAGGTCCACTAGACGATAAATCATGCCAAATATCTAAGCTCTAATCCAAGTAAGTTCAAAGGAGAAGATTTTTGAAGTTTTCACTATAAACATATAGAAAAAACCCATGACCCCCCGGGGCGGGGCCAATTTTGACCCCAAGGCCATAATTTGAACAATCTTTGTAAAGGTCCACTAGACAATGAATCATGCCAAATATCTAAGCTCTAGTTCAAGTAAGTTCAGAGGTAAAGATTTTTGAAGTTTTAACTATAAACATATAGAGAATACCCATGACCACCCGGGGCGGGGCCAATTTTGACCGCAGGGCCATACTTTGAACAATCTTTGTAGAGGTCCACTAGATGATGAATCATGCCAAATATCTAAGCTCTAGGCCAAGTAAGTTCAGAGGAGAAGATTTTTGAAGTTTTCACTATAAACATATAGAGAAAACTCATGACCCCCCGGGGTGGGGCCAATTTTGACCCCAAGGCCATAATTTGAACAATCTTTGTAAAGGTCCACTAGACGATGAATCATGCCAAATATCTAAGCTCTAGTCCAAGTAAGTTCAGAGGAGAAGTTTTTTGAAGTTTTCACTATAAACATATAGAGAAAACCCATGACCACCCGGGGCGGGGCCAATTTTGACCCAAGGGCCATAATTTGAACAATCTTGGTAGAGGACCATTTGGTGATCCTACCTACCATATATCAACGGCCTAAGCCTTGTGGTTTGGGAGAAGAAGATTTTTAAAGTTTTTCCTTTCCGTTGCCATGGCAACCAGAGTTCTGCATGGAATTCAATTCTTTGAACAATTTTCAAAGGGGACCACCCAAGGAACATTCCTGAGAAGTTTGGATGAAATTGGCTAAGCGGTTTATGAGGAGATGTCGTTTAAAGTAAAAGTTTACGGACGGACGGACGCCGGTCGGACGCCGGACAAATTGTGATCACAAAAGCTCACCTTGTCACTATGTGACAGGTGAGCTAAAAATACCACCCATACTTGACAACCTACACTGTTATGTCCTTATATTCAGAATTCCCTTGTGAATAAACACTTAGTGTATCTTTCACTTCAGAGGTAGGGACATGGGTCTTGCATGCGACACGTCGTCTTCGTATGTGGAACACATGTAGCAAGTGATTTTAAAATCTGTCCATACAAGGGAAAGTTACAGCCCTGACACGACAACCTATACTCTATGTCCTTATATGCAGCACTCCATTGTGAATAAACACTAAGTGTGACCTTGACCTTTGAGGTAGGGACACGGGTCTTGCATGCGACACGTCGTCTTGGTATGTGGAACACATGTGGCAAGTTATTTTAAAATCTGTCCATATAAGAGAACGTTACAGCCCGGACACGACAACCTATACTCTATGTCCTTATATGCAGCACTCCATTGTGAATAAACACTATGTGTGACCTTGACCTTTGAGGTAGGGACACGGGTCTTGCACGCGACACGTCGTCTTGGTATGTGGAACACATGTGGCAAGTTATTTTAAAATCTGTCCATACAAGGGAAAGTTACAGCTCGGACACAACAACCTATACTCTATGTCCTTATATGCAGCAGTCCATTGTGAATAAACACCCAAGTGTGACCTTGACCTTTGAGGCAGGGACATGGGTCTTGCACCCTACACGTCGTCTTGGTATGTGGAACACATGTGGCAAGTTATTTTAAAATCTGTCCATACAAGAGAAAGTTACAGCCCGGACACGACAACCTATACTCTATGTCCTTATATGCAGCACTCCATTGTGAATAACCACTAAGTGTGACCTTGACCTTTGAGGTAGGGACACGGGTCTTGCACGTGACACGTCGTCTTGGTATGTGGAACACATGTGGTAAATTATTTTAAAATCTGTCCATACAAGAGAAAGTTACAGCTCGGACACGACAACCTATACTCTTATGTCCTTATATGCAGCACTCCATTGTAAATAAGCATTAAGTGTGACCTAGACCTTTGAGGTAGGGACACGGGTCTTGCACGCGACACGTCGTCTTGGTATGTGGAACACATGTGGCAAGTTATCTTAAAATCTTTCCATACAAGAGAAAGTTACAGCCCGGACACGACAACCTATACTCTATGTCCTTATATGCAGCACTCCATTGTGAATAAACACTAAGTGTGACCTTGATCTTTGAGGTAGGGACACGGGTTTTGCACGCGACACGTCGTCTTGGTATGTGGAACATATTTGGCAAGTAATTTAAAATCTGTCCATACATGGGAAAGTTACAGCCCGGACACGACAACCTATACTCTATGTCCTTATATGCAGCACTCCATTGTGAATAAACACTATGTGTGACCTTGACCTTGGAGGTAAGGAAACGGGTCTTGCAGGCGACACGTCATCTTGGTATGTGGAACACATGTGGCAAGTTATTTTAAAATCTGTCCATACAAGAGAAAGTTACAGCCCGGACACGACAACCCATACTCTATGTCCTCATATGCAGCACTCAATTGTGAATAAACACTAAGTGTGACCTTGACCTTTGAGGTAGGGACACGGGTCTTGCACGCGACACGTTGTCTTGGTATGTGGAACACATGTGGCAAGTTATTTTAAAATCTGTCCATACAAGGGAAAGTTACAGCCCGGACACGACAACCTATACTCTATGTCCTCATATGCAGCACTCCATTGTGAATAAACACTAAGTGTGACCTTGACCTTTGAGGTAGGGACACGGGTCTTGCACGCGACACGTCGTCTTGGTATGTGGAACACATGTGGCAAGTTATTTTAAAATCTGTCCATACAAGGGAAAGTTACAGCTCGGACACAACAACCTATACTCTATGTCCTTATATGCAGCAGTCCATTGTGAATAAACACCCAAGTGTGACCTTGACCTTTGAGGCAGGGACATGGGTCTTGCACCCTACACGTCGTCTTGGTATGTGGAACACATGTGGCAAGTTATTTTAAAATCTGTCCATACAAGAGAAAGTTACAGCCCGGACACGACAACCTATACTCTATGTCCTTATATGCAGCACTCCATTGTGAATAACCACTAAGTGTGACCTTGACCTTTGAGGTAGGGACACGGGTCTTGCACGTGACACGTCGTCTTGGTATGTGGAACACATGTGGCAAATTATTTTAAAATCTGTCCATACAGGAGAAAGTTACAGCTCGGACACGACAACCTATACTCTTATGTCCTTATATGCAGCACTCCATTGTAAATAAGCATTAAGTGTGACCTAGACCTTTGAGGTAGGGACACGGGTCTTGCACGCGACACGTCGTCTTGGTATGTGGAACACATGTGGCAAGTTATCTTAAAATCTTTCCATACAAGAGAAAGTTACAGCCCGGACACGACAACCTATACTCTATGTCCTTATATGCAGCACTCCATTGTGAATAAACACTAAGTGTGACCTTGATCTTTGAGGTAGGGACACAGGTTTTGCACGCGACACATCGTCTTGGTATGTGGAACACATTTGGCAAGTTATTTTAAAATCTGTCCATACAAGGGAAAGTTACAGCCCGGACACGACAACCTATACTCTATGTCCTTATATGCAGCACTCCATTGTAAATAAACACTATGTGTGACCTTGACCTTGGAGGTAAGGAAACGGGTCTTGCAGGCGACACGTCGTCTTGGTATGTGGAACACATGTGGCAAGTTATTTTAAAATCTGTCCATACAAGAGAAAGTTACAGCCCGGACACAACAACCTATACTCTATGTCCTGATATGCAGCACTCCATTGTGAATAAACACTAAGTGTGACCTTGACCTTTGAGGTAGGGACACGGGTCTTGCACGCGACACGTCATCTTGGTATGTGGAACACATGTGGCAAGTTATTTTAAAATCTGTCCATACAAGGGAAAGTTACAGCCCGGACACGACAACCTATACTCTATGTCCTTATATGAAGCACTCCATTGTGAATAAACACTAAGTGTGACCTTGACCTTTGAAGTAGGGACACGAGTCTTGCATGCCACACGTCGTCTTGGTATGTGGAACACATGTGGCAAGTTATTTTAAAATCTGTCCATACAAGGGAAAGTTACAGAGCCGGACGGACGGACGGTGCGATTTTAATATGCCCACCTTCGGGGGCATAAAAAGCAATGATCTTTCTTTGACATTAGCAAAAATAAGTTTTTGATTTAGTCTCAAGTGATGCAAAAATTGAAACCATGGTCATTTTTATACAGTGGAAACTCACTAAACCAGATCTCCACAAAACCGGAAACCTCGGGATACCGGACTTTTTTCAGAGTCCCGATTTTCCCCTTCTATTTTCAATGTAAAATAATCCCAACGAAACCAAAACCTCGGAATTTCGGATACCGGACAAAATATCGAGAAAATTTGTTAGTTGTCAACGTAATTTTACCTCACAAAACCGGACATATATTTGTTCAAACATTGAAATGATTTTGTGTATTAGGAATTCGCGAATAGCGTGTCACTTTGTTTTGACAGCCGGTGCGTCGTTAAATACTGCACCTAAGATGTTGTGTCAACTCCATAATTGATTAATCATGATTGCGCTGTGAATTGACTGCTGCGCGATAATCAAACGATAGCCAAACTTGTGAAAAGAAAATTGATTAAAACATTAATTTGTTTGTTGCAGAAAATAAAGAACTAGAAACGGTTATTAAGTGATCATTTTGGAGTGTTGTTTTGTCTAAAGACTTCTTAGTCAAAGCAAAATGTAGTGCTCAGAAACAGACGACACTGGACACTTTCTTTAAGTAATGTAGAAAAATTACCTTGACTGATCATTATGTATCACACTAGAAACATAAAGATACAATGATATAAACTGTATCTGTAATGTTACAAACACATGCACATTGATATATTAATGAATATACATGTATATTCTATGCATTATTTCAAGTTACTTGAACCATTGTTGATGTAAAATAAATGTTATCTTTATGTGTTTTCATTTTATTCCAGTTTCCAACTTCCCTTTTAAGGTTAACTCAGTTAATATTTATTTCAACTGATATTGCCTGAACAATGACCTAATTTGTTATCTTTAATTGCTAAGGTTTGTTGGTAAAATCATATGGGACCACCAGGCATCCAACATTCACATCATTGAGAACCGGATACCGTAAGTTTTTCTTACCATAGTGTTAGTTGGAAGCAGTCGTCTACGCAACATGTGTGTGACAACATCTAGAATTCTGTCATGTAGTTTTGGGAATCTCAACATCTCTTGCTGGAAGTGTACAAACAATAGCAATAATTTTGTATGAAAATAATGCAATTATTTTCTAAGATATATTTCTTAGCAACAAGACGCTGTTTATACGGCATTCAGATACACTTTGCTGGTCATCGTTATCCACCAGATTTATTCTCGCCAGAAATGAGGGAAATTTCAATCATGTGACGAGATCTCAAGCTGGTTATATTCTTTGTCCACACTGTAGTACAAACAATGTTTAGTTGTGGTCTTATTTTAGTTACTTATCTACAAATAAATGCCAACTTTTATACTCTAAAATAAATTATTGCTATTTTCTTAAGAAAGAAGCCCTGAATGCATCTGTTTACCTGACTTCATCAAGGAAATGAACTCAAAGAGGAATATAGCCAGAGTAATTTGTCTTCCAATACAATCAGATTACTTAAATCTTCAGAAGAAAACAGAAGAGGGACATTCAAAGCCTCTCTTAAACTCTAATAAAGGTTTTGACTACCGTAAATGACTGGGTATAAGACGATAGGGGGTATTAGACGCAGGAAAAAAAATCTGTGAAAAATCCGAGAAAAAAACTTTTAATCTATGTTTTTGGTTAAAAGACGCATAGAAAAAATGTCAAAATCGTCCGGCATTTTCAGCCACCATGTTTGTTGACAGTGACAAAAATTTTTTTTTTCGAGAAAATGGCGATGGTTATCTTTAAAACCATACAACCATACTGTCGAGAATGAAAAGTTGTTATGCAAAAAATATTTTGACAGTGCCCAACTTTGCTTTTTTATATGTAAGTTTGATTATTGTTTAATTCAATTTATTATTCAAAATAATATTGAATACCGTAATTCACAAGAGTTCGGACACCATAAATTAATTATTTTTTTCTCTCTCCGAATACATAGAAAATTATCATTTTTACATTTTATTTACATGTTTGTTTAACCTGCCTTTTTACTTCATGTTTGCTTTTTACCACTTATTAACTTATCTGTAGTAATCAATGGTCATAAACTTATTTATTACGCCTATAAGTGTAAATCCTTCATGAAGTTAATTAAAACACCATTTTATACATGCACTGAACTGAATAAACACATTCTATCAGCTGCAGATCAAAGAGTCAAACTGTGTGACGTCACATAACTTACAGTTATACCCACGAGGATCTCGTGGAGAGCATGGACATTGCTATGCAGGATTAATGTATAACTGTACGATTATTGCTTCATATAGTCGTGTGGTACAAGTTTGAAAGCTTATTGGCAGATCGTTTTACAAACATGCCATGTCGATGTTTTCTTAATCCCTTGATTGCCCTTGTTGTTTGTTTAATCCTCAAATAAATATATCACACTTCCTTTTCAACAGGCAATAAATCGTTTAGGATGGGTAGTAACTAATTAAATTGTCACAGTGGTGTATACGGTTAGGTAATCTAGCCAGGCATTGATAAAAATCAATAATCTTCGTCTGTGAAACTTGGTAACTATGAAAGTTATGATTGATGTCCTTTGGGTGTCCAAATATTTAAAGTGTCCAAACTCTTAGGTGAATTACGGTAACTTTAATCGAAAAATATTTTTGTTGAAATTATAAACATCTTACGATATACCGTATCCCGATCTTCAACTGCCGTTTTAACCCGTATATACTCGATCAATATGACGCGAGTAACACATCCCTTTCTACATAAATCTAAACAAACTTTCGGCTTGAAATTGACCTCAGAAAAAAAGTTCAAAAAATTGTTACTGGGTATTATACGCAGGCATTTTTTTGCATCAAAATCTGGGGGAAAAAAGTGCGTCTAATACCCAGTCATTTACGGTACTTCTTATAGGATTTTGTGAAAAAAAAAAAAATGAGGTACAATCAAACAAAAAGAGAGTGATTCTCAAGTCAATCAAGAGCACTCACAGGGGTTAGAATTAAATTTCTTAAAATATTTTACTTGTGCCTACTGCCAAGGTGAATATGTGGTTTAATGTTGAGATCACCATCAATGGCTTCAAGCTATGGCCGATAAAAACAACAACACTAGAGACCATCATCCTCATAATAGACCATGAATATATTTATTCAAAATGACCATGAGATCCCCATTCCCTTCACCTCCCTAAGCGTACCTGTGTGCCGCAGTGCTGTATTATCCTCTGCATCTCTTCATGTACAAGTTCCACGCACCGCAAACTTGGCTCCTCCAAACGCTTGATCTGTCGCTTCACAAGCAGCTCGAAACTGATGTCGGGTACAAATAGTGCCGGCCGAGGACCCTGAACACAGGATAGAGAAGGCGATAGTGTGATATTATTACTCACAAGGGAAAGCTTCTACTTACAAACTTAACAGCAAACAAGTTCCTTTATTAACAGGGCCTGCCAAGGAAACAGGCCCTGCCTAAGACTCTACACACAAAAGAGGACAATAGTGGAATTCAATACATTTGATGATAAAGTTCTATCAGTGTTGCATTTTATCAAATCTTTTGTGTTTAAAAAATATTTGAGACCAGTAAACTGAACTATATAATTATTTGCCAAATCAATATCTTCAACCTAGAATGACTTTGCACAAAAGTATACCTTATTTTATGAGAATGTTAAATTCATTGGCCTTAAAGAATAAACGTGGTATATTTTAAACATCAACAATGCAGTGAAAAGGTCAAACCGTCAATCACCATTTGAAAAAGTGGGATAACACACTAGAACTTACTGTAGCATTTCTTATTGCAGTAAGAATATCCATGGTAGCTAATCCACCTAATGCATCTATAGATTCTAACGTTCTCCCAAATGTTTCGTGAAATATGTAACATATTCTAGCTCCTCCGCATCTGAAAAAAGATCAAGTAAAATGTATGAGCGTTTCTACGTATTTTCAAGACATATAATTATGTTCACTTGCATCTTTGTAAGCTTGCAAAAAAAGTTTCTTCGAGGTGTTCCTTGCAACATTTAAAAAGATTCAGTATAACAAAGCTAACTAGCTAAAAGAAATTAGTATTTACTAAAGCTTTGTTAATGGTCTTTAGCACAAATCCTTAGAAATTTGCAGCAGTAAATGACATGCACATGGCCATGTGTATGTATAAAACTAGATTAGGATAAGAGTTTTCTCTCCATACAAACAGTAATCACTAACAGTTCAGTAGTCTCAATATTGCGTGATGTCCCCTCGATTGTGCTACAGTAGGCAGAGGCAAATCTAGTGATGACCCGTAGTAATAATTGACTCTGAAATTAGAAATTTGGTATGCCAGCTATTAATCATTCTATCTTGAAATGAAAGAGCATGCATGTAATTAAGCAAATTATAAAACAAACCAAATCAATTTATATTGGAATATTGGTGTCCAAAATATTAAATAAGAGGGCCATGATGGCCCTTTATCACTCCCATGAGAAAGTGTTTATGATCCTAATTAATAAGAAAGACTGAACAATTTTGGTAGAGGACCAGTAGACAATGTTACACACCAAATATCTAGGTTTAGGCCTTAAGACTTTTGTCAAAAAGATTTTTAAAGTTTTCCATTTGGGTTGCTATGGCAAACAGGTGACCACAAGATGGAGCTAATTTTGACCCCAGAGGCATTACAACTTTGGTATAGGACCACTTGACAATGATACATACCAAATATCTAAGCTGTTTTGATTCATTTTTCCAATATATCTCTACATAAAACAGGTGACATCTGAGGTTAGGGTCAATTTTGACCCCATAATGAACAATCTTGGTAGATGACCACTAGATAAAACCAAATATCTAGGCTCAATGCCTTTCGGTTTCAAAAGCGAAGTTTTAAAAAAAATATTCCCCTATATAACTCTTTAAGAAACAGGTGACCCTGTGGCAAGGCCAATTTTGACCCCATGGGTAGAAGACCACCATATGGATCTACACACCAAATATCAATGGTCTGGGCCCAACTGTTTGAACAAGAAGATTTCAGAGATTTCCCTACATATTTCTACCTCTTATAAGCAGTAATTTGAAATATATACGAACATTTGTATGATGATATGTTTTTCGTGTTGCCTTTTTTCCACTAGGGACTTGTAAAATACAACTACATGCAATATTACACATTATCTGCAATAAAACACATTATCTGCAAATTAGTCACCAAAATTAGTCTTGGATGAACAAGCCCGAATTCTTATTCTACTACTCCACATTTATTTTTTAAACCTGCTATATAAAATCCATAATTTGAGCAAGCCTGTAAAGCATTTAACCAGTGCAGGGCTTGCAGGCTTGTGCTACTTTCGACCAGTGTGAAATCACGGATAATCTTTAAGATTTATTTTCATGGATTCCTTGGTTTAACACTCAGACACTAATAGAGACCCACTTTTACATTTAACAGTGTTCAGTTTGAGACTTTAGACTCTTACCTTATCTTCTATGGGTTCACCGAAACTGTTCAACAATGACTGGAACTGTGCTATAAGTATGTTCACCCGCGTCTTTAACTCAGGCAAACAGTCTCGTATGTGATGCATTAGCAACTGAAAGAAATCATGGTTTGATTGCTCTGAAAGTTTTATAAGAGTATTTAATACATGTATGTGTATGCATTTTAATTCCTTTTCATTTTTATTTAGTTTAAAAATTACATATTTTACATAAGTCAATCGTGTTGGCACGATGTTGCGCGAGAGTGTGGTCTTTTGTTCTGGGGGAATCCAAAGTACCCGTAGAAAAGCCACTTGTCCGGCTTGGTGGCCACTAACCAAACTGACATCTGCCCAGGCTGGGAATCAAACCCAGGTCACCTTGGTGAGAAGCGAGTGCACTAACCTGACAACCAAGGTCAATAAAACCCAAAACTGATACTGCCCCTTACTTTTATAATAAAGGTATAACATTTAATTTACAATTAAACTAAAATAATACATTTATTCACAGATCATTATACTGAAATGATAAACATAAGATTAATTGTCTTACCCTATTAAGTGTTTTTGCTAAGTATGCAGTGCCATTTCTGTTTGCTAGACTTGGGTAACGTTTCTGTAGAAATGATGCCTCATCCTTCAATGCTTCTCTCATATCCTAAAACAAAATATTGCTGTCAGTTTCTTCACTTCTGAATTAATTGAAAACAGGGACATCACACTTTAGGACCAATTAACTTCCTTTTGATCATACATGCTTCTGTAAGTCACACTTCAGGACCAGGACTTCATTTAGATCATAAAAGTTTTTGTAAGGGATAATAATTATTATTAGTTGTTGTGTTTTTATTAGTTGTTGTGTTTTTATTAGTTGTGTTTTTATTAGTTGTTGTGTTTTTATTAGTTGTTGTGTTTTTATTAGTTGTTGTGTTTTTATTAGTTGTTGTGTTTTTATTAGTTGTTGTGTTTTTATTAGTTGTTGTGTTTTAAATACAAATTTCATGCTAAATCAAAGCTGAAAACTAGTCTGTCAAATAATCTTTCATACAGAAGATTTCACCTATGTTTTTGAACAAAAAAAACTGAACAGGCAGCAAGAAGTCTTATATTCAGATATTATTATTGCACTTCAAGCTTGATCCTACAAATAAAGCCAACGTTATGGGTTAAATCCCCATCAGGGGACCAGGCTTCTCATAGCCTCTCAAAAATGGACACATGTACTGGTTTCTGCATAGGGAATGGAAAGAGATTCATATCGGCTTACAGCTTTCTTTTCCAAAGAGCTAAATTGAAATAATACACAGAGCATAAATTAAAGTCATCAATGCCCCAAATCCCCACCTTTCTCTTATTGATGTCTGCCTGGCTGCGATTAACCACCCCTATGATGCCCAGTTTGACTGGTATGACCCGCCCACACAGGAGGTCGATGGCATCCGTCCCTGCATCCATCAAGTCCAGCTTGGTCACCACCGCCAGTGTCCGACGACCTAAGGGGTATAACAAACATGTAATCTTAATAATCAATTGACCATATTAGGTTTACTTCAGCTTTGTACAAAGAGTGTGGGCACATGCATAATTATAACAGATTTGCAAATACGTGAGTACCAGTGTGCATTTCTGACCATATAAATACAGCCAGCTCATACTGGGCACATATTACCTAATGTCTTCAGTCAAGTTTCAGAAAAAAATTCAAGCTGCAAATCCAGATGTGATTGTGAAATTGCTAGATAATTATGTCAAAATTTAATGTCTATTAAAGCTCAACATTTATTACTTCTACGAACAATCCACTTTGACTTATTTAATCATTTTATCCTTATCTCTGACAAATATTACAAGAGGATAATTCTTTTTTTCTTGTTCCAACTTCTTTCATTCTACTAAAGCTTGCCTTACCATCTGGGTCCACTTCTTTGGACAGTTTGATGGCGTCAGATGTGGCCATGTCAGTGTTAGCTGCTGTCACTGCTAGGATTATTGAGTTGGGGTTCCCTATGTAGGTCAGACACATGTCCCGGATCTGTTATATTGATTGATAAATGTGACAGCTTGTTTTTGTTGTAAAAGTTTAAACTGCCATTTGAATTCATGTCAGTTAAATTCTTTTTGGAGATTCTATTCCAATGAATTTTTCATGTATGAGCATCAAGGAAGGTGGTATTTCTTTATTCACATGTTTTTTATTATTAACATAATCCAAAACTAACCTGTTGTTCAATATCTTCAGGCTGGTCGCCCACTGCAACTTTGGTCATTCCCGGCAAGTCCACAAGTGTAAGGCTAATCACATGAGGGGAGTAGATCTTCAGGCTGATTGCCTCCAAACATATACCCTAGAACACAACAATACTCTATGTAAACAGCAATCACTAGCCTTTATGTATATGTATAGAAATAGATCTTATGCCCATGTAAATGCTCTTTAAGCTACCTCTAAAAGTCTATTTTGGTCTTTAAAAAACTACAAAAATTCTAGTCTCTGCAGAATGATTCATACATTCATGGTTGTCTTCTCACTTACAGAATCAAACATGACTTGAAATTTCATAGGATATCATTTACAACTCCAGTAGAATAATAGCTGTTTAAGTATTGTTAAAATCAAACCTTGTTTGTTCCTCCCATTCTGTCAGTTTCATTTGCAACTTCGTCTCGAATCTCATCAAAGTCAGTGTAGACTTTGTTTTTGGTGTGAAAGAATTTTCCCCATTCCTCTGCCTTGATAACTTCTAAAAGTTGAATAATTTGTATAAATAAATTAAACTTGATTTGTATTGCTTTTTCCCAGTTTTAATATTTACTTCAGTACTTCTTTCTTAGAAACTTAAAAAATACAACAAGAGAGTAAATGACTAATACATATGTGTATGTGAAAATTAAAACAAATAAACAAACAATTTTCAATACAAATTTTCAGTACGTTCTTCATTTTGCTATTAAAATTAATTAAGAAATTGTTATGATTGTTTTAATGTATGACCATACCTCCATTATCCAGAGTTCTTGCCTCTGTGTCATCTTTTGTTATCTGTATAAGCTGAAGGATGAGGGGCCTCCTGGTAACAATTCCTGTGCCACGCGGCAGAAAGTCCCGCCCAACCAAACTCTCAAGGACCGAACTTTTACCTGCACTCTGTAATCATTGTAAGATGAAATGAGACAATTAACTGAAGTACACTTTTTATGGCTCAATATGTGCGTTATTAATTAATACAGTATTGCAAATGTTGTCGCAATTCTAATGCTGTATTTTGTGGTACTTTATAATGCACAAAAGTATAATTCAACATGTGTTCTTATATCTCCCTTTATTTCTTTATTAGTTACAAATATGTGAAAGACTGCTAAAACCTTACTAGATACGATAACACTTTTCATGAAAATCTAAATATTTACATTGTCCACATTAAGCTCTAGCAAGTTATGCAAGTTCTAGATGATCAAATTTATGTTTTTGTCGATAACTTTTACATCTTAACCATCATATAGCCATCCTATGTGGATCTACATTTCCTGATTTTTGGTGTGTTTTTTTCTTGTAGACCTCTTGGAGAAAAAAAATGGAAATGTATATTTATAAAGATCCTAAATATCCTATTTAATGCACATGACCCATGCGCTGCGCTGGGGGAGCATTTCTTCTGATTTTTCAACATGAAAAACTTTATTGTAAACATTGAGAAGTGCATACAATAAAAGTCAAATGATAATAAACAGGTCGTCTTTGACAGGCAGAAAGAAGGCAGCTTTTCAAAGTTGTATTGGTTTTATTTATCTGAGTCTACAGTGCTTCCATTAAAAATTTGAAACTGAAAGTATGAACTTCCTGTCAAACAATTTTGGAAGTTTTTCACTGAAATGTGGAAGTTTAAGTCTCCCAAATAGAATATCTTTTTCAACTATTTTTCTACAAATATGTTAAAAATCAAATAATTTTCAACTTAAACTTGCCAAATTCACATGTTATAATCATTCATTTTACTTAAAGACTGAATAAAATTGGGACCATAAAAGTAATATTGACAAAAGGTTTTGATATTTTGAACTCCAAAGCTTTCAACTATGGAAGTTTTCTTCAAAATTGTTGAAGTTTTTGTACTTCCAAGGAATCAATTTTGGAAGTTTTAACCCATTTCTAGGGAGTAATTTACTTTGAAAATTCCTTTAATGGAAGTCCTGCAGTATATGAGGAATAAATTTTAGCCAGGCTTGTATTTAAAAGAAATAAAAAGTTGAAACCCGAGTGTTTTGAACAATTCCAACTGTTATTAACAAAATTATCAATCATAGGTTTTAGACTCCACATATGAGGTGATGGGTGATTGGACAAGCGTCATAGGTTTTTCTTATTTTTGACTCGATACTAGCAGGCGAGTAGTTCTTGGACACTTTTAGAGGTTTTATCGATAAAGTATCCTTATTTTAAAAGATATATGAAATTCCAATGTTTATAACAAACTTCAGCTTTTCTTCTGTTGAAATAATGCAAAATCAAGTGAAAATAAACAATTTAAGTCCATTCTCATAGGCTCCGAATGTGGTGCTCAAAAGGGGTTAAATTTTAGTTTGACAGAAGTAGTTCTCGGACACTCCCTTAAATGATCATTAAAACCGGTAAACATGCGCTGAAGTGATTTTTTTATTTAAAATATTTAAAAGTGGAATTTTCAAACCAGTAGGTAATATATATCTTATTATTTTTCATCAAAATCTAATCTAATTGTACATATATACATAGACCATGAAGCTCATAAATATGAAATAAATGGTGACCATGAAGCTCATAAAAATGAAATAAATGGTATCTATTTTAAGCACATGTGTAACGTAAACGCTTGACTTAACATGAATATTTTCATAAATGCAGAATGTTGTCTGCGTCAAAAAAGGAAGTATACCGAACTAATAGTTTAACCTAACTGTTGCCTGTATTTTAAGCTGTGCTTTTTGCGCATGCGCACTAAAATTGTGATTCCCAGCAGAGGTAAAATATGATTTTGTAAACAACTGGAAACTTCGGAATTCAACGTCTTATAATCCTTACCTAATGATAAGATTTGGTACCTGCTGAAACTTTTCAAACACCTGATTGATTTTAATCAGGTGCTTGATATGTAACTTCCAAAATGAGGGAAAATCGCGAGTGTCCAAGAACTACTAGTGTCCGAGAACTACTCGCCTACTGGTATATGTCTGCTTAGTGAAGTCCATATAAACAGCTGCTTCAGAGTGACGATTTTTGTTTTGGCAACTCTAAGCGTCCAAATCCTACTTGTTGTTTTCCTAGCCAAGAATGACAGATCCCAGCGCTACGTATATTGAGCGGAAAAATATAGGGCACCTGCTGGATAGTTAAAAAATGGGATGCTTTGTTGACAGATTGATCTAAATTTGTGTTTCATAAAACACTAAAGTGTTATAAGAGATAGGTATTGTCTAAAAATAATTTATGTGTAACTTCTGTGTTTTTATTTAACGGTAACCGGTACTTTCGGTAAATCCCCAATTCGGTAAACTGATTATATCATTTGATTCAACCAGTTGTTTCGGTAAAAAGGATTATTATATACATTGAACAATGGCATCAGCATAATAAAAGGATATTATGGCAAAGTGTGAACAAACACGGTAATTACATGTGATAATTGACAGCATCTACTCAGTAAGTTACAAACATTCCACACATTTGCAGGATTGGAATTTTAATTATTACAATTTATTTTGATTTTAATGTTTAATAATAATTTTTTGTTTGTGTATTTCAGTTACTGGTGGGATGGATTATGAAATTGAAAACGCAGCATTTAATGAAATTATAATAAGCATTATGAAATGAAAACAAAAAGAACACGACAATACATATGAAAGAAACAGTTTAAATACATGTACTCATATTTATTTAGTATGACAATGAAACATAAAATGCAAAGAAAAATGAAACAAAACCAAATTACATGTAGATTTTATTCATTTTTTTCCGGTAATGAAATGATGATATATACACGATACAATTACAATTCCCACTATTTTCTCGTCTTCGATGATGTGGTTGGGGTGTCCAGCTCTCATGTTTAGCATACATTATTACATACATATATATATATATTTTTTTATTTTTTTTCCGGATAGCAGAACAGAACAGAAGTTTATTTCGACTTATGCAACAAAGCATCTCGTCAAACAAATATATACAATTAAACAAAATATTCATGCGTGTGATCATCGTTACAAGGTAGCCAATATCAATAACAATTCAAGATAGCTCAAGAAATATGGAGTATGTTGACGTATAACAATATTGATAATAATAGATATAATGTAAGAAGCTGTTTATCTAGCTATTTAGATACATTATGGAAATGCAGATGATTAGTGGTCACGACAGTGATTGTACGGTTACGACTTAAACAATATAATTGATAAATAGGTTTCTTCTATTATTTGCCTGTACCAAAAATTTACATAAATTTACAATAGTTGTTTTGTTATTACTACTAACTAGTTGAGTAAATTTAAACATGCTGGGTTTTACATAAAAATACTTTTTAATAAAAACTTTACGTAGGTCATCGAAACAATTACATTTTATAACAAAATGAAATTCATCCTCAATTTCCTCTGTATGGCATAATAAACATAATCTTTCATTTCTTGGCAGTCTGTTTTGTCCGTACCTGCCAGTTTCAATACCTGTGAGCTGATACACGTAATTGAGTGAGGTTTTTTCTATTAGTTTTGTTAAATAGTAAATTAAGATATTCAGCCATACCAAAGGTACTGTGCGGATGCAAGTATAGAATATTAAGTTTCGCACTGTTTGCAATATCAGCACGCCACTTTTGTAGGAAACTATCGATTAAACGTTGTTTAAAAACTTGAGCAAAGAGTTTGACATTATAATTCCCCGGATTAACCCAGACATCTAAAAAACCATTCTCCTCAAGTAAACATTTAACGTTAGATGCCCAAGCAGTAAGGCCTTCCTCGCTTAAATCAACTGATTTACGGTATAACAAATTTAATAAAATATTATTGGACTGTTGTACTTTGAACCAATATTTAATAATTAGCATGTATCTGTTAATATATATTGGATAACGCCCTAATTCTCCGTAAACAGCCGCTGTACATGTACTTTGCTTAACTCCTGAGCGATTTGCAAAATTTTAGGTGGATCCTTCTATATTTTTCGATTTTGAAAACCCTCAGACAGAACTCGCATAGTTAAGGATCGAACCTACAAATGAGTCAAACAATTGAAGTGCAATTTTCGGAGGTACGTCATATTTGTTAATATTTTTGTTTAATACGTTCAAAGCCTTTAGAGTCTTACCGACTACATATTGATTATTTAAAATGAAAGTGCACATGTAGTTAAATACTGTGCCTAGATAGTTAAAGTTGTCAACTACTTCAAGTGGTACGCCACTATATACCCAAGTTTCATTAGCCCTAACCGGTCCTTTTTTACGGAATACTACAACCTTAGTTTTGGCTATATTAACTTCTACGCCCAACGTTTGGCAATAATCGTAAAGATGGTCTAAACTTCTTTGTAAGTCTTCTACTGAGTTTCCAATTATTACCGGGATCAAGACAAATCGGCCCCTTACCAAATCGGCCTACTACCAAATCGGCCCCTAAGACGTTTCGGCCCTGCCATTTCGTCCCCTTAATTAAAATGACTCGAGACGTTTCGGCCCCTTAGTGATTTTCAACAGAGACATTTCGGCCCCTTAATTTTATTTTATTTTTTATCTTGAGTATAAAGTAAAACATTGTAGGTCGTCTTATAAATGTAGATGAGATCTGTAAATAAGTTGTAAATAAAATCTTTAAAATTACAAATAGACAAATATGCATGAAAAACATTGATAGGACTGATATAAAAATATAATTAAAATCTAAATAACTATTAACCCTGATTTTAATATAAAATGTTAGAAAATCTAAGAACGTTTATATGTTATAAATGTTAATTATTAATTGATCATTAAAGACTTCAAAGAAAATGTATGGCTATGTTTACCGCCGAGTACTCCCATAACTCGTATAATTTAGATTAAAATGCACGTGGTGCCAAAGGTATAGCAAAGCATTGACACTGGACTGGCATTCGTGGTTTTTATTTTGCTATCATTCCTGATTACACGCGTGTCTGACTTGTGATTCCCTAGTATAAAATGTTTGCTATGTTTCGTTGTTATGTTTATTGTATCATAAACGGTAGTGTTTAAACATAATTCTGTTGATCCTTAGAACATACGCGATGTACATATTCTTGTTCGTTTAGTGTTGTATGTACCACGCAGCATGAACCTTGCGGTATATATAACACCGAAATCATTACCTTTTTATATTATACCTTAATATCGATAACATTCTCACAATATTTTTTTATCAACTTATGATACAATAGAACTTATGCTATTGCCACATGCCATACGTACATATATGCGTTTTATGCTTAAGCAAGGTTTTTTTAAAAATGCCTTTATGTTTCAACCATTAGTTTGTTATCTGTATGGCATACTATTGCTCCAGAATAATTATTAATTATTACTTTTAACAATTAGTGTTTTATCTATACATAATTAGGAAATAATGTTTGTTTTATAGATATGACTTGCAAACAAGTGACAACTTGATAGTTCTACAGATATTATACAATAAATATGCATTTTAAAAAGAGTAAAACAATATACTATCCGTAATAAAAAAGTGAAATAATATTCTGTTTGAGGTGCGAAGAGATAACTGGTATTAATCTTTAAGTGTGAGAATTAGCGGTTGGGAAAGTCGGAACAAACCTTGTAGACGTATTTATAAGTTTGTAAACACAAAGTGTCATAATTCCAACGCCTGATACCTCTGTGGAATGTGACAATTCGCCATAAGACCATCTGTCTAAAAACACCGTTTAAGCCAGTATGGATTTGCATACGTATTAAATATAAGATAAATAATACAAATAGTTTTTTCATCCTTACCTGATTTGAATATAAATAACTGAATTTCATAAAATGTATAACTTATGTCGAGAGCGTTACAGAGACATCAACGCCAGGATCATGGATGAGTGGGACTCATACGATTCGCATAAGGTCACCTGCGAGGAATTCCTGAAAAATGTTGGTGCCCTCTACGGCGGGCGATAGGTGTTTGGTCAAGACTGATGTTAGACAATGGACATGTCATTATACATACTATTAGCAACATAGTTATGTATAATAATAAGATTATTTGAAAAAAAATGAAGTTTAAACATTTCTTCTTCAACTATATTTCGTTTTATAAAAACATCTCGTGAATAAATCTTTACATGTTTTCAAGTGAACAGATATTTTCATTAAATCTATTTTATCTATACAGTACCTTTGTATACATGTATATCGCTTTGTCTATTAAAATAAAAAAATGAAATTACATGTTTTTTACTTATATTTAGAAATAAAAAAATACATAAAAATAAGGGCCGAAACGTCTCGGTAATCAGGGGCCGAAACGTCTACGGGATGGGGACGATTTGGTAAGGGGCCGAAAAGGTAACCGTTTGAGCTAGGGGCCGATTTGGTAAGGGGCCGATTTGTCTGGTAGCCTTATTACCATATCGTCTGCAAAAAGTAATATCATAATACATAAATCGTATAGGCTAATACTACAGTCAACGTTCTGTTGTAGAAACAGTTCTAGATCTTCTAGGAATAATGCAAACAAAACCGGCGATTTATTTTGTACTTGGCGTAAACCAATAGAAATATCAAAGAAATCGGAGACGGAATTGCAATGTTTGATGCACGATTATAATTAATACTAAATATATTATTTTATCTTATAAAAGTAAAATTATATTCTTATTTCCACATTCAATTATAATTATTCCCTCTTTACAAACTGTAAAACAAACATTTGTAATTTTACTGAAACCTCCGCGCCTTTTACACTATAAAATCAATTTACCGAACTGGGGATTTACCGAAACCTCCGTTAATCTTATTTAACAATTCAGTGTTACATATTGTGGAGTTAAAGTTGAAGAATACATTTTGCATTGGTATGTATCAGTTGACTTGTGGCATTTAGGGAACAAAATGAATATCCAAATGTTAAAAAAAGTTCCCTTAGAATGTAGTGATTTAAAAGTTAATAATTTTAGTAGACCAAATCACTAATTATAATGTAAAATTCAAATATGGCATACGATTTAATGTTAGGAATATATTTGGAGAACTATTGTCCATCAATTTCCGAACGTTTTACGCCTTTGTTTTATCAAATGTCATTGACTGAAGCATCTACCCCATCCACTTTTTTAACCTGAAAACAATATTTCAATCGCCCAAATCTTATTTACCTGGCTACCAATTACAACAATTTGTGGTAATTGTATTGTCTCTGACCCAACGGTGTTGAACACATCTTGAAGCTTGTTTATTACGGGTATAAGACCTTCCATTTTATAAAATCATCTGTAATTTATTATATCCCCGGTCGCAGCTTCCGATTTCAAAAACCGCTTCCGAATAGATAGAGTGACACTGAACACTTTTTGTATCATTCGGAACTCCTCGGCCATTTTTTTTCAAAAACAACCTCGGATGTATGCCGGTACATCAGTTGAAGTAGTTCGTATTTGTTTGAATTACATCGTTAATTAAATTTAGTGTTTTAGAATTGTATTTATTGATCTAAGTTTAAATTGATTACCAGTGAAGTGTATATTTGCAAACATAAATAAGATTCCCGAGAGTTAAGACATAAAGTTTAACTGCTAAATAAAATTACTAATTAAAGATAATTGTCATACTGAGCACTCATATTGAAGTATTTATTAACAAATTTAAGACCAATGAGTTAATAAATTTAAAAAAAAAAATGTTTAAAAACATTATAAATCATGGTCCGTAAGTTTCTGAAGATGGTCCGTAATATCCCTAAATCTGGTCCGTAGTGTCCCTAAATCTGGTCCGTAATGTCTGGTCCGTATTGTCCATGGTCCGTAATGTCCGTGACCTATCTACTTGCAGCGGACTTAAACGTACCTCTTTTTGAGGATGTAAACCGTCCAAATACATCCGAGGTTGTTTTTGAAAAAAAAAAATGGCCGAGGAGTTCCGAATGTTTTTGTATTTCTATTAAAAAATGGCCGAGGAGTTCCGAATGATTTAAGCCCTTTTGTAAAGTTTTATTAAAGACAGAGCTCTCGGAAAAATGCAGAGAACAAAAGTAACATACGTCATTTATTGCACAAAACATTCCTTTCAAAGTTGTATTGGGAAAGAAGGTTTATAAAGATATATAACATAACTTTAAACTGTAAAATGGTTCCACTATTTTGACATTAAATGTGATGAACTTGTGAAAAATGTTCTTCTCATTATTTTATCTGAATCAAGACATATTATATGGTGTTTTAGAAACGTTAAAAAAGAAAGTAAAAGTGTTGTTTCAAGTGATCTTATTCATAGGTTTTTTTTAAATAGAATAAAACATAGAATAATGATACATTTTAAAAGGTTACATAATTGATGAATTTAAGTCATATATATTGGTCGAATATAGTAGAAGGCGATAAAGTTCATTATTTTACCATTTTAGATGCAAATCAGTATATTCGATAGACATTTCAACGTGTATAATATAATCATTCTAATACCGTGGTTGTTCGAGTGCTGTTGTGTGTTTTTATTCTGCTTTCAGGTTGATGATTGTACGAGGAAGGCCTGAAAGCTTGGACCGTCAGCCATCTTCCTGCCAGCTGATGATATGCATCGCTTTTTGTACATACTTTTAAATTACTGTTTGTTTTGTAACTTTCTTCATTGGAATTTGCGACCCAGATTCATATCATTTCAAACAAACCCTCATTCCACTAATCCTTCATATAAAATAGTGTACATTTCGTATATTTGCTCCCCCTTCATATTATTGTGTTAGATTATTAGTTTAAGATATGAACATTTTTCAGTTACTTAAAAAAGTCAAAGGTGACTCATTGTGAACTGTTCCAGTGACATATCGTGCCATCAGTTTAAATATGTGACTTTCATCTTTTCTAAAACATATTTTGTACCTGTATATATGTTTCAGTTAGTTTTGTTAATGTGTTTACTTGATGCATGTTTGGTGGGTCGCTCTACACCCGACCCTCATGTTTGTTCTAAGTGCTTTAATTACATTTATTACAAAACCCAGGACGCCGTACCACCGAACCGTGCATCTGTTTAATTGGTGTTTATTTTTTATGTTAACCAGGTAATGTTTATTGTTCTTAGTCAAAGCCACGCTACATGTAGATTTTTTAATATAATAATCCTATTACACTTCATTTTCCCGAGTTTTAAATTAGTACCATATGAAGTTGAATTCTAAATTAAATATTTTCATTGTTTTGTTGTCATCTGGGACTAATAGCATATATATATATATAAAATAAATACCAGCGAAAAAGCAACGTGACTGTGAGTTTATTTTCCCCATTTGTAGGGCTCACCTGTGCGGACATCATTCAGCGTAAATCCATGCGAATAACTTGCGAACCCCTGTGACTGCACAAAAAAAAACAACACCACAGAGTGACTCGATCGGTGTTTAAATTCATAAGTAAAATGGTATAGTTAACATAATGTTCACAAATAAAAAATATGCATAAATATATAATTATTTATAAATTGTATATAATCATTATATAAATTATTAATGACATATGGAACCTACTTTGTGGAAAACGTTGAAAAAAATGATATGTAATGCTCTATATTTACCATTTGTTATCCATTATTGCGCCTTGTAAAATTCCACCCATACAGCAGATAATTTTTCTAATAAACAAATAGCTTCCAATTTAATGCATCTGGAAGCAATTATTAAATTGCTCCCTAAAGGCATTTAGAACTCAATGGGCTTTTCAGTTAATCAGGGGTCAACACTTACATAGGAGCGATTTCTAATCAGCCAATATGTTAAAAGCAGATTTGCTGATAAGCACAGCAGACCATAGTGCTCAACTGTATCAGGTCAAAATGTGTACGACCTGGCCTCTTTCCAAAATAAATTGCATTGGATTGAGAATGGATCTGGAGCCGACGTCTTTAAAAACTCTCTCTGGTGGGACGAAACATTGTTGTTATGGTGTATGTAACAGTGATTCTAGGTATGCTGACAGGGATCACATGAAAGAAATATTTGTCATACCTTTCCCTAAACCTAAAACGAATGAATCTAAGTGTAAAAGATGGATACGTGCATGTGGTCGAGAGGATTTCACAGTTGATAGAATAAAAAAGTGGACATACATATGCAGTAAACATTTCGTCGGAGGAAAAGGACGTACTGAAGACGATCCAGACCCTATACCTGCCAAATATACACCGCAACAGGTATTTGAAATCCAATAGCCATATAGATTTTATCAAAAATATATTTTCATATTGTATGGCTAAATCTGGGAGTAGGATTATTGGTCGCAGGTTAAAATTATGAAAACCTCATAATTATAATTATAAATAATAATAAATATTTTAGTGGTAATTATTGACAACTTCACTAGAAATAATGAAGGAGATTTAAAAATGTTTTCATGACTTAACTGCAGGTTGAGAAGTATTCACGAAAACGAAAGGCTCCAACACCAAGAGAAATTGAGAAAGAAGACATTGCTTGTAGTTTCAGAGGCTCTTTTGCAGTTGCAAAATACAAATGACGATCTAAAATGACCAAAATACAAAAAACACAGAATTTTCATGCAGACTTATCACGGCAAGACTATACAGGTACATTCAGTCTTACAGGAAATTGCTAAAAATGTTAGTATGCAAATACATTTATAACTTTATATAATTATAAGTGCACTAATCACTAACATCCTTTCTCACATTTTTCAATAGAATCTAACCGTGTCTATTACATTTCCGACCAATGAAACGGCTCATCAGCATGTAATATTAAAGTACTACGGTTATACCTGTAAAAAAATAAAATAAAATAATGTGGGCATTTTAAGGTCAGCCTACTGAGAACCTGTGTAATGTTTCCATAGTGTTTGGAATTTCAAAACACGTTGACTTCATGTTTTAACTTTAGTTTTTCATATAAATATTGACATATTGTACATAGTTTTGTTTAAATTACATTTATTCAGAAGATATTAATTTGTGTGATCATTTATGTGATTATTGTGGTAATATCTAAGTAGTCATGGTGATTTCAAGTGATTGCGTAGAGAGTTCATATGCTGTCTAATTTCAGTCAGCTGTAGATCTGATAGACCAAGAAATATACAGCCACACCAATTCGAACAACTGATACGGATGTCAGATTCCAGATGCCTTTATCAATTTACCTTCTGAATGATGCTAATCTATTAAAATTCCATACTGACATCACCGTTCACAAATTTAGACATTTATATCAATCCATTGGACCTGTGGTTGAATACCAAATTTGTTCTATATTACAAATTACAAATGTAATTTGTATTAAATGTATTTACCTCTTTTAATATGCTGTATGTGCTGAATGTATAATAAAACTGATTGATATCTTATAGAAAATAAACAGCAATTGAAATGCTCACACCCGAAAACAATTTGCCATACTTCTATAAAATTAGAGAACCACTCTGGAGGTAAATGTTTCAGTAGTTCGCATTATTTAGCAAAATAGATTTTCTTAAATAATATTGCAAAGTTCTAGGTACAATAATTTAATGTAGTAAATGGTCTTAACTAACATCATACCGCTAAAAAAATCGATACACACTACGTTAAGTAACGCGATAGTACGATGATGAAAACACGACAGTACGATGATGAAAACGCGATAGTACGTTGATGAAAACACGACAGTACGACGATGAAAACGCGATAGTACGATGATGAAAACGCGATAGTACGATGATGAAAACGCGACAGTACGATAGTACTATAATGAAAACTCAAAATCACGATATTACGATGGTGAAAAAGCGAAAATACGATGGTGAAAACACGAAAGTTTATCGCATAATCACCATCGTACTGTCATATTATCGCGTTTTCGTTATCGTACTGTCGCGTTTTCGTCATCGTACTGTCGCGTTTTCACCATCGTTGTTTCGTGATTTCGCGTTTTCATCATCGTACTATCGAGTATCTTGTTTCAGATCAACACATTAATAGGCGATGGCCCTAACGGCATTCCGTAGTACGGAACAAAACAAGACCACACTTTCGCCTAATATCGTGCCAACGAGAGTGATTAATATAATGTAGAAATAACTTGTTTCACAATCGTTGTAAGATAAAAAAAAGTTTGAATTAAAATTAATCATTGAAAAAGCGGGTAATAACCTTTTATAGGCATCAATAACGCATACTGTGCTTAACAGCCTTTATTCATCAACTGAACAAGATCAGGGTATTTAGATTACGTCAATCCAAAGACAAAGACATCGCAACGTACATATTCGCAACCAGCCATTAAACAACTTGTTTAACAAAAATAAGCAATTCACTGAATAGTCAGCTTTTTTAACAATTCTCAATCAATTATTACAACATGAACAAGCTAACCTTTACAATGGATGGCTTTATCAATTAATTTACAAACTCCAAATAAAGTTTGTGCAATTAATAGTCTATACAGTTTGTGTCAAAGAACATTTCTTTTAATGCAATCGCCTTGATAAATCAATATGTATGTTCATTCCATTCCATTCTTCCGTCCATTACTTCGTACAGCTGGAAATGGTATACCACATAGGTTTATTATATCATTATTGCCTTGTAATATATGTCTAGGGGCAGCATGGTTAGAGGAAACTGATTTGGAAATGTTCGTTCAAGACAGCATTGATGACCTGGCCAAGATAACTATAGATATAAACAATATAACAGAGTGCCGGTGGTTATTTTCGAAATGCAATATTCTAAATACATGACTGATCAATACATTTAAGAATTAAAGCGGCTCTCTCACAGGTTGACCGTTTTGACAACGTTTTTTTATTTGATTTTTTTTCTGTCTTGGAATGAGCCAATTTTTGCGTAAATGTCTGAATATATGACCGGGATCTTAGCATCTGTCCTTTCCATAGTGCAAAATCATAAAACTCAGTGTAGTGATTACCATTGACACACAGTTAATAGTTATCAGTAACCTGCGCTGTCTACTTAGTAGCACCAACGTATCATTATTAAAGCAAATAATGATATCAGTGTCTGTTGTTAATACACTATGAGGTGTTACCGTCTTCCGGTTTGATGCGGTCTGGAATCGAACCCGGGACCTTCCGTGCCCGAGGCGAACATTTTACCACTTAGCTATCGGTATGACATAATTATAACATAAAAAGCAGCCAAATATCAAGACATACAAACACATACTTATAATAAACACTTTGAGCACTAATATGAACGACCACTCGTTCTTTGGTTTAACAGTTTTTTCAATCAATTTTGATTTTACTGTTTCCAATTCAAACACATCCGATTCACGCAAAAGTCGCTGCATATCATTTACAACACTAATGTCGCTTGAAAATTGGTACTTTTCCTCTTTTTTTATATACTGCTTTCTTCGTTTCACACCATAGAATGTCAGAGATACATCACGAAGTTTTACTATCCAATCTGAAAAGTGAACGGCATGTTTTATTTTTGACGCAGCCATAAGGTCTACACATGACAAATTAAACAAATAAATCGTCATTGATCATTTGTTTAAAACTTTAAAAACATCATACTTACCACTGCTGGTTGAACTGATATTATTCTGAATCAGAAGAACCCATGTGCCATTCACCGGTTCGCCCCAAAAATGAACAGAAGTAAAGGACCACTCGATGTTCCATACTTGCTGTCGCTTTGGTTGTTTATCCCAATTTTGTTCCCTTTGGCTCAAAAGATAACTGAGAGTATTTGAAGGTGAAACGAGCAATATCTCCATATCTGCTAGACCCCCCTGCGCCAATGTAAAGTTAAGGAACACTTCTACTTGTTCTACCAACTGTAGACAACTTGGCGTGGCACATACAGGTATATTTGTTATAGCTATAGTTGCATTATATTTTGAACTGGCAAGTCTGAAAAGTAAATAAAAATAGTGAATACAATATCCGTCATAACTTGGATGTGTTATAATTTATTTGTATACTCTTTATTTAATTTTACAGAATGCACAGCATTGATAAAAACCTTAGTTAATGTATGGCATTACTTTCTAAAAGAATGTGGCCTCGCTGAAATGGTACGTTGTTTCGATACCGAGCTCCAATTTTTCGCGGTCAGCACCATGGCTGTCGCATTCATCAAACCGAATCCAAAATACTGGTTATCTAGAATAGAACATACATCTTTTTAACAGACTCAAGTGGTTAGAGGGATGAACAACTCCAGCAAAATACGTTTTTAACACCATTTTTGTCAAAATTTTAACCATACAATCATTCAAGTGACACTCTTATTCAAAATCAATACGTACACAAGTTTAACAAACATCAATTGTGCCTATTTAACCTTTAACTACTTACTAAATAATGCATTTATGGAAAATATTAATTACTGATAACCATATTGTAACCGGGTATTCAATAGCAGAATGCGCAAAAATATTAAATGATTGGTGAATGCTAAAACATTTACTGTGGTCTACTATAGTCTTATAAGGTAGAAATACCGTGTGTTGTGCTAATTTCTTTCAAATTTCAACTCGGTATCTTTCATAAGAACCATTGTTTTCGACATTTATTCATCCTTTTTGTATTATTAAAAAATATTATTAATTGTGGTAATTCTTTTTTGGGAGTAAGAGTGCATCTTTAAGAATTATAAGGTCATGATAAGCCTGAGTGCATCCATTTAAACTGAAGAAATTATAATAAAATGTATGTTATAACTCTAAACGCACATCTTCGGCCTGCTACATTCCATGCGGTATATCCCTGACTGTTCACATTGTCCAATGAAGACGAGAGAATGATTATATACTGCACATCTCTCCATGTCAAAAAGGGACTAGAATGAAAATAAATTACTTTTAATTTGTATGTGAAATGGTTCAATAAAAGGTCTCATAATAATTGCCTGTTTGGCTTTGGTATTTGATCAGTATGCATTTAAACGAACTATTATGCTTTCAGCTGCTCGGCTTGCTGCTTTAGTTTCCATTGCATTTAAGGAAATATAATAGTATCTATTTCTATCAAAAGAATTCAAGTTTTCTTGAAAGCGACTTTCTGTATCACCCTGTTGCATGAACAAGATTATTATTCTTTCAAAATTGTAAGGACTGTACCAATTACAATCTTTCCAAATTGCCTACTTGGCTTCCAACATGAGAGCAATCATTCCCGAGCCTCTGGCCGCCGCCGCTGAGGTTCCTTGGAATTTCTTGCATTGGGTTTCTCTTGCTGTGGATTTCTGTTGCACAAATAAGACATTTTCACTAACAAACGCATATATAACTATCATATAAAACAGACACTACATACGCATGACAACACTTAAACGGTTTATATTGTTTGTTTCTGTCTTTGTACTAATAAATTCATTTGTAAAATAACTCACTAATATTTCCCCGGCCCATATTCGAAAATCGCCGAAAGTTGCAGCCAAAATGCATGAACCGGGTTGGGTATATGAAGGTCGCTTTCCATGTTTTCCGACACTCGAAAAAGTGATGGTGTATACACTGCTTGCATAAAATTCCATGTTTCTGTCATGGATGTCGCCAGTCATTGCGTTTCCGGCAGAAAACACGAATATACTACCTTTTCCGTTTCTTCCCTGTTAATGAAAAACACAAGTTAAGTTTGTTTACACTGTCATATAATTCAACAATTATACTAGCCCTACTGTAGACTAATGCAGAAAATCCATATCATTTTGCACTATGTTACTATAGAGTTTGACCATATCTGGTGAAAACGCTCTTGACACCCTGGCACTAAAGGACATCTAATTTTCGTTGAAATATCCGGAATGGAGGAGTGCTAGACAAGTTGACTAGATCAAGGGGTTCGAACAACTAAACCAGAAGTTGAAACTATCGCGAATCATATGTATGACTTAGTCTATCAACATATTTCTTGATACCTTTGTGACTCCCTCTTTCAATATCGTCTTGGTCTCAATGTCATTTTTGACAAACGCTGACCTAAGGTTAAAGCTGCACGAATAAATGTCAATTACGTCTCTTTTATATTCTAATGCAGCAGGTATTTTCTCGTTGCTGAATGAGACATGCTTGAAGGCTTTAAGGATTTTGATGTCCTCTTCATCTAGTTTGAACACCTTTAAACCTATAAAAGTAATCCGTATTATTTCGACTTAAGAAACATAAATAAATAACAGTTTAAAATCAAACACGTTTAACATTAGGTAGAACAAAGTGGACCTTGTACAGAGCAGGTGAATAAGAATAAAATCTACTGTTAGAACTTGTAAGAACTTGACAAACCCACAAGAGTTGCGTTAAAAGCAATGCCAGCAGAACATATTTGGTTCCCTCTTTCTGATCCAATGATTCCGGCTGCAAGGGTTCCGTGGCTATCGTGCATGAAAAAGAATATCCTTTTATAGAAAGCCAACTTTACTGGTTAGTTATACCAAAAGCCTAACGAAAACTTTATATCATATTTATGGAAGGACGGTCATAATAATCAAACTGAATGCAAAAATAGAAATATATCAAGATCGGATCGGATACCAATGGTGCCTTTACATCTATATTAGCATATGTTTGCCACTAATATTTCCAATATACTTTTTTTTTTAAATTAACAATTATTATTTCATAAAATGAAGCAAGGAACACTGGGCAGAACGGTTTTTCTTATGAATCAAGAAAGTATTAATGTTGACCTCTTACTCTGTAAGTTCATTTAATTCTTTGTAACTGAAGAGGGTGTCAGGCTTTACGGCGCTTGAGTTGAAACCGACAAAGCTATGTGAGAGTTCGATGTTCTGAAAAAACAACGTTGAAGCAGATAATCATCTATACATTATTTATAGCCTTGGTGCAATTTTAGCTAGCCAAATTGTAGATATTTGTATGGGGCTGTTTGTGGAAACATGAAGGTCGGGTTTTATACTAACAACATAAACAGTTATTAGAAAATAGGGCGTTTTGTAAACCTTCCTCCCGACAGAAGGCTTTTACTTACAACATTCATTCGTAGGTCTGGATGGTCGACATAGACACCAGTATCAACGACTGCAACAGTGACATTCTTCCCTGTATACCCAATCTTCCAAGCCTCCTCTACATCCGGGTCGTAATATACCGCACAGGATTTATACAACTGTAACATGAAGTAGGACTAACAAATAAAAGTGCATGATTATAATCATACTTAAATCATCGCTTAAATAATGGTTCACTTGTCCCATAGCTAAATGGGGTGTAAGGTTTCTTATGTCATTCGGCAACTGTGTTTTACAATTGAATATACATATACCAACTAACCCTTTTTGCATCCTACTAGACTTAAATGAAAAAGTTTTTTACTTGAGATTTCCGAAGGTCTCTTCTGTTTCTGCTCCTGTTCCTTCCACGGTAAGGGGTCGGTGATCTACTTGGAACTTCGGATTCATGGTATGGTTCAGCAGCCGAAATCTATAAGAAATTTAAAAGGACATGTCATTATTAAATTTGATACAAGTAAGATCACCATTATCAAAAACTTCTTTATCATTTCATTAAACTGAATATTAATTGTGTTCTTGACCTTTAAATTTTAAAATAAATAAGTTATATTTGTCTTCAATGAGGCAAATTAATGTTTTCATGTTAAACATTTTGACCTCGCTTGAAAACTGTTCTCTGAACGCTCGTGAAAGTTGATCTGCTCTCCATAAAGCTGTTGTGTTTGCCTCAAACACATGAAGCTTGATCGCGATCTGGAAAAAAATAATAAGTGTGATCATTTTAAAGCAACAAATATTAGGATGTTATTTATGTAAATGAAACTATATTATATGAAGAAATAAGGGATGTTTTATTTATAAAATCTACCTTTAACTGTTGATGATGTCAGAAGAAATATATCTTGTTTGAATTTCGGTCGTAGTGCAGGATCAGATAAAGTTACAAATAAGTTTTTGTATAATGAATATGATACATGTTGTTTAATAAGCTTTGAAGGTTGTGAGGCATGCCAAATAAGGTACTTTTTAACAGATGAAATATCTTCAAAGCTTTTTAACATATCAAATTAACGTGGCTTTTTCAAAGAATACATACAATTCTCTGTAAGAAAGATCAAAGGAGTGTTCGTAAGTTATACCGTTCAAAGATGCTATAGTATATATATATCGTTATAATTTGTTATTTGCTTACATAAGCTATTACATAATTCACGAATTTAATAACGTAACATTATACTACGGAAAGAATAATTGATGACGTAACGGACATGATTTAATATCTTGATACGAAACGAATAGGTTGCAATGGTGTAGCTAGGCGAAGGATGCATGCTTACTCATTTTTTATTGCGATTGATATTATTCAAGTGCGGCCATTTCGTAGAATTCAACATCAACTTTAAACAATATTGTTTGTCATTGCACTTATGTGTCCTATTATGATATGAAATGTGCTCTAAATACATACTGAGCAACATGTCAAGTCACAATTGAAGTTGTATTTCTAAAGCTGTAGCTTGCATGGTAGCTGTGCGTGTGTTTTTTGTGTTTTTGAAACAAAGTTACAGCCACACTATAGGTACATGTCCCATGTGTAGCTATATAAATGACTAACAACAAATTACAAAAAACAACACAACTGTAGCATTAGAAAATGTACCTTTAATAAGCCTATACAAGTTGATCTATTTAGAGTTGAAGTGTTCGTATATCGTGGCCATTGAACAATCTTAACAATAAATAATGCAAAAAATGAACTGATAGTTATATATAAAATTTATAGGAATAATAAAATTGTTGGTAATCACATTGTTACACAAATAATTGTATAAACGATGTGTAATCCATAAATAAATACATAATGCATTAGTCCCTATATTAGCATTTGCAACATGGTTACCGTTTTATTGCCAACATGTATGTATTTTTCCCTATATTCAAAGTATAAAAATGAAATCCGTACACTTCCTTCATGATCATTAAAACTTTTAATAATCTTGAATGACAGTAAATAAATATGAAAAGTACTCATGGATATATTCAAAAAGTGTCCAATTGAGTTAGTGTTTTAAGCAATTATTTGTACAAAACAACATCATTTTTGTCAGTTATCCGACATTGGTGAAAACATTTGTAGAATATACCTTTCAATAAACAATGACACTTTTCTTGGGCTTCTTACATCGGTCAGTGCCCAAAAAGTTACAATGAGTCCCTGACATTCAACACTTTGTGTTGACATGTTTTAGTAAGTTCAACGCAAATGTCCATTATATCAGAGGGAATAACAGTCAGTTCCTTGGGAAATTTCGCCTTAAATAAACTTTCAACTAGGCAAGTGAATATGATAGAGCGTATGTTCAACGTACTTATAACAGAAATTCCTCTTAGTCTAACATAAGTCTAGTTTAAAAAGAAAAGAAAACTAGGATCGTGCATGGTCATTATTATAAGGCATAATCTAAATTATGTGTTTCTGAACACATATATAAAGACCAATCTAGGTCGTTATATCATGAACTACGAAAGAAAGCGATGAGATGGAAATTAAAATGAAATACAAAACAAACAAACAAAAAATTCGTCTTAAATTCAATGACACAATTTAATATATAACTGCTATTTGATAGTGTTCAAACAGGAATTTAAGTATCATCGAAAGTATCTTCATGAACACTCATAGATCACACTGGTTAATCATAGATCATTATACGTTAGCTTTCAAGTACAGTTTATTTCAAATTTCTAAGACGAGTCTTGAGGAAATTTTCATATTGTTGTGTACATTTAAATACAATTTCTGACCGACTATTTTTTTCACTAAACCAATGAATCACTGGATTAATTATATTTGTTCTCTTTAATCATTTTCTTAACCGTTTGTTATTTTAAATATATGTCACTGTTAATGTTTAAATAATATAACTTGAAAAATTCAGGTAATTTAGCTAAAGCATGTATTGTTGCTATGTCTACTATGATTATGTTCTATAGACGTTTAAAGCTTCACTCTCACAGATTGAATGTTTGACAGCTTCTTCTTCTTTTGTCTGAGAATCAGCTGTTTTTGTCACCAATGCCTTCAATTCAGTCAAAAATGATAACTCATGATAATACAGATCTCAATTGTTTGGAAAACTTCCGATAATTTAGTTTCTTATTTCAAAACTTTAGTAACGCTTTAAGCCTTAAAACATCAATTTCGAACGTATATATGAAAATTGCGATCTGCTTTTTACTAGCAGTCTTATATCACTGTTTTCCAGACATTTACGCACACATTGGCTATAATCAATCTGTGAGATTGCAGCTTTAAACAGTTGTAAATGCCAACAAATACGTAATAATCTAAATAAACTAGCCCCATTCCGATGGGTTGTGTGTAAAACTTGACACTCAGTGGATATCCATTTATAAACCTGTGTTCACTTACCTGTTTTATATATTTAAATCCAAAATCACCCGACTTAAACTTTATCTCTTCAAAGTTGTCCACTATTTCAAAAGCAAATTTAACTTTATATTTGTAAACATTTACGGATATAAGTATTCCAGTAACATTAAGAATAATTAAAGTAGTAAATATCATGTACGCCTTCATGTTGAATGCTGTTTGCACGTCCAGTAATTTGTGTTAAGTGAATTTATCACCCGATACTGTAAAGCGTTGAAGCTTTGGTTTAATAAACAATGCACTGCCATGGATAAAATATTTAGGCATTTTTAGTAAAATCTACTCTACACTTCAAACTTGACTCAGGCGAATTTAATTTACTACCTGGGTTATCAGATAATCCAAATGCATCCAACGAAATTCCATGGACATATTAATAAGGTTTATGTTTAAGGCTTCATTCTACCCACATACTATTTATTCCCTTTATGTTTAATTGAATGATTAAGCTAGACTTACCTTTGAAGAAGGGAAGGCGAAGGTTGATCATAATTTCATCCAACACAAAAATCCCCCTGAGCTCACACAGATAACCGACGCAGCTTATCAGCACACCAAGGTGGTCATATTTTAGAGTATTTCTATTTTGCTTGCCAAAATGGCAATATTTTGAAAGAAATTCATATTTTGGGTTTGGGTAACTTGGGCGGGTGTGTGAGCTCAGAGGGATTTTTGTGTTGGATGAAATTATGATCAACCTTCGCCTTCCCTTCTTCAAAGGTAAGTCTAGCTTAATCATTCAATTTCATCCAACACATAAAATCCCTTCTGAGCCCCACAGATAATTCAGAGATAATTTCTGAAAAATATTGTATCCAACCAAATCAGCAAAATCTTTACAGATCTTTATTTTGTATTATATTTGTATATATGTTTGCCGTCAAATTACATGATGATAGCATAATTAGTCAATCAAGTATCACATTCTGTATCAATGATTTTGTTGAAATGACTGGTTTTTTATAATATTTAGCAAAAGTTTTTTTTCATTACTCCAACCTGCTGTTTTAATAATGTCAGTTAGCGGCACCACTTTTTCAAATGCAAATGACGTGGCTGCCGCTCTGGTGCTATGTGCCTTATATTTTGTTGAAACACCCGCTTTCAATAAGATAAGTTTTATCCAACGAGTAATAGTTTGTTTGGACACTTTGGCATGTGGCTTTGTTGTTGAAACAAGTAAGCTATCATCTTTCCTAAGATATTTCGTTCTGTCAATGTAATCATTCAAAGTTTTTTACAATGCATATATTTTCATCAGTCCTGTATGCATTGAACACAATTGGGTCCAAATGGACGCCTGGCCGACTCTGCTTGATCAGTTCTGAAACGTGTATGACAATGCCTCCGGCAGTTTGATGAATGCCCGACAGTTTGATAACATAAAGTGTTTGACAACGTTAAGCTGTTACCAGAAGAAACAGCATGCACAGTTTGCAAGATAGGGACAATAATGACCCTGTATCTATTTGTTTCAAATATTGTAATACAGTCTTCACATCCCAAGTGGTTTTGTACTTTGGCAATGATGGTTTCTCATTTAATACCCCTTTCATAAACATTCTTATCACTTCATCACCGTGAATATTTGTATTTCCAGTTAATCTAAGGATACAACTTATAGCCGACCTTGCGGTATTTAATGTGGAGTAGCTTAATCCTTGTACAAACAATTATGTAAGAAAGCTAACAACCACACTTATAGGTGCACTAAAGGGATTTGCCTTCCCTTCACAGAAACGTAACCATTTTGTAATATAAGTGTTATACTGGAGTTTTGTCCCTTGTCTCCAGGAGTTGAGAATGAGGTCTTGAGCTGTTCCCGAAATGCCTCGTCTTCCCAACGCTCGCCTGATATGCTGAAAACAGCTAAGCGCATCTTTTTTAATGGATGTTGTTTGTTTGGTTTGTGCACTAATTTCAAAATGTTCTGGGTGTTTGGTAACACTAATACATTGTTTTTTGTTAACTTCAAAAGATCTGGCCACCAACTTTGCGTTGGCCAAATTGGCGCGACAAGAATTGCCTGCGTTTTGTCTTCTTCCACCTTTTGAAGAATCCTCGACAGTAGACTGAAAGGAGGGAATATATAAAATAAATACCCTGACCATTGTAAAGTAAATGCGTCTACAGCAAATGATTTTGGTTCAGGATGTCTCGATACAAATTTCTTCAGTTTGGTGTTCAAACCTGAAGCAAATAAATCTATCTCCATCTGAGGGAAATGTAATTTCAACTTATTGAAGACCCCTTGGTCCAATGACCATTCAATATCATCATTAGTGGATCTACTGAGTTTGTCTGCTGTTTTATTATCCGTGCCCGCTATGTGGGAAACTGTTAATTGAATGTTTCTTTCAATGCACCAAAACCATATTCTTCTTGCAATACTATCTAATGATTCAAATTTCCCCCATACTTATTTATATACGCACAGCTTGTTGTATTATCTGTATACAGACGAATACGTTTATTTGTAACGGTTTTACATAAAGTTATGAGTCCTATATCGCAAGCTTTTAATTCCAAAACATTTATGTAAAATGTTTGATCAACTGGACTCCAGTATCCACACGTTTTAGAACCAGTTGTTACATTGTATGCGCCATACATATCGTTGGATGCGTCTGTATAGATAACAATTTCTGGACTTTTTGATCCGATGTTTTTGTAACTTTTTTCAACATTATGTATCCACCAGTGTAAAGAAACGTCTATGCTTCTCGGCACGTTCATAAAGCTATCAAAATTACCTCTATGCTTTTTAATTGGATTTCTTTTATCTTTTCAAGAGGCCTAATGTATAAAGGAGCGTGTTGAACACCTGGTTCTGCCGCGATTAGTTTACCGATCAGTTTAGAAAAGTTTCTTATTGTTGTTCTACTGGTAAAAAGCATGTCTCTACATACTGCGATAATATCATGGCATTTCTCCTTCGTCAACCTCACTGTCATTGAGACTGAACACAATACAAAGCCTAAAAATATAATCTTTGTACATGGAATAAGAACGGACTTTTCTAAATTTACCGTTAAACCCAGCTTGTCCATTAACTTTACGGTATCAATTACATTCTGTGTACACGAATCGAAGTTATCCCCGGCCAAACACGAATCATCGATAAAGTAAACACTACTGTGACTGTCAAGTACTTGAGGTTAAGTATTACACGTACGCGTCCATCTTTTTTCGGTCTGATAAAAATGGTAGAAATAAATTTATTTTTTGTGGTTTCTGGTGCCTTTTCAATTATTCTACATTCCAAAAATCTATTTAATTCATTGCGAATTTTAGTGTTTTCTTCGTGCGAAAATTTTATCGGTTTTGGAACATATTTTTGTTGCGGAATATCAGAAAGCTCTATAGTGCAACCTGCTATAGTATTAAGTATCCATTTGTTTCTAGTAATTGTTTCCCATACATTGATATTATCCCCTGTTTTTCCAGCACGAAAATTTTCAGCTGTGTTGCAAAACCGTACATTGATATCTTTACTTACAGATATTATTTTCGGTTTGTTTTTGTGTACTTTTGCTGTTGGCGTTTCCACGGACGTTGAAAGTTCGTCTGTGCTTGATTGTTGCCAGGAGGGTAAGCAGTGAACTTTCTGTTGTTGTATGATCGGTGCCCCCCCCCCCCCCCCTCCTCTTTTCGATAAAAAAGGCTTGTTTGGTTGATCTGGTGTTAGTTTTGCCTTGGTTTCTTTCATTTTCTTAATATCTTCTTCCAGTTTGTCCCCGAATAGCATTGCTGCCGAGGATGGGTTGTCACACAAATTTTTGTATGCCGGTAGTAAATTGTTTTTAATCTTTTGTCTCCGATTTTCGTTTGATGAGACAACTCCCTGCGCTAGGATTTTAAAAATGTCCCCAACTAATTCTTTATTTTCCTTGTTACCGTCTGTTTTGATAGTTTGCATCAATTTTACAACTGGAACAAGAGCCTGACGAAGGACGGCTTGTAATTTCTGCTGCCCATAATCGTAGGCCTTTGTTTCTGGTTTTAACTGATTCCACAGTATCTCGTCAACTTTGGTAACTTCAAGATTTTCAATGTTTTTTCCTCTTTTGTTTTTGATCTCAATGATTTATTAACCACCGTTGCCAAATCATCTTGAACTGGATCTCCAGTTTCTATGTCCTGGATGAAGACATCTGACAGGGCATCCCATTCATTTACTTCCCTGTCGCAGACCCCTTCAATCTTATCAGTAAAAAAAAAACTGATCAATATCATCCTCATCTGAGCTCTCATAATCTTTATCAAGGCAGACCTATTTCTCACACGGCGAGGGGTCATCACTTTCTTGGGAATTCCCCCGTTTTAACGAGGTGACCTCTCGTTGTAAGCATTTCATGCTTTCCGTCATAGTTTCCATACATCTTGATAATTGGTTCCATTCGGGAAACCCTGTTGATGAGGATGACGTGCTATTCCCCATTTTTGTCAGCCTCTCAAAAAGGCTCTCTTGAGGCGCATGTGCGCTGTTACTTCCGCCCTGGCCGTCTACCAAATCCGCCTGAAAGGTAATATTTCTCTGTGTACCTTTCTCTCTTAATATATATATGAAACTTAGGACGTGGTATCCGTCCGATTTGTTTACTTTTTGTAGAGTATCATTTGTATTCGTAATAACGACGTGGGATCCGTCGAATCATTTATATAAAATACAACAAATAGGACGTGGTATCCGTCATATACTTAAATGTAATACATCTACTCACGACGTGGCATCCGTCGTTAAATTCCATAAAAGACATGTAATCCCGACGTGGTATCCGACGGATGAATTAATAATATACATGCAATTCCAACGTGGTATCCGTCGTATAATGTGATAAAATACTTGTTATCCCGACGTGGTATCCGTCTGATAATCTTATAGAATACATGAAATCCCGACGTGGTATCCGCCGGATAAATTAATAATATGCATGTAATTCCGACGTGGTATCCGTCAGATAATTTGATAAAATACATGTAATCTTGACGTGGAATTTGTCGGATAATTTGACAATACACGTGTAATTCTGACGTGGTATCCGCCGTATATTAAATATAAAGAACATCCTTTATTTTCTGATTCCACCAATATAATTTTCCATTCGACGTAATTCGTCGTATATGAACGAATTTGAAATGTGGTCTCCATTTCAAATACATTTGATACAACTGTATAGTCGTGTCGCTAATTTTTTGTCTTGAAAAAGAATGCAACATACCTTCTCGGTACTATCAGTAATTATTTCAATAATTGATTTTCCTCAAACCAAAAACTAAACTATTATTAACTAATTCATTCCTCGAGCATTGCATATTAAATTAATTTATTATTATACCCGCCATATATGTAAATTTTACATACCTCTGCTTCCGCATTCATGCTTGCTCTATCATAATAATATCCGCTTTTTTCACTATATTACTAGTATTAGTTTCTAAGAATTGCTATAAGCAAATTTCGCTGACCGTTCTCGGTGCGCTGTAGCCTCGTAATGACCACCTTGGTGTGCTGATAAGCTGCGTCGGTTATCTGTGGGGCTCAGAAGGGATTTTATGTGTTGGATGAAATGTACATGTATCTTAACTAGAGATTGCTATTTTTAAAAATCGCTCTTTTCCTCTATTGTGTGGTCATAAATGAGAAAAAATAAATGATGGACATGAAATTTTTAATTTTGGACTGGAGACGAACCAACAGTGAAGTTTGGTTTATTTATCCGAATTAAATAGTGAAGAGAAGAAAGTGTTGTTGGTTAATCTTGGAAAATGTAAACGCAGTTTGTATTGTATGAAGTTCCTGGGCGCAAGCGTATTTTAATTATTGATCGGAAACCATTTTTTTCAGCTCAAGTTTATCGTGACCTTGACGTTTGACCTGATCACAAAATCAATAGGGGTCATCTACATGACCAACTTGCATACCAAGTATAAAGTTCTTTGGTGCAAGCGTTCTTAAGTTACTGAGCGGTAACTGTTTCATTCATCTCAAGGTCACGGCGACCTTGATCTACTGATCTCAAAATCAATAGGGGTCATCTACTTGTCATGACCGACTAGCATACCAAGTATAAAGTTCATGTGTGCATATGTTCTTTATTTATTGAGCAGAAAAGTGTGACGTACAGACTGACGGACTGACTGACTGATTAACGGATTGATCACAAAATCAATCGGGTTCATCTACTAGTCATGACCAACTAGCATAACAAATATGAAGTTCCTGGGTGCAAGCGTTCTTAGTTATTAAGCGTAAACCGTTTCATCACCTCAAGGTCACGGTGACCTTGAACTTTGACCTACTGATCTCAAAATCAATAGGAGTCATCTACTAGTCATGACCAACCAGCAAGTATTAAGTTCTTTGATACTATCGTTATTTAGTTATTGAGCAGAAACCATTTTTAAGCTTGTAGGCCACCGCCAATATATCGGGGTTTTTTGCCTGTTGGTAACCTTGACCTTTGACATTTTGATATCAAAATCAATAGGGGTCATCAACTAGTCATGAACAACTAGCAACCAAGTATGAAGTTCCTGGACCCAAAGGAACTTTAGTTATTGAGTGGACCTCAAGGTCACGCCCCCCTTGACCTTTGACCTAGTGATCTCAGAATCATAGGGGACATCTAATAGTCCTGATCAACTAGCATTCCAAGTATTAAGTTTCTGGGTACAAGCGTTCTTTAGTTAGAGCAGAAACTATTTTAAAGCTTAAGGTCACCGCCAACATATCGTTTTTTTACCTGAAGGTGACATTGACCTTTGACCTTTTGATCTCAAAATCAATAGGGATCATCTACTAGTCATGAACAACAAGCATACCAAGAATGAAAGTCCTGGACCCAAATAATCTTTAGTTATTGAGCGGAAACCGTTTCGTCACCTCAAGGTCAAGGCGACCTTGACCTTTGACCTTGAGATCTCAAAATCAAGAGGGATCATCTACTAATCATGACCAACTAGCATACCAAGTTTGAAGTTCCTGGGTCTAAAATTTCTATAGTTATTGAGCGGAAACGAAGTATAACGTACAGACTGGCGAATTAACGGACTGACTGACTGACTGACTGATTGACGGATAGGGCAAAAACAATATGTCTCCCCATAAATTTGCATTTAATTGAATCATAATACGATGGATCTCGTTCTTTTCGACATTATACGATTCAAGCAAAAGACGATAGCTCAACATTCACAAATTGAAAGATTTAATTCAACCTTCGAATATTGCAAGACAACAACATAATACTGTGAAATATGATGAAAACAACAGTATCTGTCTGTCAACTGTTTGGGATTGCCATCAGCCAAAATTAGAAAAGAAACCCATTTACAAGCACTGCTAAAGCATTCTGTGTGTAGCATCCTTTATTTTTTATATAAACAAGATTAAGGTATATAGATTATGACAGCCAAAAGACAAAGACAGTGCAAATGTATATGTTCGTAACCAGCCATGAACTACTTGTTTAACAAATAAAGGCATTTCACTGAATAGTCATCTGTCTTCAACAGCTCCAATCCTAGTGATAACAACAAATATCGATGTTTGGTTATTACCTATGAAAACGCCGAACGTTACAATATACTCCTTCATAAATGAATTTTCAAACTTCAAATGCATTTTGTGCTAACAGTAGTCTATACTGCTTGTGTCAAACAACATTCCTGTTAAAACAAAATATCTTGATAAAGCAGTATGTATATATATGTTCATTCCCTTCATTCAAAACTCAAAGGATCGCATATCCTCGACGTACAACATATCACACTGCGAAACTCAATGCTTTACAAAAATAACCTCGATCCCATAAAACTATGATAATATCCATGTCATCATTTTCAGTGATGTGCTCTGTCCGAATCCCGTAAGCCAAATACTTACCAATGTTTATAACTTAGCCATCATGCTTGATGCATGATGGTCCATGACTGACCATTGCATGGACAGCAATACATTACTATGTAGATTTGCCCTTCTGTGTTGTGGAAGTACTCATCTATTGTCGACTCTATAACAGCATACTAGTAATTTGACAAACATACTGCGATAAATCCATTTTGTATGTATGCTTGTATATTACGTAAGAAACTGTTCATATAATATCCGCTTTAAACCCCGCATATATTTCCTCTAATCATTCGCTGACCGTTCCAATATAGCTTTTATTTACATGCCTGTATTCTTTCAATTCCTGAATGTCTATAAACCTAATCATCGCTTGCCACACTTGTCTTTTCTCACTGCTGAAGTCTCAGCTCCTCCTCCGGATGTTCCTGGTTGTCATCACGTATAGCTCTTCTGAAGAACCTGTTTACGTAACACCATATCAAAATGCCTAATAATGCCTAATAATGGTAAAATTCCTACAATCCATCCAACAGCGACAGTAACAGAATTTGGGTTACGTTTGATTTCTTCATATTGTCCACCAGCAAATTCACACACCTTTTCCGCTATGTCATAAATATCAGATTCGTCAGAAATAACACTGGAATCGATATACGAATAAATGGTACTTGCTTCCTTCAGAGCTCTCACTCCGTAAAAGGAAATTGATATATTTCGTATTGTAAACAGCGATTCTGAAATAAAGTTCAACTATTGTAAAGAATATTGAAAACATCGTTTCTTTTAATGTATAACATATCATTTAAACAACCGAAATTGTGTTCAAACATTTTGCTGATCAAACAGTTGACTAGTATGTGTCAATGGGGTGTTTTTTTAACTTACAGAATATATCATTTCGCATGTTAGCCTTGGGCTTCAATGGGTATAAAACAAAAAATACTTATTCCATAGATATCATACTATATATCAGAAAAAAACACACATTCTGACGGAGTTTGGACACCAGCATGTCATTTTTTATATTTCCATTATATACAATCTCATTTCTACTATCCCGTTATTAAAAAAAATACCAGCAGTGTACAGTAAAAAAAATCGCTCAAAAGATAAAACATGAGAACTTCACTGACTAAACATACTTGGCTTCCAACATAATGGCAATCATTCCAGAAGCTCTCGCAGCGGCCGCTGAAGTTCCTTGAAATATCGCGCATGAGTCCCAATTGCTTGTTGATTTCTAGTTTTGTGAATTCAAAATCAGAAATCGATTTTAGAATCTTCTATAAGCACATGAGTCTCTTATTTTAATTAAACTCGAGATTTATAATTTCAATATTAAACATTTGAACAGTCAGGAGGGGCATCTAAACTTTAAATTATTATGCGGCTGATTGGGAAAAAAACTACATTTTATCGCAAATCACATAATAATATAAAACTAAAATGAAAAATACAGGGACAAGCCTAGTAATATCTTAGGCGAATTACTTTCGAGCTTTGATTTATGCTGTACAAGCAACTTTATGTTCTTACTCTGTATATGTGTTGTATTCTGGATAATTATGAGATCGCTGAGGTTCCACGTGACCTGTGTTGTCCTCATTTACAAAACTAAACGAAAGTGCCTTATTCTGAAAATATACAATGTGAAAACATAAAAACCATTGTGCTTGTGACAAACAATTATTACTTTCTCAGAACTGTATAATTCTCTGCAACACTTTCCAAAAAAGGGTGTTACAAGAAGAAGAAGAAACAGAAGAAGAAGAAGAAACAGAAGAAGAAGAAGAAGAAGAAGAAGAAGAAGAAGAAACAGAAACAGAAGAAGAAGAAGAAGAAGAAGTGTTGTTTTGCACTATGAAACAAAACCAAAATATGTAGTCGAATACACTTTTACCTAACGTACGAATTGTGACCATCCGTTTTTAGTTCAATAAAAGAAGTAACCTTCAAATAATTAAGAATAATGTCTCAAATTATAGAACGAAAAGATGCTTTGTATCAAAGGTTTATTTCCTTCATTAAACTAGGATCATTTAAACATATGTTTAAACACTTTCATATCCAGGGACAGTATACTAACATTTTAATGGATGTGCAGCCATTTCCAAGTATCTCTTAATTAGAAATGAGAGTGTGAAAAGTTATGCTATACGTACTATATTCCGTTTCAGGTCTGGATGGTTGTTCATACCAAAATACAACATATACAAAATACAAAAAGTGGGCCGAATTGATCCAGGCCGAAATGGTAGCCTGGCCGAATTTAACCGGATTCCCTATCAGCTGTCCGTCTTGACTCATGTCAGATAATGGTGATTCGTAAACGTCTTTGGCACTTTTTCGTTTAGAAGTTTATAATATTATGAAAATTAAATAAAAAGACACATGCAGCTCCTCCCGGTGGGATATAATCCGGAAGAAATTTGTCATATAGCTAAAGCGAGTCTTTATGGGACCCAACAGGGATACAAGCATCATTATGATAAGCAATTTAATTGTAAGTACCAAAGATCTGTTCTTGTTACCGACGAATAAAAAAAATCGATTCTGCAACTAAAGGGACATCTTCAGGGTACTGTAGTTTTGAACAAAATTGATTACAAAATGAAGATCGGAGACACAATAAATGTTTTCCATACAAATACACTTAAGAACTATGTTACATGATAGAAATTAATTGTTTCAGTCACCGTGGCCAGATACGAACTTGAATGCAGATATAAATCCAAGACCTATAAACAAGGAGGGCCTATTTGCAATAATTTAAGCACATTCACAAGTCTTAGATCGTACACAACTAAAGAGGAGAACAGTATTGAGCTCACAGCAACAGAACCAGCTATGATTAAACAATTTCATAGTCCATATGCCAGGAACGGCGGTACAGAATATGTTTCAGATGGGAACCATACAAGGAACTATGTCGGAGTATAACTTTCTAGTTGCTATTGAGTGTAAATGGGAAAAACAGATTGCTGTATTTAATACAAAACCAATGGACAACAGTTCAACGCCACATGAAGTTCTTTTACGACAGAGACTGGCATCATTTAAAACTTAATTCAATTTAAAACTACGTAGAAGACATACTCGGCCATACTATAACGTGTCTAAATGGTTGGTAAGTGCCAGAAATATACGTTTGTGTTGCATTTATATAAATTGTACTGATAAAAGACCCGTGAGAAAACCAATATTTCTATGGAATCTATTTAAAACAACAGTTCAATCGTTTCTAAATTAAATTCTCTTTTTTATAACGGTGTAATACATTTTAAAAAAAAAATTGGTTATTTTGTATGTCAGGATTGCAAAAATATAGTTATCATGTAAGGTTTAGTATAAATAAAATGATGTGTTGATTTAAATGTACGCTATATAGCCACACAAGTTAAACTTGATCTATATATACAATCGGAACTCCTCGGCTAGTATCAAAAACATATGGTCTACCGCGAAGCTGCCGGAGATGGCCGAGTTGTTACGATTGCTGTATATACCCTTATACAGCAAGGTAAACACCCAGACATGGAGGTCTGAGATATTGATTACAAAATATTGAGATTAAATAACTTAAAGCTTTTAAACAGTGTATTTTATTAAACCTTAGCAAATGGCGTATCAAACCGGTAGTTAATAACATTTATTGTGAAGTTACAGATTGATCTGTTCACATGTCATTTGATTTAAGAATTATGATGAATTTATTTCATCTATTTTGGATTCAGTGCTTTATTTTGAACATTAGTGCTGATGAACTTGGAATAAGATACTCATTGGAAATAAACGACACTTTCGAGGTCATTCTGCAACAGTCTTCAAGATTTAAATTTGTTTTTTTAAAGAAGGTATTTTAATTTAATGTCTTACTTCCCGATTCGCAATCAATAATGATATAGATCTCTTTTAGATATTAAGAATTTACTTTCGTAAACATTGTCCCTCATTGATATTGACATGCTACAAATTCATGTATGTGCATGCATCGTGTATGATATTTCAATACAGATCCATGCAAACAATACAATACAAACATTTTTATATCCCTCAGGTCATACATACCTGACAACATGAAGACATATAAAATAGATCAATATTGCCAAATATTAATAACAATGTATAGATTGAATGTTTAACATTGATCCACATGTTAATTGTTTATACATATAACCAAAGCATACATAGTAATATATCAATAATTTTACAAAATGTACGTTGATATTATTAAAAGCATTTGGGATGCGATTTCGACGTAAATTTGTTAGAACATTTCAGAGCAGACATTATTGTCCGCTGATCGATTGTTCTATCAAATCAGTCTTATATTAAATCATTCCTTTAAACGTAGCTCTAAGGATGAAATACTGTCATGTCTGTTCTAAATAATAAATTTCAGATTGCTTCAAACATTTACATTTTTGAGGCAAATGCAACAAGAAAAGGTGAAGCTGACTACATGCTGCAATCTTTCAGGGATCATTTTTCAAACCAGGTATTAATCATACTGCAATGACGTTTATATTATTGCATTATCGCTTACCTATCATTTGATAATTTTGAATGCAAAAACATGCCTGACTATATATATGTCCATGATTAATTTGTTGATAATTAAATTCGGCTTACACAATAACAATTGTTAACAGTTGTGTATGCTGTTTAACTATTAATACTCATATTGACCTGTAGACATGTCAAAATTTTCTTTGGCTGCTTCAGATCGTAGAGGCAGAACCATATAGTATATCAGGCATCCAACACAGACCACCAACACCATACCCTTCTGAAAAGAAAAAGCTAAAATATAAAAGAAGCTTGGAAAAATCAACGGTAGGTACTGTCAGAGTTGAGAAGCAAATGCAAACAATATACGAACAAACAGAACACATACGTAATTGGAATTTGACTAGATATATGCATTTTTGGGACATATTAGATCAACCTTTCAAATTAAAACACAACAAATCGCAACTTTTGCAACTCGTCTGTTGAATTAAGAGGGGGATGGATAGAACAAGGGCAAACACTAGTCTAGATTTAATGGACCAAGAACATAACTTGAAGGACTGTATACGACAGGACATCAATGCAATGGAACTCCACATGCTGTGCAACAATGTAATACATTGGGGCTACCGCCTTTGCAAATTCAATGAACACGCGTAGATTTTAATTTAAAAACAGACTCAATGTTATCCGGATTAATAGCAATCTTTTATTTTCAGTTGTTCAAATCTTGTCCAGCATATTACGACCCAGATGTTGAGAGGGCATGGAGTTTGGGATTCACAGGAAAGGGGGTCACTGTCGCCATCGTGGACACAGGAGTTTATATCAACCATCCAGACCTGAAACGGAATATTGTACGTATAGCATAACTTTTCACACTCTCATTTCTAATTAAGAGATACTTGGAAATGGCTGCACATCCATTAAAATGTTAGTATACTGTCCCTGGATATGAAAGTGTTTAAACATATGTTTAAATGATCCTAGTTTAATGAAGGAAATAAACCTTTGATACAAAGCATCTTTTCGTTCTATAATTTGAGACATTATTCTTAATTATTTGAAGGTTACTTCTTTTATTGAACTAAAAACGGATGGTCACAATTCGTACGTTAGGTAAAAGTGTATTCGACTACATATTTTGGTTTTGTTTCATAGTGCAAAACAATACTTCTTCTTCTTCTTCTTCTTCTTCTTCTTCTTCTTCTTCTTCTTCTTCTTCCGATACAGTTCTGAGAAAGTAATAATTGTTTGTCACAAGCACAATGGTTTTTATGTTTTCACATTGTATATTTTCAGAATAAGGCACTTTCGTTTAGTTTTGTAAATGAGGACAACACAGGTCACGTGGAACCTCAGCGATCTCATAATTATCCAGAATACAACACATATACAGAGTAAGAACATAAAGTTGCTTGTACAGCATAAATCAAAGCTCGAAAGTAATTCGCCTAAGATATTACTGGGCTAGTCCCTGTATTTTTCATTTTAGTTTTATATTATTATGTGATTTGCGATAAAATGTAGTTTTTTTCCCAATCAGCCGCATAATAATTTAAAGTTTAGATGCACCTCCTGATAAGTACTAAAAAGGTAATTAAAATAAACAACTTAAACGTTATAATCATTGGTGTGCCAAGTTCAAGACCATAAAACGTAAAAATGTCATGGATTTAAACATTGACTTCGAGAACATACGGACATTTCAAAATGGCTAAACACTTCAGTCATGGAACTTTGGCAGCTGGAATTGTCGGAGCAGAGATGGGAAACGATGTGTGTTTTGCGGGGGTAGCTTTCAATTCATCTGTTGTAGGTCAGTCGAATACATGAGAATAATAATTAAGGATTAATTCAACAAACGAACTATAACTTTTCAATACTTTTGTTGATTCGTAAAATGAACAAAGCACATGTAAATAACAATAATCTCGCAAAAAGATCAATGCAAACGAAGGATTTCAGACAGTGTTTCAATCGGATAAAGTAAATATGTTAACTAATAATTAATGCTTAAAGTCATTCCATTGTCTTTACTTGTCGTGGTTAGCACTTAAGGTTTTTCACAAGGACCAACTAGAACTGACGGGATTGAGGCTTATTCTTTTTAACAATGAGAAGATCCCTGCTGCTCTTGGACACAAGAGGGATGTCATCGACATTTACTCGTGTAGTTTCAATCTGGATAACCCTTTTACAGCCAACGCCATTGAATCCAAGACAGTTCTTAAAGGAGGGGTTGAAAAGGTATTTATACCGCAATCCCTTCGTTGAACCTACCTCAATCAAATACTGTTGAGAGTTTCCTTCAAATGCATGCTATTGCTAAGAATAGTTATCAATAGTTATTGTAAAATGTGCTTCTTTACACATACACATATTCAATATTGTAGGGAAGACAAGGAAAAGGCAGTATTTTTGTATTTTCCGCTGGAAATAACTTTGGACAGAACACGAAAATTCATGACCGCAACATGGAGTTTTATGCCAGCAGTATTTATACTATTACCATAGCAAGTGTCGGAAGGCATGGGAAGAGACCTAAATACGTAAGGCCAGGAGCATGCATTCTGGCTGCTACCTTCGGAGATTTCCGCACGTGGTCAGGAGATATATTGGTATGTGCTCAATTAGTAAAATCTAAAAAGTGTGTGTTATAACGTTATATGCTTCATATTATATAGCTTTCATTATACTAAATAACTGTAGTTATATTCAGTATTTTTATTAAAAAAATGTAAAAAAAAAAACAATTGACTGTTCAAATGTTTAATATTGAAATTATAAATCTCGAGTTTAATTAAAATAAGAGACTCATGTGCTTATAGAAGATTCTAAAATCGATTTCTGATTTTGAATTCACAAAACTAGAAATCAACAAGCAATTGGGACTCATGCGCGATATTTCAAGGAACTTCAGCGGCCGCTGCGAGAGCTTCTGGAATGATTGCCATTATGTTGGAAGCCAAGTATGTTTAGTCAGTGAAGTTCTCATGTTTTATCTTTTGAGGGAATTTTTTTACTGTACACTGCTGGTATTTTTTTTAATAACGGGATAGTAGAAATGAGATTGTATATAATGGAAATATAAAAAAATGACATGCTGGTGTCCAAACTCCGTCAGAATGTGTGTTTTTTTCTGATATATAGTATGATATCTATGGAATATGTATTTTTTGTTTTATACCCATTGAAGCCCAAGGCTAACTTGCAGAGACGTTCAGTACATTATCGTCCTCACATCGTCTTTAGAGAACGTGAAACGATATGGAAACTCGGTGCAAAATGCAGCTGGATTAAAATGTAGGGCTTCATAGTATAGTATTACATACATCACCATTTTGTTTTGTTCTTTTTTTTTAATATTACTTGTTAAAATAAGTATATATATGTACGTCTATACTCATCTGCTCGATGTGAGATATAAAAATGATTATATTATTTTTTAACTCGTATCTGATTTCAGTTGACAAGTATTTCGGTTTTGGATTGATGAACGCAACTGCAATGGTTTTGAAGGCGCGTGTATGGTTTCCAGTCGCAAGACAGCTTAGTTATACAACCATTTTCAATAAAGACTCGGATAAGGTGTACGTGTATATGCAATCGTGTATTTATCAAATCTCAGTGCTTTAAAAGCATGTGAAGTTCTGTAAGATGGATATTGACAACTGAAATTTAAAAGTAACTTACTAATGAACGAGTTCCTCTATTTCAGATTCACCAGTATTGTCAGTTCCAAAACCAGTGTTCCACCGTTGAAAGAATCGTTATATCCTAAATTACTTGAACAAGTTGCAGTATTCGTTGACATTGAGATTAGCAATACCAAAGTTGAAGATATCGATATAGTTCTAAAATCACCTTCCAAGACTTTGAGTTACCTTTTGTCTCATAAGAAATCAAATACCACAGAAACAAAATCACTTAATGGACCTGCAATGATACACTGGACCTTTACCTCTGTACATTTTTGGGGAGAACTTCTGACTGGAGAATGGAAAATATTTTTTAAAAAGAACCAAGAACAAGGTAATACTTGTTAATATGAATATTTACGTTTGCTTAAAATTGAGTAGTACAAATAGATTTACTAAATTGGTTTATGGTTTAAAATGAAAAGATCCATGCGAAATGATATATTCTGTAATTTACAAAAACACCCTATTTATAGATACAAGTCAACAGTTCTATCAGCAACATGTTTTAACACAATTGCGGTTGTCAATATTATATGTTATACAATAAAAGAAACGATGTGTACAATATATTTTATAACAGTTGAACTATATTTCAGAATCGCTGTTTACAATACGAAATATATCAATTTCCTTTTACGGAGTGAGTGATCTGAAGGAAGCAAGTACCATTTATTCGTATATCGATCCAAGTGATATTTCAAACAAATCTGAGATTTTTGACTTGGCGGAAGAGGTGTTTGAATTCGCTGATGAAAAATATGAAGAAATCAAACGTAATCCACAGTCTGCTACTGTCGCTATTGGGTGGATTGTAGGAATTTCTTCGTTAACATGCCTCTTGATATGGTGTTGCTTAAAAGGGCCATGTACAAGACCTATACGTGGTGACAACTAGGAACTTTCGGAGGAGGAGCTTTGACTTCAGCAGAGAGAAGAGCCAAGAGTGGCTCATATATGGGGAAATAAAACCTATATTGGAACAGTCAGCGAATGATTAGAGGAAATCTATGTGGGGTTTAAAGCGGATATTAAATGAACAGTTTCGCACGTAAAACACAAGCATACATACAAAATGGATTTATCGCAGTATTTTTGTCAAATTATTAGTATGCTTTTATAGAGTCGACAATAGATGAGTACTTCCAAAACACAGAAGGGTGAATCTACATAGTAATGTATTGCTGTCCATGCAATGGTCAGTCATGGGCCATCTTGCATCAAGCATGATGGCTAAGTTATAAACATTTGTAAGTATTTGGCTTACGGAATTCGGACAGAGCACATCACTGAAAATGATGACATGGATATTATCATAGTTTTATGGGATCGAGATTATTTTTGTAAAGCATTGAGTTTCGCGGTGTGATATGTTGTATGTCGAGGATATGCGATCGTGAAGAGTTTTGAATGAACAGTAGAAGGGAATGAACATATATACATACTGCTTTATCATGATATTTTGTTTTAACAGGAATGTTGTTTGACACAAGCAGTAAAGACTTCTGTTAGCACAAGATGCATTTGAAGTTTGAAAATTCATTTATGACGGAGTATATTGTAACGTTAAGCGTTTTCATCGGTTAAAACCAAACAACGATATTTGTTGTTATCAATCGGATTGGAGATGTTGAAGACAGTTGACTATTCAGTGAAATGCCTTTATTTGTTAAACAACTTGTTGATGGCTGGTTACGAACTTATACTTTGCACTGTCTTTGTGTTCTGGCTGCCATAATCTATATACCTTACTCTTGTTTATATGATAAATAAAGGATGCTACACGCAGGATGCTTTTGCAATGCTTATAAATAGGTTTCTTTTCTAATTTATGCTGATGCAAACCCAAATAGTTGATAACAGACAGATACTGTTGTTTATACATTGTTACATATTTTGATATACTGATAAAAAAATCCAAAATATCTATAGATAGATAGATAGGGTGATATAATCACTTAACACAAATAACGGGACGTGCAAACAGTATTCAAAATGAAGGCGCACATGATACTTACTACTTTAATTATTCTAAATGTTATTGGATTACTTATATCCCTAAACGTTAACAAATATAAAGTTAAATTCGCTTTTGAAATAGTGGACAACTTTGAAGAGATAAAGTTTAATTCGGGTGATTTTGGATTTAAATATTTAAAACAGGTAAGTGAACACAGGTTTATAAATTGATATCCACTGAGTGTTAAGTTTTACATTCAACCCATCTGAATGGGGCTAGTTTATTTAGATTATGTATTTGTTGGCATTTACAACTGTTTAAAGCTGCACTCTCACAGATTGATGGTAGCCAATGTTTGTGTAAATGTCTGGAAAACAGTGATATTAGACTACTAGTAAGAAGCAGATCGCAATTGTCATATTTACATTCAAAAATTGATATTTATTGCTAAACGCGTTACTATCGTATTAAGATTAGAGAAAAAATAATCGAAAGTTTTCCAAACAGTTGAGATCTGTTATATCGTAGGTTATCTTTTTTGACTGAATTAAAGGCATTGGTGCCAAAACCAGCTGATTCTGAGACAAAGGAAGAAGAAGAAGCGGTCAAACTGTCAATCTGTGAGAGTGAAGAACAAGACTTTAAACGTCCATAGAACATAATGTAGACATAGCAAAAAAAAAAGTTTTAGCTGAAATACCTGAACTTTTCAAGTTATAACATTTAAACATTAACAGTGACTTATATTTAAAATAACAACAGGTTAAGAAAATTGTGACGGCAGCCGCTAACAGGATTTTGTTCTGCCTAAATTAGTTTACAACTTACCATTTATTGGTCATGCGCAAGTTTTTAGCTAGGGTGCGTTTTTTGGGAAATACGCAGTCAGTCGTTTTTTGTGCGCTCGAAGAACATTCCGTTTAGTTCTGCCGAGAATAATAGTGTTTCATGCGCTCACAGAACATTTCAATTGGTTCTGTGAAAAAAAACTTTATTCAATGAGTTTAATTTCCAAAACGGTACATTCTATGTGTTAATTCTTAAATGATTTTAATTCAAATGCTGAATTCGTAGAACGCAATTTATGCACGACTTTTGTAATTTCTTATAATCATAGTGAAAGTTATCTCATATAAAGTATTTTTTATAATTATTTCTTTCAGTCCGACATATACTATTGTAGTACATAATAAAACGATCAAACTACATTGTGGTCTACAGTCTTAAGTCGCTCGTTTTAACGGCATTCGATATCGGCCGAGCCGTTACAAAAAAATAATTAAAGAGAACAAAATATAATTAATCCAGTGCCAGGCTCATTGGGTTCGTGAAAAAAGGCGAGAAGACGCCATTTGTTTCGAAAACAACATAATGTATTTTCATCCTATATGGTTCGTTTTAGCATTTCAGATCGGATATGTGAATTAACTGTGAAAATGAAATTAGAACGTTTCAAGATTATTAACAGATCTTCTTTGATTTACTAAAGCTTACTTCCTTGTTTTTATATGTTTGTGCATGCATTGTTCATAAATTGTATTTTAATGTACACATCGATTTAAAATTTACTCAAGGCTCGTCTTAGAAATTTTAAATAATTTGAAAACGAACGTATAATGATGTATGATTAATCAGTGTGATATATGCTTGTTGATAAAGATACTTTCGATAGCACTTAAACTTATGTTTGAACACTATAAAATAGCAGTTATATATTTAGTCGTGTCATTTACATCTATATTAGCATATGTTTGCCACTAATATTTCCAATATACTTTTTTTTAAATTAACAATTATTATTTCATAAAATGAAGCAAGGAACACTGGGCAGAACGGTTTTTCTTATGAATCAAGAAAGTATTAATGTTGACCTCTTACTCTGTAAGTTCATTTAATTCTTTGTAACTGAAGAGGGTGTCAGGCTTTACGGCGCTTGAGTTGAAACCGACAAAGCTATGTGAGAGTTCGATGTTCTGAAAAAAAACAACGTTGAAGCAGATAATCATCTATACATTATTTATAGCCTTGGTGCAATTTTAGCTAGCCAAATTGTAGATATTTGTATGGGGCTGTTTGTGGAAACATGAAGGTCGGGTTTTATACTAACAACATAAACAGTTATTAGAAAATAGGGCGTTTTGTAAACCTTCCTCCCGACAGAAGGCTTTTACTTACAACATTCATTCGTAGGTCTGGATGGTCGACGTAGACACCAGTATCAACGACTGCAACAGTGACATTCTTCCCTGTATACCCAAACCTCCAAGCCTCCTCTACATCCGGGTCGTAATATACCGCACAGGATTTATACAACTGAAACATGAAGTAAGACTAATGAATAAAAGTGCATGAATATAATCATACTTAAATCATGTCTTTAATAATGGTTCACTTGTTCCATAGCTAAATGGGGTGTAAGGTTTCTTATGACATTCGGCAGCTGTGTTCTACAATTGAATATACATATACCTAATTACTCTTTTTGTATCCTCCTAGACTTAAAATTAAAAAGTTTCTTACTTGAGATATACGAATGTCTCTTCTGTTTCTGCTCCTGTTCCTTTCACGGTAAGGGGTCGGTGGTCTACTGGGAACTTCGGATTCATAGTATGGTTCAGCAGCCGAAATCTGTAAGAAATTTAAAAGGACATGTCATTATTGAATTTGATATACAAATGTAACGGGTTCTACCAAATCACTCTGACGGAAGTCTATAGTGTAGACTGTTGTGTACATGTAACTACATTTTGCCGTGCTAAAGAAGTTCAGTACTTTTATTTGGATTATAATAAGTATGATTTACAATGTATACTGCTTTCAATTTCATTTAAAGTTTAAGTTATACTTTGTCATATGATTTTATATTTAGAGTTTACTGTCTGCTTTCAGTTAATAACTGTATATGCAAATCTGGTTAGTTCCATTTTGTTCGTAAATGATTCATTGGGAAGGGTGTTTATTATTAAATTAAATATGAAATAGATTTCTTTAAGTAGCTTGTTTGGAATAAATTATATCATTAAAATGTTCTATAATTACGAACCTATAGGCTTGTTTTACAGTTGTTTAGGTTTGTCTTTTGGTTAATTTTATAACCAAATTAAACTGTGCTAATTGTATTAATATTCATATTTTATAAACCATACTTGGATTTTTTTCTTTCTATTAAAGACTGACTGAATTAGTACCTGTAAGTTATCTGTCCTCTGACGGTACCTTCACCATTTTTACATTCTTGGACTCTGTCAAGGTAGTGTGTGGTTTCCCTGTGGGCCACTCACATTTATCATATAGGTATTTCAATTTAAAACTTGATTATTGTATTAAAATGAAATGTGAAAGTTTTCTGATTTTTGATAGTTAAAAATAAATTACTTGGAGATTAGCTTTTTAAACTGTGTTTGTCAATATTTGGCACTCGACAGAATTGTTTCAACCTTACAACATAACGTTGCATTATGGCTTGCCTAAGCAGCCAGGTGTAGCTAGACATTTGTTAGCTTCATAGTTGTTTTGTTTTACTGTGTTATTTACATTTTAATATAAATAATGAACTTAAAATCTTGAATAGATTGTGTATATAAAAACCCCAATCTCAGTTGTTTTTCACACCTAACCTCCCTGCCTTTGCCCTGTGTCGAACCTGAGGGTTCTTGTAACCGCCCGTGCGGCTTACCACCACTCGTTGAGGTTCGGTTACACAAGTAAGATTACCATTATCGAAACTTCTTTATCATTTCATTAAACTGAATAAAGAATTGAGTTCTTGACCTTTAATTTTTGAATACAATAGATTATATTTGTGTTCAATGAGGCAAATTAATGTTTTCATGTTAAACATTTTGACCTCGCTTGAAAAGTGTTCTCTGAACGCTCGTGAAAGTTGATCTGCTCGCCATAAAGCTGTTGTGTTTGCCTCAAACACATGAAAATTGCTCGCGATCTGGAAAAGAATAAGTGTGACCATTTTAAAGCAACAAGTATTTTGATGTTATATATGTCAATGAAACTATATTATATAACAAAAGAAAGTGTTGTTTTATTTATAAAATCTACCTTTGAGTGTTGATGATGTCAGAAGAAATATATCTTGTTTGAATTTAGGTCGTAGTGCAGGATCAGAAAACGTTACAAATAATTTTGGTATGTCTACCTAGTAGAATTCATTCCTTATGCGTGATTGGCTAGTCGATGTCATCACGTGATATTACCAAGTAAGGTATATAGCTTAAATATTCCAATTGTGTAGGAAAAGCCTTCGTAACACAGTGGGTACAACACTGGACTGCCATTTTTAACGACACATGTTCGAACCCGGTCTCCGACTCGATTATTTACAGTATGGCATTTTTTTACAATTATGATATTTAAGAGTGAAACAATTTATGAAACAAATGTCATGAGATTCGTAACAGAAAAAAACTTGTTTTGGTGTCAATCTGGTGTACAGTCCCTTAAACAGTTTAATAATCTTGAATGACAGCAAATGAATATTAAAAATATCCGTGGATATGTTCAAAAGTGTTTAAATTAATGTTTGAAACAATTATTTGTACAAAACAACATCATTTTTGACAGTGGTAAAAATATTTGTAAAAATATAACTTTCAATAAACAATGACACTTTCCTTGGGCTTCCTTTTTTCGGTCAGTGCCCCAAATATACAATGAGTCCCTGGATATTCAACATTTAAACGTTGTGTTGACATGTTTTAGTAAGTGCATCGCACTCTCCATTAAACAGACATTCGGGTCTACTTTTATCGAAAACAACCGCAGTTGTATTTGGAGGGTTCACATACTCAAAAAGTGGTACGTTTACGTCCGCTGAAAGTATATCGTGTAGTAATTCTATTTAGCAGTTTAACTTTATGACTTAACTCTTGGGAATCTTAGTAATGTTTGCAATAATACACTTCAATGGCAATCAATTTAAACTTTGATCAATAAATACAACTCTAAAACACTTCATTTAATTAATGATATAATTAAAAAAAATCGACTACTTCAACTGATGTACCGGCATACATCCGAGGTTGCTTTGATAAAAATGGCCGAGGAGTTCTGAATGTCAGACAGAGGGAATAACAGCCACGGTACTGCGTGCCATGGGAAATTTCGCCTTAAATCAACTTTTAACTAGGCAAATGAATATGATAGAGTGTGTCAATTCTTTCAAATGTAAACAATTAAGTGAATTAAAAGCGTATGTTCAACGTATTTTTGACAGAAATTCCTCTTAGTCTAACATACGTCTAGTTTAAAAAGAAAAGAAAAAAAAACTATGATCATGGATAGTCATTATTATAAGACATACTCTAAATTATGTGTTTCTGTATATTATTTAAGAACGATGCTGGGTCGTTATACCATAACTTACGAAAACAGCGATGAGGTGGAATTGAAAATAAAATACAAAAAAAACAAAACACTTTCGTCATGAATTCAATGACACGACTAAATATATAACTGCTATTGTATAGTTTTCAAACAGAAGTTTAAGTACTATCGAAAGTATCTTTATCAACAAGCATATATCACACTGATTAATCATACATCATTATACGTTCGTTTTCAAATTATTTAAAATTTCTAAGACGAGTCTTGTTTAAATTTTAAAATTTGTACATTTAAAAATTTTAAATACAATTTATGTACAATGCATGCACAAACATATAAACAAAACAAGGAAGTAAGCTTAAGTAAATCAATTTTGTTGTTGAATTTCTTTGCATCTTATGCTGAAGATCTGTTAATAATCTTGAAACGTTTCTAATTTCATTTTCACAGTTAATGCACATATCCGATCTGAAATGCTGAAACGAACCATATATAACGATAAGACAAGATGTTGTTTTCGAAACAAATGGAGTCCTCTGGCCAACATTTTTTTCACGAAACCAATGAGCCTGGCACTGGATTAATTATATTTGTTCTCTTTAATTATTTTTGTAACGGCTCGATATCGAATGCCGTTAAAACGAGTGACTTAAGACTGAAGACCACAATGTAGTTTGATCGTTTTATTATGTACTACAATAGTCTATGTCGGACTGAAAGAAATAATTATAAAAATACTTACTTTATATTAGATACCTTTCATTATTATAAGAAATTACAAAAGACGTGCATAAATTGCGTTCTACGAATTCAGCATTTGAATTAAAATCATTTAAGAATTAACACATAGATTGTACCGTTTTGGGAATTAAACTCATTGAATAAAGTTTTTTTTTCTCACAGAACCAATTGAAATGTTCTGTGAGCGCATGAAACACTATTATTCTCGGCAGAACTAAACGCACCAATGTTCTTCGAGCGCACACAAAACGACTGACTGCGTATTTCCCATAAAAACGCACCCTAGCTAAAAAAAACTGCGCATGACCAATGAATGTTTAGTTGTCAACACAATTCAGGCAAAACGAAGTACTGTTAGCGGCTGCCGTCACAATTTTCTTTACCTTTTGTTATTTTAAATATATGTCACTGTCATTATCTTTTTTGACGTTTAAAGTCTTGTTCTTCACTCTCACAGATTGACAGTTTGACCGCTTTTTCTTTTTCTTTTGTCTCAGAATCAGGTGTTTTTGGCACCAATGCCTTCAATTCAGTCAAAAAAGATAACTCACGATATCACAGATCTCAACTGTTTGGAAAATTTTCGATTTTTTTTTTCTTTAATCTTAATACGATAGTAATGCGTTTAGCAATAGAACATCAATATTTGAATGTTAATATGAAAATTGCGATCTGCTTTTAACTAGCAGTCTAATATCACTGTTTTCCAGACTTTTACGCAAACATTGGCTACCAACAATCTGTGAGAGTGCAGCTTTAAATAGTTTAAGTGCCAACAGATACATAATCTAAATAAACTAGCCCCAATCATATGTTTTGCATGTTAAACTTAACACTCTGTGGATGTCAATTTATAAACCTGTGTTCACTTACCTGTTTTAAATATTTAAATCCAAAATCACCCGATTTAAACTTAATCTCTGCAAGGTTTTCCACTATTTCAAAAGCAAATTTAACTTTATATTTGTTAACATTTAGGGACATAAGTATTCCAATAACATTTAGAATAATTAAAGTGGTTAATATCACGTGCGCCTTCATTTTGATAACTGTTTGCACGTCCCGTTATTTGTGTTAAGTGATTGTATCACCCTATCTATCTATTTATAGCTATTTCGGACTTTTTTATCAGTATACCAAAATATGTAACGATGTATAAAACCACCCAGACATAATATTTAATAGTGAACACATTGTATCCATTCAGCAATAGCTAATATGTCTGTATTTTCGTTTTTAACTACGGCCACACTGTAGTGGAACAAAACTTATAGTTGGTCAGTCTGTAAGCTCCGAGTCCCTGTCGGAAAGAGAACCTATCTCTATTATACGAGTAGTATTAAGAACGTCGGCACGGTAGAACAAAAATGGTATGATCCTTTGTGGAAGGATTGAAGAGGACACATGTGATGTGAAGAAACGATGTGTTTTGTAGTGTTTTCTATTTGAATGATATTAACATTTTTTTTAAATACCTAAAAAGTAAACAAAGCCATATTACTGAATATTTAATATCGATAACATTTAAGTCGCAACAAAAACGAAAATACTTTCCGGTCGAGAACATAGCCACACTTTGGTCGCACACGCATTCTTAAACAAAGGGAAACTCTATATGTGTGTTATAAAATATACTAGTAGTAAGACGATTTCAAATGTCTTAATCTATAAACATACGTAATTAATGTCGTATTCACAACTGTCTCATCAGTATAATTTGTTGTTGTCATCTGTTCATGCTTTTTAGCATTCAAGTTGATGAAAGTGTAAATCAAAATGTAATTGTTTAAACTGTATATTGCAATACAGATGTTTTGATCATGCCTTTTGGTGCTTATTTTTTAACAACACTGAATACAAACTAAAACTGACATGCTTGTTAACGGAAAGGAGGAGGATCGCGTTCTTTTTCGAAATTAGTCGATTCAAGCAAAAGACGATAGCTCAACATTCACAAATTGAAAGATTTAATTCAACCTTCGAAAATTGCAAGACAACAGGATCATGCTGTGTAATATAATGACAACAACAGTATCTGTCTGTTTTTCAACTATTTGGGTTTGCATCAGCATAAATTAGAAAAGAAACCCATTTATAAGCATTGCAAAAGCATTCTGTGTGTAGCATCCTTTATTTATCATATAAACAAGATTAAGGTATATAGATCATGGCAGCCAAAACACAAAGACAGTGCAAAGTATAAGTTCGTAACCAGCCATCAACAACTTGTTTAACAAATAAAGGCATTTCACTGAATAGTCAACTGTCTTTAACATCTCTAATCCGATTGATAACAACGAATATCTTTGTTTGGCTGTAATCGATGAAAACGCTAACCGTTTCACATAAATGAATTTTCAAACTTCAAATGCATTTTGTGTAATCGGTTATCTATACTGCTTGTATCAAACAACATTCATGTTTAAACAAAACATCTTGATTAAGCAGTATGTATATATGTTCATTCCCTTCTACTGTTCATTCAAAACTCTTCACGATTGCATATCCTCGATATATCGTCATTGAAGTAACAACATATCACACTGCGAAACTCAATGCTTTACAAAATTAATCCTAAAACCTTATCATCGCTTGCCACACTTGGCTCTTCTAACTGCTGAAGTCTCAGCTCCTCCTCCGGATGTTCCTGGTTGTCACCACGTATAGGTCTTCTGGAGAACCTGTTTACGTAACACCATATCAAAAGGCCTAATAATGGTACAATTCCTACAATCCATCCAACAGCGACAATAACAAAATCTGGGTTACGTTTGATTTCTTCATATTGTTCACCAGCAAATTCACACACCTTTTCCGCTATGTCATCAATATCAGATTCGTCAGAAATATCACTGGGACTTGCTTCCTTCAGATCACTCACTCCGTAAAAGGAAATTGATATATTTCGTATTGTAAACAACGATTCTGAAATAAAGTTCAACTATTGTAAAGAATATTGAAAACATCGTTTCTTTTAATGTATAACATACTATTTAAACAACCGAAATTGTGTTCAAACATTTTGCTGATCAAACAGTTGACTAGTATGTGTCAATATGGTGTTTTTTTAAATTACAGACTATATCATTTCGCATGGACCTTCGTATTTAAAAACACAAACCAATTTAGTAAATCTATTTGTACTACGCAATTTTAAGCAAACATAAATATTAATTAACAAGTATAACCTTGTTCTTTGTTCGTTTTAAAAAATATTTTCCATTCTCCATTCAGAAATTCTCCCCAAAAATGTACAGAGGTAAAGGTCCACTGTACCATTGCAGGTCCATCGAGTGATTTTGTTTTTGTGGTATTTAAATTCTTATGAGACAAAAGGTAACTCAAAGTCTTGGAAGGTGATTTTAGAACTATATCGATATCTTCAACTTTGGTATTGCTAATCTCAATGTCAACGAATACTGCAACTTGTTCAAGTAATTTAGGATATAACGATTCGTTCAACGGTGGAACACTGGTGTTGGCACTGACAACACTGGTGAATCTGAAAAAGAGGAACTCGTTAGTAAGTTACTTTTAAATTTCAGTTGTCAATATCCATCTTACAGAACTTCACATGCTATTAAAGCACTGAGCTTCGATAAATACACGATGGCATATGCACGTACACCTTATCCGAGTCTTTATTGAAAATGGTTGTATAACTAAGCTGCCTGGCGACTGGAATCCATACACGCGCCTTCAAAACCATTGCAGTTGCGTTCATCAATCCAAAACCGAAATACTTGTCAACTGAAATCAGATACGAGTTAAAAAATGATATAATCATTTTTATATCTCACATCGAGCAGATGAGTATAGACGTACATATATATACTTATTTTAACAAGTAATATTAAAAAAAGAAGAACAAAACAAAACGGTGATGTATGTAATACTATACTATAAAGCCCTACATTTTAATCCAGCTGCATTTTGCACCGAGTTTCCATATCGTTTCACGTTCTCTAAAGACGATGTGAGGACGATAATGTACTGAACGTCTCTGCAAGTTAGCCTTGGGCTTCAATGGGTATAAAACAAAAAATACATATTCCATAGATATCATACTATATATCAGAAAAAAACACACATTCTGACGGAGTTTGGACACCAGCATGTCATTTTTTATATTTCCATTATATATAATCTCATTTCTACTATCCCGTTATTAAAAAAAAATACCAGCAGTGTAAAGTAAAAAAATTCGCTCAAAAGATAAAACATGAGAACTTCACTGACTAAACATACTTGGCTTCCAACATAATGGCTATCATTCCAGAAGCTCTCGCAGCTGCCGCTGATGTTCCTTGAAATATCGCGCATGAGTCCCAATTGCTTGTTGATTTCTAGTTTTGTGAATTCATAATCAGAAATCGATTTTAGAATCTTCTATAAGCACATGAGTCTCTTATTTTAATTAAACTCGAGATTTATAATTTCAATATTAAACATTTGAACAGTCAATTGTTTTTTTACATTTTTTTAATAAAAATATTGAATATAACTACAGTTATTTAGTATAATGAAAGCTATATAATATGAAGCATATAACGTTATAGCATACACTTTTTAGATTTTACTAATTGAGCACATACCAATATATCTCCTGACCACGTGCGGAAATCTCCGAAGGTAGCAGCCAGAATGCATGCTCCTGGCCTTACGTATTTAGGTCTCTTCCCATGCCTTCCGACACTTGCTATGGTAATAGTATAAATACTGCTGGCATAAAACTCCATGTTGCAATCATGAATTTTCGTGTTCTGTCCAAAGTAATTTCCAGCAGAAAATACAAAAATACTGCCTATTCCTTGTCTTCCCTACAATATTGAATATGTGTATGTGTAAAGAAGTACATTTTACAATAACTATTGATAACTATTCTTAGCAATAGCATGCATTTGAAGGAAACTCTCAACAGTATTTGATTGAGGTAGGTTCAACGAAGGGATTGCGGTATAAATTCAATGGCGTTGGCGGTAAAAGGGTTATCCAAATTGAAACTACACGAGTAAATGTCGATGACATCCCTCTTGTGTTCAAGAGCAGCCGGTATCTTCTCATTGTTAAAAAGAGGAAACCTCAATCCCGTCCATTGTAGTTCCTGTTGGTCCGTGTGAAAAACCTTAAGTGCTAAGCTCGACAAGTAAAAAAAATGGAATGACTTAAAGCATTAATAAATAGTTTACATATTTACTTTATCCAATTGAAACAATGTCTGAAATCCTTTGTTTGCATTGATCTTTTTTGTGATATTATTGCTATTTACACGTGCTTTGTTTATTTTACGAATCAACAAAAATATTGAAAAGTTAGAATCCATTTGTCCAATTATACCTTGATCATTATTCTCATGAATTCGACTGACCTACAACAGATGAATTGAAAGCTACCCCCGCAAAACACACATTGTTTCCCATCTCTGCTCCGACAATTCCAGCTGCCAAAGTTCCATGACTGAAGTGTTTAGCCATTTAAAATGTCCGAACAGTATGTTCTCGTAGTCAATGTTTAAATCCACGACATTTTTACGTTTTATGGTCTTGAACTTAACTTGGCACACCAATGATTATACCGTTTAAGTTGTTTATTTTAATTACCTTTTTAGTACTTATCAGGAGGTACATCTAAACTTTAAATTATTACGCGGCTGATTGGAAAGATCTACATATTAACTCAAATCACATAATAAAACTAAAATGAAAAATACATGGACAAGCTCTGTAATACCTTAGGTGAATTACTCTCTAGCTATGATTTATGCTGTACAAGCAGCTTTATGTTCTTACTTTGTATATGTGTTGTATTCATGATAATTATGAGATCGCTGAGGTTCCACGTGACCTGTGTTGTCCTCATTTACAAAACTAAACGAAAGTGCCTTATTCTGAAAATATACAATGTGAAAACACAAAACCATTGTGCTCGTGACAAACAATTATTACTTTCTCAGAACTATAAATGACTGCAACTAGTGTTACAACAACAACAACAACAACAACAAGAACAAAAACAACTGCAAAAAACCACAAAAAAAACAAAAAACGAAGGAATATTGTTTTGTATTATAAAACAAAACCAATATATGTAGTCGAACACTTTTACCTAACGTACGAAGTTAGACTACCTGTATATTTAGTTCAATAAAGGAAGTAACTTTCAAATGATTAAATATACTTTCTCAAACTATAGAACGAAATGATGCTTTGTATCAAAGGTTTTTTTCCCTTAAGTGAACTAGGATCATTTAAACATATGTTTAAACACTTTCATATCCAGGGACAGTATACAAACATTTTAATGGATGTGCAGCCATTTCCAAGTATCTCTTAATGTGAAAAACATACCCCAAGTGTGAAAAGTTATACTATATGTACAATATTCCGTTTCAGGTCTGGATGGTTGATATAAACTCCTGTGTCCACGATGGCGACAGTGACCCCCTTTCCTGTGAATCCCAAACTCCATGCCCTCTCAACATCTGGGTCGTAATATGCTGGACAAGATTGAAACAACTGAAAATAAAAGATTGCCATTATTCCGGATAAAATTGAGTCTGTTTTTAAATTTAAGTATACGCGTTTTCATTAAATTTGCAAAGGCTGTGGCCCCAATGTATAATTCTGTTGCAAAACATGTGGAGTTTCATTGCATTGTTGTCCTGTCGTATACAGTCATTTTATATAAGTCCTTCAAGTTGTGTTCTTGGTCCCTTAAATTTAGACTTATGTTTTGTTCTTGTTCTATCCATTTCCCCCTCTTAATCCATTTGAACAGACAAGTCGCAAAAGTTGCGATTTGTTGTGTTTTGATATGAAAGGTTGATCTAATATGTCAAAAAAATGCATAAATCTAGTCAAGCTCCAATTACGTATGTGTTCTGTTTGTTCGTGTATCGTTTGCATTTGCTTCTCAACTCTGACAGTACCTACCGTTGATTTTTCCAAGCTTCTTTTATATACTAGCTTTTTCTTTTTAGAAAGGTATGGTGTTGGTGGTCTATGTTGGATGCCTGATATACTGTATGGTTCTGCCTCTACAATCTGAAGCAGACAAATGAAATTTGGACATTGTCTACAGGTCAATATGAGTTTTAATGGTTAAACAGCATACACAACTGTTAACATTTGTAATTGTGCAACCCAAATTTAATTATCGGCAAATTAATCATGGACATATATATAGTCAGGCTTGTTTTTGCATTCAAAATTATCATATGATAGTAAAGAAATAATACAAAAATATAAATGCCATTACAGTACGAGTAATACCTGGTTTGAAAACAGTTCCATGAAAGTGTGCAGCATGTTGTCAGCTTCACTTTTTCTTGTTGCATTTGACTCAAAAATGTAAATGTTTGAAGCAATCTGAAAGTTATAATTTAGAACAGACATTATAGTATTTCATCCTTAGAGCTACGTTTAAAAGAATGATTTTATATACGAATGATTTGATAAAACAATCGAACAGCGGACAATAGTGTCTGTTCTGAAAGGCTCTAACAAACTTATACGTAGAAATCGCATCGCAAATGCTTTTAATATTATCAACGTACATTTTGTAAAATTATAAATATATGTATGCTTTGGTTATATGTATAAACTTATAATATGTTGATCTATGTTCAAACTATACATTGTTAATAATATTTGGCAGTATTGATCTGTTTTATATGTCTTCATGTTGTCAGGTATGTATGACCTGAGGGATATAAAAATGTTTGTATTGTATTGTTTGCATGGATCTGTATTGAAATATCATACACAATGCATGCACATACATGAATTTGTAGCATATCGATATCAATGAGGGACAATGTTTACGGAAGTAATTTCTTAATATCTAAAAGAGATCTATATCATTATTGATTATGAATCGCGAAGTATGAGTGCTCAAAATAAAGCACTGAATCCAAAACAATTGAAATAAATTCATCATAGTTCTTAAATCAAATGACATGTCAACAGATCTATCTGTAACTTCACAATAAATAAATAATTCAATATCAATATTTTGTAATCACTATCTCAGACCCTGATGTCTGGGTGATTACCTTCCTGTATATGGGTATATGTAGCAATCGTAACAACTCGGCCATCTCCGGCAACTTCGCGGTAGACCATATATTTTTGATACTAGCCGAGGAGTTGCGATTGTATATATAGATCAAATGATTGAACTGTTTTAAATAGATTCCGTAGAAATATTGGTTTTCTCACGGGTCTTTTATCTGCACAATTTATATAAATGCATCACAAACGTATATTTGTGGCACTTACCAACCATTTAGACACGTTGTAGTATGGCCGAGTATGTCTTCTACGTAGTTCTAAATTGAATTAAGTTTAAAATGATGCCAGTCTCTGTCGTAAAAGAAATTCATGTGGCGTTGAACTGTTGTCAATTGGCATGTGTCTTTTTATTTTATTTTCATAATATTTTAAGCTTCTAAACGAAAAGGTGCCAAAATCACCATTATCTGACCCGAGTCAAGACGGACAGCTGGTAGGGAATCTGGTTAAATTCGGCCAGGCTTCCATTTCGGCCTGGATCAATTGAAGGGAAATTGGTTTGATAGGGAATACTTTGAGGGGCGTAAAGAATTTTGCAAATGCACAAATAAGGAGCACAACTGGAGTGATGAAAATAAATGAGTTTCTAGATAAAACTAGAAGCGCTGCATTGCAGGTTTTTAACAACATGGGCAATCAGAAATTATAGAGAGAGAGAGAGAGAGAGAGAGAGAGAGAGAGAGAGAAGCTGTGGGCAGAAACCATTTTTTTTCTACAGTGACCTTGAACTTGACCTCGTTTCCCTTAAAAGCAATCCCAAAGTTAGCTCTTCACATATGCTACCTACACTCCAACTTTCATTACTATCCATTAATTATAACTTAGATATTAGAAGGAAACATTTTATTTTTTTAGTAAAAGTGACCATGAGCTTGACCCCGATCCCCCTCAAAATCAATCCTATGTTAGCTTTTCACATAATCTACCTACACATCAGCTTTCGTCGTCATCTATTTATTTTTACTTAAGTTATTGGACGAAAAACTATCTATTTTAGTTTCAGTGATCCTGACCTTGACCCAACCCCCTCATATGTAATCCCAAGATTGCTCTTCACATAAGCTTCCTATACACCAACTTCCATCATTTCCATCAATTCATACTTCAGTTATTGGTCGGAAACCATTTTTATGTTTAGTTACAACGACCTAAACCTTAATATTTACAATATTATAACTGTGTATTTAATAGCTGAAAACGCAAATATATTAAATGATTGGTGAATGCTAAAGATTGAATGCGATTTGCTATGGCCACATAAGGTGGAAAAACCGTGTTTCTGCACATTTCTTTTAAATTAATCTCGGTTTCCGTCATAAGAATCATTGTTATCGACATTTGTTCATAATTTTGGGCATATTAAAACAATTGTATTTAATGTGTTAAATCTTATCTGGGAGTAATAGTGCATCTTTAAGTTTTTCGGCGGAAACTATTTTTCTTTTCTTAGTTACATTGACCTTGACCCCCGCCCCCCTCAATAGCAATCCCCAGCTAGCTCTTCACATAAGCTACAAACACTGTCACTTACTTTCATTATGAATGAATGAATGAATGAATGAATGAATGAATGAATGAATGAATGAATGAATGAATGAATGAATGAATGAATGAAATGAATGAATGAATGAATGAATGAATGAATGAAATGAATGAATGAATGAATGAATGAATGAATGAATGAATGAATGAATGAATGAAGGAAGGAATGAAGGAATGAAGGAATGAAGGAATGAATGAATGAATGAATGAATGAATGAACTGTTCGTGATCCGTAAAATTATCTTAAATAATGATTAAGCGGCGTTAATGTAAATATAGTAGTTTAAAATATGCACAGGAAACAGCAGAATGCAACATTAAATACATAAAAAATCGCCTTTCTCCCAGAATCACGCTTAGAGCCCGGCTTCGGAAGGAGGACAATCTAACGTTAACTTCTAGCACCACCACATCAGCAAGACTATTGTGATCAGATATTTCAAGATCGCTTTGATAATTGGCAAGTGTGTGCCGATTGACAATCTACCTGACCAAACCTTTTGAGCATTTACTTTCCAACTTTCCCGTTACTCAGTTTTAAGCGTCATGCACATTGGCACAACTTTTCCTGCGTATCTTGAATATATCGAGTTCGAATCGATATATCAGTTTTGTTTTCTGTCAAGACTGGCTCTAGCCCGTGACCAACATGCTATTATAGTCAAATAGATACGTCATTCAGCCCATGCGCAGTGGATCTACGCGACTCTCCCGGCATTGAACTCTTTTAATCAGGTTATACGAGTTAGGAAGCCGAAAATGCTTTTTACGATGATGAATTCAATATGATTGTGGACTTATTTAATTTACTTATTTATTGAATATAACCCTAATCACATAGCTTCAAGATCCAGTTGATAAACTGGTAAATTCCCGCCAAGTGATATCGACAATAGTTACAATAACTTAATAATTATGGCGACTGATTAGTTTACGCTTAATTCAGATAAGAATTTTTTGCTGAACAAAAAAGTATGAAATACATGTCTACGTGTATATAATGGTAATCATGTATGTTAGGGTGAGGGGGGGGGGGGGGGGGGGGGGGGCGGAGTGTATTTGTCCAACAACCCTATAGGGAAACGCGTCCATCGGCGTCGAACCCAGCGAGGGTATAAGTATTGTTAGGTTGTGGGCCACTGTGCACGGATGGATTGTAGATAGATTTATTTCGACATAGGAAGCATATACATTGTTCACAACATAACATAGGATAAAATAATGAGCATTATTAAATACTTTATCACATACGAGAAAACTATGACATACACACCAACACCAAGGATAACACAAAAAAGGGCAAGCCCTTATTTCCATTGTGGTCCTTTGTATTGGCGGCATGACATAGAGAGGCGGACCTAAATATAATCATGTTTATAAGTACTATTGAGTCATAAAAATGTATATCACAGTCAAATCTTGATTTAGTGACACTTATGTTTGCAGCTAGGATTTAAAACACATTACTAAAATTGTAAAAAGATATTAGCAAACAATTTAAAATAGATAACCCTGATTAGAGGTACTCGGGTTTTGGCAGTAAATATATATTTTGTGGTGGTAGGCGTATTCTACTATACTATGTTTGTTTTTTGTACATTTTGTGTATTTTGGGCCGTGGCCTTTATTTACTTGAATAAAATGAATTGAAATGAATTGAATTGAATTGAATTGAATTCGTGGTCTGATGAATAATGTGTTATTTAGACTGATAAGCGGAATCGTGTAATCTGAAAAATCTACACAGATTAGTTCTTACTCATATTTACATAATCATGTTATTTGACTTAAACTTAAAGTGACTCGCCCAAGTTTTGTAAAATGCACTTCTTTTTTAAATTACGAAATTAAGTGTGGCAAATCATAAGGAGTGTTTAACAAAAAAAGAACAGAACAGCATAGACGGTTTATTCGACTTAATAAAAACAAGAGTACATCGTCGTAATACATATAGTTATATGTGAAAGTTTATGCGAGTTCAATACAAAATAATTATTATGTAAACCTTGTTAAAACAAAAATAAAAAAAAGCTGGAACCCTTCAGCAAAAGCTGATAATTGCTCAGATATCGTCTTTGAAGACAAACAGTTTCATTAGCGTTTATAACGCGATTGAAAATTGATTACGGCTGTGGTGTTGCGTGAATGGTTGATTGACATTATCACATGATGTTATCAATTTATCGTTAAGATGTCAATATATCCACAACTTCTGTTAAAGTCCCGGTGGTCGTGTGGACTGGTTGTCCATTCATACGGTTTAAATCCACTAGTGTCTGTTGACATGTACATCAAAGTAAGTATGCTACTTGTTCTCTATTGTAGAGAAATGCGATTTCGATGTATCCCCTTTCGTTATGACGATCTTTACTTAATGGGACTGGTTCGGCAGTAGTGTTCCGGAAAGAGGATGGACTATCGGTAAGAACAGCAATTGGCATATATACCAACTGTAACCAAGGGTTCCTATTTATATCCATTAATGAGGCTTCACCTATAGCTTTATTTTATTATCCCCATTACAAAAGTTAAACAATTGTTTAATATATAACCATGTATACCTTTTTGAAGTAGGTAAATCCAAATCGGGAAGCTTCTAGCTTAATGACAGCTAAGGTATCATTAATTTCCAGTGCGTATCTAATTCCATTTTGATCAGCGCTAAAGGCACAACACAGACTTCCAAAAAGTATTGTTATTTTAAACATCATGTCCTTAAAGCGCGTGTCTGTTAAGTGAAAAAAATGTTTAATTTAAAAATCTATATTGTCGTGTAATGACGCTATTATTACATAACAGTGATAATAAATCAGCGTTATCATCATTAACAATACTGCACAGTCTAAAATCCATATGATAAAAAATTTAATTCACAGTTACATGTCCAAATCAAACCGTGTAATGAATGCATCGAACTGTCAGTGTTTGGTGGGGATCTTCAAGTTCAATATAATGCATAAATATGTTCCTACTGCTGCTCTAATAATACGTGTTTGTCAAAGCAAATAACAATCATAACAAAAGTAGGGTCACTCTCGTCTGCAAACGCATAAAACAAGGCCCGTCTACACGAACCGTTTTTATTTTTTATCTCATCTGTTATCGCCTTTGTAAGAACATATTCACTTAGGATAACATCCTATCACCACTTTCATCAATGTGATTTAAAACGACTCGATTTCGTCAGCCAACATTCATCACTTGATTCTGGATGTCTCATCACCATTGCTGGAGGAGCATGAGCAATATATTAAAGCCTTATTTTTTTAATTTCTTGACTGCCCAGAAAGCTCTTCTTTCCCATTTTGGAAATGACTGAGCCCATATCAGCACGCATAAAATAGTAGTCAATCACAGATCCCTACAATTCATCCAGCTACAACTTCGTTCAATTGTGGGTTACAATTCGTCACCTTAGTGCAAGAACTCATTATCTGCTTCTATGTCTATATGCAGTTATTGAGTTATTGCACTAAGGTGACGAATTGATCTTTTTATATTGTTAATCAGCAAATCAAAAAGTTTGTTTTCTGCAATGTCATAGATTTCCAATTCGTTCCGGATATATAAAAGTCTGTCAAAAAATAAAAAGTAAGTAAAAACAGAACCCGGTTCTTTCAAACAACTGACTCCTTAAATGGAGATTGATATATATTTCGGATTCTAATCTTTGATCCTACGATAAAAAAATGAAATAATAATCAGGCGGAAACGAAGTAAATATTATTATGCACAATGAAACAAAAATATGCATGCGAATAGCTTGAACCAGGAGTTTTATTTCACTGGTGGCCTGTCGTATTCAGTTTTTTGTATCATACTTGAAAGTTCTGTTTTTGTTTTCTTTATTCTAGTGTTTTGTCCATGTTCTATCTATATTTTCCCTCTTATTCCTTTGGAAAGGACGATTAGCAGAAGTAACAATTTGTTGTGTTTTATTTTTAAAGGGACTGTGTCACAGATTGGCACCAAAAAAGTTTTTTTCTGTAACGAATCTCAGGACAATTATCTAATGGAATGTATTATGCTTTGATATCATAATTGTAAAAAAGTACCAAAATGTAAAAAAAAATGTGTCGGAGACCGGGTTCGAACCCGCGTCGCCAAAATTGATACCCAGTGTCTTACTCACTGAGCTACAAAGGCTTATTCTAATCAAGTGACATAATTAAGTTATACACCTACCTCGGTAATATCACGTGATAACACCGACTAGCCAATCACGCATAAGGAATGAATTCTACCTGGTAGACATACCCAGTAATCTTTTTTAATGGAAAAAATACGAAATAACTGCTAAACTTAAAATTGTAAACTATGTGGTACATCAGTTAGTAAGTTTCAATGCATTGTACACATCGATGCCAAGTTTATGTCAGTTTTCGACAATTTTTCCGGGTTTTTTCCGCTATTTTATCATACGTGAGACAGCCCCTTTAAAGGTTGATCTTATATGTCTAAAAAAGCATCAATCGAGCCAAAGTCCTATCAAGTATATTTTCTGTATGGTTGTGTTGTTTGTATTTGCTTTTCATCTGTGATAATTGACATGTCGTACCACTTTAGCGAGTGTCATAAACCAAGTGACGTAGAAGACGGAAATCACGGGCCAGGGCGTGGAGATAATGCAGACGATCTTGGACGATCGCAGTTTCGATTATTTTATTTTTTTTCAAAAATTTGAAAACCACGAATTCAAGTACCCACGAAATTGTTTTTTTTTTTTTGGCAAACCACGAAATATCAAGCCAACGAATATAAATGATTTTACAGTAGTATCTACCTTTGATTTTTTTTCTTCTTTTAGATCTTGACTAATGCTTTTTAGAAGGGTAAGGTGTTGGAGATCTATGTTGGATACCTGATATACATTATGGTGTTGCCTCTACAATCTGATTCAGAAATAAGTAGTGTTGACATATCTTCTTTTGGCTTGGAATTATTCAGCAAACAAAATTTCAGATTTAAATATCACCAAATATAAAATATTATACCAACTCTTTTAAATGTATGATACAACGAAAACTAATGAGTCATATTGAAACAGAGAAGCCAATAGCCAATAAAGACCATGTTTAAAGGCACGATGCTGAGGCTTACAGAGACAAAACGTAAAAAATACATGCATTAAAATGATTTCTCAAGAATGAAAATGTGCAAAATTATGTTGAGGATTTTTCAAATTTCCTGTTCATCATTTTAACGTAGATCGATTCTGACGAATGCACCAAAACATATTTCAGTAAGTCCATACTTTCAAAAAGGAAACTAGTAACAGTTGTAAAAAATAGCATATATTAGGTGTGTAAGTTTTGGCGAATGAAGCTCGAGGTCCAAAGCGCCTCATCTACCAGAAGGTGGCACCGTCATACCACCTTGCGTCACGAAAACTCATTCATGTTCTATACTACCCGACTCTTTGGTAAGAGTTTGCGTTCCGTAAAATGCCATTTTTTTAGTTTCTGCATAGTACGTTCTCTTTCAAGAACCTACTCCTAAATGTTGGTTACAGCCTCCATGGTGAAGCACGTATGTCTCTAGTCAGAATTATCACGAAATATTACTGTTTACAATATAATGCAAAGAATCGTAATCGGTGATATATGACGTTGCGCTAAATATGACAATATGCCGTTATCTCATGGTTATTTTAATAACAGTCAAAGCTGGTGTCCCGAGGTTGAGGGAATGACATCTGAACAGTTCAGAATGTCATCTCCACTCCAAGGGATCAAAATTTAATTTGAACAAAGCGCATATACATATGCTGTTATATGTAGCGTATAAGGGAAACAGTTCATACTGTTGACCGGGGAATAGTTAAATGATAAAAAAAACTTTCATGTTAAACAGCAAAACATAACAGATTTGTATTCATAAGATACGATAAGAAAACTTGTTTTAAATGCAAAACAAGCTTTATTCTGATCTTTCAAACACAAATTACTTAAGCATAGTAGCTGGTAAAAAGAATTAAACATGTTTCCCATTGTTATCTGTGTAAAAATGGAATGCAATTTAACATATGCATTGTTTCAATCTGACTGATAAAATTAGTCTTAATTCATTGGTGTAAATGTTTAGTCATTGCCATAGCCTTGTAAATATACAACAATCTGTCAGTATCAGATAAAAATACTTCACTACATCAATAAGCATTGGAATGTGACTTCCTTTTTGTGGACACCAATGACATATTTATAAAAAATCAAGTGAAGTTTATCGCAAGGCATATCAGTACTATATTTGAAATATCAAACTCAGGTTTAATAAGTCTGAAAGAGTTTGTATTTAAAGTTCCCCAAACTTCACTGACACCATGCCACAGGTTTAAAGGTATCGATGTTTAAATAGATGAAGAGATGTTTTAACATCTGGGGTAAAGTAGCCAAAACATAACGTAATTTGAAATTAACTTTAGATGCTCCTTTTTAAGGATTATTTTGACAATGAGAGAATGTGTCAGATGTTGAGAATATAATTCATAGATATCTTTAGTTTTATACTGTCTTCATAGAAATATTTTGTTTTTGAAATCCGCCCACTTTTGCAGAAGTTAACAATATTTGTATTCGTGAAGTTTACTGTCATACCATGTTTATCACTATACTGGGAAAGTTTATTCAGACAACTGTGTAGACCATTTCCACTAGTTGATATTAATACAAGGTAATCGGCATATAGTAAACAGCTCAAGTTAGAATTGTTAGGAAAATCTGTTAATCTGTGTCATTAAAACAGATTTTGTAGAGTGTTTAAAAATAGTTGAAAAAAGTTGGGACTTAGACTATCACATTGTCTTTTTCCTATTGGCATGGACTTTTCTGTGAGGAACACCAACTCTAAGGTGCATATAGTAACTATAGTACATGTATTTTTATAATTGTACAGAAAGGACCACTTATTCCAAGATCACATTTTTTTTAAATAATTGAATGTATCACCGTGTCAAAAGCCTTAGAATTATCTACAAGACATGCAAAAACTTTCTTCCATTTATAATATTTAGATATTTTTGGATTTTATTAACACAATCATGTGGTCAGTTCTTATTTATTGGGTTGAAATCCAATTTGAGCTCTATTAATGTCACGAGTGTTCGAGATTTCTTGGAGTCTTTTAATAGACATGGCATAATACAGATACCGCTATATAACGATGCATCATTTGGATCATTTACTTTGTACAATCACCTGATACAGCAAGTTTTCCATTCAGTCGGGTAAAGTTTCATCAGAAAGTATTAATTTCAATATTTTAGTAGACCTGCAGTAAGAACATGTTGGCTGCACTTTGATAATCTAATCCAGCGACCTTTGATCTTCATTCGAATAAAAATATTGCCTTCCGTTGTAGCATTTATGACGTAATTTATTACGTGGTATACACACACTGTGTCCCAGTTTTTTTTAAGGATTCCAGTTGGACGTCTAGTGATCTTCAAGAGTTCCAAGCAAATTCAGTAGTGCTTCCACTGCCCAGGAGTGATAAAGAGTTGTCCTTGACTTCTTGACATTGGACATTGGCAAACTTACAAAGTTTGTTCAAGTTTTCTACCCTGATCTGAGTTAATAAAATTATGTTCAAGAAAAGATAAGTGGACGGTGAACTATACAGTGTAGTGCTTACACGAAGCTACTCAAAGCGGGTGAAATGGTCTCTGGTGACAAGGACATCTTCGAAACCGCCGCATTAGAAATATCTAGTTTATGAAAGCCAATGCGTAGGAGTTGCAAAATAAGTTGAGTAAGGAGTTCAGAACAGTTTTTGACAAAAACACAACCACGCGAAAACAAGATTATATTCTGGAGTCAAAATCGAGCTCCATCCCAGGCCAACAGAATATTTTGCAAGCTGAGGTGAGTTCACGAACGAGTCCATCTGCAACTAATATATGTTGGTGGAACCCGCTTTATATACAAAAACCAAACATAGCAATGATGCTGAGCAGATTTTTGACGCCTTTTGTGCTGTGACTTTTTATGAAACTCTTATAAGTTATTGCACTCTTTAATTAATGTTTTCCATTCAATTAATTTATTTATTGAAAAGACCCCGTTCAGGGGCGAATCAAGGATTCGATGTTAGAGGGTTGTAACTTAGATGGCATATATAACACTAACTTGCGCCCCTCCCTCATAACCAATATTTATTTGGTTTAAAGTGTTGCAGGGACCAAGAATTTTTAACATTTTCTAGTCCGAAATGGTGGATTTGGGGGCGTATTTAAATACTTTTTCTCTTATATTGAAATAAAGAGTAAACTTGACGATTTGGAGACTCCTGGTGTGCGCCTAGGATGCGCTAATGCCGTTCATATTTTCAAATGAGACGTTCATTTCGCGACGGGGAAAAACATTTTGAATCTGTCTGAATGAATTTGTGTAAATCTGGAACGTATTTAAATGCAATGTTGTTCGTTATTATATAGTAATACATATGGCAGATCACTTTAATATTATATACATTTTTTTAAATTTAAATTTAACTATTCAATGTAAAAGCTGGGAGTAAGATTACTGTATTATTGGCCCCAGGTAAAAGGCATAAAAATAAATAATTTGAGATGGTACGGCGTTACAGATGGTACAGACCACCAAACAAAGTAGAAGAAGATTACCTTTTATCTGTCAAAGAAGATTTTCTTACTCTACGAAAACTAGCAAAGAGGAATATACTCATAATAGCTGGAAATTTCAACCTCCCAGACATAGATTGGAAAAACCTATCCATAGCTGGAAATCAGTACCCTTCTAGGGTCAATCAATCATTCCTTGATATAATATCAGACAACAACTTTGAGCAACTCGTAGACTTTCCCACGAGAAAACATAACACCTTGGATATCATACTCACAACACACCCCAGCTTCAAACAACGATGCAAACCCATGCCCTCCATGGGCAACAGTGACCACGATATTGTTCTATTTGATACTACCATCAGTGCTAGTCGTCCCAAACCACCAAGAAGGAAGATCTTTTTATGGAAGAAAGTTGACCTCCAAGGCATTAAGGACAATTTATCAGACCTATCAAACATAATAAACATGAACGATTCCTCCATTGAAGATTCCTGGGCAAGATTAAAGAACACCATACATACAACCATTGAAAAACGGGTTCCTGCAAAATGACAACATCACGACACACCAACACATGGATGAACACCGAAATTAAAAGAACAATTAGAAAAAAACAACAGAGAGCATATAAAAAGGCGAGAATATCAAACCAGAAACGGGACTTAGATAGGTACAAGAGATTGCAGAAAGAAGTGCAATACCAGATATGCAAGGCCAACAAGAAATTCCTTGTGGACACAGTCAGTAAAGACTTCAAGGACAACTCAAAGAAGTTTTGGGTCTTCTTCAAAAGCAAGGGACAGGAAAGTACTGGTGTTGCACCTTTGAAGAACAAGGATGGTTTCCTCCAGAGCGGCAATGCAGCCAGAGCTAACATTCTTAACGATCAGTTTGTCTCTGCATTCACCCGCGAAAATACCACCAACATTCCATACATGGGACAAAGCGGCATACCATCTATGCCGAACATTTCAGTTGACTGGAAGGGTGTACACAAGCTGCTGATTAACCTCAAGACTAAGAAAGCCCCTGGTCCTGATGAGCTTCCAGCCATCATCCTGAAAGCAGCTGCTACAGAATTAGTCCCTGCCTTAGCAAAGCTGTTCCAGCTTTCGCTTAACCTAGTTGATGTACCTCAAGACTGGCGGGATGCCTCGGTAGTCCCATTTTTCAAGAAGGGCGACCGACACCAAGCATCTAACTAAAGATCAGTGTCCTTGACGTCCATAATGTGCAAACTCTTCGAGCACATAGTGCATAGCAATGTCATGCAGCACTTCGATGAGCACAACATTTTGAGCGACAACCAGCACGGTTTCCGTAAGCGACGCTCCTGTGAGACACAGCTCCTTACCACAATCCAAGAAATCGCCTCAAACACTGCCAAAGGGAAGCAAGTAGATGTCATTCTATTGGATTTTGCCAAAGCCTTTGACAAAGTCCTCTATGCCCGCCTACTGCACAAGTTGGACCACTACGGTGTTAGGGGAAACGTCAAGAGATGGGTACAATCATTCCTAAGAAACCGAAAACAACAAGTCGTTCTTCATGGTGCCAAGTCAGGAACAGCAGATGTACTATCCGGCGTTCCGCAAGGGACAGTCCTTGGTCCTCTGGTGTTTTTAGCCTTCATCAATGACCTCCCAGTCGTGATCAAATCATCATCATCTAAGTTATTTGATGACGACAGTGCAGCCTTCAAGGTGATCGAGAGCGACCATGATGCACAACCCCTCCAGGAAGACCTCGCGGCACTGGAAAAGTGGGAAGAAAAGTGGCAAATGAGCTTCAACCCCACTAAATGTACTGTCATCAGAATCGCCCCTCGTTGTCGAAAAATCATAGACACCAAATACAGTCTCCATGGCCACACACTTGAAGTAGTTGATGCCAGCAAATACTTTGGAGTCACCATCACTGAAAGCATCACCTGGGAGAAGCACATAGTCAACATCACAAGCAAGGCCAACCGGACACTGGCATTCCTACGCAGAAACCTGAGGGAATGCACGCCACCTGTCAAGGAAGCTTCATACAATGCCATGGTCTGCCCCTCACTTGAAAATGCAGCAACCAAAGCCATTGAGCAGGTCCAGCGTAGAGCAGCCCGGTTTGTCTTCAACGACTTTTCTACAAAGATCCCAGGATGCGTCTCCAACATGATAAAAGACATTAACTGGGAGTCCCTCGAACAGCGTCGAAAATACAGCCGGTTGTCCATGATGTACAAAATCCGCAACAACCTTGTAGACATCAACGCAGACAGGTACCTCCAAAGTGGCGATGCCCGAACCAGGGGCCAACACCGGCTATTCCAGGAGCGAATAACAGACCAGGTACTGGCAAACTCCTTCCTCCCACGGACAGTGCGTGAATGGAACCTCTTACCTGCCAGCACAGTATCTGCGCCCACCATAGATGCATTTAGGTTGCTCTTAGCGGAGTAACCTGACACTTCTTCACCAGACATGACACTGTATATAGTTTTAAAAATCTTAACATTTAAGACACTGTGCGAATTTTAACATCTGAGACACTGTGCGCCACCACCACGCCTAGTCTCGTTGAGCTACTTACGCTCTTTGAAGGGCCCAGCTCAGTATATGGAACAAGAAGAAGAAGAAAAATAATATTGATCCGATTGTAAAATTAAAACGATGATGGGTGGAGAAAGATTAATTGTTTGAATACAGTACAGTTTTGACTGTCTTTCTGATACAGCTGCGATATGTTATAATATGTGCCTGCATCCCTGATGAAGAAGTAGTTCATCTGGACGTCTAACGATTAAGTCTCTTGACATGTTATGAAACTTTATTTTTGTGTTTAAAACGAAGAAAATATAGTGATAAACATGAAAAACGACTCAACTCGTCAAGAAAGTTTAACTTTTATCGCTCGCCGGTTACACCGGACTCGGCTCTGTCCCATGTATACATGTACTCTCTTTTTGAATATCCCTCTTAAGCTAATTATGGAATGACGTCAAAGTTTCTATAGCAGAACCAATCAAATATTTTGGCCGCTTACATCCTCGGATCATCAAGGTCGGGGGTACCCATTCAAAGAAAATTGTTTATTTCAGGGGTTTTGTGGTGACATATTTTGCAGGTATTGTTTACGGAGTACTAAGAACGTAAGACACATAGTGTGCATGAACTTGCATTATTGTTTTCAATGAAAACTCGTATTTCATATTGAATTTCCGTATAAAAATGGCCGCCGAATGCACTGTTCCAAAAACGGAAATTTTCGGTAAGACGCTGGCGTAATTTGACATTATTTATGTTTTAAAAATAAAAGACATTGTTAAAATATAATTGCATAAATTGATACCATTTTACCTCATACTACTTGACTGTTATATTTTGGGCGATGGCCGGAAAATATTATGTTGATGATCTTATTCGTACTCAATAAAACTCGTACCATTTTTACTGGTGTTGGGAATCCGACAATTACTATCGATTATTGAAGATTGAACACAAATACATGATTGATTTATAAAATATTTTCATAATGCTTGTACAAATAACATTACGCTTCACTCTGTATTTTGGCTTTCTGTCATATAGTCTAAAATAATAGACGTTTTATACAGAATTCCTCCAATCCCTAACATCAAAACGGATTTGTGCAAAAACAGATTTTTAAAAAACATTGAAATTGTATTTAGCGAAGTATTTTGTGTTTGAAATTGATAATAAAGGTTTATATACATATTTTACTATGTAAGTGTAAAGATATTTTGCACAAAACAAGCAATAAATGCATTAAAAACACAGGATTTACCTTTCCAATAAAACAAAACTTGACTGACACAGACAACGATGATGCCAAGCGTAACAACTCGAGCATCTCTAGCAAGCTTTGAGATAGACCTCGAGATAGATCATTGTCGAAGTGTTCCAATTGTTGTTACCTGTGAACCGCAGCCTTGCAGGTGCCCTTCATGTATATATTGTTATGTTTTGACAGTATGAAATGAAGAAAAACACATCAAACTCATATTAATAAGTTGAATATTTATTTTTTTGTGTACGGAACTAATATAAAATAACATTACCTGGTAATATTTCTTATATTTATGATATTTTATAGACGCAATTTGCTTTAACCCGGAATCCCGATCAGAATAACTACCCACTTGTGGTTCAAAACAATTTGTACGCGAAGGATTTGCCATATCAAAAATCGTAAAAAAAATCTGTCAGCGTACAATTATTTGGCCTAACTACCACATGCATAGCCTAGTGGTAGCTTTGGTTATGGAAGGCTGCCAGTTCAAACCCTGTTCCTTCATACCTACACTGGTTGAAAAGCATTTTCTGACGGAAAGCAGTTTCCTACAAATCGCTTTTTCGCATACTTTCTTTAGATCTTCATGAAGAAGGTACTGCAATTCAATTCTATGGTTACTCGGCAATGTAAAGTTTGAGTTCTTACCTAGACAGGAAAGTTACTTTTATTGTTATTTATGATTCAAAGTTTTCCTAAATTGTCTTATATACAAACGATGAACATTGTGTAGTGTTGTCGTGCTAGTTTAACACCCACATTCACAAAAATGTATACAAACACAAGTTTCTACCAGAAATGAATCAAAATATCATTGATATACAGTGTCTTTCTTATCTCAAGAACGAACTGATTGTTATAAGTTTACGGTCTTAAAGTTTTGGTAAATGCTTGAAATTAAATATTTTCTTATTAAAGTATTAAAGGGTTATGTTATATTAAATAAACAGATAACAAACGCACAATAGGCATCGAAAATCTGCGGCATATTTGATTTGTTGGAAAGTGCTTCTCATCACCAGCTGATCAGAACAGTGTAAGTACCCTTTTGGCGCTCCTATTAGATACACTATATTGTGACGTCACACATGTGAAAAATATATGGACAATAGCAGCTTGGGCTGTGTACATTTTTAGAAGGGAGTTGAACATGTATAAATAATTCAATAAAACCTTATAAAATCTGTCGGAAACTGCTTCTCTTATAAAATCTGTCGGAAACTGCTTCTCAACCAGTAAATGTTTTAAAACAGTACCAGTAGCTCTTTTGACAGGCTCCTGTGTAAAGTGTTGTGCTGGTAAAAGTGTGTACTCAGTACTGGTTTAATCTAAGGGAAGTTGTATTATGTGTAACTGTGCATGAGACTGAGCACCTTAAAGTTAGGTTTCCGCCAGAAAAATCAAAAGGCATGTTGGGAGGGGAGGGTGTAGAAGGGATGGCCCCCTCTGATGTCGGGATTTAATTGAGTTATCAAATTGGTGCTATTTCTTGTATTTTAAAGAAGTTGACAGTTCTGTTGCTTTCATTAAGAATTACCTACTACAATCCAATTTACATAAAAAAAACATGGGTGAATGTTTTACGGTATTATGACAGAATTTCATGTTTTTGGCCTTTACAGAGTTGTTTTTCAAAATTGTTTGAGTCCAGAAAGGGGGAGAGGTAGGGGGGTAGAGTGTTTGACTTTGTCTTAGAGACGATCATATTTCCGAAAAGAGAATAATTCAATTTGGGTTCCCATTCGCCTTATTCAGTATATTTTGCGCACACAGAATGAAGCTTTGTTATACTTATGTTTTTAAGATACTACTGAATATTTAACTTTGAAACAGTGTTTTTTTATATAGCTGAAGGATGGATTTAGCTCGACAACAAGGTATAACATGCCTATATTTGGTATGTATGTTGTACGACATAAAATTGGTGCTGAAAATCAGATGTTTTTCATCGTTATGCTGTTGCACTCAGAAAAATGATATTTTTCATTATTAAATCTATAAAATTGAGGCAATATTATATGATAAGCTTGTAAATTTCCATTTTCCAAAAAAAGTTTATGCCCAGTATGTTTTTTATTTTACCCAAATCGGACGATTACTTTTCAACATAACCACCACGGTCACCTGGCCCTGCGGGGCCACCTGGAATAGAAATGATGCATAATGACAGCCGATTGAATACTTGTCCATCTCTGCCATAATAGCACCTACAGCACACCGATACATCACGAACAGAGTCAACAATATTCGTTCATTTCTGTAAAAATTACCTATTTTCATCAGTGCTCTTCCAACATTGGTAGATCACGTGATCCATTCAGAGTTCATACTGAATGCACATGAACTGGCTGCACATTGTGGAATTACACTTATAACTTTGTCAACATTTATGACATACTGCAAATTGGTGGCAAAATTGTAAACATGGAAATCTGTTAAAAATGCTCATTGATGGGCGGTGGAAATAATAAAACTTAAAAAGATAAACATGGAAGTTTCTAAGGGTAAGGTACAATACTTGAACAGCGTTAGAAAAATAAACAAGATGATAGTGGTGCTGTCAGAAGTACAGTAGTTTCAAAGGTTTTAAAGTGGAGCCTATTTTACTGTGACAATTTATGCCATTATGTTGATGAAACATCTATTGTTCTTTTTATGTGTGGATAAATGGTGAGCAAAGTGTTTTAATTCACGTATCCCTAGATACTTCTTTTTGCTAATATGTTATTTGTTTTTTCTTACCTGTCGGATAACAAAATATCCAAGAGCTTTGTGTTTGAAATTGTTAACGTTATGCCAGGAAAGCTTTTGAATTTCTTCGTAGAAAGCTTAATTCCAAGAGCTTCTGGTGGCCTCCAGTGTTGCCCTGGATGCACCTTGGGCCTGGTAGCCCCCTAGCCCCCATCAAAATTTTCTCAAATTCTATACTTTCACCCCAAGGCAAAATAATTATTAGCAAAATAGTTTCTCTACATTTATTTTTGGTATTTATCAAATTTTCAGACAAGAAAAAATCTTATCGACTCATTTTCATTAAGTGAGGGTGCTGTTTATATTGAATATGTTGATGTCGCAGCAAAATGTGTTAAACAGGGTAATTTCATGCTGGAACACAAAGAGTACAGAGCATGTGAATTATGAGATCTAGGTTACTACCAGTTAGAGGTTGAGTAAAATCATCATAACTACGGCAATAATACCATGACCTTTAACCTTTTATGTATGGCGACTGCGAGAACTGGTTCTCAGCCCTATTATTTAAGTTGTAATGGCATGGCTGCGGAGTGGAGCCATTATGATAAGATAACCAAAACGTGTAGGCAGACCTTTATAAATTCTATCATTTTGAGTTCATTTTGTTCTCTGATTACAACAACACATTTCTTCATCATTTTAAAACTATCCGGGTGCTCTTGATAAGCAACGTATTTGTGTGTTTAAAAAAAACAACAGAATATGCAGTTAAATCTGTTTTAAGCTTACAAATATAAAGAAAAACATGCACAAATTTATGGTTCATGTGATTGATGTAACAACATAACGTATGTTTGGCATTATTCTTCTTTTAGATGAGTTCTACAAATCATTTATTTAAATAAAAGTGGCACTTGAATACAATTATACAATACTTATCCAGTCATCACAATAAAACTTGTATGAACAAGCCTGAATTCTTAAACTAATACTTGGCAGCCAATTTTTAAGCAAGCCCTGCTATATAAAATTCAGATTTGCGGGCTTGTGTTAATTTTGACAACTTCTTATCATTTTCTGGTCATTGTCTTTTATGAAACAAAAAGTATGTCAGACATATTTTACTAATTGGAGAACATATGACTATGTCGGTTCAAATCAAGCTCTGTCCCAAGGCTCATTTGTTTTTCTTTTAATATAAGCTTTTGAACTCTCTTGCCCAAAATTGCATGGGTCAGGCCTGAGATAGGTTGTAATACACTGTAATTTCTCTATTTTTGTTCATTTTTCTCCTGTGAACGATTCAGGGCCAAGGAACCACTTGTTTAGTTTCAGAGTCACAGTTTTCCTCTTATCTCATAAATAATTAAAATAGTGAACAATATTACAACATACTATAACTTTGATTCAATGATTGAATTTTGAAATTTATTGATTTTTTCTTAGTTTTGGGGGGTAATTTTCTATTTAATTGATCTGAATCTATGGGTAATTAATTTATTTGTTCGCAATTACTCCAGTTTTATTAGTTCGTTGAAAAGAAGTGATAACCTTGGTGTTGCTGTCATAACTTTAGCCATAACTAAAAAACCTCAAGATATTTCATTAAAATTTAATACAATGTTGCCAGTGACAGTATGCACTTGCATAATTAGGTGCATAACTCTGACTTTTAATAATTGTTGAATTATGCCCCTTTTTGACCGAAAAAAAAAAAAAGATTGCAAAAACTTAAACTTGGCCATAACTTAAAAACTCCAGATTTTCATGGAACTTGATACACTTGCTCACTAAGATCATATGCACACACTAACAAGTCTCATTACTTTGACTTATTATGTAGTTATGTTTTTTTTATTTTTTTTTATAAATTCTCAAAAAACATATATTTGTGGCGCCCTTGTTAAATAACACATTCAAGAGGGCAAGACTTGTCTTAATAAGATAAGTACAAATGTGACATTATACTCTAAAAAGTATGGTAAGAAATTTAGAAGGGTTTAATCTCTCTTTAAAGAAAATGGTTACAATTTTGTTTGTTGAAGATTTGTGAAAAAAGTATTTTTTTACAAGGAATTGAAATCAAGCAAACATACCATTTCTGCTTAGAATTTAAACAAATGTATTGTATAAAGTCTATATGTTTAGCACTCTGATGTTCAGTTCCATTCCTGGTGGAATCATTGAAGTGGCTTGGCTGTGATTAGTCTAGCAATGATGTATGGGCCAACGTGACAGGCTCTTGAAACCTACAAATTATTGTGTGCTATTTGTGAAGATTGGATTCAGCTATAAGTAGGATCAATTCCTTCTTTCCATGCCTTGGTGAAAACTTCTTTTGTGAATATTTTTTTCTGAAGTTGTCTCAATATTGCTAGCAGGAGTTTTGATATCCTGGTGCATTGTACTTGTTTGAACTCTTGCCAGGAAAAAAGTGTGAGATAACTTTGTTTTCTGTTATATGTTCCTTTGGCTGGACATTTCCTGTTAAATTGAAAAGGAATGCCAGAATTGTTACTTGAACTTTCTTTAAACATATAAGTATGAAGCATTGAGATAATGCTTATATGCAATGGAAATGATGGCGCCATAAGATAGTGCAACCTGTCCGAAGACCAAACATCTTGTTTCCCTGGCATGTCCCACTAGTTAAGTGAGTCAACCTTATCGCTGTGTTTTATTGCCCATTTGTAAATTTTCATTAATGTTTGTGAAATATCATACCTTGAATTGCTGAGTAAACCTTTTTGATTGGCAATGACTTTTTCCTTATCAGCGTAATGAAATATTGTCCAATTATTGCAAATATGATTAGGAAATCAATAGCTTTTGATGCTTGATTTGTTAATAATTTAAAAAAAAAAAAAATCACTTAACATGTAGTTCCCCTGCACTCAAACATTTGAATCTTTGCGGAATATAAGAAGGTAGGTAATAAGGAAAAGTTCAAGAAATACTGCACGAGTTATAGTCACCTCCCTTGGATATTAAAAATGTTTCCACAGTCTGTGTATTGATTTCTCTATAAAACTAAAGGGATTATTTCAGGGGGAAGGCATCACTCAAAGATCAATATGAGGGCTAAATTTAGACACTAGCAGTGTGCTCTGACGGCCACTAGATCACCATTTTATCACACAAATGATTGCATATGAAAATTATCACAATGAACTGTCAAAACAATTGTATTCTTTATAAGTACTCTACCTTCTGTTTCTTTCTGTTGATTTATCGTATGTTAATGCATGTTCATATTAGGAGAAATATCTTGTATCAAAGTTTGATGAAAATTGTCTGTTTGGACTGTATCTCTTATCATTGCAATTACATTCTAGTTAATACATCAAATGTATGTGTTTAGTTGGTGTTTCTGTGTTGAAAAAATATAGTATGTGATTATAAATTATAGCAAACACCTTTCATCTACTTTCAGGCTGACCAAATAGACAGTTTCATCCCCAGGAGACCTTCACTGCTCTTCTTTGGTACATTTCATTTGAACTCCTGTGCAAGGTAAGGTTTTTTTGTGTAGCACTTTAAAAATCTATGTTGTTAAAGCCCCAATCACATCAGGCCTTGCAATCACTTATGACAGGATAAGATTACCTGCAACTGCAAATTGTGATGGATTGTAATAAGATTGTGCGACAAGTCACAGTTGATCGATTGCCATCTTTGACTTCATTCGGCAATGGCATCCCGTCATTGCAATCACAGGGTTGTTCGTGCATGTCATGACTGAATTGGTTAGCAATCGTAAGTTTTCTGAAGTTGTACTTATTTAGCCGTCTTAATTTGTCACACATTCATCATACAAAAGTCTTCGCAATTGTGAACAGTCTTTAGTCCATTTCCAACCAGCATTTAATATTGGTAGTCTTGAGTAATTTTCACCTATTCTAGCGCTTGTTGTAAAGAAAACTGTGATAAGTCTCACGATCACTTCAGCCAATAGCCTATCATTGTAACATCTAAACTGTCACAAAATTATCAATGACAAGATTTGAAACCATTGACTTGCAATCATTGAGGACCACTTGTCTATTTTTACTGCAGCCCATGATCATTGAGGACCATTTGTCTATTGTTACTGCAACCCATGATAATTCAGGACCATTTGTCTATTGTTGCTGCAACCAGTGATCATTGAGCACCATTTGTCTATTGTTACTGCAATCTGTGATCATTGAGGACCACATGTATATTTTTACTGCAATCCCTGATCATTGAGACCCATATGTCTATTGTTACTGATACACATGATCATTGAGGACCATATGTTTATTGTTACTGCAACCCAGTAGGACCATATGTCTATTGTTACTGCAACCCGGGAGGACCATATGTCTATTGTTACTGCAACACATAATCACTGAGGACCATTTGTCTATTGTTACTGATACACATGATCATTGAGGACCATATGTTTATTGTTACTTCAACCCAGTAGGACCATATGTCTATTGTTACTGCAACCCGGGAGGACCATATGTCTATTGTTACTGCAACACATGATCATTTAGGATCATATGTCTATAATTACTGCAATTCGGAAGGACCATATGTCTATTGTTACTGATACACATGATCATTGAGGACCATATGTCTATTGTTACTGCAATCTGTGAGGACCATATGTCTATTGTTACTGGAACACATGATAATTGAGGACCATATGTCTATTGTTACTGCAATCCGGGAGGACCATATGTCTATTGTTACTGCTACACATGATCATTGAGGACCATATGTCTATTGTTACTGCAATCGGGAGGACCATATGTCTATTGTTACTGCAATCCGGGAGGACCATATGTCTATTGTTACTGCTACACATGATCATTGAGGACCATATGTCTATTGTTACTGCTACACATAATCACTGAGGACCATTTGTCTATTGTTACTGCTACATATGATCATTGAGGACCATTTGTCTATTGTTACTGCAATCTGGGAGGACCATATGCCTATTGTTACTGCAATCGTGGAGGACCATATATCTATTGTTACTGCTACACATGATCATTGAGGACCATATGTCTATTGTTACTGCAATCGTGGAGGACCATATGTCTATTGTTACTGCTACACATGATCATTGAGGACCATATGTCTATTGTTACTGCTACACATAATCACTGAGGACCATATGTCTATTGTTACTGCTACACATGATCATTGAGGACCATTTGTCTATTGTTACTGCTACATATGATCATTGAGGACCATTTGTCTATTGTTACTGCAATCCGGGAGGACCATATATCTATTGTTACTGCTACACATGATCATTGAGGACCATATGTCTATTGTTACTGCAATCGTGGGGGACCATATATCTATTTAATGTTACTGCTACACATGATCATTGAGGACCATATGTCTATTGTTACTGAAATCCGGGAGGACCATATGTCTATTGTTACTGAAATCCGGGAGGACCATATGTCTATTGTTACTGCTTTTCATGATCATTGAGGATCGTTTGTCTATTGTCATTACTTGAAGTTTCTAAGATGTAGCCTGTGCCACACAGGGGTGTAGTTTCGAGTGTCTAGCTCTCATCCAGAACGTCTGTGGAGGACGCCTCCTCAGTAGTGCATCTGTACTTGTTTCAACCCAGAACAAAAATGTTAACATTATTCACAATCATAGAGATCATAGTATAATTTGTTTGAAAATCTGCTCATTATTAATTATATTATTATTATTGTTATTATTGTTATTATTATTTGTATAAGTAGTAGTAGTAGGTAGCAGTAGCAGTAGCAGTAGCAGCAACTGCAACAGCAGTAGCCAAAAGCATGATTCACTTAGCCCTAAGATCAATAATACAATTATCTGCTATTTCTGTAGTATATTCATGTTCATAGTGTATTGCATTGTTTATATCATAGTGTATTTCATTGTTAATATTGCAAATTGTAGTGTATATTTTTATTTTAGTTCCATTCAAGGCCAGGAGTTGTTGCCAGCAAGCATTATCCAAGAAAAAGGTATGTTTCAGGGAGAAAGTGTAGTTAGTTTAGTTTATAGCAACTTGTGATACAAGTAGCTTGATAGTTATCGCCTATATTAGTTTCTGGAATCATACTCCAAAACTGGTGTCAATTTTGTGCAGCCATGAGGAGAGCCCTTGGTGGGAATTCAACCTGGGACTACTTGGGTGAGAGACAGGCATCATTATGAATCACTTGACCATCTCATCACAGAAGTATATTTTCACTTTGTTCTTATTTTCTAGACCTAAGCAGTGTTAGGTCAAGAAGTCAACACAATGGGAATAATTCGTCATAGAAAAGAAAGGTGTATTGTTTGGTTATTGTACGCCCTTATACAAATTAGTTCATTTCTTTTGAAGGCTTGATACAATGATGTATGATGTCACCATTGCATTGGAAGTATGTGTATTCATTTTAACATATTAAACCTCAGTTCCAAATGCTGTTACCCTTGAGTCCCAAATTTGGTCCTTAATGGACCTTTTTGCTATGAAGACGAATAAACAATGTGTGGTAATATAATCTTATCAGTTGCAGACATGTGATAGGATATTTCCAGAACATGGCTACATTATTTAGTGTCTAGAAAGAATATATACCATTTTATTAATGAGAAAAAAGAATCTTCGGTTATAAAGAAAATTCAAACTCACACTCCTCAGAGAAAATCTGTGCATCTTGGAAAGTCTCTGGGCAAACATGATTTGAATTGTGCAATGCCAAATTGATTGGATCAATATACAGAGAATACTGGGGGAAAAATTACTATTTGGTAACTTTTCCCTGATTTATAGGATGTTATCACGAACAATTTAAGATGGAAGTAGAATGTTTTAATTATTGTCTGTCACATTCTGCCTATAACTTTATATTCAACCAAGTTCGGGGGAGGAAAAGATGGCTATGTTTAGATTCTTAAACTTTTTGCTGGTAATAATTTGTTTGTGTTACAATAGCTGGTATTTTGGGCTTGGCAAAAACCACACGTTTTTTGTCACTATGAATCTTAATGTCATTGTGAGTGTTTTTCTATGTGCAATTATAATCACTATTTGGTTTCTGTGTGGGCTTGGTTTAAAATTGTTACTGTGACCAAAATTTAGAAATCCAGACATAAAACACATAATTCTGAAACACATAATTCTGATTCTATTGCTTCTGTTTTAACTACATTTTGTTTATATCAGATATTTTCGGTGTGATATGTCATGGTCATATCAGTAAACCAAAATTTAGAACCTTGTTTGCATGTTGCCTTAAATTTTGTCTGTTTTATGTTGACAACTACCTATATACCAGAAAATGCCAACCACCATGGTAGTTAAAGCAAATCGGCAGTTTTAAGCCCCCTCCATTACTTTATATTAGCAAGTCCAATTCCAAACATTCATTCTGTTCTATGAGTATTATTCTTGTGGGCTTTCATCAGTTATTGACCTTTCTAATCATATTGTTTTCCAAGTTGTTTGATATCTGGTTGGAAGAAAAACAACTCTAAATAACTCTTTAACATTTTGGACCATGTAGTGGTCATATCGCTAAATCCAGATTTAGACAGACACACTTTAAGGGGAATTACAGACATAATTCAATGGGCATTTCAAACATAATTCAAGGGGAATTACAGACAATTCAAGGGAAATTACAGACATAATTCAAGGGAAATTACAGACATAATTCAAGGGGTATTTCAAACATAATTCAATGGGGGTATTTCAGACATAATTCAAAAGATATTACAGACAATATTTAAGGGGTATTTCAGACATAATTCAAGGAAAATTATAGATATAATTTAAGGGAAATTACAGACATAATTTAAGGGGTATTTCAGACATAATTCAAGGGGTATTTCAGACATAATTCAAAAGATATTACAGACAATATTTAAGGGGTATTTCAGACATAATTTAAGGGGTATTTCAGACATAATTCAATGAAAATTATAGACATAATTTAAGGGGAATTACAGACATAATTCATGAACAATCAGGGGTATGATGATGGAAGTGTGCAGATAAATAGATGCTGTGTTATAGAAATACTTTTTTATAACGTGTAGTTCTTGTACATTCTTTTTATGCCCCCGAAGGTGGGCATATTAAAATTGCACCGTCCGACGTGTCGTGTGCAAGACCCGTGTCCCTACCTCAAAAGGTCAAGGTCACACTTAGTGTTTATTCACAATGGAGTGCTGCATATAAGGACATAGAGTATAGGTTGTCGTGTCCGGGCTGTAACTTTCTCTTGTATGGACAGATTTTAAAATAACTTGCCACATATGTTCCACATACCAAGACGACATGTCGCGTGCAAGACCCGTGTCCCTACCTCAAAGGTCAAGGTCACACTAAGTGTTTATTAACAATGGAGTGCTGCATATAAGGACATAGAGTATAGGTTGTGTCCAGGCTGTAACTTTCCCTTGTATGGACAGATTTTAAAATAACTTGCCACATGTGTTCCACATACCAAGACGACATGTCGCGTGCAACACCCGTGTCCCTACCTCAAAGGTCAAGGTCACATTTAGTGTTTATTCACAATGGAGTGCTGCATATAAGAACATAGAGTATAGGTTGTCGTGTCCGGGCTGTAACTTTCTCTTGTATGGACAGATTTTAAAATAACTTGCCACATGTGTTCCACATACCAAGACGACGTGTCGCGTGCAAGACCCGTGTCCCTACCTCAAAGGTCAAGGTCACACTTAGTGTTTATTTACAATGGAGTGCTGCATATAAGGACATAGAGTATAGGTTGTCGTGTCCGGGCTGTAACTTTCCCTTGTATGGACAAATTTTAAAATAACTTGCCACATGTGTTCCACATACCAAGACGATGTGTCGCGTGCAAGACCCGTGTCCCTACCTCAAAAGTCAAGGTCACACTTAGTGTTTATTCACAATGGAGTGCTGCATATGAGGACATAGAGTATAGGTTGTCGTGTCCGGGCTGTAACTTTCTCTTGTATGGACAGATTTTAAAATAACTTGCCACATGTGTTCCACATACCAAGACGACGTGTCGCGTGCAAGACCCGTGTCCCTGCCTCAAAGGTCTAGGTCACACATAGTGTTTATTCACAATGGAGTGCTGCATATAAGGACAAAGAGTATAGGTTGTCGCGTCCGGGCTGTAACTTTCCCTTGTATGGACAGATTTTAAAATAACTTGCCACATGTGCTCCACATACCAAGACGACATGTCGCGTGCAAGACCTGTGTCCCTACCTCAAAGGTCAAGGTCACACTTAGTGTTTATTCACAATGGAGTGCTTCATATAAGGACATAGAGTATAGGTTGTCGTGTCAGGGCTGTTACTTTCCCTTGTATGGACAGATTTTAAAATCACTTGCTACATGTGTTCCACATACGAAGACGACGTGTCGTGTACAAGACCCATGTCCCTACCTCTAAGGTGAAAGATACACTAAGTGTTTATTCACAAGGGAATTCTGAATATAAGGACATAACAGTGTAGGTTGTCAAGTATGGGTGGTATTTTTTTATGTTCGGAGGCAATTTAAAATAACTTGCCATATGTATTTGACACGTAAAGGCAAGATCAACTTTTCATATACTGACCTTGTTCGTAGGTCAATGTCACATTCGGGGGCATTCGTCACATACTGTGACAGCTCTTGTTTTACCTCTGAAAGTGCAGATAAACAAAAAACAAAAGCAAATAATGACAGTGTAATACTTTTCCCGTGACAGTTTTTAGCTCGACTATTTGAAGAATAGGTGGGCTATACTACTCGCGTCGGCGTCGGTGTCGGCGTTGGCGTCCTGTTAAAGTTTTAGGGCAAGTTGGGATTTTCACTTATAAGTCCAATACCTTTCATTCAATTGAGTTAATACTTCACACAGTTGTTCAGGGCCATCACATGATGAGGTTAGATAACTCCATATTATTCTTTACACAGATTATGGCCCCTGATTGACTATGAACCTCAGGTTAAAGTTTTAGGGCAGGTTGGGATATTTATAAATAACTTCTATACCCTTTGTTCAATTGACTTAATACTTCACACAGTTGTTCAGGACCATCACACAATGAGGTTACATAACTCCATATTATCCTTTATACAAGTTATGGCCCCTGATTGTCTTAGGTTAAAGTTTTAGGGCAGGTTAAAGTTTTAGGGCAAGTTGGGATTTTCACTTAAAACTCCAATACCTTTCATTCAATTGAGTAAAAACTTCACACAGTTGTTCAGGGCCATCACATGATGAGGTTAGATTACTCCATATTATTCTTTACACAGATTATGGCCCCTGATTGACTATGAAACTCAGGTTAAAGTTTTAGGGCAGGTTGGGATATTGATAAATAACTTCTATAACCCTTTGTTCAATTGACTTAATACTTCACACAGTTGTTTAGGACCATCAAACAATGAGGTTACATAACTCAATATTATCCTTAACACAAGTTATGGCCCCTGATTGACTAAGGTAAAAGTTTTAGGGTAGGTTGGGATTTTCACTTAAAACTCCAATACCATTCATTCAATTGACTTAATACTTCACACAGTTTTTCAGAGCCATCACATAATGAGGTTAGATAACTCCATATTATCTTTTATACAAATTATGGCCCTTGATTGACTATTGGACTTAGGTTAAAGTTTTAGGGCAGGTTGGGATATTTATTAATAACTTATATACCCTTCATTCAATTGATTTAATACTTCACACAATTGTTTAGGACCATTACCCAATGAGGTTACATGACTCCATATCCTTAATACAAGTTATGGCCCCTGATTGACTTAGGTCAAAGTTTTAGGCAAGTTAAAGTTAAGGGCAAGTTGGGATTTTAATAAAAAAACTTCTATACCTTTCATTCAATGCACTTAATAAAATTCAAAATTATCTTACAACAAGAAACATAACTCCATTTGAACCCTAAATACAAATTATATCCCTTGAATATTTTTTTTTTTTATTTCTTTTGACAGGCACATTTTTACATTCTTAACCAGTTTTTTACTCATAGTACACATACTTTTTATCCCCTGCCGAATCGAAGATATTGTTTTGGCGTTGTCTGTCATTCCATCCTTCCATCCGGTACCATATCTTTGAAGGCATTGATCAGGAAATGTTCAAACTTGGTCATAATGTTCCCCTTGATCATATCTCGACCACTTTTTAAAGTGGGTCACATGGGGTCAAAAACTAGGTCACTAGGTCAAATCTTAGAAAAATCTTTGGAACATAGAGGCATTATACATGGTCAAATATTCATGAAACTTTATCAGAATGTTTTCCTTGATGAACTCTTGGTCGTTAATAAAACTGGGTCACATATGATCAAAAATTAGGTCACTAGGTAAAATCTTAGAAAAATCTTGTCCAGAACCATATCATGGTAATGATTGGTCAAGTTATGTTCAAAATTGGTCATGATGTTAACCTTGATGAAATATGTACCACTTAAGAAAGTGGGTCACATGGGGTCAAAAACTAGGTCAGTAGGTCAAATCTAAAAAATCTTTGGAACATACTAGAGGCATTATACATGGTCAAATATTCATAAAACTTTATCAGAATGTTTTCCTTGATGAACTCTTGGACTTATTTAAAACTGGGTCACATATGATTGAAAATTAGGTCACAAGGTTAAATCTTAGATTTTTTTTGTTCGGAATGGAAATGATTGGTCGGATTATGTTCAAAGTTGGTCATGATGTACCCCTTGATGAAATATGGACCGCTTGTAAAAGTAGGGCAGATGGGGTCAAAAATAAGGTCACTAGGTCAAATTTTAGAAAAATCTTTGAAACACATTAGAGGCAATATGTATGGTCTTATATTCATGAAACTTGATCAGAATGTTTTTCTTGATGAACTCTTGGACATGTTTTAAACTGGGTCACATGTGATAAGAAATTAGGTCACCAGGTCAAATATTTCAAAAATCTTGTCCGAAACTATTTTATGATGGTGATTGGTCTGATTAAGTTCAAACATGGTCAGAATGTTCTCTTACGTTAAATTTCAACTGCGTTTTAAAAGTGGGTCATATGGGTCAAAAACTAGGCCACTAGGTCATATCTTACAGAAAACTTGGGAACACTCTAGAGGCAATACATCTGCTCTAATTTCCATGAAACTTAATCAGAATGCCTCGATGAAATCTTGGAAAAGTTTGAAACTAGTAGGTCATGTGGGGTCAAAAATGAGGTTACTGAGTCAAATCTTAAAAAAACCTTGTGGACACTCTAGAGGCTATATTTTTTTGCATATATCTGGATCAATCTTCATGAAACTTGATCAGAATGTTTGCCTTGATGAAATCTTAGATTAGTTTGGAACTAGGTAACATGGAGTCATAAACTAGGTTTCTTGGTCAATTCTAAATGTTACATTTTTTATTTCAAACAGTTGCAATCAAACTCAAACTCATATATAAATTTCATCAACAATTGATTTCCATTTCTTGACTTAGCCCAATCAGGCGTAGGATATCAATTCAACGAATTTGCTTGTTGATGTAATATTTTGTCAGGACCTATATGACACTGGACAATTCTGTTCTCTGTACTTTGCATCTTATTCAACCAGCTGAATGTCCAACTGTCTTGAGGTGTTTTCATGAACACTCTGACCTAAAGTTAAGATGTTTAATGAATCCTTCCTTCTGATGGATATTCAAGAAAGTTGTGTTGTTTTCCAAGTCAGATTAAATGAGTTTGCAAAACCCCATGTGTCTCATGAAATGTTTTTTTCTTTTTTCAATCAGTTTATGGAAACATGGATAGGGATAAAGAAGTTCCTGCTTAGTAGCTAGGCCTTTTGTCTGATTTTCATGTGATACAATGTATGTTTTAATGAAAGAAACAATTTTTAAGGTCATCTGTGTTTCGGAGACAAAAGGTCTTTGCCAGTGTCAATGGTGGTGTCAGTGGCGGCAGCATTGTCGTGCTCACAGTCCAACTTTGGCTATCACTTACAACACACTCGAGATGAAATGTATTCACATAAAGATACATGGTTCACAAGTCATGTTGTAAGAGTTGTGTAGCAAGGCCCATAAATCTGGCTGATAAAGTTCTTAAGACTTCAGGCCTTACTTCTGATAAAGTTACAAGTTAGCCTCCCTCTGATGCTCTTGTTTCTATCTGCTTATTTGGTAAAACTTCTTTATGATTGATTTTAATGTCAAACAGTAATATCATATTATATTTTTATGACTGAATTTAAACTTGCATTTCAATAAGCTGCACATTTTATTACAAAAAGTAATTTCATTACTTTCCAACCTGTTTTGAATAATTTCAATTTTTTACTATGAAAACATTAGGTAGACTTTTTGTTCTATATGTTCTGTTCAGCTTATTTTGATGTCTTATTGTTGTGACACACTAACATGGTAGGACATGACCTTCTGACAAATAGAGATAGCTAGCAAGCCATATGAATTTTCTACCTTCAAATAAAATCATGCAAAATATTTTTCAGATTAAGAAATGAAATAGATTTGCCGGAATAATGATTGGAAAGAGAGTTGCTACCCAAAAAAACTCAAGGAAGCTTATCATCTGGGAATAGCTGTTTAAATGTGTTTTCAAGTCTCCTGGGTCTGCTTGTGAACTTAATTTGCCTTTTGAAAATTGGTTTAGCGCTTAGAAAAAAAGGTACCTCAATTGTCTCATTTACTTCCCTGTCAACCTGTTATATTAAATTATAAAAAAGCTATTTATTCACCACAGTATTAATGAGATAACCTTTAATAACTGCTGGATGGTATTATATTTTCTGAATTTTGAAGATCTTTGTTCGTCTTGCCCATTAACTATTTAAAGCGCAACCATTTCCTTGTAATCCTGACATTCTCCTTCCTTCTTGACCTATTTCAATTTTCCAAGCAGCTTCATATGAGGTTTTTCATAGTTGAATCTGCTTATTTTACCTTTGTTCCTGTGTGTTCAAACATAGAACACCATTAAATACAATAAGCCAAGAACATGCAACATATTCCTGATACAGTACCATTTCCGCATATACAATAAGCTAAGAATATGCAAACTATTCCTGATACTGGACCATCAAATACATTTACACCAAAAACAAACAAAATATTCCTGATACAGTACCATTTAATACAATAAATCCAAAAAGGGCAAAAGCATCCTGATTTAGTACCATTAAATATAGTAAGCCCAAAAGGACAAAAGATTCCTGATACAGGACCATTAAATGCAATTAACCTAAAAGGGCAAAATATTCTTGATACAGGATCATTAAATACAATAAAACCCAAAAGGGCAAAATATTCGTGATACCAGACCATTAAATACAATAAAACCCAAAAAGGCAAAATATTTTTGATACTGGACCATTAAATACAATACACCCCCAAAGGGCAAAATATTCCTGATACTGGACCATTAAATACAATAAACCCCAAAAGGACAAAAATCTTGATACATGACCATTAAAAACAAAAAACACAAAAGGGCAAAATATTCCTGATACTGACCAAATAAATAAAATAAACCTCAAAAGGGCAAATATTCCTGATACAGGACCATTAAATACAATAAGCCCAAAAAGGGCAAATATTCCTGATACTGGACCATTGAAAACAATAAGCCCAAAAGGGTAAATATTCCTGATACAGGACCATTAAATACAATACACCCCAAAAGGATAGATTTCTGATACAGGACCATTACATACAATAAGCCCAAAAAGGGCAAATATTCCTGATACAATACCATTAAAAACAATACACCCCAAAAGGGTAAATATTCCTGATACCGGACCATTTAATATAATAAACCAAAAGGGCAAATATTCCTGATACTGGACCATTAAATACAATTAACCCCAAAAGGGAAAATATTCCTGATACAGTACGATTAAAAACAATACACCAAAAAAGTCAAATATTCTAGATTCACTACCATGACACAATACAGCAAAAAGAGCAAGCACTCCAGATACAGTACCATTAAATACAATACACCAAAAAGGACAAAATATTGCTGATATAGTACCATTAAATACAATGCACCAAAAAGGGCAACTATTTCTGATACAGTACCATTAAATAAAATACACCAAAAAGGGCAAGCATTCCAGATACAGTACCATTAAAAACAATACACCAAAAAAGGGCAAGCATTCCAGATATAGTACCATTAAAAACAATATACCAAAAAAGGGCAAGCATTCCAGATACAGTACCATTAAAAACAATACACCAAAAAAGGGCAAGCATTCCAGATACAGTACCATTTAAAACAATACACCAAAAAAGGGCAAGCATTCCAGATACAGTACCATTTAAAACAATACACCAAAAAAGAGCAAGCATTCCAGATACAGTACCATTAAAAACAATACACCAAAAAAAGGGCAAGCATTCCAGATACAGTACCATTTAAAACAATACACCAAAACAGGGCAAGCATTCCAGATACAGTACCATTAATGCAATACACTAAAAAGGGCAAAAATATTCCAGATAATGTAAAGAAAATTATAGCAAGTCAAAGGAGGAGGAGAATATTGTGCAGCAGTCCAATTCATCATATTGGCGTTTCTGATGAGATTGCTGGTGTATATATATATGGCTATAGTTCCTTATTGATCTCCATGCTCCCAGGAGCCATTTACGTACAAAATGGCTGACAGTTTTCACTAGTTGGACAGTGCTTGCAGTTCACACATAATATGCAGTGTTACTTTTATAGTTACTTTTGTGTGCTTTTCTCTCCCCCCATATTTGAAGACAATGTCTTAGATTTATGTGAAGGTTGATAGAATTGTTTAAGATTTGTTAATGGATATTGGAAGAATATAAGAAGAATCTTTAGGTGTGGTTGCAGTAATGAGTTGATCATTCAAGAGGGGTCAATTTTCTGATGTAGCACTTTTCAATATCAAGTGGATTATTTGTATCAAGTGTAAGTATGTAGTATGTTTTTAATTTTATAATAATTCCTATAAATATGTATATTGCTTCCAATTATTAAATAATCTAATAAACAATACCATAATAATCTAGATAATTATTCTTTTATATCATGTCTATTTTGTATATTGGCATGTTTTAGTCCCACTTATATTATATGTAATAAATGGTTCACATATCGTTATATGATTTTTGAAATTTCAGTGAATTTCTGTTAAAAAGTGAGCATTTGGCCTTCCTCAGAACATACAAGTTTGTTAGATGATCACCACACAGAATGGATGTATTTCTTCCATATGTTAGACCTGCTTCTTGTGTTTCATCTTCCCAGTCAGTGCAAATTAAATGTTGGTATAATTTCTTTCACAATATGTTCTATGAATAATGATTAATCAATACGTTTAAAATATCCAACTTGACTCTTATTGATATCTCATTTGTAAAACATTGTCAAGTCTTCTTGAACAGTTTCTTCCAGAATTCAAGGTACAATTCAGCTTGTTGTTTGATTGTGCCATTGCTATAATGTTAAATTTTGGCCCCTGGTGACTCTATGCAATGCTGGTATCATTTTAAAGAGGAATACTTTGGGATTACATATTTGAAAACTAAATTACTGAAAACGCATATTACCGTAAATGACTGGGTATAAGACGATAGGGGGTATTAGACGCAGGGAAAAAAATCTGTGAAAAATCCGAGAAAAAAACTTTTAATCTATGTTTTTGGTTAAAAGACGCATAGAAAAAATTGTCAAAATCGTCCGGCATTTTCAGCCACCATGTTTGTTGACAGTGACAACAAAAAAAAAATTCGTGAAAATGGCGATGGTTATCTTTAAAACCATACAACCATACTGTCGAGAATGAAAAGTTATGTTATGCAAAAAATATTTTGACAGTGCCCAACTTTGCTTTTTTATATGTAAGTTTGATTATTGTTTAATTCAATTTATTATTCAAAATAATATTGAATACCGTAATTCACAAGAGTGCGGACACCATAAATTAATTATTTTTTTCGCTCTCCGAATACATAGAAAATTATCATTTTTACATTTTATTTACATGTTTGTTTAACTTGCCTTTTTTCTTCATGTTTGCTTTTTACCACTTATTAATTTATCCGTAGTAATCAATGGTCATAAACTTATTTATTACGCCTATAAGTGTAAATCCTTCATGAAGTTAATTAAAACACCATTTTATACATGCACTGAACTGAATAAACACATTCTATCGGCTTCAGATCAAAGAGTCACACTGTGTGACGTCACATAACTTACAGTTATACCCACGAGGATCTCGTGGAGAGCATGGACATTGCTATGCAGGATTAATGTATAACTGTACGAGTATTGCTTCATATAGTCTATAAGTGTGGTACAAGTTTAAAAGCTTATTGGCAGATCGTTTTACAAACATGCCATGTCGATGTTTTCTTAATCCCTTGATTGCCCTTGTTTGTTTAATCCTCAAATAAATATATCACACTTCCTTTTCAACAGGCAATAAATCGTTTAGGATGGGTAGTAACTAATTAAATTGTCTCAGTGGTGTATACGGTAAGGTAATCTAGCCAGGCATTGTAAAGATAAAAATCAATAATCTTCGTCTGTGAAACTTGGTAACTATGAAAGTTATGATTGATGTCCTTTGGGTGCCCGAAAATTAGGTACGCAAAATAAATTATTTTGGGAAATAATTATTAATTTTTTTTATTTTTGTTGAAATTATAAATGTCTTACGATATACCGTATCCCGATCTTCAACTACCGTTTTAACCCGTATATACTCGATCAATATGACGCGAGTAACATCCCTTTCTACATAAATCTAAACAAACTCTCGGCTTGAAATTGACCTCAGAAAAAAAGTTAAAAAAATTGTTACTGGGTATTATACGCAGGCATTTTTTTGCATCAAAATCTGAGGGAAAAAAGTGCGTCTAATACCCAGTCATTTACGGTAGGTTATATCCTTGAAGTTAATATTTTTATTCATTATTTCAACTGAAGTTGGATGCAAATTTATCTATTTTGCAATCATTTAAGGCCAAAAATCTTGTTTAAAATATGTTTATGGTATATGTTTTTTGACATATTCATTATCTATTCATAAAACCGTTTCAAATAATACTAAGGCCAAAAAAAAAAATATGTCTGGTTCAGGAAACGTTGTCCCAAAAAATTAGGAGGGTAGGCATTTTTTCCATTTTTTTTTTTTTTTTTTTTTTTTTTTGGACGTATGTTGTCTATGTGTAGACGATGCACAGAGCAGTCAGATCACTTTGTAACTCCCAGCATGTGGTATTGTGATGTGTGCTTGTTTCAATGCAGTCATTTAACCACATAATAACAGAGCATTTCAACCCTGTATTATCTGTAAGGACCACAATGGAAATAAGGTTTTATTTTAACTCTTTTTTGTGTTATCCTTGACATAAATGTTATATATGTTTATACATGTTTAAATTTGTATTTGTCATGTTATATGCAATTTTTATGTCGAATAAATCTATCTAATCTATCTAATCTATCTAACCATGTATCATCTTTGTTTATTCACATTATTTTCCTTTTCTATGCTTGCTGTTTATGTACCCTATGCCTTTTAGTCACCCTCTGTACAATGCTAACCTGCACAAAGAGTTCACAAAAGAGATTCATGTACAACCTAGTATTTTATAAAAATTCCATTTTTTAAAGATTTCTGTCGACAATTTTGTTTAAAATATCTTGTAAAGATAAGTCACTTTAATACATCTCTTTTGTGAATTCTGTCATTGTAACAAATGCACATTGTGAGTGGTGTTGCACAAAATCATATAAGGCATTAGCTAGGCAACCTTAGTGCACTGAGGACCTAGGGGTCCAGGTTAGAAGAGCAACAAAAGTATTATCCAATACTTTGTGAGTTTAATATTATTAATTGACTGTTGATATATTTCCCAAACACAATTATTAAAGTACAAAATGCGTACATTCAATGACATGGCAATTTTTTCGCTGATATATATTTAATGACATTCACTGAAAATCTTCTGATACTTTTACTTAAAGGGGTTGGTACTTTTTACTTTATATAAGTTTTCAAACATATGACAGTGTACAATTCAACACTCCAATGATAAAATGTTTGCCAAAAAATCTAGCAGTGATAGATACAGTTACTAGTCACTGCATTTTCAACTACATGTACTGACAGAAAGCACATGGAAAAAATCTTAAAAAGAGTTTTACAGTTTAACATTTGCCCATTATGTATTCATATTCTTCAATACATACACCGGGCCTAAACTAGTTGCGGCTTCATATTTGGTGGCAAACAGTTTGGGGTTGGTTGGCCCATGGAGCTCCTCGAATACTTCCGAAGCTGTGCAACCATGCTGGACCGCTTTCATGACCTGCCGCTCTGCTCCATGTTCACATTTTTGGAGTTTTATGGCCATCAAAGTGGCTGGTGAACACGCCATGGGCGCCGCCATTGTTGTGCGCTCTATTAACCCAAAGATCGATATAAACGCGCTCTATTAACCCAAAGAGCAATAACTACAGAAAAGAAAATTTTCAATACGCAGTATAGCGGTTTTCGGCCGCGATTTCGAAAAAAAAGTTTAGGGTCGGCGGGTAAAAAATAGGGTCGGTCGGGTTTCCTGAACCAGACATAATTTTTTTTTGGCCTAAAACAATAAGGGGACATTAGGCATCAAAATTCACATTATTTTACATCTGATACCTTTAGAATACTGCCAAATTACTGAAAGTACCCTAAAACTAGATAATTTGCAGTATGTATTTTTGTTCTTTATTGAAACAGATGTCGGATGTGTAATGGCCTTTTTTGCAATCTTTAAGGGGTAAAAAAGCTTAATTGTTTTGGTACTATTTATATGTATTCTTCCTTAACACTTAAAATGATGCCAAAAATAATAGGGAGTCACTGAGCATATAAAAATTACCTGATATCGTTGAGTATCAGATACTGTTTTATGGAACCTCATATAAATGTAGGCCACAAGAGTATTGTTGGGTATCAGATACAGTTATATGGAACCTCATATAAATGTAGGCCACAAGAGTATTGTTGGGTATCAGATACAGATATATGGAACCTCATATAAATGTAGGCCACAAGAGTATTGTTGAGTATCAGATACAGTTATATGGAACCTCATATAAATGTAGGCCACAAGAGTATTGTTGGGTATCAGATACAGTTATATGGAACCTCATATAAATGTAGGCCACAAGAGTATTGTTGAGTATCAGATACAGTTATATGGAACCTCATATAAATGTAGGCCACAAGAGTATTGTTGGGTATCAGATACAGTTATATGGAACCTCATATAAATGTAGGCCACAAGAGTATTGTTGGGTATCAGATACAGTTATATGGAACCTCATATAAATGTAGGCCACAAGAGTATTGTTGGGTATCAGATACAGTTATATGGAACCTCATATAAATGTAGGCCACAAGAGTATTGTTGAGTATCAGATACTGTTTTATGGAACCTCATATAAATGTAGGCCACAAGAGTATTGTTGAGTATCAGATACTGTTTTATGGAACCTCATATAAATGAAGGCCACAAGAGTATTTTTCGGTATCAGCTACAGTTATATGGAACCTAATATAAATGTAGGCCACAAGAGTATTGTTCGGTATCAGATACAATTATATGGAACCTCATATAATTGTAGGCCACAAGAGTATTGTTCGGTATCAGCTACAGTTATATGGAACCTCATATAAATGTAGGCCACAAGAGTATTGTTCGGTATCAGATACAGTTATATGGAACCTCGTATAATTGTAGGCCACAAGAGTATTGTTCGGTATCAGATACAGTTATATGGAACCTCATATAAATGTAGGCCACAAGAGTATTGTTCGGTATCAGATACAGTTATATGGAACCTCATATAAATGTAGGCCACAAGAGTATTGTTGGGTATCAGATACAGTTATATGGAACCTCATATAAATGTAGGCCACATGAGTATTGTTGGGTATCAGATACAGTTATATGGAACCTCATATAAATGTAGGCCACAAGAGTATTGTTGAGTATCAGATACAGTTATATGGAACCTCATATAAATGTAGGCCACAAGAGTATTGTTGGGTATCAGATACAGTTATATGGAACCTCATATGAATGTAGGCCACAAGAGTATTGTTGAGTATCAGATACAGTTATATGGAACCTCATATAAATGTAGGCCACAAGAGTATTGTTGAGTATCAGATACAGTTATATGGAACCTCATATAAATGTAGGCCTCAAGAGTTTTGTTGAGTATCAGATACTGTTGTATGGAACCTCATATAAATGTAGGCCACAAGAGTATCGTTGAGTATGAGATACTGTTATATGAAAAAGAACTCTTATATGCTAAAGGTTTGTTGTAAATTTAGAGAAAGCATAGATCATTGATAGATGTAGTAGTCTGTGACATCAGAAGTATTCTTTAATGTTTAAAATAACATTTTCTTGTACTGGAAGCATATATTTACAGTCATTAAAAAAAGTCTTTTGGATGAACAAACACAAATTCATGTACAACAGCTTGACATAACATTTTTGAACAAGCCCTGCTGTATAAAACCAAGAATTTGAGCCTGGAAAGCTCTTAACCAGTGCAGGGTTTGCGACCACTGACATTGTTTTTCTAGAAATAGAAGAAATAAAAAGCATCAAAGTTTTATTGTGTTTCCAGAAAATGAAAACTTTGTCATAATTTAAAACATGACTAAAAGCAGCACCAGGACTTATTGAATGAACCAAACCAATGTTATATTGAATCCATACAGGAGGTAATGTTAGTTCAGAAATTGTTTGGGCTATCCTGTATGGATTAATGACATTTAATGTTGTTTTTCTTGCCCATCATGGGATGGTATGTTTCCATTTGTAAATTAAAACTGTGGAATTTGAAAGGAAGGGCAGGTGACATATTGATTGGCCTAGCTGTTCTGGGTTGATTTAGCATTTTTTTTCTTAGGTTAAATAATAGTTATGAACATGACATTGTATTGATATTTCAAACTCATTCTGCTACTCTTTGATCCTTCATGGGAGCTGTACTTACTTCTGTTTGCAAATGAACTTAGCATTTCAAGGTTTTGAAACATAATATGTTCATTGTTTTTGCAACATTTATCAAAGCACATCTAAGAAAATCGCCATCAGCGATTGTTGTATTCTGTTACTTATCACATGGAAATAACTACTGAAGAGTTACCCCTGCAAGCATCTATACATACACCAAACGAAACACTTCAAAGACCCAAAATTGACTGTCAAAAACTGTTGTTGAGGCAGTTCAATTGCTCGTCTTCTCTGTGCTCAATGTCATTAAGATCATGTGTGTGTTTAACTGATTGATGAGTCTGTTTTGCTTAGTTTATCTGCAATCTGTAGAACAATTATGTATTTCATTTGAATGGTTCAATCATTGCATTCAAAAAGCAATTTTAATGCAATTAGGGATCGTTATAACTATTACCATTGGTACAGATCTTTTCCTAGAACAGTTTTCAAATGACATTGAACGTAATGAAAAATACCCATATGTCCTGTTTTGTTACATTAAGGAAATGCCCTTTGAGTATGGTGGCACTAGACAAAATGCAACATAAGTCACTGTTCCATAGTTCCTCAATACAAGCCTGTGTCTGCTACAGCAAGAGTTATTCCATTATTTAATGTGTGACATTATCCGGTTATATGCACTGGAGCTTTTATTATCGCAATTATATGCTGGTAGTTGAATACCGGTTTTTTATAATGTTGATTGATCATTCTATTAACCTTTGATTCTGCTTTGATTCTTGCCATTGATTCTGTTCTCCATAATCATCCTTTATCATGTTTGAGATAGACAGATGTGTGCTGCACAAATTGAAATGTGCACCTGATTCAAGCCCATAGCAACTGACATTGCACATAGACACTTTGGTGGAGATCAAACCCACAACCACTGACACTGCAGGTGGACACTTTGGTGGAGATCAAACACACAACCACTGACACTGCAGGTGGACACTTTGGTGGAGATCAAACCCACAACCACTGACACTGCAGGTGGACACTTTGGTGGAGATCAAACCCACAACTACTGACACTGCAGGTAGACACTTTGGTGGAGATCAAACACACAACCACTGACACTGCAGGTGGACACTTTGGTGGAGATCAAACACACAACCACTGACACTGCAGGTGGACACTTTGGTGGAGATCAAACACACAACCACTTAAACTGCAGGTGGACACTTTGGTGGAGATCAAACACACAACCACTTACACTGCAGGTGGACACTTTGGTGGAGATCAAACACACAACCACTGACACTGCAGGTGGACACTTCGGTGGAGATCAAACACACAACCACTGACACTGCAGGTGGACACTTTAGTGGAGATCAAACCCACAACTACTGACACTGCAGGTGGACACTTTGGTGGAGATCAAACACACAACCACTGACACTGCAGGTGGACACTTTGGTGGAGATCAAACACACAACCACTGACACTGCAGGTAGACACTTTGGTGGAGATCAAACACACAACCACTGACACTGCAGGTGGACACTTTGGTGGAGATCAAACACACAACCACTTACACTGCAGGTGGACACTTTAGTGGAGATCAAACACACAACCACTGACACTGCAGGTGGACACTTTGGTGGAGATCAAACCCACAACTACTGACACTGCAGGTAGACACTTTGGTGGAGATCAAACACACAACCACTGACACTGCAGGTGGACACTTTGGTGGAGATCAAACACACAACCACTGACACTGCAGGTAGACACTTTGGTGGAGATCAAACACACAACCACTGACACTGCAGGTGGACACTTTGGTGGAGGTCAAACACACAACTACTGACACTGCACATAGACACTTTGGTGGAGGTCAAACACACAACTACTGACACTCCAGGTGGACACTTTGGTGGAGATCAAACACACAACCACTTAAACTGCAGGTGGACACTTTGGTGGAGATCAAACACACAACCACTTACACTGCAGGTAGACACTTTGGTTGAGATCAAACACACAACCACTTACACTGCAGGTAGACACTTTGGTTGAGATCAAACACACAACCGCTTAAACTGCAGGTGGACACTTTGGTTGAGATCAAACACACAACCACTTACACTGCAGGTAGACACTTTGGTTGAGATCAAACACACAACCACTGACACTGCAGGTGGACACTTTGGTTGAGATCAAACACACAACCACTTAAACTGCAGGTGGACACTTTGGTTGAGATCAAACACACAACCACTTACACTGCAGGTGGACACTTTGGTTGAGATCAAACACACAACCACTTACACTGCAGGTGGACACTTTGGTTGAGATCAAACACACAACCACTTACACTGCAGGTGGACACTTTGGTTGAGATCAAACACACAACCACTTACACTGCAGGTGGACACTTTGGTTGAGATCAAACACACAACCACTTACACTGCAGGTAGACACTTTGGTTGAGATCAAACACACAACCACTTAAACTGCAGGTGGACACTTCGGTGGAGATCAAACACACAACCACTGACACTGTAGGTAGACACTTTGGTGGAGATCAAACCCACAACCACTGACTGGGCAGGTAGACACTGTGGTGGATACTTAGGTGGAGATCAAACACACATCCACTGACACTGCAGGTAGATACTTTGGTGGAGATCAAACACACAACCACTGACACTGCACATAGACACTTTGGTGGAGATCAAACCCACAACCACTGACACTGCAGGTAGACACTTTGGTAGAGATCAAACCCACATCCACTTACACTGCAGGTGGACGCTGGTGGAGATCAAACACACAACCACTGACACTGCAGGTGGAGATCAAACCCACAACCACTGACACTGCAGGTGGACACTTTTGTGGTGAACAAACTCACAACCACTATCACGGCAGGTGGATGGAAACTCTGGTGGAGATTAAACATTTAACCTATGACATAGCAGGCAGACAGTGTTGGGATATCAAACTCACGTTCATTGACACTGCAGCTGGACACGGTTGGATATGAAACCAACAACACTGATACTGAAGGTGGATTCTCTGCTGGAGATCAAACACATTACACTGAAACTGAAATCTATGTTGGAGATGAAACTGTCAACACAGACAATGTAAATAATTTGTTGAACATGTTACTTACAACGCAGACACTGCAGGTGGTCACACTGTTAGAGAACCTACCAACAATACTAACACTGCAGGTGGTCACTCTGTTGAAGATCAAAACAACAATTCTGACACTTCAAATGGTCACTCTTTCAGAGATTAAACCAACAATACCATGGGTGAAAGTTTTCCGTATTAATACTGAATTCCGTATTTTCGGTCTTCTCTGAGGGGTCATTTTTCTAAATCGTGTAAATCCGGTGAGTTTTTCGGGGGGGGAGGGGGTACCCCAAACCCCATCATGAACATCGCGATCTACTCAAAATCGAGGACAAAACAAAGTTAAATTTACTGGTTTCCCAATTTCTTTCTATAAATAGCGTTGCCATAAGTGGTAAAATTCTGTCGGCGATATCAGCCGAACGTTTCCGAAAATAGTCGTTTCTTTTCGTAAAAAAGCATGGTCATTCCGATGTTCTCCGAATAACCTCGGCAGTTTCTGCGCCAACAAAAACTTGGATGGCGGAAAAAGCCGGTTTTCGCCGAATATTTACGGTCAGTATCCTTTACGACTTTTACGACATACCGCAAATTGGAGGCAAAAATAAACAAATAAATAAATCGAAATACTGCTGTCAAAATTGAACAATGAAGTTTGTACCCCCAGGTTATAATACTAAAGAGCTTGAACAGCCTGCGAAAAACAAATGGAGGTGGCAATGGCTGTCAAAAGTCGATTTGAATGGTGTGAAATGGTCCGATTGGTAACTTGATAAAAATACAAAACACAATTCAATATAAATCTTTAATTCTATTCTGTTTTTCATTTTTTAACTTTTATTGAATGAGTTACAGAGTTAAATGAATTCTTGATTAATGAGCAAGAATTGAAGTATTGAGGGATGTTTCTGTCAGGGGCCTTATGTATGTTGACAAAAGCTGCCAGAAATATAATAAATATACAACATAGATTTGATTGATTAAAAGTCAGGAAAGGCTTTGAAATGTGTTTTAAAATGCTTAGTTCCTGGAGCCCCCTGGCCCCCAGCTTAATTTTTCAGTATTTTGAAAATTTGCAACTTTCACCCATGCAATACTGATGCAGGTGGACACTTTATATGAGATAAAACCAATGATACTGACTCTGCAGGTGGTCACTCTGTAGGAGATCAAACCAACAATACTGAATGCAGGTGGTCACTCTGTTGGAGATCAAACCAACAAAACTGACTATGCAGGTGGTCAATCTGAATGAGATCAAACCAACAATACTAAATGCAGGTGGTCCCACTGTTGGAGATCAAACCAACAATACCGAATGCAGCTTGACACTCTGTAGGAGATCAAACCAACAATACTGATTGCAGGTGGTCACTCTGTTGGAGATCAAACCAACAATACTGGCTCTTCAGATAATCACTCTGTATGAGATCAAATCAACAATACTGACTGCAGCTGGACACTGTTGGAGATCAAACCAACACTACTGAATGCAGGTGGGCACTCTGTTGGAGATCAAACCAAAAATACTGACTCTGCAGGTGGTCAATCTGAATGAGATCAAACCAACAATACTGACTCTGCAGGTGGTCAATCTGTAGGAAATCAAACCAACTATACTGGCTCTGCAGGTAGTCACTCTGTTGGAGATCAAACCAACAAAACTGACTATGCAGGTGGTCATTCTGAATGAGATCAAACCAACAATACTGAATGCAGGTGGACACTCTGTAGGAGAACAAACCAACAATACTGATTGCAGGTGGTCACTCTGTTGGAGATCAAACCAACAATACTGACTGCAGCTGGACACTGTTGGAGATCAAACCAACACTACTGAATGCAGGTGGTCACTCTGTTGGAGATCAAACCAACAATACTGACGCTACAGGTGGTCAACCTGTAGGAGATCAAACCAAAAATACTGACTCTGCAGGTGATCACTCTGTTTGAGATCAAACCAACAATACTGACACTGCAAATGGTCACTCTGTGAGAGATAAAACCAACAATACTGATGCAGGTGGACACTTTATATGAGATAAAACCAATGATACTGACTCTGCAGGTGGTCACTCTGTAGGAGATCAAACCAACAATACTGAATGCAGGTGGTCACTCTGTTGGAGATCAAACCAACAATACTGACTCTGCAGGTGGTCTCTCTGTTGGAGATCAAACCAACAATACTGAATGCAGGTGGACACTCTGTAGGAGATCAAACCAACAATACTGATTGCAGGTGGTCACTCTGTTGGAGATCAAACCAATAATACTGGCTCTTCAGGTAATCACTCTGTATAAGATCAAACCAACAATACTGACTGCAGCTGGACACTGCTGGAGATCAAACCAACACTTCTGAATGCAGGTGGGCACTCTGTTGGAGATCAAACCAACAATACTGACGCTACAGGTGGTCAACCTGTAGGAGATCAAACCAAAAATACTGACTCTGCAGGTGATCACTCTGTTTGAGATCAAACCAATAATACTGACTCTGCAGGTGGTCACTTTTTAGGAGATCAAACCAACAATACTGAATGCAGGTGGTCACTCTGTATAAGATCCCCAACAGTACTGACTCTGCAGGTGGTCACTGTTGGAGATCAAACACAATACTGAATGCATCAAACCAACGACACTGACTCTGGATGTGGTCACTCTGTTGGAGATTAAACTAACAATGCTGAATGCAGGTGATCACTCTGTTTTAGATCAAACCAACAATACTGACTCTGAAGGTGGTCACTCTGTTTAAGGGGATCAAACCAACAATACTGACTTTGCAGGTAGTCACTCTCTAGGAGATCAAACCAACATTACTGATTGCAGATGGGCATTCTGTATGAGATCAAACCAACAATACTGATTGCAGATGGGCATTCTGTAGGAGATCAACAATACTGCCTTTGCAGGTGGTCACTCTCTAGGAGATCAAACCAACAATACTGACTCTGCAGGTGGTCACTCTGTATGAGATCAAACCAACAATACTGACCCTGCAGGTAGTTACTCTGTAGGGGAACAAACCAACAATACTGACTCTGCAGGTGGTCACTCTGTTGGAGATCAAACCAACAATACTGACTCTGTAGGTGGTTACTCTGTAGGTGATCAAACCAACATTACTTACTCTGCAGGTGGTCACTCTGTTGGAGATCAAACCAACAATACTGACCCTGCAGGTGGTTACTCTGTAGGTGATCAAACCAACATTACTTACTCTGCAGGTGGTCACTCTGTTGGAGATAAAACCATCAACACTGACCCTGCAAATGAACACTCAGTTGTGCGTGGTGGTGGTTGTGATTGTGTAAATGCTTGATTTGGTTCTAGCTTTATAACAATAGAAGTGTGAGTCCATAGGGGATCAATCTGTAAAATTACATTTTGTTTCAAGAGGAGAAATTAATGGAAAACAAACATTGTTCTCAGTCGGGCTAATAAATATGACGGTTATTACTCTTATGTTTACAGATTTCTTTTACTGTTTTTCATCTTCTTTGCAGACATAATGAACATACCCTCTTGAAAATGATGGCTATTGGAAAAAGGTTTTATTATTTTTGTTATAACATTTCTTTATTCTTATGCAATGGGAATCCCCATGACTGTTAACTGGTTTTGATATTCATGCTAGATCTAGATTAGCTTCCATCAAGATTTTGTTTGAATGAAAAAAATATTTTGCCAAAAGAATCACCAGTTTTGCCAGAATGTGTCCTTTGAAAGTTACACTTGCCAATCTTTTGCCTGTCGGCAGGGACAGGAGGCACATAGACATTAGACAGTCTTTGATTATTACAAGATGCAAGGTAACTCGATCATCAATTGTGAATTTAATTTGAACAAATAATTACATTTAAACACTGTTCATCTGAAATTGTCTGGACCCAATTAAAAATTTCAAAATAAAAATATTTTTGATTAACCATTTTTAGAAAATGACATCGTTCATGAATTATATATAGCGTAATATATTTCAGTCGTGAAGATTGCAATGTCAGTTACATGTTACCAACATGTTTCATTTGTTTTGAGTGATTGTTCAGTATACATTTTTGATGAATTATTGTTTGATAAATGACAAATAATTTGTTATAATACTTCTTACATACTTTTTTTTATTAAAACAACATCATACATTGCACTTTAAAATTTCTAAAACTAACAGAAAATGTTAATTTGATTTCCGTGTTTTTGTTGATTTCTGTTGTTGTTTTTTAATTATAAGTGTTTATAATTTTTCTCACACTTATTGCCCAATGTCATTCCATAACAAGTGCTAATTGTGCTTCATTATCAACTCAAGGCGATGCCCGAGTGCTATCGCAGTATGGTGTGAAAAATTATGAGATGATCAAATTCAAAATATGGATTGATAAATAGGTGTGAAATACCAAATCGGACCGTAATTTTAACTTCACAATACTGAATAGCGATGATTTGGAAATAGCGATTTCAAATTATAGATTAAAAAATTAGTTATACTGGAATCGGGTTGTCCGTCCGTCTGTCCGTCTGTCCGTCCGTTTTTTTTTTGTCCGGGATTCATCTTTGTCGTTATTGAACAAATCTTTTTCAAACTTTCAAATATTAATGACCATGATGTAAACCTGTGCCTCTGTGGATTTGGTCAGAGTCGCATGATCCTGAGTGGAGTTGTGGCCCCTTAATGAGTTAAATTGGGCAAAATTAGCTTTGTCCAGGATTCTTCTTTGAAGCTATTGAGCAAATCTTTTTCAAACTTTCAAATATTAATGGCCATGATGTAAACCTTTGCCTCCATGAATTTGGTGGGAGTCACATGATCCTGAGTGGAGTTGTGGCCCCTTAATGAGTTAAATTGGGTAAAATTAGTTTTGTTCGTCCTACTCCTTCGTCATTTTTGAATGAATCTTTTTCAAACTTTTAGCCATGGTGAGAACATTTGCCCCTGTGATTGTGGTTGGAATCACATGATCATGTCTCCAATTATGGCCCCTGAATAAGTTAAAATAGGCAAAAATTATACAGCTTTGTCTAGTTGTTACTAAAAATAGAAAAACGGTTTCCGGACGATAACTCATGAAAGGCTAGACAGATTTGAACAATTTTTGGTACACAGGTGTAACATCAGAAGATATAGGTCAAGTTCGATATTGGGGCTGGTGGGGCCAAGGTCAAGGTCACTGTTACTAAAAATAGAAAAACGGTTTCCGGACGATAACTCATGAAAGGCCTGACAGATTTGAACAATTTTTGGTACACAGGTGTAACATCAGAAGATACAGCTCAAGTTCGATATTGGGGCTGGTGGGGCCAAAGTCAAGGTCACTGTTACTAAAAATAGAAAAACGGTTTCCGGATGATAAATCATGAAAGGCTTACAGATTTGAACAATTTTTGGTACACAGGTGTAACATTAGAAGATACAGGTCAAGTTTGATATTAGGGCTGGTGGGGCCAAGGTCAAGGTCACGGTTACTAAAAATAGAAAAACGGTTTCCGGACGATAACTCATGAAAGGCTAGACAGATTTGAACAATTTTTGGTACACAGGTGTAACATCAGAAGATACAGGTCAAGTTTGATATCGGGGCTGCTGGGGCCAAGGTCAAGGTCACTGTTACTAAAAATAGAAAAACAGTTTCCGGACGATAACTCATGAAAGGCTAGTTTTTCTTGTCAGCAGTGTAACTTCTAAATTACTCAACATATTTAAATAAAACAGTACATGCATGATAAAAGAAGATGCAGTTTGCAGTAACCTTGGAGTTATGGCCTCTTTTCAAAGGAATGGTTTGCCATTCCTGTGTCCAGGCGGCATTTGGGGGTATTCGTCACTACTGTGACAGCTCTAGTTAAACATAAAATCAGGACCAAAAAATAATTTCGAAATAGCGATAATTTCGGATAGACGGTGTTCGGATTAGCGGTGTTGAAACGTATTGTATGAAAACTTCAATACTCCTCATCTAGGCTACCTTAAACTATAATTTGGGAAAACTTTCCCTTTGCTGTAGGCAGACAGTATTTAGGCCGACTTGATGTTGCATTTTACAATTGGTGCATAATTGTCAAGATGCAGACAACAGTTCTGGTCATCGTGTGGTTGACATTGCACACAGTTAAATCACAAGACTGAATAGCCTCAGGCAGTAAATCTTGCCAGTATGCTAAGTGAGAAAAGCCGTAGACATTATTTCCTTGGAATGTCTTCCCAATTATGTAAATTTAGCTTGCACAAATCTAATTGTTGCCCCTGGTTGTATCTATGAATGATGTATAAGCATTAGAACGGTTATACATTGAAGCTAAATCTTGTGTCTTATTTTGCCATAATTCATTTCTTTTGTACATGAAGTATTACAAATCAGTTAGTTTATTAGGTTTTGGGGATAATGAATATCTTATGGTGTTTGAATTTCATGTTAACGGAACACATACTGAAGTTACAATTAAGACCTTCTGCTATGTAATCTTATAATATTTTCTTTGACAGCCATATATGGTAAAAATATGAGAGAGAAAATCCTACAAGACACTTTTTTTAATTCAAGTATGCCACAAATGGGCCCAAAGGGTCATGACCCTGCCAAAGGATTTGATTAGTCCCATACTTAGTATTCGCGGAAAGAATCTGGTGAAGGCTCTGGCAGGCATTCAAGATCGATACACCTAACAGGAGAAAAGCCACCAGATTTGATCAGAACTGTAATGGTGGTCCCACTGTTGAAAATCAATAGGTGGCTCAACTGCTGTATCATTATCTATGTTTATATGTGGTGTCTCTTCTATTCTTATGTGTTTTTTTTCAAATGGTTAAATTGTCTTTCTTATTGCAATTTAAGTGAGAAATATTGATATGTTATGCTTGGCATGCCAAATTGCAATTCAAGGATATTAAATCAAATGTCAAAATATTGGAACAGAATTCTGATTCCATTTTTTATATTATATTGACAGTTCCCATAGGAAAATATTGACATAAACAAGAGTATAATGGATAACTTTTCGAAGGTGTCACAAAATTGGAGACAATCTAATGGATATATTTCCCAGGGAATTTTGATTCCATTATTTTAGTGATACTTGGGGGACTTTTGATATGATATTCCGCCTACTCATAATTTCTTGCAATATCAGATTTGCCCAAACTACTGGTAATGTCCACTCTTAATTTATGCATCTCTATTTGTGCCAGTGTATTTCCAGTTTGCATCAAGTCACAATAAAAGCTAGAACTATTTTTTTAATGCCAAATCAAACTAAAACCCCAACTCTAACCTTTCTGATTGCGTCTTACCAAAATTTGAGCTCCTTACTGGTCTGAATCATATAGATACTTATAAGCTCAACTTTTTAAATATGGAGAGCTATACAAGTCACCAAACCGCAATGTCCGTGTCAGACCTTTAAGTTAAGGCTTTGCATGTTAGTGCCTGAAAGTCACCATCTCAGCATATACATCATTTATTGCATTGAAACTTTAGACATGTACTCCCAACTATCAAACTTACTTCATTAATGCAGTATGATAACTTCATTTTGCATATGTGATGCAAATTATGGCCTTTTATTGTTTGACTTAATAATTATGGTTAAGGTTATTGATGTAAGCACACTGGTTATATATGTCAGCAACTACTTAATGTATTGCATTTAGACTATATACAATGGTACTCACCAAATCAACCTACTTAATTCATCAATAACATATCTCTTTTTTACATATAATGCAAAATTATGACCCTTTATTGTGCGACTTTGTTAAGGTTTTACATATAAGCATACAAAGGTTAATATCTAAGCTTTGTGACAAAGGTTAATATCTAAGCTTCGTGATGTATTGCATTGAAACTTTATACAATGGTACTCAACCATCCAACCTACTTATCATTTATCAAGTTAGATAACTCTTTTTTTAATATAATGCAAATTATGAAACTTTAGACAGTGTGTCCTACTATCCAACTTTCGTAATTATTCAAGTTAGATAACTCTGTTTTGCAAAAAGTGTAAATTATGACCGTTTATTATTCAACGAAGAAAGTTTCATTATTTTTTTCATGTAAGCATGCATAAGTCAATATCACAGCAACTTCTTGATGTATTGCATTGGAACTTTATACAACCATCTTAATTACCTCCTTAATTATTGGGTTTATATCCTTAGTGTTCTCATCGTTCAGTGACTCTATCCTTAGTCAAAATGTTCAAGATATTACATGAAACAAAGTATACATGTTGCCAGCGACAATGTGCACATGTGTAGCAAGGCCCATAACTCTTGCTTTGAATGTGGAGTTTTGCCTCTTTCCACTTCAAAAACAACAACAGATTAGCTTGGTATCCCCTTGAGGTGCTTTTGTTATATTCCCCCGCTTTGAAAAAGCGAGGGGATATAGTAATGGAAGGCGCGATTCCCTGCGTGTGTGCGTGCGTGTGTGTGTGTGTGTGTGAGTGTGTGCCTCCGTCCGACATTCATTTCTTTGCATCTCCTCTTACAATTCTTATGCAATTTCTACCAAACTTTCACAGATTGATGATCATAAAGTGAAGCAGCGCATATTGTCGGGCTTTTGCGATTTGACCATTTTTGAAAGAGTTATAGCCCTTTGTTTATTTTACATTTAAAATTGTTTTTTTCGCAACTCCTCTTACGTTTTTCATGCGATTTCTACCAAACTTTCACAGATTGATGACAATGTAGTGACGCAGGGCAAATTGTCCGGCTTTTGCGATTCAACCATTTTTGAAAGAGTTATAGCCCTTTGTTTATTTTACATTTAAAATTGTTTTTTTCGCAACTCCTCTTACATTTTTCATGCAATTTCTACCAAACTTTCTCAGATTGATGACTATATAGTGACGCAGCGCATATGGTCAGGCTTTTTGCAATTTGACCTTTTTTGAAAGAGTTATTGCCCTTTCTTAAATTTACGCATTTCTTATGTTCCTGAGAAACTACCCTTACCATTGATTGGCTTTCGTTACAAAAAATGCCCCCATGAGGCGGGGGATATAGCTGTCTGTGACTGCTCTTGTTTTACCTTATTAATTAATTGATACATTTACCTGGCATTCTTGCCTATGGCATAATGTAGAGACTAAGGTCTTGTAGATTGGGACTGTAACAGTCGGATAATGGTTGGCTTCATTGAATCAAGGTGGGCTAAGAGGCAATGTGCTCGGAAATTAATTCTAGTTCCAGAGATGGCTGTAAGTAAAAAGTGCCTATAAAAGTCAAGTAAATTGAGAAATCTAGTCATTCCTGTGAACCAGAAAACACATAAAGACCGTTTCATTGATTGATTTAGAACCGCCAGCTAATTTTCCAGGGAAAATTTCATTTTTGGTTCTCGTAACCTTTTTCAGAGGCAAATATTTTACAGAATAAAGGCAGTTTTATTGATTAAGCAAGAAATATAATTAAATGGTTCTTAAAATGTCTTTTATAGTTTTCTTTGCAGTGTTGTTTTATCAAGATATCTGCCCATTTTTTGAATTTTGGTTTTCATGAAATCATTGTCAAGGGACATAACTCTGTATATTGCAAAAGGAAGTAGATGTCTTCAAAGTGAAGTCCCTTGTCCCTTCCCTTCATTTCCCCTGCTTTCATAACAGTTTATTTGTCCAATACTGCTTCTGTATTGTGATATTAACATAAAGAAAAATGCTCTCTTCGCTAAAAGTAAAATGACTTATGAGAGAGAAAATCAGGTAGTGGTTCCACACAGTTACTAGAAGACCTTTCTCTAAAAAGATACCTATGGTTTCCATGGAAACATAATATAAACAAGAATAATTCCACAGAGCTGAGAGGTGTACCACAGATGTATGATTGAGAGGGGAAAGCCTTGTTTCTAATACAACTACTTCATGATGAGACCATGTACATTAAATGGTGCAGCTTGTGATGACTGAGGGAGATTAATTAAGAACAATTCATTTTAAAGCATTTTTTTTTTGTATTTTCAATATGATTTTTTTTTTGTATTTTCAATATGATGATGAAATGAAAGATACAAAGAGATTGGGTTATGCGTTTGGTTATTTCCAGGCCAACGATTATTTTATTTTGTTACCCCTTAAAACTGTATTGCAGAGTAGTAATGACAATGGTAAATATGATTATAGACTTCCTTTTAACAGACAGCAGTGTAATGTGTACACTGTGTTTTTACAGTAGTTTAAATTTATTCAAGACAGTTGTGCTTGAGTTTTTATCAACCTTTTGAGTCCAATTTAATTTGTCTTTGACAATGAGAATAGTCTAGTGATCTAGGTGGTTGCCAGGGCTCCCCAAAAAAGATTTGAGTTTAAGCCACACCATGCTCATGTTATCTCGCTCTCTAAAAAGACACCAGTTCTGGTTGCTACATCCGAAATGGATGTGATTCATGTCCTATTATTTTCACAAGTAAAAATTAATTTGTCTTTCATTAAGATACTTTAAGGACATCGAAGTGTCTATTGGATGTAATGGACATTAGTTTGCAACCAATGCAAACCAATGAAGGTCACTAATCTGGTTTTATAGGAAGTTTCTATTAATAGTGTGTCTCAGTGTAATGCAGAGGAAACAGATTGCAGCTGCAGCACATTACAGTCACAGCTGTAAGCACAGCTGAAGGACATTTCTTGTGGTTGGAATATAATTAGATTGTTAAGGACTATTATGGCTTTATTGTGACAAAAAAGTTATAGCTACAAAAGCATGTTATTTGTTTGGCTGGTATGATTTGTCATACAGGTTAGGCCATAGTGTAGCCATTGGGTGGGGGAAGACCATTGTAGATTCTGATTTCAAAATTGATCAGGATATATTCAAATCAAATGAAAAAATGTCATAAAAAAAGAAACAACATACCTCTGATACACACCACTACCCAGACACTCTAGAAACAGAACATGTGGTCTAAAATGAAACTACATACCTCTGATATGCACCACTACCCAGACACTCTAGAATCAGAACAACCGGTCTGAAATGAAACTACATACCTCTGATATGCACCACTACCAAGACACTCTAGAAACAGAACAACCGGTCTGAAATGAAACTACATACCTCTTATATGCACCACTACCCAGACACTAGAAACAGAACATGTGGTCTGAAATGAAACTACATACCTCTGATATGCACCACTATCCAAACACTCTAGAAACAGAACAACTGGTCTGAAATGAAACTGCATACCTCTGATAAGCACCACTACCAAGACACTCTAGAAACAGAACAACCGGTCTGAAATGAAACTACATACCTCTGATATGCACCACTACCCAGACACTCTAGAAACAGAACAATTAGTCTGAAATGAAACTACATACCTCTGATATGCACCACTACCCAGACACTCTAGAAACAGAACAACCAGTCTGAAATGAAACTACATACCTCTGATATGCACCACTACCCAGACACTCTAGAAACAGAACAACTGGTCTGAAATGAAACAACATACCTCTGATATGCACCACTACCCAGACACTCTAGAAACAGAACAACCGGTCTGAAATGAAACTACATACCTCTGATACGCACCACTACCCAGACATTCTAGAAACAGAACATGTGTTCTTAAATGAAACTACATACCTCTGAAATGCACCACTACCCAGACATTCAAGAAACAGAACAACCGGTCTGAAATGAAACTACATACCTCTGATATGCACCACTACCCAGACACTCTAGAAACAGAACAACTGGTCTGAAATGAACCTACATACCTCTGATACACACCACTACCGAGACACTCTAGAAACAGAACTACTGGTCTGAAATGAAACTACATACCTCTGATATGCACCACTACCCAGACACTCTTGAAACAGAACAACTGGTCTGAAATGTAACTACATACATCTGATATGCATCACTACCCAGACACTTTAGAAACAGAACAACCGGTCTGAAATGAAACTACATACCTCTGATATGCACCACTACCCAGACACTAGAAACAGAACATGTGGTCTGAAATGAAACTACATACCTCTGATATGCACCACTACCCAGACACTCTAGAAACAGAACATGTGGTCTGAAATGAAACTACATACCTCTGATATGCACCACTACCCAGACACTCTAGAAACAGAACAACTGGTCTGAAATGAACCCCCATCACTCTGATACGTACCACTACCCAGACACTCTAGAAACAGAACAACCAGTCTGAAATGAAACTATATACCTTTGATAAGCACCACTACCCAGACATTCTAAAAACAGAACAACCGGTCTGAAATGAAACTACATACCTCTGATATGCATCACTACCCAGACACTCTAGAAACAGAACATGTGGTCTGAAATGAAACTACATACCTCTGATATGCACCACTACCCAGACACTCTAGAAACAGAACAACTGGTCTGAAATGAACCCCCATCACTCTAATACACACCACTACCCAGACACTCTAGAAACAGAATAACCAGTCTGAAATGAAAATACATACCTCTGATAAGCACCACTACCCAGACATTCTAGAAACAGAACATGTGTTCTTAAATGAAACTACATAAATCTGATATGCATCACTACCCAGATATTCTAGAAACAGAACATGTGGTCTGAAATGAAACTACATACCTCTGATATGCACCACTACCCAGACACTCTAGAAACAGAACGGTTGTTCTGAAATGAAACAACATACCTCTGATACACACCACTACCCAGACATTCTAGAAACAGAACATGTGTTCTGAAATGAAACTACATACCTCTGATATGCACCACTACCCAGACATTCTAGAAACAGAACATGTGGTCTGAAATGAAACTACATACCTCTGATACGCACCACTACCCAGACATTCTAGAAACAAAACATGTGGTTTAAAATGAAACTACATACCTCTGATATGCACCACTACCCAGACATTCTAGACACAGAACATGTGGTCTGAAATGAAACTACATACCTCTGATACGCACCACTACCCAGACATTCTAGAAACAGAACATGTGGTCTGAAATGAACCAACATACCTCTGATACTCACCACTACCCAGACACTCTAGAAACAGAACAACCGGTCTGAAATGAAACTACATACATCTGATATGCACCACTACCCAGACATTCTAGAAACAGAACATGTGGTCTGAAATGAAACTACATACCTCTGATATGCATCACTACCCAGACACTCTAGAAACAGAACAACCGGTCTGAAATGAACCAACATACTTCTGATACGCACCACTACCCAGACATTCTAGAAACAGAACATGTTGTCTGAAAAGAAACAACATACGCACCACTACCCAGATACTCTAAAAACAGAACAACTGGTCTGAAATGAAACAACATACCTCTGATAAGCACCACTACCCAGACATTCTAGAAACAGAACATGTGGTTTGTAATGAACCAACAAACCTCTGATACGCACCACCACTACCCAGACACTCTAGAAACAGAACATGTGGTCTTTAATGAACCACCATAACTCTGATAGAAACAAAGCGGTCGTTTGAGAACTGGCGGTCCCTCAAGGTCGAAGCTTAGTCCCAAACATTTTTCAATCTATTTTCATATAAAGTATACCAACGCTGCATCGAAACCTTAAGTTGAGGAGTTGAGCACAATGGCCTGTCCCTAATACACAAAGCATGCATAAAACCTTCGAGGTCATTATTTCACACTTGTTCAGGAACGTTCCAAAATAAACAAACAATTGCTAGGTGTTTAAATTTTCGAAAGTTTTCAGAATTGCAATGACAGTTGAAAAGAAATTTGATAAGGTGTGGAAAAACGTTTATCAATGTTTATGCATGACCACTATAAGTTTAGAAGGGTATTAGAGAAGATAACTATGATATAATATTACTTGTTTAGAAAATGTGCTTTTTGTAAAAATAAACTTGGCTATTTATTCATTTATTGTTTTTTCGTTTACATAAAGTATACGAAGAGCCTTTGAACATTTGAGCGATTTCCACAAATCAATACATAATAGTTATCCAAGTAAACATTTGTTTTGACGACATCAATCTTAAAATACACTGAAAGAAAATTCATAACAGACAAGGAAACTAAAACTTCAAAAGTTTGAAACATTGGTTCCTTCGAGGTTTAAGCTCGGACTCTGGTCTAGTCGAGCGATCGCAGTTTTACTGTGGTTCCAAATGTTGATGCAAATGATTGTTTATATACAATGATTTTGTTATTATGAAAAGGCAAAGATAAATATTTGCGTATTGTAGTACTGTTACAATTGCAGGAATAGCTACCCCAACATTGTTGAATAGAAACATTTAACTTGTCATTTCAGGTTCCTTTTTGTGGGGAAATATGGACTAGCCTTCACTCACCATAAAAGGTAAGGTTTTACCTTTTGGGAAAATTGTAATGTAAAAATTATCAATTTTGGTATCGGTATTTTTTTAAAAATATTTTCAAAGAAAACTTAGGTTATTAGAATGGGGATGTTGTTGGGCGGTTAGGGATATGTTCGTCAAAGATTGGTGTCTGTCCAATAACTTTAGCTTGCATTGATGGATAAATTGTAATGAAATTTGGTGTGTAGGAAGCTTATTTGAATAGGTTTTGAGGGTGGTGGGAACAAGGTCATTGATACTAAATGTGGTTTTTGAACAATAATTAATGTAAGAATTGATGGATAGTGATGAAAGTTGGTGTATAGATATTCTTAGCTTATTTATAGAGCTAGCTTAGGCTTGCTTATGTGGGGTGGGGTCAAGGTCGCTGTTACAAAAAAATAGAAAAATGGTTTTCGTCTAACAACTTTATTTATAGTTGATGGATAGTTTGTTATTTGGTGTGTCAGAAGCTTATGTGAAGAGCTAGTGTTGGATTGCTTTTTATGGGGATGGGGTCATGGTCAAGGTCACTGTATCTAAAAATAGAAAAATGGTTTTCGTCTAACAACTTCATTAACCAGGTTTTCACATAGTGAAACCTGGTTATGAGAATGGCGAACGTCGTTGTTCGGGCGGGCAGGCGGGCGGCGTCAAACTCACCTATGAAACTGAATAACTTAAGCAAGGGTTGACATATCTTGACCAAACTTGGTCTATAGAAAGAGTTTATGGGTACCTTTCATGGGATTGCGTTTGGGGTCCCTAGGGTCAAGGTCAAGGTCACTGTTACTAAAAATAGAAAAACGGTTGAAACTGAATAACTTTAGTTAGGGATGACATATCTTGACTAAACTTGGTGTACAGGAAGTTTATAGAAACCTTTCATTGGATTGCAATTGGGGTCCCTAGGTTCTAGGTTCAAGGTCACTGTTACTAAAAATAGAAAAACGGTGAGGGATGACATATCTTGACTAAACTTGGTCAATAGGAAGAGTTTATGGAGACCTTTCATGGAATTGCATTTAGGGTCCCTAGGGTCAAGGTCACTGTTACTAAAAATAGAAAAACGGTTGAAACTGAATAACTTTAGTTAGGGTTGACATATCTTGACCAAACTTGGTCAATAGGAAGAGTTTATGGATCCTTTCATGGGATTGCAATTGGTATCCCTAGGTTCAAGGTCAAGGTCACTGTTACTTAAAATAGAAAAACAGTTGAAACTAAATTACTTTAGTTCGGGATGACATATCTTGACTAAACTTGGTGTACAGGAAGAGTTTATAGATACCTTTCAATGGATTGCGTTTGGGGTCCCTAGGGTCAAGGTCAAGGTCACTGTTACTAAAAATAGAAAAACGGTTGAAACTGAATAACTTTAGTTAGGGTTGACATATCTTGACCAAACTTGGTGTACAGGAAGAGTTTATGGATCCTTTCATGGGATTGCAATTGGGGTCCCTAGGTTCAAGGTCAAGGTCACTGTTACTTAAAATAGAAAAACAGTTGAAACTAAATTACTTTAGTTCGGGAAGACATATCTTGACTAAACTTTGTGTACAGGAAGAGTTTATAGATACCTTTCATGGGATTGCGTTTGGGGTCCCTAGGGTCAAGGTCAAGGTCACTGTTACTAAAAATAGAAAAACGGTTGAAACTGAATAACTTTAGTTAGGGTTGACATATCTTGACCAAACTTGGTGTACAGGAAGAGTTTATGGATCCTTTCATGGGATTGCAATTGGGGTCCCTAGGTTCAAGGTCAAGGTCACTGTTACTTAAAATAGAAAAACAGTTGAAACTAAATTACTTTAGTTCGGGAAGACATATCTTGACTAAACTTTGTGTACAGGAAGAGTTTATAGATACCTTTCATGGGATTGCGTTTGGGGTCCCTAGGGTCAAGGTCAAGGTCATTGTTACTAAAAATAGAAAAACGGTTGAAACTGAATAACTTTAGTTAGGGATGAGATATCTTGACCAAACTTGGTCTATAGGAAGAGTTTATGGATACCTTTCATGGGATTGCATTTGGGGTCCCTATGGTCAAGGTCACTGTTACTAAAAATAGGAAAATGGTTCAAACTGAATAATTTTAGTCAGGGTCTACATATCTTGACCAAACTTGGTCTATAGGAAGAGTTTATGGATACCTTTCATGGGATTGCGTTTTGGGGTCCCTAGATTCAAGGTCAAGGTCACTGTTACTAAAAATAGAAAAATGGTTGAAACTGTATAACTTAAGTTAGGGTTGACATATCCTGACACAACTTGGTATAAAGGAAGAGTTTATGGATACCTTTCAATGGATTGCATTTGGGGTCCCTAGGTTCAATGTCACTGTTTCTAAAAATAGAAAAACAGACACAGGCTGAAGTTCTTCTGTCAATCATTAAAAACCTGGTTTCGTCGCATTGCGGTGTTTCTTGTTTATAGTTGATGGATAGTATGTTATTTCGTGTGTCAGAAGCTTATGTGAAGAGCTAGTGTTGGATTGCTTTTTATGGGGATGGGGTCATGGTCAAGGTCACTATCTAAAAATAGAAAAATGGTTTCCCCCAAATTACTTTAGTTAGAGTTGATGGATAATTATGAAAGATGGTTTGTTGATGGTGTGTAGGTAGCTTATCTGAAGAGCTTATGTGACGAGTTAGCTTGGGATTGCTGTTGAGTGCATGGGGTCAAGGTCAATGTTTCTTTAAGTTAATTGGCTATAATTTCTGATTACCCATATTAAAAACATTGTTTTGTTGCATAATGTGACATTTCTAGTTTACATATTACTTGAAGGGTTTTTGTTGCTAAGTTGAAAGGATTTCAATATAAAACGTCAGCTCAGGAGCATTGTCCTGAAAGCTTCCAGGATTTATGTGGTCTGTGTTTTATTGTTATAGATATTTCTCTTAATGGAATTACAAACTCTCAGCACATTAAAATTGCAATAAGGTAGAGGATGGTTTTTACCTTAGCCTAAGATTCTAATTTATTGCATTTTAGTTTGTAATTTAATTTATTTGATGATTATTTGTTGTGATATGTAGCATCATTTAGCAGATTTGCTTATAATTGTTTCTGAATATTGTTTATCTTGTATTTACAATATTTTCCCTTTAAAGGTGGTCATATTAAAATCACGTAGGTGTTACAATTTTGAATTTCTATTTTGAAATGAAAGCCATTCATGACGCTTAAGTTAAGAAAGTTTAAGCAAACATAGGATTTGTATTTCGTTGAAAAATATCATAAGGGATTACCTATTGATTATGTTTTTATGATAGTGGTCATGAACTTTTTCTTAGCATCATGAACTTGATAATTTAATTTCTTTGAAAATGTTCTTATAGGGGATTACTATAACTTTATTCACCAGTCACAATTTTTATGTTAGTTGAATCCCATTAGTTCATTGACAGTGTGTTTTGGGATTATGCAGAGGTTGTTCATATAAGTAAGGGATTTCTAGAGCATAGATTCATTAAATGTTTGTAAGTTATGTTTAGTAAATTATGGGGTTTCAACATAATTAAATCATACTATTTTACAGCTATCATGATGTAATAGTTAAACCTAAAAAATACTGGTTCTTACGTCAACATTTTCCCCTGCATGCCATTTAATGCCATATTTTTACAATTTCAACAAAAATGGTTAGGACTTTGATAAGGAGTGGATAAATTTGCCCCAGTTTAAAAAGGCTTAGCAATTGAGCAATTGGTACTGTTCTTATATTGTTGTTATTTGTTGACATAATGGCTATTGTGAGAAAGACACCTGATGAAGTTCAGTAGCATCTTTATAGACTTTCAGAATATTGAAATAATACTTTTGGTTTATCAGTTAATACACTATATTATAATATTAATTAATATTATACATTTTTTTTGCTTCAAACCAAGATCATTTAATTGGTAAGGCATTAAAAACACTATATTTATTATGTATATAAGAAGATTACAACCAAATATACTCTCATAAGTTCTGAACTCTGTTCCTGAAATTTGGAGTATAATCCAATTAAAAGAATTCATTTGAAATTTTGCAAACATGTAAAATGTTTGGAAAAAAATATCTACAGCATACATGTGTTAATATCTATTCTGTTCTGTGTAAGCTTACAAGCAGTTGTATCGCTTTTTGGAGACTGGAAACTTTTTTTTATATTAACAGGGACAGGTTCTCTTTTTTGATATTTTGAAAAAGTGCAAAAATGGCTTTCTTTGGTTGCATAATAGATAATTAATTACTGTCAATTTACTTGATCAATCTTGTTGATTTTATAGATAAAATAGGCACAGTCAACAGTTTTTTTTATCCATGCTTCATCAGATTAGTTGTTAAATAATTAAACCCAATTCAATTAAGGTTAACGAGAAAGTGAATATAAAACTTGTGGGTGGTGTTTGCTTATAGCATTTAATGTCTGGATGCATGTTTATGCCTTTGCTGGAAGGTATTAACTCTTTTATCTTTTAGCAAAGAGCGAGGTTAAACAAAAATTCTGGTATCACCCAGATTTTCAAGGAGAAAAAAGTGGAAGTTAAGTGACCGTCTCAGTGTCATTATAGTATTTCTAAGTCCAAAAATGTTTACGTTTGCTGTAATTCAAATTTATAACATTGTGGGCATGTTTATGCTTAGCAATTCTTGTCACTCTGGCAAAAGTGATTAAACAAGGTCCGCACAGGATAGGAAAAGTCCTGGAAAACTCCTTGAATTCGGCATCAGTCCTGGAAAACTCCTTGAAAATGACATTGTCAGAAATATCCTTGAAATGTCCTGGAATAATAAAAATTTCCCATGAAAATTTATAATTCTCCTTGAAATTGGTCGGACAAACACTGTCTATTCAAAATAATCATGAATATTTACATTGCTGACCATCGTAAGTCAAATTTCATCGACGAAATAGACGCCGTAAAAAGCGCCGTGATTTCCCGGTCTTTAACCTGTTTTTTAACACTGCCTTTATAGTGCCACGCGCAGAACAGCATGTTTCCAGTTGTTTACTTCCGATAATCCGATAAAAATGTCTTCGCGAGGAAAATGTGTGTTTAGAAGTGACTGGGAGGCGAATGAAAACTATAGACGATGGCTTCGTCCATTTAAGGCCGACAAGACAAAAGCGCTTTGTATTGTTTGCGATAAACTGTTTGACATATCAAATATGGGAGAAGCTGCACTGAAATCGCATGCGAAGGGAGATAAGCATGTAAATAACATGTGGAGGGATCAAAATAACAATGTTTCATCAAAGATCACTTCATTGTACAAGTGATAGTAAGCTTGCAGCTCTTAAACAATGTTAGGCAGGGTAAGTAACCAACACTAGCACCTTTATATCGAACACGGTATACACTCCTGGAAAAAATATTTTATGTCCTGGAAAAGTCCTGGAATTTGATGATGACAAGTCTGTATGAACCATGTTAAATGGTTATCTCCCTTGATTAAATTTACTGTTAAACAGACCTGGGTTAGTGTTTTCATTTTGTTTGTTTGTTTTTTTTATAAATGTAATGATTGGTCTGATTGGTTTGCCTCAGAGTGGATTTTGATGTTTTTGTTAAAAACATAAGACCTGATGTTTGTCCTGAAATTGATTTACTTGCAAGAGCAACTTATACATTAACAAAAGTGTCAATTAAATTTTGCACTTCTTAGAAATATTGTACAATCTTTCACTGTTGTACACCAGCTTGCTGATTGAGGATGGGGTAAAATTACATTTTTATATATATATATTATTTTTTAATACTAAGAAGACCTCTTACAATTATCATTATTGAGCAGCATTTGTGAATTAGTCTGTCTATCTTCTAGTCTGTCTTTCAGTCCATCTGTCTCTTTCTTCTAGTCATTTTTTCAGTCCATCTATCGGTCTGTCTTTCAGTAAATCTGTCTGTCTATCTTCTAGTCTGTCTCTCAGTCCATTTGTCTGTCTATCTTCTAGCCTGTATTTTAGTCCATATGTCTGTTTATCTTCTAGTCTGTCTTTCAGTCTATCTTTCCGTCCATCTGTCTGTCTATCTATTAGTCTGTCTTTCAGTCCATCTGTCTGTATTCTAGTCTGTCTTTCAGTCCATTTGTCTGTGTATTTATAAGTCTGTCTTTCAGCCCATCTGTCTGTCTATCTATTAGTCTGTCTCTCAGTCCATTTGTCTGTCTATCTTCTAGCCTGTATTTTAGTCCATATGTCTGTTTATCTTCTAGTCTGTCTTTCAGTCTATCTTTCCGTCCATCTGTCTGTCTATCTATTAGTCTGTCTTTCAGTCCATCTGTCTGTATTCTAGTCTGTCTTTCAGTCCATTTGTCTGTGTATTTATAAGTCTGTCTTTCAGCCCATCTGTCTGTCTATCTATTAGTCTGTCTTTCAGTCTTTTTGTATGTCTGTCTTCTAGTATGTCCTTTAGTCCATCTGTCTGTTTATCTTCTAGTCTGTCTTTCAGTCCATCTGTCTGTCTGTCTTCTAGTCTGTCTTTCAGTCTATCTGAATGTCTGTCTTCTAGTCTGTCTTTCAGTCCATCTGTCTGTCTGTCTTCTAGTCTGTCTTTCAGTGCATCTGTCTGCCTGTCTTCTAGTCTGCCTTTTAGTCCATCTGTCTGTTTATCTTCTAGTCTGTCTTTCAGTCCATCTGTCTGTCTGTCTATCTTTTAGTCTGTCTTTCAGTCCATCTGTCTGTCTATCTATTAGTCTGTCTTTCAGTCCATCTGTCTGTCTTCAAGTCTGTCTTTCAGTCCATCTGTCTGTCTATCTATAAGTCTGTCTTTCAGCCCATCTGTCTGTCTGTCTATCTGTATGTCTGTCTTCTAGTCTGTCGTTCAGTCCATCTGTCTGTCTTCTAGTCTGTCTTTCAGTCCATCTGTCTGTCTATCTATTAATCTGTCTGCCTGTCTTCTAGTCTGTCTTTCAGTCAGTCTGTCTTTCAGTCCATCTGTCTGCCTGTCTTTTAGTCTGCTTTTCAGTCCATCTGTCTGTCTATCTATTAGTCTGTCTTTCAGTTCATTTGTCTGTCTGTCTTTAAGTCTGTCTTTCATTCAGTCCATCTGTCTGTCTATCTGTCTGTCTATCTTCTAGTCTGTCTTTCAGTCCACCTGTCTGTCTATCTTCTAGTCTGTCTTTCAGCCTGTCTTTCAGTCCATCTGTCTGTCTATCTTCTAGTTTTTCTTTCAGTATGTTGTTCAGTCTATCTGTCTGCCTGTCTGTCTTCTAGTCTGTCTTTCAGTCCATCCGTCTCTCATTCTTCTAGTCTTTTTTCAGTCCATCTGTCCGTGTGTCTATCTTCTAGTCTGTCGTTCAGTCCATCAGTCAGTCTGTCTTCTAGTCTGTCTTTTAGTCCATCTGTTTGTTTATCTTCTAGTCTGCCTTTCAGTCCATCAGTCTGTCTATTTTCTAGTCTGTCTTCTAGTCTGTCTTTTAGTCCATCTGTTTGTTTATCTTCTAGTCTGCCTTTCAGTCCATCAGTCTGTCTATTTTCTAGTCTGTCTTTTAGTCCATCTGTTTGTTTATCTTCTAGTCTGCCTTTCAGTCCATCAGTCTGTCTATTTTCTAGTCTGTCTTCTAGTCTGTCTTTTAGTCCATCTGTTTGTTTATCTTCTAGTCTGCCTTTCAGTCCATCTGTCTGTCTATTTTCTAGTCTGTCTTCTAGTCTGTCTTTCAGTCCATCTGTCTGTCTATTTTCTAGTCTGTCTTCTAGTCTGTCTTTCAGTCCATCTGTCTGTCTATTTTCTAGTCTGTCTTCTAGTCTGTCTTTCAGTCCATCTGTCTGTCTATTTTCTAGTCTGTCTTCTAGTCTGCCTTTCAGTCCATCTGTCTGTCTATTTTCTAGTCTGTCTTCTAGTCTGTCTTTCAGTCCATCTGCCTCTGTCTATTTTCTAGTCGGTCTTCAAGTCTGTCTTTCAGTCCATCTGTCTGTCTATTTTCTAGTCTGTCTTCTAGTCTGTCTTTCAGTCCATCTGTCTGTCTATTTTCTAGTCTGTCTTCTAGTCTGCCTTTCAGTCCATCTGTCTGTCTATTTTCTAGTCTGTCTTCTAGTCTGTCTTTTAGTCCATCTGTTTGTTTATCTTCTAGTCTGCCTTTCAGTCCATCAGTCGGTCTGTCTTCTAGTCTGTATTTCAGTCCATCTGTTTGTCTATCTTCTAGTCTGTCTTTCAGTCCATCTGTCGGTCTATCTTCTAGTCTGTCTTTCAGTATGTCTTTCAGTCCATCTGTCTGTCTGTCTACTAGTCTGTGTTCTAGTCTGTCTTTCAGTCCACCTGTTGGTCTGTCTTTTAGTTTGCCATTCAGTCCATCTTCTGATCTGTCTTTTAGTTGTTGTATTTTCAGTCCATTTGTTGGTCCACTTTTACTTTGTCTATAAGTCCATCTGTCTGCTTGTCTGTTATGTGTAATTATGTCACTCTGCCATAGGCACCTGAATACACATGAAGACCAAAGCTTCTCATGGTTTTCTGTTGCCCATCTTCATGCCTGTTTTCAAATGCCAAATTTTCATTTTTTGAAGGTTAGAACTGGACTTAATGAGCAGTAAACACAATAAAAACATATAAAAAGATCCTGAAATAATCTGTGATCATAATATAAATGTCGTTATTCACCACTTTGTTATGAAGGGTGTCAAGTGTTTTTTGCTTGCATGGTAAATGAGTTATTTTGACTTAATTTCGGAATGATAATTTTTCCTTAGAAATCACAATACAGACATGTATGTAAAATTTGACTTAGATCAGGTTTGTTCCTTATAATGCAAACATTGGCCTTCCACACAAACAAATTAAAAGGGTCAAAATTCTTTTTGGCTCAAAATTTGCCAGAAAAAATGCAACTAAGCATTATGATAGTATTTTTATTTTGCGACAGAGGTCATCGCAGGCCCAGCATGGCTTTCATTCAGTAAAGTGCGTGTGAAGCTTGCCCAAAATTCAATCTATACAAAGCTGGTCTTGTGACAATTAAGTATCCATGTTGTTTTTCTTCCCGTCTGGATTTGATGATTGTTCCAAGAATGAACCTGCCAGAGGTGTGCAAGTACTGGCTTTAGGTATGAATGTTTTTGAATGGTGCAGACTAATTATATGAAAAATAGTGAAAAATGTGTGAAGGCATTATTTGTTCGGAAACAAATCCTGCCTTAGTTTTTACCACTGTTTGGTATTGATTAAATCACAGTAGACGGGAGTGAGTGACATTATGGCTATTGATAAAAATATGAGCGGGATATGACTGAACAATCGATACCGGACTGCGGAGCTTCCGATGCTATTTTTGGATCATCGTTGTCAGAGGGAATACAAGAATATACATGATATTCCCGATGAATTAGTCTTCATGGACAATTAGTGTTAAATGGAATAGTAGTTTTACTTGCAGAATTAATATTTTACATTTATACAGATAAAGCTGTTTAATTACTGATGCCATAATGTGGATTAGTAGTAACACATATAACTTAAAAAACACATGAATTTATAATATGTGTAATGTATAATGTGGATTATTTTGTGCCCCTGAAGGTAATAGAGTTGTATCCGATATTTTTATATTAATGCTTTACAGTGGTTCAAAGAGATTTTTCAGTGGAATAAAAAATGATATTTCACTGTTTCAAACAGTGAGAATATGAATTTAATACTTTTCACTCCTCTGAAATTTTAGCCTTCCCTCATGTCGAAATCAAATGTTGACAGGTACGGGACTTGGGCACAATTTCAACAACATCATGTATATTCAAATACAATTTGGTGCTCTTTAAAAAAAAAAATACAGTTGACTGTCATATTATATCCTTTTTAGGCATATGATAAAGTTTGTTCTAGTGTTATATACACTTATTATTCTCTATATTGTCTCGTACACAACTATGTATTTGCACTGTGTAAAATATATCATATTTGTTAAAATCAATACAATGTAGCAAAATGCTTGTTAAGTTTTAAAAATTTGGTCAAGATTGGCTTTTTAAAGTTACATCTTTTTCTAAAAATTAAAACTTTTTTCTTAAAAAAAGTATGTTCTATTATATTTCCTTTTATTTCATTTTCAGTTAAATATTTCTATAGAACATGTTTTTGTGTGTAATTTTTGAGAATTTTTTTAGAAGGTTTGTGCATATTAATTCTATGTTACTATTAGTGTTCACCTTTTTGACTGGTTGTCAATGATAATATGTGCATTTCAATAAATAATTTTTGACAAGCACATTATTTGACTTACCTGTTAAATCTGACACTCAATTGTTGTGAAATCTTACTTATTGTGGTAAAAAGTTTTAATTACTAACAGGTATTTCATATGATTTATTCTCTGTCAGGTCGTAGGCTGTCACTCTATCAGTCCATTGCATAATAACAAAATGCTTTTGACATTTGACTCTTGCAAAGTGTATGACGTGTTCACGATTCTTGACATTTTGTAATACAGACCAAAAATACCGCAGACCTATTGTGATTAGCAATTTATATTCTATTTATGGTTGTTTGAAGAGCCATTTTTAGATGAATGTAAAAAACATAGTCATATGAGATCAGTTAATTACGTACTTACTGTTGCCGACCATAGATTAGTACATTTACTTATTTGAACAGAGTGAGGGAGTAAGTAGATAATAGTACTATTGTTTGTAGTTTGGAATTGATAAATTATACCTCCTCGGTGTTAAGGTTTAAGTGGATCTAAAAATAGGAAAAAACTATTGATGATTATTTTCGACATTTGGCTATGTAAATTTAAGAGCTCTTGCTTTGCACACATGGGTTATTTATTTGCGTATTGATGTATTTATATACAGATATTTGATTTCATAAGAGCGATATTCATTTTTAAAGAGCTCACAATACACTGTTTCAGAACCCATTTATATTTAGTTAATCTGTATAAATATAGCCTCGGTGGACATAACATGAATGGTCGCGTATAGAATATATTAAATGTAATCTGTATGAACATTTTATGCTTGAGCAGGTATTATTTATACATATATACATTCTGTGACGTCAAGAGCAATGTGATAACCTGGCTTTGATAAATTAGTATTATACACAAACTCACAATAGTGTAATATTCTTGTACGGTAACTCCCACTTGGAGGTAAAACCAGAATTTTGGATTAAGTTGAACAGTTTTGAGCATTGGAGAAAGAATATTGGAATTATTTGGGAAAGTTTGGATAAATTTAACTCAACCTGGTATGTTTAAAATACTTGCTCGATTTGTTCTGTAAAGTTTAAGATTGCAAGTTTATTTTGCAAATGTATACTTCAGGTTTGTGAATTGTGAATGAACATATTATTGGGTTGTGCAACAAATTTTCTTCCCCGTTAATTCTGTATAACATTTGTATTTTATATTGGAAAGGTTTTCATGTATTTAATAACATTTTTTTTTTTTTTTTTTTTGTAAGGTGAAGGTTTTTGCTGGAGAAGTAGGGGAGTTGATCTTTATGAGCAACTTGATATTTGTTTACCCACTGGGTCTATTGAGTTTCTTCAAGTGACATGATTTACATGTCAAGGTTGCCATTTGTTCTTGCTTATTCAGTTTGGTCATAGGTTAAGGCATTTTTATTAAAAGAAAATTACTACTTAAAATAATACTTGTGAGAATCCAAATTTTAAATTTGTTGAAAGATTGTTGGTTGTTTCCCTACCAACTTGTTAAAGTGTTGATAGGTAGTTTTTTGTTTTGTTTTACATCCTTACTTTTTAATTCCATGATGAAAAAGGAATAAATATATAAAAAAAATAATGAAAAGCGGACGTCAACAAAAAATTGGTTCTTGGCGTTTTTGCCAGTCAATCGAGATTTGTTATTGTTGCCCAGGTAGGACAATGTTTTGAAGTTTGTAACTTTTTTGTAAGCATTTTTGAATCATCAAAGCTCCTTGCTCAGGCTGTATAATATTTTTTTCTAATATGGACATATCCTAGCTAATAGGGTGGTAATTGATTGTTACCTGGGAAAGTTGTGCGAATTGAAAAGAATGGAATAATAAGTTGGTAGTATGATTGTGTGGAATGAAGTTCAGATTTACAACCTAGATATCGATCCTGTCTGATTTTAATGATCCGAAGCACAAATATTTGACAGGTTTGCACTATTGGGACAAGTTTATTTAATGGGAAGATATCAATTATCTGATGTTTTACCTCAGGGATAATGAAATGTTTTAATGTTCATTTTAGCCACCTTGAACATAAAACAATGTGGATTTGCTTTGAATTAGCCTGATAAGCTCTGTTCATCTATGAGTAATTAAGAAGTATTTAAGGGTCTAAAAATTATTTGTATATGTCAGTTAACTTGCATAAACATACTTTTTTTTAAAAATCTTAATTTTTGAGTTATTCAAGTATTAGGCATGCGCTTTACCTACAGGCATTGCAACATGTGACAACCATGACAGTATGATTTACGATGACCTGTCAGGTTATTATCTATGTTATGATGAGTGGTCATTTATAGCCAAGTCAGCACAACTTTATATCTAAGAATGGGAACAAATTACTGGCTATAATACCGCATGACCAATATGCCTTATACCATCTATGCTGCTTAATTATTGCTGGCAAGAAACGGCATGACCAATATGCCTTATACCATCTATGCTGCTTAATTATTGCTGGCAAGAAACTGTGTGACCAATATGCCTTATACCATCTATGCTGCTTAATTATTGCTGGCAAGAAACGGCATGACCAATATGCCTTATACCATCTATGCTGCTTAATTATTGCTGGCAAGAAACGGCATGACCAATATGCCTTATACCATCTATGCTGCTTAATTATTGCTGGCAAGAAACGGCATGACCAATATGCCTTATATCATCTATGCTGCTTAATTATTGCTGGCAGAGAAACGGCATGACCAATATGCCTTATATCATCTATGCTGCTTAATTATTGCTGGCAATGAAACGACTTGACCGATATGCCTTATACCATCCATGCTGCTTATTACTGGCAATGAAACGACATGACCAATATGCCTTATACCATCCATGCTGCTTATTACTGGGAATGAAACGGCATGACAAATATGCCTTACACAATCCACGCTGCTTATAACTGGCAATACCTTATACCATCCATGCTGCTTATTACTGGGAATGAAACAGCATGACAAATATGCCTTATACCATCCATGCTTCTTATTACTGGCAATGATTGGCATCACCAATATGCCTTACACAATCCACGCTGCTTATTACTGGGAATGAAACAGCATCACCAATATGCCTTATACCATCCATGCTGCTTATTACTGGCAATGATTGGCATCACCAATATGCCTTATACCATCCATGCTGCTTATTACTGGCAATGATATGACATGACCAATATGCCTTATACCATCCATGCTGCTTATTACTGGCAATGATTGGCATCACCAATATGCCTTATACCATCCACGCTGCTTATTACTGGCAATGATATGACATGACCAATATGCCTTATACCATCCATGCTGCTTATTACTTGTGTGAAAATTTTCGGATAGCTGGGGCATATCTTCTTGCTCAACAGCCTTGGTGCAAAGGCGGTATACTTGGTGGCATGACCAGGTTCTAAGAGAGATGGCAAACGTCTTAGAAAATGAGAGGAGGAAAGAGAGACCCTTGATACAGACAAGCCCACAGTTAGTCAGCTTTGTCAGACAAGGGGAGAAGAAGCCGATAACAACAACAACATGTAGCTGCATCCTACAAGAATCTCAAAACTGGGATATTTTTCCTGGGGAAAAAGTTTCCAGAGGAAGTGGCCCATTCCACTCTTTGGCCAGATCAACACTTGTGGAGAGAGGGGTTGGAAGACCTGGATCTTCCCAGTGGAAATTGGATGTAGAGGATTTCCATCACAGTCAGGGTGGAAAATGCTGGGAGCTGTGGGCATCATGGGATGAGTGAGAAAGGCTGCCGTCGATGCTCTTAGGAGAGCTGCAGAGAGGACGTCCAGTTTTCTCTGGCTACAATGCAGTGAACTGACTTGGAAGCCAACATAGACAAGGTAGTGACGGATCACCTCTACCTGCCCCTCCATCTAGAGGGTGCACCGAGATAAGGGGCGAAACACCCAGTGACAGATGGGCACTCGGCTGAGGACGTCTATGTTAAGCAGTAACAACATTACTTGCAATGATATGGCATGACCAATATGGCATACACCATCCATGTTGCTTATTATACAGCATCAACACCATCTCTGCCATCTATGTTGCTAATTTTGTTTTTTACCAAAATTTTAAACACAGTAGCTGCATTGTTATTTTGGATTTTTATAACTGCCTATAAAATTATTGCATATAATGACGTATTTCTACATGAACATAAAATACAGGCAATGTGTCTCCCAGTGTCATTAATGTTGAAGGCATGAAGCACGCTTAGGGAAAAAGCTTACTCTGCAGATTAATTGTTATAAACTAAAATTATTCTTACTTTAATGATGGTTATGTCCTGTAGGTTGATTCAATGCTGTCACACATTTGCCTTCTCTTGCCCTTTACTGCCTTTTTGTCATAAATATGTTACCATCTGTCATTTTTACTTTGGATGTTTTTAGAAGTTTCAATGAGATTTCTCTTCAGGCTTATAATATGTTCTTTCTTGGGTTAAGTGTTGTTGGAATTAGATTTTTAACATTTTGAGAGGCTATGTTCCAGTGTTCTGATGTTACATTCTAGCTCTGGTCAACTCTAAGCTGTACTGGTACTTGTCTGCCATTTGTTACTATTGATATTTTCCCATTAGTGGATGAGGGTATGAAAAGGACTCATTTGGCCTCTTAAGTTATTCTAACCATTGTGAAATATTAATGTCCATTTCCAAAGTAATCAGCTATCTCTGATCTCTGAAGCCCTTCATCATCCTATTCAGCAACACCTTGATTGCTGCAATGCCCCAGTTTCATGGCATACTGATGTATGGTTTTAGACCATGTTGCCTGCCGGAATAGAGAATCGTCAGGCTTTTGCTTAATTTGTCAAAAATATGAATTAATGTGTCTGTTCTTTTGACGTATGATTTGTAAGCTGTTGTAGCGTTATTATATCTCGTCATAATTTCCAAGCAGATAAAGATGCGTTCTATGTATTAAAGAAACTGATGTTTCAGAGTCAATAAGAAGTTCCACACCGCAATGTTGACAATAATTTACTACTGCATGGTCAAGGTGTTTAGTAATAATACACAACATTGGCTAATAATACACAACATTGGCTGTTGCACTTCCAAGGGATTTTGTAATGTCACACAACATTGGCATCTGTACTGCCAAGAGGTTTTGTTATGTCACACAGCATGGGCTTCTGTACTGCCGAGAGGTTTTGTAATGTCACATAACTTAGAATTCTGTACTGCCAAGAGGTTTTGTAATGTCACATAACAATGGCTTCTGCACTGCCAAGAGGTTTTGTAATGTCACATAACATTGACTTCCGTTCTGCCAAGAGGTTTTGTATGGTCACACAACATTGGCTTCTGCACTGCCAAGAGGTTTTGTAATGTCACATAACATTGGCTTCCGTACTGCCAAGAGGTTTTGTAATGTCACATAACATTAACTTCCGTTCTGCCAAGAGGTTTTGTGAGGTCACACAACATTGGCTTCTGCACTGCCAAGAGATTTTGTAAGATTACACAGCATGGGCATCTGTACTGCCAAGAGGTTTTGTAAGGTTACATAGCATGGGCATTTGTACTGCCAAGAGGTTTTGTAAGGTTACACAACATTGGCATCTGTACTGCCAAGAGGTTTTGTAAGATTACACAGCATGGGCATCTGTACTGCCAAGAGGTTTTGTAAGGTTACACAGCATGGGCATCTGTACTGCCAAGAGGTTTTGTAAGATTACACAGCATGGGCATCCGTACTGCCAAGAGGTTTTGTAAGGTTACACAGCATGGGCATCCGTACTGCCAAGAGGTTTTGTAAGGTTACACAGCATGGGCATCTGTACTGCCAAGAGGTTTTGTAAGATTACACAGCATGGGCATCTGTACTGCCAAGAGATTTTGTAAGGTTACACAGCATGGGCATCTGTACTGCCAAGAGGTTTAGTAAGTTATTTTCATGAATCACACATCAAATATTGTTCTATTTTCACTTTTGCTTCTCAGAAAATTGTCCTCAATGAGCATTCTGGAGCTCCCAGCTCTTGATATGCCTTGATTCCAACCTAATACTCCCACTGGCATCTGGTTGCTCATTTTGGAATCATGTTAATTATCACATCAAATGGAATTTCATAATATAAAGGGTTGGTTAATCTGATAAATAGCTTTTAAGAGGCATTCCCACACTGTTTCCATAGCTGTTACATTGTTTGTTTGATATTCTTGTTATGAAATAGGAGGAATTTATAAAGATAATTCATTTTAGGTAGTGCATACTAATTAACAAAAAATGATAAGTATTTTCTTGGCCTAAGGGTGCTGTTTATATTATGTAAGTATTATACAAAATGCTATTGACTTTATATTAAAAGATTTGTTGTATGAGATGATATAACTATAACACATGGATGTCAAAGTAAACTGTTACTTCTCAATTAATTTGTTAGTAAATCAATTATTCACTAATCTTACAATAGAAAACAACACAAACTTGTAAGGATATGCTTTTGATGGAGCATTTCAACATATTAATTGGATATTTTCCTGAGATTCTCATCATGGTTGAAGCAGCAAAGTAAAAGAATATCTAATGTGCCATCCACCATTCCTGTGGTATTCACCCAAGATCACACATCTGCTTCCATAAAGACTCAGGTACCAAATAAGGCAATTCTAATTGAAATAAACCCTTTCATAAGTTTTCATATTATAAAAGAACAAAAACCAGAGTGTTGCTTCAAGGGCCCAAAAACAGCTGCCCAGCACAGAGTCATGAGACATTATGCTTATAGATCTAGGTGCCCAGCACAGAGCCATGAGACATTATGCTTATAGATCCAGGTGCCCAGCACAGAGCCATGAGACATTATGCTTATAGATCCAGGTGCCCAGCACAGAGCCATGAGACATTATGCTTATAGATCCAGGTGCCCAGCACAGAGCCATGAGACATTATGCTTATAGATCCAGGTGCCTAGCACAGAGCCATGAGACATTATGCTTATAGATCCAGGTGCCCAGCACAGAGTCATGAGACATTACGCTTATAGATCCAGGTGCCCAGCACAGAGTCATGAGACATTATGCTTATAGATCCAGGTGCCCAGCACAGAGCCATGAGACATTATGCTTATATATCCAGGTGCCCAGCACAGAGTCATGAGACATTATGCTTATAGATCCAGGTGCCCAGCACAGAGCCATGAGACATTACGCTTATAGATCCAGGTGCCCAGCACAGAGTCATGAGACATTATGCTTATAGATCCAGGTGCCCAGCACAGAGCCATGAGACATTACGCTTATAGATCCAGGTGCCCAGCACAGAGTCATGAGACATTACGCTTATAGATCCAGGTGCCCAGCACAGAGCAATGAGACATTATGCTTATAGATCCAGGTGCCCAGCACAGAGCCATGAGACATTATGCTTATAGATCGAGGAATGAACATGAAATGTCTCAATAATAAAAATAGGTTGGGATGGGTGGGAAATGTATCAGATTGCTTTTTTTCTGTATCTTACGTAATGTAAACTATCTATATATCCACCGAATACATAATTGAGTGAAGTAACATTGTAATGGCGTTCAGTATATCCTATTTAAACATGAGGAAATCGTTTGATAACTATTACCCCCCAAGCCAGAGTATTATTGTATTTTAATCAATATAAAGATCATAATTAAAAAAAGATTGCCAGTATGAAACAGTGCACATGTTGACAATACTAGTATACAAAGTCACGTGTTACAAGTCCAATCACTGTGGCTAAATTACGTGTTGAGTTTTGCCCCTGTCGACAAAGTGGACAAGCATTGGCATTCCATTGTTGTTGTTTTTAGTTTGATTTCAAATGTAGGTTGAGCATGTGTTTCATTATACAGTCAAAGTTCATTGTCACAGGCTTGTTGTTCATCTTAAGTGGCATTAGTCACTTATTGTAATGACATAATGTGCTGTTTGGCAACACAAAGCGCATCTTCCTTAATGGTCCAAAGATTACAATTTTAATGACCGTTTTTGTTTCTATTTTAATTGTTATACAGATTTTGAAGTTTGTTTGAACTGGGTACAGTTCTAAATGAGGCTTGAACTTGGTGCAGCCATACCAACAGGTGGGATTTATTTGATGGAAGTAGCAGACACTGGGTTTTGAGTTGGGAATTACGTGTTAGAGAAGAATGCAAAAATATCTAGGTAATATTTTTCTGTGAGCTTGCAAATAGCTATGGGCTGTATTCCCATGTGAGCAATGATCTGATACATTAAAAGATTTCACATTGCCTCTGTTCAGCAATGCTTATATATAATTGTACACTAACATTCTCCAGTCATTGTGGTCATTGATCCTTGTATAATTTAACAAGCTCATTGTTAGGATTTTTTTTTTAGTACATTGTACTATTTTGCCTCGGAACCATGCACCATTTATTTTCAGTGCAAAGAGAAATGTCCATGAATTAATGCGAAGATGTTGACTTGACTATAACTCCCTCCCCTTAAGATATGAGATTTTTCGCACTTTAATTACTGGACAAGACATGTGCGGTCTTACTTTTGAGCGAGTAGTGGTATAAGTGACACTTGTGTCATCTTGACTCAATTCTGGAGCTGTGATGCATCATCCGCATAAAATAACTGATGACGATCATAATTATGTAGTTTGTTTGGCTTAAATATGTCCTACCAGGTCTATTGCTGAACTCAGTAAGCTTTTGTTTGGTTTAGTGGATAAAAATCTACTGATGGAGCATTTGTTAGCCATGTAGTTAGTTTAATTTGATATATAAGGTTAAAGTTATTGTTTGTCTTCTAAACCATAAAGTCAACAACTTCGTAAACGATAAAATCAGAATCTGTCCATTGATCCCATTTGAGTAGATATGAGCTATATATAAGATACAGAATGTTTTAGTCAATACTTGATAACTTGATTGTACATTTATGTGCTATCACAAACTGATGGTATGAAAAATGATCAACAGCTATTATTATTATATGAAGAAATGTAACTTTATGCCAGTACCGTGTGATAAACAACTATTATAATATGAAGGAATGTCACCTTAACCTGGTTCTTGTGATTAACAATTAATATCATATGAAGGAATGTCACCTTATACCTAGTACTTGTGGTAATCAACTATGATCATATGAAGGAATGTCACCTTATACCTAGTACTTGTGGTGAACAACTACGCTCACATGAAGGAATGCCATTTTTTGCCTGGTCTTTGTGGTGAACAACTATGCTCACATGAAGGAATGTCACCTTATACCTAGTACTTGTGATGAACAACTATGATCATACGAAGGAATGTCACCTTATACCTGATCCTTGTGGTTAACAGCTATGCTCACATGAAGGAATGTCACCTTTACCTGGTCCTTGTGGTGAACAACTATGCTCATACGAAGGAATGTCACCTTATACCTGGTCTTTGTGGTGAACAACTATGCTCACATGAAGGAATGTCACCTTATACCTAGTACTTGTGATGAACAACTATGATCATATGAAGGAATGTCGCCTTATACCTAGTACTTGTGTTGAACAACTATGCTCATATGAAGAAATGTCGCCTTATACCTAGTACTTGTGGTGAACAACTATGCTCACATGAAGAAATGTCACCTTATACCTAGTACTTGTGTTGAACAACTATGCTCATATGAAGGAATGTCACCTTATACCTAGTACTTGTGGTAAACAACTATGCTCATATGAAGGAATGTCGCCTTATACCTAGAACTTGTGGTGAACAACTATGCTCATATGAAGGAATGTCACCTTATACCTAGTACTTGTGGTAAACAACTATGCTCATATGAAGGAATGTCGCCTTATACCTAGTACTTGTGGTAAACAACTATGCTCATATGAAGGAATGTCGCCTTATACCTAGAACTTGTGGTGAACAACTATGCTCATATGAAGGAATGTCACCTTATACCTAGTACTTGTGGTAAACAACTATGCTCATATGAAGGAATGTCACCTTATACCTAGTACTTGTGGTAAACAACTATGCTCATATGAAGGAATGTCGCCTTATACCTAGAACTTGTGGTGAACAACTATGCTCATATGAAGGAATGTCACCTTATACCTAGTACTTGTGGTAAACAACTATGCTCATATGAAGAAATGTCACCTTATACCTAGTACTTGTGATGAACAACTATGATCATATGAAGGAATGTCACCTTATACCTAGTCTTTGTGTTGAACAACTATGCTCACATGAAGGAATGTCACCTTATACCTAGTCTTTGTGTTGAACAACTATGCTCACATGAAGGAATGTCACCTTATACCTGGTCTTTGTGGTGAACAACTATGCTCACATGAAGGAATGTCACCTTATACCTAGTACTTGTGATGAACAACTATGCTCATATGAAGGAATGTCACCTTATACCTGGTCTTTGTGGTGAACAACTATGCTCACATGAAGGAATGTCACCTTATACCTAGTACTTGTGATGAACAACTATGATCATATGAAGGAATGTCACCTTATACCTAGTACTTGTGGTGAACAACTATGATCACATGAAGGAATGTCACCTTATACGTAGAACTTGTGATGAACAACTATGATCATATGAAGGAATGTCACCTTATACCTAGAACTTGTGATGAACAACTATGATCATATGAAGGAATGTCACCTTATACCTAGAACTTGTGGTGAACAACTATGATCACATGAAGGAATGTCACCTTATACCTAGTACTTGTGGTGAACAACTATGCTCATATGAAGGAATGTCGCCTTATACCTAGAACTTGTGGTGAACAACTATGATCACATGAAGGAATGTCGCCTTATACCTAGAACTTGTGGTGAACAACTATGGTCATATGAAGGAATGTCACCTTATACCTAGAACTTGTGGTGAACAACTATGATCACATGAAGGAATGTCACCTTATACCTAGTACTTGTGATGAACAACTATGATCATATGAAGGAATGTCACCTTATACCTAGAACTTGTGGTGAACAACTATGATCACATGAAGGAATGTCACCTTATACCTAGTACTTGTGATGAACAACTATGATCATATGAAGGAATGTCACCTTATACCTAGAACTTGTGGTGAACAACTATGATCACATGAAGGAATGTCACCTTATACCTAGAACTTGTGGTGAACAACTATGATCATATGAAGGAATGTCACCTTATACCTAGAACTTGTGGTGAACAACTATGATCATATGAAGGAATGTCACCTTATACCTAGAACTTGTGGTAAACAACTATGCTCATATGAAGGAATGTCACCTTATACCTAGAACTTGTGGTGAACAACTATGCTCACATGAAGGAATGTCACCTTATACCTAGTACTTGTGGTGAACAACTATGATCATATGAAGGAATGTCACCTTATACCTAGAACTTGTGGTGAACAACTATGCTCACATGAAGGAATGTCACCTTATACCTAGTACTTGTGGTGAACAACTATGATCACATGAAGGAATGTCACCTTATACCTAGTACTTGTGGTGAACAACTATGCTCAGATGAAGGAATGTCACCTTATACCTGGTCTTGTGGTGAACAACTATGATCACATGAAGGAATGTCACCTTATACCTAGTACTTGTGGTGAACAACTATGATCACATGAAGGAATGTCACCTTATACCTAGAACTTGTGGTGAACAACTATGCTCACATGAAGGAATGTCACCTTATACCTAGTACTTGTGATGAACAACTATGATCATATGAAGGAATGTCACCTTATACCTAGAACTTGTGGTGAACAACTATGATCACATGAAGGAATGTCGCCTTATACCTAGAACTTGTGGTGAACAACTATGCTCACATGAAGGAATGTCGCCTTATACCTAGAACTTGTGGTGAACAACTATGCTCATATGAAGGAATGTCGCCTTATACCTAGAACTTGTGGTGAACAACTATGATCACATGAAGGAATGTCACCTTATACCTAGAACTTGTGGTGAACAACTATGCTCATATGAAGGAATGTCACCTTATACCTGGTCTTTGTGGTGAACAACTATGATCACATGAAGGAATGTCACCTTATACCTAGAACTTGTGGTGAACAACTATGATCACATGAAGGAATGTCACCTTATACCTAGTACTTGTGGTGAACAACTATGATCATATGAAGGAATGTCACCTTATACCTAGAACTTGTGGTGAACAACTATGGTCATATGAAGGAATGTCACCTTATACCTAGAACTTGTGGTAAACAACTATGATCATATGAAGGAATGTCGCCTTATACCTAGTACTTGTGGTGAACAACTATGATCATATGAAGGAATGTCGCCTTATACCTAGTACTTGTGGTGAACAACTATGCTTACATGAAAGAATGTCGCCTTATACCTAGTACTTGTGATGAACAACTATGATCATATGAAGGAATGTCACCTTATACCTAGTACTTGTGGTGAACAACTATGATCACATGAAGGAATGTCGCCTTATACCTAGAACTTGTGGTGAACAACTATGATCATATGAAGGAATGTCACCTTATACCTAGAACTTGTGATGAACAACTATGATCACATGAAGGAATGTCACCTTATACCTAGAACTTGTGGTGAACAACTATGATCACATGAAGGAATGTCGCCTTATACCTAGAACTTGTGGTGAACAACTATGATCACATGAAGGAATGTCACCTTATACCTAGTACTTGTGGTGAACAACTATGCTTACATGAAGGAATGCCACCTTATACCTAGAACTTGTGGTGAACAACTATGATCATATGAAGGAATGTCGCCTTATACCTAGAACTTGTGGTGAACAACTATGATCATATGAAGGAATGTCGCCTTATACCTAGTACTTGTGGTGAACAACTATGCTTACATGAAGGAATGTCACCTTATACCTAGAACTTGTGGTGAACAACTATGATCATATGAAGGAATGTCGCCTTATACCTAGAACTTGTGGTGAACAACTATGATCACATGAAGGAATGTCACCTTATACCTAGTACTTGTGGTGAACAACTATGCTTACATGAAGGAATGCCACCTTATACCTAGTACTTGTGGTGAACAACTATGATCACATGAAGGAATGTCACCTTATACCTAGTACTTGTGGTGAACAACTATGCTTACATGAAGGAATGTCGCCTTATACCTAGAACTTGTGGTGAACAACTATGATCATATGAAGGAATGTCGCCTTATACCTAGAACTTGTGGTGAACAACTATGCTTACATGAAGGAATGTCGCCTTATACCTAGAACTTGTGGTGAACAACTATGATCATATGAAGGAATGTCGCCTTATACCTAGAACTTGTGGTGAACAACTATGATCACATGAAGGAATGTCACCTTATACCTAGAACTTGTGGTGAACAACTATGATCATATGAAGGAATGTCACCTTATACCTAGTACTTGTGGTGAACAACTATGATCACATGAAGGAATGTCACCTTATACCTAGAACTTGTGGTGAACAACTATGATCACATGAAGGAATGTCACCTTATACCTAGTACTTGTGGTGAACAACTATGCTCATATGAAGGAATGTCGCCTTATACCTAGTACTTGTGGTGAACAACTATGATCACATGAAGGAATGTCGCCTTATACCTAGAACTTGTGGTGAACAACTATGATCATATGAAGGAATGTCACCTTATACCTAGAACTTGTGGTGAACAACTATGATCACATGAAGGAATGTCACCTTATACCTAGTACTTGTGGTGAACAACTATGCTTACATGAAGGAATGCCACCTTATACCTAGTACTTGTGGTGAACAACTATGATCACATGAAGGAATGTCACCTTATACCTAGTACTTGTGGTGAACAACTATGCTTACATGAAGGAATGTCACCTTATACCTAGAACTTGTGGTGAACAACTATGATCACATGAAGGAATGTCACCTTATACCTAGTACTTGTGGTGAACAACTATGATCATATGAAGGAATGTCGCCTTATACCTAGAACTTGTGGTGAACAACTATGCTTACATGAAGGAATGTCGCCTTATACCTAGTACTTGTGGTGAACAACTATGATCATATGAAGGAATGTCACCTTATACCTAGAACTTGTGGTGAACAACTATGCTTACATGAAGGAATGTCACCTTATACCTAGAACTTGTGGTGAACAACTATGATCACATGAAGGAATGTCGCCTTATACCTAGTACTTGTGGTGAACAACTATGATCACATGAAGGAATGTCACCTTATACCTAGTACTTGTGGTGAACAACTATGATCACATGAAGGAATGTCACCTTATACCTAGTACTTGTGGTGAACAACTATGCTTACATGAAGGAATGTCACCTTATACCTAGAACTTGTGGTGAACAACTATGATCACATGAAGGAATGTCACCTTATACCTAGTACTTGTGGTGAACAACTATGATCATATGAAGGAATGTCGCCTTATACCTAGTACTTGTGATGAACAACTATGATCATATGAAGGAATGTCGCCTTATACCTAGTACTTGTGGTGAACAACTATGATCACATGAAGGAATGTCACCTTATACCTAGTACTTGTGGTGAACAACTATGCTTACATGAAGGAATGTCGCCTTATACCTAGTACTTGTGGTGAACAACTATGATCATATGAAGGAATGTCACCTTATACCTAGAACTTGTGGTGAACAACTATGCTTACATGAAGGAATGTCACCTTATACCTAGAACTTGTGGTGAACAACTATGATCACATGAAGGAATGTCGCCTTATACCTAGTACTTGTAGTAAACAACTATGCTCAGATGAAGGAATGTCACCTTATACCTAGAACTTGTGGTGAACAACTATGATCACATGAAGGAATGTCACCTTATACCTAGAACTTGTGGTGAACAACTATGATCATATGAAGGAATGTCACCTTATACCTAGAACTTGTGGTGAACAACTATGATCACATGAAGGAATGTCACCTTATACCTAGTACTTGTGGTGAACAACTATGCTCATATGAAGGAATGTCGCCTTATACCTAGTACTTGTGGTGAACAACTATGATCACATGAAGGAATGTCGCCTTATACCTAGAACTTGTGGTGAACAACTATGATCATATGAAGGAATGTCACCTTATACCTAGAACTTGTGGTGAACAACTATGATCACATGAAGGAATGTCACCTTATACCTAGTACTTGTGGTGAACAACTATGCTTACATGAAGGAATGCCACCTTATACCTAGTACTTGTGGTGAACAACTATGATCACATGAAGGAATGTCACCTTATACCTAGTACTTGTGGTGAACAACTATGCTTACATGAAGGAATGTCACCTTATACCTAGAACTTGTGGTGAACAACTATGATCACATGAAGGAATGTCACCTTATACCTAGTACTTGTGGTGAACAACTATGATCATATGAAGGAATGTCGCCTTATACCTAGTACTTGTGGTGAACAACTATGATCATATGAAGGAATGTCGCCTTATACCTAGTACTTGTGATGAACAACTATGATCATATGAAGGAATGTCGCCTTATACCTAGTACTTGTGGTGAACAACTATGATCACATGAAGGAATGTCACCTTATACCTAGTACTTGTGGTGAACAACTATGCTTACATGAAGGAATGTCGCCTTATACCTAGTACTTGTGGTGAACAACTATGATCATATGAAGGAATGTCACCTTATACCTAGAACTTGTGGTGAACAACTATGCTTACATGAAGGAATGTCACCTTATACCTAGAACTTGTGGTGAACAACTATGATCACATGAAGGAATGTCGCCTTATACCTAGTACTTGTGGTAAACAACTATGCTCAGATGAAGGAATGTCACCTTATACCTAGAACTTGTGATGAACAACTATGATCACATGAAGGAATGTCGCCTTATACCTAGTACTTGTGATGAACAACTATGATCATATGAAGGAATGTCGCCTTATACCTAGTACTTGTGGTGAACAACTATGATCACATGAAGGAATGTCACCTTATACCTAGAACTTGTGATGAACAACTATGATCATATGAAGGAATGTCACCTTATACCTAGTACTTGTGGTAAACAACTATGATCATATGAAGGAATGTCACCTTATACCTAGAACTTGTGGTGAACAACTATGATCATATGAAGGAATGTCACCTTATACCTAGTACTTGTGATGAACAACTATGATCATATGAAGGAATGTCACCTTATACCTAGTACTTGTGGTGAACAACTATGATCATATGAAGGAATGTCACCTTATACCTAGAACTTGTGATGAACAACTATGATCATATGAAGGAATGTCGCCTTATACCTAGTACTTGTGGTGAACAACTATGATCACATGAAGGAATGTCACCTTATACCTAGAACTTGTGATGAACAACTATGATCATATGAAGGAATGTCACCTTATACCTAGAACTTGTGATGAACAACTATGATCATATGAAGGAATGTCACCTTATACCTAGAACTTGTGGTGAACAACTATGATCACATGAAGGAATGTCACCTTATACCTAGTACTTGTGGTGAACAACTATGATCACATGAAGGAATGTCGCCTTATACCTAGAACTTGTGGTGAACAACTATGATCATATGAAGGAATGTCACCTTATACCTAGAACTTGTGGTGAACAACTATGGTCATATGAAGGAATGTCACCTTATACCTAGAACTTGTGGTGAACAACTATGATCATATGAAGGAATGTCGCCTTATACCTAGTACTTGTGGTGAACAACTATGGTCATATGAAGGAATGTCGCCTTATACCTAGTACTTGTGGTGAACAACTATGATCATATGAAGGAATGTCGCCTTATACCTAGTACTTGTGGTGAACAACTATGGTCATATGAAGGAATGTCGCCTTATACCTAGTACTTGTGGTGAACAACTATGATCATATGAAGGAATGTCACCTTATACCTAGTACTTGTGGTGAACAACTATGGTCATATGAAGGAATGTCGCCTTATACCTAGTACTTGTGATGAACAACTATGATCATATGAAGGAATGTCGCCTTATACCTAGTACTTGTGATGAACAACTATGATCATATGAAGGAATGTCGCCTTATACCTAGAACTTGTGATGAACAACTATGATCACATGAAGGAATGTCACCTTATACCTAGTACTTGTGGTAAACAACTATGATCATATGAAGGAATGTCACCTTATACCTAGAACTTGTGGTGAACAACTATGCTCATATGAAGGAATGTCACCTTATACCTAGAACTTGTGGTGAACAACTATGATCATATGAAGGAATGTCACCTTATACCTAGTACTTGTGGTGAACAACTATGCTCAGATGAAGGAATGTCACCTTATACCTAGAACTTGTGGTGAACAACTATGCTCATATGAAGGAATGTCACCTTATACCTAGAACTTGTGGTGAACAACTATGCTCATATGAAGGAATGTCGCCTTATACCTAGTACTTGTGGTGAACAACTATGCTCAGATGAAGGAATGTCACCTTATACCTAGAACTTGTGGTGAACAACTATGATCATATGAAGGAATGTCACCTTATACCTAGTACTTGTGATGAACAACTATGATCATATGAAGGAATGTCGCCTTATACCTAGAACTTGTGGTGAACAACTATGATCATATGAAGGAATGTCGCCTTATACCTAGTACTTGTGGTGAACAACTATGCTTACATGAAGGAATGCCACCTTTTGCCTGGTCCTTGTGGTGAACAACTATATTTATGTGAAGGAAGGTCAAATAATCAAATGGCACATTTAGTCTCATGTAGGTGTATAAGCCTACAGGCATGACCATTTGATTTGAAATCCAGTTCATAATTAAGGTGTTGATATACTGTTTTCTCTTTCCTTGCTTGTCTCAGCAACCAACATCTGGCATGCTTTCTTCCAGGAAAAGCCCATTGTTCTACTGAAGGTCACATCATGTATTTCCCATCAGCGTTATCAGCGGAGGGAGATTTAATCTGTTCCTTAGCTGCACCTACTACAACTGTATTATCAATTGTGGATTTTCTCCCCCACCTCTCATACCTATTGGCTCTGACATTCAAGTCTTACTGTTTCTGATTCCTGTAGGAATATCTTATGATCTGTGAGTGTTCCGGTATATTCTGGCATAATTGTGGAATAGTTAGGATTAGGTAGTGTTTCAGTAGTTAGTGTGTTTGTGCTTTATGATATCTCATTGTTGTTTTGTAACTCTCTGTGATTGAAGTAGTGGGTTGGCCATAACTTGTGTGTTTTCACATGAGTACACACAAATTGGGAGAACTTGGATACATTTATTTTAAGGCTCATAAATTGCAAGTAGAATTGCATAATAGGAGTTTTTTTGGCTTCAGTGATATTTTTTTCAAGTGCTAGTGCAGTAGCTGGATTAATTGTTTGAGATTATAATGGGATTTTGATGTATTCATGTTTTAATGAGGAATTTACTTTGAAAAAGGTAATTTAGTGCTCCTTCTTTTTTATGAACTCATACTGCTTCAATGCTTGTGCTCATATTTTTATGGTGCACTCGTATACATGGTGTCATATTGGTGCACAAATAAACATGGTGTTATATTGGTGTACTCGTATACATGGTGTCATATTGGTGTACTTGTATACATGGTGTTATATTGGTGTACTCATATACATGGTGTCATATTGGTGTACTTGTATACATGGTGTTATATTGGTGAACTTGTATGCATGGTGTTATATTGGTGTACTCATATACATAGTGTCATATTGGTGTACTTGTATACATGGTGTTATATTGGTGTACTCATATACATGGTGTCATATTGGTGTACTTGTATACATGGTGTTATATTGGTGTACTTGTATACATGGTGTTATATTGGTGTACTCATATACATAGTGTCATATTGGTGTACTTGTATACATGGTGTTATATTGGTGTACTTGTATACATGGTGTTATATTGGTGTACTCGTATACATGGTGTTATATTGGTGTACTTGTATACATGGTGTTATATTGGTGCACTCGTATACATGGTGTTATATTGGTGTACTTGTATACATGGTGTTATATTGGTGTACTTGTATACATGGTGTTATATTGGTGTACTCATATACATGGTGTTATATTGGTGCACTCGTATACATAGTGTTATATTGGTGTACTCATATACATGGTGTTATATTGGTGCACTCGTATACATAGTGTTATATTGGTGTACTCATATACATGGTGTTATATTGGTGTACTCGTATACATGATGTTATATTGGTGTACTCGTATACATGGTGTTATATTGGTGTACTTGTATACATGGTGTTATATTGGTGTACTCATATTCATGGTGTCATATTGGTGCACAAATAAACATGGTGTTATATTGGTGTACTCATATACATGATAACTTATCAAGTCAGATTATCATCTTGCATGTAATGCAAAGGATACCTCTTTATTATTTGACTTAGAAATTATGGTTAAAAGCGGTGAAAAAGTCATGCTGCCTTTGTGACAGCAGTCATGTTGTTATTTTTGTGCATTATTATATATCGTGTGACATTTATGTACTCGAAGTGTTGTAATGGTTCATCCTTATTATACTGCTTTTTTTTCACACATACTCAATATTTCAGCAAAACGCTCTGACATATTGCTGATGAGTGTAAATTGTAATAAACAAATTGATTTTGCAATATTGCTGTCTGTATCAGTGATTTATGTCATAGTTGTTCCTATCAGGAAAGTGCTTTGTTGACTAATGTTCTCTAATGGTTTGCGTGGGTGGAGTGGAATCTTTCATGATTTTCCATGTCTGTGTGGGGACAAATCACACACATTTATGCAGTAGTTAAGTGCTTACCAAGCTGTTTCTGGAACGTGTGCTTTGAAGTTCTATTGACCATGATTTATGCAATAATAGATTAATTTCCTGTGACTCACAGTAATTAAAGTGGTAAAAATACTGTCAAATGAATCCTTCTGAATAAAGCAGTATTGAAGTATTGAAATTAAAATAAATCCTTAATGTTTCTTAATCGATCAATGCAATGTATGGATATTTTTGACCAGTGTTAGATGATTATTTTGCCTAGTTTTGTGGTTTGTGGATAGAATAAAGAAATAGCCATCTGTAGCACATAAAAACCCTTGGATAGGTCAGTTTTGTGGTTTGTGGATAAGATAGAGAAATAGCCATCTGTATCACATAAAACCCTTGGAAAGGTCAGATTATTTTTCCATGGATACATTTTATCTATCTTTGACCATCTAGTCTTTACATAATGTATCATTTCCTTATTATTTGTAATCAGGTAAATCTACCCTCTGATCTTGGCAGCTGTTTTTGCATGTTTACACTGGCATAGTTGATAGTTATCCTGCTTCCAGTTGTCTATGATAGCTATGATTTTATTATTCAGACTAACCTTATGACATCATTTAAATTAAATAGCTGACTGATTTTTAATAATAATTGGTTTTGTTTTGTATTTTGGTAATCAACTATAAGTAATTGCTCAATTGAATGTGAACTTTACAAAATAAAACAAATCATGCATGTTTTTGCCTGATTGTAAAGTCGATTATTTCATCTGTGGAATTATTGACAACTGTCCACTTGTTTGAAAGACATTCCTCACAGATTGCTTATTGATACACTTGTTAGATGAATGGAAGGAAATATTATGGAAGTTGTATATTGTCATTTTTTTGGATGATGTAAATTTCTGAGGCGAGTACTTATAGTTCCAGAGAATATAATTTCGGGGAAAACTTCATAATAGAAAACATTTCTCCGATCAGCCTACAAGGTTTTATTTGTCAAGCACCCTCACATGAAATTACACATAAGAATAACTGGTATTTGTTTATATAACAATTGTTGTTCTGGCAGGATGTATTTTCTTTTCTAAACCATGTAGATTCTGCCGGGAGTGAGGTAAAGGTGTTGGAAAGTTTCTAGTTGATGAGATGATAGTTGGCAGAGCATCTTGGAATATCTGACGAATATTCTAGCATATGGCAAGAAAAAATAAATATTCCTCTGCCCAGGTATGTTTTGGATGTCTCTATAAGAGCTTTAATCAGAATTGCTCTCTTGTTAATCATATGGGAGAAATCACAACAATATGGATTCTGTGATGGACTGATAAGCATTTTGGCTGTGGTATTTCTTTCAGATGTTCTTGTTGGCATTTAAGAGTGTTTGTAAGAAAATACATGTGATTTTGATTGCCCACTGTGTAAGTATTGTCATTTGGTATTGTAATTTTACTAAATAGAAAAGTTTCATCACAGAAATTTAAAGTAAAATAACTGTTTTGAATTGTCAATGGAGAATATTTTGTTGCAATATAGGCTGATCAGCTAATGCATTTATTCTGATGTTTCCTTTCACTCAATAGATTTTATATTCTCACCATTTCAATAGAACAATAATTAATGTAACAATTTGTAATCATTTATAACCAATTAAGGTATTGTAGTTGAAAAACAGAAGACATTTAAAACTGGTCATTGGTATTTCAAAGAAGTAAACAAAGGATTATTAATGTTGATTCTTACTCCTTTGGGAGTTGAGAACAATTTTCTGCTATTTTTCATTACAAGTGAAACATTGTTTTGATCTTTGATTAAATGCTGTGAGTTTCAATTAAGCTTTTAACAATATTTGGTGCAGATTCATAAACAAGGGACACAGGTGTAGGTTGTTAATGCTCAATAGAGAAAAAAACAGAAATGAAAAGCAGTGGTTGAAATTAACACAAGCCCTGCACTGGTAAAATGTCTTCTTGGCATGATCAAATTCTGAAATTTTATATAGCAGGGCTTGTTCAAAAAAAAATTCATCCAAAAGTCTAATTTCAATGACTGGAAAAAGGTTAAAATATCCTTCTGGATGCCAGTGATACCTTTTCAACCAGCATTTGTGACTTGTATTTTATAGAATGTAAAAATTATTATTATTAATGATTCCATACAAACTAGATAGAAACCACCCAAGTTTGTAGATGACCTGAACAGACTGGAGACAGCTGCCTTATTCCTGAAGACAACCTGCTTACTCTTTTAGCCACTGCCCTACTCTGTACAACCTGGTATTTAAAGCCAGAAAATATGTTCAAAGAATGTGTTTTTCTCAGCAGGGGGCTAATCACTGATGGATTCCTGCCACTTTGATTGTGCACTGATCAGTATTCTATTGTTTTCATAGTATTGATCAAGCCATTAGGCTGTCTCTATTGGGCTGAGTTTTCTAAGAACTAAGACTGGTTTCCATACAAATCTACCTGTATATACATGTACGGTTTGGTCAGTCTGGGCTGGTATGAAACAACAATATTACATAAATCTTAGAAGTGGTACATCAGTGGAACTTGTACAGGAAATTAGGAGTACTTCTTAGAATTTAATAGCGTAGAAAGAAACCATGACCTAACATTCATTGCAGAATGGAGGGCGGAAATTATTTGATTGGAAATTGTTTGATACTGGTTGATTTTTCATTGATTTGTGTCTTTTTCTGATGGATAACCATTATAGTCATAGCATTTACTACAGCCTTGCATGGTGAGGCAATGTTTTGCTTTTTGCTATGTTGTTTCTTAATAATAAGAAAAGCCCTGGTTTAGCATATACGATTTCCTCATTCCTTGAACTATGAGTGGTGACGTCTTTCTGCAGAAATTGGATGAGCATCTTTGAATTCTTTGCTTAAATAGCTGCTTTCTTAACATTTATGCCTACAAATATTTATCTCAGTTAAATGAACTATTCTTTGAAAAGCTATCAAGGATTAATTAGATTATTTTCTCTTTTGCTCAGCAGTTTACTAAAAACATGTACCAGTATGATGTTGGGAATGTCTGTGAACAGGGTGCCACCTCTTAAAGGGATGCTATTTGTAATGATTTTCCTCCCCAACTGGTAGATAATGCCATAGTGTCAGGATTAATGGGGTTCATAGCAATACAGAAATAACAAACACAAGATGATTTTCCAAATATGCCACAAAATGACACATTAAAGATAGAGCATCTTAAAAAGGTTGTATTGTATTGTCCCAGTGGGCCAGATAAAACAACAGGCTTCCACGGAAACAGCTCTGTTGTTATTTAAGGAGTTTAGGAGATTTCTCTGGAGTGTTCCTCTTATTTCTGATTTAGACATTCACCATTATATTCTGCAAAAATGAAAACTAAGTTACTTTGCTTTTTGCAAAAATACACTTGATTTATAGAATTTAGGTACTTATATCACTTAGTTATTCGAAAACATATTCAAAAATAGCTCGGTTAGCAAAACATAAATGAAATGATGGAACTCGTAGGAGGTGGGTGATGATTTTGTCTGTTTTAATTCTATTAATAAGCCAAATGAACACTATTTCTGGTCTCTGTAGGTTGAAGGTTGGAAGTCGTGTCTGTTTTAAATCTGGTTGAGTTTCTGTAAAAACCTCTTATGCTCATAATGTTCTTTACCAAGCAGCAGGTCATGATCCTTATATAATGTTTAGCTATCATTATTGACCATTGAGGTCCACTATGATATGATCTTTCAGGTCATTTGAGCTGATCAGTGTGTATTTCCCAGGGAAAAAGAGAAACTGGGAGTTGTTTACTTATTACCAAACCTTATTGTCATATGTTCGGTCTTTCAGATTTACGGTGGGCAAATTGACCCAAGGGTAAATATGTATATATACTACTTTGAAGTTTAATAACAACTTTAAACACATTCTCTATTCTTCTTCATACAAACATGAACTCATACAATTTTAAATGTTTACTGACAGTAAGACAAACTTAATTTTTGAAAGATACACTGATTTCTTTATTATTTTCCTGTCAGAAAATACTGCAACGTAATATTGCGTAATAAGTGAATAAGAGGTTTATTAAATACAGATATTGATATCATATGTTAGTACTATTAGCTTCCTCATTATGTTTAATCATGGACCTTTAAACCATGGATTGGCAACTGCCCGATTTCGGTGAAACGATAAGAAATAATAATTTACCCACAATCCTTAGCGCGCGCTCGGCAAATAACGAAAAATTCCGCCGAATCTCCGATCGGTGATTAACGGCGATCTTCGATTATTTCCGCCAGCTCCCACGGCTGATAATTATTTTTAACTCCGATCGACATGTCGCATGTAATATGTTTGTAGTTTGTCATTATTGCATTTTCTCTAATTATCAAAGTATTAATCAGGACCTAATATGTTCCTGATTAAATTTATATTCAGTTTTAATTAATGTTTTCCTATATGTATATTAGTATTATTCGGCTGATGTCGGACGTCTAGAAAAAGACCACACATTAAGGTCTCGGAATAAAATCGCGCTGCACGCGTGAGTTTGAGCAAATCGCATTAACACAGACGAGAGTTGCCAATCCATGGTTTATAGGTCCGTGGTTTAATGTACTTTTCAACACCAGCTATTCGCATTTTATTAAAAATATTCAATTATCTCAATTGCCTATAAAGACGTCAAAAAAATATCCTATGGCGTGTAAATGCAATATTGAATAGTCGTGGTGTTTGGGCTAGCATAGAAACACATGTGACTGTTGGCTATTATTACTGAGAAAAACAGACAAAAGTGGGCATCTACCTTGGATGGTCTTGTATTGGAGGTTTTAATATGTATTTCAATAGGGATTATAAGATTAGCCATTGGCATTTATTAGTTTAACCTGAGAGGTTAGTTCTCCTTGTTCCTGTTTATGGGAGATTGTGGAACTGACCCAGGGACGTGTAATCTTGCACCTGGCAATGTCTGGAGAATGTCTTTCATCCCAAACAGAAGTGTTCTTAGGTGGCACTAGGTGTTTTTCGTAGCTTCAGATATTGTAACTGTCACTACAATTATATTTCTTGGGTTTTTGTTGTGAGCATGCAAATTATCTCATTCTGCTATCTTGATGTGGTGTGTATTTTACAATCTACCTGCTGTTTTCGCATTTAACTGATGGAGTCTTTAAAATTTGATAGTGGCCATCCACTGAAATGAATTGATTTTGCTGCTCGTGAGGGTTAAGTCTATACATTCTTGCATTTACAGTAAGGACACACTATAATCTGTCTTGTAGGTTTGGCATCCAGATAATTATGTATTCATATAAATACAGAAGACAAAGCATTCAATCAATGCCATGTGGAAGTTGCAAGCAACTTCAGTCATGTAATGGTTTGTTACCTCCTGTAATCCTTCAATTGTCTTATGGTGGACAAGCAACTGGGTACTCTAGAACAATGAAGACACAGACAAGGAAACCCTTGATGATGCTGATACTGGCAATGATCAGACAGCTGTCCAGGTTAATCTGCATCTCAACCTTGTCCAGCAACAGTCAAAAGTAGTGGTTTAATGTCTAAATCTTTTATAATTCCAGGTACATGTCATGGGGAGGGGGGACTGTGTTCCCAGATTTCTTGATTACCCCTTGATAAGAGACTGCACTCTACCTATTCCTCATTAATACTGGCTGACTATTTGTCTACACCTGGTGGCTCTGCCTCACAGGCAACTTGTTGAGGAGTGCTTTGGTGCTTGGCTTTCTGGTAATATTTGATGATGATCTATCAAGTTCAAAGTCACCTTTGTGGATAAAACCTTTTGTTAAGAACACAAACATCAAGTATCTTTTGATGTTGGGTATACCAGTTTCTTTGGAATCCGATAAAGGGACAAAAGGTTTTGACATAATGTAGTATGGTAACTTATTGCCTGGCTATTTCATATTTAGCTACTGCTGTCTCATAAGTGTTGCACAATACTCACATTGTTATACTTGACAGTTAAGAAGTTGATATGAATGTTTCATCACCTCGGGTCATTTCTTGACTGTGGTAAAATATTCTTTTGTTTAGATAATTTATCCTGAAGTTGACAGTTGCTGACCATGTAAATAATTCATCAAAGCCTGCAGCAATGTTATTTGTTTACAACAATATCATCACAACGTAATATTCTTCTCTTTTTAATCTTATATGATACAAAAACGGAGGTAGTGGATGGTAGTTCATGAATACATGGCGGGCCTATAGTTCAGAAATTTACTTAACAGCATCTTATTACTGTTTAAAGGTACAATATTTTATGATGTTCTCATATAGTTCCTTCAAATACTGCATTTCACATATGTTTTAAGCCATGTAACTTCCAGAGCTGTAAAGAATTGAAAGATAACAACAGTGATATCAGTAGATCATTTCCCAGTATTTATCAGATTGTATGTTGTGGATGCTGTACTTTGGTTGACAGATACATCAGCTGTCAAGGTCATCACCATAAGTTGTCACAAGTTGTCAATAATTTCAACATGGATTTATTATTCTGGTTGACTTGTGAAGTAGAGCGCACTACTTATTAATTACTCCCACTGATATTGTGGAGTGGGTTGTAAAAACAAACTTCCTTCATTATTAAGTTCAATCTGTTAGAAGTGAGTGTTTCTGGTTACAAACTAAGAGGAGAGAATATCAACATTTTCAGTGCATTGTGTTGATGTGCACATTAGTCGAATAGAAACAAGTGTTGTGACTATAAGTGGATATTACAATTAGAAGATTTTACAAAGTTCTTTCAAGGTATATTTGCTTTATCTTCCTATTAATTAATGCTCAAAAGAAAAACAACAACACATTTATTATACTCTGATACATAATGTTCGTGTTGCATTTGCAGTGCACTCCATGTTTACATTGTCTGCATGAGGCAGGCACATGACAGTATTATATGAAGCATTTCTGGGTATTAATCATGCTTTATTCTTGTTCTACCTGGGTAATTGGATTAAACATATTGTTTCAGGGAAGATATACAGAATTTGAATTGTGTTTCTTAGCAACACTTTAGTTATTCAGGTCTTATTAGTGAAGTGAAATTGAAACTTTGAATATTATTAAAGTGACATTTTCTTCAAAATCAATACATACACATGTATAACACACATTAGTTTTGACTGATAAACCTTTAACTACTTACTAAATAATGCATTTATTGAAACTATTAATTATGTTTCATACTTGTACTTAATGTGTATGAAAATTGCATACATAGAATTTGCATTTATTTATAGCTTTCAGACACTTGTCACTCATTGCTGTATCATCTGTAATGCAAAGATTCCTTGTCCTGTCTTTTCATGAGCTTGAATGCTCCACTGTGCTGACATGGTGCGGCCAGACAGCTAACATGTACATGCTGACCAGTGTAATAATGTCCTGGTGATGCTAGAATGCAAATGCATCCATGCAGACCAGTGCAATGATGTCCTGGTCATAGGCCAGAGTGCTAACATTGGCATGCTGAGCAGTCTAATCATGTCCTGGTGCAGCCAGAGTGCTAACATTGGCATGCTGAGCAGTCTAATCATGTCCTGGTGCAGCCAGAGTGCTAACATTGGCATGCTGAGCAGTCTAATCATGTCCTGGTGCAGCCAGAGTGCTAACATTGGCATGCTGAGCAGTCTAATCATGTCCTGGTGCGGCCAGAGCACTAACATTAGCATGCTGACCATTGTAATCATGTCCTGGTGTGGCCAGAGCACTAACATTAGCATGCTGACCATTGTAATCATGTCCTGGTGCGGCCAGAGTGCTAACATTGGCATGCTGACCATTGTAATCATGTCCTGGTGCGGCCAGAGCACTAACATTGGCATGCTGACCATTGTAATCATGTCCTGGTGCGGCCAGAGCACTAACATTGGCATGCTGACCATTGTAATCATGTCCTGGTGCGGCCAGAGTGCTAACATTGGCATGCTAACCATTGTAATCATGTCCTGGTGCAGCCAGAGTGCTAACATTGGCATGCTAACCATTGTAATCATGTCCTGGTGCAGCCAGAGTGCTAACATTGGCATGCTAACCATTGTAATCATGTCCTGGTGCGGCCAGAGTGCTAACATTGGCATGCTAACCATTGTAATCATGTCCTGGTCATAGGCCAGAGTGCTAACATTGGCATGCTGAGCAGTCTAATCATGTCCTGGTGCGGCCAGAGCACTAACATTAGCATGCTGACCATTTTAATCATGTCCTGGTGCAGCCAGAGCACTAACATTAGCATGCTGACCATTTTAATCATGTCCTGGTGCAGCCAGAGCACTAACATTAGCATGCTGACCATTTTAATCATGTCCTGGTGCAGCCAGAGTGCTAACATTGACATGCTAACCATTGTAATCATGTCCTGGTGCAGCCAGAGTGCTAACATTGGCATGCTAACCAGTCTAATATTGTCCTGGTGCAGCCAGAGTGCTAACATTGGCATGTTGAGCAGTCTAATATTGTCCTGGTGTAGCCAGAGCATTAACATTGTCAGGCCGACCATTGTAATCATGTCATGGTGCAGCCTGAGTGCTAACATTGGCATTCTAACCATTGTAATCATGTCCTGGTGCAGCCAAAGTGCTAACATTGGCACGCTGAGCAGTCTTATCAAGTCCTTGTGCAGCCAGAGGGCCTACACTTGCATGGTGACCAGTGCAATTATGTCTTGGTGCAGCCAGAGGACCAATAAATGCATACTGACCAGTGTAATTGTATTCTGGTCACAGCCTGGATTTTTCTGCTATTGCCTCTTATATCTCATTATATTGAATAACAGGATAGTTTTCTGGACAACAGGACAAGATCTGGTACTGTTTTCAGACCTGGTACCGTGATTAATTGCTTGAAGGGATGGTCAATACAAGACATAATATATGGGCAACTTCTTTGATATTGTCTGCATAGTCTTTATGATATCTTTCTGCTAGTATTTTCTGGAAATAATTAAATGATTTTTCATACTTCGTTCTTATGTTTCAGTCATATACAATGTTGCAAATACTCATTTATGTTACAAAATAGAAGAATGATTCTCAGGTTTATCATAGAGATATAGGAAATTGCAGGAGAAGTATCATGTTGAAGAGAATGATCATACCTGGATTCTTTTGTAATATGTGATGTTATACAGACAATTGATAGCTTTCTGGGCAAAATGTTCTCAATTTTTCCTGCAAATAAATTGTTAAGATCTAATTTTGGATATCATTCTGTGGTGACAATACATGTTATAAATTAATAGAAAATGTGAACTTCTGATGAGGTAAGACATAATAATTTTGGGATTGTGTTCTATGCATTTCCAAGAAAACAAACACCATTATATAGTATTATATCATAGCTCTGGTTGTTTTTGCATTTGCTTCAGCATAGGCATAGGCATCATGCAGAAAGCTGTTGACCATACTACTTGAACAGTTTGCCTTGAAATGATATCAAGTCCTCCTTAACAATTTTGAATCAAGTCCCATAACTCTTCCTTAACCATACTGTATCAAGTCCCACAACTCTTCCTTAACAATACTGTAGCGAATCCCATAACTCTTCCTTAACCATAATGTATCAAGTCCCACAACTCTTCCTTAACAATACTGTAGCAAATCCCATAACTCTTCCTTAACCATACTGTATCAAGTCCCACAACTCTTCCTTAACAATACTGTAGCAAATCCCATAACTCTTCCTGGACAATACTGTATCAAGTCCCACAACTCTTCCTTAACCATACTGTATCAGGTCCAAAAACTCTTCCTTAACAATACTGCATCAGGTCCAATAACTCTTCCTTAACAATACTGTATCAAGTCCCATAACTCTTCCTTAACAATACTGTATCAAGTCCCATAACTCTGCCTTAACAATATGTATCAAGTCCCATAATGCTTCATAAACTAGTGTTAAATTTTGCCTTGATCATCTGATCAAACCAGACTGGTAAAGGTGGTGGTGACTGCCTGATGCTGTGTTTATTAAGCCATTTTTAGCTCTACTGGCCAAAGGCCAGAAGAGCTTATGCGATGGTAATATGTGCGTAGTTTGTGCATCCGTGCGTCCATGCGGTCGTGCGTTCGTGCGTCTGTAAACAATTGCTTGTGAACACGATACAGTCTTCAGTTTTGATTGTATCTCGATGAAACTTGTACAGTATCTAGATATCCATTAGAGCTCGGTTCCTTTCGAAAACCAGCCAGATCCCATAAATGCCTAGATTATGGGCCATGAAAGTTTTAAAGAAATGCTTTCTATTTTTAGCCAGGTCTGCATGAGCGAATTCTATTTTTAGCCAAGTTTACATGTACATGTAAATTCAAGTCTAGAGTTAAGGGAGACAATTTGCAAGTCTAGAATTTTGAGAGACAATTTGCTTTTTGCTTCTGCAGTTGATTTTGTGAATTACTCTGCCTTGTTCTTGTTGAAAGCCCAAAGGCCATTTTTTAGCTTTAAGTTCTGTAGTTTGCCCATTCATCTTAACAAAATTGGTTGTGAATGTTTAAGTAATGCACCTGGTGTCATTACTGGCCACACCCAGGGTTCACAGGTTTGGTAAACATAAATCTGGAAAGGTTTGAAAATCTTTTTGTGTGTTCGTGCATCCATCTCAACACAATTGATTGTGAATGTTTGTTCAAATTGATCAATGTTGTCCTAGGATGCCCTTGACTTTGACCTTTTGACCAACTTTTTTTAACTGTAAAAACTACAGAAATTTTTACTATGAGTACAGTTTTGAAAGCATTTTTTTTTGTCAGATGACTTTTACTTGGCATATATTAAAATAGTTCATGCAACTAATCTGCTTACAATACTTTCTGGGCTCAGATGTTGAACGTGCTACGTTTTCAGGTAACCCAAACACAAAACATAAACTATATGTCTGTTGCCTTTTACCCATACATACATGCTCTGGATTGATATGACAACAAAAGCCATGCCAGTAGAGCATAGGCCCTTTTGGGCCTCTTGTTTGTTTCTACTGAGTGACAGGTGGGCAGAAATCCTGTGATGGTGAAGGAACACACAGACTTACCTGTGAACTCAGCATTAACATGGGGGTTAAAATCTTTCATATTACCAAAATATAAGTACATGGGGGTTTCAGATCTAAGTAGTTGCAAACAATGTTAAGTTCTTACACATGTTTTCTGTACATCTTTAACTAAAACCTTTTGTAGATCTTGTGACAGCTGATGATGCTGTGGTTGATTAAAACACTGGAGGAATAAACTGTCTTATGACATTCAATGTGGTTTGGAGTCAAGATCGAGTCCCCTGTATATATATATATTACTTGCTACAACCAACATCTAAGCAATTTATAGAATTACCTGTAAAACATCCAATATGTTGTCATTTTGCCAAGCTGTGAAATTGGAAAACAATAATTTATATTTCAATCCAACAAAATGAACTTAATTTCTGATTTAACAAGATGTTGAAACATGCTGCGAGGCTTTATAGCCTAACACAACAAGTGGAAACTTTAGAACCAGAACTCACCATTTTGATGATAGTTTAAGCATTTTCTAAGGAATCCTGTGGTTTATAAAGACTTGATGAGCTATTGTTGGATGTTACATTACCGAGGTAACAGATGTGCTAGAGTTCAGAATGAAGCATACAAGTTGTGGGTTTTATCCAAGATTTGTATTGATCACACTGGGAATCATGTACAGTGATTTGTCATGCTGGATGCTTCATTTTCGCAGAATATCAGTTTTGATAGGTAGGATCTTGAAGGCATCTTATTACTGCATTATATGGAAGATCTCATGCAAGTAGTGAATACATTTGTAATACCAGGAGGCTTAATTATATATAGTATTGGAGTATTTAGGCGAAGACAGTTGAGGTCAAAGTAAATGATTGATGCTGATGGAACTGTTGTTCTGGGGTCTCCTGTGGAATATGTTCTAATAAATACTGAGATTGAGTGAAATGATTCAAATGAATATAAAAAAACAACATTATTTCTTCTGGGAATTCTGATAGACCACTTCAAACGTTTGTTGATTGTTTGTGGAGGAAGATGAATGAATTATGTGTACAACCTAGGTAATATTGCTGTAGGTTTGAGATAAGGAAGGGATCAATGCGTCACCTTAGTGCAATAACTCAATAACTGCATATATATAGAAGCAGATATTGAGTTCTTGCACTAAGGTGACGAATGGTTAAAATTGGCGCATGCCAGCAAGCCCTGCCCTCCTTAAATGGATACTGGGCTTGCTTAAATTCTAGAGCGTTTTAAGCCAAGCACTAGTGTAAGAGTTAGGGCTTCTTCATTCAAAGTGCTTATTTTGATGCAATATGTCCTACAGCCTATATAACCTTCCCACCCTACTGTTTGAGGATAGCTGTCCCTAGCAGTGTCTTTGGAATGTGTCCATCATAAGCTTTAACAAAGTTGTCAGAGGTGTTACTTGGTAAATGTTGGGAGAAAGGAGTGTGTACCTGTTAATGACCTTTCCCCAACTACAAGTCAGCATAACTCATTTCAGGAATATTTTGGTGAATAGTTTCCCTCGGAAATCCTGTCATGTATGATATGTATATATTGTTGTGGACTGTTATTTTCATTCTCATTTCTATGGCAGCAGAGGATAATTGATATTGCAGGTTTGCTGCTGGCATTAAACATACTCCAGTTACTGTTGATGACAGTTGTTACTTCATGACTATGTTTAAACACTTTGTTCAGAAAGTCACATGCAGCTTGCAACAATTACTGTGTGTGGCTTTGATCAATAATATGGCAAAAAATGAGGTTTTGTTTTATATAGACTTTAAAATATGACATTGAAATACAGATTGTTAAAATGTTGTACAAGTAAAGTTGCACAAAAGATTTAAAATGTTATGTTTCTACTTTCAGGTGCGGAGTGCTAACAAGGGGGGTTGAATGAGCGGGCGGTAACACAGTCCCAGTGAGTGTGAGAGGAGTGAGCGTGTGTGAGACTGCACAAGGGGCCTGGAAACAGCCCCCTAACTGCCCCAGGAATTGTCCCAGAACAGGGTATTGACTATCCAACATGTCTGTCACCATGGCAGATGGAGTCATTGATGATGGTATGGATGGGCCGCCATCACAGTTCGGCCTGGAGCTGGATGAGCTGAGGGAGCTCATGAAGATACGGAAAGCAGAAGGCTATGAAACCGTACAGACCAAATATGGAGGCGTTATGGAAATGTGCAAAAAATTGTACACATCTGCTAATGAGGGTAGGTCAAACTAAAGAAATGAGTCTTGTTAAAACATCTATTAATCAAGGTTATCTGTTTTTCAAAGAAATGAAGTTGGGGGTGGTCTTATTCCAGGTTTGGTGTTATAGTCGTTTGGGTCGTGGTTTAACCATTTGGACATAAAACAAGCTATGCAAATTAAAACAGCAAGTTTTGAAAAAGCTCTGAATCTTGATACTTTATTGCCATGTACACTTGAAAACAGTTCTGTTAGAAAAATGTGCTTCAGGACATGTTAAAAAAGAACAATGTTGGTGAAAAACTTTCACTATTAAAATAAATGCAACAGCATATCAAAGACTGTTTATAACATCAATTTCTTTAATGGTAATTTCTTGTTGCTTGTTTATAGGAGCATTCTAGAGTTTTGATCCATAGTAATCAGATAGTTATAGGAAAACAGTAGCTTCAGAGTCTTAAAGATATATAAAGTTAAAATAAATGCTGTTTTCTGTTCAAAGTTTGCTCATTCATAATTACTGGTTAATTTGTTCATTATTTTCATGATCTAATTACCCTTTCTTCTTAACACAAAGTTTTGGCACCTAAGGTAGCTCTTATGGCAAATTCCTACACCATAACTATGAGCTTAGAAGAATGCTGAGTATAGGTTTCAGGAATAATTACTGGTTTGAGAGAGTATGTTCATGGGTAAATGGATGTGGCAGACCTCCATCAGACCTCTGCAATGTTAGATGGGCCTTATGTAGATTAATCTAATTAATAGGCATTATAGGCCGATTAGGTTTTCAAGGTATTGATCAAGCCATCTGTTGGGGCTGTGGAATAAGGAGAAACATTTGGCATAGCAGGTCTAGTGGGGTCAGAATAATAATATCATTTGCATAGCCAGTAGCATGGTACATACAAAGGGGTTATCCTATCAGGCGCTGGTTGCAACAGCAGCAGCTTCACATGTTTGTGGCAGCTCTCTGACTTTAGACTCTTTCATAATCTTTACAAAACTTGGCACAGTTTGAAAGAATTGTCAAGTATAATTGCCATAGCTTTGATGTTGATGGTGCCATCTCACAAGAACTTTGATGTTGGCTATTACTCAGAAAGCATCCGAAATACATACATGAAATTTGGTACAGATGTTCAAAATGACAAAATTTACATCTATTGCAATCAAGTCCCATCACTCTGTCTGATTATTGAATGAGTATACACAGTGGTCAACTGCAACAAAAAGTAACAACAGACTTGTATTTGCATTTGCTTTTTTGAGCTGTAGTTATGTAACTACATGTACCTTTCCGTTAGAATGATAAAGTAGCAAAAGTACCTTGCAGAAGACAATAAAGAGTAACAAAAAAGAAGCTTGGTCAATATTCAAAAAAGGAAATTGTTTACCCTTATCATATTGCAACATGGAGGCTTAGTTCCTTATACAGGATTTCTAACCCATCTGGCCATCGGTCTTAACATTTACGCAGTAAATTTGAATTTTTCAGAAGCTTCCTGGCCTATTCTGAACCTAGCTATTTATAGATCAATAGAGAGAGTAAACCATTCAGCCCCGCTCATCACAGTCTATGTCGTTTTCCGATATCATTCAAATTTTTCTGTTTACGGCTAAAGTGTTACCAAATGCTGATCAAGTTTACGTCAGAAATAACATTAAGTGAAGAGTTATGGGAAATAGTTTGTACAAATGTTTTGCGTATTAACACAAACAAGGGCATATTACGCATCAGAAAGAAATGGCACACAGGGACTCGATTGATTTCAAGATGTACCATTTTTGAACTGGATTTAATTTTTAAACCATTTTTCTTCCTTTTTTAAATTGACTGAGGACCAGGTTGTCCAAAAATTAGCAAATACAGTATTTCCTATAAAAGCCTAGAATTGTCAATGTGGGCTATTACGAGGCCAACAATAATTACTTTACATGGTTAAGATAATAAACGTAACACTCATGCTGTTGTCTCATCTGCGTTTCCCCTGTTTAAAAAAAAATGCAAAATGGCCAGGTATCCCAGTTTAAATCATAACCAAATATATCGACGCTACATGTATTTTCAAACTTACTTGGATTTACATGATAGACAACCCCAGTATATTTCTAATTTGATGCATGTGTCGTAAGCGATGTGATACATCAGTAAGTTAGATTCATTGCGTTATACACAATGATGTCAATTTTATGTAAGTTTTGGACAATTTTTTTCTCTCTTGCAATTGTATTATATGGTGTCTAGTCCTTTTAACTCTCTGTACGATATATTATTTATGCAATGGAATTCTTAAAAAAAAATTGGACTTTTAGTTCAATTTTAATGTTTCCAAACTGAATAAGAAATGAAACAAGTTTGTATGTACATTTGGAAAAGTTCTCTTACCGCAGTAGTAATAGCAAGTTCTTTCATTCTCTCACATGTTATTTGATATTCCAATGAGGGAGTATTATCTGTGTGAAGATTCTCTGAGTACAGAAATAGTTTAATTAAACCAGATATCTTTTAATATTGACAAATAAGCATATGAAATTGGTCGATTTTAAAGTATATTTCAACTTTGCCTTTTAGATCAAGCCACCAAAATGATCTGCTAAACACCGAAATCAATAGACACCATGGCTATTTGCATTTGATTTGTTAAGAAGGCTGCTAGCCAAATAAAGTTGTGGAATGAATAATGATGGGAAAACTGGTCTTCTCTTGCTTTCTTGTTTTCAATTACTTTGCATTTACATTGGGTTTGCATTTTTATAGCTCTAGGAAACATGAACTGAGCTGGAGTAATCAATAAAGATGCAGTTTGTGATGCAAGATATCTAGGATGTGGGTCACATTAGTAAATACTAATTGATTTTAGCTGACATGAATCACTCTTCCAAGTCTGTTTACTGGGTAGGTAGATGCCAGCACTGGTGTCCATTTTGAGAGAGCCAACAAAACACGCCTTCATGAGGGCTTCAACCTACGACCTTGGTGATGAGAGGTCAAGGTCACATCACCAGCTTACCTTACCACCAATTATTGGCACTGACATAAAAAAAAGTTCAATAAACTAACTTATTATGCCCCCCTTCGAATAAGAGAGGTATATTGCTTTGCGCATGTCGGTCGGTTGGTCGGCTGGTCCGTCCGTTGGTAGACCAAAGCTTGTCCGAGTCGACAATTCCTGGACCTATGGTCATCAAACCTGACATGAAGGTTCGGCCTGACCAGTAGATGACCCCTATTGATTTTATGGGTCATCAGTCATCAGAAGATGATTAAAATCTGTACCTACTATCCTCACACTTTGAATGGTCATAATCTTAAAACTGCCTCAAAGGCATCCAATGTCAATGACAAATCAGCTGTCATTTCAGTCCAAGCATATTTCATTCAATTGTCCAAATAGGCGCTCAGGGAGGCATAATGTTTGACAAACATCTCTTGTTTTGCAATTTGCAAGTACTATTTTTGCCCATTTTAAATCATCCAATTGTTTTATGCTGTCGTTTGGTAACCATATTTAACATGAACAATGAAAGATAAATATTTTATGTCACTATTTGATATCAGAATTGTTATACGTCACATTGTGCAATTATTATCAGTGCTTTGGTTATTAATAAATTAACTGATATGCCATTATTAGTTCGCCTGATTGATGTAGATAAAATGGATGAAAATAGAATATTTATACCTAAATAATGTTATTATCATCTGTGACATAAATATTTTATCGAGTACAAGAATATTTTTGGCTTGATGTCGAGACAAATAAATGTCAAAGGCGTCTTCATTTATGTAGCTACTTACGTATAAACGAATGCATTACTAAAAAGGTGGTGAGGCACACACATGTTCACCATTAGTTCACACAAATAATTCACAAGGCCAGACAGACACTGTATTCAACACAGTCATAGATCCATGACACAAGTGTTGTATGTAATATGGATTTAATAAGCCCTCAATGCCATGTTTGTGAGCCTTTGAAGCAGACTGTCATACCTCTGATGCACACTGTAACAGATCTTGTGTACCCCATCTTGATACATGGTCTCTTGATGGGCTTATTGTACATGTATTAAAGCAGAAAACATGCTTTTAATACATATGGTAATTTTATATTTTTCCATGGAGAAAGTTCCCTTTCATCTACATGAAGAATAATTTCATAATGAAAAGCTACAGTAAAAATGTAACTTAAATTCTGTCATAATTTGCAGAAAGGATGAAGACTCCAGATGAGTGTGTATGTTATCAGTTTTATACCAAACGAATAGAAATTTGAATAGAACGTTTCTTCAAACGTCCTCCGTCTTATATTTCAGGATTATCAGGCAGCCCTGTGGACCTGGAGCACCGACGTGCGGTGTTTGGTGCGAATGAGATACCTCCAAAACCAGCTAAGTCCTTCCTGCAGCTCGTCTGGGAGGCGATTCAGGATGTTACTCTCATCATTCTACTATGCGCAGCTATTCTTTCATTAGCATTATCATTCTACGAAGGGGCCGAACTTGAAGGTAGGAACACAGGGGTGTTAACATGAAGTATAACTCATTGATTAACATCAGGGCTGTTCAATCTTTAAATTACAAGAGCAAATAAATGATGCCCTTTTTGCAATCTTTGTATAAATGTTTTTCCTCGCTGGCTAGGAGAATCTCGGTGATATATTGAAGGGAAAATATTGGAAACGCTAGCCTACTTTATTAAGATATCTGTAATCAAATGTATTTGTGAATACTATTAGTGTCTTTTCGGGAATAAAATTAGTTTTGCTGTCTAAACTGAGAGGGTGGAAAAAACAAGGGATGGAGTGAAATATTGAGAGACATAAATTAAGAAGAAGATGGAACAGATAGAACCCTTTCACTTTTACCCCTAAAATGGCTCACACTGAGGATTGAATCAGATATTCCTGTTAAAAATATTTTGTTTAAAAACATGTTTTTTGAAGTATAAAAAGTATTGCTATTTGTGCTTATTGTGCTGTTTCATTGCTTTCATTAAAAATCTGTTACTATGAACAGTTTTTATACCCTCTTTCACAAGGAATGTAGCATTATCTATGTATGCTCAGGCAAATGTCTGAAAATCTTGTGTAGCCCATATAAATTTCAAAAGCATTTCAACTTTTGTGTTTTGTTTGGTAAAGAAGAGTAAGTGGTGTTATTCATGAAAGTTATTACTATTTTACTCCTGATAATAACAAAATTGTTCTTTCTCATATTTCAGAGGACAAGCAAGGAGGTGATTCTTCGGAAAAGGCAGCGGGTTGGATCGAGGGAGTTGCAATTCTTGTTGCTGTTGTGGTGGTAGTTTTAACAACTGCTTTTAATGATTGGCAAAAGGAAAAACAGTTTCGAGGATTACAAGCTAAAATAGACCATGAACACCAGTTTACTGTAATTCGTGGTGGGGAAGTTGTTCAAATTCCAGTTGGAGAAATTGTAGTCGGAGATATTTGTCTTATAAAATATGGTAGGTATGCATTTAGTCTTAAAGGGGCTAGACACCAGATGGTCCATAAATTGGCAAATACAGTATTTTCCCAAAACAAGCCTAGAATTGTCAATGCGAGCTAATAGGAGGCCAATAATACACCTCTTAACATGGTTAAAATAATAAACCCAAAAATTGTATAGCTCTCTCATCTCTGTTTCCCTGTTTAAAATAGCGCATAATGGTTTCCCAATTTAAACCACAACTGTTGATGATGACAGATAATTATACCGACGCTATTTTTAAACTTCCTGGGATTACATGGTAGACAACCACAGTAAATTTCAAAATGGAAAAATGTGCAAGAACTGCTAATGATCCATCGCATTGTACACAACAATGTCAGTTTTTGACAATTTTCATTTTTTTCTCTTGCAATTGTATCATCTGGTGTCTAGTCCCTTTAGATGTAATATTAAATATATTTTTTATTGTGTATTTATTATCACATACATAGCAATGTTTTTTTCTAAATTGGTCACATCTTTCAGTTTTGAAATATGAGTATTACACAGAGAACAACACATGTATAAGGATCGTCAAACCTTACCATTCTATGGATATTTTCCTTGTGTTTCTCATTGTTAAAGTTACCCCTATGTCTGATAGTTTCCTTAAATCAGTTTCAATGTTGAGCCAGATACTTTACGTTGAACTTCATTGACACTTGCCAGACATTCACAAAGTCTTAAAGAATATTTGATATAATTTGGTGCTCCGACATCTCCCCTAACAAAATTTGTCAAGTGATGCCCCTGGGATCTGATTTACAATATCTGTGAGGTCATGTTTTGCATACCTATCTATTTGTTAGAAGACAAGGTGATTAAGTCTGTCCTTGATCATTGTACTTGAGATATTTCTGAGTGGTTCAATAAATTTGAGTGCTGAAACTTCTATATTGGTCTGAATTTTTCCTGGATTGTAAATGAAAGTCTGAGAATAATCTTTAAGCCCTGGACAATTTATAGCTATTCAAACTGAAACCTCTGAAATGTCATTTCATCTTACCCTGACTCTGGATATTACTGTTAGAACCCATGTAATATCTATTAGATCAATAGGGTCAAAAGTACAATGTTGATCTAATATCTGTGATTTTGATAGGAAGCCAGCCTTATGCCAATGTCCATTCACAAGTCTGTTAAAATGCCTGCACTTATTGGGGGTGGGGGGGGGGGGGGGGGGGGGGGGGGGGGGGGGGGGGGGGGGGGGGGGGGGGGGGGAGGGGGGTGGCATATAGAATTGCCATTGTCCGTCTGCCTGTGATTCTGTGTATGTGAGTATAAATAGTTCCACACTGTTCTACATAAACCATTGGTGGTCAATTGAATTTACCTATGTAGAACATCATGAAGACTCTTGAAGATTAGGTCTTGACGGGCAGACAGTAATTTTGTGTTGTGTCTCCGAACAATGCTGATCTTTCCCACAACAGCAGAAAATTAGAGTGAGTTTAGGTAGAATACAAACAATTAATATCATTGTCTGTCATCTCTGGGGACTGTTTATTGCATAGCTAGAGACCTCATTCTTCATTATGTCCAGGACGGTGTGAAAAAGAAATCGGAAATTGGATTACCTTCGACTTAAATGATGTTGCCAGTCTTTGGAATTTATCCGTGTCTTGGAAGTGATCATATGAATTGTTAAGTGATTCCTGTCTTTCCTTATACATGGATTGTGTGTGCATATGATTGGCCAGTATTGTATGAAAGAACATTTCACATTAAATGTGAACTAAGCACATGTACATCTTATATCAGACGGGTTTCAGAGTCTGTGGACTGAAGCACTGACCTGTTTAACCACTTTCAGTGTCAATACTATGGCTGTCAAAAGACATCAAGTATGACATTCTACAGAGTTTCTTTTTTTAATTGAAATGTTTTGTTGACATCATAAGTTGTTATCCCATATTAGGGAAACTTTCACAATTATTCTTCCATATTTATTTTGACAAGTTTGCTTCTCCCATCAACAGTAAACATTACACTGCTTGTCACTGTAATATTCAATTGACGAATAAATGGACTATATTACGTCAATAGAATATACCACATGATTATATACTGAGACCTGTGGATACCTTTGACCACCACTCTTAAACAACAATGTTTAAATGTTGTATGTTTCAGGTGATTTATTACCCGCTGATGGTGTAATAATTCAAAGTAACGATCTTAAGGTGGATGAAAGCTCACTTACTGGAGAATCGGACCATGTCAAGAAAGGCGAAGTCAACGACCCAATGCTTCTGTCAGGTATTTGTCCACACTGGTGGTATCAGAAATATTGTAGAAATAAGAAAAGCAATTTAATGTTGAAACATAAATGTTATATTTACAAGGGTATGAGTGGTATACAAGGCATGGACAGGTAGAAGTTTAAGGCACAGGAGGCAAATAGTCTATTATCTGCAAGTATACATTTCGAACTGCAGAATAAAGACAACATAAAATAATAAATACTCTGTTTTCATCCCTTTTTTTAAAGTTCCACAATAAAACCATGTTAATGATGTTATACCCAATTATATAAATGTTCTGTTATTTCCCAACAAGGCACTCATGTAATGGAGGGAAGTGGCAAGATGTTGACAACAGCGGTGGGGATCAACTCACAGACCGGCATTATCTTTGCCCTCTTGGGGGCCTCACTGGAGGAAGAAGACAAGCAGAAAAAGGACAAGAAGAAAGCTACACCTAACTCCGCCCCGGCTGACAACCCAGGTACACAGCAGGGGCACGTCATGGGGAAGGTTTTAGGGTTTTAGATTCTAGGTGTCTAGGTGCACACTAGTAAATTAAGGTCTGAGGGTTTTTGGTTCTGGTTTTTGCAGCTGTGATGGGGAAATTTGATTTATCAGAGCAAACATCTATAATACTGTAATCATATTTGTTACAAGCCAAATGAATCGTAATAAATCTGACTCTTTTTAAATTCAGATGAAAGATTTATTTATTTATTTATTAACTACATGATTATACAAACCATAGATGTTCTGTGAATCCTCACATCTTCAAAACCCTTAACCACTTAAACTAACAAACAACTTGCACAATCTTTCTCCCCGTGTTTACCTCTGACTGGTTATCAAGGTTGCATCCGGTGCATTTTGGATGGATAGAAATATGATTAATTGTCAAGAAATTAAAAGTTTTACTTTTATAAATACATTTTGTCATGTTTACTTTAAAAGTAGAGTAGATTTATTTTCTTGATTTTTTCTCTACTTTTTCACAATCTTTTGGAAGTTGGAACATGTTTAGCAAGTGTGATTTAGTTCTTCCCTCTTGGTAAGGTTCCTTGGTACATGTATGCCGTTGTTGTTCGTTGAATGTACCTCTTAACATGAGCAGTCAGTTATTGCTTGCATAAGCATTGGCTTTCCCGTTGTTTACAGAAATTTCCTATCTGTCAAAACATCTTTATTAGACACAGTCTACAAACAATGATTAGTTTTGACCTTTTGCATTTCTGGAAATTATTTGTAAAGATTTGTGTTTCCCCAGAAATAATACAAGTTTGGTATAGCCCCAAAATCATCATGTCTAGATGAGCCGGTGGATTGTGATGTATGGAGGTTGCGAGTTTGCCTCGACTTCTTGTCTCCATATATGGTTGTTGTTGGCAGATATTTGATATGAAAAGGCTGGTTGATTGTTTCTCATATTATTTTGGTTGGAGAGTTGATAGTTTGTGGATGATAAATTGTATGTTCCAAGCCTGAACGACTCATTAATCAGTGGAAATTCCATTTCTTTCGATGACATAGTTGTATCCATTTTCTATTGTTGTTTTCATTTGGGATTGTAATTAGATGGTCAGGCAGTTCTGGTGCTATTGAACATTTCTGTGTGCATTATACTTAAAGATGTAAGAACAGTTTGTCCAATCTGCAGTCTTATTTCTGCATTCGTCCTTGTAATCTTTGGTGCATTTGGTATTTTTTTTATCAAACAGTATCCAATGGCCTTTCTTAGCGAGGGAAATTGATGTTTCCATTATCAACGTTTATATGTCATGGCCCAGTAGTTTTACATGCATTATCTTGATTGACACTTTTTTTTTGCTTCAAGTTTGGTTGAGCATATTTCATTGCTAAACAAATATATATATTTTATAATTGTATCAATGTGGAAAAGTACGAGAGATCTTTCCCATGGGCCTAAGACCCAGTTCCATTGCTAGAAATGGTTATTCCTCACGCTATGCTGTAATTAATGGCTTCTCAGAACTGTTTTGAGCTCGGCTTTGGTCTAGTTTGTGTATACAAGTTCTCTGCTGATGACACGTCCTTCACTTGAATTATGTGGATTTCAACAGAGTTCCTTAAATTACATATTTTATTTTGTGTTCCCAAATCTTTGTGTTTGTGTGGTTGTTTTTTTTACACATTCAATGTTCAGTTACTGTTCAATTGGATTATATATCCATATACACATGTAGTTAAGTTTCTTATCAACCTAGTGTATATATTTATATTCCTTTCTCTGACCACATTTCTTACGAAGGTGTCACCGTAGTTTCTTATAAAGGTAAAGTATTTTGTAAAGGCAATTAGTCCAGCCAAACATTTGAACGAATACAGTGTCAAGTCTTCTTTAAACTATTACATTACTGATAATACCCAAGTTGTATTTTCTAACAGCCTTTTTGAATGCATCTGATTCAAAAGAATCTTCAAATCTTTGGCTGGAGCTACCCTGCCTTTTCCAATATGCATGTCGTACATGTAAATGCCTTCCTATGGCTTTCATTTCATGGACTACACAATATTTACTATTGCTGAAATCAACATTGTACCAACTGCTTCAATTAAAGCCATTACGAATATTGCATTGTGCGTTTATGTTTTCTTACTTGTGGTACATTTTTTAGTCTTGTCTTCGGCTATTTGTTGGTTTTCTTGCACTGGCAACTTTCTTTTGGACATTGTTCCTTCACCCTTTCTTTTCTCTTACTTGACAGTTCATTCTTATAGGTATTGACTAGTACACCCATTTGTAAGCTGATGAATATAGTTAATACTTTCCAAATTATATTTATACAATTTTTCACAACAGTTAAAGCTTATTGCAAGCTTTTGCAGATGTTCACCATTTCGTATGTTATCTTAATCGTTAGGAGATTAATATTCATAAAAAGAATCCAAATGTTTTAAGTTGCTTTTGTTTTTGCTTTGCTGAATGGGCACGAGTTTTAGTATTAATATTACATTTTCCGACATGTTTTTAAAGCACATTATGTTGTTAGTTGAGCAGTATTGTATAAATAATTGCCGTATTCTAGACTAGCCTTCCTAAGCTCTCTGTTAAATTTTGTAAAGCTTAGAAGTTGTTTTATTTTTGCTCAATATTTATTTGACACGTTTATAGAGTTATTGTGATTTTATTGGTAAACTCACAAGGTGTACAGCCCAATAAAAGACAAATTGCCTCAAACCAAATAAAAAGCAACTTAAAACAGTTGGAATCCTCTAGCTTTAAGGTTTGAAATTTGTATATATATTAATGTGGTTTCAGCGAAAGAAATCCCTGCCTTGATTTAGGAATGCCTTTTCATAATAGTATAGCTAATCCCTGTTTGAACTTTGGCATGGACTGAAATCTTTGCATGTTCTTTTCAGAAAAAGTAGCCTTGCCTTGAACAGTCATCGAAAATAGTCTTTGGTTGAACAAACCTGAACTCTTACATTACTTAATTTGGACGTTAGCCATGCAAACAGTTGACTGCTGCAGGTCATGCATGATTGAAATACTTGAGACCTTCCAAAAATATAGCCTTACCCATTGCAAAGTTTTCAAAATATGATGTTGCAAATTCGACGTTGACTTGGAAAAGTTTTTTTGCCGATGTGACGAAACAATCCAACATACACTTGTTGAGAGTGAAATATTATCAAAGGCATTCTTAGACTAGGCCATGTGGAAACATCACATTTTTTGGATATGAGCAATAGATGTAATCAAGTTTAACAAAAAGCAACTTTTATTAACATAGAAAAACACTTGGCTTACAGGAAACCAGGGGACTACATCAGGCCCATCACAGCCATGTGAGTTAACCCCCTTTGTTCTATTTATAGGATGATTTAATTATAGACATTACATAATTGATATTTTTAAGAACAAAAACAATTATTTTTGCCTCAAAAATATTACGGCAAGTGTTTGGTTTAGGATAGTTTGGTAATGGTACAAAAAAAGAATGGAAAACTTGGCATTGGGCTGTATAGAACAACTGCTTGATGAAGTTTGCATGTTGTATTTATGCCTTGTGAAATGCATGAAGCTATGGTGAGAATAAGTCACTTTCTGTTGTCCGTAATACTTAGTTTTCTTTTTATACTTGCGTCAGCACTAAAATGAGCAATCAGGCAAATCTCATGGTTTCAGGGTTTAATTCTTCTGCAGTAACAGCGCTTGACATACATGTTCTGTTTGGCGTTGTTAAAACATGTGATAAAATGGTAGTATTTACAACTCTTGGAAATGTCATGGTAACAATTAGATCAAGATATTAATAATGATTGCTATTTATTTAGATAATTCATATCCTTGTTTTAAGATTAACAAGAATACTTTACAAGTATATATGGCAATGTTGATCAAAAGGACCTACATTTTGTAAATACATTTCATGTTTTATTGTGAAGAAATGAAAATTGATTTTTTAATATTTAGACAAAATGGAGCCGAGAAATTGTTTTAGTTCTAAATTAATCCCTTTGAAGACGGAAATAGGTGTTTTCTCCCTGACAGGGCGAAGTAATTATTAACCTTTTGCATATTCTATTTACGTCCAGATGGTCACAAGGGATTGCAAAATGGAATTGGGGTGCCGACATTTGGTGAATTATGTATGAGATTTGCCATGATTAAAGCTGGCTCATGTGGTTTTTCTAAGTAATGCTGCGATTTTTTTAAATGCATTTTGACTGGAATGGTTATTTCAAATGACATCATACATTTGCATTTAGAAATGTTAACATGTTAAAAATTCTGCAAATAGAAGATTGTTATTTTTTTTTTTTAATCAACAGCATCCTACAATACATGTATCTTTCATTTATATGTTGCATTGTTTGCACTTTTCTACTAAGCACACATACATTTGTGTATTCTATAGCCCCATCTTGTTAGGTGACTGCTCAGCATATGCCCATAAAACCACAGTTTTCACTCAATGGAAGTAGTTTTTATTGCAAAGACAAATACCATTTATGATTATGTGTTCTAAACGAGAGCAATTTAAGTTTTGGACTATATTCCATTGTACAAGTGACTATGGTGCATCATTATCTTTTCATGTTTATTATGAATGTTGTTGACTATATTAACTGTTCTATGCCTTATAACAATGTTGTGTTTCTTCAATTTATTACCAGTGCTGAGCGACACAAGTGGAAAAGTTGGTATGTGTCCCGAACATGTTACTGTATTGCATGTAGCCCCCACCCACTCACCTGCAGTAGACACATAGTAGTACCCCACCCACCCATACCCCACCCACCCTGTGTAGCATTCTTTACAGGCTTCAGTCATCCAGTTAGCTGACTTTATTTTGGCTTTCCAACTGTATAAATTCAACCTTGCATTTTATAAATTTGCTTCTTTGGCTTCATAATTATTATGAATCTAACTGCTTAAATATCTTCAGTCTAATATTATTCCATGTTTGTTGTTATAGACGTGCGTGGCCAATAAGGTGCACAGGGGGTCTTTTTATTGGTATTTTGTCTGATTCTTATCTGAACAATGTAAAGCTGTAATAAAAAAGGGGCTAATTTTCTATTCTAGTAGGTTACACAAAACTAATATTCTAAACAACACAATTTTTAGTTGGTAAGTATCGTGAAGGGTTTAAATATTATGTACATGTACGTCTATAAGGACAACTGCTGTTGGTATAATTGTCTTCTATCACTACATGAAAGCTCATCAGTGGTGAATATTTGAATCAAAAGTTACCAGACTCAAGATTTTGTCAGGAATATAACACATCTGGGCTCCATTTCAATAAGATATCTTAGTCCTAACACTGCTTAAGAGTGCTCAGGTAACCCTTAAAGGTTTGTATTGGCAGAATCTATGGGATAAATATCCTTATGATATTTTTTGTTGAAACACAAATTACACCAATGGGTTACACTTGGAAATTTACGATCTTAAACCTTACCATCTTTATTGAAATGGTCCCATGATTACTGAAGCCTTCTTGCAGCCAGGACACCTCTTTCACAAGTTATGACTTTTGTGTGAAGTGCTGTCTTGTTTCTTGTTTTATAATGAAATGTAGTTTGATTGTATTGTAACCCCATACAGTAGTTCTGATGAGGCTAGAATGTTCTTGTTTTTATATTTCAGTTTGCCTTAACACAGCTAATAACATCATACTTAAAACATTTAAATGCATGCAGTTATCTATCATTTCTATTTCGTTTATAATCAAAGTTATGCTTAAATACATAAATTATTTTGGGATATATGTTGCTGAACACTGAAATGAAAGTGTTATAAATGTCTGGTATTAATTGGCATGCATTTTAGAGTGTTTGTTCTCTCATAACACTGGGTTGCATAAAGATTATATTTGATGTGTAGACAGTTTTACTCAATTATTAAAATATGAACAGAACATAATCTGAAATATAAACTGATCAAAAGTCTAAACACTATCTGAAATATCAACTGATCTAAAGTCTAAACACTATCTGAAATATCAACTGATCTAAAGTCTAAACACTAACTGAAATATGAACTGATCTAAAGTCTTAACACTAACTGAAATATAAACGAATCTATAGTCTAAACACTAACTGAACTATGAACTGATCTAAATAAAGTCTAAACACTAACTGATATATGAACGGATCTATAGTCTAAACACTAACTGAACTATGAACTGATCTAAATAAAGTCTAAACACTAACTGAAATATGAACGGATCTATTGTCTAAACACTAACTGAAATATGAACTGATCTAAATAAAGTCTAAACACTAACTGAACTATGAACTGATCTAAATAAAGTCTAAATACTAACTGAACTATGAACTGAGCTAAAGTTTAAACACTAACTGAAATATGAACTGATCTAAAGTCTAAACACTAACTAATATATGAACTGATCTAAAGTTTAAACACTAACTAATATATGAACTGATCTAAAGTTTAAACACTAACTGAAATATGAACTGATCTAAAGTCTAAACACTAACTAATATATGAACTGATCTAAAGTTTAAACACTAACTGAAATATGAACTGATCTAAAGTCAAAACACTAACTGAACTATGAACTGATCTAAAGTCTTAACACTAACTAATATATGAACTGATCTAAAGTCTAAACACTTACTGAACTATGAACTGATCTAAATAAAGTCTAAACACTAACTAATATATGAACTGATCTAAAGTCTAAACACTAACTGATATATTAATTGATCCAAACTAGAAACACTTAGTGAAATATGTGAACTGAACTAAATGAAATATTAATTATCATCAGCTATTATAATGAGCGTAAAAAAAGGGAAAAAATAGGTTTCTTTTTTAATTTCAAACGTTAGTTCTGATTATTGATCACAGTCAGTACTGATACTTTTTCTCTTCTTTTTTTAATTCTAATTGTATTATTGTGATATTTCAGAGGAATGAAAAACAAAAATAAATTTCTTCGACTTAGTTTCCCTGGTGTCTTCTGAATATTCAGTTTTGTTTTTACTGTTAATGTGATTTGAGATGCTTTTAACACTGAACTATATATCCTCATTTGTAGAAGTTACACAGAATAAAGAACTAGAGTAGTAAATTCAGAACACTTTTTCAAACTGTATGCTTAGAATATTTACGAATTATCATGCTTGCACTTGGCTGGAAGTTGTATACTCTCTTCTTTATCCCATATATTCTTTACAAAGACTGAATTATAACCATTGTAAAAAATGCTTTTGAAATGTGCATTATTTGCAGGAATTGGGACTACAAAAGGGGCACGGTCCATTGGACTGACTGAAATATAAACCTTACATGATAGCAACATAAACCTCATAATAAATTAATAGAAGCAAATGTTCTAATCAACTTCAATGTGTTATTTTTTGTATCTTTAAAGGGACTCGTTCATATTTTTGTAAAAGTGCTTTTTTTAAAATTAAGTGTCATTAGAATCATTAGAAGTGTTAAAACTTAAAGATACCGATGGCTGGAATATAAAAAAAGCTTTTAAAACTCTTAAAGGTACTTCATGTTAAAGCACCAAACTGTTTTACCCGGTAATGCATCTGAAATCACTTTTATCATAACTTTTTGATTGTTTGATATTGAAATAGCAGAAAAATACAAATTAAGTTTAAAAAATATTCTTAAAGAGTAAAATTATTTTACAATATTTTTAAAACAAGTTTTAACAGCATGATATGAATCACTCTTGTTTGCACTATGGTCTGTAAGAATATGATTTTATGCTGTTTGGGAAATTGGAGTAGCTGGAGGAAACGCAATTGTCAAGCTTGGTGATCACTCACCTTACTCAAATGCACCCATACTGAGAATGGAACCCTTGGCATCTTGGTGAGAAAGGAATGTGAACTACACTATATTAACAACCTTAAAAGAATGAAATAAGAAAACCATTATTGAATTGTTTCACAAAAGCAAGTGTTGCTGACTCTGTATAAAAGGTTTGTCCACGGAGATAACCAGGTATTGATCAAGCATGTACTCTGGTTCCCTGTCTCAATAAACATTTCAGGTGACAGATGACTGGTGGTGATGATGTGTTCATAGGCAGTAAATTATTCTCCATAACATTAAATCAATCAAACAGTACATATCTTAATTAGCGTTGCCTTGCCAAGAAAAGAATTAAGATTTAAGATATAAGAAGATAGTGGATGGACATCAGAGACAAAATGGTTCATAACAGAACAATAAACAGATAGAAATCCCTCAGAATTTCTTACAAGAGAAGTCTTGGAAAACAGTTTTTCTTTGTATCTTATGGATATCTCCTTGGAAAATAATTGTCTATTGATTTTGGGATATGGTGATCCCTGGCAATTGTTACTGTGTGACCAATCTTATATAGGGTTAAAATGTTTCTCTGGTTAAATACAAACACAAATGAAAATCTAAACAAAATTCCAATCAGTGTTGTATTTGGAAACAATGCAAGGATAAAAAAATGCCATTTGTTTCAGAATATTACTGGCTGACTAAAATACATTGTTATGTTGCTTATTAGAACTAAAAGTTGATTTCATTTTTAACAGAGGTCCATTGTGAATAGATAAAATATAAAGGAACTTTAGTTTAGAATCTTAATTTAGTATTAAATTACAGACTATATACTGAAAACCTTCATGGAAAAGAAAAACGGACGCTAATAATTGTGTTAAAAGCAAGTAAAAAAATTGACAAAAAAACACACATAATTTTCAAGTTTTCTTAGAAAACAGACAATTATATTTATGTTAACTTCTATGTAACATAAGTTTTATTTCATTTGTTTTCTAATGTAACATAACTCAGTTGTAGCTACATTCATTAAATGCTTGTATACCTTGTAAAGAATATTTTTTCATTATTTTTAGAGCATTTGAAGAAATGAATCAAGATCGATAAGAAAAGATAAAAGTGATCACTATATCCCACTGTTGTTGTTTTTTAAAAATAGACACTGAGGCGATCAACCTTGAAGTGACAGGCAATAGTCACCATGGTAACGCGGGCCACAAGGTTAGCAACAAGATTCCAGAGGAAGAAGAGGACCAGACTGACGAAGCGAAGGAGCCAGGACCAAGTCGCAAGGAGAAGTCTGTCCTCCAATCAAAACTTACACGCCTTGCCATCCAGATTGGCTATGGAGGTTGGTGCATTAATGTCTTTGAGAATACTTTGTCAAGCTGACAAATATTATAATATTTGTTGAAAACAGGTTACAATCATGGTGTTCGTTGCTGTAAGCTTTTTAAGCCCCATACATGTATTTCTTAGTGCCACTAACCATATGGCATGAGCCCATGGACATAATCATTTTTAGCTGAAAGTTGTACTGAAGAGCTAATTCAACTTGATACTGCGTCTCTAACAGTATGAAATCATCTTTGTAATGATAGCATGAGAAGTTGCTTCGATTAAAGTTAAGACTGTATTTGCAATGAAAACTGGCATTCAAGGAAAGATGCAGTTCGAAATCATGGCTAAATACTTTGCAGTTCGTATCATGAGTGATATTTTATTAAAATACTAATTGATGAAGAAAACAGCAGGTATATAACTGAACTCGATGTATAATTATTTTTACCCTGTAAAGGCTTAAAAGATGACTGGTAAAAACATATAATACATACAGTATTTTATCAGAGGCAATTTCCTGCTAAGAATAGTGTTTTTTGCTTGTTCAGATGAACTCTGTAATTGTTAAAATAAAAAATGAATGTAATTTATTATACCATCGGTGTTCTAATGATATCATCAATGATCTTAAGCTACCATCAATGTATTTATTATACCATTGATGTACTAATGATACCATGGATGTAATTGTGATATATTTAGATATGTATATGTACTTATGATACCGTTTATGATGCCCATCAATGTACTTATGATACCATAGATGTACTTTTGAACACAGTGACCATTGATCAGGAAATATTAATGGCCTCTTCCCTAACTTTACAGGTACCGCCATTGCTGTGTTGACCGTCCTTATCTTAATTATCAAGTTCTCGGTGAAGAGGTTTGCTATTGATGGCAAGGAGTGGGAGTGGGGTTACCTCAACTACTTCGTGAATCACTTCATCATCGGTGTCACTGTGCTTGTCGTTGCTGTCCCAGAGGGCCTCCCATTGGCTGTCACCCTCTCTCTGGCTTACTCTGTCAGGGTATGTAACTGCTGGTGAAATAGAAAGACAACTCTTGATTACGTGGAGAGATTCCCACACAGGGCTGGGACACAACTTCACAATGATATCATTTCCAAAATGAAGCTCCAGTGACATAAAATTTGTTGCACTTTGTTAAAAAATTCCATTTAATATTTTTTTTTTAAGAATTAAACATTATTATATATTACATTGATGTATGAAGTGTCGGATAAATTCCACCTAAATTGCATAAACACCGAAGAATTGTTTGTTTCGGTGTAAGATCACGCTTAATTTCACCTTGTCAATTCCAAAAGTTGATATTTCACTTGAGACTACGCCACCCATGAAACAGCTTTTACTTTTCCCTCTCAAACAATTATCCTGTATGCCATTGGTCAAAATTGATTCGAAAGTGAATTTTGAGGATGCCCAACCAGGTTTTGCTGAGTCTGAACTTGGGGATTAAATTCTATCTCTATCTGCTTTTACAATAAGTCATCAAAAAAATATACTTTAACCTCATGATAATTAAGCTTCGGAAAGTCAGGAAAGGAACATTGTTGACTATCTTCTAGGAAAAGAAAACTTAACACCTCATTTGGGTACATAATGATCTGTCCTTCATGGAAGTTTATTTTGCAAAACAACAATAAATTGAATTATTCTAGTATGAGGAATATTTCTATATAGTTGTGATTGTTTAGCATAAACTGTTTTCCAGAAAATCATGTAGAAACCAAATTGCCGCAGAGGAAATAATTTCCATGAACAAATTAATTGGGAAAAATAATTCTCTTCTCTGACAATACATTTTTGATGAGTATTTTTTCTTACAACAGCATAAAACATATGCATAAAGGTTGTTTTAAGGTACTCTTTGCACAAGTATACTTATCTTTCATCAAATCAAAGAACAAAGACAAGGCAACTTGTGTGCTCATAAAAGTGTTTTATTGGATAGCTGGTTCTTCACAGTACAAACATATTTCTCTGTTGGGGGAATTTCTAGCTTAACAGCATGTTGAGACCTTTCCATATAAAGCCTTCTATATCATCCGTAAATCCAGGGATCAGGTCACTAGACATATAGCTTCCATTTTCCACATAGAAAATAAAGCAATTGATGGCATGTTTTTGCCTGTATTTTATGGCAGAAAATAGTACATCAAATAGGGAAGAAAATATGACCCTGGGGAAACATTTGCGTCACCGATCAGGGTAAAGGCAGCCGGGATTGCTAGAACTAATGGTACCATACTATGGTTTAAACAATGTTAGATCTATGAAGTTTTACTATGTGGTGTCATTTTCCAGTTTTCTGATACACTTGGCGCTGATACACTTGTGTTTCTTCATGGGATTTTAAGCAATGCTGAAAAGAATTGTTCTATGATTGAAAAATAATGTGGTGCCATTAAGATACATAACAAAATATCAGAGAAATAGAGCAGTGCCGTCAAATTCAGTCTTGAAAATACAGAACCATAATGAATAGAAATTGATTGAAATTAAAGATAATTCTATTTCCATTCAAGGCCTGGGTAAACAAAAAGAATTAATTGAAAACATTTTTTATTGGAAATTTCTCGCCACAATACTGAATTTGTATTAAGATTAAAGAAGCAATGGTATTTATCATCTGACGTTATCCTTGTTAGTCATGGGGTGTGTCGCTTTTGCTGTTGCCTAGAAAACCGTCTGAAATGAATTCCTTAGCAACATTAGCAGAAAGCGCCACCCAGTTTCCTATCTGCATCCACAATGAGCTGTAAAAACCATGTGGACTTCCCATAGGCAGGACTTAACCATATACACTTTTTTTCTATTGGTTATTTTGTTCTATTTTTAAGCGTTATTCAAATTCAGGTTGTTGTTTCAGTAATAGGACTTTAATGTGGTACTATCAAAGAGCGCTCTGCCTACGCAACTTTTTGGGAATTGCTGTTTATTCTTGTATTAATATGACTATTATTTTTCACATTTATGTATAATTGATTGTCAGCCATCTTTGTCAACCTCATCACTCTGATTAGACTTAATGCCCCCTGGGGCTTAATGAGCATGGAAAAGGGACATACGAGTAATTTTCATAATTTGATCTCCACAAGGCTGTTTTGAGTAGTTGACATGAATTTGTTTTAGGTTCTAACATTTGCATCATAAGAAATGAGATTTTAAGGTCGTTGCTTGGTCTATTAATAGAATATAAATTATGGATTGATGAATAATTGGTGTGAACGTCATGTCTTGTATAAATTATGGAACAATTGCGTCACAATTACTTCCAGAAAGTTCCTTGTCTGTGATTCATTGGAAGCACAATTAACAACTGTGCAATTACAGAATGGCATGAATAATGTTTAAAATAAACCAGATTTTAGACAGGAGTAAACCAGTCTGTTTAATGTGTTTTAGGTATGGTTCAATCTAAGCCAAGTCATTTCCATACTTTACACATCTCTTGAAGGAATGAGATTTTTGTTAGCAGGAGAAATTAATTAGGGTATTCATTTGAAAGTCATATGTCAAAAGTGTCTGCTATGGAGCAGTTGAAAAGTAAATGCAATTTCTTGTAGAAAGTCTAGGTTGTCAATACTATTCTGTGGAATGTATTATGTCATTATAAACCCCTGTATTTCCCTTTCATTATAAATCAGGGACATCTATATTGGATAGTCAATCAACTAACCAAAGTTTCCAATTTGGCTCAGACCAGTCCTGAGTTCCATTTGTGTCAGACCTTTTAGATGATCAGATATTTATCCTTAAAATAAAGCTACGTTTTGTCTTTATAACTGGTATGTTAATAATATTCTATTTTCTTGCTTGTAGAAAATGATGCATGACAACAACCTTGTACGTCACTTGGACGCATGCGAGACGATGGGTAACGCTACGGCTATCTGCTCCGACAAGACTGGTACACTGACCACCAACAGAATGACAGTCGTGCAGAGCTACATAGGAAGTACGTTGATAAAAGATAGAATTCATTATTAGTGCAGAAGTTAATAGAAATCCATTTTCATATAATATATATATATATTTATAAAGTAATAATGAAAGGTATGTAAGTCTTGTTGTTAATTATAGAACAATTAAGTATGCTCAGTTTTAGATGAAAGTTAATGCACCAAATAAGAACAATTGCATATACATTTACATACATGAATACATTGTGTGTTTCAGCTGTGCACTACAAGTCAATACCAAACTTCAGCACCCTACCCAATACCATCAAGGATGTGCTTGTGAAAGCCATCTCCATTAACAGTGGCTACACCTCACAAGTTTTGGTACGTACATGAGCAGATATAAAGCACAATAGCCATCAACAGTGGAAACTTAATGGGAAAATATGTTTAAAATGTAGGATCACCTGTCGTCAGTCATTTGTCATATATTACCAAAAGGTTCTTGTATTTAATCTGGCAGACACACTTTGTTACAAATCTCCATGCAACCTAATCATAATGTTAGTCTAAACAGGTTTCAATATGGTTTATGTCAGATTTACTGATATTTTAAGTTGCCCAATTTCAGAAAGGTGAACAGGAAGGGGAACTTCCCCGGCAGCTTGGCAACAAGACAGAGTGCTCTATGCTCGGTTTTGTCCTTGACCTTGGTCAGAGTTATGAAGCGGTCAGGAACGATTACCCCCAGGACGTGCTTGTCAAGATCTATACATTTAACTCAAAGAGAAAATCAATGAGCACAGTCACACACCTACCTGGTGGAAACTTCCGACTGTACACTAAGGGTGCCTCAGAAATGGTCTTGAACAAGTAAGTATTAAGTTGTTAGCTTGTGAATAAATGTCTTGACTGTCTAATGACATGAGAAGATGGTTGCCTGAGTACTCTATATTTTAAGTAAGATCAGAAACAAAGCCAGAATGGGTGTTAAATAAGTTGAATTATCAGTTTGTGGCATCACATCAAATTTTTTCTAAAGAACAAAGAAAGAGAAATTACCTGGAAAATGCCAATGACATTAAAAACACATTAAACCATGGGCATCAGCATTAAACACATTACACCATAGGCGCCATCATTAAACAATTTAACCCGTTAGCGCCATCATTAAACAATTTAACCTGTTAGCGCCATCATTTTACACATTAACCCATTAGCACCATCATTAAACACATTACACCATGAGCACCATCATTAAACAAATTACACCATGGGCGCCATCATTTGACAAATTACACCATGGGTGCCATCATTAAACAAATTACACCATGAATGCCATCATTTAGTCTAACAAACCATGCGTTCCATCATAAAGCACATTACATTATGGGCGCCATCATTTAACACATTAAACCATGGGCACCATCATTAAACAAATTACACCATGGGCGCCATCATTAAACAAATTACACCATGGGCGTCATCATTTAACACATTAAACCATGGGCGCTATCTTTAAACACTGAACATTTTGAGACCGTCTTTAAATACATAACATCACATAACCATAGGAGCCATCATAAAGCATATAACATTATGGGTGCCATCATTATGCCCCCACAAAGTGGCGGCATATAGGGTTGCCCTTGTCCGTACGTACGTCCCGAAGATTGTTTCCGATCTAATTCTTGAAAACCGTTTATCCAATCCTCACCAAACTTTAAACACATGTTTGTGACCATAATATCTTGATCAAGTTCGATAGTCATGGAAATCGCTTTAGTCAATTTGGAGTTACGGCCCTTTTTTGCCAAAATTTTTCGAAGATTGTTTCCGATCTAATTCTTGAAAACCGTTTGTCCAATCCTCACCAAACTTTAAACACATGTTTGTGACCATAATATCTTGATCAAGTTCGATAGTCATGGAAATCGCTTTAGTCATTTAGGAGTTACGGCCCTTTTTTGCCAAAAATACTTCAAAAATATATGTTTCCAATCTAATTCTTGAAAAGTATGTGTCCAATCCTCACCAAACTTTACATACATGATTGTGACCATAATATCTTGATCAAGTTCGATAGCCATGGAAATCGCTTTTGTTTTTTAGGAGTTACGGCCCTTTATTTGCAAAAAAAGACTTGAAAAATACGTCCCGAAGATTGTTTCCGATCTAATTCTTGAAAACTGTTTGTTCAATCCTCACCAAACTTTTAACACATGTTTGTGACCATAATATCTTGATCAAGTTCGATAGCCATGGAAATCGCTTTAATCATTTAGGAGTTAGGGCCCTCAGATTATCCTGAATAATCATTATGGCTTATTTTCTGTGACAAAAAATCGAAGTGGGGGCATCCGTGTCCTATGGACACATTTCTAGTTTAACACATTTCACCATGTGCGCCATCATTCTTTTTCAGTCACAAGCAACTATGAAACAACTGTCCTTGCTATTAGGCTTTGCTACTAGATAAAACAAATCCTCAACTAGTAGTACCTGGTAGAAAGGTACATGCGTCATTCAAGCTCTACTCTATAAAATGTAATAATCTCTATGTTTCCATTCCCCAGGTGTGACTTCATCCTCAACTGTCATGGCAAGGCCGTACCATTCCCAATTAGCAAGCAGGAGGAAGTCATTAAAACTGTGATAGAACCGATGGCTGGTGAGGGACTCAGAACCATCTGTATAGCTTACAAGGACTACAAGAAAGGTAATGGATACACACAATTTACATGCATGCTGTATGGAAATATTTTGGGCACATGTTATTTTTGACAGCATAAGACATTAGACCTACCCAATTGTTCAGATACCAAAGTAATTATTGTGACTTGTCGAGATCACTTGGCAGAGGTTTAGTAGACTTGTCCAATCATCACCAAATTTGGTATGAATGTGTATTGGTTTAAATCATTGACAAGCTTGATGACCAGTGATATCGCTCTAGTCACTCTCGAGTAATCGCTAAATTTCTTTAGAAGTCTTTGTCCAATCATGACCAAATTTGGTCAGCATGTATATTGGCATAATGTCTCAAACAAGTTCCATAACCAGCCATATTGCCATAGTCACTCCAGAGTTACGAACCTTTAGTTATGGAAATAACTTTAAATCAGTCTTGTTCGCTCAAAGACTTTAGGAGTTTCTGTCCAGTCATCACTAAATTTGGTCAGAATGTGTATTGGCTTAATATCTCAAACAAGCTTGATAACCAGCAATATCGCTCTAGTTGCTCGAGAGTTATTGTCCTTTAGTTATAAAAATTACTGCAAATCAGTCTTGTATTAACAATAACCTAAGAAACCTTTATTCAATCATCACCAAATTTGGTCAAAATGTGTATGGGCAGATTTGATGAGAAGCCATGTAACCTCAGTCACTTGAGAGTCTTCACAGTTTCTGCTCTCTAAATTTGGCCTAACGTGCTCCCATGGTGTCCTAAAATTAGGACTGACATATTTTGTGACAGTTGGCGCTCATTTTATAAAATCTCTTTATGTGGACAGTTTTCTGTATCCACATCTCTTCAGATTTCTATTCTTGCATGTTTCTTAATCTTAAGGAAATGCATGTCATTATTCCAATTACATTATATCAATAACATAGCTTTAGATTTTGTAAAAACTATCTTTAATAGTAACACATTGCTACATTCATATGGTACCCTTTATATATTGCAATTGTCATTTCAGCTGGTGCATCGGAGAGCGATGAGAAGTTTGATGAGGAGCCTGACTGGGAAGATGAAGACGGGACTGTGAAGGGCCTCACTTGTATCTGCATTGTGGGCATTGAGGACCCTGTCAGACCCGAGGTAGGGCCTCAATAGCATTAAAAAAAAGCTCCTAAAAGATCTATAGTGAAGAGCCTCAATTGTATCTGAGGACCTTGTCAGACCCGAGGCAGGGCCTCAATAGTATTCAGAAATAGCTCCTAGAAACCTATATAGTGAATAGCCTCAATTGTATCTAAGGACCTTGTCAGACCCGAGGCAGGGCCTCAATAGTATTCAGAAATAGCTCCTAGAAACCTATATAGTGAATAGCCTCAATTGTATCTAAGGACCTTGTCAGACCCGAGGCAGGGCCTCAATAGTATTCAGAAATAGCTCCTAGAAACCTATATAGTGAATAGCCTCATTTGTTTCTGTTGACCCTATCAGAATGGAGGTAGGGCCTCGATAGTCTTCAGAAATATCTCCTAGAAATCTATAGTGAAGAGTCTCACTTGTACCTGAGGACCTTGTCAGAATGGAGCTAGGGCCTAAATAATTCAGAAATAGAAATGTATAGTGAAGAACCTCACTTTTGTCTGTATTGTTGGTATTAAGGATCCTGTCAGACTCGGTAGGGCTTGAATAGTATGAAGAAAAAACTCCTTTAGATCTGTTTTGAAGGGCCTCACTTGTATTCACATTGTTGGCATTTAGAACCCTGTTAGACCCGATGTAGGGCCTCCATAGTATTAAGACATGACTTCTAGATAACTATAGTGAAAGGCCTCAATTATATCTGCATTGTTGGTCAATTGTATTGTAGTAAGTTTGGTTAGTGTAGTCTCATAAGTTTTCTGAAGATCTTATCTATGCATCACTTGCTATTTAGTGGTCATTGTTTGAAGCTTTCATCTCTTTTGTTTACTGGATACAAATATTATGTCTTATCTTAATTTTGCTTGTGTGTACTTTATCAACAGTTTTTTCTTGAGAGAAGGCTCTTAAATGCCAGCTAGAAATGTTTTTGATATTTTCCCTTCATTTCTGATAATACACCAATGCAGTACATGCTTATGAGTCAGTGCTTCACCTTAGATTTCTGTAGCAACACCTGTTTTTCTTCATTTAGGTGCCAAATGCCATATTAAAGTGTAAGGCTGCGGGTATCTGTGTACGCATGGTGACCGGAGACAATGTGAACACTGCACGCTCTATTGCCATCAAATGCGGCATTTTGAAGGCCAACACTGAATTCCTTGTTATGGATGGGAAGGAATTTAACACTCGGATCCGTGACCACAATGGCAAGGTGAGGCTTATGAGATAATACAAGAATGGTGTTTTGTGGCCTTTGAACATTTAATGACAGTTTTGCAAGGCTGACTATCTTTATTTGTAAAGTTACACGATCTTACTATATAAAAAGTTGTTGACAAATGTAAGGAAAATATTCCTCAGAAAAGACACACATTTTTGAGACATCATAGTAATATTCCTTACTCTGTGTCCTTACTGGAATATCTTAAGTATTGCATGAAGCAGCTGCAAAACTTGAGCAATTTAGAATAATGAAACACAGTCTGAATGATGCCCCTACATTACCTGTTTTGTATAGCTTTGAATTTCAAAGACAGTTTCTTGCTATCTTCTAACATCTGATCTTCTTAATAATTGCTGCAAATCTATTGTGTTTTCACGATTGTTTAGAAATAAGTTAAAAATAATGTATATGTTAACAAAAACAAAAATATAGTGAATTAAAATAACTCAGCTGTTTCAAAGAATTAAATTACAATATGAAACAACCAATTTTCCTTTATGATTTCTTCAACGTACATAAATATTTTATGCTATAAAAAATGTTTTGTGTCTAACATTTTTGCAGAATAAGGAAGGCTGTTTAGTTTGAACTGTCTTTAGTTGATAAGACTTAATGGGGTCATCTAATCAACCAGCAGACCACAAACTATCCTCAAGATCTGGAATTTCAGTTCAATATCATGGCAGTGCTATAAATTAAATTGAAGGTTTTGCTTGAAAATCAAATAAATAATGTTTGAACTGACAAATGCAACAATTACTTTGGAAAAAAAGTATTCATACTACACCAGAATATTAATTAAAAAAGCAAGCGTACGATATGATCCTTGATTAGATGGTCCAAATATGTTTCACTTCAACATGTAACATGAAACAGAGAAATATGGAAATAGAACAAACACCTTGTAAAGAAATATTTTTGTGAAAGAACATGCCATTTTTGTGCCTCTAGGTATCCCAGAAGCTGTTGGATCAAGTATGGCCCAACCTGCGTGTGTTGGCCCGGTCCTCACCCACAGACAAGCACACCCTCGTCAAGGGAATTATCGACAGCAAGCTCAACCCTAACAGAGAGGTGGTTGCAGTCACTGGGGACGGAACCAATGATGGCCCAGCTCTTAAGAAGGCTGATGTTGGATTTGCAATGGTATGTGGAACAAGCATATTGTATTTAACTAGTGAAGTAAAGTCACTCTGTAGATGATATATACAGTTTCTTAAACGTAAGAAAAGAACATTTCATTCTGAAAATAAGGATATGTTCCTTCCTTTCACATAACCATTACTGTTTAAACTGCAAGAGGAAAACAACAATTAATAACCTCATACCAGTATGTATCTTGACCATTTTCTGTCATATTCATTTTATGCTATGTATAAGAAAGTAATTTAGATATGTCCAGGTTCATGTTTTCAGAAGGTGAATTTTGCATTTAGGATATAAAAAATAACTTTTATACTGGAATACCTTTTAATAGAAACCCAATCTTTATTAAGATGAAAATACATGTACCTAAATTCTTGCATCATACAGGGCATCTCGGGCACAGATGTAGCTAAGGAGGCCTCGGACATCATCCTGACAGACGACAACTTCACCAGCATCGTTAAGGCAGTGATGTGGGGACGAAACGTGTATGACAGCATAGCCAAGTTCCTGCAGTTCCAGCTTACCGTCAACGTTGTTGCTGTCCTTGTTGCTTTCCTCGGTGCTTGCATCATTGATGTAAGTAGTGTCATGTTTGGATTACAGAAAAAAGAAAACAAGCATTGAGCTACAATTCTTAATTGGAGTAATTTTTGGTAAAGTAGCTCTAGCTATGTATTGTCTTAATATGTTGTATTGTTTTCATGTATAAGACTTTACAACTATTAGTGTTGTGTAACCTTGATTTGTCTCCCCTGCAGGACTCTCCCCTAAAAGCTATCCAGATGTTGTGGGTGAACCTGATTATGGACACACTGGCCTCCCTTGCCCTTGCCACAGAACTGCCAGGCGAGGAACTCCTGGAACGCAAGCCCTATGGACGCACAAAACCACTTATCTCTCGAACTATGATGAAAAATATCTTCGGCCACTCTATCTACCAGCTGATAGTGGTCTTTGTTCTCTTGTTTGCTGGTAAGTGAGATGATATCATATATTATTCCTTTCATAATGTTCCAAAGTATACAACAAATGGTAGTGCAAAGCAGCATACACATTTTCCACTGTAAATATACATCCTGCTGCAAAATGGCATTTGTAAAAATAAATAATCAGTCTTTAGTACGTTTTCCCATTATCAAAGTTATAGCACTATCTACAAGCAAAATTCTTTTGACATTATTCTTGTCTAAAAAGTATGATGTGTTTGATTAATCTATATAATATTGGTTTTATGGTATATCCATTTTGATGACAATTCATACATGTAGTTGCTATTCTTTGAAACCATAAATTAACCTGTTCAGAGATCTTGATCGCAACAGTTGAAAGTCCTGTATTTTGGTTTCATTTAATTGTCATGCGCTAAACCATTTTAACATGAAAATTGACTACTATCATTTCTGTTTCTATATTATGGTTGACTATTGTTCTGTATATTTCAAAAAAAGGTTACACTTGGACCATGTAACATTTATTTTGTTAGAATATTATGTGATACCAAATGCTTTCATAGACTGTTATATTAAGCCAGTTGCCCCTAGTACATTTACAGCCTTTTACAATGAAGTCATCAGTTACCAATGAGTGCTTGATAACAGTATGTCCTGTGGGATAAATGATTGGCAGAAGTTTGTGTTTAGAGGAGAGAATAGGACGCTGAGAACCTTATGAAAGCAATTCTTATATCTCTTTACGTTGTATTTTTGCAGGAGAGAAGATATTTGACATCGAGAATGGTCGTTTTGCCAAGCTTCACGCACCCCCTACTCAACATTTCACCATTATTTTCAACACATTTGTTATGATGACTTTGTTTAATGAAATAAATGCCCGCAAGATCCACGGACAGCGGAACATATTCGAGGGCCTACAGAGGAACCCTATATTTATTGGAATATGGATAGGAACTATGATTGGCCAGGTCAGTAAAGGTCTTGTGCCTGATTGGTCAGTTTATACATTACAGGCCTTGTATTTGGTGGCCATGTTAGTACTGGTCTTGTATCTACACCTTGCCAATCTTACAGTTGGATGACATTCGTTAAAGGATTATATCAACTCTAATTCTATTTGCTGGATATATTTTGTCTAACTTAGAATCTAGCTTATCTATTTGCTCTTGATTGCATCCAAAATAATACTTCGTAGATGCTAAAAAGAAACTTTGTTAGTAAATTTTTTTTGTTAAACTTGAACAATATTGTATTATGCCATAGTATTTAATACATATCTGTGGGGTTGTAGGTAGTAATAGTGCAAGTTGGAGGAGTAGCATTTTATACGAAAGGACTCACTCTGCACCAGTGGCTGTGGTGCGTGTTCTTCGGAGTAGGAACCCTGCTTTGGGGGCAGGTAAGATTTAACAACAACATTTCTCAGAAGGTGATAGTGATCTAGTGGTATAGGTGGAAACCTCTCTCTCAAAAGACTTTGTGGGTTCATTCCCATGAGAGTGAGAGTGGTCTAGTGGTATAGGTAACCCCCTCCATCCCACGAGGTCTTGGGTCGCACCCAATCAGGGGTACTACCTCATCGCTTCTCAAAATGAACACAAGCACAGGTTTCTATCCAAGAAATGGACACCATAGTGATTCACAGCTTCACAAGCTAAAATTAAATAATATTAACTAACAACAACAACTGCTTGATATCTGTTATTTTATTGAGCCTATCTTATTGATACTAGGTTATGCAATGACCAGTGGTCAGTCTACTGTTTTAAGCGATTTTTTCCAGTTGGTTATAAATTTTACTTCGTTAAGTGTACTCCAGAAGTGAAAATGTGAACGAATGATGTTCTCCAGATGAAATAAAATTGATATGTCACTGGAACAAACAATTGTATTTATTTCAAGCTTTAAACTCATTCCAAAAGGTGTAAATTTCAATTGCAGGAGTATGCATCAATTTTTGTGTGAAGTAATTCCATTCTCATGATGATGCATTGATAATGTTACTTGTCTATGTGCATAGTACTGATGTTAGATTTGGCCAGCAATCCAGTTGATTTTTGAAGCAAAGACTGACATCAAAATATTATTTCATTGTGTTTCACATAACCCTTTTTTTATTGTCACACCTTGGACATTTATAACAGCAAAGCTGACATAATTATTTTCTTTATTTGCAGTTAATTACTTGTGTTCCAACCAGTAAATTACCAAAACATTTATGCAGTTGGGGTAAGGGTGAGCCAGAAGATGTTGATATGCCAGATTATCCATCAGATCCCAATCATGGGCAGATGGACGGAACACGGGGGCGGGGACAAATCCTCTGGGTTCGAGGCCTCACTCGTCTCCAACAACAAGTAAGAGTTACTGCCCTTGGTCATGCTATTTTTTGCCATGTTATCGCAGTTGCTTCCCCATGTCTGTACTCTTCTTCAACCTTGGTGGTAGGAGTTTTCTCCCCTGGAGCAGTTTCATGTGTAAATAAAATATGTTATAAGTATCTTTTAGTCATAAAGTTGTACAAATCATGAAATAAACTCTGAAAGGCAGTTCTCCAGTTTATAATTTTGAAAATAGGGAAATGTATATGAAATTTATACACAATTCAGTTAATATATATTATTTTCTGCAGGGATAGTGCTGTTTTATAAAGTTTTTTGTTGTTTTAGATAATATGCCAGACAATTATTTAGTTCAAGTAAGGTTAAAATATTTCTATCTTAAATGTGGTTTTACATAAACAAATTATTAAGTTGGTTTGGGAAGCAACTGGATACTATATGCATGTTGGTTTTGAAATGTCTGTGAAATATATTAAAGCATATTGTAGGATTAGAAGTTTTCGTTTTACATTATATATGTTTAACATGTCCTAACTTAAAATTCAAACATAGTCAATATCCTCTTGTATCAAAATGCTTTATAGTATGACATTTTCCACTAATTGGAAATTAATTTCCTTGAACAAAGATTTCATAACCCTGAAACTATATAAGAACGATTGATACATAAGGCTATTGGATATGATTTGCTAGTAATTGATTTCAATTATCGCCATATATAATGCCAATAAATATGAGATAATCATAGTAGGAAATAGATGACTGTTGGGATGTTCCAGTGCTTATGCTCCTGAACCTAGTTTCTCTTTAAACATAATTATCTTTCCCTATATCTTATAGTCCTAGATCAGATCATTCAGTTAGTGTATGACCAGCATTTTAATCATCTCAATTTACACAGAAATGAGAAAACATTTTTATGTTGCTATGCAGTTGAACTGCATATGTACATTCCTGCGTTTATTTTGAAATGCTGGCCATATTATAGAAATAGTTTCTCTTTATCTCTTCTGTATGGATTGAATGCTCCTTCTTAAAGTTTGCTGTAACATTCAGAATATTAAAGTTCTTTAATTTTTATAGAGATAAGTGTTTATTGGTTAATTACGTTTTAGGTGACTTGTTCTTTGTTTTGCTTTGTTATTTTTATTTGCTCTCTCTTGCTTGGATTAAGTTCTCCAGTATATTATGTTTCATTTATTATACATGGTTATCCTTTAAGAATAGATTAGTAATCTTTGATGAATTTTAAACATATCATATGTGCTGAACAAAAGTTTGATTGAGAAGGATTTCAAATGGATAGAAAAACAACAGATTTGTGTGTGTGTGTGTTTGTGTTTTGAAATTTGAATCCTGAATTTCTGTATGTATTTCCATAATCATTAACAATATGAGAATGTTGAGTTTGCTCTGTATTGTAGTTAGTGCGTTTAATACTGATCTTTAGAACCTAACTGGTTCTTTATAGAGCCATAACCTCCCTGATTATTCCAAGTTTCTGTTCTGTCAGCTCTGCTTTAGTAGTGCCGTTACTTAGTGCTGAAACTCCCCTCCAAGCAAAGATTGTGTCTGCGGCTGTGTGTTTATACAAATGTTTTTCTTGGACACCTTTTCTAAAGCAACCCAGTACAGTAGATTATTAATGAATGTAGCCAAACTACTGTTCAAAACTCATCTCTTCTTGGATGTCTCAATGTGTTTTTTAGCATATCAGAAATTTCACTTTGAATGGATTGGGTGAAGAAAACAGTAACACGATAAATTTACAGCAGAAACAACTTGCTTAAGACTACAAAATATGTGAGCTCTTAAGTACACTTAAGACTTTCAGATTTTTCCACATGGATGCTACGTTTGGTACGTGTTTTGTTTATTCTCTATTAACAGCTGAGAGTTGTGAAAGCGTTTAAGTCAACGCTTGAGGATCTGGAGGAAAAGCGCAGCGTCCACAGCTTTCAGAGCCTCCATAATCTCCGAACGTCGCGAAGCCACCATGGGCACCGACCCATATCTGAGGAGATCATGAATAACCATCTCCTACGAACAACTTCATTCCCAATCAGAAATCAGTATGCGTCATTCCACGTACATTCGCCTGATCGGGAGACTCATAATCCTGTTGAACACTTTAAAACGCGTTCACATTCGTGTGAGAGTGTTCCATTAGTATCTAAGCAGCCATCACCGCTACTGGCTGCAGCAAACCCTGCACTAAAAAGATCTCCGCCAAAAAGTGTGTCACGCCCCGAGGAAGGCGTGCCAGCAAATATGACTGAGACTTCCATATGACTAGCGCGGGAATATGAGGAACATAATGTTGAATTGTAACACATACTGTTATTTATCTTGCAGTTCTGTAGGGATAGTTACTTATCAAAAACTTAAAAGGGCAAAGTGTTTTTTGCTTCTATTGTTTTGAACACGTTTTATATATATGTGAAGAGGTGATTGATTTATGCTATAGAGAAAGCACTTTTTTGCATTTTGAAAATGTGGCGAAGTAGATTTCCTTGATTGGCTTGTCTGTTAGAAGACATTGAAACTGGTGTGAAAAGTCTATGATAACAAATATATTGTCATTTGCATTAAGTTAGCTGTAACCATTTGTTTCTTCTTGTTAGTTTGTTGTTTGAAAATCTGTCAAAACATTTGTGATATTTTGATAGTGTTTAAATGCAAGTTATAATAAGTTTTAACTCCAGACTCTGTCATGTTTTGTGAAAAATCTAACAGAAATGAAATGTATGTTCATCAGACTAAATATTGACACCACGGTCAGATCTGCCTTCAATGGTATTCATTTGGTGAGGCTAAAAGACTCCAGAGGTATTCATGTACGCTTTTCTTGTGTTGATATTGTCGCTGCTTATAGCTTTCATCACTCTTCCGTTACGCCTCCACACTTTATGTTGTTGTTCCTGATTGAACCAATTTATTCAGGGTATGTATTCTGTTCTGGTGATTTCTTCACAGATTTGTTCTCCCTTCATTTGTAGATGTTCATCATTTTGATACAAGATGATTAGATGTAGTTGTTTATGGTAGCATGTTGTATTGTGTTGTCCATATTACTTCTCTTTCCGTTCACTGGGTGTAAGTTGTATCCCATGATATAAATTGGTATATCTGATCACAGTGTTCCCTTTCAGACAGTAGAAAATGGGGTATCTTGATTTCCATCCAATTTGAAAAAGATAATGAAATCCCAGAACTGCGAACTTGTGTTGATTGCATGCATGACACGGATAGTTTTAATTTTCTTTTCTTTGTACCGACTCAGCCTGGCTGATGACTTTTTATACTGTCATTTTTAGAGACTAGAGAAAAAATGGATGTTTATATTATTACCCCTCGATTTTCTTGCACATCTACTTATAGTACATCTCTCGATGTTCTATGTGTACATGTATATTACTTTCCCTGGTGATGGTTTTTCTTCTGTTCAAATTTCTGTCTACTCTCCCGACAACCCACAGTCATCCAACATATATTACTCAAAATATGATGTAATTGTTGTATATTTACCCCCAAAGACAAAAGTTCCTATACCATATGTCACGGGCTTGTCTTCATTTTTCAGCAGTTATTTTCAGTTTATTTTTTTCTTTTCTTACACGTTTTATGTTGTGTAACTCCTTGGTTTACCCATTTCTTAATTTCAGATACGTGTTGTAAATGCATTCCGTATGGGTTTGGATATGCGGTATGACAGCCATAGCTTGACTTCTCAGCGAAGTCACCACTCACTTCAGAGTTCGGGGAAGACCCATAAACCACACCCCACCAGCCCTCTTGCTTCCCCCGATACTGCCAACCCCACTACCAGTCTCTAGGAACTTTTGGGAAAGCCCACATTTATGATCAAAATTCTAATGACACATTTGGAGTGGCTTTGTTATGAACAGAGTATCAAATGTAGTCGGATTGAAATTTTGAGTGACTGTAAAGATATGAAATTCATTTTTGAAAGGACTATTTATACCTTGTTAAATACTTTGATGGAAACATAGATATTAGAATCGAATAATGTAATATATATGAGCAATTGTCAATGTGATGATTGCAAAGACAATGACATATTCATTAAATAAAAGTCTGAAATACAGATAATGGTTTATGAAATGTTTGGATCAATCGATGGCTGAAACATATCTTGAAATATGCTCCTATGCTTTAAAGTGAACCATTTGTAGGGAGAGTTGAAACTTCAGGGATATGAGACTTGTTGACTGCGGGGGAAGGAGAGAAGGGACATAGTGCAGGCAGAAAGTTCATGTATTCTTATGTTCAAATGTGCACAGTGGTATTGGGTTACACATATTGACAGACAGCATGCTTCCTTGTAAGCATATATATGTAAAAACGAACTTTGAATTATATGAATAAAATGTCAATTAACACAGAAAAAAGAAGAATTTAGATTTGTATACAACAGGATACAGAAGGACTTGAAGCTGATAAAGTGCTTGAATTGTTGTGCAGAAATATCAAAAACTGTAAATATTTTGCAACAAATATGGTGTCACGCTAGACATTCTTATTTAATGATCAGCTTACAATGGAAAATGCTCATTTCTGCTTGTAATTTGATATTTTTATTTTGTTTATTCATTTAATGATTCTTGTAAGCCATATTAGTGCTTTACATGTAATATTTTGTGTCCATGCTGTCAAGTGTTCCACAACCAATTTCAACATCATGATTTTTTTCATTCTCCAAAGCTTGAGTCTTGTTACACTCTGGTGCAATAGACATCCTGGAATAATAACAAGAAAAAGTTTATGTTACTATTTTGGTAGAAAGATATTAAAGTTATACCCGCTAGTGTTATTCTTGACTATGTGCAGAACGGAAATCAAAAGATAACCATTGACTGAAATGCAGGGTATTAGATAATGTCATATGATAGATTTTTGGGAATAGTTTAGGTTGTGTTAAAGTAGATAGACTTTAAAGTTTTTAGAGGTTCAGGTGTCATTAGTATTAACAAGTACAGAATTCTGTTGAAACACATTACATGGCTGAATATCATTTCAAAAGTAAATTGACTGAAACTACATGAAAACTTTAAACAAGACGTGGATTCCTTGCTTGAAGAGTGAATTTGTCTGTATGTTGTTATTTAAATTAACAGCAAATATTGAATTGTGCTGGAGAAAATTTCACAACTTTGACTTTTGTATGAACAAATATTTATAACATTCCATTTATAGAGTGATGTACGGAATTAAGGGTTTTGTGTCCAACTTCATGAAAGTTGTTCAACTTGGTGAATAAACTGTTTTCATAAAATCAATGGCAGTGATCATATAGTGCAACCATCTGTATATTTTTGCAATATTTTGTTATTGTTGCCCAGTCAAATCTTATTTCATCATGTTTGAACTATGAACAAGTTAATGTGAAATGGATTGTGTGCATGTGAATTATTTGAGTAGATTACTCGAATGTTATTTATAGAGTTTACTTTACATCCAACTTATTTCTATTAATGTGTTTGCAAGATATTTTTCTCATTTTTCTGAAACATATTTTTTATGAATATCAATGTAGTAGGTAATGTTATAGTTAGAAAATATTAAGTAAAATCTTAATGGTTAAGCAGGGCAGAGCATGCAAAGCGAGTGAGCACTTTTAAGTCATAAAGATTTTACCTAATATGTTCTAAATGTCGTAGATATAACCTTTTTTTCAGTAGGCAAAAAAACAAATAATGTATGTCAAGTTTAGAACCAACAATTCTTAACGATTAAGGGTGGAACTAATTCAAGACTGATAGGCAATTACATTTTTCATTAGATGTAGATTATAATCTAATGTAATCATTTATTTAATTATGAATGTAACTCAAGCAGATTGTCTTGTTTCATTGTAATGACTGTCTTGTTTTTGAAAGAATGCATTTTTTTCCTTCATGTATAGAATATATAAATTTAATATAATATTACATTAATGTTAAAGTTGAAAACATCTTTTTAAGTAGACATATTGTAAATGCTGTTTTGAGAAGCCTCAATTTGAAGTATTGAAATCCACTGTCATATTTCTGGTGTTTCAAAAAGTTTTTAGGAAATATATAGGTCCAGCTGTCATATTTAAATCAATAATAAAGATCAATTATAGCGTATATTTGTTATTAACTATATTTATACCCACGAAACAATAGGTAATCATTATTTATTCACATTTGTGTAAAGGATGATAATTATTGTTAATTTGTACCTGTACCAAATCTCTTGTTCACTTTACTTCACTCTGTAAAGTAAGTCTAGGTCACAGTATATACGGTGGTTCAAACAAGTGCAAATTTTGTTTGTGTTAATATTTTATTGTTAACATAAATATTATCATGATTACTGTAGAAGCTATCACTACTGTATGTGGCTATCATTACTGTATGTAGGTTACCTATTTTATCCTTGTGTCATGTTAGATCCTTCGCTCTGAAGGAAATTTTCTACCAAAATTTATGTCCTACTTAGTATGTATGTAAATTCCTTACAGTTTTTATGAATAAAAAAATTCATTTTAACCATTTGTTGTTAGTATCATTTACTGGGAAATGCTAAATATCACAACTATAGGTCTTCGAGTCGACATGAAATAATTTGTGTATATTTTGAATTAAAAAATGTTCTAATCTACTTGCCATAAGATGGAAAAAACGCACTAAGATTTGAAGATGAAATGAATAAATATGCTATCACATGGATATTTTTAAACATCGGGAAAGGTTTACTGAAGATCATAGTTTTGTAGTAAACAAGACTGTGAATCGCCAATTTTGTGACAAGAAGCATCATTTAAGGTAATATAAAAAGTGTAGTTTACCTAGATCCTTGTAAACCGATCTTCCCAAATTGTTGTTGTGACCTAAAAAAGGTTTAGGTGTCTAGTGCACTGTTAAATGGGATCCACTATCCCACTTATTTCTTTTATTTCAATTTAACAATCAAATCCCATCAAATGGAGTAAGTCTGAGCAGCCACTTGTATGGTTGTGAAATTTGGGGAATGGTATAGTATGCAGCATACATGGTGATGTTTCATCTACACTCATGCACATTTTACCTTGTACACCTTGTACAATGTGGAGTTTTCACCTGTTGTTTACCTTTTCAACACATACACAAGAGTTCCTACCAGTTTCGTTTTTTTTAGTAGATGTGTTTGATTCTGATATTTTAATCAACGATAATTTACGACACATACAGACATTCGGAATATTTGAATTTAAGTAGATTAGATTAAAAGGTAAATTTGATGAATGAAATATGAAGTTTTGTTCAGGGTGTGTGTGTCTTGAATTGACATCTTTGTTATACAGGTAAAAATGGTTTTATTTGAATTATCTTTATGTATTTGTATATATTCTCTTGTTATAAGACTTTTGTATCATTGAGATGAAGGGTTTTATGTTACTCTACCTGTATTAAACATAATTACAGAATGTCTTTCTCTTTGCTAACATTTCTATGGGCAAAAGTCCAAAATCTTTACTTCCAAGTGCAATTTCTTTGAATGGCTAAATAAATTGGATTTTGGGCTATAATTACAAAGAAAAAAATATCCGCAGCACAATCTTGCATGACCTATCCCCTGTGTAATGTATTATCACCGTTGGCATGCACATTGTAGTAAAAAGCACGCTTGGGCACTGCATGTTTGTTTTATCATTATGCTTGTTTGAGAGCAGTATAATTTTATTGTGCACTGAATTTTAATATAACACATTTTTTTCAGATTTTCTTTTTCAGACAAAACTTCCTCTCTGTATCTGTATCTTAATGTCATTAAGATCTTTAACCTATAAGTTTGGCATGCAATGAATTTGAAATACATGGTCACATACTTTTAAACACTAAAATGTTTTCCAAGTTATTTCAAAATCCTTTCAAGCAAAATTGAGTTACAAGGAAGACATAAAAATAAAATTTGCTTTTATGCAGGATCACAAAATGTACAGCCTTGATCTTGGAGATAGGAACTTAAAAGCAGGCTGTTGTATTCAGTTGAAAGTTCATCATTTTTTGTTTAAGAAACTAGTTTAACAAAATGAATATGCAAATTTTGGTTAAGCATTACGTATGGATTAGATTGGGGGTAAGTATACAGGGTATATGCATTCAAGGCAACTTTAATAATCCCTCCTTGTCAAATTCTTAAAATATATAAGAGAAAGATCATGTTAAACAAGAATTTAGGAGTATTTTAAACCGCTCATAATCACCATGTCTAGATGGTCAGATTCTAGTATCAGTATGTCACATTAAGCAACATATTCTCTAAAAACAGTGCTATTTTTTCATGAACTTTTATAGTATATGGTTCTTGCACAAATCTCTATCAAATGTATTTAAGAGAATGGTATTAAATGAAATGTCTGGTTACTTATAAACATAAATGAACTTTGACCTTCATTCTGTCTGACTACTGAGACTATTTAAGATGAAAAATTAATGATCATTTTTTGGTATCTGTTTACCATGGTTGCAACAGCATGGCTGGTAGAGGAATTTGCTTTATGCTTCCATAGAGAATGTCATGGAAAAAATCAAAATAGGCATCATATGCTAGCTTTGTTTAAAAATTCTTTCAACTGGAACAAATCATAGGAGTGCTTAATATGTGTGGAATTGTTACTAAACATGTCTACCAGAGTATATGCTGGTTTTCATTCAATTCAGATTAAAGAAAAACAAAACTTTACAAATAATACTTCAAAACTTTTGCAAATAAACTTAGCAAAGCATGCTTGTCAATCCTTCAAACAAGTTATGATTATCTTGCAATTTGTACAGCCAAAACAGATTTCCCATCAGTGCAAGTTCCCGTTTCAAGTGTGTTTTAAATGGTGTTTAAAGTCACTTTGCCATGTTGCCACGTGCAGTTGAGTCTGTTGTGGTCAGTCAACATATCAATGATGCACCAATGTATCAGTTTTGTTTCACTCTTCATACTGAGTGGTTTTCTTATGTGATATTATACACCAATTAATTATCAAAACTTAAATCATTCAGTAAACAGCATTTTGAAACAATTCAGCTAAACTACTTGTTTATACTTTGTTTTTCATAAGAAAAAGTAGACGTGTTCTCTTTGAGATTGCTTCCTTTAGAAGTCATAAAACTCTTTAAAATTAAACAAATACCGGGTACACAAATAGTACAAAATCAATAACAGTGAGCTTATCTTGATGACATTGTCAGGGACTTATGCTTGTTCCAGAATTTGAAGATAGAGGTTTGGTTGCAGAATCTGCTTAAAAATATTTCCAAGTCTCTTATTGTCTTCAGTCTTTTGTCTTGGTCAAATGAAGTCTTATTGTGAATGTTTACTCAAACTAAATATGTTACACTGTCAGTAAAAACAATAAATTTAGCACTATGATCTAAAGCAAGGTTATTGAAATGCTTTAAAGCAAGATGAGAATTTCAGGCATGAATGTCACTGTATGTTCTATATTTTCCTCTTCCCCATCTTTCCCACCAAACCGTTTCAATGTTTAATGCAACTTGCAAATGTGAAGTATCATGAATGTCTCAATATAGATCTGCAATTTTTAATACTCTGCGATCTTTTATAATAACTTTCTTCAATATAATGATTATAATTACTTCAATGTTACTCTATCAATGGATAATACTTCTTCATACTTGAATCTCCTGATATATTTTTTTTTTTGTTATTATAAAAGAATAATGATCATATAAGTTAAAATATCAGGGTGAATGCAGAAAATGAATACAATATTATGAAAGTTATCAAGCTTACATACCATGCTGCTTCTGAACAGTAGTTGCCAGACTTCACATCCATAATGTATTTCCGCATCTGGACATTGCAGATTCGTGTGGTGAACGCCTTCCAGACGGATCTAGATACCCTATCAGGTATGGATAGTTACGATAAACGTTCCCGACCCTCCGTTATCAGTCTCCAGTCCCTGCAAGCGGCCCACAAACCCGGTTGTGTCTCGCGGAAGCCCAATTTGCCTAGTTCTCCTGAGCGAGAGGAACCTGGGACTGGAAACAATCCGTTCTTTGGTCGCCAAGAGAGCATTCCATATGCTGATGAATGAAAATGTTCACCAGATCCCTAGTTGAGCTATATATTTCAATTCTGACTGGAGAATCTTTACACCATGTAAAATTTGCCAGTCATAGTGGTAGTTAGAATAATTTATTAAAATACTTTTACAATTATACTGTGGTTTTAACAATGTTTGCATAACTATTTGAAAATGACTGTTTTTTTGGCACTTTACAAAAAATAATGATCTAAGGACAAATCATTTTAACATTGTGTTTTCCTAGGATAAAGTTTGGCTGAAGTATAGTTTTAAAAGTGAACTGGCTGATAAGCCAATTAAAATACTTTTGAACTGTGAATGGTCCAGGAATGTTGTAAATTACATCAACATTGATGTGGTCTCTTGTTAAAGAAGAGAACCTATTTTAACAAAAAAGCATTGCCAAGACTGGTAGGTTCTCAATATGAGCACATTGTTTAAGAGCATTTAATGCCATGCAGTCGAGTGCTGAATGGTACACCAGCTGGCACTGCTAATCATTGACAAACAGTGGCCATGAGTCTTGGTGTCTTGCTGGCAAGTGGTATATGTGCTGTTCTATTTATGAAGGAAATGTCCTGGGGGGGGGGGGGAATGTCCAAGTCCCCCAGTAAAATTTGAGGCAATTCTACGTCCAAGGTCTTGAGAATTATGCAAACCTAATGCGAGGCGTGTAATATTAGGAATGTTTAAATTGTTACCTGAAATATTTGTTGTCAAGGGTTTTATTTTAATACTTCACTGTACATGGATTTTAATGTATTGAATTGTATTGTTACATGTTTTACTCAGCTGAACATGATTTTTGATATGTTCACAAAGTTTATGACATGCTTTATTGATATATCATGTCTGCATAGAAAAATATAATTATTTAGATATTTTGAGTCTTCTTTTTTGGTATTCATTTGTTATGTTTATGGTGTTATAGAAAACATATTCAAACTAAGCCAGCTTAAATTATAATCCACAAAACCAAATAAGTATTCACTGTTTTGTTGTTTATATATTAAATGAAGGGAAAATTATTCATTTTAGTTGTATTTTAGCAAATTTCATTTAAGTACTGTTACAATATAGTTATAATAACATGCATGTAGAATTTACAGTAAAATGGAATATGTTCCCATCAGAATATAATGCACAAAGTATTTTTAAACCATTACTCCATTAAACTAGTATTTGTTTCTCTTACTATTATTTTTTCTGCAAATAGAATGTAAGGCTTATCAGTATTGTACATGTACTCTATATTTTCTCTTATGTTTATTGGCTTGTGGAGAAGAAAAAACCTTTACCTCAAAACCATGTTTGTACATGTGTATTATTATTGTGTGAAGTCACATGATGTATTCTTTATCACATACTTTGCTCATTTTGCCAGAATATTGCAGACGAATCTGATAGTTCTAATGATTTGTCTGATGAAATGATTCAAATTGTTTAAGGCATTTAATCCGAGGACTTACGACCTCAAACAAGAATGTTTCAATTAACACAACTCAGGAGCTTATTCCTCCAACAATCTTCAGCACCTTATTGCAGATAAAGGATTGAGAAATTAGCCCTTGCAGAAATGAATAAATCCTTGTAAATCTCAAAATGAAAGAATATTATAAGAGTGATCCCATAAGTTCAATAAATGTTTTCACATTTATATAACCTGGTACATATTCTCATTTGATAGTACAATTATAAAAATAAAAATCATAATTATTATAATAATAATGACAGTAATAATTTGGTAACATTTCATTTGCCAGCAACATTTAAGCTGTTATTGTGTTACAAATGAACATACTTTTTCTTGTTTGTATTGTTGACTGAATGTGTGACCTTGTTACAGAGAGTGGGCGACGGGGTATGGATGAGTGAATAGTTTAATGATGCTAATATTTTAACTATTTACTCCTTACACAGATTTGCTAGTGTAGCTAAAATATCACTTCATACTCCCAAGCATAATATGAATACTAGTTACATATGCTGAAGTTAAATTTACTAATAATAATTTCTTTCTGGTCATCTGAAATTATGGCTCCCATTAAACTAATCTTTATACATTAGAAAAATAACTGAATTGATATGCTATAGCGTATATAAACAGTTAAACTACTGATAATACTTGTAGAATAGGTTTTGCTTTTCATGAAATATATTATTTCTTTTTTAAACAAAAACATTTTAAATGCTACAAGGTTTTTTAATAAATAAAAAAAGTTATTCTTTTAAAAAACAACAACTTGCCTTGTACTTCTGTTTTGAACTGTAAGGCCAAAATGCTATCATATATGCCAAAATTGACATGTATTAACATTTACTGTTTATTAGCCCTAACAATATGATGAACTAGTCTGCAATTCAATTTTAGACATTGAACAATGCACAACAATGTTAGAGTAGATGTTAAACTCTTTTTTTAAATGTTAATCTTTCTTTTTTTAAATATTCTTTATTATAAAAAATTTAATGGTTAAATTTTAAATACTCATCTTCAAAGTAGTCATTTAAAATTTGCTATTTTGCATGATAAATTGTTTATGCACAGCATATGCATGCGAGAATGTCATGTATTAATATGTAATACAAGCATTTTTCTACAGGTACCCTCCAAAGATCGGATAGTCGCATCTGCAACACGTAAACTCGTGCAGCCATACCGGACAGCAGCAAGCTGCGTTCATACAAATGTGAACGGATTTGTGTATATCTTGTATATTATCATTGCTTGAATGTGAATTTAGATGCAGTCTCACTTAAAGTTTCGTGCCACTTTGGAACTGCATGGGGACGATATGAAATATATGCTTGTACAACTCAATTGCTAGAAACCTTTTTATTACACTTAACTACTTGCTTATGAAAACAATTTACAAAAGTGTTGTGCATTTCTGTCTGGCACTTCAGCTTTAATGCCAAAAACCTGTTTATCCTTGAAAGTTTCATATATTAGTATTATAAGTTATAACCTTATGCCAAAAAAACACACATATTTTTGTGTATTTAAGTAGTTGACACAAAATATGTTATGACTTTCAAAAAATAGCTACTTATTTCATATTAACAAGCATTGTTTATTATATAAACTGATATATGAATGAACTTTGCATGCTTGGAACTATTAGGGATTTTCATGCTTTATGAAAAGGGGTTATTCATATTGTTATTTTTGCATTTTGAATAATCCCTGTGTAAAGCAATTCGATACAAAGTATATTTAAACTTTCTATTCGCTCAATTATTTACAGAAAATTCCCCCAAAGTATGATTGCAAATTGATGTGTTCTGTAGTATGGGTGTCTGCCTTTCACCCAAGGATTCCTAGGTTCTCTCCCGACTCAGTAGTAGGCCTCTAGAATGTATTCAAATAGGAACATACTACATAGTATATACTCGTATGAATCTGTGAGATACATGAACATGCTGTTGTAGCAATCTAGATCAATAAATCCACATAAGATACTGGGTACTACAAACATAAATATTGTAGGGTTGGTATGATACTTTCATTGGGAAGGGGTATGGGCTTTGGATTCATTAGGCGGGGGTCTTAATGTCACATCAGTACAGACCTGTTTAGAAAGGATATGAGGATGATTCAAGGGCATGAGCTTATGGCTGTCTTTCCAATCAGAATGAGTTCTATGAATGGTATGGCATGTGTTAAAATGTTACACTTGGAAAAGCTTTCATATATATTTTGCCCTCACACTGCTGACAGCAACAGTTACATAGCTGTTTATGAGTGACTGTTTACACATCACAATGTTGGCATATTCATTGTCCAAAATACCATCGTTTTTCTTTAAAAATGTACAAGTTTGTAGGTATTAAAAACCTATAGAATGTGCAAGTTTGTATATAAACATGAAAAAAATATGAATGAGCATCTATTTTTCTGCATGATGGACAGACCTGGTATGAAGGTGAATCTACTGACATTTGAAGAATGTTTTTGTATATTAATTATGACAATTATAAATGACAAAAGATCACTTTAGACCATTAAATGGGGATGTTTTAAATTTTGTTGGTAATACATGCTTAAATGATAATATACTTGTTAATTTTTTTAACGAATGTATGATATTGCTGTAGACTTTAAAACTGTTCTTTTTTGTAGTTTATTTATAAATTCATATTGATAGTACATGAATGTAGTGACAAAATTATCAAGTTATAACATATGAATGAATTTTGGATTAATGATATGAATATGTGCTTAAAAACTGAAATATTATATAGCATTATTGGCACATGGTTGAAGGATGATTGTGAAATTGTGTTGATACCAGTTATGATTCATAGTTTGAGAGCTCTATTTTTGTTGATAATTTGAATTAAAATTTATCATATTAAAGTTATATTGTAGTTCCGTTAAGTGAATACTTTTAAAACTGTAAAAAAGCTTAACCGTGTATATACCTTAAATGGAAATTTGTATGAAAACTGCTGTGACGGAAAAATGATTTCCATCTTTGCAGAAGTACCTGTCAATGTGTGATTCCCGTGTCAGTAAAAGATGATTGTTGGTCTAAATTTTGATAGATTTACAAGTGCTTTAGGTTCATTTTATTCTACTTACTCTTATTTTTCTGGTGTAGTGTTTTTTATTGTAAACTATATAAAATGAAGTTATTATTTACACCTGTTGTAGCATTCAGATGCATTCATACAACTGGTTCATGTTTGCTGTTACATTTGTCTGTTGGCACTGAATGCCATCCATTTCTACATTCTATGAAAACCTTTTATTTACTTTGATACCATGATAATTGGTAGCCTAAGAATATTCATATGAAACTATGTAGTTAGTTGGTTGCATGTTAAAATGTGTGTTGCCATTTAAATTGTGTCCATTTTATGCAGGGTGATTTTTTTAATGTTTTATGTTATTTATAATTTTTACCCTATTTACCATAAATGTGAGTCTTTTTTGACAAGTTTCCTTGACTTTAAGCCTGTATGATTTACTTATGCTGTAACAACTTCCTTACGTATTGCAAAATAAGTTATATAAGTGTCTATTTTTTGTTTTTCAAACAATTAAGTAGGCAACCAGCACTGACTAAATGATTCAAACATCAAAATTAAATGCTAACTTTTTGTGGCAAGTTTTAAAATTAGCCTGCCAGCTTCTAAATAACCCACTTAATAAACCAATTAATGACTGGAAATTTGGTGGTTGCTTTTGTTACTAAATGGAAATTCTTTGAGAAATATCCAGCTTTAAACTGAACAATCTTCAGTCCCAGGCTTAAAGTTGAGAAAAGTGTTTGAGACAGACTTGGTTGATATTACCCTATTGTATGGTTGTTTATGACTTGTTAAGTCCCACCACCTTGACACACAAACCAGAAGTTCATTTGTAACTGAACGTTTAAACATGATGATATGAACATGATTTTGACACAGAAAATGTTGTTTAACAGATCCTCATAATTATTTAACATAATTATGCAAAAAAACTTATTTTTTTATTCAAAGTACACTTCAAAAAAAAAAGATTATGTAAACATTTTTTTTCAGTCTGTTAATGAGAAAATATCGAGCAACTGTGTGGGGCTTAACATTATGTGGTGAACGTACATGTAGCTGCAACATTTTTTGTTGCACCATGTTCTGTGAACCCTGGACTTCCCAGTTTGAATTCCATGACATATTCATTTTGTCCAGCAAATTTTTCTAGTAGATTTCTGTTGTCATAGCTATGTTGAATAAAACATTTTGTACAGTTCACATTTAACTGGTTTGTTGTTTTTAATTGTTCAAACAGATACACATAATTGCATGGCTTGATTCTGACAAAATATACACCTATGTATCGCGGGCCAAGTGCAAGAAGGTTGGCTGTAACTCCATAAAGCCCTTGGTATAGCCCTCATGAGAGGAATAAAAACAAATAAGACCGCTTCATGAAACATGCAAGAATGTACAATTAAATACTCATGTAAGATACAACTAGTATCTCCGAAAGGTTAAATACAAGTAGTGTCTCCTGAATATTAGATACAAGTAGTGTCTCCTAAAGGTTAGATACAAGTAGTATCTCCTAAAGGTTAGATACAAGTAGTGTCTCCTAAAGGTTAGATACAAGTAGTCTCTCATAAAGGTTAGATACAAGTAGTATCTCCTAAAGGTTAGATACAAGTAGTATCTCATAAAGGTTAGATACAAGTAGTATCTCCTAAAGGTTAGATACAAGTAGTGTCTCCTGAATATTAGATACAAGTAGTGTCTCCTAAAGGTTAGATACAAGTAGTATCTCCTAAAGGTTAGATACAAGTTGTGTCTCCTAAAGGTTAGATACAAGTAGTCTCTCCTAAAGGTTAGATACAAGTAGTATCTCCTAAAGGTTAGATACAAGTAGTATCTCCTAAAGGTTAGATACAAGTAGTGTCTCCTAAAGGTTAGATACAAGTAGTCTCTCATAAAGGTTAGATACAAGTAGTATCTCCTAAAGGTTAGATACAAGTAGTATCTCATAAAGGTTAGATACAAGTAGTATCTCTTAAAGGTTAGATACAAGTAGTGTCTCCTGAATATTAGATACAAGTAGTGTCTCCTAAAGGTTAGATACAAGTAGTATCTCCTAAAGGTTAGATACAAGTTGTGTCTCCTAAAGGTTAGATACAAGTAGTCTCTCCTAAAGGTTAGATACAAGTAGTATCTCCTAAAGGTTAGATACAAGTAGTATCTCCTAAAGGTTAGATACAAGTAGTATCTCCTTAAGGTTAGATACAAGTTGAGTCTCCTAAAGGTTACATACAAGTATTATCTCCTAAAGGTTACATACAAGTAGTTTCTCCTAAAGGTTACATACAAGTAGTATCTCCTAAAGGTTACATACAAGTAGTATCTCCTAAAGGTTATATACAAGTAGTATCTCCTAAAATTTACATACAAGTAGTATCTCCTAAAGGTTACATACAAGTAGTATCTCCTAAAGGTTACATACAAGTAGTATCTCCTAAAGGTTAGATACAAGTAGTATCTCCTTAAGGTTAGATACAAGTTGAGTCTCCTAAAGGTTACATACAAGTATTATCTCCTAAAGGTTACATACAAGTAGTTTCTCCTAAAGGTTACATACAAGTAGTATCTCCTAAAGGTTACATACAAGTAGTTTCTCCTAAAGGTTACATACAAGTAGTATCTCCTAAAATTTACATACAAGTAGTATCTCCTAAAGGTTACATACAAGTAGTATCTCCTAAAGGTTACATACAAGTAGTATCTCCTAAAGGTTAGATACAAGTAGTGTCTCCTAAAGGTTACATACAAAAAGTATCTCCTTAAAGTTAGATACAAGTAGAGTCTCCTTAAGGTTAGATACAAGTAGTCTCTCCTAAAGGTTAGATACAAGTTGAGTCTCCTAAAGGTTAGATACAAGTAGTCTCTCCTTAAGGTAAGATACAAGTTGAGTCTCCTAAAGGTTAGATACAAGTAGTATCTCCTAAAGGTTAGATACAAGTTGAGTCTCCTAAAGGTTAGATACAAGTAGTCTCTCCTAAAGGTTAAATACAAGTTGAGTCTCCTAAAGGTTAGATACAAGTAGTCTCTCCTAAAGGTAAGATACAAGTTGAGTCTCCTAAAGGTTAGATACAAGTAGTATCTCCTAAAGGTTAGATACAAGTTGAGTCTCCTAAAGGTTAGATACAAGTAGTCTCTCCTAAAGGTTAGATACAAGTTGAGTCTCCTAAAGGTTAGATACAAGTAGTCTCTCCTAAAGGTTAGATACAAGTTGAGTCTCCTAAAGGTTAGATACAAGTTGTCTCTTTTAAAGGTTAGATACAAGATGTGTCTCATAAAGGTTAGATACAAGTAGTATCTCCTAAAGGTTACATACAAGTAGTATCTTCTTAAATTTAGATACAAGTAGTGTCTCCTGAAGGTTAGATACAAGTAGTGTCTCCTAAAAGTAAGATACAAGTAGTTTCTCCTAAAAGTAAGATACAAGTAGTGTCTCCTAAAAGTAAGATACAAGTAGTGTCTCCTAAAGGTTAGATAAAAAGAGTATCTCCTAAAGGTTAGATACAAGTAGTGTCTCCTAAAGGTTAGATACAAGCAGTCTCTCCTAAAGGTTAGATACAAGCAGTCTCTCCTAAAGGTTAGATACAAGTAGTGTCTCCTAAAGGTTAGATACAAGTAGTGTCTCCTAAAGGTTAGATACAAGTAGTATCTCCTAAAGGTTACATACAAGAGTATCTTCTTAAATTTAGATACAAGTAGTGTCTCCTGTAGGTTAGATACAAGTAGTGTCTCCTAAAAGTAAGATACAAGTAGTGTCTCCTAAAAGTAAGATACAAGTAGTGTCTCCTAAAGGTTAGATAAAAGTAGTATCTTCTAAAGGTTAGATACAAGTAGTATCTCCTAAAGATAAGATACAAGTAGTGTCTCCTTTAGATAAGATACAAGTAGTGTCTCCTAAAGGTAAGATACAAGTAGTGTCTCCTAAGGGTTAGATAAAAGTAGTCTCTCCTAAAGGTTAGATACAAGTAGTATCTCCTAAAGATAAGATACAAGTAGTGTCTCCTAATGGTTAGATACAAGTAGTATCTCCTACAGGTTATATACAAGTAGTATTTCCTAAAAGAAAGGAGCATGTGTTTAACCAAAGGCAAAAAGTTAATTTAATTTTAAATTTTAAATCCATTCTATGGTTGTAAAGTTAAGCAGCACGAATGGACATCAGCGGAGTGAAGGGCAACTCATCTTGTTGTTTTAAAAGTCAAACAAACAGCATTACTTAATTTTCATTAAATATAAATATAAGTATGTTTTCTTTAGTAATGGCCCAAGGTTAGTTTTTGCATGGCGGCATTGACACCAAGGCTATGACAATAAATCAACTCTTTTTTATGAAAAAAAAAACAAACTCAAAATGCCTGTCTGACATTAAATATTTTGTGACTATGTTGCAAAAACTTTGTGCCAAGGTATTTCAAGAGGAGTTATGAAGTGGATACATAATCAGGATAGGCAGGGACACCTAGAAACTCGTCTGATTGGGAGCATAATAGAAAGAGATGGTTTAATAAGGTCGCGAGGATTGAGCCAGATATCAATACAAGGTCAATAACTTCAAACACTAAATGATAAGAGATTATCATGCAGAAAATTGCATAAAAATAGAAGTTAAAAAAACATATTCCTTCTGAATCAGAGTAACCTAAATGTCTATTTTTGCATACCAAATGTGCGTTTCCCGTCATATGACCAGTGCTGGAAAACCCGTATTACGCCCCACATGAAAGATGAGTCAAGTGCAACAATGCACCACTTCTTATTTCTTTTATTGTATGGTTTAAAAATTATATTATGCCATTTCAATAAAGCGCAATTAAATATTGAAGTACGCAAGAGTTTTAATTGAAATTTAAAATAAATTATCATAAAAACGCACTTTTTGAGGAACTGTTAGAGGTCAATAGTGATTTAAAATTACTGCACTTTATGACGTCATTAAACAACGTCGCACAAGCTTTTTGGTGAAATGTACACCAAAAGAGCGTTTTCTACGTAAATTGATCATTTTAATAGATAAGCAAGAGAAAATATAAAGCAATGATAGATACTTTTAATCTTATAAATTATCATAACAAAAATGTAATTGGCCTCCAACATTCTTTATTAATGAGAATGAATATTTCAATATAAAACAATTAAGTGCTATGTTCTAATAATTTTATTTATCAACAACAATTTTCTTTCGTATTTACAATCACCACATCAAACAATTTAAAACATAATATTACACAGAACATTTATCTTCATTACAAAGATGACAACTATGATATTATAAAGGGACATCAATTACATATCACTTCTCAAACAAAATGCTATTACCAATAGTCAATACATTCCTGTAAAACATATGGTCTTGAAATTTAAACCTTGTAAAATTCCTCAAAAAGAATGTCACCTCACAGATAGTATGAAATACTTGACTTCACCAAATTATAAGTGTGGTTGACATGCAGATAAAAGTAGATAGCTGTTGGTTGATAAAGGAAGTTCTGTTTCTGAAACACCTTTTTTACACAGAAAACAAAAAGATGAGAAACATGTATAACAAAACTAAAAGGAAATACAATAATCGATAAATACTGACTTCCATATATGTATATGCCATTGTATAAATTTTTTATCTCGGTTTCAAATAATTGGCAAAATGTTTCGTGTTATGTGCCAACATATCGGCGGATTTTTAGAAACTTGGTTAAATTTAACAATGTTGTTGACGTTTCAAATCTTGACTGCTCTGGAAGTTTAATGGGGACATTTGTGATCTAAAGTGTTCCTGACAAGTTATGGGACAACTGTTTCAGCTGTATTTGTTCTGTTTAAATATATCAGCATATCACCAAGTAGTTTATGTCTAAAAATTAACAACAATATCATTAATCACATTTTTAACTTGAACTAAGTCAAAGTTCTGAACAATCAGCCCCTTGTGTGAAAATTATAGAATAGTGTTCAACTGATTATGTGATTTTCTAAGCACTTTCTGCATACAAGGACTTAAAACTTTGAATTAATTACTTATAGCACTGGTGTAGTTTACTATATAAAGTATTTCCTGAGTTGAGCAGCTTCCTCATTCATCTGGTGCTCAGATCTGAGGCGGCCTGCTCTCCTCTCCTCCTCCAGGTTCTGGTCATGTTTCTGTAGCTGAAATTACGGGTAATGTTCTGTAGGTTAATGGGAATTCACGTCGTAGGTTGGAAAAATGTATCAAGTCCATGTCCTACAGCTCTGTAGCTGAAGATAATTATAGGTAAGGTGTAAAATTTGACGCTAATATGTAAAATATTATAGTCCTTCCAAAATAATTCGGTGCTTACAAACACTTATTTGATTACAATGTAGTCTTAAGCCCCCAAATTGAACAAAAATCTTAGGTTGACAACATTACAAATGTACTGCCAACTTGTATCAGTATTTTGTTCCCTATCAATGGATACAATGTTTTGGACATTGGTTTAGATTATTCTAAATAAGTACCTACCTGATCGTACACCTGGTCATTCTGAGCAAAGTCGCCAGCCTTCCTGGGCAGTATGTGCACATGGACATGCTAAAATATAACAAAATGGTCTATTATAACACACATTGATATGAACGTCATCTTAAAAGCAACACTTCGATACTAAATGTTTGTTGGTAAAACGCCAACAGTGTCGAGCCAGTAAATGTCACAATCAAAGAACAATTCTAAAAACTTGTCCTTTGACCTTGTTTGTTATTTTTGGTAAGTTGATGGCTTTGATGTGACTGATGTCAAACAAGCAAAAATAATTCTGACCAATGTTCACTGTGTGTTAACATTATTTCTGCCCCACCTATGCATAGGCCTTCTTAGTCCATATAAACAGCCGCTTCAGAGTCTTTGACGATTTTTGATTTGGCGACTCTACGCGTCCATATCCCACTTGTTGTTTTCCTAGCCAAGAATGACAGATCCCAGCGCTAAGTATATTGAGCGGAAAGATAACAGGCACCTGCTAGATGGTTTCAAAATGGCGATGCTTCATTGACAGAAGTCGATCTTAATTGAAACTAATTATTTGTGTTTCATTAAACACTTGCATATGTAAATAAGTAAAAGGTATTGGCTAAAATAATTAAAGTGTATCTTTTGTGTTTTTATTTAACAGTGAAGTGTTAAGAATTGTGGAGTAACAGTTGAAGAATATATTTTACATTGGTATGGATCCGTCGACTTGTGGCGTTTAGGGAACAAAATAAATATCCAAATGTTAAAAAAGTTCCCTAAACTCGCATTATTGTATCTTGCATGCCATATATATGCCTTCTTATCATACTGAACATCATTTTGTGCCAAATTATTTTAAAATCGCCATATGTATATCCGAGTTACAGCTTATAAAAAATTGGAATAACAAATGACCAATGACTTGAGGGTAACTTAGACCTACAGACATGGGTCTTGTACACATGACATGTCGTCTTCAATGGTGAACATTTGTGCCAAGTTTTTATAAAGTCCCCCATGCATTGCCAAATAGTTGCCCAAACAAGGCAATAAACAAGTGAGTTTGACAAATGACCATCAAGAGGGACTTTGACCTACAGACAGGGGTCTTGCACGCCACACACAATTGTCTATTGATAAAATTAAGTTATCTTAAAATCACCCAAATGCATGGTCAAGCCAAACTAGGGCAGACGCTAAAATAGTCAAAAGTATGATGACCAATAAGCTAATGAAACTAAGGAAGGGTAAAATGTAAAAGCTAACATAGAGAACAAATGAGGAGTGCGATAGTTGACAATACATTTCTAAATTGTTTGTTTCTCTAGCTATATACTAGTATATATATAAATTGTATGGTTGGCAAGTTAGTGTATTGATTAACACACTTGCTTCTCATAAAGGCCTCATTGGTTAGTGTTCCAAAATTGGACAAGTGGATTTCCTTTGAATGGTCCAGTTTTCTCCACATGATTAGACCATACTCTTGCATAACATTGAGACGACAAGAGTGATTGAGATAATATTGTAACAAAAATCTGCATTAAATAAGTAAGTTTAAAACTAATTGTATAACTGGAATTTACAAAAAGTGTTGTGACTTACACTAACTGTCTGTCCTGCCTCAGGTCCATCCTGTATACTGATGGTGAGTGATGTCCCTTTGAAGTGTTTTTCTATTACCTTGGAAACGACCTTGGTGGTGTTGAACAGGTCGCTGACCTCTGCTGGGTCAAGGTCAGCAAATCTCGATACATTGCGGATAGAGGCTATTAATACATTTATTCATCGTTAAGGAAAATTAAAATTGCTGAAAGGCTTTAAGCGAAGATCTCATTTAAAACATTAAAGTTATATATTTGTCCATTTATTGATGGATGAGTTTTTGTCTTTTAATAAACAAAATCAACTGAAATGCTTAACTTTAAGCAAGGAAAGTAGATTAACCAAGTTACATTTAGGTCTCTTTTAAGTTTTTATATACATATATATACATATATATATTAAGCGCCACAGGGCCATATTCAGGAATGCATTGAACTTGAGTTTGAAACTCCAAAGCAAATTTAATTCTATTGTACAATTCCTACCATAAGAGCATTTATGGTAGATATGGCTAAATCTCTTACACACGATTTTTTTTTACAGTGATTTCCACACCAGTTGTTATTTATAAAATGTTGTTATAAAAAAATATTTTTTTAAGGTTTAAGAATTTGATTTTTTGACTATAAAGCTCGGACTCAAGATGTTTGTACACATGTATATGGACCCAGAATGAAAGAAAAAATATGACGAAAAAGGATATGACCAGGGACAACAGGTTTAATGTTGACAAAGGCGTAGGAGAGAGCTGTCCTGTGAAAGACCTGCCTGCTGCCTATCTTGTATTGGCCAAACTCATACTCCGGTATACTGTCAATGGATGGGGCTAAAAATTAGAAAACAAGTCATTCCATCCATTAAAAACTTACGAATAGCAGGTGATCAATAGCTTGTAAATAGATTCATGCAATTTCATATCTAATGATAAAGACAAGTATGAAGGATAAATTGTACCAAATGCTATCAGCAATTTCTTACTCAAAATCAATATTTTCATCAACATTCTTTCTCAAAAAAAAGGCTATGGTGCTATAAGATATCTTACTTATATAGACACTGACATTGAAAAATTTCAATATTTTATAAGGTTACTTACTTCAACATGACAGTGCAAAAGTAATCTAGTGATAGTCCTTACCTAACTGTATATTTTTAAAAGTGCATTACCACTTCCCTTCAGCATGACAGATCCATAAAGGTCTGGCCGGCGATGATTGAGGATGGGCATCTGTGTGCGAACACGGGTCAGGAGCTGTAGATCAACCTCTGCCACACACACACCCTCCCCCTCTGAACACTCAGCTATCACCACACCCCATGGGTCAACTATCTACTGAACATACAGAGAAACAATGCAATAAGTAACTCTCTGCTCAACATTGAGAATAAACATAAAACACATACAGTCTACATCAGTAAGTATAATAATACACAAAGAAAGTGCATTTTTGTACATTTCACTAAAGGCGCATGTGATAATGTCTACTGACATCATGACCTGCAGTAATTTTTATTATGTCATACGTCAAGAAGTTCCTTCAGTATCACATCTTCTAAGGTTTTTTGAAATGCCTAACCGGTGTGCTAGAAAAAGCCATCTAGTTTTTTTTAAAGCAAATAAGAAGTTTCAAATGATAAACTACAGTAAACTAAACATTGTATTGCATGCCTTGAAATGAGTAATATACTGTATGAAAGAGTAACACAAGAAACACAAGTTGGACTCATCAAGAAAGTAAGTGTAGATTCACAACATAGATATTGTTTCTTTTCTACAGTAGATATATTTGATACATTTTATTCCTTACCAGACTGTGTCCGTATGAAGACCTCTTCTCATTGTGTTTTCCAGTCTGAGCAGCTGCTACAACATAACACTGATTCTCAATAGCACGATTCCTCAACAGTACCTGCAAAAATAACATAATTTAATATGAAACATTGTGATCATTGGAAATAAAAAAGGAGCTCCTAAATATCACTATTGGGTTTTGTCTCGCAGTCATCTAAATTAGTCATTAGGATGGTCAAGGCCGAATTCTTATACTATTGCTTGGAATCAAATTTTTGTACAAGACATGCTATATAAATTTCAGAATTTGAGCATGCCCAGAAGACCTATTAACAGTGCAGGGCTTGCGGCTTGTGTTAATTTCGACCACTGGTCTCGGGCAGTATGCATTCAAAGTTTCATTTGAAAATAACAAGCCCTTGACATGGCCACAACATGGCCTTGACATGACCACAACAAGGCCATGACATGACCACAACATGGCCTTGACATGACCACAACAAGGCCTTGACATGACCACAACAAGGCCTTGACATGACCAAAACAAGGCCTTGACATGGCCACAACAAGGCCTTGACATGACCACAACAAGGCCTTGACATGACCACAACAAGGCCTTGACATGACCACAACAAGGCCTTGACATGACCAAAACAAGGCCTTGACATGGCCACAACAAGGCCTTGACATGACCACAACATGGCCTTGACATGGCCACAACAAGGCCTTGACATGACCAAAACAAGGCCTTGACATGACCACAACAAGGCCTTGACATGGCCACAACAAGGCCTTGACATGACCACAACATGGCCTTGACATGGCCACAACATGGCCTTGACATGACCACAACAAGGCCATGACATGACCACAACATGGCATTGACATGACCACAACAAGGCCTTGACATGACCACAACAAGGCCTTGACATGACCACAACAAGGCCTTGACATGACCAAAACAAGGCCTTGACATGGCCACAACAAGGCCTTGACATGACCACAACAAGGCTTTGACATGACCACAACAAGGCCTTGACATGACCACAACAAGGCTTTGACATGACCACAACAAGGCCTTGACATGACCACAACAAGGCCTTGACATGACCACAACAAGGCCTTGACATGACCACAACAAGGCCTTGACATGACCAAAACAAGGCCTTGACATGACCAAAACAAGGCCTTGACATGACCACAACAAGGCCTTGACATGACCAAAACAAGGCCTTGACATGACCACAACAAGGCCTTGACATGACCACAACAAGGCTTTCACATGACCACAACAAGGCCTTGACATGACCACAACAAGGCCTTGACATGTCCACAACAAGGCCTTGACATGACCACAACAAGGCCTTGACATGACCACAACAAGGCCTTGACATGACCACAACAAGGCCTTGACATGACCACAAAAAGGCCTTGACATGTCCACAACAAGGCCTTGACATGAACACAACAAGGCTTTGACATGACCACAACAAGGCCTTGACATGACCACAACAAGGCTTTGACATGACCACAACAAGGCCTTGACATGACCACAACAAGGCCTTGACATGACCACAACAAGGCCTTGACATGACCACAACACGGCCTTTACATGACCACAACAAGGCTTTGACACAACCTAGCCCTTTGTTTCTGAACAGACAATACACAAAATGAATGTGTCGTCATCCCTATGAGCCCTTGTGTCTGTTTCTATCTTTTGCTATTACATCCATCAACATACTGTTTCTTAGATAACTTTGTTCTAAATATTTTAAATTGTTTGAATATTGATGTTTATCATATATTATATTTAAACCAATATATATATTCATTACATAATGATCAAGCAGTGTTCATTCCACCTTTAACTTCTTTTTAGAAGAAAACAGAGCAGTTCAACTACACCTGTAATATTAAAGAATTATTTGACACTTGAAGTCATGTTTAAACATGAACGTGAGCTTAAATCGAGCCGAATCGTACATGCCAGTGAGCCATGCCTGTTGGTACAGTGAAGGCGGAGGGAAAGGTGAGGATATCTGCCCCCATGTGGCGTAGTCCCACACTCATCTCCGGGAACCGCATGTCATAACACTGAAAATGAACCAGGTATGAATGGTGATTATGGGCAAATGTTTTGTTAATAAGGGATTAAAAATCGGACACAAACTTCACAATTCGGAAATAACTAAAAATCAATCAATTATCAATTTTACAATCATGAATTAAAATATGTACAAACCACAGTCATACATGACAAAAAAATAGTTGACAGGTACTGTTTCTGATATATAAGGGATAAAAATAACAGCAAATCAGAAATACATTTTAGTTTATAGGAAAGCATACCACTTAAAAAAAAAAAACATTTTAATTTTCTACGGCCCGACTGGCAGGTAAATTTAAAAGATGCACTCTTACTCCCATATAAGATTAATCACAAATAATAAAATTGTTACAATATACCAAAAAGGATGAATATATATCGTAAACAACAGTTGTTATGATGGACACCGCGTTTAATTTGAAGAAAACATGGTATTTCTACCTTATCAGATGAAAGTAGATCACAGAAAATCTTTTAGCACTCACCAATCATTTAATGTTTTTTTGCATTTTCAGCTATAAAATACACGGTTACAATCTTGTTATCAGTAATTGATATTTTCCATAAATGCATTATTTAGTTAGTACCGATAGTTAAAGGTTTATCACTCCAAATATATGTGTGTTATACATGTGTTTGTATTGATTTTGAATAAGAGTGTCACTTTATGAATAAATAGGTAGAAAACCTGGTATTGCATGTTCTTTCAATAGACAATAATATGCAAACTGAATTATAAAAAAGACTACATCATTGTATAGAAAAGCAGTATTTTGAATCCTATAATTTAAAGTCACTTCTGGAACTTTAGGAATAGAAAAAATCCTTTTAAGATCACGATTTCAATTTATAGTATAAAGCTGCGAGTGGCGTAAGCATGTAATGATCAGTTTGGAAAGCAATAAATGTAAATAAGGTACAGGTGTTGTGTTTATTAATTTCTGAATTGTGTGGATTCTATATAACCATTTGTCTTTTCAGCATTTACAGTCTACAAAAGAGGCAACAACCGACAATACTCAATCATCAGTTAATCTCTAGTGTTAAAATGTACAAAAACATTTATTCGGTTAAAAACAAAATGACCTGTGTAACAGACTGCACAAACTGCTATGTGCACCTGTTGGGTATCCAACCCATGACCTCTCGCTCTGCAGGCAGACACTCTACCGCTGCGCTATAATAGCCAGCTCTATAGGGAGAGAGTGTAAGTGCCGCCATATAGACTTTTAGTATACATACATAATACCAGGTTACACCTGTGTTTATATATTTAATCTTTCTTTGTGAATTATCATAGAAATAATTGATATAAGAATTTAAAATAACATGGGCAATACATATTGATCTTTAGGTGAAAAACTATTGAAAATGTATTTAAAGTGAGTTTTATAAAATTACAATGCCCATTCCAACTCTGCCTGCTGGGGTATCTACAGGAGGACATATCCTGTCCCCGGTGATTGTGTAGTCACTCTCGCACAGACGTATCTTTCCAGGAATGTCCAGGTCAAACATATGGCTCTTACAGTACACACCCCGCACCTCACCCTCACTGTCCAGTATCACATGTGTGTTATACAGCTTCTGACTGACAGAATCTAAACCCTAAAGTTATAGAAGAAGAACTTTATGAATCAAAAGTAATTGACAGTAAGAAGATTCATGGTATTTATGAGATGATGTACAATAAACCCACCAGACACATGCATATAAGAAAATATTTGTTTATTTACTTTAAATGGAATCTAGCTATCTAATACTCATTACCATTTTTCTCATGATTAATGGCTACCGGTACTTGAAACATTGAAATTTTCCTTGTCTCAAATAAATTTAATTTTAACAAATTGACCTCCAATTAAAGAAGCAGAGATGTTTTTAAAGAAGTGCATTAAAAATCACAGTCATGTGACCTTCTGATGAAATCCTCCAATCGATATCCACACCGAAAGGTTCCTGGCCAACTGCTTGTACTTTGATATGGTGGTACCATTTATTGGTTCAGCAAAAGCCATACTTTGCTTTTGACTTTCAGCAATATAGTCACATGCCTCAGGCATGAACACCATCTAAAACAAAAGAAGATGCTGTTATCATTTGACTTTTGGTTACAAGTAACTTGTAAGTATTCAAACCTTTCGAGTGTGCCTGTGACCTATGATCCACAATATGAAATAATTTTGTTTCTAAATGCAAGGCTTCCTGAAAGGAAGTTGGGAAGTATATTACTCCCTAGAAATGGGTTAAAACTTCCGAAATTGATTCCTTAGAAGTACAAAGACTTCTATGATTTTGAATAAAACTTCCAAAGTTGAAACCTTGGAAGTTCAAAATATCAAAACCTGGTGCCAATATTAATTTTATGACCACAATTTCCATCAGTCTGTCAGTAAAATGAATGATTATAATATGAGTCTGTGAATTAGGCAAATTAAAGTGGTAATTATTTGTTTTTTAACATACTAGTTGAAAAGTGGAAAAAGATATTGTATTCTGGAGACTTTAACTTCAACATTTCAGTAAAAAACTACTAAAACTGATGGACAGGAAGTTCATTCTTCCAGTTTCAAATTCTTAATGGAAGCCCTAAAAATGCAGTCTGTGCCAAATTATGTTAGAAACACAGACCATTTTTCTCCATTTTGGCTTGTAGAATAATTATGTTCAGAAGCCAAAGGATTAAATGATAGATAATACAGTTTTATACTGGATCAAGAGATGCATCAATAAACTGGCTGACTCTAAAATATAAACCTGTTATTATATTCAGAATGAACATAGTAATGCACAATATGATTTTCACATATGGTTACTGTTGGTATATTGAGAAAAAAAGTTTTTCTTTTAATGCTAACCACTTATAAAATCCTGATTTTCGTATTAAACAAAGCTAGTCAAACTTAAGAAGTCTGAGAAATCAGGGCAAGGTGTGATGCAATTTTGAGTTAAATGTCAGGATAAGGATTCCTCATTTAATGGCAATATATAATGCCTTGTCAACTGTTTGATTGTTCAGGTCTTGAAAAAGATCAATCTTAATATGATTAGTGACTATTTGTTTTCTGTAAAGTTAACAATAATATTATATATATAATATATAAAGGTTCATGCAGAATTTGACTTTACTAATAAAACAAACACATATTATTAAAGCAGGAAAGAACATAATTTCAAATTTTATGTACCTGAGCTCCTAATGTTTTACACTGTTTTATTAAGGTCTCTGCACTGTGGAAATTTGAATCTTTATCTGATGTACATATCATTTGACAAACCCCAATAACGCATCTTTTGTTCACATTCATCATTGAGGAAGCCATTTTAGTCGTTAACAGAAACTTTGAAAGTTGCATATCAGATGATAATGATTAAGATCAGGTATGCAAGATTAGCTATGCATGACTATGCATCAATTGTGTCTATTTGTGGATATTAATTGATAAGTCGGTCATGAATGTTAAGCCTTTTTCTCCTGCATTTTCACCCTAATAGACGTAAAACTAAAATCGTTAAAAAAATAAACAGTTAATGAAAAAGCATTACAGATTTAAGCTATACAAGATGTTTTCAGATTTTATTCAGGGTTTTATTAACAGCGGAGGCCAGCTTTACGTATGTGGGCCATAGTTTCGAATATACCCAAGACACATTTTCTTTGTTCGTGTTTAATAATCAAATTATTATTTTTATTATTCTCACATTTATTGAATTTTCGATGTACCAATATTTCATGGGATTTAATTCAGTCACTGCTCTTCTCTAAAACTTCGTACATGTCGCTACGTGGAAGGAGCTCTGCATGATTACAGATTCTTACTTGCGAGGTGAAAAGGTTGTAACTGAATTCTCGTACCAAATAGAGCAAACATTTAACAAAAATGGCTCACGCACCACAGGAAGGACAGCGAAAAGTGCTTATTGGCATCGATGGCAGTGAAGCTGCAGAAAATGCCTTTAATTGTATGTAGACGAATTATTTGTTTTAAATCCAGTTGATTACAAAATACATCGATTTAATGGCGTTTTGTATGATGATCAATTGCTCAATGTCAGTGCTTTTTTCTCTGGTTAAAACCTGAATTATCTGGAATTGATTGAGTTAATGCAGTAAAATATTGTAAATAGACAAAGTTGTATTTAATATCTTACATATCTATCTATATCTGTTTAATGTCAACTCCTCTTCCGAGTGTTACTGACATTTAAACATTGTGTTTTGTTTTTTTTTAAATAATTTTTTTTTCAACTTTTTTTATTTTTTTGACTTAGAAAGAGAAATGTTTTGTGTTAATATCTGCATATCAGTGATAAAAGATCAGATGGCAGATTTTTATATTTCTGTTCAAAAATTAATGTTTCGTGGGTCCCTAGACTTACCGAAATACGATTATTTACCGAAAGACAGATAAAATTACCGAAATACGCATGAAAGTTACCGAAAGACGCCTTCTAATGCATTTATTTTTAAATAATCTTGTATATTTAATGATTATACGCATTGTAGCCAAAAATTATAAAAAAATATTTAGAAATAATGACTTTATTGACAAAAGAATTTCCCTTTTTTAGTCAAATAGAGTTATCTCCCGTCGTCAACCGAAATACGATTTATGGATATGGTTAAACTGGAGTAAACATGATAGAAATTTACCGAAAGACGCTTGCTATTGTATTTATTTTTAATATTCATATATATTTGATGATTTTACACATTGTAGCCAAAAATTATAAAATAATATCTTGAAATAATGAGATTTTTGACAAAAGAATTTCCTTTATTTAGCCAATAAGAGTATTCTCCTGTTCTCAACCAAAATACGATTTATTGATATGTTTAAGGTGAAGTAAGAACATGACAAATATATACAGTTAACATAATACTATTTATTTTATTTTTCATCATTTCTCTACATACATGACATATACATTTGATTAACATCGAACATGGAAGGCTGCATAAAACATTAGTCATACACATAATAAAATTACATGAATTATTGAACGCTGCAAATACAAAATAAAATGATTAACTTACAATATGTATTTAAATCATTGACAAAGACATATACATGTTAATGACAAAAGCTATGGCAAATGTACATTGAAAATTCACCTTGTGTTACAAACAAATGTGTCAGACATACAAACAATAAAATCGAGATTGAGTTATAAGAATATATTAATAATTACCTTTGAATGCACCATGCGTACCAGTATATATGACCATGAAGAAAAGAAAGTTGTTGTTACCTAAGTTCATATGTACAAGGCAAAAATGTTGCCCGAATTGAATTATGTTTCATTATTATGTGCAATATTTATTATTAACTATGTAGATATCTTCATTGTTGAAATCAAACAGTTTAAGTTAAAATACTTTATTTTTTATGGTTTAGCATGGTGCATTAGAAATAATAGCCTGCATTTCCAGTGTCTGCAATGGATTTGGATCCACAAAAATCACCCGCAATTATAAATGTACACGTAATGCGGTCCTTTAATGTGTAATTATTATGGTGTTTACTCAACACGTGTCACAGAGCCGAAAAGGGTTTACCCAAATTAACACACTTTCAATAATACCAAACTGTCCCCCAAAAAACGTGCCGCTACTTTGTGGGGTGTCATATACCGGGTGATAGTTATGTTGTTTTAAACATCGCCTGATTGTGTGTATTTGGTGTGGTCTGGTTATTATTGTCCATAAGTAAGCTAATTTATCTGAAGATGAGAACTTCGCTGTTTAAAAACTTCTTTTTTCAATTTTCATATAAACAAAAATTAAAATTTGAAAGCCCTGAACTATACTGTAGATCTAAGTTAGTTTAAAAGAAAATGCTTTTAGCGACATTTTCGACCTATTTTAAAGGCAATGTTTCAAGTATATTCCAAAATACTTTCAAATGCTGTGTATTGATCTAACATTTCCATAAGAATATAAATGCTATTATTTGAATCCAAATTCATAATCATTTTCATAATACAACAACTAATATGTTATTTTTACCTGCGTTAAATCGTCTTTCGGTTGGCCAAGGGAGACAAATATTTCACTGACATTGTCTTTATTCAATTGAACAATAAGTAAATATTTTCATGAACTTTTTCATTTTTATGAGTGTGTTTTAGTTATATGAATATTATGAGATCATCATTAATTGGAATAATTGATTATTTTGGAAGCTTTTATCTGTCTTTCGGTTGGCGAGTCGGCACGCGGAATTCGATCTCGAACACTGAAATTTCAACTGCCTATTACATCATTATATTTCAATATTTATCTCTAAAATTTGGTTTGGTAATGTATTTATATAATATTAATATAAAAACAATAAAATAAATGCATTAGAAGGCGTCTTTCGGTAACTTTCATGCGTATTTCGGTAAGTCTAGGGACCGATGTTTCGTGGCTAAAACCATTAATAATAGTTGAAGAAAAATGCATAAAATATTAATTATTGAACTTGAATATAAAAACCTTTGATCTATTTTTATGTCGGCAGTCTTAAATAATTGGTTTCCATGCATTTTTGCAAAAATTGGCCTTTTTTGAGACTAAAAAAAAAGTTGTCTAAACCTTCAATCTGTGAGGAGCTTTAATTTGCAAAACATCTAAAAAAAAATTATCCTTAACCTTAAATTCCAAAAGTGATTCATTCTGATGAAAAGCATTCCTATCACCACCAAATGGGCACCTTCAGAGGTCTAAACAATAGTACATAAACGGTTTATAAGAATTTTTGGTCCAAAAACATGAACAAGTCTCTTTAACATCTCAGTGCTCAAATAATTCTAAATTGATATAAGGTAGTTAACTTCTGCAACACTAGCACAGAGATATATGAGCCGCGTCGCGCGATTTTGGGCCTTTGGACATATATTTGGTATTACAATGTTTTAATGTATTTGAATAAAATGATATTGCAGGAAGATATTCTGAAAATTTCATGATAATATCACTAAAATTGCGTAAGATACGGGTTTTCAAGTGAGACCATGTACTGCGCATTTTGAATACTTAAGTTGACGTCATTCACATGACGTCGTTACAAAAGCCCATTATTTGAATGACGTGCAAAATTAACATATCAATATAAAATAAAGGTATTAAAGCTTATAAGTAAATTATTTTCTTATCACAGAATCTTTAAGGAACATAAATTAAGATAAAAATAATGAATCAGTTTTGTATTTTTAATACATTTGGCCGTTGTAAACACATACTATTAATGCAGTCAAAATATGTCGGGGCGATGTATGGTTGCTATGGAAACTTGGGTAAACCAATTGTTATAAATCATCAAGAAAATGATGCACAAATGAAAAACCTTTAAAAGAAAGAAGTCTGGAAGAAATTTATTTACATAGAAAAAATCATTATTTTTGGCATTTTTTATTGGTGATTATTTCATTTGTAATAATTATGTCCGAAGGCCTAAAATCGCGCGACGCGGCCCATATGGTATAAGCTTAGCTAAGCAGACTTCTGATTCTTACCATTGCTCATTTCACTTCTCCTCTTAATAACTATTATTAACATTATGGTCTGATTCAGACCCTAAGTTTCGAACACCAGTCAAATTAATCTGAAAAGAAAAATGCCCGTGGTTGATAATTTTTTATCCAAAAGTATATCACTACAGGGAAAAACATTTTAGTATCTTCATGAATTGTGTTGTCATAGATTGTTTTTGACTGATCTTTTGTCATGTAACCATTATCTCTGGTCTTTTCTTCAGGGTATTTGAACAATTTGAAGCAGCCTAACGATTATGTGTATGGCATCACTGTTCCTGAGTACAATTTTGCGGGTGTAACTGGTAGGTTTACCAAACGTTTCTTATAAATATGTTCCATTTCTCAGTCCAATATTATAATTAGAAATCCTTGTTCAAATAATTGACTGTTTCTTTAACCTCCTCATTCATGGGGTAGAGTAAAAACGTTTTAAATTAGAGTATTTCTTTGACATTTATCAACATGCCTTGAATTCGACATTTATTAATTATTAGTGTTAAAAATGTATATGTTTATAATAATACATGCTGCCCATGAATGAAGGAAGTTTCCAATTAAATGTTATTTACATCAGAACGATATTCTTTTTACATAGTTGATAAATTAGGAATAAAATTGTTATTGTTACTTAATATGAATTTGTTTTATCAATAATTTTCTAGACTGCAATGCCAAACTTAAAGTAATTATTTAATGTTACTTTATAAAATTCAAAAAGATAAAAACTCAATTTCAAACTCCCATATCTGCTGTATATTCTAGCAATTTATTGAATGTTCATTACTTTTAAGAGTTATAGTTTACATGTACGGAGTTAAATTTTTACTTTGCAATTGTACACATTGCACAAAAACAGCACTTTCAGTTCTATATAAATGCAGTGTTTTTTCCTCTAAAAGGGAATGGTTACGGGGCCCTTTGATTGGGTAAAATAGCATTGTTTTGGAAAAAGGGATAAATACTTACATGATTCAAAAAAAAAAATTCAAACCTTTTACTATGTATTCAAGTAAATTATCAACATTTTTAGGGAAGGCCAGTTTTCCACACAAAGATTAATGGGGATTTTCAACTAGTTAAGGGAAAAATATTAACTTTTTCAGGAGGGGAATGTTGCCGAAAGTCGGCACTTGAAAAAACACTACAATATTTGTTGATGTTGTTTGAATTTGAAACAATAGTTCAAGTCCCTCAACAAATTGAAAGCAGAGACAACTTACATATATATATATATACAGTATATATCTTAGATCTTGCAAATGAGTCTAGGCTTGTCCAAATAATTTTATATATAAGTTGATAACAAAAGTAGCACTGTCACTTTGCTTCTCCTATAGATTTAACTCTCTTTCTCTCTCTCTTATACTCCTGACCTCTGAGTACTCCTATTGCTTGTTAAACATAATTAGGCTTGATTTGGAACTCCATGGTATCCTTTAATACAGAATTATGGAGTTTGAAATCCAGCTCTCAATATTACTGAATAATAATTACAGAATAATATAACCTGTCATGCACCATTTTATTTCCTGACATGAGAAAGGTTGAATTTTTTTTTAAACAGTCAACGATATAAGACTTTTGTATGAACATGCCCGAATTCTTATGTTATTGCTTGGCATTCTTCCAGAATTTGAGCAAGCCCAGAAAGATTTTACCAGTGTAGGCATGCGGGCTTGTGCTAATACTGACTATTGTGAAAGTTGATTTATTTTTTTAGATTATTATTATACTTAGAAATTTATGATAAGAATACAGTAAAAATACATAAAATTGTAAAGCAATAAAACAGTGTTGTTTATCTTTAAAGAATTTCTAAATTCAAAAGTTTGGAATGTGTGCAAGGCAGGTATATTATGTAAGAGTAACTATTAGTTTAATAAATAAATGATAATAGTTTAATAAATAAATGATACAATTAGATATAGTTCATAGTCGGTGTCATGCTTGTAGACTCCACACAGTCTCATGTAATTCAATCTTTTCAGCTTTAATAACAAGTACAGATCTTCGAGTATATCTAGCTTGAAGTAGCTTCAATCTTATAGGTTTTGCTGATTTTATAAAAACATATATTAAGGAAATTAATTTCATTAACTTGGCTTTGCTATCATATGTAAGATATATATGTATTTTTTTTATTTAATTGAAATAATCAAACTTTAATATTATGCAGACATGATATTTTTGTAATCAATGCCCTGAAATTTACTTATCACATTAAGTTGACTGAAAATAAATAATTGGCTTACACATCTAACCTACAAATTCATGCCTTTTGATGTTGTAAAGTATTGTAAGCTTCAGTATATATCCTTGTAAACGCCGTGGCGTGCATGGCTGAAGCATTTCATCATTATGCTGCACTATTTGATATACGCCTACTGTGTAATTTTTGAAGGGCGCATTTTAAGCCTGTTTTTTACTTGAGGTTTAAAGAGAATGTTTAAATAAAGTAGGTGTCAGTGTAAAATATTTTTTTAAGATGGAAAAATATTAGGCACAATTATGGCTAGCATTATTTCAGTCATTTTATTGGAGCACAATGGAGGTCAAATCTGTCTAAATCTGATTAGGAATAGCCTTAGGCTTAATCAAGAGACAAGTAAAGAACATTCAGAATGAAATGTAGCTTGCAATTTATGGTCCAGCTAGTGCAGTTGTCCCACAACTGTCAACATGACAGGGAAAAGTGTTCCTATTTCTCATACTTATGAATGTAAAGTTCACAGTTGTCATATCCCAAGTCTGTTTTGATGTCTAAATTTCCTGCTCAACTTTGAACACTCCTTTTGCATGAATAATAATATGTGCCTATCTCCATCTTCTTTGCTTCAGTTTCGTTAACAAATTTCACCATCACTTGTCTCACACAACCTGTAGGTGTCTCTGCGAATAAGATATGTAAAATACCAAATAATGAATTCAGTTTTTGTTGCATATTAGATCGAGTCACTTGATATCATATAAAGATCTTGCTCATCTTCTTTTGTTTCCTTCCAATCAAGTTATAAGCATGGGTGAGTTAACGGTACCGTGGAAACCGACGGAATCAAATCTACGGCTTGTACCTTCTCTCAGACTTACCTAGAACTCCTGTTTCATGCACTTACCTTGTTATCACTTCATACTATTGTGGTGTGTGCAGCTTGCTTTATAAAGATTGTGTTTCTGAAACAGTTGATCTTACATAATACAGTCTTGAATACTAGGATGTCAATACATTAAGATGACTCTTAATAAAAACCTTAAGTCAACTATCAGGATGTTCACTTATGATCAATGCTGTCATCCTAATAAGGAGTGTTAAACAAAATAACTTTGGATTGAGAAATTCAGTTATTTACGGGATGAATGTTAAAAAAAAATGATCATACTTGAGGATTACTTTTGTTGATAAATTTAGTCATCTCCATGGAACATTTAGTGTTTGTTTAATTATAAAATACTGATCAAGGGAATATTTTTATTCAAGTAAAATTTTACGATACTGAAATAAAGATGAAGGATGAAACTTATATCTTTATATACCTTTTATGTACCAACTTTCATGTTAATTTAATTCGAAGGTTGACTTTAATCCTGTACAATTGTTAAGGAAACACAACTCAAGGTGATTGGTTCTTTTCATTAACCTCACAAAATAGCTTGCCCGGTAGGCATGCAAATATTTATGCGATGGTATGTCAAAAAACAACAGTCTTCTTGTGGTTAATGCTTAAAAACATTACATGTTTCTGTAGTTTTATATAGTATGCGATGTTAAGTACAATTTGTTCAAGTTGAAAGGTTTTCCATTCACGTTGTTATAACACATTTCTTTTACTAAGAAAGGGGACTGGGACTCATTTTTATCTGTAAAATGTACATTTATACAGTAAAATATACTTGTATGCATGGCTTTGGAACTTCCAAGAACAACCATGTATGTTTCCTAACAATACCTAGTATTCTGAAACCCCATTTTTATCTATGTGATACCTGTTAAAGAAGCATATAAACCCCAACATACCGGACTTCCTCTAAACACATGGCTTAAAACCCTTCCTGCTGAAGCCTACATGACTTTCCTATGCTGTAACATATTTCAGTCAGTCACTGTCTTCACATGTTTTTCTCATATGTTTTCTTATCCAGATTTGTCAAAATGTCATAGTAGACACTGAAGACTTGTTAAGAATTAAGATCTATAGCACAAATTGTGCTAATCTGTAGCACACAATCATGACAATGTAGTTGATGTTATGTGAAAAGAGCCAACTATGATTTTGTGCTGGCAATGTTTACTGTTTGTGTTGCATTGTGAATGTCTATATGTAGCTTTATGTTTATGTTTCATTAATTTCTCCATATTTATGCCATTTTCTTTTAATTCTCTGTACTTTTTTGTTTTGTAGTAATAAAAATGGGTAAGTTGTTTCATGAAAATTGTTCATGAAATAATCACTGGACGGTAAGTGATCTTGTACAATCTTGTTTGAAGTATGTGTATTTTCAATATTTAACAGATATCTTCAGACTTCTCCATTATTTCCTTTTGTTCCCTTTAAGCATAAATATTTACAACAATAAAACCCTTCTCTTAAGTTTCCTTAGTAAGGCTCATTCATTTTGGTTATGGCCAGGGTTGACATTATTGATGTGATTGTCAACCAGAACAATAGACGTATGGGAAGTCACAATTAGTTTATATTCACCAGGTTACGGTAAGGTAACTTTATTAACCGTTTCATTTCACGAAAAGGGCGTCATTTTATTCTTTACATAACATTATGACTCATGAATTTTTGAGGGTAATGATATTTTTTTCTGAAACAGGTATAATAAATGGGAACAAAATTTTATAATTATTTAGATTTTTGTTTGCCCACCAATTATCCGTACACCCAGCTGACATGTGTGCAATATGATGTAATTATCATACAAAAGTAGATGTTGTAAAAACACAAATAATTGTTCATGTTATGGTGGATTTTTGTGCCATTGTCATAGGTTGAATTTAATTTGATCATTAATTGAGTGGTGTGTGTAATACTGCATTACCGTAACTCTTTCTATATCTTCTGATAGTTACTACAGTCTTACTGACACACCTCACTCTACTGCATATCATTGACAGGGGTTCAAAACTGCAAGATGAATTCTAAAAAATGGATTGAGAGCTTTTAACTTTAGACGATTGTACATTTGTAAATATTTTTTGTGGACAGTTGCATCAGAAATAGGCATCAAAAAGAGAGAAAAAAAGTACCTTGAAATGAATATAAATGACTTCAGAAACTATTTCAAAAGAGGTCTAAGCCCATTTACCCTGCTTTGGGCATGAATTCCCCATACTCAAAAATATACCCCGGCTTTTTTTCATGATTGACAATTATCAGCTATTACAACCTCTGCTTTGATATAGTTTTGTAAAATATGAGTTAGAAGAGCATTTATATAATATCCATTTTTGTGTATTTACTTAAAATCACTATTTCCCTCAAAATGTAAGTTAATGCGATATTTATATAATTGTGACCCTCTGTTTCAATAAGTCCAGCCCACTAACCCATACATTGAGCTGTCTTAATTTGCTGTGCACAATTTTGTTTAGATTGTTTTTGCACTGTATTGAAATGTACTATTTGTATATATTGTTAACTGACAAAATAGCATGGACGAAATATACATGTTCAAACCATGATGTCACCAATAATATATACCGTAATGTAATGGACATTTCTTCTTTTTGCAGTATTAAATATAAAATGAATAAAGTTAAGCCAGTCGATTAACTGGCAGGTTTTCTTAAATATTTTATTTGTGGGTTGATCTGACATCTTGCATTTTTATTGTGATGTATTGCTTGTGAGCAGGTGACAAAGCCTTGAATTTTAACCATAAATTTTATCATTGTACCTGTGAAGCATGGTAGACACTGGGATAACTTTTTCTCCTACCTCAGATAAGTAGATCCAATAATTTAACCATGCTAGATATTCTTATCTTGCCCACGGGCGAAGATAAAATGCCTGTATGGAACTACTTTTACCACATTGTAATTACCTCCCTTGTTGAAGACTGTCGTCAGTAGCATCAAGGAAATCTTGTCTTATGGTAATATTTAGAACTCGTATAAGATAGGTTCATCCCGACCCTCGCGCAGGGTGTTTTGCGGAAACTCGGTAAACCTCGTTTCCGCAAAACACCCTACGCTCGGGTCGGAATGAACCTATATCTTACACTCTCGGCCATGGAAGATACTTATAGTCCTCTGCACTTTCATTAAGATATGGCTTGTTTTAGAGTTTTCAAACTTGGTATGCACTTTCGTCATGGCCAATAGATGACCTCTATTGATTTAAGGGTTCATTAGGTCAAAGGTCTAGGTAAACTTTTTCTAGAAAGAAGATGGATGCATCTGACAGTGGAAACATTGGATTTGTGGAATTCTCGTAATGGTCATTCTAACATGAAGACTGATTTTTATCTTCATGCTGACTTCCATTATAGTTTAGCTTGTTACTGTGGCATCAGTACTTTGTTCATATCACGGTTCAACTTCCATACTTTTAAGCATTTTTACCCATGCGATCAATTCTATCTATGAAGCATGATGATATAAACATGTAGTTTCTAGAATAGGTTTTTTATGTATATAAAATGAAGAAAACAACGCTTTAATGTGATGCTGTCTGTTCTACATAGCTGGATGCCTGGGTAAAAATGCATGGCAGTCAAATAAACATTGTAGAAAAGTTGTCCTGTTCAAACATACATATTTTTTTCAATATACTTATTTTTTGTAGCAGTTTTTGGGCAATCTAGTGTTAATAGTGCTATAATAGATTGGTATATGTATTGTCGTGTTTTGCCAAAAGTTGTGTTTTTTTATTGGCAACATTCAGGCATTTCAGGCTGTCGATTAGCTCTTTGATGTGGAAATGATGACATACATTGTTGTATAACTGTGATTGTTTTGTTGTAAATTTTTGTGTTATAATTAGAGGATAATTGTTTGTTTCAGTGTAAGATAGCAATATATTTTACTGAGTGAGCACCAGAAGTTTTGCCATTAGTGAAAGATTTACTTTTGCTGTAAACAACAGGAATCATATTGCAATCGTGCATTCAAACAAACTTATTTTATTTTGAGTTTCATGCTTTAATTCAGAAAAATCAATAATTCAGTAATTTTTAATTGGAAAATCATGCCAAATTTTAGCTAAAATGGCGTCATACCTGAAATGATGTCATTGATTTTTCTTCCCAACACTGGGTTTGTTTAAATTTGTTTTTGCAGAGAAACAGTAAAATAATCGAAACAATGAAATTTATATTTCAATGAATTCACAGTTTCAAACAGGATAATATTTTTATAATTTAACGTTATTTTTTTATGAACAATCAAAGGGCATGAAATAATAAAAATATGTATCCTACCCTAGAAAATAAATGCACCGTGTGGAGGATTTCTTGATTAGTTTTGAAAGCTTATGGTATTAAGATATTTGTTCTTTGCCTATTTTTGTGTTTTTTGGCCACATATCAATATATTTCTAAAGATTTACACTTTTTTTGCAGTTACTTTTTATCGCTTTAACCAAATTGCAGCTTTTGCATGATCACATATTTAGACTTGCAGCTGACTGGACCTAAACAACTGAATATGCTCAAATTTTCTTAAGATAATGTATCTTTTTAAGTATCAAAACCAGTCCAAAAATGTTTGTAATCAGTCCAAATATGTTGGCTTCTATCAAAGATTCTCCTTGTATTTTTAATGTTTTAATACAGATGTTGTTACTTGAAAAGTAATATATGAAAGACAATGAATTATGTGATAACATCCCTGTATTTAAAAAGGCTTGGTCAGCAAGAGAGCCACTTGTGTTATTGCTTTATATGAAGCATATTATGTATATATGAAGATTGGCCTGCAAGTCTGTTTGGTAGATGTAGCAGTTTTATTTGCTTACATTCTGTTTCGGAAGATATTTTAGTGTCATACCAAAATGTAGGAGAATAATCAAGTCATCTTTGTTTTATGATGTATATAATAATATTGTAAAGACTTAAATAGAAAACATTATTGAATTATTTCTCCAGATTAATAAGTTGTCTATTGTAAGGAAATTTGTTTAAAATAGTATATGAATGATACTTGAAAAACGTGGCATTGATCACATGCCAGCCAAAATTTTGATAAGAATAAAAGCTTCTTGTAAATCAATCTTAAATTGTGCCATTTTCATCAAATTTCCTCAGAAGTGCTGCCCTGTTATGTTCGGAAAATAAAGCATTTATTTGGACATATACCTGAGCATGCATTCTGTGTATGGGAATAAAATAGAGACAAAAATATCTTCCTTACAGTATAATCACTGCACTACTAACTCGTTTTAAGTATTATTGAAGTAATAAAGTTTAGTTTAAATATATCTTATCTTACTATATTTAGAACATTTTTATCATATTTACAGAGACTTTGTTTGTTTAAATACTCAGAAGAAGTGAATAAGTGGTAAAGTGGATTCTGTGATTTATGGTTATCAAACACTGCATTCTGTCAGAAAGAAAAAAGTAAATTTTGCAGTATTTGAAAAGTATCGCGACATTGTCTACCTATCATTAATCATGCCCTCATTCTGACATGTGACATTTAAAAGGCAGGTGCGTAGCATGGTAATCTGAACTTCAAAACTGGCAGAAAATATATTTAAAATAAGTAAATCCACATCTACATGAATACATGTATGGAGAACAATTGATTGTTAGTAAAGGTAATATTTTGGGGTAAGAGAAGTTTCTCCTTGCAGTAACATACCGTAGTCCTGATCAAATAGATTGTAGACTTCAATTACACTTGATAACCCCATGCTATGCCCCTGTCAGACATTTGCAAACCGTTTTTCTTGATGTTTGATATTGACTATGAGCCATCTACTTGCAGTGGGACCCCTGGCCGACCCCCAGGCCCTACAGGATGACTTCATCACCCAACACAAAGTTGTAGAGAAACTGTGTTCTGACTTCACTGCTAAGCTGCGGCAAGCAGGGGTTTGTTTTATATCTATTAAAAAATGTCTTGTAAACAATTAGTGGAACTTATGCACTGAGTGATAGCTCTCAACTTGAAACTGTTCACATGTTTTTTTATGAGTACAGCAGCCTCTCACACAAATCCTGGAAAATTCTACAAGACACTTGAAAGCATAACGATTCTATTAGCTGCATACTTAGAGAATTGGATAGAACCATAACATTTTCATTCCACAAATGTTTGGCTACCTGTATGGGTATATTGCTCTTAATATTCATGCCCCCCTTCGAAGAAGAGGGGTATATTGCTTTGCACATGTCGGTCAGTAGGTTGGTCGGTCCGTCGGTAGACCTAAGCTTGTCCGAGTGATAACTCAACAAAAAATTCCTTGAAGTATGGTCATTAAACTTTACATGAAAATAGGGCCTGACCAGTAGATGACCTTTATTGATTTTAGGGTCATTGGGTCAAAGGTCAAGGTCACAGTGGCCTTAAATGGTAAAAGGATTTTAAAGCTTGTCCGAGTTATTAATCAACAATGCATAGACCTATGATCATCAAACTTGATATGGAGGCTGGGCCTGACCAGTAGATGACCCCAATTGATTTTAGGGGTCATCAGGTCAAAGGTCAAGGTCACAGTGACCTTGAATTATAAAAGGTTGTCTGATTGGTAATTTTACAATGCCTACACCCATGGCCCTCAATCTTGACTTGGAGGTTGGGTCTGACCAGTAGATGACCCCTATCGATTTTGGGGTCCATCAGGCCAAAGGTCATGGTCACATTGACCTTGAATGATGAAAAGTTGTCCGAGTGATAACTCGACAACGCCTTCACCCATGGCCCTCAAACTTGACTTGGAGGTTTGGCCTGACCAAAAGATGACCCCTTTTGATTTTGGTTGTCATCGGTCCAAAGGTCAAGGTCACAGAGTGACCTTGAAGGCAAACTATACAATTCCTTGACCATTGGTCATCAAACTTGACATGAAGGTTGGGCCTGACCAGTAGATGGACCCTCTTGATTTTTGGTCATAGGTCAAGGTCACAGTGACCTTTTTACACAAAAAAGATAACAAAGCGTCTCCCAGTGATATCTCAACAAAGCCTGGACCTATGATCATCAAACTTGACTAGGGGGTTGGGCCTGACCTGTAGATGACCCCTTTTAATTTAAGGGGTCATCAGGTCAAAGGTCAAGGTCACAGTGACTTCAACGCAATAAGCTTGTCTGTGTGAGAACTTGACACTGCCTGCACCCATGGCCCTAAAACTTGACGTGGAGGTCCATGCATATTTAATTCAGTTGTCCAAATAATCCTGACAACATGTCGCTCAGGGGGGGGGGGGGGGGGGGGGCATAATGTTTGACAAACATCTCTTGTTGAAATATGTGTGGCATCTGAATACACATACATCATTCTATGTACACATTTTTGTTGATTGGTTTTATATTATCTTTTACATGGGCACAAAACTTGATGGCTGCTTTGGTAGCTGTGTGTATCTTATATGTTAGACTGTTGGATTCAGACTCCAATAATTCATTTGTCTATCAAAAACAGGCTTAATTGATGATTGTTCTTGTCAAGTATTTGTTTATTGAATCATTTTTTTTATTCACAGGTGAAGGGTCAGGCGGACGAACAGTCCGGCGATAAACCTGGACCCACACTTGTCGAAATGGCAGAGAAACTTGGAGTTGACTGTGTGATCATGGGCACACGTGGGCTCAGCAAGCTCAAAAAGCTGCTCATGGGCTCCGTCAGCAGCTACGTAGTGCAGCACTGCAACGTGCCCGTCTCCGTCATCCCGCTAAAAAAGAAGGATTAATGCACAACTGGTGATGGTTATTACTGATGTTGAGATAATGTTACACAAAGTCATCTACACAGAAAAGAATACTTCAAGCTGAGAGATAACTAATGTTTTGTATTTGTTATTGTGTTTTGACGCAATGTAGCAATAGATTTATGGATTATAAAAAATAAAATTCATAAAATGAAAAACAAAATGTCTTTGTAAAAAAATCTTGTTAGTGTGATGTATGAAAAATATAATTCATTAAATGATAAACTAAGTGTTAAAAAAAATATTGTGAGTGTTTAGTGTGATGTATTCATTGTGCTGGACTGGTATCTTGTATTTTGATATCTCTAAAATTTCTGTCAATGTAGAAGTTCAAGAAGTTTGTTACTGATGGTGAATTTAGGTTATACATGTATTTATAGATTTATTCTTTTATATCATACATTACCTTTTACCACTGTTACCATGGTTATATACTTGTTATAATTATATTATGTTTTAGATAAAGGTAATCTCTTTGTTAATATTTTACTTTGTATACAACTACTGGTAAAACACCATATAACATCATAAGAATGCCGGAAGATGTTCCATTTTTCCCGGTCATATCAGATTTAAAATTTCAGGTCACATGGCTTATGTCAACAAGTAAAATTGTCCAGCTTTGTTGTCTTATTTTCTTGGTTAAGGTGTTTTAGCTCATTTGAATATCTACACGTTTACAAACAAGGACCAACTACAAATCTTTGATAAATATTGTGTTAATGTTATTATTTGATAGGTCAAGCATGTCCATTTTGTATGTTAGGTTCATAGTTAACTTTCATTGACATCTTTTAGATTTACACATGAATCTCTCCATTTTAAGTTTCCATAATAGTAAAATGCAATATTTTTTCATGTTAAGATGTAACGTTTTTCTTGTAATGTTTCTTTGTACCATTCAGCAAGAATGATAAAGATTTGTTTTCTGTAAAAGAACTCAATGGAGATATTATCAGGCTGTTTCAGTTGAAAACATAGGTGATTGGGGTCCAAATCAAAAGATTTGTTTTTTTATACCGGTAATCCAGATATTTCTCATTATTATAAAGTTTTTTTGGTGTTATTAAGTCTTATTACGTAATTTGTGAATGCTCAATAATTCGTGCAAATGATGCTTGTGTGTTTTATCATTACACAAGTACTTTGTACGTTTGGGTTGTTTTAGTTGAATGGTGCATTTTTATCAATGTTTCTGCAAAAACTGTCAGGTTCTTGGGAACCTTGATGAAGGAAAATACCCACTACCCAAGGTCTACATCCAGCAACTTTATTGTTTATACTTCTGCATAACACTGATGAGATTCGAATGAACCGAGTGACAAATTTAAGAAATGGTTTCTTTAATCCATTGATTATAAAGAGAAATTAATGTAATTTTGTCTTCCTAGAAAATCTGCTAAGCTTATTTTGTTCAGAATCTTCACATTCAAATGTCTAACTAAAATTCAGGAATACCTCAAATTTCTTCTATGTTCTCATGTATCATTCCATCCGTTGGTTTTGTCTTCATTTCAATTGTTATCACACTTGTTTCTCTTATAGTTGTGTACATTTTGTAATAGAACATCAGGTATCACAGTTTCTTAGGCTTTTCAATTGTTGAAACACTACCGTATATACACCCTTCGTTAAGTATTTTGGCATGCAGATAGTATATCACATTCATCACCTTTTTTTATGTACAACAAAAATAGTCGGAATTTATACTGCTTTTACATGTGAAACTTAATGTAATATTTGTGCAAGTAAGTGAAGAAACTTTGTGTTGACCCATATTAAATTTATTTTCATTTGATGAAAATCTTGTTTTGTAAAAAATTAGTCAATCTGTGAAATTTACTTCAAACTTGAATTTGACTTTGTACAATAAAATATTCATCCATGTAGCCTAGAATAAACAGAAAAAGTATTTGATCTTTATTGTTATTTGAATTTTGTCAAACAACTTGGCAGAAGAAGGCATTTCCCTAATAACAAATAATCTGCAGATTGTCTTGATGAGTGTATACAGATGATTGAAATTGTAAACATTTAGATTCAAGATTAAACAAGAGATGTTTGTCAAACATTATGTCCCCCCCTGAGCGCCATGTCAGAATTATATGGACAATTGAATGAAATATCGAGGGCTCAACGCAATACTGTCGTAACTCCATTTTTCAAAACTGTTCAGGAGAAGGAAAAAACTTTCTTAATTTATATGTGTTGGAAATATTTAAAGTATTTGAACATAACAATTTTGTACTGTATGATAGTTTTAAACCAAAAAATATATCATCTTCAAACATTGAACACAAAAGATGAATTTGCTGAAAATTTGACTGACTACAGTTTTCCACCTCAAAAGTCAAATTTCATCAAAGTATATATTTATGCAACAGTGTCGTAACTTGACTTACGACAGTTTTCCACCTGATATTATTTCAATTTGAGAAAATATATTTATGCAACACTGTTGCACTTTTTATTTTTGTCATTATCAATGAGAAATATGGTTAATTACTAAACTCTAATGGACAAATTTTATATAATTATGATAATTATTATTACAACCCATAGTGCATCATGTTTGAAAATGCTCATTATTTGAGTTGAATAGAGGTCTAACTTTACACCTAAATAATGGGAAAGGGTCAGGCTCTATGATCCTTAAAACAATGAAGCATAAATCAGAACATAACAAAACATGACTGTATTACTTTTGAACATTTAATCACTCAAGTATTTAATTTTCACAACAAGATTTTGTTCATCCTGTATCTCAAATTTAACAACAGTGTTTATTTAAAACTTTAACAAAGAATAGATACATGATTTAAACATAAATTCAAAAACAGATCATTTTCGCAAAGCTAAGCACACTCAATAATGTCATTCAATTCTAAAATACTTTCATTTTATATGCTTTACTTTATAACAATCATTCCCATATAACTGACAAAAAATGGCAAATGTCTTGATAATTCCATCTGACTGCCTGATAAAATTTCTTTAAAAAATCAGCAAAAATGTTTTTGAAAATATAAAAAATATGACCTTCAAAGGAATCTTTTAATGATACTATTGACCATTGTTTTCAAATTTTTGGTTTGTTTCCATAAAGGGGAAGTTCTTATTAATATACACAAGTTCACATGTCCTATGAGCTCTACTCAACTGATACAAAAACACTTAAGGTCATTGCCAGATAATATGTTTTAGTCAAAGCAGCATAACACCAAGTAAAACAAGTGAAACATTTTTTTCGGATGACTTTGGAAAACTATTTTTAGACTACAATGTGTTGAATGCATGTGTTTCAAGCATCAATACAAAACAATCAAGTTTTTGTGTCTCCCCCATTCATGGGGAGACATATTGTTTTTGCCCTGTCCGTCAGTCTGTGTCACACTCTGTTTCCGCTCAATAACTATAGAACGCTTAGACCCTGAGGAACTTCATACTTGGTATGCTTGTTGGTCATGACTCCTATTGATTTTGAGATCAGTAGGTCAAAGGTCAAGGTCACCGTGACCTTGAGGTGAAGAAACGGTTTCCGCTCAATAACTGAAGAACGCTTGCACCAAGGAACTTCATACTTGGTATGCTAGTTCTGGGATCAGGTGGTCAATTGTCAAGGTTTTGGTGAAAAAACATTCTCCGCTCAATAATTAAAGAACTTCATACTTGATATGCCAATTGGTCATGACTAGTAGATAACCCCTATAGATTTAAAGTCAATTGGTCAGAGGTCATGGTTGCAGTGACCCTGCGGGGAAAAACATTTTCCAATAATTACTAAAGAAAATTTGCACCCAGGAACTTCATATTTGTTATGCTAGTTGGTCATGACTAGTAGATGGCTCCTATTGGAATTGGGATCAATAGGTCAAAGGTCCTGGTAAAGACCGCAGTGACTGTCAGGTGGAAAAAATCTGATTAATTACTGAAGAATGCTTGCACATAAGACATTCATACTTGGTATGTCAGTTGGTAATGACTAGTAGAAGACCCCTATTGATTTTCAGGCCAGTAGGTCAAAAGTCATGGTGACCTTGAGGTAAAATAACGGTTTTCGCAGAATAACTAATGAACACTTGGGCCCAGGAGCTTCATACTTGGTATGATTTTGATTTTGAGGTCAGGTCAAGGTCACAGTCACCTTCAGATGAAAAACAATTTGTTGGTCACCAGTCCGTCTGTCACACTTCTATCTGCTCGGTAACTTAAGAACACTTGGACCCAGGAAATTAATACTTGGTATGCAGGTTGGTCATGCCCAGTAGATGACCCCTATGTTTGTTCTTATCCATTCCATAAGTAAAAATTTCAATTCCATCATTGATCTTTTACACCTATGACCACACAATGGGAGAGACAAGCGCTTTTTCAAAAAAGCAATCTCTAGTCTTATTTGCGAAGGCTACCCTGGACTTTGAAACTGCAGTGTCATGTGAGAGTAGGAGGAAAGAGGAGTGGTGGGCATCTGGAATGATCTGCTTTATGCACAAGCTTAATAAATATGTTTATTACAATGGTTGGTTTTTAAATTGGGCTTTGACTTTCATAAGCTAATGAAATTTCCCCTTTGTCAACAAGATAAATCAAAGGTATATCATCATCTTCCTTAAAAAGACCACCACCATCATCAACATCAGCATCATTGCTATCACCCCAATCAGCACCATAATCATTAACATCAACCACATCAACAGCATTGCAACGAACCACATCAGCATTATAACCATTAACATATCCCCCATCAACATCATTGCCACCAACCACATCAGCATCTTAACCATTAACACCTCCCCCATCAACATCATTGCCATCAACCCCATCAACAGCATCCCCACCAACATTATTCCCCAACGACATTGCTATCAATACCACTCCCTTCAACATCATAACTCTCAACATCACCATCATATCATGCCCATCAATGCTGTTATTCATGATGTAAACTGTAACATCATCATTGTACAAGCTTTTACAAACATTAACATTATTTTCAGAAGCATCTCTTAAAGTATTCAAATGAAATGTTTGAAGGAATTCTGAAATGTTATTTAAGTCTGCCATTGCCTAATTTAGAAAAAAAAATGTAGCTGTCTGTGTCCTCATCATCTAAACAACCACATTCTTCACTACTGATGTCTGATACATGTGACCACTTCCTGAGCCATGACTCCGTTAATGTTAACGAAGTCCAGAACATCAGGAATACCATCTGTTGACCAGTATGGCCTTTTCAAATTGACATCGCTATAAGTTTGTCACCCTTAAATAAAATCACATCCATCGTTTCCTCATTCCAGTTTGTTGGTTGATTTGTATAGGATGTTACTAATGCGCACTTATTTGCTACACATTGTCTCCCTCACAAAACACTTTGCTTCCTTGATGCCTAGTAGCTTTTGCTTGGAACATGATGTGAAATCTAAAGATTGATTACAAAAAACTGACAAGAACTGTATTTGAATCAGCATTATTTGATTCCCAACCATTTTGACTTATCAACTTCAGGGAGCAAAAATTCTTATCCAAATCACAATATTTGACCTTAAGTCTTTATTTTTCCCAAATATTAGATTTTCAATATCACATTAAAAATGCAAGCTATTTTAACTAGTACGGTATAGAAGTAAGTAAGACTCATTTATTTATCAAAATTCTACCATAAATATCCTATAAGTTTGATAAGTAAGTTATGGAAAAAGTCAGTTTTATTAGGATAAGACTTAATTAATGCACTTAAGATGCTACTGCAATAACTTATATCGCCTCAGAATATCAAATATTAAGGTAATCATTTAACTTCTTCAAGCACAAGTTACAATACATAACTCAGGGTAAGGAATATTTCATAAGTATTTAAAAAAAAGAACAAATAAAAACACCTAATTACTGTAATCTTCAGATGTGGCGCAAATAAATCTTCAAAATTATTTGGATTTCATAATTTTTAACATGTACATGTATATGTTTACTGTTGCTGTTTTCTTTTCTGAGAAAAGTGAAATCACAGCACTATGGCATCATTATTATGACATCGTTTTATTGAAATTCATTGAGTTACTACAGTGTTGCATATTTTTTTAAATCGAACTTGGCATAGTTTTCAGTGCAACACTGTATGTAACTCAAGTTACGACAGTGTTGCATAAATGAAAATAGTCAAATTAGGATACGACTTTTGGACAAATTTTCATTTTAAGTACTTAAAAATCAATATTTTTCAAAAATATTTTTATGACAGATGGAAAACTGTTAAAGTATATAAAAAATGCAAAAACATCATTTTGTGAAAAAAATGGAGTTACGACACTATTGCGTTCAGCCCTCGATATGCATGGACCGAAATGACAGCTGATTTGTCACTGTCATTGGATGCCGCTGAGGCAGTTTTAAGATTATGACCATTCAAAGTGTGAGGATAGTGTGTTATGACCATGACCTTTGACTCTATGACCTCAAAATCCATCAGAGTCATCAGCTGGTCACCAAAAACCTAAATATCAAGTTTGGAGTGCCATGGGTGCAGGCATTGACAAGTTATCACACAGACAAGATTTTTTCCTCAAGGTCACTTTGACCTTTGACCCAATGATCCCTAAAATTATAAGGGGTCATCTACAGGTCAGACGCAACTCCAAGTCTAACTTTTTAGCTCACCTGTCACTTTATGACAAGGTGAGCTTTTGTGATCGCCTTTTGTCCGGCGTCTGTCGTGCGGCCTGCGTCGTCCGTCAACAATATACTTAAAAGACATCTCCTCCTTAACCGCTGGGCCAATATTAATAAAACTTCATAGGGATGTTCCGTGGGTGGTCTTCTATCAAAGTTGTTCAAAGAATTCAATTCCACGCAGAACTCTGGTTGCCATGGCAACCAAAAGGAAAAACTTTAAAAAATCTTCTTCTCCCAAACCACAAGGCTTAGGCCGTTGATATATGGTAGGTAGGATCACCAAATGGTCCTCTACCAAGATTGTTCAAATTATGGCCCTTGGGTCAAAATTGGCCCCACCCCGGGGGGTCATGGGTTTTCTCTATATGTTTATAGTGAAAACTTAAAAAATCTTCTCCTCTGAACTTACTTGGCCTAGAGCTTAGATATTTGTCATGATTCATCGTCTAGTGAACCTTTACAAAGTTTGTTCAAATTATGGCCCTGGGGTCAAAATTGGCCCCGCCCCAGGGGGTCATGGGTATTCTTTATATGTTTATAGTTAAAACTTCAAAAATCTTCTCCTCTGAAATTAATTGGACTAGAGCTTAGATATTTGGCATGATTCATCGTCTAGTGGACCTTTACAAAGATTGTTCAAATTATGGCCTTGGGATCAAAATTGGCCCCGCCCCGGGGGGTCATGGGTATTCTCTATATGTTTATAGTGAAAACTTCAAAAATCTTCTCCTTTGAACTTACTTGGACTAGAGCTTAGATATTTGGCATGATTCATCGTCTAGTGGACCTCTACAAAGATTGTTCAAATTATGGCCTTGGGGTCAAAATTGGCCCCGCCCCGGGGGGTCATGGGTATACTTGATATGTTTATAGTTAAAACTTCAAAAATCTTCTCCTCTTAACTTACTTGGACTAGAGCTTAGATATTTGGCATGATTCATCGTCTAGTGGACCTCTACAAAGTTTGTTCAAATTATGGCCCTGGGGTCAAAATTGGCCCCGCCCCGGGGGTCATGGGTATTCTCTATATGTTTATAGTTAAAACTTCAAAAATCATCTCCTCTGAACTTACTTGGACTAGAGCTTAGATATTTGGCATGATTCATCGTCTAGTGGACCTTTACAAAGATTGTTCAAATTATGGCCTTGGGGTCAAAATTGGCCCCGCCCCTGGGTGGTCTTGGGTTTTCTCTATATGTTTATAGTAAAAAAAAATCAAAAATCTCCTCTGAACTTATGTTGCTTAGAGCTTAGATATTTGGCATGATTCATCGTCTAGTGGACCTCTACAAAGATTGTTCAAATTATGGCCTTGGGATTAAAATTGGCCCCATCCCGGGGGGTCATGGGTATACTCTATATGTTTATAGTTAAAACTTCAAAAATCTTCTCCTCTTAACTTACTTGGACTAGAGCTTAGATATTTGGCATGATTCATCTTCTAGTGGACCTCTACAAAGATTGTTCAAATTATGGCCTTGGGGTGAAAATTGGCCCCACCACGGGGGGTCATGGGTATACTTGATATGTTTATAGTTAAAACTTCAAAAATCTTCTCCTCTTAACTTACTTGGACTAGAGCTTAGATATTTGGCATGATTCATCGTCTAGTGGACCTCTACAAAGATTGTTCAAATTATGGCCCTGGGGTCAAAATTGGCCCCGCCCCTGGGTGGTCATGGGTTTTTCTATATGTTTATAGTAAAAAAAATCAAAAATCTCCTCTGAACTTATGTTGCTTAGAGCTTAGATATTTGGCATGATTCATCGTCTAGTGGACCTCTACAAAGTTTGTTCAAATTATGGCCTTGGGGTCAAAATTGGCCCCGCCCCAGGGGGTTAGGGTATTCTCTAAATGTTTATAGTTAAAACTTCAAAAATTTTCTCCTCTGAACTTACTTGGACTAGAGCTTAGATATTTGGCATGATTCATCGTCTAGTGGAACTCTACAAAGTTTGTTCAAATTATGGCCCTGGGATCAAAATTGGCCACACCCCGGGGCTGATGGGTTTTCTCTCTAATCTTCTCCGAACTCACAAAGACATGTAACGTCTTAATTTAAACTGGATAACATATTTAGTACACATACCAATTTTCAATATGGGCCACATACAACAATTAATAACAAATATACATATATAGATACACACGTAAAATCAAGTAGTGACAAGAGCTTAGATATTTGGCATGATATATCATCTAGTTGACTTGTACCAATATTGTTCAATCTTTGGCCCTGGGGTAAAAAAATGGCCCCACCCGGGCGGTTATGGGTTTCCTTATATATGTATATGATGAAAACTTAAAAAATCTTCTTCTCCCAAACCAAAAGGCGAAGGCCTTAGATATTTGGTATGAAGAATTGTTTATCGGACCACTTGAGATTGTTCAAACTTTAGCCCTGGGGTCAAAATTGGCCACGCCCCGTCTTCATAGGCTTAGGTTTTCAATATTTGTATATAATGGAAGAATGTGCAATATATGACAGGTGAGCGATTCAGGGCCATTTGGCCCTCTTGTTTGTGTTAAAGGTTACTGTGACCTTGATCTTGGCCCGATGAACCCCAAAGTCAATCTACTGGTCAGGCCCAACCTTCATGTCAAGTTTGATGACCATAGGTCCAGGAATTGTCCAGTTTCTTTCAAGGTCACTGTGACCTTGACCTTTTACCCCTTAAATCAATAGGGGTCATCTACTTGTCCGGCCTAACCTCCAAGTCAAGTATGAGGGCCATGGTTGCAGCCATTGTTGAGTTATCATTCTGACAACCTTTTATCATTCAAGGTCACTGTGACCTTGACCTTTGGCCCAATGACCCCTAAAATCAATAGGGGCCATTTACTGGTTAGGCCCAACCTCCAAGTCAAGTTTGAGGGCCATTGTTGCAGGCATTGTCGAGTTATCACTCGGACAATCTTTAACCATTCAAGGTCACTGTGACCTTGACCTTTGGCCCGATGACCCCCAAAAACTATAGGGGTCATCTACTGGTCAGGCCCAACCTCCAAGTCAAGTTTGAGGGCCATGGGTACAGGCACTGTCGAGTTATCACACGGACAACCTTTTACCATTCAAGGTCAAGCTTTAAAATTATTTTACCATAAAAGATCACTGTGACCTTGACCTTTGACCCGATAAATTTACAGCACATCATGAACAGTTGGGGACTCTGAAATGATGCAGAAGGTTGTTTGCGTTGTCACCAAAATGGGGCTAATGTGCTTGCACTAAACAAAATAGGGGGTTAATGTACAAAAAATCGGCCAGGAAACGTGTACAATCGAGTAATAACCATGACATTTGGAAGATAGGAATATATATATAAAAGTACGGTTACAACATGCAGAGATATGCAATATTTGCTGAGAAAATAAGAAAAAATGAGGATAAATTCAACATATATATATATATTTGTAAACATTGCCTCCAGAGCCACAATCTATTCAATAACTTTTTTATCTTTAAAGTTGTGATACCAAACTAAGATGTCGATTGAAGAATATGCTTTTCCCCACACACTGGGTGCATTCATTTTTCAAAATTATAAAAAAGGTCAACTTACCAGGCAAAAAAATGGTCCCAGAATCGGCACTTGTCAATAAAAATACGCCATTTTGTTTGCCATGAAACATTTTTCTCACTTAATGTTTGCCAGAAATCAAATTACGTCCTCCCCCTTGGTTAATGTTAAGTTAAATTATTTTTAATGATGATATAGCAAAAAGTTAAACATACATTCAATTAACATGAAAAGCTTAATTAATATAGATTTAACATATATCAGTACAAATGGGAGGCTTTTCACTAAATACGATCGTATATAGGATGTAATGAAGAAATGAAGAAGTTCATGTTCTTGTTTGCTGGGAAGAGTTCTCCTGTGATAGGATATTTTTAAAGGAAATTGTTCATGATTATGGAGCCATACATCGAAAACAAAACATGTGAAATGCGAAGGAAATGTTTATATCGGTGTTAAAACCTCATTAATAGTTCAAACTATGGTTACCGTATTTAAAACTTTTATTGCTAATATTTTTTGAATTATGTCACAGAAAATACTTTAACATTGCTAAAAAATGTCCGTAATGCAATGGGAAATCAATATATTTTAGGCTTTGATTAACAGAATTTTTCTTCAAAGGATGTTATGCCAGTAGCTATTTGCTAAAAAAACAACAGTTATATAACACCTTTTCAACAAAGTTTTAAAATATCGATGCAAACAAAGTACGTGAGGCCCTTCAGAAATGTGTTGAGCATCTCGTCTTGATTGATGTCCCAAGACTTTGTTTTATGGAGAGTAGACAAGAAACTTGGATTGACAGATTGGCAACATTCTTATTCATCAGAGGTTCGATCGTGATAAATCTACGCATAGTATCATCACTCTGGTGAACGAGAATGATTGGTAGAGAAACATTATGCCCCACTAGCATGAAGCAGGAACACTCTGGTTTGTTAATGTTTGAAGATATGCCTATGAGAGGAGTGTGACATACACTGTAACATCCCAAGCCATTTTTGACTAAGTGGACAAAAGATCCCACATCTTTTTAGAAGGGTGAACAAAACATCCCATATCACATTGACAGCGTAGACAAGACATCCCTCAGAAGGCGTGGCTCATCTGCATCAAAGTATGATCACATGCTTTTTTCACAGATTCTTGATCTAATTAGATTGGCTGTGTTTTAATTATATATGAAAATAACTTCATGCTTGAATTTAAATACATTTAACAACTGAATGAAGTATTGCACTTTTGACGCAATTTATCACGTGGTATACACACACTGTGTTTGGTAAATCAAAAAGAAAATCTAACTGGATACTGGAAATACACCGCTTAATGAAAGCTATTCAAACCATTTGGAATTCAGTTAAGTTTTACTTAACCATTTCAAGTTTATGAATAGCACTTACAATTGCATAAAACAACCGAAATAAACGACAGTGTATTGTTTTCTTTAAAAAGATACCACTTTTTTAAAATAAAAACAACAACAACAGTTTGAATACTATTATGTCAATTGAATGTTCATTGTCTTAAATGTACTCCGATAGTTTATCAAGCTAGTCATAACTATAGTGTGGTACAATGTATAGATCTATATTAAACAAGACGAGTTGTATTATGTCTTTGTATTTCCCTTCTACATGCTTTTTGTTTGTTTTTCTGTTGCTGTTTTATCACAAACGATTTATCTCTGATCTATTTGTATTAGGTTCCTTTATAAATGGCAATATTGCTTAGAACTATGTTCATGTCTCATTCTATCTCTTTCCGCATTTTCCAAGGTTTATTGGTTAAATAATATATTTAACATTCCCACTTTCATATCAACCATCATGCACACTGAAATGTGTGTAACTTGGTTGATGCTTTCCTTTTTTTCTTTTGTTTTTTGTGTGTGTTCTAAAAAATCTGTCTATAATACAAAACTCAATCATAACGCGTTATATATATACATATATATATATATTGTAACTATTTATGGTTTGATTGATTGTGTATGTAAATTCTATATTTCTATTTTAGATATGTGTTATGTGACGATGAGCTGTTTATGCTTAAATTAATTTTCTGTTCTGTTCTATTCTGTATTTTTTTTCCTAATATGGGCGCGTAGTCCGGACAAGGTACATTAACGACCGATTTATATTTGGACGGTTTGACTAGTTGTATATTTGCTATTTTCACAAGCCCGATAAATTATTTGCAAAATAAAGGAATATTGATTTCCTGGTGATGTTGACATTAAAGCAACATATTTAGCGTCTGATACACATGTCATGCCAATTAATTAAAACTGTTTAAGCCATCCACTAGAATTATCGAACTCGGGAACCAAGTACACTATGAAAGTTTCACTTTTCGTCTTGGCACTGTTGTCAATTTTCAATTTGGCAATTCCAGAGGATTGTGACAAGGTACGTCTCAATTATTATTTTTATAAGCAGCTCATCTGCCTTCCTATAGTGCAAAATTATTAAACCTTGGTAATAAAGGGTAACAATAAACTTGCATTTTGCCCAACCTCCACTGGTTTTTGGAACGACCATATTATTTTTTGACAGTGGCAGTGGAGTGTTTCTGACTGTGTGTTTTTCTTCTGCTAAAGGGATACATTTACTTTGGTTTCCGCCATAGAATGGTTGTGTCAATATACCAAGACATAATTACAATGACAAAGATATTCATTCAAAACTTGGCTATTTAAAAAAAATCCCAACATACCCTATACTTAGTCCAAATAATTGTACATTGACAGGTTTTTTTACGATTTTTGATATGGCAAATCCTTCAACCTACAAATTGTTTAGTACCAAAAGTGGGTAGTTATTCTGATCGGGATTGCGGGTTAAAGCATAGTGGGTCTATAAAATATCATAAAAGCAAGAAATATTACTACATTATGTTATTTTATATTAGATCTGTAAAAAAAAATAAAAAAAAATATCCAACGAATAATAATGAGTTTGACAGGTTTTCTTCATTTCATTCTGTCAAAACATAACGATATATACATAAAGGGCACCTGCAAGGCTTCAGGGCACAATTTTAAAACAATCAGAACATTTCGGCCATGGCCGAGTTGTTACGATTGTATTTACAAGGTCTGTCTCGAAGCTTGTCGGAGGTGGTTGAGTTATTACGATTGGGTCGAGTTGTTCCGCTTGGCATAATTGTTGTCTGTGTCAGTCAACTTTCGTTTTATTGGAAAAGGTAAATAATGTGTTGAATGCTTGTTTTGTGCAAAATAACTTTTCACTTACATGAATATAAACCTTTATGATCAATTTCAACCATAAAATACTTCACTAAATACTACAATTTCAATATTTTTCAAACACCCCCGGTTTTTGCACAAACCCGTTTAGATGTTAGGGATTGGAAGAATCCCGTATAACACGTCTATTAATTTAGACTAACCCTATACTACTCTAAGAAACTGCTCAGGATATTTGAATGAAACTTAAAACACCTGTTATTAAGAGACAATACCCACATATGCAGTAAGGACCATTGCTCTGGCTTAAAAAAATATGGAGTTATGTCCCTTGTTTGTGCCAATAAAACCAAAGTGGTGGCATTTGCTCCATGGCACTCAAAGCTTGGCATAAGTCAAGGAAGCTACTGGTACTATTTTCATACTCTTCTTTATATGACATGGCCAGAGAATTTATACCTACAACCTCCTGCTGAAAAAATCCACTTTTTGTTTATTATTTTTTCAGAGTGACTATGTTTATAAATACACACAATGTGATGTAAACGGGGACAGATGGGTCGTGTCAGTTCCTAAAGATGGCTGCCAACCCAGAAAGGATGATATCACCGTACCTAGAAAAGGAACAAAATGCTGTGAGTTAAAATTCATTTAGAATGTGAGATATTAGCATTTGTTAGAGAATTTATTCATTTTGGCCAAATATCAATATATTTTTTCTTAATGTAAATGACTGGTTATAAGACAATATGGGGTTTTAAGACGCAGGGAAAAATCAGGAAGTGCTCGAGAATTTTTTTTTACTCTATGTAATGTTTTTTTTTCTTACCTTTCTTAAAGACCTAAACAACCAGTTTTTCCTCATTCATTTCAATGAAAAGCCAAATTCGACCTGAAATCAACTCCAGAAAAAATGACAAAAGCTTGTTACTGTTTGTAAGATGCAGGCATTTTTTTAGATTGAAATCTGGGGGGAAAAAGTGTGTCTTATAACCAGTTAATTACAGTATACATTACATTTGATATTCTACACACATTATATCAACTACCGACGGCAAGATCAATCTTTGTTTTGAAATATCAAAATGAAGATATTTTTTTAATATATTATATGGTTTATGTTTTGAAACTCTTTGGAAACAAATTTAAAATATAAAATAGTTGTAATCAAGTTCTACACACTATATGCCATCAGTAAGATGGTTAATTATTGTGTTTAAAATAAAACCAGCAGATCACTTCAGGGCTTATAGTGTACCTTCTCTTTGTAGCATTTACGTGCGAGAAGGGTACCTATCTTGACATTGCCAGTCAGCAGTGCAAGCACTGTCCAGCAGGGACATACTCCCGGGGTAGTGCCGCTCACTTTGACGACTGGGACACACTTCCCAATGGCTTCTCGGCTTCTACAGAATCTATTGCTGCATACGAGTCTGATGCCCCCTCTAACTGTTCCTCGTGAGTCTAATAATAAGTCGTTATACTGTTTTAATTGCCTGATTCATGGTATGTCACTGCTCAGATGTATTTTTAGAGTTCTGTCATGTTTATTTTTTGGCAATCCCAGCTGTATCTCATCTCCTGAATTTTGCATTTCATTAAAATGAATGTAAAATTACATAGATGAATTTTATATCCCAGTCATAAAGCAGTTCATTTGAACATAGGCATCAATGGTTTTATATAATAGTGCAAAACCATATACATGCTAGCTAAAGTCCAAAGGAAATAAATGATAGTCATATAAATGTAACATATTTTAGGTATAGAGATATGTGATCATGTATGAATAAGCTTTTGTCATGCAAACATAAAATTATGTGCATCATCATTTAATATCTGAGCATTTAGTTTTATATAATTACTTGCTAATAGTATTCACATTCTGGTGACCAATAAGGAATTGTGTTACTAATGTACATGCACCTAATTATTCAACTCGATATGCTTGGTAGACTCATGGGCCTTGTTGTTCTAAAACTTGTTTTTGTTCTTGCATTAATATATCCCACTTCATCACAGTACAATATTGTAAATTGGTTAATCTTCCTTGAAATTGTTATTCTACACCTATCCTATTTAACATATAAATTGCAGATGTTTCTATGGCAACTGTCCTACAGAAATTGCCTGCTGGCTTTACAAATGTCACTGACAGATTGTTAGTTGTAGGTTTCTCTTTATTACGCACACATCTTGGGGCTAAACTCTGCATTGATTTAATAATCATTTGTAGGTTTAAGAGCACATGGGACTGAAATCATCAAAACCCTGAAACATTTCCAATAGATTCTGAAAAAAATACCTGATTTTCTCCCTCTTTGTGAAATGGTATAGGAGAGGGTCATCTAGTCCAAGTCACACTGTCTAAGGGGCATGTCTAGTTTACCATTAATTTGGGGAATTAGCAGGCACAACTGCGAGTCACCATTTTAGTTCAGATTAAGTTTAATCTTTCAATTTGATTAACAACTCAAGTCCAATTAAGATATAAATGGTAGTTTTTAGCTCTACTGGCCAAAGTTGATTGTAATGTGTATGTAGTATGTGTGCCGTGTGTCTGTAAACAATTGCTTGTGAACACCATACAGTCTTCAGTTTTGATTGTATCATGATGAAACTTGTACAGTATTTAGATATTCTTTTACTCTCGGTTCCTTTTGAAAACCAGCCAGATCCGCCCATGCATGCCTAGATTATGGGTCTTGAAAGTATAAAAAAATGCTATTTTTAACTAAGTCTATTTTTAGCCAAGTCTACATGCTGGAAGTCTATTTTTAGCCAAGTTTACATGGAAAGTCACAATTGCTTGTGAATGTTTGTTCAAATTATGACCCTGGAGTCATTACTGGCCATGCCCCCAGGTTCACATGTTTAGTGTACTTAAATTGGGAAATGTTAAAAACCTTTTTGTCTGAAACAGCTACGCAGGTCCTTGCTATTTTGAGCAAGGCTTAATTTAGTGGTCCACTACCATGGTTGTTCAAATTATGCCCCTGGGTCAAAATTGGCACTGCCCCTGGGTCACATTTCCTAGAAACTTATTTAAGAAATATTTTCAAAATCTTCTTGTTTCAAAACATAAGGCCCATACCTTTGATATTTGTTGTTGAGCATCATATGATGACTCAAGCAAAACAGTTGAAATTATGCCCCTGCGGCAAAAGCTGGCCCCACCCCTTTTGACTTACTTTTTAATTTTTAAAGCTACAGCAATGAAATTTACCATGAGTACAGTTTTCAAAGCAAATATTTTTACCCTCAGATTACCTTTACTTGGCACATATTAATATAGTTCATGGAACTAATCTGCTTACAACACTTTCTGTCCTCAGAGTCAGATGTTGAACGTGCAGCGGTTTCAGCTAACCCAAACACAAAGAGTGAACTATATATTTGTTGCCTATTACTCATATGTACATGCTCTGGATTGAAAATGACCACAAGAGCCATGCCAGTTGAACATAGGCCCTCTTGGGCCCCATGTTTTTATTTATTCCACATTTAAGTTCAATTATATTTCCTAAGTAAAAGAAGTACAAAGTTCCTAGCAAATATTCAAAGTTTGTCCATATATAAATAAAAATATGTGGACTATATAAAGAGTAGACGTGATAATGCTTCATCTACCAATGAATTTAAAGGAAGTGTCAATCAAATATGACCATTGTCAAAAAGTAAAATGTACAATAAGATTGAGTTTTGAGACAATTGTCTTAGAGTAAGGTTTATGATCTGAGATAATTAAACTGAAAATACCTTAGATAACAAAAAATGTCAAAGCACTCAGTTGCAATTAGAATGACTGACAAAAGTCTATGCAGAAAACTAAAGAAGCAAATATAATAGAAAAATAATATAGTACCAAAAAAAAAAGAGAAAAAAATGTTTTCTGAAAAAAATGAAAGAGAATGTCACATGGTCCCACATATTTGTCATTGAAGTTAAACAGACCAGTAGTGTATTGTGTCATGTGTGCCATCTTTTTTTAAAACAGGTTGCAAAAATCGGTCTTGTAATTTTGTAGCATTGCTGGAACACGTTATAGTTGTATAAACAAGATGAAATTGCTAGATGTATTGCACAACTAATTTTTATTACCTCCCTTTGTTCTTTTATATTTGTTTTGAAGGTTACTTTTTCTGTTATGATTTAGTTATTTTGTGTTTTAATTATATTGTTTTATTCCTGATGTATTTTAAATCCTATATGGAAATAAAATTGAAAGGTATATTGAAATTTTGTGGGAAATTATGTACTTGGACTTATCTAGATCTAATTTAGAATTTTCTAATTCTAATAATTCACTGAATTTTGGTCTACTCTCATATGGGAGTATGATACAACATGTGCAAGACTTGTCATCTAGCATCATATCCCCGACTGCAGGTAGGTAGAACCAAAAAATTGACCATGCTAGATTATAAGTATCTTCCATGGCCGAGAGTGTAAGATAGGAACCAAAAAATTGACCATGCTAGATTATAAGTATCTTCCATGGCCGAGAGTGTAAGATAGGAACCAAAAAATTGACCATGCTAGATTATAAGTATCTTCCACTTCCATGGCCGAGAGTGTAAGATAGGTTCATTCCGATTAAGCAAAAATGTCTTTTGTGCTTCGATTGAATTGGGAAATGTTAAAAACCTTTTGTCTGAAACAGCCATGCAGATCCTTGCTATTTTGAACAAGACTTAATTTAGTGGTTCATTAGCATGGTTGTTCAAATTATGCCTTTTTGGTCAAAACTGGCACTGCCCCAGGGGTCACAAGATCTCTAGAGACTTATTTAAGAAATATTTTTAAAAACTTCTTGTTTCAAACCACAAGGTCCATACCTTTGATATTTGTTTTGGAGCTTGTTGTGGCACTTATTAAAATAGTTCATGCAACTAATCTGCTTACAACACTTTCTGTCCTCAGATGTTGAACGTGCAGCGTTTTCAGCTAACCCAAACACAAAAAAATGAACTATATATTTGTTGCTTATTACTCATAAGTACATGCTCTGGATTGAAAATGACCACAAGAGCCATGCCAGTAGAGTATCTCTTGTTTTGTTTATTTATTTTCTTTTTTACTTGTATGTATCAATAATAAAATTATAAATTAAACTTTATTAGCAATATTTTATCCTAAGTAACCTAAGCTACAATATGTTATCATACAAGCCAAACAAAATCATCTGTTCATAGTTGGTGCAAATTAATGATCTTTCAATGCTGCCTTAATCCTTTCTGTAAAACAGACTGATGTAATACAAGAATAAATCAATAATATTGGATTGTAAAATTGTTGTGAAAACTAAAGCAGTAATTGACTTTCCAGTATGTTTCCTGAAATGATGTGAAATAAATTGATGCCTTAAGAATGATTTAAAACATAATGGGATTTGTGAAGCTTTAAATTGTACATACATGAGTTTCTTAAAGCAGAACTAATTTATCAAACTTATTTTGTTTTAACTCCTTTGTGAAGAAAGTTATTTGCTGCTTATATGTATTAATTCAAATCTATTTCATAGTGAAAATCTAGCGTGTGTTCATTTTGAGAGGCAATGAGCAAATAGGAGGAAAAATATTACATTCTATTATACATGTATATACATGTATTTTCTTGTTTGGCCTTCTGCCATTTAATACATTGCAGCAATGTCTTATTGATTTGTTGGACACATGTAAGCAGAAAATCAACTGAAATTGAAGCCAACTTTTTATAATTATGCACATATATAAAATTTATTGTTTTGAAATTTATATTATATATCCAATCTTGTCTGTTTTAGTCTCAATTACATGCCATAAATGGTAATTTCAGATCTGAGTGGACACCAAAGAGCACATACATAGCGGTCACGCCATCTGACTGTATTTCCAAACTGACGTTCTCCGCCAGCCTGATGAAGCCAGGAACTGTACAGTTTGAATACCAATATAACTATGGCGACACTGTCATGTTTCATGTCTCTGTAAGTATCAGAGAGTCTAAGTTCAGTCTTAGTTCTGAACAGCTGCAAAAAAATGTGCACTGAAAACTAGTCTAGCGCAGTCATGTCAGCTTAACAGGTTGTCACCTCTCCTACTTAAAGAACTGTACTGTCAACCCTCCTACATAATGGATCTGCACTGTCATCGCTCCTACATAATGGACCTGTACTGTCAACCCTCCTACATAATGGAACTGTACTGTCAACCCTCCTACATAATGGAACTGTACTGTCAACCCTCCTACATAATGGGATCTGTACTGTCAACCCTCCTACATAATGGATCTGTACTGTCAACCCTCCTACACAATGGAACTGTACTGTCAACCCTCCTACATAATGGATCTGTACTGTCAACCCTCCTACATAATGGATCTGTACTGTCAACCCTCCTGCATAATGGATCTGTACTGTCAACCCTCATACATAATGGATCTGTACTGTCAACCCTCCTGCATAATGGATCTGTACTGTCAACCCTCCTACATATAGGATCTGTACTGTCAACCCTCCTACATAATGGAACTGTACTGTCAACCCTCCTACAGAATGGATCTGTACTGTCAACCCTCCTACAGAATGGATCTGTACTGTCATCTCTGCTATGTAATGGACCAGAACTGTCACCCCTGCTATGTAATGGACCAGAACTGTCACCCCTGCTATGTAATGGACCAGAACTGTCACCTCTCCTACATAATGGATCAGTACTGTCACCCCTTCTATGTAATGGATCAGTATTACCACCCAACCTATGTGATGGACCAGTATTGTCCCCCCCCTCCCCAGAATAGACCTGTACTGTCACCCCTCCTATATAATGGACCAGTACTGTCATCCAACCTATGTTATGGACCAGTATTGTCCCCCCCCCCATAATGGACCTGTACTGTCACCCGGCCTACATAATGGACCAGTCCTGTCTCCCCTCTAGGGTATGGACCAGGACTGGCACCTCGCCTACAAAATGGACCAGAACAGTCACCTCTCTGATGTTATGGATTTGTACTGTCACCCCACCTAAATAGTGGACCAGTACTGTCACCCATCCTACATAATGGACCAGTTCTGTCACCACTCCTATATAGTGAACCAGTACTGTCACCCCTCCTACATAGTGGGCCAGTACTCTCACCCCTCTTACATAATGGACCAGTACTGTCACCCCTACTATATAGTGGACCAGTACTGTCAACCCTCCTACATAGTGGACCAGTATGGTCACCCCTCCTACATAGTAGGCCAGTACTGTCACCCCTCCTACATAATGGACCAGTACTGTCAACCCTCCTACATAGTGGGCCAGTACTTTCATCCCTCCTACATAGTTGACCAATACTGTCACCCCTCCTATATAGTGGACCAGTACTGTCAACCCTCCTACATAGTGGACCAGTATGGTCACCCCTCCTACATAGTAGGCCAGTACTGTCACCCCTCCTACATAATGGACCAGTACTGTCAACCCTCCTACATAGTGGGCCAGTACTGTCATCCCTCCTACATAGTTGACCAGTACTGTCACCCCTCCTACATACTGGACCAGTACAGTCAACCCTCCTACATAATGGAACAGTACTGTCACCCCTCCTATATAGTGGACCAGTACTGTCACCCTCCTACATACTGGACCAGTACTGTCACCCCTCCTACATAATGGACCAGTATGGTCACCCCTCATTCTTAGTGGACCAGTTCTATCACCCACCTGCATAAAATTAAATAATGAATTTGCCTGTTTTAAACCAGTGATTGTTAAAATTAATGTAAATGTTACAGATAACAAGTTTTACTCACAAGTTAGATGTTAGTGAATACAGACACTTTACAATCACCCCTGTGCTATGAACTGACTATCTTTGGATTGGTGCCAAAAGGACTTGGAATTACTCCATGTATTATATTCCCTATAGAGAATAAAGCTTTCACTTGTAGAACTGATTCTTGCCTTTATCTTATTTTACATACCCGGTACTTTTTTGATCAGCACATTTTTGCAGGTTTATGTACATCAATCTAATTGTTGAACATTGTCATTCTGTCAACACTGCCCAACCCTGTGTTTCAGGTACAGAACGATCAATGTCAGTCCGCTAACGACCAAGAATCCTCCCTGTGGCCAGACAAAACGAGCGGCTCTTGGAAATCAGACTCTGTAAGTGTATTTCTTGTTATGCTGTTCTTCTCTGACTTAGAATATCAGCATGGAATCAATCTGGGTTCTACTGTCATAATAAACAAGGTTGTAAGGGGCCTTCCACAATGCAAAAATGGGTGAAGAAGTTTTTCAAAAGTTAAAGAGTAGAACATACATCCTTTACAACATTGTATGGTGTAATGAGGAGTTGAGCAAGTTTTACAAAAGAAGATTTTAGCTCAAAAAACAATGTGCATTGTTTTCAAAAAGTCAGTAAACAATATAAATATTATTTAATATTAGTCAAAATGCTCCAGACTACCCAATCAACAATGTCTTGCGGTTGTTTGTTCATTTATTTTCAAATAAGAAAGACTTTAAATCAAATAGTGAAAAATAGTTAATTATATTCACTTCCTGATTACGATAATGCAAATATTTTTCTTGTTAAATAAGCAATTGCCACATAGCAAAAGACATTGTTAATTGTCTTCTTCTAAAATTGCTCAACTCCTTATTGAATCTACACGTTGCAAAAGTTGTATGTATTATGCTTGCTAAATACTGAACCTCAAATCTAAATAAAAAGAGTTTTGAAACATATTATATTGTAGTCTTTAAAACCAAGTTTACCGGGTGGAATCTATTGAACCTCAAATTTTAAATAAAAATGATTAAGTTTTGAAACATAATTATTATATTGTAGTCTTTAAAACCAAGTTTACCCACTGGAATCTATTGAATGGTAGTTGTCAACTGTTATTTGTTAAGGGTTTCTAATATCTGTTTATTGATTTTACAGTTATGGATATCAGACTGGCTCCTTAACTCATACTCTTTGTATTGTCTGTGACAACATCTGATTCTCGACCACTTTGTCTTTTCCAAACAAAATGCAACAACCTTAATTTAGAAAAAACTGCTGTGTACATAGGAATAGAATAGCTATATCCTCAACACAACATGACTGTATCATTTGCAATTTTATCATGTTTAAATGATTTTTATTAAATTATTAGTGATCTTCTTGGTGTTTTTTCAGCTTAAACTTAAGTCTGGTTACAATGTTATCACCTGGTCAGTGTTTGGATATGACACGACTGAATCAGCTTCCCCTATCCTGCTCAGGAAAGTCCATGTAACAAGTAAGTAAAGTCTAGCCAGGAACATGAATCCATTGTGAAACCTGGGCCGATGTTTACATGCAGTCTGAAGCCTGACTTCAGACTCGACTTAAAACTGCAACTTATTGCTTTCTTTACAGCAAAGCATTTTTGGTGAAAACTGCTGATTTTTTTTAAAGCTGCACTCTCACAGATATACCATTTTTACAACTTTTTTATTATTTTACGCCCGACAAACGAAGTTTGAAGGGTGTATATTGGAGTCACCCTGTGGTGGGTTTGTTGGTTTGTCAGTTTGTCGGTCGGTCCATTGCAATTTACCTTGTCCGGAGCATAACTTAAAAACTACTGGAAGGAATTGGATTAAACTTCATACAATGGTAGAGAATAATGAGAGGAAGTGCAGTGTACAAAAACCATAACTCTATTCTTGCTTATTACTGAGTTATTACCCTTTGTTACTTTTTTTTCGGAATATAACTTGAAAAGTACTGGATGGAATTCATTGGAACTTCATACATTTGTAAAGCACGATGAGAGGAAGTGCATTGTTCAAGAACCATAACTCTACTTTAGCTAATTACTGAGTTATTGCCCTTTATTTGTTTTTTTTTTGCTGTCAATTTTTTTTCCAGACATTAACTTGCAAACTATTAGATGGAATTTATTGAAACTTCATACAATGGTAAAGCACAATGAGAGGAAGTGCAGTGCACAAGAACCGTAACTCTATTTCAACTAATTACAGAGTTACTGCCCTTTGGTTACTTTTTCTTGTTTGGAGCATAACTAATTTAATAAAACTTCATACAGTGGTAGATCATAGTGAGAGGAAGTGCAGTGTACAGGAAGTGCAATTCTATTTCAGCTAATTACAGAGTTACTGCCCTTTGTTACTTTTTCTTGTCCGGAGCATAACTTGAAAACTATTGGATTGAATTTAATAAAGCTTCATACAGTGATAGATCATAATGAGAGGAAGTGCAGTGTACAGGAACCGCAATTCTATTTCAGCCAATTACAGAGTTATTGCCCTTTGTTACTTTTTTCTTGACCGGAGCATTACTTGAAACTTATTGAATTGAATTTAATAAAGCTTCATACAGTGATAGATCATAATGAGAGGAAGTGCAGAGTACAGGAACTGCAACTCTATTACAGCTAATTACAGAGTTACTGCCCTTTGTTACTTTTTCTTGTCCGGAGCATAACTTGAAAACTATTAGATGGAATTTAATAAAACTTCATACAGTGATAGATCGTAATGAGAGGAAGTGCAGTGTACAGGAACCGCAATTCTATTTCAGCCAATTACAGAGTGATTGCCCTTTGTTACTTTTTTTTGTCCGGGGCATAACTTGAAAAAAAGTAACTTAACTCATTTATAGATTGTTATAGGCAATTGTATATTCTGTGCTTTAGAACATCAAATATATCAGTATTAACATCTCTGTATTAGCATCACTGATATTGTTTAAAGCCTTTTTTCTAACTTTTAAAAACATAATCAAAAAATGAATATCTGACGATAGTCCATAAAGTAAACTTGTCATTTATAGGTTGGCTTTCCAAAAAGTTGACTGCAATTTCATATTAGGGCGGCGTTCGGGGGTATTAATCACCTTCAGTGATAGCTCTAGTTTGTCTTGGAACGAGCCATTTTTTGTGAAAATCCAAAGAAACCAGTTATATAAGACTGCTAGCAAAAGAATTAGATCACAGATTTTTATATTTAGGTTCAAAAATTGATGTTTTATGCAATTTTCTTAAACCATTAGTAACGGTTTATGCCATAAAACATTAATTTTCGTACGGAAATATGAAAATCTGCAATCTGATCTTTTGTCAGCAACCTTTTATCAATGGTTTGAAGATATTCACGCCAAAAATTGCTCTTTCCAAGACAAAAAATAAAGAAGTTGTGAAAATGGTATATGTGAGAGAATGCAGCTTTAAGTGGATGGAAGGTTTACAACAAATGTATCATTTACACAGATTTTGTTAAAAGAATGAAATTTAAATGATTTTTTGTCAGTTGAAATTGTTCTTGTCTGACTCAAACTTGGGACTATTTGTAAACATGGAGCCTGAATACTTTCCACTTTCAGATCATATTTTCATGATGATCTACGGTGCATATTAAAATTTGGAAGACTATATATATAATGTTTATTAAAAAAGTAATGAATTTGCCCTCAAAAATTAAGTTTGCTTCTGTAAGAGCATATTTATCGCTTCCATGGACAAAAAGTCAAATTGACATAGCCAAAAGAACAACAAACTATTGCTGATGACATCAATGTAATTTGTTTCACCGAAATTTGTGTAAATCATAAAGTTTTTTTATATCTGTGTTCTGCCCATCAGACGTGGCCTATGCATCAGACTGTGCCAAGTGCCCAGCTGGGAGCTACAGTAGCGAAGGTTCAGAATTTTGTTCCGAGTGCCCCATCAACACCTACTCCAGCAAGGGGGCAGAGGTCTGTGAAAGATGTGACCATGACACCCAGTATGCTGGTAAGTGTGCTTCCACTGCCCCCTCAACACCTTCTACAATAAGGGGGCAGTCGTTTTGATATATGTGATTAAGACACTTAGTATGTTTTTATCTACCACCACACTAAGGGACAGGAATGAGTAGGATTCAAATTGGTTTATAGCTATCTTTATAATCAAAGCTAAAGAAAAATAGCTGAAGTCAAGTTGTAAATTATTAGAATTTCATCATTCATATGGAGTTATGTCCCTTTTAAGACTTTAATGTATGTCACAGTTGTAAAAAAAAAAAACTTCTCAAAATAGTAGGGTTATCTATATTGCTTATGTTTTCTTTTCTAGGGTATGGGTCTACAGAGTGCAAGACCCGACCAGCCTGTAGTGAAGAAGACTACTACCACTCTATGAAGCCGTGTGAAGATGGCAAGGTAGGACTGCTTTAAGCAATGTGTGATAAAAGTGTGGGTGTAACTGAGTCTCAGAATGAAGTCTCTACTAACTTATCTAATTTGTGTGAATGATCTGTGTGTTATTTTTGGCCTTTTCACAGCGAAGCATGTTATCATAATTGCTATTGAAAAATTAGACTCTCATATTTGATTAGATTTGCTCTATCTGGATATGACTTTCTTTGGACTAATTTAAAAAGGGTAAAGAAATATGTATGTGAAAATTTTCTCTGTTTAGCAAAAATTGATAACAACATCATTAAAGCCTTGCTTAAAGTTGCATCATTACGGGTTTGTAAGAAACCCACTCATTAATCTGTCCCCACAGACGGCCAATGTGTACACATGGATCCAGCCCCAGATCTGTAACCCAAACCTGTCGGGCTCCATTCCACTACCCCCTGAGTCTGAGCCCATAGACTGCATGGCATGTAACTCTGGCATGACCCTTGACCCTGCCACCAAGAGGTGCACGTACTGCCCACCTAATTTCTACTCAGACGGCACTGTATGTAAACCGTGTGGAACTAACACTGCTCCCGATTATAGCTACTCCTTCATGCGCTGGAATTCCATTCCAGATGTCATAGGGACAGCTTGTATTCCTTTTACAGGTTTGTGCTTCATTTGAGTGATTTAAAATAGGAATAAAGCATTGGTATATATCTACTAACATAACCTGTTGATATAGGAATTATTAAATTGTGTATGTACAATATGGAAGTTTATAAAAAGGTACATGTCTCACGCTCATCTTTAGTAAAACATAATTTTCTTAGAAAGTTATAGCTGTTACTGCTTACACCTTATATTTTATATCTATATGAAAAACTTCATTGACAAACTTTAATATGTTAAATATATGCCAAACATAGATTTCGTCTTTATTACGTTTGTTATCTCCCTCCCTTTCAGAGAAGGAGTGTAGTAATGACACCAAGTGGCTGGCATTTGGAGACCACATAGAGTCCCACTTTGCTCGCGGGGAAAGTGCCTACCTTGTTCTACAGGTAAATCCAGGTTGTGTGCTCCAACTAACTGATACATGACCTTGTATGGGTCTTTTAATCATTCAGTCATCAGCACTTTCAACCAAGTTCCATTTATCTGTTAATTACAATCATAAAAAATGTAATTATAAGACTTAATTATTTTGAAATGGATGATTACATGAATGTGGATGACTTAACAAAGCAAAAAAGTAAAAGAGAGAGTGAGAGAGGAGGGGCTTATGATATAGCACTCAAAATGTTTGAATTAGGATGCTGATTGCACTGCTAGCTATATATGTGCTGACACTTGCTATTGGTTGGTGGCCTGCACTTTCGCACACAACTTGACCCTGTACATGTGAAATTGGCTGTTTTCTAGACACAGCATGTTATTGCAGATGACTAGTCATGCTCGGCAGTTCAACTCAAAGATGTACGCACTTGAATGTATGTATGGTTACTTGTACAGGTGAAGTTTGTGGGTTTCCGTACCCAGCATGTTGTCAAGAGTCATGTCAAAATGTGAGCACTTGCACATGTACATATGAAGGTGGCAGGTATGTATATCTGGTTGCCTGTTCAGTGAAGGTGGCTGGTTTCTGGACCAAGCACGTTGTGGGGGAGGGGAAGTCAATCTGCTGGTCAACTCAAGATGTTGTCACTTATACATGTGTATCTGGTTCCCTGTACAGGTGAAGGTGGCTGGTTTCCGGACCCAGCATGTAATGGGGGAGGGAGAGTCAAGCTCGGTTGGTCAACTCAAGATGACGTTTGAGACTCAGTGTGAGGGTTTCTGTCAGATTGTCATCCTCTCTGTAAGTATGCTCCTCGTGTTCATGTTAAAATATTGTATGGCCATGACTGTTTTTCATGTAATGAAATTTTAGTTCTGTATAAATATGAGATAGTTGCATTATTATTAAAAACAATTAATTTAAATTAACATAATAGAGATTGCAAAACCCTTCTAGTACCTGTAAGTGCAGAATCATTTTTGTGAACCATTCATCCCATTTATTTGTACATTATACTCGTATAGAATGACATGTTTAATAGCAGGAGGAAAGTGGTTTATGTGAATATCAGTGAGCTAACAAGCACAAGTTTAAAGATAAATGTTGCAAAACAGGTGCTTTACTTGTACCTGGAGCTATACATGCAGAAAACATAACACATAGGGCTGGTTGTTCAGAACTTTGCTAAACACAACATTGTTAACAACTTCATTGTTAACTTGAACTGGTGAAGTAATTTATGATATACTTATATATTAAAGAAAAAACATGTACAGCTGAAATAATGGCTGTGCATGTTGTTTGAAATACTGCATAAAAATTATCTAGAATGTGTCCATGAAAGTTTCCTAGCAATTTCAGATTTCAAATATAACAATGGTGTCCTTATCAACATTTGAAACTTGAACACAGTTGTGTGAAATATTGATCAATATTTGATGCAGGATGACAGTGGAAAAGAGGATGTTATCTCAGCCTGGGAATATCAAACAAAGGAAACCAACTTTGTGTGAGTGTACAGAAATTTTCTTGGCTGAAGTAATTTTATGGTAATGGTCAGAGAATCTCATTTTGTCTCCTCCATTCTTTGGGAGACATATTGTTTTTGCTCTGTCTGTCAGTTGTCAGTGATGTCTGTATGTCACACCTTGTTTCACTCAATAACTACATAATTGGACCAAGGGACTTAATACTTGCCATGCAGGTTGGTCAGACCCTGTTGACAGTTGGTCAAAGGTTAAGGTCACGGTGTCCTTTAGGTGAAAAATGATTTGTGACCATAAGTTGAAAAATGCTTTCTGCTCAATAACTAAAGATCGTTTACACCAATGAACTTCATTTCCTGGTATGCCAGTTATTTGTGACTATAAGATGACCCCTATTGATTTTGAGATAAGTAGGTCAAAGGTGAAGGTGGTGTTCACTATGGAATATGGTTGAATAGACCAATCTTCAAGGTCACTGTTGGTCCAATTCTTATATCCATCATTGATTATTTCTCAGCTATGACCACACAATGGGGGAGGCTGGTGCTTGCTCAAAAAAGCAATCTCAAGGTGGAATAAGAAATTGTATTAGTCAGGGGCTGAAAGCTTATTTTTGTAAAAAGGTCTTAGTTGATGGTTTCCTTCATGCATTGTGTATGCACTTCCTTATTTTATTACCGTAGTGGAAATAACAAAATGCAGTTTTGTGTTGCCTTTTATTAAACATATATCCTTTAGTTTGCTGAAGCAAACTTTTTTAGAACAAAACATGAATATAACTTCACATTTTCCTGCATCATAAAATGTCTTGTTATGATTTTCAATATTTTATTTTTCCAGGTATAATTTCAAGAAGAATACATCGTTCACATTGTCTGTGGCGTTCCAGAACTCAGGCTGGATGTTAAGAGACAGCCTGAACAACTCCACTATGAAGATCTCCTCCCTTGAGGTCACGAACACCATCAACGGTGGCGCAAGCATATGTCACACTTGTCCTAAGGGAAAAGGCCAGAACGGGTAAATGAGACAACGGGATGAGAGACTGTATAGAGAAGCTATATAGTACAGTGTTTCTTACTTAATATTTTTTTTAATGTCCTTTTTTGTAATGTTTTATATTCATTGAGCTTTTCTAATTCCTTACTTCTTCCGCTACTCTGTTTTCCTCATAGCACCATACCATGTTCTTAATCGCGTAACATCACACCAATTCCTGACTAGTATAGTTTTGTAGTACCTTGTTGCACCATTGTTGTAAAGTAAGTTATGTTCATAAAATTAAACTTACTTTGCAGATGTATACCCTGCCCCGATGGGCAGTACATTGATGTTAACACAACGTCATGTGTATCTTGTCCCCCTCGTACGGTTGTCCCGAGTCACAATGCGTATGGGGTAGAGTCATGTAAGCCGTGTGGGAGAGGCCTCACTGTGTTCAAGGGGCGTAGTTGTATCTCCACGGGTGTGTTTACTGACGATCTTGGACGCACATTTGACTTGAGGAACCTCACTGCCACGTATGATCACTATAAGTTTTATGCTTTGTTATACTTTACTTATTGCATTCATTCTGTAGTGTGTGTGTGTGTGCCATAATATAAAATCCGATGGATTCTATAACTCACAAAAAGTTTCATTACATAACAACCTTAAAAATGGAATTAAAAATGTTGAAACAATTTACAGCATAAATCCATTAACCAAATTAAGGTATTATGTACTAAAAGTGTTATTTGCATGTTATTAAATTGCATTCAAAGCATCTACAAAGCATTGTAGGGACTTCGTGGCTTTATTGTTTATTTTTTGTGTGAAAAAATGGAGTGTGGTTTTAACATATTTGTTATAAGCATTTGGCACATGGTTGATTAATGAATGGTGATGTTTCCTGTCCAGGTACAAGTTTATGCAGGGGAGCCTTCTGTTTACATCGTCCGGTACCCAGTACTACCACGGCTTCAACATCTCACTGTTCGGGGAACCAGACAAGTCCTTTGTCATCTGTGAGAACAATGTCACACAGAACGCTTCCGTGAGTATTTAACTGGACAGTCTGCAACGTTAACAAAATGTTTCTTCTGTTTAAGCAACTAAGACTTTTTTACTATAGGTATTTTTTATGTTGATATATAACAGTTCATTAAGACTTTTTTCAGAGAAAAGCCATATTTGTCAAATATAAATGATTATCAATCTATTTTAAAGATTTGTTTGTGTGTATAGGATGGAGCCTCCTTTTCTGTAAGTGACATTCCTTTTAGACATTTTTAGAACAATAATCCTAGAACAAGTTAAAAGTGTTTGCTGTTTAATAATATGTTTTTGTTCAATATTGAAAAAAGGCGGACTTTACTTCTGTAAGTTATGAGCACTTGGGCAGATTGATTTGATGATAAGATTCTTTTAAATGTGACTGATCTGTGAGATGAAAGAATTTTGAAGGACACATGTTAACTTCTGTAACAGTCAACATGATGCTAGGCTGAATCAAAGAACAATTTTATCAATGACAAAATGAAAAAGACCTTGGCAAAAAAATGAAGAGTTTCCAGGATACCAGATTATTTTGTTAAACAAACTTGATTATTTTGACGGGTGGACTGTAGTTTCATGTCAGCTGCTTTTTCACTCTGGTGTTTGGAAACTGTTACCATTTGGTATTAAAGATAATTAACAAGATTTTACAGTATCAATAAACTTGAAGAATTAACAATTTAGAGCATATTGAACTAAAAAACAAAATATTCACTTGTGTGTACCGGGTATTCATATTTTAGATTTGTACTTGTATTTGACCATATTTTAACTTAGTGATAATTACAATAACTATATTCCCGACTAACATTATATTAGGCTCTTGTTGATACTGTTTTAACCTTTGTAGCATTTTAACGCCCATCCGGATCAGCCTGATATAACAAGTGTACGTCCTAACATGGTCATCATTGTTCGGTGAAGGGATAATTTAGTGTTTTCATAATATTTTTTTTTTTACATTTGGTAGATGATATAAAGTTTTTAGGGGCAAGGTAAATGATTTTGTTAATGTTTTATGGAGGTTATGGATTTTAAGTATTAGATTGGGTTAGCATGAGAATATTTCATTACATTGGATTAGCATGAGACTATTTCATAACATCAAGATAAGAAGTACAATTAGTATTTTCGTCCAGTTTCCTGCAAGCACTCAATGATTTAAATTTCATTTTGTGCATTGAGAGTACAGACAATAAGCCTTGAACATTTATTGCATTTGAAAAAAGATAATAGATTACATTAGTACGAAGTAGTATTAACATCGCTACAACTATTATTTAAATCTCATGATGTTTTACACACATATATATTTTTTTTAATTTTAAACATAGCATTTCTCTCATTTAAGCCTGTCATTCCATGTAGTTTGAACAGTTTGCTCTTCCATGCATATTTTGTCAGTGTACCTACAGTAAAACAATGTTCTTTTTAGCTGCACCAATACTGATGCATATCTGTATTCAATATTGTAGGCTATAAACGAGCCAAAACGTCTTGTGGCGAAGATCTGTCGCTCCACGCTGGTCCCGGCATCAGAGGATGGCAAGTCTGTTATGACTACTCAGTCTACAAGGTAGGCTTACCAGAAGAAAGCATACTAACTAAAACATATACAAATGTAAATAATCTTGACCAGCCTTGATGTTATAGTAGGAAGCTCATTGATGATGTTTTGGTCATTCTTTTTGACACTCTCAGATAATTACCTTTCAAATGATTCAGCTACAATGTTATGTTGAGCACTTGTGTACGACACTGACAGTAGTTTGTTTCAAGATTCTGCAGGTTTAATGAGCATGCTTGATAATGTGTTTATTGTTTAGCTGCCAGATGTGTTACTTACTTGTAGCTAATTTATCTTCATGTCTTCTCAGCTTGGGAGATTTCCTTGTCGAGATCGTGCGTAATGAATCTGTGACCACAATCCCCGACTCTAAGTGGAGCACATATACGGACATCTACAATGCCAGCGGGTTTGACACAGCAGGTGGGTTGTTATTATATGATAATTGTTGTGTTATGGTTGATAGATTGGGGAGTTGTTTAAACATTAAGATTCAAATGGGAAAATCTTAATCACTCTCACCTGGTATGATGTGTTATGAAACTGACTAACAGGTAAATGTCACATTGTGTTTTTTTAAACTCTTTAAGCCAGGAATATGAAGCAAGGATATTGTCATAAGAAGAGAAGAATGCATTGTTTGCCAGGCCCAAATTTCTCTAACAAGACAATAATGATAAACTAGTCTTTTTTTAGTTTATAAAATCATGTTTTAGCCAGTGATTTAGCTAAATGATATATAATACTTGAACTACTTATGCTTACGATACTATGACAAGTTGACAAATGCAAGCTTTGTTTTTTTCTATTCCAGAAGTTGATAATGACATTCAGGTGCATTTCAAAACAGACAGGTAGGGTGTGTCAACGTTCCCTTTTGCATTTAAATAATGTTCTAAAGTGATGTTTGAAAAACAGTTTTAAATGACTTTATTTCAAACCCAACTGTATTGATGGTACAGGTATCTTGTCTGCTAAATAACGATAATCTGACGCAAGGCAATAAGAAATATCACATTTTAGATTCACCATTTTCATTCTTTCCCTTTTGTTGACGTAATTATGTGAACAAAGGACTACACACATGGAATTTATTGAAATCTCTATATTACCCCCCAGTGGTACCCATGCCTGTCCCAATGGTCGTCACACACTGATCTCGCTGCGCTGTGACCAGGATGCGAAGGGTCAGGGGGAGATAAAATTGCCACCCTCGTGTCCAGATGCAACTTGTAATGGGTGTGTGTTCCACTTCCTGTGGCTGACACGTGCCGCCTGCCCCGTGTGCAGGAAGGAAGACTTTGATATGGTGCTGGGCATGTGTGAAAATGGCTACCAGACAGTCCACTACATCAACTCTGGGTACAGGCCTTGCGTTTTCTCTTGTATTGAAATATTGCAGTTCATGTTTTAACAAGAATAAGATTTATCTCCGACAAAGGTAGAATATGATATGCTTGAAGAGAAAAGAAAATTAGAAAGTAACATAAGGTTTGTAATAGTTTTAAGTTGTTTTTAAAACAAAACGGAGATATAAATAACAAACATAATTTTGCTATCTCCACGGGTGTGTTTATTTGACAATACACAGTGTGTCTGTAGACTATTTGCTCTAAACTCAAAGATAAACATTACAGAGTTATTTTATCAATGCAAACATTGTAAATATTAAACAATATTTCTGAGTAGTATTACTATCTATTTCGAAACCAAGAGCTTTATTGGTGATTCTCACTAAATATTTAATTGAAATTCTTCATCATATGCATTCCTTGCAGGAAATGCCTGGTACCAGACAGCCTCCAGGGAATCAAGGAACAAAAGAAGTGTATTATGCTTCTTGCTGCTCTTCCCATTGCTGTAAGTACCTAGAGGAAGGTTTAAGCTTTAAAACCTAACATGCATTGCAAGTACATGGAAACACTACTCATCATTTATGTACAGGAAGGTTGAAGCTTTAAACCCCACCCCAAGCATTTACATACAGGAAGGTTTAAGCTATAAAACACCACCAATAGTTTAAGTACAGGAAGGTTGAAGCTTTAAACCCCATCCCAATCATTTACATACAGGAAGATCTATGCTTTAAAACACTACCAATCATTTAAGCACAGGAAGGTCTATGCTTTAAAACACTACCAATCATTTAAGCACAGGAAGATCTATGCTTTAAAACACTACCAATCATTAATATTATTTTAAGTACAGGAAGGTCTATGCTTTAAAATACTACCCGTCATTTAAGTACAGGTAGGTTTGAGCTTTAAAACACTACCCATCATTTATGTACAGGAAGGTCTAAGCTTTAAAACACTATCCATCATTTAAGTACAGGAAGGTCTATGCTTTAAAACAATACCCATCATTGAAGTACAGGAAGGTCTATGTTTTAAAACACTACCCATCATTTAAGCACAGGAAAGTCTATGCTTTAAAATACTACCAATCATTTATGTTCAGGAAGGTCTATGCTTTAAAACACTAGCAATCATTTATGTACAGGAAGGTCTATGCTTTAAAACACTACCCATCATTTAAGTACAGGAAGGCTTAAACTTTAAAACACTATCCACCAATTAAGTACAGGAAAGTCTATGCTTTAAAACACTGCCAATCATTTAAGTACAGGAAGGTCTGCGTTAAAACACTACCCATCATTTAAGTACAGGAAGGTTTGAGCTTTAAAACACTATATACCATTTAAGTACAGGAAGGTCTATGCTTTAAAACAATACCTATCACTGAAGTAGGAAGGTCTATGCTTTAAAACACTATCCATAATTTAAATACAGGAATGTCTATGCTTTAAAACACTACCCGTCATTTAAGTACATGGGGATTTGAGCTTTAAAACATTATCCACCATTTATGTACAGGAAGGCTTAAGCTTTAAAACACTACCCATCATTTAAGTACAAGAAGGCTTAAGCTTTAAAAACTATCCACCATTTAAGTACAGGAAGGTCTAAGCTTTAAAACACTGCCCATCATTTAAGTACAGGAAGGCTTAAGCTTTAAAACACTACCCATCATTTAAGTACAGGAAGGCTTAAGTTTTAAAAACTATCCACCATATAAGTACAGGAAGGTCTAAGCTTTAAAACACTGCCCATCATTTAAGTACAGGAAGGCTTAAGCTTTAAAACACTATCCATCATTTAAGTACAGGAAGGCTTAAGCTTTAAAACACTACCCATCATTTAAGTACAGGAAGGCTTAAGCTTTAAAACACTGCCCATCATTTAAGTACAGGAAGGCTTAAGCTTTAAAACACTATCCATCATTTAAGTACAGGAAGGCTTAAGCTTTTAAACACTACCCATCATTATAGTACAGGGTGTCTTGGCATTAGTGTTTACCTTTACTTGTGTACAGAACATGTCATGTATGATGTTGATCTTTAAATGTGTAGGTTGTGAGAGGATGGACAAAATGGCTCACATTGAAAAGCTTTTACTGGAGTTGATGAAACAGCAATATTTGCTTATTAAGCAATAAAGCTCCTGTCTCCAATGGTTGTAAATCTTATTGAAACTTCATTATTTCCCAAGGGGAAATAAAATGAATAAGAAGATGACAGCAAACAGATATATTTCAAATCACATGATGATTTTAGATTTAATAGCAAAATCTGTACAAACTTTTTGAAGGTGATTTATGAAAGCATTACTTTACACATGCAGTTTTATTTTAGTTCCAGATAGCGATCCCCAGTGTTCTTGGCTTGGTTCTGCTCTGTTTCTTTGTCGCCTGCATTCTTTGGAGAAAAAACCAGAAGTAAGACTGAATTTCATTTAGAGAATTTTTAGACTTGACTGCTTTTTATGCTCCCTGAAGGGAGAGCATATAGCCACAGCTGTGTCTGTACACCCTTGTCTAATAACCTTAAAGCTACTGTAGGGATATTGATGAAACTTGAAACATAGACAGAGAGCAATATTCACAAGTGTATACCTTCAGTCATTGCTGAATTACCTCCACCTTATGATTCAATATCACAGAATAGTTAATATTAATCAGAAAGCTGGTTTTCTGGACCATAGTTCAAAATGTGTCAAATGGGTTTAAATGCAACAAGGAATAAGGTAATGGCAATAAGAGGAAGTGCAATGTGCATGAGCTTAAATCCTACCTTTCATATCCTCTGCTTTGCTGTATGTATGCCAACTTTTGGTAGACCAAATATTGTCTCAATCATAATTAGAGAATGATTAGGTCTACAGAACTCCTACTTGGTAGGAAGGTTGGTCATGACCATTAGATGACCCTTTTGTACCCTTTGTTCCACAGGAATTTTTAAATAATGAAAGCAATGAGAATGCTGATCAAGTGTATTATCATGAAAACAGCACCGCTTAAGGCTAGCTAAGTTCAATATCAGGGGAAAATGTTTAAGTGATCAAAGTCAGTGGTATGAGAGTTATAGTCGAGATTATGTTTTTTTTTATGCCCAAATAGCCCCATCTGATTTGATTATTAGGCTTGCGTACCGATACATGAAGCTGGTGGAGAACTCTCAGACTGGGGAGGTTGAGCTGCCGGGAGCGGACAGCTGTGCTCTGGAGGAAGATGAACATGAGGACGGAGACTCAGTGGCCATCAGGGGCGGCAAGGGAGCCAGGTTCTTTAAGAAACTCACTAACAAGATTAAGAAGGTAGGGGCAATGGGTTGGGTGTTGGCAACAGATTTATAGATTGCCGGTTTATCATAACTGCATCATGAAAAATCTTTAACCTCGGCTATAACTAAAAAACTTGATATTCAGATATTCCCATTCAACTGGGAAATAAATCAAATAAGTGGTAGATTCACTTTGTGAATATGATATGTACTTGTATACTGTAGACTCTGGGTCAGTATTCATAGACATCTTTAGTCAATTTTTTTATTGTCAGTTTAAATGAAGTGTAACATAGAAGTGGTTATTCTAAATAGAGTCAATAAAAAAAGCAGAACTGTTCAAGTGGTCATACCATATGACTATTTTAGATAGTTTAATTATGATAATGACTAACGTTAGGAGATGACTTAAGTTTATGAATACCAGCCCAGATGCTATGTAAGCTGAGAAGTTGTTTTCTTGTCAGCATCAAACAGAGTGCCCATTAAATATAAAGGAATTATTTTTTTGAAATAATGCTGTTCATGATTTCCAATAAAAATGAATGACAAAGACATTAACATATTTTGTACCTTCAACTGACATTTGGTATCAAATGTTATCTATGAACATTCTTTTGTTCAGATTTCCCAGAGAAGCGATGACTCTGTATGTAGTTGTAAGATTTTATTAATTACCTGCAATTGTATTCATTGCCTTCACTTGGATTTCCCAGTGCTTTTTACTAGAATAAAGACGTGTACAATGTAGATCATGATTTTTTGGACCATTGAAATCCCATGAATAAAAGGGTAGCAAGGCTTCTTCCATGTATTGTTGGTTGTATGGTTTACAGGAGCTCATTGACATTAAAAACTGAAAGTTTGCTTGATTCAGGGTAGATTTTGTGTCATCTGCGAAGCATGGCAGACACATTGCATAGCGTTTTTGATATAATACTTTAATTTTACTCTAAGATCTGTTTTGCTGAATACCACTGTTTTTTTTATCATCTGCCTAAAGCATATTTCCGAGTAATAATAAAAATGATCTATAAGCCCAAATTGTTTTATGTAGATACCAGTACACAGATTGTATTGCAAGGAGACTGTAACAGTTATATTCTGCAGAAATATTTGTATACTAGGGATGTTATGTGAACCCAGAAAATATAGCAAATTGATGCAATAAACCTAATAGTCATAGGCAGTTTGTATGGCAACATCACATGATGTTACCTGGCAAAAATTGTCAATTTTGCTTATGTCTGATTGCGTTAAATTTGACCAGCCATTTGTATAATTTTCTCACCATGAATTAAGCACCAAACCTTAATGTGAATACATTGATGTTCATGATGTCAAATTTGGTTGACAAATAATCATTTGGCAGCCATTAGGTTTAGTGTGTCATTGTTAAGAGGAGATCAGCCATATTTTTTCGTTCTTAAAAGTAAAGAAAAGAAACAACGAAAAAATAAATGAGGTATATGGAGATATAGCAATGAAGAAAACAGTGATGCATGATTGGTACACAAGTCTAAGATGGACAACAGAATATAAGTGATGAACCATGAAGCAGATGACTGCTTTAGATTATGTTAAATCATGTCAGCCAACCCAATGATCTGCTTGACAAGGTATTTAACATCACGATTTACAAAACGAAGGAAAGACTGTTGTAACAGAACAGTATTATATCAATCATGATGATCTAAATATGAGGAAATGGTGTGCCAGGTGGATCTCTATGATGCTAATGGCAATTGGACATAAATAAATGACAATTTGTGCCAGGTTATTATGAGTGACATCATATTTCTTGCCATTCCATTTATTAACAGACCTATACCTAGTTGCATCAATATGCTACGTTTCATTGCGCTTCATGTATGTTTGAAAAAGATATGTGGTTATTGGGAGTTATAAAGTAACCAATATATATGAGGGTTATGATATATGGTCCCCCTGGGGGTAAACCATGCTAGCTTTAAGATAGTTAGACAAATCCCATTTGAACTTAGTGAAGAGCGTATATAATTACAGAGCTTGACCAACTTCTTGGTATTTAAAATAGTTTAGACCTTAATGTCTAGGGCATGGAAATATTGCTTAATACAGGCAGGTTTAAGTATATTGCAGAACAATACAGATACCTTATATAATAACTACATGTAGATGATGCCCATTAGTGTTGCTGCTGTCATCTTTCATGCATTTACGACAATGTCTTATTTTCTCCTCAGGATGATGCCTTTGAGTCAGCTGTTTTGAACGAGAGAATGCCACTGACATAGGATACCATGCTAACAGTGACCAGGGAAATGTTGCTACACCAAAGTGATTTTACACAAAGATTTACCCAGATTTTCAATTGTTAATACAAAAATCTTTATGAACCCTACAAGTTAAATTTTGGCAGTGCAGTTCAAGGTCAAACTAACTCTTTATTGTTTTGAAGTATTTTGTACAGGTACCCCTGATATTTGTTTCATTCTATGATTGGGCCTTGCCCTTTGAATATCTAATAACTTAGGATTGGTTTTTAGCTTATTAACATAATATCATTAATCAGAATGTGTGTTTCTATGAAACTGCCTTTACTAATCTCACAAGGTTAATTTCTGGCCAGTCAACACTGGTAAGAATCAATCACATATTTTTATGATTTTAAATCAAAATGTGTATTATTTGTAACATTGAGTGGTCCTTTTATACGCCTGTTATTTAAAAACAGGACATTTTATAGATAAACCTGCGGCAAATGGGCTGGCGTCCAGTATCTTGTCCGTTCAATTAATTTAGAAGCCTTTATTCAATCATCACCAAATTTGGTCACAATGTAAATTGGCTTTATATCTTGGACAAGTTCATTAGCCAGTCATATTGCTTTTATCATCGGAGGGTTATCACTCTTTAATTATAGAAATTACCATGGATCTTTTCTGCTCAATAACTTTAGAAGCCTTTGTCCAATCACCAAACAAAATGGTGAGATGGTCTATTGGAATTATATCTCGTACAAGTTAAATAACCAGCCACATCACTGTAGTCACTCAAGAGTTATTGCCATTTAATTTGTCTAAAAATATGTCTTGTCTGATCCTTTATTTAAGAATTCTTAGACCAAGCATCACTAAATTTGGGCATATGTTTTATAGGAACAAATATTTGGACTAGCAATATAGTTTAAGTCTTTCAATAGTAATCACCGTTTATTCATATAAATTACCTAAAATTAGTCTTGTCCAATCAATTACTTTAGAAACCGTATCGAATCACCAAATTTTGGTCAGAATGTGTATGGGCAGAATATCTTTGTAAGTTTGATATCTAGCCATGTCACCTGAGTCACCCTAGAGTTATGACCCTTGAATTGGCAAAACTGTATTTACAATGTCCACTCTTAAAATTTGGTTGAACGTTCCACCACTTATCACCAAACTTGGTATTGATGAATTATGATGGGGGTATTTTGTGACAGTCAGAGCTCATGTTACACATGTTTTGGGTTGAATAGTTTCGATTATTCGTCTACTCATTTGTTTCTTTCTTACTTTGGAACTTGTTTTGTTGATTGTGTTCAGATAGTTTAATAATTAAATAATGATAATTATTGATACTGATAAATATGAATACTCTGTTTTTTAATGAAAAGAGCTATGTTCTACAATTATTATTTTTTATGTAAAAGCAAAATGAACACATTCAAAGAGTTTTATGTAATATTGAAGTATGGATAATCCAAGAATCTCATGTGATAGTGAAAAAGATATTCCAAAAAGTTTACGTGGTATTGAAGTTTAAATAATTGAAGAATTTTATGTGATATCAAAATATTAATAGTAAAGTATTTTGTGTTCAGCGAAGTCCATTTTGATATTGAAATGTGCAATTTGTGGTTGTGTTTTGATTTTCTATTTAAGGGTAATTTTGTTGTTACATTGAACAATTTTATGAAGAACAACAATTTTTACAACATATCTTCTAATGTGTTCTTGTTAATATATTTTTCCTTTAAGAATCTCATCTGTTGCCATGTTTACGGGCATTTGTTTGGTTTATTCTGTTGTGTTTTTGTTTTATTACTAATGACAATGGTTGTGGAATATTTTACTCTGACAGCATTCATGACATTGTTCTGTTTTTCCTTTATAGTAGCTGTAGATCTGATATGTTTTTATGGGTATAATAAGTGTAATAAATCTTACATAAATGCATATTTATCAAAACTTAATATATTAATTATTTAACTTGTCTATTAGATGAAAGTTATTGTATACATTGATTGCCTGGGAAGTATAGTTTAAGACAAATGCATAGAAGTAGATTGAATATACATATATACTGTGGTCGATTATATAAAAGACAGAAGACAATTCTCAATAATTATATAGTTGAACCCCATTGGCTTGGACTCCCAGGGACCATCGAACGAGGAATTCAAGCCAAGCGAATTTGAGCCAGTGGGGTCCAACTGTATGTTATATGTATTTAATTTTTAAGGTTGTGAGTTTTTTTTAAGTAAGCTATTATAGATGTCATCAATGAGAATGTAATATTCAAAGTTCAGACATTTGAATGTCTGATGAAACAAGGATGATACTTCTTCTGACAAAATACATTCCGTGACATTTGCCCCTTGATGTAGAGGGAGAACGATAGAGGGATATTGGTGTCCGCTTGCTCTTTCTGATAAGTATAGGTGATGATTCGGAAATAACAATTACTGGAAATATCAACATAAATCATCACTCATTTATTTAAGAATAGAAACTTACATGGATAGATAATAATTGGTTATGAGAAATCCATTCAATTGTGTATTATTTATGAATTTCTTGGTTATTTTATCTGAGGAGACATGCATATAATGCATTAATTGATGTGGTGTAGGTTTACATGAATGTATTGTTATTACATATGAATTCCATTTAATAAATAATTCCAATGTCTTTTTTTATGTATAAGCTATTGTTTACTGATATATATTTATGTCTATGTTGTATATTTTGTGTATAACACAGGTTTCGAAACTGTTCAATGTTCTAAGTTTTAATACAGTGAGAAGTATTGATATAGTTCTGCTTTCGGTTTAGTCTGTTGCAATATGTCATGTACGGTATCTAAATGTGTAACATACAATGTCATAATCTTATGTTTGATGTATATGTTGAATTAAATATGTTTAATATTAAAAAAATAAATTATACGAAACAAGCTGTTTAATAATAATAATTTAAGTTTTGTTTTTTGATGTGTGTGATTTGTATGATGTTTTGTACGTGATTTTCATGACTTTCCACATGTTTTCTTATTTTAATTATGATCTTCTTCAACATTCCAGTGCACCACAATGTTAATCCTCACACAGACAAAATCTGCTGGCTTTTCAAATTCAATGATTTACACTCTATACAAATAGGTTTTTCATTAACAAAACAGCCTGGTTGAAAATTATTCTTTTGTTAACAGTAGCTGTTATTTCATTTCTATTTTCTTTTGCAAAACTATGATCTATATAGAAACATGCACATGTAGATTTTTGTTTGACAATAATGGAAAAGGGTTTGGTTGAGTTTGGATTGATGGATTATTTTTTTCCTAATTTTGTCTCTTTATATTTCTGTGCAGTACATAATTGGCATGGTTTTTTGCTTATTAGTTTCATATTTCTTTTTCTTCAACTTATAAAGAAAAATCCTTTCATTTTTGAAAACAGTGTGGTGTGAATAATGGTTTATATTGTCTTGTCCTGAGCGAATGCGTGGATATACCAAAAATGTGAAAAAGGCAAAAGAAAGCATGATTATAATTGTGGCTTTTGATGTGAACGACTAATAGGTTGGACTCAGCATCATTATTACCTTGAATGATCTTATCTTTGTTATCTGTTTTCATAATTATGAATTCCCTAAAAAGAACTTGAATTCCCATACAACTATATATGTACAAGTAGATAAGATTTAACTTTATGGATTTAATTGTGTGTGATAAGATAATCTTTATTTAATGTTGGTAACATTCAAATAGAGGAACATTACTTATAATAAGTATAAGCTATTGTAAGATAAAATAAGATTATCCAATAATAAACATACATACATCGTGGAAAAAGAGGAGTAATATAACAACATTTATCACAGAATAAAAGTAATTTCTAAGTCTGAATAGTTTTAAATGGAGGGAAAGAATGCGTTGAAATGGATGCCTTGGATATACACTTTTGTGTTCTGCATAAATTATGTCATAGTCATTTCTTAAGTGTTCTATTCATAATACAGATCCTAGTTATAATCCTTTCATTTAATTTACTGATATATCTAATTTTATCATCATCTCAATAAATTAACAGTTTGACTCATTGTGAGATTTTCCAAACACTTCACTTCTATTGCCGTTTAGGTATATTATTTGTTTCATGAACCATTTCTTTTCAACTTCGTCCTTTTATCTACTCTTGCAGTTTATTCAAATTGATTAACCAGAAAAGTTGTAAATAGTTGTGATTTTATGAATTATTGCTTTATATTTCTTCCTAGTCTGATCACAAAACTCATTTTCATCCTAATGTTTCCTTGGGATGCAACTTCATATTCTTCTTGTATCAAATAGTATTAAGTCTACCATGCTTTGTCTAACATAGGACACAGTAACTGTTGTCTACTGTGGGGGAATCATATTTGCTAATTACAAGTATAACATTCTGGCAGAGAAAACAAGAACTGTGCATAAAAGGAACTTGCTAAAAAATATTTTCCATCCTGGTACTTGATAAGAACATTTTTTTATTTTGATCCTCCAATCCACACAGTAATCCACATTTTATTATAACAGAAAATGCCCATACAATATCTGACATTTTTTCAGATTATTTTCTCAATAATCTAGTGTGCTTTTTCAAATGTTTTTGTCTTAGAAATGGTATGTAATATCATGCACAGTTTACTTTATTCCCTAGTTTATTATGGAAGTGCATAGTTTGTCAATGTGTTCTTTTCCTTACGTACCTCTTATTAATATGTGTATATTCCTCTGTACCGATCCTGTTCATGCTGACACAATCTGTTTCAATGTTTATGCCTTAATAAATCCTAACATCTTACTTGTCTTATTGAAATTATTTTAGGGTTCTAATTTCAGCGTTCAAAGCTGGTAGATAAATATCCTTCCTGTTACTGATGTTGATATGCTGTAAAAGACAATATGACAATTCTGAGCAAGTCTGAACAATTATTACCTCAGATTTGTAACTGCCTTGGTTACTTTGGTAACATCATGGTTGGCAGTATGTCAACACTTGAAACTTTGACATTACATACACGTCACATGCTACCACTGACAATATGCCTATTGGTCACGTCACATGCTACCACTGACAATATGCCTATTGGTCACGTCACATGCTACCACTGACAATATGCCTATAGGTGACGTAACATGCCACAAATTACAATAGGCCGATAGGTCACGTTTCATGTTACCACCGACAATAGGCCTATAGGTCACGTCACATGATACCACTGACAATAGGCCTATAGGTGACGTAACATGCTACCAATTACAATAGGCCGATAGGTCACGTTTCATGTTACCACCGACAATAGGCCTATAGGTCATGTCACAAGATACCAGAGACCTATAGGCCTATAGGTCACGTCACACACTACCACTGACAATAGGCCTATAGGTCTCTTCACATGTTACCACTAAAAAAAGGCCTATAGGTCATTACCATGGTACCTATGGCAAAAGGCCTATAGATCTCTTCACATGTTTCCACTGACAAAACACATAGGTCACGTCACATGTTTCCACTGACAAAAAACATAAGTCACGTCACATGTTACCAATGACAATATACCTATAGGCATCAAGGCCACAACTCCAGCATTAATAATGAATGAGTTATGTAATTCGACAATATTTGATTGTCGTTTGATGCTCCTCATTTATGTCCGATTGAAAATAGAAACATGCCTGAAAAAAATGTAAAAAGATTCTGATAAAGTTTTAAGAGATACTGTATTAATTTAAAGCATTGTTTTTTGTTTATTGTTAGCATGAATGTTGTATCTCATTGTTATAAATTTATTATGGATATCTTCTTTCTTTTTCCTGGTTGTAAAGTATTTTTCATTAAAACTTCAAAGTGTCAAAAAAACTGAGCAATATTGACGAGCCATGTGTACGTCATAGAATGTTTGAGAGTGCATTAAGTTGTCTAAAATTAGTCAATATGTCAGCATTTTTTTATTGAAGATATTGTTTGATTTAAAAATAAAACCTGAATATTACAGGCTTGTCAGTTTGGACCTTGGTGGTATTTTGCCACAAAAACAGTAAAATCAATGTTGACTTGTGAATTTTATCAGTTTGTATGTCATAATGTTGGTTTTATGACACTCAGTAATTCAATCAACATATGCTGTGACAACATTGTGGCTCCATCTCCTCCTCTTCTATAATCCTCATCCTGCTCCTACTCCTCACTTTCATTTTCACGTTCATCCAAACCTTCTATAGATTTTCTTCGTTTGCTTCATTATCCTCTCCCTCTCAACAATTTGTCGCCCTTAATTCATCCTTATTTCTATATTTTTCCTTCTCTTTAGCTTCAATCACCTTATTTCATTATTATTTGCATCTTCTTTCCGTTCTCCTTATCTTCAGTCACCTCCTTTCATCATTATTTGTCTCTTCTTTTCATTATCCTTAGCTCCAACCACCTCACTTCTTCATTATTTGCCTCTTCTTTTTATTCTCTATAGCTCCAGTCACCTCACTTCATAATTATTTGCCTCTTCCTTTCATTCTTCTTAGATTTAGCCACCGCACTTCACCATTATTTGCCTCTTCCTTTCATTCTTCTTAGATTTAGCCACCGCACTTCACCATTATTTGCCTCTTCCTTTCATTCTTCTTAAATTTAGCCACCGCACTTCATCATTATTTGTCTCTTCTTTTCATTCTTCTTAGATTTAGCCACCGCACTTCACCATTATTTGCCTCTTCCTTTCATTCTTCTTAGATTTAGCCACCGCACTTCACCATTATTTGCCTCTTCCTTTCATTCTTCTTAAATTTAGCCACCGCACTTCACCATTATTTGCCTCTTCCTTTCATTCTTCTTAAATTTAGCCACCGCACTTCATCATTATTTGCCTCTTCCTTTCATTCTTCTTAGATTTAGCCACCGCACTTCACCATTATTTGCCTCTTCCTTTCATTCTTCTTAAATTTAGCCACCGCACTTCATCATTATTTGTCTCTTCTTTTCATTATCCTTAGCTCCAGCCACCTCACTTCATCATTATTTGTCTCTTCTTTTCATTATCCTTAGCTCCAGCCACCTCACTTCACCATTATTTGCCTCTTCCTTTCATTCTTCTTAGATTTAGCCACCTCACTTCATCATTATTCGCCTCTTCCATTCATTCTTCTTAGATTTAGGTACCTCACTTCATCATTATTTGTCCCTTCTTTTCATTATCCTTAGCTCCAGCCACCTCACTTCATCATTATTTGTCTCTTCTTTTCATTATCCTTAGCTCCAGCCACCTCACTTCACCATTATTTGCCTCTTCCTTTCATTCTTCTAAGATTTAGCCACCTCACTTCATCATTATTTGTCTCTTCTTTTCATTATCCTTAGCTCCAGTCACCTGACTTCATCATTATTTGCCTCTTATTTTTATTCTCTATAGCTCCAGTCACCTCCCTTCATCATTATTTGCCCCTTCCTTTCATTCTTCTTAGATTTAGCCACCGCACTTCATCATTATTTGTCTCTTCTTTTCATTATCCTTAGCTCCAGTCACCTGACTTCATCATTATTTGCCTCTTCTTTTTATTCTCCTTAGCTTCAGTCACCGCACTTCATCATTATTTACCTCTTCTTTTTATTCTCCTTAGCTTCAGTCACCGCACTTCTTCATTATTTGCCCCTTCTTTTTATACTCCTTAGCTTCAGCCACCTCGTTTTTTTCATTATTTGCCTCTTTTTGTCCTGCTCCTTAGCTCCAGTCACCTTACTTCACCATTATTTGCTTCTTCTTGTCATTCTCCTTAGCTCCAGTCACCTCTCTTCACCATTTTTTGCCGCTTCTGTGCATTCTCCTTATTTTCCAGTACATCATCGTTTTAATCTGTTGCCTCTACCTATCATTCGTCTGGTATTCGGTCATCCTACGGCACCATTCTTTGTATCACATTACTTATAGTTCTGTTAATCTGTTAACTTTTTATCTCTTCCCACTCATTATCATTACAAACCCTCGCTTTCTCCTTATTCTCACTACTATCGCAGCCTTTACCCCATTAACTTTACGTTTCATTTATTTCCCCATCTTGTTCTTCTCTTACATAATCTTCTCTCCTTTCTTCCATCACTTCTTCGCCATTGTTTCTCTATACTTCTTTATCTGGTAGGTAGGAGTATATATTTTCCATGACAGATTTTAAAATTCATAACAGAATAAACGAGTATATACACATTTGAATTAGCCTATCTGAGATTTCAAGAGCCTGTCTGGGTCGAAATGACAACGCACGAAGGAATTCAAGCCCGATATTCTGTAGTTGAACTCCTCGGTAGATGTTAATGGTATAACAATGTCGGATTTTTAAACGAGTTACGACATTTTACAAATAGCCTGAAATAGAAATGTGCTTTGGTTAACGAAGAGGATTGCTTTATAAAAACAGATAATTTATTCAATTAAAGTGTGGGATGTTTTATTATAGTCTTGACACGATGTTTGCCAAAGAAAGGTCATTTTGTCACTTGAATTCATTCTATTTATACGGCTCATAAATTCCGTAGAATTGCATGCAAACGTCAATTAATATAAAAAACGACCCCAGAACCCCTTCTTACCCCTTTTCCAGAAGCGTTTGCAATGCGTAGTTAACCCCTAAAATAGACGGTATTTATTTTGTCTCTGGGGGCCATGTCAAAGAGTATTTGCATACCAAGTAATGGACAGGCTAGTCTAAATTAATTAGTACAAAAAGATATAGACTAGGAAAATTAGTTACATTGCATTTTTACAAATTGTTAATATGAATTATTGTTTTATGTTTTGTTTTCGACTTACCTAGGATATAACATATAAAATTAAATCGCACTGTACCAAAGCACATATATCATAGTCGGTATTTTTAATGAAAAAAACAACAATTTTTCAATTAACGGTTGAGACAAATATTTTCCTTGGCCTTTATGTGTTTGTAAACTTAATCCAGTAGCTGGGACCTCTTATCAATGATAATGTATAAGGAATCATTAAAATAAATACAGAACTAACAAAGACTTGACTAAATCAATGCATTTGTATTCAACTCCTGGGGAATAAGGTCACATTTGTGTAAACAGGGAAACAGTAAATAGTCTCGACCCATTGGTAAACTGTATTATTTAAAAGTCTATAGATCTACAGATATATCGAACGTAAACATTTCATAGATATTGTAGCAATTGCTTATGATTCTAACTTTAAATTGGAAATTTAAGCGAAAATTGAAAGTGTGATATACGTTTGGAGTGGTTTGTTTTGAAACAGATATTCCCCTTTAATAAAGATTTGACATGTTTCCCAACGGACTAATTTGTGGATTATCCGGCTTCTACCAGTCGTAAGTGATTGCGCTCAATATTTACATTTGGTTATTAAAACACATCATTTTTTAATATCTTGAACTGCTACCTTGATATGATTATCAATATGGATGGAGTTTCTTCTCAATAGTTTCGATTTGTCCAAAGTAGGATGATGATGATAATGATGATGGTGGTGGTGGTGGTGATGATGATGATGATGATGATGATGATGATGATGATGATGATGATGACGACGACGACGACAACGATGATAATGATGATGATGACGATGTTGATGATAGATTATTAATTATTCAGGTATTTTCAGATTTGTGTAGTTTTTTAAGTTTTTAGCTATTGCCCACCAACCTCTTTCAAAATGTATATCAAATTCAAAATATAACCAAAGTTTCATCAGTGGCATAGACGTTCAAACACAAGTAATATAGGGAAAATATAAATACAAATTTGATATATTCTTAGTATTTTTCTATTTAGACACCTGCCGACTATGACATGTTAAAAACTCGAGAATCTACCTCGTGTTTGAAGTTTGCTTTATGGCGTAACCTCACCAGTGTTGGAGAATATTTGCACCAAGATAAGATTATAATGATGACCTCGTATATATTCATTACAATCATTTCAAACAAAATGGGCCGATCTATTTCCCGAGATCAAGTATGTGCACATTTGGGATCTGCAGTATTTAAAAAAAGGTTTGATATACGACTGTGTCAGTTGTTCGTGTTTTATTTAAATGTGTAAGCACCTGATTAAATTGTTCATCCTTTAAAGCTGCACTCTCACTGATTGAAGGTTATGACAACTTTTTTTTGTCGTGGAACGAGCCAATTTTTGCAAAAATCCATGGAAACCAGTTATATTAGACTGCTGACAAAAAATAGATCGCTGGTTTTTATATTAAAGTTCAAAAATTTATATTTTATGCATTTTTCTTAAACCGTTAGTAACGGTTTAAGCCATAAAACATTAATTTTCGAACGGAAATATGAAAATCAACGATCTGATTTTTTGTCAGCAATTTTATATCGTTGGTTTGCAGATATTTACGCAAAAAATTGCTCTTTCCAAGACCAAAAAATTTAAAAAGTTGTAAAAATGATATATCTGTGAGAGTGCAGCTTTAAGCCACATTTCTCAATAACACTTTGTGCCGAATGTTTAGAACGCTGTTAAAGTTAACAGAGTCTTCAACAGCATCGTTGTTAACTTTAAAGCTGCACTCTCACAGATATATCATTTTTACAACTTTTTTATTATTATTTTTTTGTGTTGAAAAGAGCAAAGTTTTGCATAAATATCTGCAAACCAATGATATAAGATTGCTGACAAAAATCAGATCGTAGATTATCATATTTCCGTTCGAAAATTAATGTTTTATGGCTTAAACCGTTATTAACTTCATTTTTTGAAACTTAAATATAAAAATCTGCTATCTTATTGTTTGTCAGCAGTCTTATATAACTGGTTTCCATGGATTTTCGCAAAAATTGACCGTTCCAAAACAAAAAATAAAAATGTTGTCAAAACGTTCTATCTGTGAGAGCTTTAAAGGTGAGATTCAAGATTCACACATATTTATTAAGTAACGTAAGCATATTGTTCCTCGTTTCTTAATACATGATAAGTTTAATTTACGTTATATATCACGTGACGTAATCATTTCTAATCATTTAATTGCATATTAAGTATATAAATGAAAGGGAAAATGAATAAACATGTGTATGCATAAATAACGATATCAAAAGAGGTTGGACTGCTACGTTATTTATCCAACAAAGAACAATTTAAATCCATTTCTATTATTGCACTACATGGTTAACAATATTAGAACGTATAACAAATGCTGCATGAATAAATATACACAACCGTGAACATTAGTATTAACTGTTTGTAAAAGTTCAATGAATTTGACAACACCTGGTTTTACATAGTAGGTTTTCGAAAGATGCTTTAAACAATATCGCTTAAAGATGAGAGTGGTCTAGTATAATATAGACATTTTATATTGTGTCATTAAAGGTCATTTTGTGGATGGAATGAAGATCATTGGGTTCAATATGTCACTGAGAAGTGGAAATAAACAGTATAAGTGGAATTCGCAAGTCATAACTAGATAACAAGTTACTGATAGAAGCCAGAAATGCATTTATAGATAAGTGGTTATACGTATTTTGTTATGATATGCCTCCATAGAAGGCCAAACAATACAGTTTGTCTCTGTTTACTTGCAAGATTTCAGCCTCCCCATTTTGAAATACACGAATATGACTTACAATGGAATGACCGGACCATGCACCATGCGAGTCAACTTGTTGTTTGCTAAGCTACAAAGTAAAACACTACTATTTCATTTGGTGTATACCGTGAAAACATTTTTGAGGCAGTTATAGTAAACCTGTTGATCAAATATGAACATTGCAGCCAAAGTAAATATGACAGGATAATGGGGATGATAGCATTTATAAGGTCATGAAAGGTTAGGCCAACCACGGTGTGTTTGTTTTGACCATGTGGCCAGTGAATTGTTACCAAAAACCTGGTCTCCGGGAAGCCATGTGACAGTTTCTAACAGTTGAAATGTTAAATGCGCGCCATAAGGACAAGCGTGGGTATCGAACACAGTGACACAAGTTTTGAACTTTAGTTCCAAACCTTCAGCTCTTCTAGCGATACGCCTCGATTGACGGGCTGACTGGATAGTTCGACTGGGTGAACCCAAGATGTCCATTCAATAATTATTATTATTTATATTTACTCTATTGATGCTTGCGTATAACATTCTCCTTCACAAACTCATTGTTTTGCTACTGGGCTTGCCTTTACAGTTTCCATGCATTATCCAACCGCAGAAAGCAGTAATCGTCAACAGTTTCAATCATACATTGGGGATAATAGACTGCATGACCAACTAATGATACGAAGGCCTTTTAAAACCCACTACATGTTTAAAGAACGGGATTATATAGATATACAAGAAGGCAAACTAATCGTTCGTTTGGCAAACAAACATTCGTGCGAAATCAGTTTCAAAACACTTTGTTTACAGGCTTAAAGAACCTCACAGAATTCTTATCGACTGCACATTTTCTTCTTTTTTTACGCTGACGATTGGGTGGGGGGACTTGTTGCCAACCAGTCTCGCGATTCTTTTGAATGTATCGCGTAACAGCAATATATTTCGCCTTTGGCCCGCCCAATTATGGAAGCGTATATCCATATACTGGTGATGCGATCATGCAATCGTGTCACTTGACAAGTTATAACGCGATAATGCGTTAGGTATGTCGACTTGTTCACTTAGTTACTTATTATTGTCGATTTTTTTTCGAAAAACAAAGCAACATAGCAACTAGTTGAAGTCATCGTGTGCAGTTTGATGTGGGCAAGAATACATATACATAATTACACCATCAACCATCAATTCATACGAAATACGCTTCCATAGCCACCCCCAAAACTTATTGGGGTCCAGACTCGAGCCTACGCCAAAGGCAAACTCGCACATTAATAACTACTAAGAAGAGCGCTCACAACTAAAAAATCAATAATCATACGGCATTTGTCAGGTATTTCTTACCGAACACTAAGAAAGTTATATTTATTTTTGGTCTTCTAAAGAGCGGCCCCGGGACTGACAACTTAATCTTTTAGAAAAAAAGAAAACATAAAAACACAGACTTTAAATTAGCAATGTATAAGCTTATCGCGCGATTCTAAATATTCGTAGGGATTCAAGCTAAATGCATAATACTTCATAGAAATGCATTGTACCCATTTGAGAAAAAAGAAACACACACACGGACACCATTTTTGCACTAACCCAGTATGTACTCTAACCATCGGTGGGTCTTTATGAAGTTAAACCATTCCGAACGGCCAGAACATCTGATAAGTAGAACGGGTATCAAATGGTATAATTCATTGGCAGAATTGGATTTGGGGCTTTGTCGGCTCGATTCAGCGTGATTAAACATAAAACATAAAAATCTATAAGGTACATGACTATGAAAACATTTAAGAAGGGTTTAACATTTAAATGGACATTATTGAGCTTGCTGATTGATTAAGAAAGGTGTTTTAAATAGAGGAATAGATGGACTCAGACTGAATTGAACATTAGTTTGTGAAACGTAAGTTAATGTTGTGTTTACATTATATATAATAGATGTTAACAATTATAATGCACGGATATATAGTTTTGTGATGTATATAATTCAGTTTGCTTGATACATGTAAATATTCGCAGGTAAACTTTTGATTGAAATAATCAGACAAGGTCGATGCTATACCATCTCCAAGTCTAAGTACTTTCGTATTGCAATCTTCTTATTTTTACAGAAAACGATCTAGATATTTAACACACATACAAAACGTTGATATATTTTTGTTTTCCTGAATAATTATAAACTATACATGTATACATGGCGAGAGTGCGTTTCATCCGAAATGGACATCTTCCACAACAAATGTATTTCTTTCTAGAGTTTGAGGTCAAAGGTACTAAAAACTACTTCAGAAACCAAATAAATTCAATTTTATTATAGACTAAGTCTTTTCAAAATTGGCTTTTAACAGAATTTCGAGAGGATCGTATTTTAATTGTGAACTATTTATTCTGACATCTTACGTAACTAGGAAAATATCTATGTAATTGATTATTTAAGTTCCAAATCGTATCTAAATTGGAAAATAATAGTTTAGTACAAGATATAAATAAGTCTCTTAAGATTTTCAAGCAAAAAAGCCACATGTTTTATGTATTAATTTGCGTTAACTTATCTTTAAAATTGATTTTATGACTTTGAAATCTTGACATCGAAATTTCACCGAAAAAGCATGTTGTGATAAGGGTTAAGTTCATCTTTTCATTAAAAAGGTTTATGTGAGCTAGTATTTTAATTAGGCATGCAATAAATAAGCTCCACAATGACATTAACTTTTCTGAATAGCGTATTTCCACATGGCGCGCTTCATGCCAGATCTATCGTTGTCACAGATGTATACCAAGTTTGTTTCCAATCCCAATATTGACCCGACATTGATCCAATTACACCACAAGATTTACCATCACTGATTTCTTTTTCAAACTCTTGAATTTGGTCATGCTAACTCTCAAACCTTAACCACAATGCTATCATATAGTTTACGTAAAATATTCTTGACAGTTTTTGAAAACAAGCGTTCTTTTGCATGGCATTTCATATGTTGGAATGTCTTAATTTTTTTAACTTGCATTAAATTTAAGTCGATGTTACAGAATTTCCTGTAGTGACCCTATTCCACCAGTGTATTTTACTTACAAACAGTGCTTTCTAATGAGAAACATGTACGTGCTCCCACTTTAGTTCGAGGGTTGACAATTTCTGTCGAAAAACAAATGAGAAATAAATGAAGAAGTCCGTTCACCATGTACATGTACTATAAAACATTAGTGTTATGCACCAGTCAATTGTAGCCGCGGTCCTCCAGGTCCGGGGGTATACCGGGGATAGCCGGTGAAAGGACCGTGTATTTACCTTCGCGGTGGCCCCGCAGTGCCGGATGAATGCGGTGGTTTGGTCTTTGCGCCAAATATAGCAAGGAATGGGCTTTACCTAGGGTCCCTGGAGTTTGGGGGCATTTGGCGAGGATTTTACCATCTGTTCGTTCCCGCAGGGCGGAGATTTTACCCGGGCTTGGCTTGACCGAAAGTCAAAGTCCCCGCTATTCCCCCGACCTTGGGGGGGGGGGGGGGGGGGGGGAGGTGGTTACAATTGACCGGTGCTTTAATACAACGTATTCGTTTTCAAATGTACAATAAAGATTAATTAACAATATTTTAAACGCGCTCAGATGTTCCAATTTCAGTGTTAAAGGGTCCTGCAAGTTTTTCAAATTGTATAGACCCACCCTTGTTGCCAAGAGCGATGATATATGAATAATGAGTATGCATAATTCATTGTTCAAATACAATATATCTTAACAGGGTGATTATTATGCACAAATGCGTTCACTTCGCTTTCAATGACACTCGTTTACCTTCGTATAACTGTTTTGCAATAGGTATCAATTCTATAATTTATCAAAGTCGTTCATCAGTTCAATTATAAATGTGTTTTAAAATTATAAATCATTCAGTAGAATTAAATATAAATTAAACATTCACTAATGTAAACTGTTTTTTTCGTAACCGTTTAAAGATAAATTTCATTATGTAGATCTAATTGCTGCCTACGTTTGGTCAGTAATTACAGCGCAGGGCTTTTCTGACATTTTTTTTAGAAATTTTAACGCGTAAACGGCATTAAGGAAAATTTAACGTGTAACGCTTCAAGCTTATTTATTCAAGATAACTGAAGAATAATAAACACAACTATAACATCAGCCCAAAGATGCATTTTTCAATTGTGAAGTAGCCGAAATTCGGCGTTTGTTACAAAAGATGAAAAAGCATCTCGACATATCTAGTATCCAGTGAGAGTGACAGTCACAGTTATAATAATATATTAAAACAATATAAATATATATATATATATATTATAATACAATTTAATTGGATCATCCTTTTCAACTATCTATTCGTATTTAAATTATATGTTGTCCAAAGATGCGTTCACGGGTGTATTTTCCCTTGATTTCATATTAATTGCAAAATTAATTTCTTAGTGCACAAACTGAGCGAGATGAAAACTGTTCAGCGTGTGAGCGTGATTCTCGCATCTCCTTGAATTCGTCAGAGTCGACATATTTCATAACTCTCAGGATGTAAAGGATTGTTGCCAAAAAGGCTACCGAAGTAGTACGTGTGCATGTATACATTGTATAACTGTGTTTACATGTGTAGAACAGGTTGTAACAGTAACCATTCGACCTTAATCTTTTTTCAGTACGTAACAAAGACTTAAACCCCCGATCAAGAGATCAGTTGTGTCTAGTAGCTCGACCTCCGATCACCTTTGTAATGATTAATCGTCATTAACCCACACTAATCTTTATTAATTCAATATCCTCATAATCGGATCAGGTCTGGTTAAAATGGATAAGCTTGGACAAAATCATTTGAACCCCTGGTAGAGTATACGTACTATATATCAATGACTCATTTTATGTGTTTTATAAGGAATCACAAGGAACAAAACCTGTTCAGTTAGTATGGTTCACTGCACGTGTCTTCTTGTTTGTCTGATTGAGTACTGTCATCATTGGCATCGATGTCATATTGAATACATGTATCGTGGGATCGACCCTCGGAACCGAGTTTATTTAACGTATACTACTATATCGTGAGTTCCGACAAGTCAGGAATAATAATATCTGTCATGTGTTTTCGGTCCGGATAGAAAAATCCGACCCGAAGGCACCTGCGTTGCCAGGTTACGAGGCTTGCCGAGTTACCGGCTTCGCAGTGCGCCCGAGGGTAGGATTATTCTATCCGGATCGGACACATATAAATGATATTTTTCTAGCATACCTTAAAATTACCACGATTGTGAAAAAATGACACAGATAAACGCATTTTTGTAGATTTCACTAAAAAGCGCGTGCGATGAAGTTTACGGACGTCATTTTGTTCACTGCATAGATCAGGATATTCATTCAATATTACTTCTTGTATACAAATAAAAAGTGTTGCGTCAAAGCGCTTATCTAGCATGGGGGTGCCATATAGATTTTTCCAGCACGGCAAAATTAACCGGAAATGCCTATCCGGTGTGCTAGAACATAGTTGCCCACTTCTGTAACACCTGAATCCTCGCCATCTTTGGCAGTCGTAACCATTACTATTCATCTCGTCCATTTATTAACCACTGCAAGAAATAGTTAGTTTTCTCAATATTGTACCAGAGATTCAGATTTTAGTAGCGAAATGGCACGTTTTCCTTTGGAAACTCACAAACTATTGGTGTTATTTTAGAATCTCATTTTAGTTTTACATGGATATTAATAGAGACAATTCAACTGATGCTGCAGACTGAAAGAATCATTGGTTAATATTTTGAAATCATCAGAAAACAATAGCATTACTATAAAGTATCAATATCACAATCAGATTATTTTCGCACCATTTATCAATTAATTATGAGAGCTTAAGAATATATATATAGTATGCAATTATATGAACTAAAATTATTTCTCTATATTTCAACGGGTTGAACGATCCTTTTTTGTTCCTAAATATCCCTTTACATGCCTCGGGATAAACACAATTATGGAATATGCAACGAAACATTTCGTATTGACTGATATATTTCAACTGTTCTTGTCTGTCTGTCTGTCTGTATGTCTGTCTGTCTGTCTGTCTGTCTGTCTGTCTGTCTGTCTTGTCTGTCTGTCTGTCTGTCTGTCTGTCTGTCTGTATTTGTTTGTTTAAGTTAGGGCACACTTTTGCATTGGCTTATAACTATGTTCAGCTTCAGCTTTGGCTTCACAAGTTGCTTAATCTCTAACATTCCAAAACTAATTATATGTTGCAGTTGTGAGACTATCGGCATACTCATTTAAAATTCATAAACATTCTCTTTAAGTTGGATACAAGTGTATCCAATAATAACTATCTCTCGTGTATATGTTGCCGTTGCTAGACATTCGGCATACGATCTTTAAATTCATAAAATTATATTTTAAGTTGGATACAAATGTTGTCTAACTATGACCAGTTCAGTATTTATTTCAGCATACTAGTTTGTGTTATCACTGCTCGACAATCTAACAATTTTAACTAGAATAGAAAATGAGATCACATCTTTTCTTAGTCTCCACACATCTCATTACCAGAGTCATCGACATATCGTAAATCTTCAGCATCAGCAGTCTCATCACCAGCTGGTTTGCATTGAAATAATCTCTGACAATGTCCAGTGTTCCTGCAGCACATGCTCACCTTTTACCGCCGTCGACACCATCGTCGCCTTTGTAGCCAACATAACCACACCATGAATCATTCGAACAATTTTAAGCATACAAGTTCTGCACAAGCTTCGAACAAATTACCACAGAACCATTTTTAAAGTAAGCTTCCTTAGGCAGTATTGCAATATTAAAAAGAATGGAAAAAACACATCATGTTGGTGCCATAGCACGTATACCATCTCTATTAAAAATCGTTTAATCTTCGGTTGCTTTTTAAATCAGTGTAATAAATAAAAACGATAGTCCGTGTTGTTCAATTGCATCGGAGAGTAAAAAGATTTTTTTTATTTGCTTTCTTAATAGTTTTGACCTGTAGTAAAGGAATCATTTAAGGCCTCGCACCATCCTTTGGGAAAAAAGAGATCTCCAAGATCAAGACTCAAGTCAACAGTTGAGCATGAACTACAGACTGATTAAATAACCCAATACAATTTATATACACTCCGATGCAATGTTCTCCACTTCCAGTGGTTTGAAAATATTAAATTCTGACCCAATACTAATTTATGGATGACTTATTTTAGATAAAAGATTGATTTATTATAATCAAGCGCTCACTGTATTTCTTTAACGATCCAATACGTGGTACACGTCTGAAATCTGATGAACTTCGGCCAAAAGATAGCAAAGATTTGAAGTTGATTTTTTTTTTCAATACTCATGAAAAATTCAATAGTAAATAAACAGTAGTGTGTTATCCGTTAATAAAAAGACGAGACAGGACGTTTTAAATACAAACATAAGCCCTTAAAAGTTAATTTAAACAGTTACGGATGTTTTTAAATAGTAGAAATGAACTTCAAGATGCAAAACGGGTTATGTATGGTGATGAACAGTAACTTTTCTTTTCAATTTATTTGGTGTCCTTTTCATAAAAAAAAATCATTTTTAGGCGCCACTGTAAAACTGCTATATTATCTTGGCCACTTTCACATAATAACGTTAAATATGATGTAAAATAAAATAAAAACCTTACCTAATGAAGAGGCTTACGAATTTCAGAGCTATTAAAAAAAACCATCCATATCGAGACGCAGTTTTGACATGTTTTAGGGTTTGTAAACATTGCCAGAATAGAGATCGGTTATCTTGGTTTGTTTTTGGACTTTTTCTTCTTTCGCTGATCTTAACCCTGAGTTGTGTTTGTGTTGCATGCAAGATATTGATCAAATGTCAACATCGAGATGAGTAATTAGAAGGATTTACCATATTAATTGGATTTCGATAGCCATGCAGTTTGCACCATTGTGTAATCGATTAAAAGCAAATAATTCGGTTTTCTTCGTTGTCAGACTTTGAATAAGAAACTTTCGAGTTGCACGCAGAAGTGTTTATTTTTCTAAATAAATTGACGACAAATATTTGCTAACACCGCTGTCGACAATAACTCTTTTAGGGACAAAGATTGGGTGCGCAGTAAAACCAAAGAATGTCCGATGCTGATGTAACAACATCGAAACAAATCAAAGTACTGAAAGTATCGAAGCTATGGGTACTTTAAATAAACAATCAACAATAATATAAATACAGTGATTTCATGCCATCAGTGCCTACATGTGCGATAACTGGAATTTGGAAGTCTTTTTAGTCACAGTTGTTTTATGATATTGACTGTTCACCTTTTTGTAATCATAAACATTTTTCTTGGTGAACTAGCCGACCAAATATGTCGTGCGATGGGTTCATAAAACTAAACAGAACAAAGTTGAATGCATGGAGTATACGAATAAGTATGAAATAGACACCATGTCATTCGTTTACTGGTACTAAGGTGTTAACTGTTATGCAATAGTGTCAGTAATTTATGGTAAGTGCTATAACAACCGTCTTATTAAAGATCAGGGATGCAACAGAAGAGGAATACATATAAAACGAAGATCATCTCGTTTGTCCAAAAGTCGATGTGATAGGAAATCTTGCAATAATTTCTGCGTTCAGTGTTGAAAGGTCTTTTATTGGAATCACAATACTGTCTGTTGTTTGGTTGGCTGGTTGGGTTGGTTGGAGGGGGTGAGTCGTGCAGACGGTTTGTTGGTCAGTCGGTAGGGCGGGCGGTCTGTTGGTTGGTTGGTCGGTCGGTAGGATAGGCGGCCTGTTGGTTGGTTGGTTGGTCCGTCGGTAGGGCGCGGGGTCTGTTGAAAAAGAACACATGTGGTCAGAACTGCTTCTACAGATAGCGGGTTGTTATGAAAATTGGTACACACGATGAAGTGTACCTTATTCATTTGTCGATAGCTTTGGCTAGAGTTATTGCCCTTTGATTCAGTTATCAAATCATAGCTTTCAGCGAACTAATTCCACAGTTTAAAATGGAATATTCGGAAACTAGGCACACATGCTTGGCATGAAGCGCACTAATATGTTTCTGGCAGCAAAGTGTTTCAAGAGTTACATTCACTTAAAGTTGAACTTTAATTTACACGGTTTGCTATTTTGTTAGTTTGTCAAGTGGTTTAGGAGGGATTTATCTGCCATGAGGTGTATATATATATAAGTGCCAAACAAACTATTCGTCTGCTGCTGCCAAGGGTTTATGTATATTTTTTCCACTGTAGCTATACTGATATCCGTTGAGTGACCTTCTTCCTAAGTTAGAGGCATCCACTGTTCTGAAACTTGGTACATTTGATCATGAGTTCTTCTCAGTTGCGGCAAAATCGTTCAAGCCATTGTTTTGTTTTACTTTTACGGCGATTTTATAACAAGACACCAGCCATATATACATACAGCCTCATGACTTTAATATATATTTGACATCTGAATCTGCCATGGGCGTAAGTGGAATTAAGATGTTTAGTTAGTAGAAGTGTTTTAAAATGCAATGAATCATTACATAAGTGCCTGGATCACCCGCGGTGCTTTATCGATGGTTGAACACTCTCACGTTTAAAGAAAATGCCAAACACTACATTAATATTACAACGATAAGAAGTGATGTTAAGAGCTATACCCTTATTTGTCCCGCTTAAGTGAAATGAGAATGAAAGCCAAAAATAAACATTTTAGTGTCAATTTAAATTTTATTGACTTAAAAAAGGTGAACTATCGTTTATCATGTTGTGTAGATTTGTTTATGCACATCAAGTGTTTAAAACTTGAATCTGAAGCGACTTGTAGAATATATTGTTGCAATTCCCTTAAATGTATAATGCTTAATACTAATGGTACGACTATTGTTAGGAGACTGTCAGATTGGGGTTAAAGGATATGTTTGGTGTTTTTGAATTTTGTACGTTATTAAATGCTTGAAGAGAGGCCAGGCCGTTTTTACTGAAACTGTTCATTGAAGATATTTGTAGTAAGAAGTGTAGTTTTGTAAACTCCTCTAGCACTTGCGTAAAGCTGCACTCTCACAGATATACCGTTTTTACAACCTTTTTATTATCTTTTTGTCTTGGAAAGAGCATTTTTGTGTAAATATCTGCAAACCAATGATAAAAGATTCCTGACAAAAGATCAGATCGCAGATTTTCATATTTCTGTTCGAAAATTAATGTTTTATGGCTTGAATCGTTACTAACGGTTTATGACAACTGCATAAAAAAATCAACGCGATCTAATTTTTTGTCAGCAGTCTTATATAACTGGTTTCCATGCATTTTCGCAAAAAATGGCTCGTTCAAAGACAAAAATTAAAAAAAAGTTGTCAAAACGGTATATCTGTGAGATTGCAGCTTGAAAGCATACGTTTGTTTGTGAAAAATGTTTGTTTTCCATGTTAATATAATTTCGAAAAAGTAGGAAAATAAAATTATGTAACTGTACTTTAATATAATTTGAAAACAAAACCAACAACAACCGTGGACTTGTAACAAGAGATCATGTTCCGGTATACACAGTGGATTTGTAACAAGTGATCATGTGCCGGTATACACAATGGACTTGTAACAAGAGATCATGTGCCGGTATACACAATGGACTTGTAACAAGTGATCATATGCCGGTATACACAGTGGATTCGTAAAAAGAGATCATGTTATGGTATACACAGTGGATTTGTAACAAGTGATCATGTGTCGGTATACACAATGGACTTGTAACAAGTGATCATGTGCCGGTAAACACAGTGGATTTGTAACAAGTGATCATATGCCGGTATACACAATGGACTTGTTACAAGTGATCATGTGCCGGTATACACAGTAGACTTGTAGCAAGTGATCATATGCCGGTATACACAGTAGACTTGTAGCAAGTGATCATATACCGGTATACACAGTGGACTTGTAGCAAGTGATCATATGCCGGTATACACAGTGGACTTGTAACAAGTGATCATGTGCCGGTATACACAGTGGACTTGTAACAAGTGATCATGTGCCGGTATACACAGTGGACTTGTAACAAGTGATCATGTGCCGGTATACACAGTGGACTTGTAACAAGTGATCATGTGCCGGTATACACAGTGGACTTGTAACAAGTGATCATGTGCCGGTATACACAGTAGACTTGTAGCAAGTGATCATATGCCGGTATACACAGTGGACTTGTAGCAAGTGATCATATGCCGGTATACACAGTGGACTTGTAACAAGTGATCATGTGCCGGTATACACAGTGGACTTGTAACAAGTGATCATGTGCCGGTATACACAGTAGACTTGTAACAAGTGATCATGTGCCGGTATACACAGTGGACTTGTAACAAGTGATCATGTGCCGGTATACACAATGGACTTGTAGCAAGTGATCATATGCCGGTATACACAGTGGACTTGTAACAAGTGATCATATGCCGGTATACACAGTGGACTTGTAACAAGTTATCATGTGCCGGTATACACAGTGGACTTGTAGCAAGTGATCATATGCCGGTATACACAGTGGACTTGTAGCAAGTGATCATGTGCCGGTATACACAGTGGACTTGTAACAAGTGATCATGTGCCGGTATACACAGTGGACTTGTAACAAGTGATCATGTGCCGGTATACACAGTGGACTTGTAACAAGTTATCATGTGCCGGTATACACAATGGACTTTTAACAAGTGATCATGTGCCGGTATACACACTGCTTATTATTGCTACATACACTTTTACCACTGTAAACTGTTACAGACTTTGGTGTTATAAAACCTTGCTGATTTTAAAGCTGTACACTCACAGATTGAACGTTTTGACAACTTTTGTATTTTTTTGTCTTGGAACGAGCCATTTTTTTGCGAAAATCCGTGAAAACACGTTATATAAGACTGCTGACAAAAACTTAGATCGCAGATTTTTATATTTAAGTTTAAAAATTGATGCTTTATGCATTTTTCTTAAACCGTTAGTAACGGTTTAAGCCATTAAACATGAATTTTCGAACAAAAATATGAAAATCTGCGATCTGATCTTTTGTCAGCAGCCTTATATCACTGGTTTGCAGATATTTACGCAAAAATTTGCTCATTCCAAGACAAAAAAAAAAAATAAAAAAAAATGTCAAAACGGTAAATCTGTGAGAGTGCAGCTATAATAGTGGGCTTACGTTCTCGGTGTTAAATAATTCATTCATGTAAGTACACAAACGTTAAGTTGGAATTGTTTTGATGAACTACATTATGTTCGTGATCTACCTTCCATGACTTCTTTTAGACCCCCCCCCCCCATAAAAACCTCGTGTCTATAAATAATACAGATTACTTTCATCGGAAAGGCCGATGCTCGTTGCGATATTGAGCTGTATGCACGCAGCACAGCTCGTGATCTGCATGGCATTTTGTCGTGAAACAAATGCAATTTGCACTAAGGTCGCAAACAGGCTCAACTAAAGAACTAAGGAACCACGTGGAGATGTCGTTAGATCATAAGTGTGGTATCCATTTTGACTAGAATTATAACTCTTTGTTATTTCTTATAAAACATATGTGTGTGATGTGACGATGAGCTGTTTATGATTAAGTCAAATATAAATTTTCTGTTATTTTCTGTTATTTGTCATACTTGAGTACACTAAGATTTTTTTGTGCTTTAACTCATTATGTATGTTTTAATTCAATGATAAATAAATACAATTACATTACACTAACTATGGCCAAATGTTACTTTAAAGTGCCATAACTGTGGCAATATTGACGCAATTATAGGTTGCAACATATATAATCTTTTAAATTTTAAAGAACAGGATGTCTTAACATTGAGATAGTATACAAAATTAGCCAAACCTTGCGCATGTTTTACGGAACTCTCCGTACCATCGCCCGGTTATACGAGGTAGTTACCGTGCGTGTTTTTTTTACGGAATTGGCCGACCTTTGCGCGTCAAACTAAGTTTTAGGGTTGACAGGTGTTTAAAGATTTTAAACACCATACAAAGTTCACGGCAGGGAAATTTAAGTAACACTTCAAATTGATAGAATATTCATTATTGTAATCATAATCGGATCATTTAAAGTATTTTATTGACTGAAAAGTTTAAAGTTTAAATAGCGGTCGAGATGTGTTGTCTGAATGTCCACTCGTACATTGTCACCTTTTGCAAAGCTTCACTTTGTTTTTTAATTGACACTAAAGCTCAGCCAAACTGTTGCAATTAAAAGAAACCATGTCTCGTTTTGAAATTATAACTTATGGTCCTGATAGAAAGTCCGCCCCGAGGGCACGCGCCGAAAACGGAAACGATGCTTGCCGAATTACAGGTCACGCTGCGTGCCCGAGAGTCAGATTTGTCGATCCGGAAGGGAAACACAAGATCAATCTTTTTTATGCAAACCTTAACTTTTCAATATGCGAAACATGATGTAGAAAATGCATTTTGTACATCTCGCCATTTCACCTTTATATCGGAGTACAAAGAAAGTGTTAAGTATCCTGTCCCTGTGGTTTGGCTTCAGATCTGATCAAATAGAAAGTGCTTAGATTCTTGTCCCTGTGGTTCGGCTTCAGATCTGAGTTCATAGGTAGTGTTGAACTTTTTGTCTCTGTGGTTAAGCTTCATGTATGAGAGCATAGACAGTGTTGAACTTCTTGTCCCTGTGGTTTTGCTTCAAATATGAGAGCATAAAAAGTGTTGAACTTCTTGTCCCTGTGGTATGGCTTCATATATGAGAGCATAAAAAGTGTTGAACTTCTTGTCCCTGTGGTTTTGCTTCAAATATGAGAGCATAAAAAGTGTTGAACTTCTTGTCCCTGTGGTATGGCTTCAGATCTGAGTTCGTAGGTAGTGTTGAACTTCTTGTCCCTGTGGTTTGGCTTCATATATGAGTGCATAGAAAGTGTTGAACTCCTTGTCTCTGTGGTTTTGCTTCATATATGAGAGCATTGAAAGTGTTTTACTTCGTGTCCCTGTGGTTTGGCTTCATATACTAGCATGAGATCATAGAAAGTGTTAATCTTCTTGTCCCTGTGGTCTGGCTTCAGATCTGAGTTCATAGGTAGCGTTGAACTTTTTGTTCCTGTGGTATGGCTTCATATATGAGAGCATAGAAAGTGTTGAACTTCGTGTCCTTGTGTTCTGGCTTCATATATGAGAGCATAGAAAGTGTTGAACTTCGTGTCCCTGTGGTTTGGCTTCATATATGAGAGCATAGAAAGTGTTGAACTTCTTGTCCCTGTGGTATGGCTTCAGATCTGAGTTCGTAGGTAGTGTTGAGCTTCTTGTCCCTGTGGTATGGCTTCATATATGAGTGCATAGAAAGTGTTGAACTCCTTGTCCCTGTGGTTTTGCTTCATATATGAGAGCATAGAAAGTGTTGAACTTCTTGTCCCTGTGGTTTTGCTTCAAATATGAGAGCATAGAAAGTGTTGAACTTCGTGTCCCTGTGGTTTTGCTTCAAATATGAGAGCATAGAAAGTGTTGAACTTCTTGTCCCTGTGGTTTGGCTTCATATATGAGAGCATAGAAAGTGTTGAACTTTGTGTCCCTGTGGTCTGGCTTCATATATGAGAGCATAGAAGTGTTGAACTTCGTGTCCCTGTGGTCTGGCTTCAGATATGAGAGCATAGAAAGTGTTAAACTTCTTGTCTTTGTGGTTTGGCTTCAGATATGAGAGCATAGAAAGTGTTGAACTTCTTGTCCCTGTGGTTTTGCTTCAGATATGAGAGCATAGAAAGTGTTAAACTTCTTGTCTTTGTGGTTTGGCTTCAGATATGAGAGCATAGAAAGTGTTGAACTTCTTGTCCCTGTGGTTTTGGCTTCAGATATGAGAGCATAGAAGTGTTGAACTTCGTGTCCCTGTGGTCTGGCTTCAGATATGAGAGCATAGAAAGTGTTAAACTTCTTGTCTTTGTGGTTTGGCTTCAGATATGAGAGCATAGAAAGTGTTAAACTTCTTGTCCCTGTGGTTTTGGCTTCAGATATGAGAGCATAGAAAGTGTTGAACTTCTTGTCCCTGTGGTCTGGCTTCAGATATGAGAGCATAGAAAGTGTTAAACTTCTTGTCTTTGTAGTTTGGCTTCATATATGAGAACATAGAAAGTGTTGAACTTCTTGTCCCTGTTGTTTTGCTTCAAATATGAGAGCATAGAAAGTGTTGAACTTCGTGTCCCTGTGGTTTGGCTTCATATACTAGTATGAGATCATAGAAAGTGTTGAACTTCTTGTCCCTGTGGTCTGGCTTCAGATCTGAGTTCATAGGTAGCGTTGAACTTTTTGTCCCTGTGGTATGGCTTCATATATGAGAGCATAGAAAGTGTTGAACTTCGTGTCCCTGTGGTCTGGCTTCATATATGAGAGCATAGAAAGTGTTGAACTTCTTGTCCCTGTGGTTTTGCTTCATATATGAGAGCATAGAAAGTGTTGAACTTCTTGTCTTTGTGGCTTAGCTTCATATATGAGAGCATAGAAAGTGTTGAACTTCTTGTCCCTGTGGTTTGGCTTCATATATGAGAGCATAGAAAGTGTTGAACTTCTTGTCCTTGTGGTTTAGCTTCATATATGAGAGCATAGAAAGTGTTGAACTTCTTGTCCCTGTGGTTTTGCTTCAGATATGAGAGCATAGAAAGTGTTGAACTTCTTGTCTCTGTGGTTTAGCTTCATATATGAGAGCATAGAAAGTGTTGAACGTCTTGTCCCTGTGGTTTTGCTTCATATATGAGAGCATAGAAAGTGTTGAACTTCGTGTCCCTGTGGTTTTGCTTCATATATGAGAGCATAGAAAGTGTTGAACTTTGTGTCCCTGTGGTTAAGCTTCATATATGAGAGCATAGAAAGTGTTGAACTTCGTGTCCCTGTGGTTTGGCTTCAGATATGAGAGCATAGAAAGTGTTGAACTTCTTGTCCCTGTGGTCTGGCTTCATATATGAGAGCATAGAAGTGTTGAACTTCGTGTCCCTGTGGTCTGGCTTCATATATGAGAGCATAGAAAGTGTTGAACTTCTTTTCCCTGTGGTTTTGCTTCATATATGAGAGCATAGAAAGTGTTGAACTTCTTGTCCCTGTGGTTTAGCTTCATATATGAGAGCATAGAAAGTGTTGAACTTCTTGTCCCTGTGGTTTAGCTTCATATATGAGAGCATAGAAAGTGTTGAACTTCTTGTCCCTGTGGTTTAGCTTCATATATGAGAGCATAGAAAGTGTTGAACTCTTTGTCCCTGTGGTTTCGCTTCATATATGAGAGCATTGAAAGTGTTGAACTTCTTGTCCCTGTGGTTTTGCTTCAGATATGAGAGCATAGAAAGTGTTGAACTTCTTGTCCCTGTGGTTTAGCTTCATATATGAGAGCATAGAAAGTGTTGAACGTCTTATCCCTGTGGTTTAACTTCATATATGAGAGCATAGAAAGTGTTGTACTTCTTGTCCCTGTGGTTTTGCTTCATATATGAGAGCATAGAAAGTGTTGAACTTTGTGTCCCATGTGGTCTGGCTTCATATATGAGAGCATAGAAAGTGTTGAACTTCTTTTCCCTGTGGTTTTGCTTCAGATATAAGAGCAAAGAAAGTGTTGAACTTCTTTTCCCTGTGGTTTTGCTTCAGATATAAGAGCATAGAAAGTGTTGAACTTCTTTTCCCTGTGGTTTTGCTTCAGATATAAGAGCATAGAAAGTGTTGAACTTCTTGTCCCTGTGGTTTTGCTTCAGATATGAGAGCATAGAAAGTGTTGAACTTCTTGTCCCTGTGGTTTAGCTTCATATATGAGAGCATAGAAAGTGTTGAACGTCTTATCCCTGTGGTTTAACTTCATATATGAGAGCATAGAAAGTGTTGTACTTCGTGTCCCTGTGGTTTTGCTTCATATATGAGAGCATAGAAAGTGTTGAACTTTGTGTCCCATGTGGTCTGGCTTCATATATGAGAGCATAGAAGTGTTGAACTTCGTGTCCCTGTGGTCTGGCTTCATATATGAGAGCATAGAAAGTGTTGAACTTCTTTTCCCTGTGGTTTTGCTTCAGATATAAGAGCAAAGAAAGTGTTAAACTTCACGTACCTGTGGTTTTGCTTCATATATGAGAGCATAGAAAGTGTTGAACTTCTTGTCCCTGTTGTTTTGCTTCATATATGAGTGCATAGAAAGCATTGAGCTACTTGCTCCTGTAGTTTGTCTTCAGATCTAAATTAATAGAAAGTAATTAGCTACCTGCCCCTATGGAGTGGACATCAATGGAGAATTGCAATACTAAGTTTGCTTTTCTTGAGTTAGATAAATTATAATTTAATTATGACAATTAAAAGTAATAAAATGACTTTCCAATTCTCTGCCTATGAACCAATATTTGTTTATGTCATATTTCGATGTGTGGATTGCTCGTTGAATGGAAAAAGCAGCATTGTTATGCTTGTATTTTGGTAAACTCTTTTAAGATTACATATGTCATGTGCGTTAAAGTTGGGATCTTGTATACATAATTTAACAATAGATGATCCGATACGATTGTAGAATAAATGCCGTCTATTTTCAAAAACCTATTTGCGCTAATTCTGTAGACTTTATCAATGGACAGAGTTTTCGTCCTGTGGATAACAAGTCGGAGAATAATTGATTGGATATTTGTTTTGTTGTAATGTTAGTATTTGGCTCAAATGCAAATGTACGGCATTATTATAGTTATTTTTGCTCTGTGAACAATATAATTAGGTAAGACAGCAAACTCAAATATGAAGATTAGTTTTCTTTATTTTCGCAGAAAATTGTGATACGTAAATGACCATTAGGATTTATGAAGCCTGGGTGAGTTAATCATGATATTGCCCTTCATTGAAAATGTAGAACATTAATTTAATTAGTTGTCCAAATATTTCGAAATAAGCTAATACTAAAATGATTGATAAATAATAACTACTTATCATGGAACTTATATTAATAAAAAGCTGCGGTAGTTAATTTGCATCGACATTAAAACTCATTTGTGAAACTTATAATACCAACTGCGGGGCAAATATAGTGATATATTACTCATAGGTCTACCTTGTTCGCCATAAATACCGTTTTATCAAAACACCTTTTTTGATAAGAAGTCTAAATTTGCCTCTTTAGCTGTTATGATTTATTAAAATCCATATTTTCAATGTTTGTATTTTTGATCCCCTGGGCTTATGTTTGTGTGGGTTCGCCATTCCCAAGTTGCCATGTTATGTTACCCGATGACTGGCAACATTAATGTGCTCCAGATGAACTTGGCAGCGACTGGATTATATACGGAGATGATATTTCAAATTACTTAAAAATAATAATAATAATAAGCAAAAAAAAAAATTGTGAAAAAATCATGTTACACTGAAATTAAAAATTAAACATGAAATACACACGGCCTTCATCAGGACTGAACTCTCGCGGTGGAATCTTTATCTTTTTTGCCAGAAGAATTCTAAAACAAAAGGACGTTGTTTACCAATACGGAATTTCACGAACGTTGATGACTGATGATGTGTCATTTAACACCGCAAAATAAATAATATCTTATGTTGTATTAATACCTTTCTGTCCGTGTGTGCTTTTCGAAATCTGGAAACATGAATTTGGCCACTGTTGAACACGAGTGTATCATATAGGAGAAATATTTAAACGAAGCGGACAAATCCTTCCAGATTTCCTGTGATGGACATTAAAGTAATAAATTTAAACCAGTAATCTTCATTTGGACAGATCATTCACTTGTTGACACTCAAACGCCTGAACAGTACATGTAAGTCATATTTTGGACCACCAGGTATTACAAAGTTGGACTCCCCTAAGGGAGAGGAGGTCAATTGATCATTTGGCTTGAGACGTTCCGTTTGATGGTAATCAATACTAACTTAAAAAGATTAAATAATAAAACTTTTGAATTAAACTTAATATTAATTGAATTTACGCCTAAGTCGTGGATCATGTTTATCAATACTAACAATATGGTTATAAAGGGTGCAAGTTTGGGATTAATACATTTGATGTTAAGAATTAGTTTTATTGTGTTTTCTTTGTTTTTGTTTTTTTTATAAATGGAAAATTTATTGTTTAACTGTTATTCAGATTAAATTGCAATAGTACGGAAGCACTGAAGGGACATATTTAGTTATTATTTATTTTACAATAGTGTCAATTTATATTTAAAACCATGTCTGTAGTGATTTGAAATGATTTTTCGCAACTAAATTCGTAAACATTATTAAGTGTTTGTCAAATGTCTATTCAAACATACACATTCTGATTCTATTTGTATTTACCTTCGGCGAGGAAGAGTCGAATAATCACTAATTAGATAAAACGGCATCGAAGTCAATTGACACCGGTATCACAAAGGATAATCAATTTACTGTACACGCCTTATCCGATCAGTTCAAAACGTGTCAGAAAAACATCAAATTCAGACCTCGGAATTCTATACGAAAATATTGAGCCAATGCGAACTGATAAGACGTTTTTGAAATTCATGTTTGCCTTGCACAGTAGGACTCTTAAAATATAATCCTGAAAGTGTTGATTATGTAGGCTACCTAGTAAGGAATTTAATGCAGTAGGCAAAGAATTGTCCTAGGCATTTGTTTTGCTAATGGATTCGGTACTGGCTATGGGGAGGAAAGTATTTGCAGAAACCGCAATAGGTGAGTGAAGTGGATCATATTTGGCTTTAAGGACACAGTGACTATGAATTGGTATCTCTTTATTTAATTGTGTTGTTCCTAAAGTGGTTGGGACGTACATTTGAGGGAAATCATTTTCTGACTGTTTATTCTAAGGGCATTACGGTACAAAAGTGAGCTGGTCGCGTGAAACGAAACGAAAAGGAGTATCGTGTTTCATTGGAAGAAATAGTTTGAGATATTTTCATGCATATGCGCAACTGATAAAGCCGTTAACGGCAGTTTTAAGGGTTTCAAGGACACTTGATTTGTTTGATCCATGTTGTGCAAGGGCGTGTGTTTTATCTTGTCTACAGGGGGCAGAATTTGAGAGAGAAAAAACAGAGTGGTACCTGCATAACACAGCAGTGGTAAAGTACTCAAGATTATAGCTTTATGGCGAAAAAATGCATAATTATGAAAGCAGACTATTTGTAAAAGTTAGCAGAGCTTCCATTGATCTGGTGTGTATCCATCTCTTATTGCCTCTGGGTTTAAGAAATCAAATCAATGATTATAGTTTAAAATGTCGTACATGCTACTAACTTTATTTTTTGTTGCATTCTTAGCTCGTTTGCATTTCGAAGAATAAAGTCGACGTTATTGATGGCCCTAGTGACGTCGACGTTTCTGTTGTGAGAAAACTTTAACTTTGCTAAAATGCATTAAAGATTTTGAAATGAAACTTGGTACACATGTTGCAAGTGACAAGCAATACTCTTACTATTGCCTGAACAGTTTTGGAGTTTTGGGGTACCTTATTTGAATGGAAAACTGTACGTAAGCGTCGGCGTTCTTTTCGCGGCGCTCTTGCCCTGACCAATAATGCGATTCACGGAAGATATTAATTTAATGCGATTTTATCAATATGATTCGTTATTCAGTATATTTCACAATTTTATTGATGAGTTCAGGAAATTATTTGTAGGTAAGCGACCATTTTGTCTGATGAGCTTAATTACTGTGTTCTTTGAGGACGAGTGTCAACTTATTTTACCACAATGTTCAGACCTACCTATTTCGCCATTGCCGATGATTCGTCGATAAAGTACTTGAAAGAAAAAAAAGCCCAAATGCTTAAACCGATCATTTAAATTTCTTTTTTTAAAGTGCTAACAATTTATACGGAGATGATTTCCATTTCGAAACGTACCATATAAAACAGTGAACTATTGATGAAAAATGGTTTGTTTTAAAACATGATGTCACATCTGTTCTGATGACATCACAATTTAGTTTTGGATTCATGACGTTACCAATTATTAAAAAGGTATTTCGATTTTAAGATCAAGAAGAATATATCGTTTTCTTCTTGATTATGATAGAAATTGAACTACTTTATCCAAATAAATCTTTATCATTAAAAAATAATTTGACGAATTGAATTCTATAAGGAATATTTTCTATCACAAACGGGGTGATACATTTTCTGACCAAAATTGTTCAATTGGTCAGTAGGCATTTCGTTATTTTTTATGTTTTTGGTCATTTCTCCCTTTCAAAACAAACATAACGCAAATGTGATAGCACTTCGTGATATATAGAGGGGGTTGAGCAAATAGAAGGAACAAATATGATAATGTCATAACTCACAGACATGGTAAATATTGTTTAAGCATGCATTATTCTAGTTGACTGCCTTTATTTTAATGTCTAATTCAAGGTTCCAATAATAATTGCGTTCACCCAGGGTTTTGTAATTAAGTATTTATACCTGTCCAGGGATTATGTGTTGAATTTTTCACTTCATTGTTGTATCGGCTTTCATTGTTCACAAAGTTTCAGACTTTCCCTTTTCCTTAAAATTTCAAATATTTTATTGTTATATGAATGACTTTAATTCGGATTACACAATGCCACCATGTTATTTCAGAAATGGATTAGTTTGATATTCATCTAATAGAGCAAACTAAAGTAGATTTTATGAATTTTATAATAAAAGAACAAAAATGTCATGTTGAAAGTTGAGATTGAACGCTGCTGTAAATAACAAATTCCGATTAAATACAAGACTGAAATCAATTATCTCCTAGTTTTGATATAGTTTACGATTTTTATATGGATGATATTGAAACTGTTGAAGAAGAAGATATGATTTTTTACGTTTGAAAAAGAACAACTAAAAACAACATTCAACCGTATACATATGTTACAAACAACTGATTTTGACATTTGATGAAATGTACAAACTCTCGGTGAAAACCAGGTTATGGGAAATTCTGATATTAGTTTTAGAAAATTCCGATGGATTAATCTTTATCGAAGGATAGACGAATCTTAATAGAAATATGTTTTACTAATATCTTGATTTTTTTTTGATATCATAGTTCAATGGGTTTGAAACTTTAATCATGTTATGGCATTCGATGAAATGTACAAACTTTCGGTGAAAACCCAGAACGATATGAACTTTGGATTATTTCAGCAAGATTAATATTTACGGAAGGATAGCTATATTTGAAATGGGAGTTTATTGAGCTCCTGAATTTCTGATATCCCGTGATAGAACAATGGTTTTGAATTTTTAATCATCCCCAAAACAAACTTCCATTTATACATTATTTACGACAAGAAGATTTCTTACAATTTTAGTTCAGCGCTACTGACGTGGAATAAGCTTTTGTTGCCCGTAAATATATGTAATGGTTTTGCTGTGGTTGGCGTCCTTGGTCGTTTACAGGGTAATGGCTCCGGTCCCTGGGGGAATGAGTGCTAATGATAGATGAATTAATCTGCGATGGAATTCAATCATAGTGTTTGCAGTGTCCCATAAACTTTCCAACAATATATCACCTAATGAGAAAAGATTTGGTCAATTCATCGATTACCGTCGAGCACGCAGTTATTGCAGACGACCGGGATTGGCCTCGTTCTCGGGCGTATCGGGTACAAACCAAGCGTCTGTTTACGTTATGTCTCTCGTCTGCTAAAATGTTATCGTCAGTTGTTGTTTTTTCTCCGCAGATAATCTCTTTGAAAAGCGATCGATTTCCAGAAAAAGGGTAAAAGTGTTCTCATAACGGATTTGAATTACGTATCTTTGATATATTACTCCAGAACGTTCATAAACTATTTATTCAATTTTGGAATTCAGCGTATAGGAAATAGTTAAATATTCATACATAAGGAATAACCGGACTCTATAGGTAAAGGCATATATGAAACAATTGTAATGGTTTATAAGATCGAAAATCGTATGAAAAAATGACATTTTGGTTTTTCGTTAACATTTGATGATAAACGAGAATGTATTGGAAACAATAACCTAAATGTTAAGTAATTGGTGTTGTGCATCTTAATAACGAGGTGGCGAGTCTTCCTGCACGTAGAAGGCGAACATGTATTACTACAACTGCATGTAGAAGTCGTACATGTATTACTACAACTGTAGAAGTCGTACATGTATTACTACAACTGCATGTAGAAGTCGTACATGTATTGCTACAACTGCATGTAGAAGTCGTACATGTATTACTACAACTGCATGTAGAAGTCGTACATGTATTGCTACAACTGCATGTAGAAGTCGTACATGTATTGCTTCATCTGCCTGTAGAAGTCGTACATGTATTGCTTCATCTGCTGTAGAAGTCGTACATGTATTGCTCACTGCATGTAGAAGTCGTACATGTATTGCTCACTGCATGTAGAAGTCGTACATGTATTGCTTCATCTGCCTGTAGAAGTCGTACATGTATTGCTTCATCTGCATGTAGAAGTCGTACATGTATTGCTTCATCTGCATGTAGAAGTCGTACATGTATTGCTTCATCTGCATGTAGAAGTCGTACATGTATTGCTTCATCTGCCTGTAGAAGTCACTGCATGTAGAAGTCGTACATGTACTGCTTCACCAGCACGTAGAAGTCGTTCATGAATTGCTACACCTGCATGTAGAGGTCGTACATGTATTGCTTCATCTGTATGAAGAAGTCGTACATGTATTGCTACAACTGAATGTAGACGTAGTACATTTATTGCTACACCTAAATGTAGACGTAGTACATTTTTTGCTAAACTTGTATGTAGACGTAGAACATTTATTGTAACACCTTAATTTGTAAACGTAGTACATTTATTGCTACACCTGAATGTAGACGTAGTACATTTTTTTGCAACACCTGTATGTAGACGTAGTACATTTATTGCTACACCTGAATGTAGACGTAGTACATTTTTTTGCAACACCTGTATGTAGACGTAGTACATTTATTACTACACCTGAATGTAGAAGTCGTACATGTATTGCTACACCTGTATGTATAAGTCGTACATGTATTACTACACCTGTTTGTAGACGTAGTACATGTATTGCTACACCTGTATGTAGAAGTCGTACATGTATTACTACACCTGAATGTAGAAGTCGTACATGTATTGCTACACCTGTATGTAGAAGTCGTACATGTATTGCTACACCTGTTTGTAGAAGTCGTACATGTATTACTACACCTGAATGTAGAAGTCGTACATGTATTACTACACCTGAATGTAGAAGTCGTACATGTATTACTACACCTGAATGTAGAAGTCGTACATGTATTGCTACACCTGTATGTATAAGTCGTACATGTATTACTACACCTGAATGTAGAAGTCGTACATGTATTACTACACCTGTATGTAGAAGTCGTACATGTATTGCTACACCTGTATGTAGAAGTCGTACATGTAATGCTACACCTGTATGTAGAAGTCGTACATGTATTGCTACACCTGTATGTAGAAGTCGTACATGTATTGCTACACCTGAATGTAGAAGTCGTACATGTATTGCTACACCTGTATGTATAAGTCGTACATGTATTACAACACCTGTTTGTAGACGTAGTACATTTTTTGCTACACCTGAATGTAGACGTAGTACATTTATTGCTACACCAGTATGTAGACGTAGTACATTTATTGCTACACCTGTATGTAGAGGTCGTACATGTATTACTACACCTGAATGTAGAAGTCGTACATGTATTACTACACCTGTTTGTAGAAGTCGTACACGTATTGCTACACCTGTATGTAGAAGTCGTACATGTATTGCTACACCTGTTTGTAGACGTAGTACATTTTTTGCTACACCTGAATGTAGAAGTCGTACACGTATTGCTACACCTGAATGTAGAAGTCGTACACGTATTGCTACACCTGAATGTAGAAGTCGTACATGTATTGCTACACCTGAATGTATAAGTCGTACATGTATTACAACACCTGTATGTAGACGTAGTACATTTATTGCTACACCTGTATGTAGAGGTCGTACATGTATTACTACACCTGTTTGTAGAAGTCGTACACGTATTGCTACACCTGTATGTATAAGTCGTACACGTATTGCTACACCAGTATGTAGACGTAGTACATTTTTTGCTACACCTGAATGTAGAAGTTGTACACGTATTGCTACACCTGAATGTAGAAGTCGTACACGTATTGCTACACCTGAATGTAGAAGTCGTACATGTATTGCTACACCTGAATGTAGACGTAGTACACGTATTGCTACACCTGAATGTATAAGTCGTACATGTATTGCTACACCTGAATGTAGAAGTCGTACACGTATTGCTACACCTGAATGTAGAAGTCGTACATGTATTGCTACACCTGAATGTAGACGTAGTACACGTATTGCTACACCTGAATGTATAAGTCGTACATGTATTGCTACACCTGAATGTAGAAGTTGTACATGTATTGCTACACCTGAATGTATAAGTCGTACATGTATTGCTACACCTGAATGTATAAGTCGTACATGTATTGCTACACCTGAATGTAGAAGTCGTACATGTATTGCTACACCTGTATGTAGAAGTCGTACATGTATTGCTACACCTGTATGTAGAAGTCGTACACGTATTGCTACACCTGAATGTAGAAGTCGTACACGTATTGCTACACCTGTATGTATAAGTCGTACACGTATTGCTACACCTGTATGTATAAGTCGTACATGTATTGCTACACCTGTATGTAGAAGTCGTACACGTATTGCTACACCTGAATGTAGAAGTCGTACACGTATTGCTACACCTGTATGTAGAAGTCGTACACGTATTGCTACACCTGAATGTAGAAGTCGTACACGTATTGCTACACCTGAATGTATAAGTCGTACATGTATTGCTACACCTGAATGTAGACGTAGTACACGTATTGCTACACCTGAATGTATAAGTCGTACATGTATTGCTACACCTGAATGTAGAAGTCGTACATGTATTGCTACACCTGAATGTAGAAGTCGTACACGTATTGCTACACCTGAATGTAGAAGTCGTACATGTATTGCTACACCAGTATGTATAAGTCGTACACGTATTGCTACACCTGAATGTAGACGTAGTACACGTATTGCTACACCTGAATGTATAAGTCGTACATGTATTGCTACACCTGAATGTAGAAGTCGTACACGTATTGCTACACCTGAATGTAGAAGTCGTACACGTATTGCTACACCTGAATGTAGAAGTTGTACATGTATTGCTACACCTGAATGTATAAGTCGTACATGTATTGCTACACCTGAATGTAGACGTAGTACACGTATTGCTACACCTGAATGTATAAGTCGTACATGTATTGCTACACCTGAATGTAGAAGTCGTACACGTATTGCTACACCTGAATGTATAAGTTGTACATGTATTGCTACACCTGAATGTATAAGTCGTACATGTATTGCTACACCTGAATGTAGACGTAGTACACGTATTGCTACACCTGAATGTAGAGGTCGTACACGTATTGCTACACCTGAATGTAGAAGTCGTACATGTATTGCTACACCTGAATGTATAAGTCGTACATGTATTGCTACACCTGAATGTAGAGGTCGTACACGTATTGCTACACCTGAATGTAGAAGTTGTACATGTATTGCTACACCTGAATGTATAAGTCGTACATTTATTGCTACACCAGTATGTAGACGTAGTACATTTTTTGCTACACCTGAATGTAGAAGTCGTACATGTATTGCTACACCTGAATGTAGAAGTTGTACATGTATTGCTACACCTGAATGTAGAAGTTGTACATGTATTGCTACACCAGTATGTATAAGTCGTACATGTATTGCTACACCTGAATGTAGACGTAGTACACGTATTGCTACACCTGAATGTATAAGTCGTACATGTATTGCTACACCTGAATGTAGAAGTCGTACACGTATTGCTACACCTGAATGTAGAAGTCGTACACGTATTGCTACACCTGAATGTATAAGTCGTACACGTATTGCTACACCTGAATGTAGAAGTTGTACATGTATTGCTACACCTGAATGTATAAGTCGTACATGTATTGCTACACCTGAATGTAGACGTAGTACACGTATTGCTACACCTGAATGTATAAGTCGTACATGTATTGCTACACCTGAATGTAGAAGTCGTACATGTATTGCTACACCTGAATGTAGAAGTCGTACACGTATTGCTACACCTGAATGTAGAAGTCGTACATGTATTGCTACACCAGTATGTATAAGTCGTACATGTATTGCTACACCTGAATGTAGACGTAGTACACGTATTGCTACACCTGAATGTATAAGTCGTACATGTATTGCTACACCTGAATGTAGAAGTCGTACACGTATTGCTACACCTGAATGTAGAAGTCGTACATGTATTGCTACACCTGAATGTAGAAGTTGTACATGTATTGCTACACCTGAATGTATAAGTCGTACATGTATTGCTACACCTGAATGTAGACGTAGTACACGTATTGCTACACCTGAATGTATAAGTCGTACATGTATTGCTACACCTGAATGTAGAAGTCGTACACGTATTGCTACACCTGAATGTATAAGTTGTACATGTATTGCTACACCTGAATGTATAAGTCGTACATGTATTGCTACACCTGAATGTAGACGTAGTACACGTATTGCTACACCTGAATGTAGAGGTCGTACACGTATTGCTACACCTGAATGTAGAAGTCGTACATGTATTGCTACACCTGAATGTATAAGTCGTACATGTATTGCTACACCTGAATGTAGAGGTCGTACACGTATTGCTACACCTGAATGTAGAAGTTGTACATGTATTGCTACACCTGAATGTATAAGTCGTACATTTATTGCTACACCAGTATGTAGACGTAGTACATTTTTTGCTACACCTGAATGTAGAAGTCGTACATGTATTGCTACACCTGAATGTAGAAGTTGTACATGTATTGCTACACCTGAATGTAGAAGTTGTACATGTATTGCTACACCAGTATGTATAAGTCGTACATGTATTGCTACACCTGAATGTAGACGTAGTACACGTATTGCTACACCTGAATGTATAAGTCGTACATGTATTGCTACACCTGAATGTAGAAGTCGTACACGTATTGCTACACCTGAATGTAGAAGTCGTACACGTATTGCTACACCTGAATGTAGAAGTCGTACACGTATTGCTACACCTGAATGTAGAAGTTGTACATGTATTGCTACACCTGAATGTATAAGTCGTACATGTATTGCTACACCTGAATGTAGACGTAGTACACGTATTGCTTCACCTGAATGTATAAGTCGTACATGTATTGCTACACCTGAATGTAGAAGTCGTACATGTATTGCTACACCTGAATGTATAAGTCGTACATGTATTGCTACACCTGAATGTATAAGTTGTACATGTATTGCTACACCTGAATGTATAAGTCGTACATGTATTGCTACACCTGAATGTAGACGTAGTACACGTATTGCTACACCTGAATGTAGAGGTCGTACACGTATTGCTACACCTGAATGTAGAAGTCGTACATGTATTGCTACACCTGAATGTATAAGTCGTACATGTATTGCTACACCTGAATGTAGACGTAGTACACGTATTGCTACACCTGAATGTAGAGGTCGTACACGTATTGCTACACCAGTATGTAGACGTAGTACATTTTTTGCTACACCTGAATGTAGAAGTCGTACATGTATTGCTACACCTGAATGTAGAAGTCGTACATGTATTGCTACACCTGAATGTATAAGTCGTACACGTATTGCTACACCTGTATGTAGAAGTCGTACACGTATTGCTACACCTGAATGTAGAAGTCGTACATTTATTGCTACACCTGTATGTAGAAGTCGTACACGTATTGCTACACCTGAATGTAGAAGTCGTACATTTATTGCTACACCTGAATGTAGAAGTCGTACATGTATTGCTACACCTGTATGTAGAAGTCGTACACGTATTGCTACACCTGAATGTAGAAGTCGTACATTTATTGCTACACCTGTATGTAGAAGTCGTACACGTATTGCTACACCTGAATGTAGAAGTCGTACATTTATTGCTACACCTGTATGTAGAAGTCGTACATTTATTGCTACACCTGAATGTAGAGGTCGTACACGTATTGCTACACCTGAATGTAGAAGTTGTACACGTATTGCTACACCTGAATGTAGAAGTCGTACATGTATTGCTACACCAGTATGTATAAGTCGTACATTTATTGCTACACCTGAATGTAGACGTAGTACACGTATTGCTACACCTGAATGTATAAGTCGTACATGTATTGCTACACCTGAATGTAGAGGTCGTACACGTATTGCTACACCTGAATGTAGAAGTCGTACATTTATTGCTACACCTGTATGTAGACGTAGTACATTTTTTGCTACACCTGAATGTAGAAGTCGTACATGTATTGCTACACCTGAATGTAGAAGTCGTACATGTATTGCTACACTTGAATGTAGAAGTCGTACACGTATTGCTACACCTGAATGTAGAAGTCGTACATGTATTGCTACACTTGAATGTAGAAGTCGTACATGTATTGCTACACCTGTATGTAGAAGTCGTACACGTATTGCTACACCTGTATGTAGACGTAGTACATTTTTGCTATACCTGAATTTAGAAGTCGTACATGTATTGCTACACCTGAATGTAGAAGTCGTACATGTATTGCTACACCTGTATGTAGAAGTCGTACACGTATTGCTACACTTGAATGTAGAAGTCGTACATGTATTGCTACACCTGTATGTAGACGTAGTACATTTTTGCTACACCTGAATTTAGAAGTCGTACATGTATTGCTACACCTGTATGTAGAAGTCGTACATGTATTGCTACACCTGTATGTAGAAGTCGTACACGTATTGCTACACCTGTATGTAGACGTAGTACATTTTTGCTACACCTGAATGTAGAAGTAGTACATTTATTGCTACAACTGAATGTAGAAGTCGTACATGTATTGCTACACCTGAATGTAGACGTAGTACATTTATTGCTACACCTGTATGTAGACGTAGTACATTTTTTGCTATACCTAAATGTAGAAGTAGTACATTTATTGCTACACCTGAATGTAGACGTAGTACATTTGTTGCTACACCTGTATGTAGAAGCCGTACACGTATTGCTACACCTGAATGTAGACGAAGTACATGTATTGCAACACCAGATTGTAGAAGTCGTACATGTATTGCTACACCAGAATGTAGAAGTCGTACATGTATTGCTACAACTGCATGTAGAAGTCGTACATGTATTACTACAACTGCATGTAGAGGTCGTACATGTATTACTACAACTGCATGTAGAAGTCGTACATGTATTTCCAAACCTGCCTGTAGATGTCATACATGTATCACCCCACCTGCATGTAGAAGTCGTACATGTATTGCTACACCTGTATGTAGAAGTCGTACATGTATTACTACACCTAAATGTAGACGTAGTACATATATTGATACACCTGCATGTAGAAGTCGTTAATGTATTGCTACACCTGCATGTAGAAGTCGTTAATGTATTGCTACACCTGTATGTAGAAGTCGTTAATGTATTGCTACACCTGCATGTAGAAGTCGTTAATGTATTGCTACACCTGTATGTAGAAGTCGTTAATGTATTGCTACACCTGCATGTAGAAGTCGTTAATGTATTGCTACACCTGCATGTAGAAGTCGTTAATGTATTGCTACACCTGCATGTAGAAGTCGTTAATGTATTGCTACACCTGCATGTAGAAGTCGTTAATGTATTGCTACACCTGTATGTGGACGTAGTACATTTTTTGCTACACCTGCATGTAGAAGTCGATAATGAATTGCCACACCTGCCTGTAGACGTAGTATATTGCCTGTCTACCATGTAGAAGTCACCCATGTGGTGCTAAACCTAAATATAGAAGTCGTACATTATTGTGACACCTGACTGTAGAGTTCGTTCATATACTGCTACACCTGAATGTAGAACTCACCCATGTACTGCTACACCTGCATGTAGAAGTCACCCATGTATTTCAAAACCTGCATGTAAAAGTCGTGCAGTTATATAACTATACTCCTGCATTAACAGGTCGTGCATGTATTACTACACCTGCAAGTAGAGATCGTACATGTATTACTTCACCTGCAAGTTGAGGTCGTACATTTTTAGATATGTACACCTGTATGTAAAAGTCGTAATTCTAGAGAGCTACAACTGCTTGTTTTAGTCGTACAATTATAGAAGTCAATACCTGTATGTAGAAATCGTACATTTATAGAACTCAATACCTGTATGTAGAAGTTGTACATTTATAGAACTCAATACCTGTATGTAGAAGTTGTACATTTATAGAACTCAATACCTGTATGTAGAAGTCGTACATTTATAGAACTCAACATATGTATGTAGACGTCGTACATCAGTGATCTACACCTGTATGTAGAAGTCGTACATCAGTGATCTACACCTGTATGTTGACACCGTACATCAGTGATCTACACCTGTATGTAGACGTCGTACATCAGTGATCTACACCTGTATGTAGACGCCGTACATCAGTGATCTACACCTGTATGTAGACGTCGTACATCAGTGATCTACACCTGTATGTAGACGCCGTACATCAGTGATCTACACCTGTATGTAGACACCGTACATCAGTGATCTACACCTGTATGTAGACACCGTACATCAGTGATCTACACCTGTATGTAGACGCCGTACATCAGTGATCTACACCTGTATGTAGACGTCGTACATCTGTGATCTACACCTGTATGTAGACACCGTACATCAGTGATCTACACCTGTATGTAGACACCGTACATCAGTGATCTACACCTTTGTACATTAATAGAACTGAACACCTGTATGTAGAAGCCGTACATTTATAGAACTCAACGTCTTTATGTAGCAGTCGTACATTATAGAACTGAACACCTGTATGAAGCAGTCGTACATTGCTAGAACTGAACAACTGTATGTAGAAGTCGTATATTTAAAGAACTCTTCACCTTTAAGTAGACGTACGTCTACATTTAAAGAACTCAACACCTTTATGTTTAAGTCGTACATGTACCACTACATGAGAGGTTGCGCATGATAGCTACAACTATAATATGTATATTTGATTTCTTACGGCGGGCTGCACAATGACTAAATAAAGATTTAAAAAAGAAAGTTATTAAAATACTTTCCCAAAATAAAATATCTTCATTATAAGTTCAAACAAATGGATGTCTTAATATTGAACTTGCAACACTCATTTAACCATTCTTTGTTATCATGTGTTCGCTTTAAACTTTAAATATTGACACTCATTACTAATTTTGAGTGGTTTCTGAAACGAAGCACATGCACCAAAACTTAAACCGTTCCTTATATAGACTTCACGACTTTCCGACAGAACAAACACAGTGAAACACATTTAATGAAATTAATGGCATTTACAATATGAAATGTTTGTTCAAATAATTAACTACTTGATGTAAAGAAGAAATTTACTCGTTTGTATAATCACTCTAACCCACATTTGTATTCAAATACTCAATGATTCATTGTCAAGTCCTAAATATGTATTTAATGAAATAATCAAATTTTGTATAGCATTAAGTAGATTTTTTTTTTATTTTATAATGAAATTTTATTAAGCGAACATCATCATCCACGGCACGGATATTTAAACATTGTTTTAAAAGACGGTAAAGATTGAAAAGTTATTAAGAATAGAAAAAAAAAGTTTAACGTATTTATTTCTTTTTTAATTTTCATTTGTATGTATTTGCAGTATATTCCAAGAGGTTCCAACACTGCCATGATGCGGAAATGACCACACAACTCAGACAATCAATTAACTCGACAAATCACGTGACACATGCGCATGTTAGTCACGTGAGAAACTAACCACGTGATGGGTTCAGGGATAAGTTCGGTATGCACGAGCAAGCGGTCTATTCTTATTGCAAACAGTGTTAGGAAATTGCCGACAATCCACGAAGATGACGTGGACTCCGATATAGAGATCGAGCAAGATCTCGAAATAAATCCATCATCGGGAAAACTGCATCCGGCCGAGTCACGTGATTCGGGGATCGGAGAAAATGACATTCCACATGGATATGTGTTTCAAAAAGTGAATGGATCAGGCTCTGATTCAAGCCCCGAGAAAAATAACAATGACGTGAACACAGACGAGAAGACAAGGGTGTCAAGACCGCGCTCTTGTCGTTTGGGCCATCGGGGCCAAAAAGGTCAGCGCGTTCTAAATAAAGTGGGTCAAGGAACAGACTTATCCGATTCCCAAATTCGTAAATTTGTGCGCTCTGCTAGGGATAAGTCATACCCGGCTGAAATTGAAGACCACTCACATTGTGACTTATCAGACGACACTTTGTCTTTAAACAGTACTAGCTCAGCATCCCCGGACAGACGACAATCAAACAGACAACCGAAAAGTGCCAACAATAAAAGACGTTCAAATAAGCGTAATAAAAGTAGCACAAGAGGCTCAACCGAGATTGTGAACGACCTTGACACATCGACGGACACCGACGGCGTTAGTGATACGGATATGTTGTCGATACCAGACGAGACCGGTCCCTTAAGCAGCAGTCGAAGCAATAGGGCTAAGGATGATACGCCACATCGACGTGGCTGGGTTCGAACAGAGGATTTCACTGACGTCATGATTACAACGTCAGTGACGCCACGTGTTGGTGGACACGCGGATATGTATAGAATTGTAAGTGGGACGTACTCCGACGTCGACGTGAATCTCGCCAAGAAAGCGAGCGAAAGGTCCATATCCAGTATCATACTAACTTCTGTGGACGGAAACACGACTCCCACTAACTCGGAGTGTTTTGATGTGCCTCCCAATGAAATGTATTATAATCACTGTGAAGGGGTGAGTGTGTGTTTTTGTGCAGTTTGTTCCGCAACGAAGCTTTTATTCCTTCAGCCCGTTTACGGGTTTTAATGACTATTTCTGGAAATACTTTCTTGCGTTATTCTTATTGGTCATCATTCTTGTTGACGTTAATAACATTTATCATAAGTAAAGAAAAACCACAATATAACGATTATCAGATTTCACCATGAAATGGGAATAAAAGCTTCATTTATCAGTTCATCTCATTTTGCCGAATGATTTTAATTTGAATTAGTTCATTTCTCAATAAGTTAATTTTCCAAATACAGGTCATTCAATAGGCTAGAATTATTGCATAATTAACAGGCCTTGATTACTTTGTAATTGCTGACCGTAAAAGGAGCCGTCCGTCTTTTATGTTTACCTCAGAAATTTCCTTTGTTGTGTGTGCATGACTAGCCTTGTTTGCCGAGTCCAGAAACTGTAAGGTGTGATTATCTGATCCAGACGATTAACCCACCATAATTCAGATTCCAATATACCCAATGACGTCATTGCGCCTTTTGAATCTTTTGTTACCACTGCGCATATAAATGTCATAACGTAATAATTTAGCACAACACCGCCCTGTCAATTTCGCGGTTGAATGAACAATGATAAGAGCAATGGCTGAAAAGAGTGGATGCTATGGAAATGAATGTTTGATTAATGATTTTATGGTCGTTGAAAAGCAATGTCAGGGAGATCAAATATGCAGTACATAGAAGAGGACATAAATGGAAACCGATCTTTCTTTTATGATCATTCTTAGACTTGGTCTAAGCATTTAAAAGGAATGAAATAAATCCGTTTCCCCAATAATATCCCATAAACTTCGATGGATTTGCACTTGTTGTATTCAAAACGCCTAATTGTAGCTATTTGAGAAGCTGATTTCCGCTGAACGGCCTGTCTACAAACCATATTATTAAACGGCCCCTTTATAGAAGCGAATACTCAAGTACATAATCATTTATTAGTTGGCTTGGAATCAACGACAATGGATGAATGCATATTGAGTGCATAATAGCAATGCTCAATGGGTTTAGGTGTTCCTAGTTCGGTACGATTCGTTAGCACTTGTCATGTTGCTTAAATACAAAATTTATGAAAACCTCTTCACTCAGGAATAAAAACATCAGCCTAGCAGTCCAATTTATATGTAATTATTTTTTCTTTGTGCTTAAACATTTGGACATTTCTTAGATTATGTTTGTTAACGTAACCAAAATAAATGATATACCTACATAAGTTAATTATGTTGCTTTGCCAGGCACGTAAGTGCAGTGTTCAGTCGGACAAAGTGAACTGGGTCATGCTTAGTACGCACAACCTTGACAAACTTGACCTAGTCTGGAGGGTCCGCTCACAGGCTTTCGTTTTGCAGGTAGATCTCTATGGTTATGACCTGTCGGGGCATGATTAAGGACATTTTTTAATTTTGAAGATATATGTACGTGCGCATTGCCCGCTAACAAAGATCAGTTTGTATTCTTAAATAAATATAAAAACGAAAAGGATGGAATACGTACTTGAACAAGTTGTACCTTATGTACTTCAGTATTGTAAACCACGAAACGCCCCGACAAGTTTCATAACCAAAAGAACACTGTCCCTCTGGTTGAGATTGTGGTTGAATTTTATGACCTTATTCATCATCTGATATATACGAACTGTCCAACTCTCTTTTCTCTTTCTGTGGCAACGTTTTATATCTTGGTTCTTTTATCTTATAATATTTCGATAACGTAGTTTAATTTTATAACTTGCTAATATTTGGGTAAAAAATAGTGTCATATAAATATAAGAACAAAAATGGATTGATGGTGCTTTAGGAAACAATCGTTTCATATTATATCAACGTCCTATATTCGCATGCAGCCATTTCATTTCCCTACGTGCACAACATACCTTCCCAATATTATAAACATATATTTGCCGTGACTTTACCTTTTGCCACTTATCACGACTTGGTTGGGCGATCTGGGGACATGTGTATTTTGAACGCTTAGAAAGAATCCATACGTGTAAACATATAGTAACTGTAGTTTGTTAAATTACGTGTAATCGACCTTAATTTGCAACTTCAATTTATCTGCAGAATCTTAATAATATTTATTTTACCAACTGTTGACATGGTGACAAGGATAACTTATTTGTTAACATGTGGTGTTCTTATTCACTCGAAGTCAGTGTTTATATGGTTTTACCTTTTTTGTATCTTTAACTTAAAAAATGTTATAAAGGATAGTTTATTTTCACTTTTCACACTTTGTTGACTTTGTTGTTGTTTGTTTTAATTATTTTGGACTTTTATTTCGGGAAAGGTTTGATACTGTTTAATAGATGTTACTGTAAGAGAAGAAAAAATATCTTCATATTTGATCAAGTATAAATAACTGTTATACATGCATTGTTTAGTGTGTACGTGTGAATTACAATTGTGAAATACTGAACTGATGTATACATCACTTCTTAAATAATTTTCAGACTACAACGTTTTAATAAGTAAAGAGCTTGTTTAACATCATTTATAAAATATTACAGAATCTCGAAGATTTAGTGACTTCATTAGTGTCTGCCATAGAAAGGCTTTGGTCATGTGACATGGTGACGACATCAGATTTCGAGCAGGTAATGAAGGGACTTCGTTACCAACTCGTTGCCATGGCAATGGGACATATGTGTCGCCAGTCCACGCCAAGAATAGAAGTGAAGGTAAAGCCTTGCATTCTTAAGGAAAAGTAGTTTGAAAACGAACACAACTAAAAGGATTTAGGTACATTTAGTAAACAAACTATGTTGGATGAGTTCTAAATCTTTGCTTAAGACGTCAAACCAAAGTTTAGGTATTTGGCAATATAAAACAAATATAACACTTTCGCTTGAAATTCAAACTACAACAAATACATTAGCATTCATGTCTTAGCCGGTAATGCAGATATCTGTCTGACAGTGCTGCAACAGATTGGATATTTGCAGTAGTCATGCATATCCTAGTTCCTTTGAACATGCATGTTTAATGCATTGGCCGTTGCCCTTTTTCCTGGATAATCAAACAAGCGCTTAATCTTAGGTGCACAATTTCCCCGGCAAAACGTAATAATTTACGACGGAATCTGGTTACTCGTGTTTTATGTGTAATGGATCTGAGAAAAGACTGATCTTTCATATATCTCATTGTTGTATTTATTTCGGTCAAATTATGCTGGGCTGTATTATTCTGTTATTGGCCCAGGAATGGGCAAAAGCCAGACATCCTACATATTTTGTTACCAAATGGTCGTTAGGTATTGTATGCTGTATTTACAGAAAGATTCGTGACTTATTAGTTTCCATGAGAGTTCGATAAATCCATAAACAGTGCGGGTTCTTTCAGTTCCATTTGCGACTTATTTAAGAAAATAAGCCGTGGTTCGTGTTATGAAAATATTTTGAAAATATAGAATAAAACACCATTTTACTTTCGGTCAATTATTCCAAACTCGATACAAGCGATGCAAATTTTAAACTGATCGGTACAAGGAAACAAAAAGTGACATTATCCGAGGAAAAGCTGGTAATGTTTCTAATTGGTTGTTTTTATTTCCGGGATAATGAACTATTTGAGAGTTAAGTTATCGGAACATAGGAATGTTATGGAATAAACGTTGAAGTTGATTTTAAAGGTCGAAATGCTTCCAAGTTTTAGTTATAACAAAGATTTCGAAATATTTTAATTATATTAAAATCCTAATTAACACGCGTGTATTATATAATTTACCATCACGGTTCGTTTTTAATAGATATTGAATAAGATAAATGGCGTGGATACAAATAAATTACGTAATGTGTTTTGTTTTAAGTTTGCTGATAAATGTATTCACAATATACATGAGACGATTTATCTAAGATATGAAATATCATCATGGAATTTCGAGACATCTCACAAAATAATCACCATTTTCATCATGACTTTGTTTCGATTGTGAATTGATCAAACTACACAAATTCGATTCTTATCTACGACGGAGGAGTAATGAATAACAGATATTTTGATAAATGACCAACTGCAAGACATGCTGAAGTTTGTATTGTTCGAAAAAAAACACTTATACATCTCCTGTGGAGAAGGATTATAGAAGGAGAGTTTTTTGTCGAGGTGTTTTAGAAGACTCTGTGAATACGCCTATTCAAGATGGACTTTAAAGATCCCATTTAAGTGATTTCAGATCGTGTCTAATCAAGAATGGTAGACAATACTTGAAATAAAATGTCACAATGATAATCTCTGTTTGTTTAAATTATCAATTGTGGAATAAGTGGCGGTTAATCAAAGAAGTTTATCAAATTCGTATGATCGATTTAAGAACGGCCTACTGAAAGGCTATTTCATAGATGGACATTCAGTATATATATACCCGTGCGTAGTAAAGTAAACTTCTTTTGTCACAAATTTATACAGCAGTGAATAACATTAAGAGCGCTTTTATTTATTTTTTATTAAACTAGAAATACAACATATAAAATTCAAAGCTTCCCGGGGAGTCAGTATTTCAAGTGTCACAGGGTAGGCGTGTCATGTTGTAACAAATTATTTATTTCATAACTGAAACATTACTTTTGTTCAAATATATACAGGTGTCTACAAATGGATTTTTAAAAAAGTTTGTAGTACGTTAAGGTTGCATACAATTTTCCATTTCTTATAATGAATATCATACGGGCTCCAGCCTCAGAATTAAGTTAATTTACTGGGTTTTCTGAGATTTATGTGTTCGAAATTTGTGTTTTAGGGTGAGCAGACGAACATTTTTACAGACGACACTTGGCGCGTGCAAATCCGTCTGCGAACTGAGGATGAAGAGGTAGGGACTGTTTTATACTCTTTAGTTCGATAGAATGGTTGCATAGGTTTGCACTCGATAATTCAATTTGGCTCCAATATGGCGCGACTCCAAGAGTTGTTGCATATGTAATTGTTTTGAATAAAAAGTCATATCAGTTTTACACAAACCAACATTTGCAACAAAATATATAATGTAACCTGCATTTGAAACAAATTTAATTCATAAAGACCTTCTTCTGTGCATTTACACATGTTTGAATAACATATATACATGTACATTCTTAAATTCATTTTCAGATTATAGAATCATCAGAAAAACTACTTGCTCAACGTTTGGCTGCAAAAGGCAGAAGTCTCGCACGAGAAGATATCTCAATTCTTCTTGCTGAGCATCTAAAATCCATAGAAAAACTTCAGCAGGTTCAGGAAGCGGGAAAACTGTACGAACAGCAGAGTTCATCCTCGGTTCGACACACGACGAGGACCCCCGGAAGTGACAATAATAGACTGCTTTCTAGACGACCCCAAAGTGCAGCAAAATTACGTAAACTGGATACCAGTCGAGTGGAATCTCTCAAAAATTATAAAAATAGCATAACGGAATTGCCTCCTATCGACAAATCAAAGGGGGGTAATGGTTGTAAAAGTAAAATCAAAGCACTGCCGGTACCAAAGAAGGACAATCTAAACAGTGAAAGTAAACAAGGAAACACAGTTCCCTCCGCTGATAAAAAGGCAGACGACAATATTGGAAAAACAGACGACACAGATACAGACGAATTAAAGAGGATACAGGTATGGCTAACTGAAAATAAAATGTTTATATACCAAAACTGGGACTAAAAATGAATTCGTCTCTATTCTATTTCAATGAAAAAGGCATTTGATCACGTACATTTTGGGATTTCGGATACATGTTCAAAATAACATTCTTTTAAAACCTTTAAGATAAGAAACTGAATACAGTTTGCATTTTAAAACAAGTTAAGATATTGTAGTGCATTGAAATTGCCTATCGGCATTCACAATTAATTTAATATAGAAAAAACTCAGTCGAAGTACTGTTTAGTATGCATATTGGAAGTATCAAACTTCAGTTTGGCCCCACACGGTTTGTTGTAAGCGCGGCTTTTCTCTATTTGTCTTGTATTGTTTTATTTGTAAGTGGGTAAGAAATAAGGCCGTGGTGAGGATGAGATTTCCTATTAAAGCCTTGTTGTATATATACCAGCATGTCTGTAGATTGAGAATGTACATTTGTAAACATCTACACAAAAGTTGACAAAACCCTTGCATTATTGTAAATAATATTTAATAACTGTGTATTTCAATGTTTGAACGATGCTTGTAGTACAGAGAGTTTGTTTGCTCGTTACTGCCATTATAAATACATTCCCTGGTTCGTCTGGTTTAAGCCTCAAAAAGTACATTTACAAAAGTGAAACTGCTGGCTTGTTTGTGGTAAGGATAATGATAGGATGTGCAATTTATATTTATTCAGCGAAAATTAATTTTGAGTTGTACTCCATTTCAATGATGTAGTTGTTGGTTTTAGTGATCGGGATTCAGGTTATCAAGGACTTTGAGACGATCTGTATTTAATTGTTTGTTCCGTCATACCACGGACGATAGCAAATGTACCAATACTCTTTTGTTGGTAAGAAAATGGATTTCTGGCAATCAGATCAGATCATACCATATACATTTTAGTATCAGTGAAATGTTATTTTAAGAAAAACGAGCTTAATTCTTTCAAGATAAAGCACAGTTTCCTTAATAGCTAGTTATATTAGTCATACAGAATCAAGAGCGTAAGTGACTGATCTAGTTAAGATCAGTTTAGCTTCAGTACATTTTTGTGTACTTCGATCTAATTCCTTAGGAGGAGGACCACCACCTATTCGCGGAGCTTATCGAGGCGTTTCGGCAGCTCTGGGAGGCCCTCACTTCCGCTACCGCCGCCGCCCTGCTTTTGGAGTACCGCCGCCGGGAAGCCCGCCTCATCCGGGCTGTCATTGATCATGCGCGCACACACACCTCCAACTCACAGGTAACGTGTTGAGAAATGCTAAAACCGTGTCCATGCAAACTAAATAAGTATACTCCATAGTTCTATATATATGCTTATACGTGATTCAATGCATAGAAGAGCACAACAAGTTTGGGCTATTATTACGTCAATGGCCACGTGATTTGATTCAAAGAAATAAAATAGAAGGTGTAGACATCACCTTATGGAGGACATTATACACAACAACTTGCAATATACTTGAAATTGGTTCAGTTCATTGCCCCCTTCAAAATCTAGTCAATGAATTTTGAAATACTTAAAGGTGATTTGATCGTATTTGTAATTAAAATGTAAAACTATATCATTTTGGGGATATTTTAACCTGCATTAGTTGGCCTTAATATTGACTAAAGAAATTAAGATACACCTTTATTATGGTAAACAGATATGTCATTATAAACGTAAATTAACTACGTGACAAATTGTGTTTTGACGGAAACGGTGAAGGCAAGACTAGGATGTGCCTGTATGGATGTGCCTTGTATAAGTCCAAATCAATAATCTGTTCTGTTCTGTTTTGTTCTGTTCTGCTCTGCTATTGTAAACTATTTAGAAGTGAACATGACGAGGGATTCATTATTATCCATGCACGTTTTGGAAAAAAACGCAACAAAAATTAATTCAAATAACCTGTAGAATCATATTTTTAAAAAGGCGTAACATATTCATATTTCATATATTCTTAAGGAATTTGAACTTTAAGATAAATAAGTTGGTTCTCTGATAGGTCAGTTAATAAATTTAGAACCTTAGTGACCCCATCGTAATGTTGATCCCTGGTGACCCCACCTCTAATGTTTGTCTTTGGGAATCCTATTCAAATGATTGTCCCTGGTGGCCCCTGCTTCCCACATTATAAAGCTGATCCCTGGTGACCTCATTGTGATGTTGATCCCTGTTGGCCCAATAACAATATTGATCCCTTGTGATCTCATTATAATGTTGGTCCCTGGTGACCCAATTATAATTCCGATCACTGGTGACCCCATTATAATTTTGATTTCTGATGATCCATTAAACTGTTTGTCCGCTCTTTTACTGATCCGTGGTGACCCCACTATAATGTTGATTGTTTGTGATCCTATTCTAATGTTGATCCCTGGTGATCCCATTCTAATATTGACCCCTGGTGACCCCATTGTAATGTTGATCGCTGGTGATCCCATTGTAATGTTGATTCCTGGTGACCCCATTGTGATGTTGATCCCTGGTGACCCCATTCTTATGTTGATCCCTGATGACCCCACTGTAATGCTGATCCCTGGTGACCCTATTCTAATGTTGATCCATGGTGACCCTATTCTTATGTTGGTCCCTGATGACCCTATTCTAATGTTGATCCCGGGTGACCCCATTCTTATGTTGATCCCTGATGACCAAATTGTAATGTTGATCCCTGGTAACCCCATTGAAATGTTGATCCCTGGTGCCCCCATTCTAATGTTTATCGCTGGTGACCCCATTCTAATGTTGATCCCTGGTGCCCCCATTCTAATGTTGATCCCTGGTGACCCCAATATAATGTTGATCCCTAATGACCCCATTCTAATGTTCTTCCCTGAACAATCCATCCTTTTGTCTCTGGTGATCCCACTGTAATGTTGATCCATGGTGACCCCATTCAAACGTTTGTCTCTGCTGATTCCATTCTCATGTTTGTCTCTGGTTATCTCATTCTTATGTTGATCCCTGGTGACCCAATTCTTATGTTGATCCCTGATGACCCCACTGTAATGCTGATCCCTGGTGACCCCATTGCAATGTTGATCCCTGGTGACCCCATTCTTTTGTTGATCCCTGATGACCCCACTGTAATGCTGATCCCTGGTGACCCCATTTAAATGTTGATCCCTGGTGACCTTATTGTAATGTTGATCCCTGGTGACCTCATTGTAATGTTGATCCCTGGTGACCCCATTGCAATGTTGATCCCTGGTGACCCCATTCTTATGTTGATCCCTGATGACCCCACTGTAATGCTGATCCCTGGTGACCTCATTGTAATGTTTATCGCTGGTTACCTCATTGCAATGTTGATCCCTGGTGACCCCATTCTTATGTTGATCCCTGATGACCCCATTGTAATGCTGATCCCTGATGACCCCATTGTAATGTTGATCCCTGATGACCCCAATGTAATGCTGATCCCTGGTGACCCCATTGTTATGCTGATCCCTGGTGACCCCGTTGTAATGCTGATCTCTGGTGACCCCGTTGTTATGCTGATCCCTGGTGACCCCGTTGTAATGCTGATATCTGGTGACCCCATTGCAATGATGATCCCTGGTGACCCCATTGTTATGCTGATCCCTGGTGACTCCGTTGTAATGTTGATCCCTGGTGACCCCGTTGTAATGTTGATCCCTGGTGACCCCGTTGTAATGCTGATCCCTGATGACCCCATTGTAATGTTGATCCCTGATGACCCCAATGTAATGCTGATCCCTGGTGACCCCATTGTTATGCTGATCCCTGGTGACCCCGTTGTAATGCTGATCTCTGGTGACCCCGTTGTTATGCTGATCCCTGGTGACCCCGTTGTAATGCTGATATCTGGTGACCCCATTGTAATGATGATCCCTGGTGACCCCATTGTTATGCTGATCCCTGGTGACTCCGTTGTAATGTTGATCCCTGGTGACCCCGTTGTAATGTTGATCCCTGGTGACCCCGTTGTAATGCTGATCCCTGGTGACCCCATTGTTATGCTGATCCCTGGTGACCCCGTTGTAATGCTGATCCCTGGTGACCCCGTTGTAATGTTGATCCCTGGTGACCCGTTGTAATGCTGATCCCTGGTGACCCCATTGTAATGCTGATCTCTGGTGACCCCGTTCTAATGCTGATATCTGGTGACCCCATTCTTATGTTGATCCCTTATGGCCCCGTTCTAATGCTGATCTCTGGTGACCCCATTCTTATGTTGATCCCTGGTGACCCCATTCTTATGTTGAACCCTGGTGACCCTATTCAATTATTGATCCCTGGTGACCCAATTATAATATTGGTATCAGATGATAGTTTATAATTTGATGATTACAGGTATGCACAACAGTACCAAAACTGCAGTATACTTAGATAATTGTAGTATGCATGTGTGCTCTTTATTTAGATTGAAATCTGACTTAAAATCACATAATTTGTTTATAACGTTATCTGTCCATGTTTTACTATTTCTGCACATAAGACCGTCTGAAGTGTTATCACAATATTAGGTGTTCGCCAGGCGTCAAAATCCATATGTTTGTGTATGGGATACCCTAAATACGGGTAATATACACGATACTATTTATTTTATTTACTATAAATACATTTAATAATTTGCAAACCAAGAACCACAGAAAGAATGACGTTGTCAAAGTTGTAGCCAATATAGTAGTTGCTGAATTTAAAATTGTTTGAATGGATAAATAAGCAATATCAGGCTACATTATAGTTAGCTAAAGAACTCTGACCAATATGACGTTTTTCATATGTTTTATATCCCGTATTGTCTTAACTTTTCTGAAAGTCGCGTTCAGTTCGGTTCCTAGTGGGCAGGTTATGGAATGGTTCTTATTAATATATATCTTTAAAAATACGTTAGCATAACACCGAACAGTATCGTTGTAAACATATATTCATTGTAATCTTTGTTGCCTATAAATTATTCAAAGTAAACATGATCGTATGTGGTGATAATCCGGCCACATTCCTATTGACAATTTCCCCACCTTTACAAAACACGAATGTCTGAAAGCAATCGACTTGAACAAATGAATTTCAATATAATTTGTTTTGTTAATTCAGTGCAAAAAAGGTTCGTATCCGCTCAGAAAGTGGACCTTTTAGTGTTTTTAAAAGACCGCATTGAAAACTAATAAAATAAATCAAAACTGGCTTCTTCTCTCCATTTTTTTATGCAAAACAACCGCCTGTGCTTTCTTCCCAATTCATAAAAACATGATTCATTTCTCCTGTTAGTATTGTCGGAGACGATTTATGAGTTTGCTTATAATCAATAGACTTTCGACGCTTTACTTTAAACTATTGCGCTGGCATTTCCGCGGGATTATATTTTTTTTCGCCTACCAAGCGTTTCACTTTGGTTTCCGATCAATTTCGTTTGAACGCCTTCGTGCAAATTCTTTCAAAATGGTTTTAGAATTTCATTTGTCTTAAAAACATTTAAAATGATGAGATCAATCTAAAAATGGGTACTTAAGCGGTACAAATATACCATATATAGTCCTCTTTAAGACAATACCACATTAACAACACAGGAAAGACGTGAATTTGTGTTTTCAATTCGAAATGCAACTGCACGATTGAGATGTTCCTGACCCTGAAATGTTAATGCACGATGGAAATGTTCTTGTCACCGAAATGTTACTGCACGATTGAGATGTTCTTCACCCTAAAATGTTACTGCACGATTGAGATATTCTTGACCCTGAAATGTTACTGCACGATTGAGATGTTCCTGTCTCTGCAATGTGACTGCACGATTGAGATGTTCTTGTCCCCGAAATGTTACTGCACGATGGAGATGTTCTTGTCCCTGAAATGTTTCTGCACGATAGAGATGCTCTTGACCCTGAAATGTTATTGCGCGATGGAGATGTTCTTGTCCCTGAAATGTAACTGCACGATTGAGATGTTCCTGTCTCTGAAATGTTACTGCACGATTGATATGTTCTTGTCTCTGAAATGTTACTGCACGATTGAAATGTTCCTGTCTCTGAAATGTTACTGCACGATGGAGATGTTCTTGTCTCTGAAATGTAACTGCACGACTGAGATGTTCCTGTCTCTGAAATGTTACTGCACGATTGAAATGTTCCTGTCTCTGAAATGTTACTGCACGATGGAGATGCTCTTGACCCTGAAAAGTAACTGCACGATCGAGATTTTCTTGTCCCTTAAACGTTTCTAAACGATTGCGATTTTATTGTCCCTTAATTGATTTTAAATTACGTTTTCGTTCACTTCTGTACAAATTATATCATAATTAACAATTTTTGACAGTTGCCTATACATATGTCAGTGGGACAATTATTAGTTCTGTAGCTAGTATGAAAATGTGCAATCAATCACCGAACACATGTCAAACTGCAGTTTTTGCAGAGGTCAGGGAGGAAGATTTATCATACTTTTCGTGACAGGGTTTATGCTGTAATAGACCGAAAAGACCTGGATCGGTTGACACTAATAACCATATTCAATGTTCATGTCCAACCAAGTTGTATATATTATGCCATATGTGTTGTGGTCGAATTGTTTTAAATGTCAGGCCGGCCGATTTTATCGTTTAGAACACACAACTTACACTAATTTTTACAAAGTGATATATCAGAGCTATTGCAAAATTATTTGTATTTAAAAAAAAAATGCGTGCCAAATGGGACAAATCTGCATTTTAATCTTGAAAATGAGGAGTTCTTTAACTGTTTCCTAATTGAAAACAGAAAAAAAAAACATAGATCGGTTGATCAATTCATCATGAATCTTTATCAATATCCCTGACACTATATTAATGTGTTTTCTTGAGTATAATATAATTACGTAAATTAGGCGAAGTACTGAAAAGAAAACCACGATCTCTTTGGTTTCAAATCATTATTTAATTATTTGTTCTTTATTGAAGACCACGTAGGTCTCCATTAGTTCTACAAATTTGCCTTATCGGTAAAGCATCTATACTTTTTCAATCAGAGTTTCGTGGCAAGTGTTTTGCAAGTTTAACTTTTAAGGATCGTCCAATTCATTATTTAAAACGTGTCTTTGATTATAAATTTCACATTTTTCACAGAGGAATGCAGTGCGTTTATCTTATAATTGACAAACATAGAACGCATTAGGGTTTGAAAGGTACGTATTTGTAAGGTCATAATGTTACTGGCGTAAATGTCTTATAGTGAGTTTTAAGGCTTCTCATTGTGAATGCCATTCATTTCTTATTTATGTATGTGGAACACATCTTTGGAATATAATGTTTGGACAAATAATGTGATTTCTTCAATGTTAATAAACATTACGTTATTCGATATATGCTGAGGTTTCTTTGTAGCGAGCCTCAATAGAAATTTTTCCGCCAACATATATTTCGTCATTGAACCAAACTTGACCCAAACGTAATAGCTTGGAATATGAAAATAGTGATATAAACAATAAGGTCAGCATTTTTTTCTCTCTGTTCGTATTATTCTTTAATCATTCTTCTGTTAATATAACGTTTAGCTGTAGCACATATTTTGTGGTTTTATTAAATTTCAAACGCAACTTATATTATATTTGTTTTTCATTAAGTTACATAATACTACTTATTATTATAAAGGAAACTTTCGTTATTGTATATTTGTTGGACATACTAAGAAATGCATGGCCGTAAGTACCCTGTATCTTTGTAACAATTGTGCTTATGTCATCTGAATAAATGCGAATTGAAAATTATGCAGAAAACCATTTTTAAGTATGAACTAAAAATATCTATAAATAAGGGAAAATGCTGGCTTAAAGATTTCGTTTCATTCATAGGGAAACAATAGTATTTTAGTTCGCGTGCGAAATTATGAAATTCCATTGAGAAAACCTGTAGATTCTACTATAACAGAATTGAACGGAAACCGAAGCCCGACACTGTAAACACGAGACTCCGCTGGGCAGCCCTATCCGCGCAGATAATCTCCACTTTCAGCTGCATGGAACATTGACTCACGGATAATGTTACCCTATCAAAAACAACTCTGGGTCTGTGTGTCAATCGCGCATTTGTTAAAAGTACATAGGAAGGGCATTGTTCTCATATTTATGTTATTTCCTTTACGATATTTGATGACAAAATGAATTGAACGAATTCAGAAGGCTTTCTTAGGAATGATGAACATGATATTTCCTATTTTTGATGGGTGAAATTAATGGCGATCTTTAAACAGGATAGCATGGACTCACGAGCGAAACTAAACGAATACAATAACTCTATATGCATGTTTATTCTTTTCACACAACATGTAAGACTTTAGTTATGAAAGCAGCTTTATCAACGAAGTTATATTTCTTGTATTTTGCAGACGCAAGGCAAGGGATCCGATCAGTCAAGCGCAGCGACAGGCAACACAAAGGGCGCCATGGGACAGCAGAACTCTGTCGTAGAATCTAGACTTGATCAGGTAATTTACTATCCAAACTTCACAACCGGTGGACTTTGTCTCTGATTGTGTCGCTACATACACACTTTCGTGAGTATAACTTCCATCAATCTCTGGTGCCATGTTCATGTTTCAGGTGCTGTGTGTTTTTTTGACAGTACTTTACCCTATACGGAAATGTTTTTAGAAACATAAACATAGTATCATAAAAGCAATTAAAACGTAAAAATAAGAGCAGAAGGCGTTTAAAAATTGGGCTGTAAGAGTTCAAGCAAAGTATCATTTACATTACGAGACATACATATGGTGAACACATACATGTACAAGTTAACCACACCCACCCACTCACATTTAACTTCTCGCGAGGCGTTTCAATTTAGAAATTGGTTCTGCCAATTACCGAATAACACTATTAATAACCGTGTGATACATGCTCTGGTCAAATATATTGAATTAGAGACACTTAAGTCTTGTTGGAGTTGAAATTGATGACGTTTCTATTTGTCTCGTGCAAAAAGTAGAGCTGAATGTATGTTCGCCATCAATTGTATGCATTCAGGGCTGATATATATTCAAAAGGGTAACAATATACCCCCACAACGACGAGACGAAATCTATTCACCAACTTTTCAATTTCCATTTACAATAAACAATGGTAATCGACATTTACAAATTACTGATGTTAGAAACCCAATACCGCAAACTCATTACCAAATCAATGCGATTTGTTCGAAACTATTTCTGTATGAAATTCAGATCTTCTGGAGGCATTTTATTTTCCAATAAACAAAATGACTTTGTAGGAGTTAGTTTAGATGACAATTGTTTTAAGTTTGGTAGATTAACGACTCACTGACTGAGTGATATTGTCTTACTAAATGGATTTTAATCAATGGAAAATACCTTAAAAGTAACAATGATATAAGCAGATATACGAAAGTAGTATTGTGTTACCGAAATAGTTTAGGGTGGCCTCTACGAGTCATGTTCATTATCATGCTTGAAAGGCTTGAAACATTGAAAAGTAATAAACTCTGTTATGTATTGAAATTGAAAGACAGGGACATTTAAACATTGATCTCTTTTATAATGAGAATGAAGACTATTCTAGCGATAATATATTTCGGTCAGAACGATTGTGGTTAGATCATTTGTATAATTTAAAACTGGACAGAAACAACTGTTCTGTTTGAAATTGGAGCAATTTATTTAGGCTAGATTGTTGATTTGATTCTACATAGATTAATAAAATCAGGTCTTAGAATCATAGTGATGAAGTGCACAATGAAACACGATTGTGTTGAATAATACGTGGATTACAGGCACCAATGTATTGCTCCAATATCGGCTGAATTGTGAGATATTGATGGACGACTTGACGATCCAGCACTTCACTGATAAGACCTTCTTGGATTTCGTTAATATATCAAAGGACAATATGCATAATTGTTTAATTAATCTACTTCTTAGGTATGTAAAAGCTGCATAAACAGCCTATAATTTTATACGATGTTTATCGCACGTCAATATTAAGAATATTGAAAATTAGTTTCATCCTTAAATTCTGTTGTGGTTGAATTGTGTATGTGTTTCTTTTCAGTGTGCTAATAAATAGCACGTCTTAGACCACCGCATTTGCAATGTTTTAATTTTTAGTTTAATATTCCATTCATTAACTTTGGATTACAATGTTTGGTAAATTTCGGAGAAAAATGTAACATAATTATGTGAACATATTTGCGTAAACATTTCCTCCGCTAACTTTTCGTTAAAATAAATTTTGTATTTCCATTGCCCACAAACTATTCTTTTGAAGCAGATAACACGATATACATAAGTAAAAGAATTTTTCCTATGTCAAACTAGAACATACTGATACATGAATAAATTATTTCCTTTGTAAAAATGTTATTTTTTATCCACGTCAAGGTTAAATTTATCTGTAAATTATCAATGTTATCATAATTGGTCTATATGTTTACCAGGGCGTCCAACAGCTTGACGATGAGTTTGTGAGCCACTTTGAGCGGAACCGGGACGCCATCTCCGTGGACGGGTTCGTGGAGGCGCTCACCGACCATATGAAGAAGACACGCCTCATCCGCGTCAAGTCCTTCAACATCCGGGAGGATGGTGCCGACTTGACGGCTGACAGCCCGCGATCCAACAGTTTTACCGGCTTCGGACACGGCGTCTCAATGTCGCCGACTAATTCCTTAAAGCGCCAGCACACATTTTGCGGAACTGTGTCTAAATCAAACACATCTAGCCTTGCAGCTTCACGTCAGAACAGTTTTGTGAAGTCACTTCCCGTTTCGAGACAGAGTAGTTATCATAGAACAAGGTCACGTGGTAGTACCGGAAGTTCATATACTTATTCTACAACAAGTTCTGGTGTGAGTTCTGGTGTAAATTCAGAGTCGTTGGACAGCAATGCCAGTACAGGATCGAAAAGTGCTATATCCCGGGAGTTTTCATACGGACTGTTGACAGATTTTGAAGATATCGATGAAAAAGATGAAGAACTTAAAACAGCACGTGAGAACGCTGCGTCCAGAGTCAGTGCTGAAAGTCTTAGACCGGTAAGTGGTTTAACCATTACATCCATATATTAAGTATCAACCAAAACTATAGGTGGCAGTATCGGTCAAGGTAGATAAACTAAATATGTACAAACGCATTTAGTTATAATTACACTCCATTTTAATATCCGTGGCTGATTCAAGGCCCTTGTGGGTTAAAATAAATTTGCAAAGTCTATAGGTCGGCATTCTCTACACCAGAGCGATGATGCTATGTGTACCATTTAGATTTATCATTATCAAACCTCTGATGAAGGAGAACGAAAGTGTGAATGAGTGTAAATAGTTCACTTGGGTCAAAACAGTGTGGATGCCATGCGTTACCCACATTTTATAGATGGGAACAAAACATACTTACCTTTTGTAAACATTTATGATAATAATATAATAACGTTCATAAACATAATGTTTGAAAATGATTCTTTGAAGCTGAAAACACCTGAGCAGATTTGTCATTATCAATGTAAAGCCCTTTAAAACCCCACCTGGCAACCCTTACTCAGCGATGTTCAGATTCTTCCGATTGTAAGAAATACCCTCCATACCATAATACGTATCTATTTGAGTGTATTAAATGTTATAAAAGATCTTAGCAGCTCTTCCGTGTAATTTCTACTTATTACATTTCTAGCCTGGTGGTTCATATATAGTATTGTTTCTCTACATGTGTATAAATAAAACCTTGTACTCTGTAATGAGGGTAAATAAAACTAAATCAACTGAAATGAGATTTCCTCTACAATCTGCACAGTCTGTGACAATCAGCAGGTTTTCTTAAATATCTTTTTAGATCAGTTGTGGGTATATCTGGCATTGAGAGAAAAGTGCATTGGGAAGATTTTGTCAAACATAACAATGGCTAAATTGTCTTTCCTAAAAGAATAGTAAAATTGCGTTGTTAGTTCTTTAAAATAGTTGAAACGGTAATTATATTTTGGACAAGATAATAGTTGATTATATAATTAAAACGGTACACGAGTTAACTACTGAACGTAATATGTACTGCCTACCACCAAACAACTCCAGGATAAACAAAACAAAACAGAACAAGACTTTATTTTACACATACCAACAAAGCACATTGTCAAAGCTTAAAACCCATTTACTGTATGAATTCAACATGTCACATGGTACAGAACAAATGTACCCGGCAGGTCGTATTGCACTAAAATAAAAAATATATATTGTTTTTCAGTTGTTTATCTACAATAACTGAACACCAACAATAACATAATCATCATCAACAACAACAACAACAACAACAACAACAACAACTTCCTTGGTTGCTTATATTAGAGTCAAGATCTATTTTCGTGTGTTCTTATTGGATTGAATTGATATTTTGTATGCCAAATATTCTAATCTTGAGCTAATAAAGTCACGTCAAGGAGATCATGTGTATTTTCACAAGAACATATCCAGTTTTATCGTAACTTTCAAATTGTTATTTCTTTGGTATAACAATAAACTTCCTTTCTAAACATTCACAGTCATGTTGCAATCTGAGTGGCCTCTGATTATCTATGTTCGATTAGCATTTGTAACTACTCGTCTCTCATTTCGTTAAATGCGCAAGGGTGGGGATGCAATTTCATTCAGCTTACTAGGGGTAAAGGTTAAAATACCGTAAGTAATGCTCGAGAAATTTGATCTAGTAACTGATAAATATTTTATTACCTAAAAGTGAAAAAAGATCCACAAAAGCTATTCTATGAACATTTGATTAAAAGCGAATGAAAAGTAGTCTTAATTAGTTTATTATCTGTTAATTTAAGTGGAAAAATGAATATATTTCAATTTGGTTTTTTATTAATCAGACTAAAGGCAGTGTAATTTGCTGTGAATGATCGTGAAAAACACTACATTACTTGATACGATTAGCTTCGACGATCTTTGTATCGGCAGCCTTGCAGATAAAAAGTGATACCATTCAATACCTTTAATTGAATTTATCTGATTTTTGTAAACATATTGCTCTGACATATTTTCAATATTTTTCATTATTTCGACTACTATGATATAAAGATAACTGAGGTAAATAATCGGCCCAAGAATTCCCACTGTCTGAATATTAATTTTAATAATTATTTGTCAGCGCAATAAAGAATATTGAATGCACGTTTAATATAATTGATAAATAATATATATCATAATATAATGTGTTTGTATGCAGTGACTTGCAAATTGCGTGGGACAAAACTCTATGATCTTGTTTTACTATTTAAGTCCCGATTTCTGTAGCCACGCTTTATTTCCTATTGAAAGTAATGTAGAAATCGAACCAAGTAAACTGCAACAAATATCATCATGACAAAAACAATTAACATTGAGCAAGGTATGTTTTCTAATTAACTAAAGATCCACTTTCAATTGAACCTATATAATGTCATATAACTGTAATAACATTATCCCCGAATAGATTTTTGTATTACAAATATACCGATAATTATATATGATACCCTTACATGTATACTCGTGTGTGTGTGTGTGTGTGTGTGTGTGTGTGTGTGTGTGTGTGTGTGTGTGTGTGTGTGTGTGTGTGTGTGTGTGTGTGTGTTTCATGCTGTTGCGATTAATATCGCCAATGTATTAAAGGTTGTTCTTGTTGTTGTTTTTGTTGTTGTTGGATAGAAGTATTTTAATAATTCTTCGTAAGCGTAGTAATTTGGCATGAATACAATTTTTGAAACACAAACACTTTGCTATTCATCAAAACCCGTACATGTATCCCAATGTCTATAGAGTTACGTGCAGAAATAATGTAATTTGAGTGTTTAATATCAAGCTTATAGCCTGAGAAATTAAATGAATTCCCTTGAAGTACACAATGTATGTACAGTATAATCACTTGGTTGCATACCATTATCATGTCTGGTTCTGTTAATGAGCTGCAGAATAGCGGGCTTAAAGCTGCACTCTCACAGATTTACCGTTTTTACAAATTATATATTTTTTGTCTTGGAATGATCAAACTTTTGCGTAGATATCTGCAAACCAATGATAAAAGACTGCTGACAAAAGACCAGATCGCAGATCTTCATATTTCCATTCCAAATTTCATGTTTTATGGCTTAAACCGTTACTAACGGTTTAAAAAAGTGCATAAAACATCAATTTTGGGACGGAAATATGCAAAGTTTTATACCATGATCATGTCCGGTTCTGGTAAGGAGCTGCAGAATAGCGGGCTTAAAGATTTTGCCATTTAATGGTGAATATGACGAAATTATTTAAAACAAAGTTTTGAAAACGCAATTTCAAGCCAACGTTTATATTGTTGTTGTTGTTTGTTCACGAAACTAAAGCAACGTTATCTGTGACCCATACGTCGCGGTAAGGTGACATTGAAAGACAGTCGGGACTATTATGTGTGTAAGTTCTTATCTTGACGACAAAAACAATTAGACGAGATCATCGAAAGGGAACATTTTCAACCTGGAGCAACCTGATATGCCATTTCTGAATGCAATCATGGAATTTAGCCAAACTGATATCATACGGTACTAATGAAGTAATGATAATTAGTTTTTGGTCGGTCGGCTGGCTCTATTCATTTACATACACGGAGTGTATTATTTTAGCAGAAGGTCATATGTAACAGTCTGTAGGATAAGTGTACATTACTGGTTTCTATTAATATGCATTCGGACTGTTATAAATACAACAAAATGCCCCAGATCAACCAGTTTAGACTATACTACGCAGAATAATCGCTGGTCATTATATTACCTAGAGCTAAATGAACAGGTTTTTGTCGGCTTTTTCCCGATATAATGGATCCAGTAAACTGTCTGTATTTTAGGTCGTCTAAAAGAATTCAAATAGGCTAGTTTGGGAATAGGACCTTTTTCTATTTGATTAATTTTAAGATTATGAATGAAACTGTCATTTGACACAGAATGGCTGTGCAACAGGGTATATGAACAGAACAGATCACAAGTTAATTCTACACATAGCATTACACATTATATACATCAATGAAGTAGACTCTGATAGTCCATTATCATTTCTATTATTTAGCATTTGCTTGGCGTTGGTTAGACATGGCTGATAGGACTGGTTGATAGGGGCATCGCGGCAATGTCAACATCAAATGCTCTGTCTGCAGTACCACCGAGTTGCCGTGTCTTAAAGGGTTAAAAGTAAATAATCACCCCGCATAACAAGTCCGTTAAGAAACAAATACCGAAGAAAATAATATGCGAGTCCGACTGTTTCATCAAATCACATCAAACACAAGTTATTACAACCTTGATTATTTGTAACGTTATGGTGCATCTATATAAGTGGCTTTTTTCTCGCAATGATATCTTAAATTGTTAAATTTAATTTAAAATAAGGCGAATATCCTAGGATCGTCGTCGGATATCCAGTGTATGGAGCTAAGGTGTTCACAAGAACTTCTGGTTCCCATTAACTCGACCGACCTTATTGTATCCTCCCGACACTTGTGTTGTCGTAATGGGGATTTTTTCCGTAAATTCCTATCAAATGTGCAGTTATTTGAGAGCACCTGTTAAAATCTGAGAATTTTATGATTAAAAATTTCTATAATATTGATATACTCTGACGGGTCGCACATGGATCTCTGATGATGTCTACAGATAAAGTCGCCCTCTAAGGACCTCTATGAAGGACATATGCTTACTTCAATATCAAGCCGGCCTTCAGTTCCGGCGGAGCATTTGTAATGTCTCTCTGTTTTATACGAAATACGCAAGAAGTTATTTGGGTTGTTCATGTGTGTTGTATCAGCTTTTGCGATTTCATTTATATTTAATTTAAGTAGAATGTTTATGTTTTAAAAATTAAAGAAATATTTTATTTATTTATTTTCAAATAAAGGTTTTGTCTAGGGAGGAGAGGGAATACGGATATTCGTTATGTATACAGTATATATTTTACAAGTAACAAGCGAGTTCAATTGCGTGATTTTTTTATCGATTATCATCAAAAATTCGGTTGATAAATGACTGTTTAGTTGAAAAGTGTGCTAACCTTGAATGATGTTTATCATAACAATTGAATATTTACAGCCGGCTGAAGCCATTTAATGATTTGATTGAGACTTACCTTTTGAACCTTTTTATTTTCTATTGATTGCTTAGACTTTTGTTGTTAAGAGTTCCAATCCCATTTCCATCTGTCACGTAAATTTCTATCAAGAAATCTTGTTTATGGACGAAAAAGTTAAGCATAATTAAGGTTCTGCGGTATGGGACATCACGATTTCTGTTTTCCGTGAGAGAGCAGTATACGCTGCGTTTAATAGCCGTTCAAATTGCATTTGGAGAGCGCTAATTGTGGTAACATGTCGCTCCCCTACGGCGTCAGCAAACGAGCTTGCACCGTGACACCCGAGATCGCCATTGTTTCCTGTTTCCTGGCATGCATGCCTGTTTTTTCTCTGCCTCGATCATTTTCATTGACTTGAAATTCCCTCTTTGTTACGTAATTGTGTAAATGTAGCGAGTGTTCTTTTTAAATTTTCTTGCTGATAATAGAATTCAGACGTGGTTTATTCAAAAGTCATTGATGAATGTTGGCACTTTACAAAGCTTTTATAAAAGAGATATTTTGTTACACAGAGTGATATTATTAACTGTAATGACTAAATGTGTAGTTCATTATAAGCCTGTATACTTTGAACAATGGCTTGCTCTATGGGCATTATAAAATGCACCTATATATTGAGGATTTTTTTTGTAAAATCGGTGAACGTTAATTGGAAGCTGATTAATTCATTATACTGTCTGAAGGTTTTAAGTCACACGGCCAATTGTTGAGAAAATGACACATATTGTATTTAACCTACTGATCGCCTTGCACAAACAGATATGAACGGCTTTTAAAGATATACATGGATAGACTCCTATTTGTATCATTGTTTTAAAAGTATCGATATTGAACTGTATTGAACCATAATACATATACAATTTTGTAAAAAATGTGGGAAAATGGCCATTCACGACCAATCACATTGCCAATTAGAACGAATGTATGATTTGAATTAAGTGTTCATGCACGTGAATAACACGTAACACACTTTCCCTGGCTGCTCTACCTATTTCAGTACAAGGAACAAGCGGCACATGATTTAAAAACACACACACAAAAAACAACACTTATGTACATGAGTATTTCATCTCAGACGTTTGAACATGTCGAGCATATCGAAAAAGAGACCATTGAAATCACACGTTGACATGCTGAAAATCATGGTGATTTTCGCATTTAAAACTCATTAATATAAAATAAAAAAAATCAATGGCAACGGTGAACAAAGCATCTGCCTTTGATAATAAGGTTTAGTAGTTGTCACAAGACACTTTCAGTTTATTGTAATGCAAAATATGATTTCATTGTAGTGATATCTTTCCAAAGCAGCGCTATATATCGGTTTCATCTCAGCTTAAAATTCTTCCTTCGAAGGAATGGAGGGCCGCGCGTTTTAATTAATATGATTGTGAGATATAGAAGTAAATACGCATATCAATCATTGCACCGGTCCCCGTCTTATTTGCACAGTTTTGATAACCATTTATTAAAGCCCAGCTCTAGGTGAGGTATAACAAATTGCATGTGTTTTTATCCATGGCTTAAGTGTTTAATCACTCCCCACCCCTTGATTCCCGATATTAGATTCCCCATATATGCTCGGTGTGCAGGACCACAAGCTCTTTGAAAGTGTAAAGTAAACTACAAAAGTATGTCATTCTAATACCTTAATGCCATTTTATATCTTTGAAAGTATGTTCTTCGCGCGGTTTCTCTTAAAGTGTGTGATTTATTATCTCATACAAAGCGCTAAATTATGCACATTGTTAAAGCATAAATAAGATAAGGATCATTGTTTGGCCAAACATTGATGGATGATAGGGAGAGCTGGTAGATATATGAAAACGAAACTTTAAAAACCATTAATCATTGAGAGTTAGACAATATTTATTTAGCTTATTCATTAATTCATTAATAGATAATCGCCCCCTGGCTCCACAATGTATGACGTATGTCATCCGAATATAACTAAATGGCTGACAAATAAAAGAAACAAACAATAATATAAAGAGAATGCTCCGTCACCAGTCCCTACGCTTTAATTCTAATAAATAAAGTATGTGTGATTTTTACATTCTGTGTTATTTATTTTATTTATGCATGTTATATTCTTGGTAGTTCTCGTGCCATTTTAAATGAGATACGTTATTAGAAGCAACAGCAGTTATGAACGCGTGTCGGTAACATTTGTAACAATTATGCATGTTCATGTTTCACATGTATATTGGTTATTATGAACTTTTAATAAAGCGTGTCGCTCTTCGTAATCATGATACCAATCTGTTGAAAAAATAGGTGAAGTATTTGATTCAAAATGAACATGTATGTAATTGTCACTAACCCAATAATTCTGAATGAACATACCGATCAAGAGTCAAATAGAATGTATATCTGTAATTACACTTTGTGCAAATTTGCGCATTAAAATTACTATTTGAAGTTGTATCGTGTTCTCGCGATAGTGATCTTTCCAAAATGATCATGAATAAGTGCGCAAATGAGACCACTGTCATGCAATACAAAAACCAGCATTGTTAAAGTACAGCATGCCATTTATTTTGAATTAGAATTATATCTGGATTAATTTCCAAATGTTTCTGAGACAATAACGCCTATTTAGTAAACCCGTTTCAATAACTGATGAAATGCATCTTTTCAAGTACTCAAAAGATAAACAAAAATAGTTTGTTTTTTTCTACTCGGTACCTTTTTAAGCTCGTCTGTTTTCAAAGAAAAGGTCTAGGGCATTGACTTAGCCTTGTCCTCAGTGTTGACGTGGACGTCTGAGGCGCCGTTATGCAAAAACTGCAGCCTTAGCTATGCAAAACTCAAACAGCATTCAAGGCATTCAAATAAATCTTGGTATCCATTGCCAGAGGGAATACGCAATTGTACTGCAATGGTCATAACAAAACCTTCAATACTTGCAGAAATATCGCATTATAAACCTCGTTCCAATTTTAAATGCTTCTTTAATACCATTTTTACTTATTTGGCGAATTATTTCCGTTGACATATGCATTATATTATATCATTTCAGACATTAAATACGATCAACATAATGGAGAAACTCTTTGAAATTGTCATAACTGGGCCAATTAAACTTTGGCCAGACTTTGACTGTTTATGTGGTTAAATTGCTTAGACATAAGTATTCATGCTCCATTTTTATTCTTGTCGAGATTTGGTTTAATGATCGGAACCTTTGCAAGTTGCAATCTAAAAGACAGACACTCGGCATACTTAGAAGTGGAAGAAATGTTCGGACTCTGCCTTAATCTTGCACTAGGAAACTGTGGAACTACTTTTTAATATTATGGATATGAAGCAATAAAATGACTCGTTATTTCTGAAGGTTTTGAAGCATGTACATATCACATGAATAAGCAACTACTTTAATGAAACACAAACGGGAATTTTTGAAAAGAGCGACCTGTTTTGGAGATTTAAGACTGTGAACGTTAAATAAATTGTATGTTCTTAAAGTTGAATAGGTAAAAGTCCTGATTGAAATGGTAGAAGTACTTTTCTTAATTGAAAAGGCCTGATGTCAAGTAACTGGATACCATTAAGTGTGTTATTATTAAACACAACAATCTTATTTGCTCATTCTAGTTCCGTTTTCATATTGACTATTGATGTGTATTTGAACGCTACAGGCGGTATATTTTCTATGTGGGGTTGCATTTTTTGGCAGTGAAGAAATACTGAATTTAATCGTTTGTCATCTGATAAGGCTCAAGAAGTCTACATCCAAGGCCTATTGTATTACCTTATACTTTCGTTTGAAACAGTTGAAGCTAGTTCGTCTATGTAAACGGATGTTTTCTATATTAAAAGAAATACGAGAAATCGAAAGTGATTTTAAAATAAAACTGGAAATTAAAAGTTAATGAAATTTCGACAGTTCAGAATAATATTTAAAGTTTAAAATGTAGTCCAGGGTGTTGTTAAATTCTTTGTTCATTTCACCAAGACCCTGTTTGCACAATACATTTGACAACCCTCGCTAATAATGGAAATTCGGTGTTGACACTAGCATGGATAACAGTTGATTTGTATCTCTAAATGTGCCGCATTATTTAAAATTTGTCCACAAATTCAATTAAGAATTGTGTCTATATGGATCTGTTTGGTTTAGTGGTCACATTTTGGCCTGATATTTCTAGCAGAATAAACACGCAAAGTGGTATATAACTTTTCAATTAATGTTGTGACAGATTTAAACCGTTTGAAGTTGTATGTATATTTACAAATGCGACCATACAGAAGATTGGAGAAATAATACATCGCGAAATGTGTGTATTTTTAATATAATAATTTCTGCAATGAAAATGATGGATTTTATTAAGACTACTTTGAATTTATAACGGGAATAACAAAACAAAACTGAGTTGACCAACTTCGTGTACATGCTTATTAATATGAAACATTCGAACAAGGATAGAACATTCGAACAAGGATAAAACATTCGAACAAGGATTAAACGTTTGAAATAAAATATTACTCACGTGTGTATAAAATGTAAGAAAATTTGAGTTTGTTAGGGAGATTGAAGGCGAACGAATCACGGAAAGTTGGAAGTCTTACTATATACTGGATAGCATTGTAAATTACGGATACCCTGGGAAGTTCTGTCCGCCATGTCCGTTATTATCACAGTACGGGTAAGAATGCGTTTATCTTTGTAAAACCTTAAGTATACATTATTGTCACATTTCAGTTATCTAAATGGTACTTATACTATCACCATATAAACAAAGACCACCGTTTTGGGATAATCGCCTGATAATAGCAATCTACCGAGATCCAAGAAAAGGATGTTTCTATAGCTCTTAAATAGCCTTGCCTTCGATTACACAGAAGTCCTAAATTGAACTTATCGCATCGAGCAAAGTCAGCAGTGTTTAACTATTGTTTCATTGAAATCAGAAGGTCAACTACAGAACATACATGTAAGAGAAAAGACAGACAGCACGTGTTAAACAACCCCTTTACGAAATGTTGAATGGACCAGATATGGTTCACCATAGGCTTGGTGCTTGATTCCTGTGTACATAGCCCAGGTTGTTCTGGTTTGTTATTGTGTTTGTTCATCACTTGATTCCGATTATATAAAATTATGAGGAAATAAAGATCCACTCACTGGTTCAAGGGTGTTTAGTTTACAATCAACATTAGTTGTTCTTAGTCTATTAATATTATTAAGAACTTTTCGACTTCTAATCGTAAGTATTCATAACGTCTGGGGCAAGCACTTAATGATATTGATGGTCCTTAAAAGGACAAAAAGACATTTCAAGGTCGAAATGAACGTGTTCTTGTTTGTAGGAATACAAACATAGTCTAGAAAAAACCAGTTGAGAATGAACTATTTAAATCATCAAACTGTACTGTAATTGCGCGGAACTGTCCAATGTAATTTCCCTGTGGGTGTGCGCATAGCATAAAACTGTACTGTAATCGCGCCGTACTGTACCATGCGATTTCCCTGTGGATGTGCGCATAGCATATAACTGTACTGTAATTGCGCGGAACTGTCCAATGTAATTTCCCTATGGGTGTGCGCATAGCATAAAACTGTACTGTAATTGTGCCGGACTGTACCATGCGATTTCCCTATTGGTATGCGCATAGCATAAAATTGTACTGTAATTGCGCCGTACTGTACCATGCGATTTCCCTATGGGTATGCGCATAGCATAAAACTGTACTGTAATTGTGCCGGACTGTCCCATGCGATTTCCCTATGGGTATGCGCATAGCATAAAACTGTACTGTAATTGCGCCGTACTGTACCATGCGATTTCCCTATGGGTGTGCACATAGCATAAAACTGTACTGTAATTGTGCCGGACTGTCCCATGCGATTTCCCTATGGGTATGCGCATAGCATAAAACTGTACTGTAATTGCGCCGTACTGTACCATGCGATTTCCCTATGGGTATGCACATAGCATAAAACTGTACTGTAATTGTGCCGGACTGTCCCATGCGATTTCCCTATGGGTATGCGCGTAGCATAAAACTGTACTGTAATTGCGCCGTACTGTACCATGCGATTTCCCTATGGGTATGCACATAACATAAAACTGTACTGTCATTGTGCCGGACTGTCCCATGGGTATGCGTGTAGCATAAACAGTTCCGTAATTGTCCCGTACGATTTTCTTGGGGGTATGCGTGAAACATAAAAAGTACAGTTAAATTATTAGTACGGTGTATTTTGAAAACATGGTAAAGACATTTTCTAGTAATATATTAGCAGCACTCGTACGCATTTTTCATACTATTTACTTGGATAGATCACTTGAATTAAAATGCAACTCAACCATTTTACTGACGTTCGTTTCAATGTCCATTACAGCCGTCCGGCCGGCGATCAACGAGTTCCCGGGGGCCCTCGGGTCAGGGCCGAGAGCGGGAGAAACGGAGGGGTCAGACCCAGACACATGGGCTAGGACTGCCGGCACCGGAACCAGCGCACACGCCGCTCCGTAAGATCGACGAGGACGTACTGCCCAAGGTCGAGGAGGTGAGAACATTTCATTTATCTGACCGCGCCTAAATGGTTACCATGTTTTGTTTAAAAAGATGATTGGTGTTAAACTTGAACGATAACCCTTTATTTGATGTATTGACCGTCCGGATACTACAAAGTTGTTGTTGGAATGCAGCTAAACTTTTGGATGTTGTCACTTAAACGTGTTTACTGTTTGAATTAATGTGTAATGATTGATTTAGAAGTATACATTTATAAATACACAATCGTCATCAAAAATCTGTGTTGAAATATGCTTCCTTTTATTAATGTTTATTACGAAGTTCCGTGTGTCGTCACCGAACTATGTCATGATACCAAGCTGTACGTGGGATTATTTTGTGACTGTATTCGTCTCTTCTACATTTAATTACTTACATACTGTCCAATCGTTTCTTAAGCTGCAGGCGAATATCAAATTGAACGAAATTCCAAATTAAATTGCGGTAATAAATATTCTAAAATTAAACTCTGTTAATCGCAAAATAAATAAAACATCCGGCATGAAAGCATTTATTTTCATAGAAACATTATAACAGGATAAGCTTAATACATTTATTTTAAAGTACATTTCATCATGTAATTAATTTAAAAGTGCATTTAAAGATATATTTATTGTCTGACTGCTCTATGTCCATTTATAACTTTCACATAAGTACATTTAAATGTTTACAGAGTGTGTCTTAATCAAAACAAAGTCGTCGTTTTCAAATAATTAGAACTTAGTTTGCACAATACTCGAGAAAAAAATCCGGTGATGCATGAACTCGGGTGCATCTGGTGATTTTATTGTCGCTCGCATTATCTTTGTTCTGATGAAGAATGTGATACTGCCACATCCCTATCCTGTTCATGTCTGGTATACTAGTATATCCATCTACCGTTAATCATCGACTGTCATATCTTTGGTCTATTGATTAATGCTCTCTCTCGGATCTGTGGATCACTGCCTTTCTTTGGTATGTCGATCACTGCCTCCTTTAGGTCCGTTGTTCAATTCAATATCTTTGGTATGTTAACCAATGCAAGCCATTTGTCTGTTGACCACTTAATTCTTCTCGCCACTCACTGTAATACCTTTGCTCTGTTCATCACTCGATACATTATTTCTGCTTATCAAAGCACTACCTTTGTTCTGCTCATCACTGTAATACCTTTCTCTCTCTCTCTGTTACTGATCTTTTTCACCACCCTGTTTGCTTCATCATTGTTATGGACGGCGTTGTTTACTTTTCAGCTTGACTCGAAGATGATGGTTCGGAGCCGGCCAGACAGCGGCATTGCTGTGAGCACGTCCTCCGCCAGCTATTCCAGCTCAGAGCTCCACAAAGAACGGGACCTAGACGAGCCCTATATTACTACCTCTTGCCAAGAAATGGTTGAAAAAGTTTCCAAGGTATGTACTAAATGATACTGTTATTAAACGTAGACCGATATGTGTCCAGTTGAAATAAATCTGACCTACCTGACCACGTGAATTTGGACACAGTGTATGTCTTGGTGGATTCAGGGATGGGTCCTGGATTTGACTTTTTAGGGGATGTTACTTAGGGGCATAACTCTAAGCGGATGCGCCTCTCCCTCAGAAACGATATTTATTTCGTTAAAAGTGTTGGCAAGTGCTTGACAAGTTTTAGTCCGAAATAATGCATTATGGGCCTGGATTTGCTAGTGGGAATGAAGTTGACTGCCATATTGTTCATACAGACAATTATATTTTGAGTTTGTCATCAATAAATATGAAATTTGTCTAGAAAACAAATGTATGACCTTTGGACTTTAACGTTTAAAGGATGAACGATGGCAGTAAGTTGCCCCTCAAAAGCCGGAAATCAGTAAAGATACAACCAGTGAAACTCGTAATAATATTTTTGATGCATCGACTTAAAATATGTAAAGGCGAGATGAGGGTATACTTTCGTATCTTTTAGGCGTACTTACCTATATACGTTTTTAAGTATGACTAGCTAATGATAAACTAAAATGACACCTTCGTGGGAATCATGTAAATGTGATTTGTTCTGTAATAAAACTGTTTACTGTGTCTCTTTTAGACACTTCACAATGTTTGCTTCCTGCGAGGCGGTTTGGGGGAAGATAAAAGTGGAAACTCTTCTGTAATGTAGACCACTTTGCGACCAAACTGACATTTGAATACGACATTAAATTACGACATTGCAAATTGTCTTCAAGACGTTTTGCAACGTAAACATTGCTTAATCAGGCCCTGTTGTGCTGTAAATATAAAAATTTTTTTGAAATTGCAAATTGAAAACGTGTTCCAAATAAAGAAATCCACCGTTAGAAGGTTTAAGTTTCTTTTTTTGTTCCAACAAAAATGCTACAGAAACTCAGAGTGGCATTATTCTTTGATTTAGATACAAACAATCCATTAGAATGTTTTGAAATGTGCATCAGAGAAACTAGGTTTTGCAAAATAAGATAAACACACGAACTTTGGGTGCATTGGTGTAGACGAGGATATGTCTTGTAGCTTTGAACCGAGCTGATTTATCAAGGTATGAATAATACAATTAAACAATACCCAGAGTTTTATTTGAAGCATTCCTTATATACCCTCGGTCTACAGGTATCTTAAACTGCGGATGAACGAATTTCATTTTGACTGAGGTCTTGCTTATTGAGGTCTTGATTTTTGGAGTCTTTTTTTATAAATATGGTATAAGGACTTGAACTTCCAACCGGCACCTGTTCGTAAATGAAATATAAGGATTATACTAATTGCATTTTAATAATATTTTCATTCACTCGGTTATAAATGTCTTATTCGTTTTCGCTCTTTATTTGAATACACTGTCAGTGTAATTTGTAAAATTATTGACATAATGGATTTATTTTCTGTAGCTTTTGTTAAGTTTGTTAAAATATCTATTTAACCTGGGGAAATTCTTGAAGTATTATTAATTTGAATTTTAAGGAAAATATAGACGTAAACGATCCCTTATTCACACATAACATGCATTAATGTTGTCTCAAGTGAAAAATGGAACACGGTCAGTCGGCACAATTAAGGTCATTGATTTCAAAGTTTGTATATACTACTAACTTACTTAATATCTACTCGATTCCAAAAACAAATATTGTCTTTAAGATGAATAATCGGTTTCTTTTATGAAATCTTGCATCAGTTTTTCAGAGGCCTGTTCAGGGTTCACTATAGTTGACAAAGACGCTGTATTACTTTCTACAAGGCAGTTCTTCATATGTGTGTTTAGAACAAATTTGTTTGTTCAAAATGTGTACACGATATCATTAGAATGTCCAGCTTGTTCATATTTCTCCACCAGTATCTAGAACAACAGCTTCGTAAAATGTGTACTCTAACACAGTCTTGTCACTCGAGACCTGGATGTGTAGGCGCACACGAACACCCACACGTACACCTACACAAACAAACGTACACCTACACACACGTACACCTACACACACGTACACCAACACACACGTACACCTACACACACGTACACCTAGACACACATACTCCTACACACACGTACACCTACACCTACACACACATACACCTACACATACACACATACACACACGTACACCTACACACACACACACATACACGTACACCTACACACACATACACCTACGCATACACACATACACACACGTACACCTACACCTACACACACATACACGTACACCTACACACACATACACCTAAGCATACACACATACACACACGTACACCTACACATACACTTATACATACACACATACACACACGTACACCTATACATACACACACGAACACCTATTCATACACACATACACACACACGTACACCTACACATACACATACGTACACGTACACCTACACCTACACACAATGAGCAACAATCATTGATTAAGTTGCTCGTTACGCTTTTGATTAATGTGCACATTTAATCACAGGCGGCAGTATCGGGAAAACATTATGTTGATAAATCTAAATATATCATTATTATTATCTATATAATTATGCTTAATTTGTTCAACCAGATCAGTGACTTAAATTTTTCATTTTCTAGACCCTCTAATTACATATTAAAGAAGCATACACCAATCACAATGCCCTATATTACTCTGTTTTTTTCAATGATAACAGCTTTAACAGTTGCATTAAAAAAATCCAAAGCAAATAGAAATACCTCAATCATTTTTCATGGTAATTACAGATCAAATTGGAAAATATTACTGTTCCCATAATTCTACTCCGTCAACACTTTAATGGAAAATTATTCTTTATTTGACATGAAATAGATCTGAAAGATTTGATCACATAAATTATATTTGTGCCATATTAAATGACGAAAATTTGCATTCAGTTTGATTTGAAAAAACGAAGTAGATTCATAATCGTAAATCAGGCGTAATGAGTTGTCCAGATTTCCTAATATAGTGGCTATCTGATTGTTCGATTGTTTATGATCTTCTTTCGAAAGTGAATTCGTGTCGCGAACCTTTTTGTGACGAAATATCAAACACCGCGCACACTGACAAAGCCATAGGTCTGATAACATAAATCTTGGCGGTAATAAGCCTTATCTAGTCCTCCAAGGTGAAAGTGCAGCATTAGAAATTGCATACTTATAACTCTGCACTGGTATTTATAGGTTTATGCGTTTTTGCAAAGTAATATCAAACCAAACTTGGATCTTTATATGCCATAATGTCTGTTGTAGAAGTATATGTAAACGGAGTTCTTAAATTATGACCTTAAAGTGGGTGTTTACAAACAAACACTTCAGACATCATAATGTTACATACAATAGACGATAAATTCAAATGCAGTATAAAAGTATTATTTGTGGCGAATTGATTTCACAAAAATTGGAACTTAGCTCATACAGTGCACTTTAATACCAAGCTGACAACCCTAAGACAATATATCACAGCCATCAGTAAAACATATATTTAAAAAAATATTTATATTCATGAGTTCTAAGTAATAGTTAGATGACATGAAGTAATATCTTAATGATTAAGAGTTTGCGGAGTGAGCGTAGAAAAAGACTCCTTCTAAATCATTAAGATGTTACTTCAGGTCATCTTACTGACTTAGAATACAAACTCATTGGCTGACACATTGTCTGTGACACATGGAATGTGTATAGGACAAGTGGCGGACCTTCAAACACCCGCAAAAGTGATTAAAGTCTAGTACTTAATGATTGCCTACCTGTAATTCCATTGGCTGAAAATGTAGGTTGTGTTCTAAAAGCTGATAATCATGGCCCTGTGTCTGTGTGAGTATAAAGGATTCGTGCACAAAGCAGGTTAAAGAGGCTTAAAAATTATTTCTAAAGTTATTTATGTTAATTTCAAGGAATTTTGGTTTTACTGTTTTTGGTGCAAAAACGATCGTTAAAACTGTACAATATTATGAAATTATAAGCTCTCCTGATATCACGATTCATCCTCAATTTTAGAATCCCCGTATATAAAATGAATTCAGGTTCCTTAACTTCACCCCCTATCCCTTTAAGGCCCAGGGGTTTATGTTTACTTACTCAATAAGAAATTTATGAGCCATTCAAAGATATCAATTACTAGGCTTACCTTGTTACGGGTCTATTAAATTATAGGGTCAAGTTTCAGTATAAAACGTTTCTAAAAAGACTGCATTCCAGGATAAGAAACGCATAAGAAATTAATCCCTTCACAGTTTTTTTTTTTTTTTGAGTTTTTGTTTATAGTATGAAGTAGTTGAGCTAAATCAAAATTAAGACAATTGGCTAGAATGTTTAAAAATATGTATAGAAATCGAATATATAATTGTTTATTTAGATTTCATTACGATTTTCTTTGATTTAAAGGTGCTAGCAGATCAACATAACGACCTGAAGAGTTTGGTTGCCGCGGTAACCAAGGGACTTAACTCCCCGCATTCCAAAGCGCAGGCGCTGTACTGCTGGCTCACGTCACAGAGACCAGAGGAGTTCAAAGATTTTAGGAAAAAAAGCAACTCTCCATCCAGGAGGTTAAAACAGCTCCATGAGCAGAAGACACACCATTGGTCCATGTATATGGACATGTTGAAGTAAGTTTAGCAGATGTTCAAACGGTCAAAACAAGAGTTAACTTAAAAAGGAATTAATAACGGAATAGTGTAGACTGCGAAACTTGTTTTATTTGATAAAATCTAAGCACTCTTGCGCACAGTGGTCAGAAATAGTGTGAGCATTATTTGATAACCTTATAGAGAGCCGAATTTTATACCTTCTGTACCCTGTGCGTAGGAGTGTAAGACTGGTTTCACATTTCTGAGCAAAACTAAATTTTAACGGTCTGTTTATCGGTCAGGTCATTTTATTATATGATTTTCGACTGATGATAAATATGACAATGGCCGTATAATGTTGTTTTCAAATCTAACTTTAAATGGTTTTATTATAATTAAGTATTCAGCCAAAACACTCACCTTTCAATAGGAATTGCGACCACATGATTGAATATTTTGTTAAAAGTGCAGTGAATCTCGGATAGTCCCATTCAGAATTTCTGAATTATCATCAGAAACGGGTAGGCGGTAATCAAACATTCATCAGCTTTTGTCTGCTATAGAGATCCTGGTGTATAGAAAAGGCAACTGTTTTACATATACCCTTTCAGTACATGAAAAAGTGCATTGTAAATTAATACCAATGACAATGGAATGAATGATCAAACGGGGGCCATTAAACGTAAACCCGGTATCATGTCACATAGTTTCAATTTACGCTGTAGCTGTAGCTTTGCATATTCACATAGATCTATAATCACACTTGTGTCCAAAGTCAATAGCTTAGTCAATAGAAAGATTGTTATAAGTACTCAATTTATGCACTGCAAGTTACAGACGTGTCCTTTCTGACCAAGTGGAGCCTATGATGGACGGCTGTGAGGCGGAATTGTTTTTGTCGATTTATACCTTACTGTTACCCCAGTCAAAGACTTAATGTTTTAATGCCTAAGTCAATAGAAAGATTGTTATAATAAGTACTCTATTTATGCACTGCAAGTTACAGACGTGTCCTTTCTGACCAAATGGAGCCCATGATGGACGGCTGTGAGGCGGAATTGTATTTGCCGATATACCTTAACTGTTACCCCCGTCAAAGACTTGATGCCTATTGTCCAAACCCTGTATTTCATGAAATTAACTATGATACAGCAAGCGTTCCTTTCTCATTCAATCATATTTTGATAATGGCCTTTGCTGAATCAATAATAACAAAAAGTCCACCTGATGTGGTAAGATGATTGACACATGTACACCAAATCTTTGTGCCCCGTGAGGGTATTAAAATGTTGTGATACATAATTATAACATGTGTCACCTCATGTTACAGGGTTGCTGGACTGAAGTGTGAGCGAGTGGATGGCTACGTGAAAAGCTCCGATTACCTGCCCGGAAACACCGTCCAAACGCCAAAGTTTCTTCATTCGTGGGTCGCCATCGCAATGGATGGTCACTTCCGGCTCGCCGATCCCACTTATGGCGCCTTAGGGGACAAGTTCCACCGGGAACATTACTTTGCCACCTCTCCAGACGAACTAATTTTGTCTCACTTTCCAAAGGACAAGAAGTGGTTATTAATGAACCAGCCCGCTACTATTGAAGTGTTCGAGGGCACGTTAAAAACCTGGCCCGCCATGTTTCACTTTAGTATCCGTCCCTTAAATATGAAGTCCGTTATACGTACATACGACGGAAAACTCAGTATAACGGTTCTTCTTCAAAACGTTGCGGTAAACCCGCAGTTAGAATATGCCGGGCCAGGCCCGGAGATAGACACAGACACGCTTGAAGAGAAAATAGATCATGAAATAAGAGACGTGGACAACGCTGAAACCTACCACGTGACATTACCGCAGGAAGGCAATTATTATTTCACAGTGTTTGCCCACGTGCTTGAGGACGGGATTGATGTGCCAGTGTTTCAGTACAGAATTGAATATAACGACGAGTTGTTGTGAGTAGACGTGATTGTGTTATTATGATTCATAATCAGATGTAAACTGCATTATAAATGTACATCTATATTTTCGGTAGTGAGTGCTACTGCCAAGGATAGTTATAACATTCCAAGCATTAAAAAACCCGCAGTAGTGATAAAATATAATTGTATACCTGGTATCATGTTTAAAAGGGTTGCATTATGAATGTTGCTTTAAGAGGATGAGATATTCATATGCCATGCTGACGTCATTGCCTACATGATATACATGTAAACAGTTTTAGTTTTATTTTGAGCAGTTCTTGGTGCCAACCACCACATTTCACTGGATGTTCATTATTTGTTCAAATGTTGTTGTTTTTATTTTGACATTGAGCTAGCCTGCAACATTGCAAGAAAGGCTGTAGTCAGGAATTCATCTCAGGTTCGGGTTAGGGGCCTAATGCCTGTTTTGGGGGTTAGAAAAAGCTCGCGAAATCCCTTTAGGGAAATTAACTCGATGCATTCAAAGATATGTCCAAAGGGGACACGCCTATTTCAACGTCTAGTGAAACATATCGAACTGAAGACACCTGGACAAATGTATTAAAATAATAATAACAGTTGTATGGCCTAGTTATAATCAAAATGGAAACAGTATTGTTCGTATACCGAAACAGCATTGTCAGTATCATGCATATGTTATGTTAATCCCAATTTGCTTTTAGCAAATCTATTGTTGTTAAAGAATTCTTCAGTACTAGTATAACTTCCCTGTCAAATAATGCATTTCTTAGCTGTCGTTATATCTTGTTATCATTAAGTTCCGTCGATAACTGGATTGTTATTGAGAAAAACACTGTTTATTATTTGTGATGAATTATTGACACGAACGTCATTTTGGTATAATATGATATTTGTTAAACTTGCACCCAGCTTGTGCTGTCAAAATATAAGCACCCGAATTATTATGAATGGTATGTGTATTATCAAAATTAAAATACTACATGTATGTTATTGTTTGTTGTTGAAGTATACTTTATTGATTCAGACCATAAGTGCTATCTTTGTATGACTCCTCATTGTTCATGCATTATGATATTGTTTCTTGGTTGTTTTTCCAGTCATTCACATTTTTCTTCTATCAATTGTTATTTGTTGATACTTAGAACTAGGTTGAATAAATAGACGAATGTCTTTAAATAAGTATTATCAGTTTTAAGTAATTTTACTTTGTAAATATATGTGTAAATCTGAAAAATTATTTAAACAATCTGTAGTGTAACTTGGAATGTTTGTATACTTCATATATTTGTGTTGCACATCTGTCATCTCCATTCACCCCATCCATCAAAACTACAACACACTACCACAGTACAAAGAACCACTTGAACATTGGTTTTATCTGTATTAACATGTTTTACTTCCAGTCAAGCAAGATATATACTGTCCATAAATTGCCAGTGGGCTTATCAGCCTTCCAATTGCATATGCTTATATGCCTTTTCGCAGAAAAGGGAAAACATGAGATTGTTTGCCAGCGGATATGAGTATTGTACCATTTCAACGTGCCATCGTTAACGTCATAGGAATGCTTGCTCTGTTTATGTATTTTTAAGTACAGTATATTTTTCTCCAATAGCCATAACATGTGACGTTTCATTTAAGAGTATTCTGTAAAAAAATATTTTGTTGAAGGAATCATAAGTATTGTTTAAAGTTTCACCATAATTTTCAGTCCAGTAATCTACCTTTGCCTTAACATTAGTTTTTCATCTGCCAGTTTGTTAATTTGTTCTATCATGTATCCCACACTGTATGTTTGTTTACTTCTTGAGCTACGTGACACGTATTGTACAACCTACGTTTCTGTATACTTACCTTTAGTGCTATGTGACACGTACTGTATAACATACTTTTTTGTGTTGTGCTATGTGAAACGTTCTGTACAACATACTAATTGTGTGTTGTGTTATGTGACACGTTTAGTACATCATACTAGTTGTGTGTTGTGTTATGTGACACGTTTTGTACAACATACTATTTGGTGGTGTGTTATGTGACACGTAATGCACAACTTTTTTGTGTATGTTGTGTTATGTGACACGTATTGTATAACATACTTTTTGTGTGTTGTGTTATGTGACACGTATTGTATAACATACATTTTGTGTGTTGTGTTATGTGACACGTATTTTACAACATACTTTTTGTGTGTTGTGCAATGTAACACGTTTTGTGCAACATACTCTTTGTGTGTTGTGCTACGTTACACGTTCCGTACACTTCTGTATACTTACCTTTAGTGCTATGTGACACATATTGTATACCATACATTTCGTGTGTTCACATGTGATACGTGACACAGCATACTTTCCGTGTGTTTCCTTGTTGTGCTACGTGACACGTACTGTATACCATGTTAATTATGTGTACTTATTTTAAATGTTGCTACGTGACCCACATTGTGACTCATATCCTAGCAGTTTGTGTTACAGTAGATGTTCTTCTTTTCAGCCAACTGCTTACCGGCATGTTGAACCGTCTGACCTGTATCAGTATTAATGGAAATATATGGGTATATGTTTTCATAAAGCATTTAAGACCAAAGAAGCACGGCTTTCATTTGTCATTCTACATTTGAAAATATACTTTAAAGAAACATGCTGATGTTTTAGTAAACCAGTTTTAAATAACCGACAAAAATGATTTCATTAGAAGTAACAAATATCGGAAGCCTTCAAGGTTGCGCAGGTCAATATATTTTTTCCAAACCTTTGAAAAACACAGAAAAAGAAAGACAAAGAAATGACAAGAAAAAGCCGCATTTCGTTAGTTTTACTTTTGGAGTATTTGTTATATATACAGTATGAGTGCAAACTTCATACATTGTTACGTTATTGTTTTCATGTAATATAGTGTTGATTCCAATCTGTTGTTACAGTTATTTATCCTTAGTCATTTTTCTGTCTCTGTTTGTGATATCCTATTTGATTAAATTCTTGCTGTCCTAAACAATATTACACATTTCAAATTTCTTTTTTTCTATAATCTGGCTGATATTTAAATGTCAATTTTTTCAAAATGTCAATTTTTTCAAAATGTCAAATTTTTCATTTACAATCATTCTGCAAATAAAAATTACAGTAATGTTTTAAACTACACAATTTTACATGAACCTTTTTATGAAAAGTAAATACCAACAGACTTCAAGGGTAAGAAATTCACACCTTGATTTGTTTACTTGGCTTCATTTAGCACAAGGCACTAGTGGATAAGATTTGCTTGATTGGTATCACAATAATTATCAAATTAACACTTTGAGCAAACATGGCGTCTTTAATTGGCATGAGTACAAATGTCAAATTTATGGCATTACGTATTAATCTAAATGCATTTTGATTAGGCGTCATTCACATAAAAAAATTGTGCTGAATGCTTCTCTAAATGGAATAATTTTTACAAATCTCAAATGCTGAGTAATCTAGAGAAGGACCCGGTACAACCTAAGCTGTTCGTGTGTATTATTCTCTGTATAGATTGCATGTTTATTAATTTCACATACATGTGTTTATATTTCATTGCGTAAATATATAATAAAAAAAGTTATTGTATAGAATGTGTCATGTTGCGAACAGTACGATGCATGTCCGGTAACTAATTCCAATAAATACTCTTATCTTGCGGAGATAACATAGCTAGTAACAAACTAAGTAACCAGAGACTTTCATTTACGTACCAGGAAAAAATACACTTAAATTTTTTCGGCCGGTCCCTGGAATATCGAGCTAACGGGTTATAACAATTATAAAACAAGTTAATAAGAACATTATATTTATCATTCCCCTTGGCATGTTGTTACACAAGATTGTGGTTGAAAAGCCAAACTCAGTTCATAATCCCCATTGCATTGAATGAATGTCATGCAATTTATCAAAATTCATTCAAACATGTTTTGAGCGACAGTCTCGGACAACATCATTCAATGTGTATCTCTTAAACATATTGAAAGAACTCAGCAATGTAGTGGTTGTTTCCCAGCGGGAACTGTTGAGTGCTCCAATTGAATGATAGGTAGTGTTGGTTAACATATATAAATAGGGTTTATAATGCTTAAATGATGGCACACAAAACACAATATATAAGTTATACAGGTAAACCATTACAAGACACCTGTAGTGACCCATTCTGTTCATACAATCTAAATTTATAACAGCATTTACTCCCATTACCTCATCGGGTGCTGTATTTCCTTTATGGTGAAAGACAAATAATGCATAAATTATACTGTTATATAAAGTTTTCTATACACAAATTAAATCAAGAATAACATACCTTTTCAAAACTATATCAATACCTAAGTTAACACTGTAAAAAGGAAATATTCCCCCCACTAGCAGCTACAGGAGGTATAAATGGTCAAAAGTCAATAATAATCCACCATACCTTGTATCAGTTCCTCTGCATGTATTGTGTTGTCAATATAATAAAGCAAGGACACACCTGTATTGGTACCCAGGTCACAGTTTACTACCAGGGTAGATCATCACTAGATATTGGGAACCAGTGCAATAGGTCATAGTATAGCACATGACCTGAACAAACTACAGTCACAATCATACCCTTTATTCCATGTCCGTAAAGTGCAAATATTATTTAAATGAAACTTATACTGACATGATAGAAGAAGAAAGCTGCTTTTCCCTCCATATACCTTGAAATGGTATTTAGGTCACACCAAGATTTTAGAAGTGTCAGTAGAGTAGAGTATTAACAATGTAAAAAAAAATAGTGAAAGACAAGAATTGGATCATTATCCTGTATAACTGTTCAGTTATATAACGAGGTCATGTGTGTTAATCAGAACATAACGAAGAACTTTACAGTAAATAGAATGATCGCATGTTACGTAAATCATTAAACCCTCCATTTATCAAGCATACCTTTTTAACAATTGACTTCAACGAAATATATAGTTCTTCAAAGAAATATAGATTTAAAACATCAAAACAACTTATAGAGCCAAAAAATGATCAGCCAAAAACTGTCCTCTACAGCTCTTAACATAATAATCTAGAACTTGATTCATTCATTCAAGGAAGTAAATTGAATAACAATGTAACAAAACAATTGTATTTCTTTAGTGGAAAAGAAAAAAACTGTTAAAAAAAATAATAATCTCTAGGCGTATTTACCCATTTATCCAATTTATTTCATATAGAAAAAACTGAATGAAAATGTCACCATCGAAGTTGCACTAAGGTTTTTTTCTTTTAAGTGCATTTTTAGTAACACTCTAGTTAAGAGACGTTTGTGCCAACACTAAGAAGTTTTCATGAAAAGTCAGTATTTTTATGAAATGATACTTTTCACGGTAAATTATGACAAATTTTAACTAAAATCTCTAAAAAATATGTTTTGTCAAAGAAATGATAAAAAAGAAGATTATTTTGCTTTCATGAAAAATCAGGAAACTTCAATCACGACAACTAAATGGAATGTGGTGTGACCTTTTCAAAATTTTTACATTTGCTGCCATCAGGTTTAAATAAAGATATAGAGGATAATAATTTTTTTTTATTGTAATATCGCAATATATTACAATCAAATGTTGTTACATTATGTTTCACTAGTGGCATGAGTGAAAGATTTAATTTTGGTGTTCACTGGGTGAAATATTAAGAACTCTTACACTGAAGCAATTTTTCTTTTTATTGAATGAATGAATGAATGTAAATATTTGTATAGCGCATTATAAAACAAGTCTCTGCCTGAAAAGGATATTGAATTGAATCTAAATGCAATTTTTAAGAAAAGCGTGCCAAATTGTATGAAAACATAATGCCATTTCAAAGACAAAAGGTAGACATTGAGTCCCAGTCCTGTGTGCCATGAAGTTAAATTTTTGAGGCAGATAACAGACTAAAATTTGAGAGCACAGTGTAAAATATTCAATAGATAATATTTCACTGTGAGAAACAGTGAAATATAATTTTCATTTTACTGATAAATCTCTATAAACCAACAGAAAGCATATAATAAATTCTGAACTACTATCAGGTTTCGTGATAATCATAATCCTTTTACATTAAAGGCACATAATGTTTATGTTGATGCAAAAGTGTTCTTTTTCAATTATTATTATTATTATTATATTTAACTCATTTTATTTTACTTTATGATCAAAACAAAAAAGGATAATGATATGTAAAGATAAAAAGATATAGACCCTTATTTTATGGAGTTTTTCAATTAATAGCTACGTGGCCACAAACTCCCCTGTTAAAAAAGCGCTAAAATATCGCTAATGTATTTTAAATCTGTACACAATCATTATGCTTTTTTGTTTTCATCATTAAAGTCAATCGAGTCAAACATAAAAATGCATCATTTTTTTGCATCAACCAATATTTTGTGCCTTTAAAGTTTTCTTGATATCCAATAAATTAGTGGCATCATATATTTCCCATTTAATCTTAAAATACAGTATTGTTTAAAGGACAAAAATTCATTTTTTTAATTTTAATATCAAGACTCTTTTAGGGTATGACATGACAAAAACAACATCAAAAAAAGCATTAATACACAATTGTCAAACAAAATTAAGCAAACATATTGTAAACCCATAAAGGAATGAATCAAACATTTACAATACATACAGTTTTACTTAAATCTGTGGATTGTACATGGAGAATGAGTTGACATTTAAATGACTTAAAATTAGTTTACAAAAGAGGGAGAGTTTGAACAGTTTTGCTCTTTTATTACAATTCATGAGTTATTCCCCCTTAAAGTGCGAGCTGGGGTTATTTACTGTTTACGTATGAAAATGACATTCAAACAAATTCTGAAATTCATCACCAATTTTGATGTCTGTCATTACCGTATATTAAAAGCAACATTTTTCAATAAGTATTTTATAATTTAAAGCTGATCTCTCACAGACTGACAGTTTTGACTTTTTTAGTACTTTTGCTTTGGAATCAGCTTATCTTGGTATCAATGCTTTCAGTTCAGGCATTTAGGATGATTCACAATTAATAGAGCACATCTCAATAATTTGGAAAACTGCCAAAAAACCCTCATTTTTCTAAAGCGTTAAATTAACGAGTTTAGTCAAAAATATCTAATTTCGAGCGTTAATATGAAAACTACAATCTGATCTTTAGTCAGCTGTCTTGTATTAATGGTTTTCCGACATTTACACAAAGACTGGTACATTCCAAGAAACAAGAGGCCCAAAAGGGCCTATGCTCTACTGGCATGGCTCTTGTGGTCATTTTCAATCAAGAGCATGTACATTTGAGTAATATAGGCAACAAATATATAGTTCACTTTTAGTGTATGGGTTAGCTGAAAATGCTGCACGTTCAACATCTGAGGACAGGAAGTGTTGTAAGCAGATTAGTTGCATGAACTATTTTAATATGTGCCAAGTAAAGGTAATCTGAGGGTAAGAAATACTTGCTTTCAAAACTGTACTCATCGTCAAAATTTCATTTCTGTAGCTTTAAAATTAAAAAAGTTGGTCAAAGTCAAGGACATCCAAGGACAACTTTAATGCTTGTTTGCAAAACTGTTCACATGGTCAAAATTTCATTACTGTAGATTTAAAAATTAATAAGTAAGTCAAAAGGGGTGGGGCCAGCTTTTGCCCAAGGGGCATTATTTCAAATGTTTTCAATTGCATCATATGATGCTCTACAACAAATATCAAAGGTATGGGCCTTGTGGTTTGAAACAAGAAGATTTTGAAAATATTTCTTAAAAAAGTCTATAGTGACATCCAGGGCAGTGCCAGTTTTGACCCAAGGGGCATAATTTGAACAACCATGGTAGTGGACCACTAAATAAAGCCTTGTTAAAAAAAGCAAGGATTTGCATAGTGGTTTTGCCGCACTGGTCAATCTCCGTGTGTGTGTGTGGGGGGGGCAGTATTGACCCAAGGGGCATAATTTGAACAAACCTTCACAAGCAATTGTGACTTTACATGTAAACTTGGCTAAAAATAGACTTTGCTCATGTAGACTTGGCTAAAAATAGACTTAGCTTAAAATAGCATTTTTATACTTTCAAGACCCATAATCCAGGCATGCATGGGCAGATCTGGCTGGTTTTCAAAAGGAACCGAGTTCTAATGGATATCTAAATACTGTACAAGTTTCATCGAGATACAATCAAAACTGAAGACTGTATCATGTTCACAAGCAATTGTTTACAGACAAACTGATTATTTAATACTTTCAAGGCCCATAATCTAGGCATGCATGTGCGGATCTGGCTGGTTTTCGAAAGGAACCGAGCTCTAATGGATATCTAAATACCGTACAAGTTTCATTGAGATACAATCAAAAATGAAGACTGTATTGTGTTCACAATCAATTGTTTACACAATAGCATTTTTTTTATACTATCAAGGGCCATAATCTAGGCATGCATGGGCGGATCTGGCTGGTTTTCGCATGGAACCAAGCTCTAATGGGTAACTAGATACTGTACAAGTTTCATCGAGATACAATCAAAACTGAAGACTATATCGTGTTCACAAGCAATTGTTTACAGACGCTCAGACGCAAGGACGGACGGATGCACATACTATGTACACATTACCATCCAAAGGCCAGAAGAGCTAATTTGGCCAGTAGAAGTTGTCAAAACTGTTAATCAGTGAGAGCGCAGCTTTAAAATTCTATATAATATATATATTCAATACAAGAGCTTAAGTTTTCTATTCTTAAGCAATGATTTAAAATGATGATTTAAAATTTGTTAACACATGTCAAGGCACTTTGGCATATGAGCTATTTTGATAAGCTTTGTTCATCACATAAGGAACCCAAGGAGAGTTATTAGCAGTATTATTCTGTATAAGTATTTTATGCTGCTTTTCACACATTTGATCAACTTTTGCACTTACAATATATATTTTTTTTAAAAACCATGTTTGCACAATTCGGAGTTCAATTTTAAAACAAATTTACAAGAACACAATTGAAATTAGTCAATTATCTTAATCTCTTTCATACCCTTTACTTTTAAAACAAATAATAGAATTGGTGCAATAATTTGCACCAAACAGATGTAATTGATAAGACAGAGAGAAATTGAGCTTGTGGTCACTTTGGATTGATTTCCTTACTTGCTCAACAATATGTTTTTTGTTTGCTCATAGGAGGTTGCCATTGCAACTAAACTTCACTCCTAGATATGACAAATCCTCAACAAATTTACATAATCTTACAGCATAATAAAAGCAATTTATGAATACTATACTTGGTTTTAGAAGCATTAACTTATAGCCTCAGTAACAAACAGTAATCATACAAAGCATCTAAATGTCTTTTTGAAGATCATATGCATAGATCTTCTGAAAGTATACCCCTATCACCATACAGTAACATAATCTAATATAAATATCTACATCAACATCCCTTTAGGCACTGTTTCTAAACCTTAAAAATGTGATGAAGTGTGATAAAAGAATTAACCTTAACAAATGACTTAATTGGCAATTGAAAACATTCCTTAAATTATTTTCATACATTTTCCATTTATATGGTGATGTAACAACATATTCCCTCTATTGCTGAAATCAAAAGCTTTTCTATAATCTATGCACACACAGAACAACTTTGTTTTCTCATCAAAAAGCAGTCTATAAGAAGTTAAAGCTATTAATGTATATACTTTGTGGTACTGTATTTGTTGCAAAAACCGCCACTTGCTTTGCCAAGTAAGTTATGTATTCAAGGTATATATTTAATCTATTATTTAAGACATTTGGAAATAATTTTCAAAAGCAACAAGTATAAAAGGGATTTTCAACTAAGCACTGAATTATACTTTTAAGTGTGTACCATATGATACATATTATCTTGTGCCAAAAAAACAACAACCTGTGTTTCCGGTAACATGGCGAAAAAAAAGGGTCAGTCGGTCGGGATTTTTTTTTTACAGTTTCAATATAATGCTTTTTTCTGTTGAATCAGATCAATTTATTATATCTAAGCGTTTCATAATTTACAAAAAGTCAGAGAAGAACAGCATTGTTTAATGTCTGAAATCATTTCCTTACCTTTGACTACCGTATTTTCCCGCCAATTTTGCCCATGAAATCTGATGTTTTTTGTATACAATACTCGTTTATAAGTCGCGATCGGTTTTAGAACATATCCAGCACTTCTATTAATACAAATCTGTGATAATGTTCTACCCAAGCAGTCAATTATCAACTAAATTTGTTAATTTGCTTGAGGAAAATCACCGATTTTCTTGTCAACTGTGAGCTCCTTAAATTAGGCCTTCAAGTGGAAGAAGGTTAAAAATAGAACAAGTAAACACGGATATGGATTTATTTTACTTATATTATTCTTCAAACATTTCGGTCATTGTTATAAGATTCCCAGACAACGATTATTGATTATTATTTTTTCGATCATATGGTATTTTCTTACCAGCCTAGGCGAAATCCTGGCAATCAAATGGGTTCATACGGTATCCGACTGACCGAATTAAATACAAACCATAGCCACGCGCCTTTGATATTATCACCGCTCGTGCTCTGACGTCACAAATTGTACCGTTTGATCTGCAGCCGACACATTCCAACAAACAACCATTGATAATTGCAGATAAATTAATGTAACGATTAATGAAATGTGAATTGGAACCTGGCAGTTTACCTGCATGAATTCGCAAAGCCTATTAATCGTAAGAAGCCCGCATGATATACGCAAAGTCTAATCATAAAAAAGTAAGTTTTATTTTCGACATGAATAAATAACACCGCAAGCTATAATCCTAAATACTTTCATTTTTAAGACAGTAAAATATGTCTCTTGTGATTAACCACGTGTTTGGACCGTAAACATGCATTTGCCAAATTGAAGATATCGGACAGGGTTGCCGCCCTCCGCCATTTTGTTTTCCTGTTGACATAGCGTCTCGGTAATACATAAAGGAACGAAAGTTTATTTTTCGGGGACATAGAAAGGAAAACAACGGAAAATAATGAAATAATAACGATATATTTTTAAAAAAATCTTACGATAGAATTAATATTTTTTTACCTTTATGTCTAAAAAAAGATTATGGTCGGCGAGGAAAAAATAGGGTCGGTCGGGTTACCAGAAACACAAGTATTTCGGGTTACCAGAAACACAAGTATTTTTTTTTGGCCTTACATACCATTTAGTTGTTGTTCATTTTAACAAAATTAATTGATTTAAAAAATTATATGAGAACACCTTTATTTCAATCTTAGACTATTGTACCAATATAATTTAAGTTTTTAAAGATACACTCTTACTCCAAAATTAGATTTACCACATTTAATAATATTGTTTCAATAGTCCAAAAAGGATGAATAAATGTCGAAAACAATGGTTCTTATGAAGGGTGCCGTGTTTAAATAGAAGGAAATGAGCATAAAACACAGTATTTCTACCTTATGAGACTTTAGCAGACCACAGTAAATATTTTAGCATTCACCAATCATTTAATATTTTTGCGCTTTCTGCTTTTAAATACACGATTACAATCTTGTTAAAGGTTATTAATATTTTCCATAAGTGAATTATTTAGTAAGTAGATAAAAGTTTATCAGTCAAAACTGATGTTTGTTAAACATTTGTATGTAATGATTTTGAATAAGAGTGTCACTTTAAAAAGCAGAAGAATATTATAAAAACAGAAATCAATGCAAAATGAAAAGGCAGAATTTCTTAAACAATAGGTTAATAGGGCATGTGCTCGACTGGCATGCCTCATTTGGTCACTTTCTGTATCAAGATCATAAGACATTAGTAAGGAATTGCGGATAAAAGCTATTGTTTAAATCTGGTAAATATTGAATAATGAATGAAGGTGCTATTGTGTTCAAATGTTGAAATGTATAACAATTTTGACAATTCTAAAGGGCCATTATCCAGTCATGCATGGATGGATGTGACTGGGTTTCGATAGGAACTGAGGTCTCATTGATATCTTACTACTATTCGGTAAACATCGTATTATAATTGAAGGCTCTATTGTCTTCACAAGCTCATTTATTTCAATTTTGACTATTTCAAGGGCCATAATCAAGACATGCATGTACGGAACTGAGCTCTCATGGAAATCTAGCTACTGTATAAGTTTGGTAAACATCGATTAATAAATGACAACTTTATCATGTTCACAAAGTTGAACATTTTAAAAGGTCTTATTAAAATCAAGTCATGCATGTAAAGATAAGGCTTGTTTTTTAAAAAAAAAAAGCAAGTATGGATATCTAGCTACATGTATTGTATAAGTTAGGCAATCATCAGGCCCCGATTTCTCGAGACTTCTTAAAACAGTCTATTATCTGAAGTCGGAATATGACATTAAATATAGAACGTGCAGTTTCACTAACATTTTCTTGGTTCGGCCAATGTATGAGTATAAGTATAAGAAGGTATTTTTCAGTATAGATATGAAGTTGAAAATTGCTAATACCCTTGGTTCATACATTTGTGGTCCTGTTTTATTGAGTACCTATACAAACTTACCTTTGCCATGCATGCATGGCTAAGCCTCCTTTGTTATATGTCGTTATGTTTTGACAGAATGAAATGAAGAAAACCCCATTAAACTCGTTATTATTCGTTGGATATTTATTTTTTTGTGTATGGAACTAAAATAAAATAAAATTATCTTATAATATTTCTTGTTTTATGCTTTAACCCGGAATCCCGATCGGAATAACTACCCACTTTTCGTACAAAACAATTTGTACGTGAATGATTTGCCATATCAAAAATCGTAAATAAATCCGTCAACGTATGAATTATTTGGACTTACTGTACATGAAACTAAATCTACGCAAAACCTCCCGGAGGACCATCCCGCCTCCCCAATACAAATTACCGTCCTATGTCTCTGCTCAGAGGTAGTTATGTTTAACATTCACCAAAAAGGATTTGAGACTGTAGATATCACCTTTGCCTTGGTCCTTGGAACAACGTAAACACTAATGATCATAACATTATTCGCTCAAAGATCATAATGTTTATAAACTGTTGTCTGCAGCTTGAACTCTTAGAAAGGAGGTTAAAAACGACGTTCATGGCTGCTTACAGTGTTGACAATGTTGCGGAAAATCAACTCCAACATTCAGGCATATGAAGATTTCAATACTTTGATTCAAGCATGCTTGCTTTTGCCAATGTTTTAGCCAACCATATGGTGATTTCACTGAAAGATTAGTTCTGGGCGATGAAAAATAGCCTCTACAGTGGTTGAAGAATGTCAAGCTCAATGTTTGAGCTCACCATTAATAATTATTTTGTTGCGACAGACTGTCATTGAGTGATGTTAAAAAAGACTAATGCTTTAGATAACCATATACGTTTTAACAGCATTTAAAAGCCCAAATTTATGATAACTGCCACTCGGAAGAAAATTATTATCACTTAATTGTGATGAGAGTGGGTTTGTTTGCTTGTCTGCATGGGAAGTGTTTTAAAGTACTATGGGAAGGATCTAGTCATTCTAAAATGCCGTCCAGGCTTTTTTTTTTTAATGATGGTTAGCCTGGAACCAGGCTAACCATCATTAAAAAAAAAAGCCTGGACGGCATTTTAGAATGACTAGGGAAGGATCTATGCATTATTTGATCAGTCATTTGTAACCACGGTCCCCCCAGGTCTGGGGATAGTCGGGAAATTGGCCGTGTTTTAACTTTTAAGGTAGTTCCGCAGTGCCAAGTGAATGTGTTATGCACCAGTCAGTTGTATCCACAGCCCCACCAGGTCAGGTGGTATACTGGAAATGGGTCGTGTTTTTACTTCTATGTGGCCCCGCAGTGCCGGAGGAATGCAGTGGTTTTGTCTGCGCCATAAAAGGTGGAATTTGGCCTATCCTAGGGTCCCAGGGGTGCGGGGCGTGGGCATTTGGCGGGGATTTCACTGAAGTTAATGATAAAGATAGTTTATATTGAAAGCAACACTATATAATCAACATGTTTATACAAAATATGTATATACATCGAAAAAACTTACTCCCGTAATAATATAAAGGTAAAGGATTTTGTTGGTTAAAAGTTTTAAATAAACAAAATGTAAATGTTACAGATGGGGTCAAGTGCAAACATGCTGATTGATTTTAATTTTATTATTAGTCCTCAAATATCGGAAAATGGTAAATGCAGTGCCAGGGTGAATGCTGTGGTTTTGTCTTCGCGCTAAACATAGTGGCGAAGGGGCCTTTAACCTAGTGTCCCCAGGGTTCATGGCATTTGGCGGGGATTTTACATCAGTTCATCCCCACAGGGCGGGAATTTGCACCCAGGGTTGGCTGGACCGAAAGTCAGTCCCCGCTATTCCCCGGACCTGGGGGCGGCGTGGTTACAATTGACTGATGCATAACATACACTGGGAGTGTGAAGAAACACCTAAAGGAGAATGTCAGGACACTTTGTCTGCCGGGCATAAGTGTGGCCAACAAAAGTTTTTTCTGAACAGCAGAAACATTCGAAACCACCTTCTAAGGGCTAGAAAGAACATGGACCAGTCGCCTAATGATCTGGAGAATGTAGAAACATATGCTAGAAAGAAACTGGAAATGAAATTTGTCAAACAAAGGACAATATATCAATAATAACAAATTTACAAAGAAAATGATAGAATGGAAGGTATAAATAAAAGGTTACAGCTTTGACAGGAATTTTATGTTGATGTCGGTAGTAATCATGTTGGCAGTGAAAATTAGTTTTCCTACCAATTATGTAATGTACTATCTGCATTGATGATTCACCAGACAAGAAGCTGTGAAGCTCGATGAAGTGGATGAAGAGGAAAATAACAACAAAGGAATGGAATTAAAGAATATAATTCAAATAGAAGTATTCACACTAGCTTCGTTGTTCAGATGTCCTTGCTACCTTACATGTATGGTATCGTAATCACATATTGTAAGAGGTAAAATGTATTATTAGCCGGATATTTTCCCAACTTCACTCATATGAGGAGCAGGCTCAACAACATTTCTTTGTACACCTTCTATTCATGTTTCAAATTATTGCTTCAACTGTTTGTGATTGTATACTGTTCCCCACATTTAGAATAAGAAAAAACAAATTTTGAATTTTATAGAAAACAATTTTGGGTAACAGTTTTTTCTATGATCTTCTTTTCATTTGTAATTGATAATGATACATTGGTATGCTTGATTATGCTTCATATCATTTGATACTTTTCAGAAATATTCTGTTTTATAATGATTTGTTTTAAAACCAACATACATACATAATATTGTATTTTCAGATAAATGTTTAACTACTGAGAAATAGCAGCCATCATTTCATTTCACATACATGATACATATTTCTCTTGAATTGTTATTTTTTTGTTCAATAAAGTTAAAATTTCAGAAGCATCAGAAATTCATGTTTCTGATACAAACATAGCAAATGAAGTATCTGCTACATAAGTATGGAAATAAGGTGACCCGGATGGACATTTAACTTGACTATAAAAAAATCTCTAGTTTAAATCCAGATTCTGTTAATATTTCCATTGTCTTTATTTTTCAGAGGTTTTAATCCATACTGACATAGCAATTCAAATTAAAAAGATAAATGTAATAATTGATACTTTTATTGGAACATATTTTTACATATATATGCATATATATATAAATCATTCTTCATGTTTATTGATTTTCTTTAGGAATTAAATCATGCAGAAAGAGTCTTTTTTTATTTCAAAGTATTTCACACAAATAATCAAGTGTTTCTAATGTTCTTTCAGGAGGAGCTATAGCCATGCCCTGGAAGTCCTGATGCTTTCTGGTATCCTGAAACACAAACAAAAGAAGATATAAAGAAAAATACTACAAATTTCCATTAGTTTGGCAGTTTTGGTCCATTCATGTATACTTAAGTATATACTGTCCATTTTGGTTGTTTTTGCATTGCGACATGTAAAATAAAATCTCAATGAGATTTATGTCTACCGGTAATTTGTTAATGAAAATGTTCTTGAAAAGCACTGTAATTTCTCTATCAAAAAACATTTTTGCTAATTTTTGTTCAAAACTAAATTTTTAATATATATGCCAATCATGATGTACAATACCTGACTGAAACTATTTTCTGTAATTCAGAAAGTCAACGTCTGCAACTTGCCAATGTGCTCTTATCTGACAATATCATCCGTGAGTTGGAACAAACATTCTGTAAATATAGAGCAGAACATGACTTGCATGTGGCTATATTCCATGCTTGGAAGATAACAACTTTTGTAACTGATCACTTCAAGGTTATTATGCTCATTTATTTTTTGACTGACACTCTTTAAAATACAAACATTTCTTTCACAAATACATGGATGAATAGTATAAACCTTTGGCCATACTGTAGACGAATGAGCCATTACAGAATGCGATAAGGGCCCTGAATGATTACACATTAATGACTAAGGAAGCACTCAAAAGACATGTCAAAAGTCAAATGAAATGTCAATAATTATTAAAGCTAGTAATATTAATTTTTATAATAGAATCTTTATGGAACATAAATAAAGAAAAAGTTAATGATGCATTAAGATATTATCAAACAATCAGGTCTTTTTAAAAAGACAATTGCAATGCTTTAAGGATGAGAGCCATGGTCGCTATAGAAACATGAGAATAGTTAAAGTATTAAATCTTCAAAAATTGTAACAATTATCTCCAACGCCCAAAGTTGCACAATGTCACTTGCACATCTGCATACTATTTTTTCAAACAGCAACCTAGCAGCCATTTAACATACCTGAGTAAACTAGTTTCTGCACTGCTGAGTCTCCAACTATTTCCCAATACTCAGAACATGACATTGTTGGTGACATCATGAAGTATGATATTGTATAACATCTAGCCATTTCTCATTACTAGGAACTGTACAATCTGTAATAAAATCAAGTAAATCAAATATTGCACTTAAATATATCACCATTCAGAACATAAAAGTAAGAAAAATACAGAAAAATAGTATTATTGACCGGCTAATGATCATCACTCAGAACGTAAAATTCATAAATAACAAAAAATAGTAATATCGACTGGCTAATGATCATCACTCAGAACGTAAAAGTAAAAAATGACAAAAAATAGTAATATCGACTGGCCAATGATCATCACTCAGAACGTAAAAGTCAAAAATGACAAAAAATAGTAATATCGACCGGCTAATGATCATCACTCAGAACATAAAAGAAGGAAAAGACAGAAAAATAGTAATATTAACTGGCTGTTGATCATCACTCAGAACGTAAAAGTCAAAAACGACAAAAAATAGTAATATTAACCAGCTATTGATCATCATTCAGAATGTTTAAGTCAAAAACGACAAAAAATAGTAATATTAACTGGCTAATGATCATCACTCAGAACGAGAAAGTCAAAAACGACAAAAAATAGTAATATTAACCGGCTATTGATCATCACTCAGAATGTAAAAGTCAAAAACGACAAAAAATAGTAATATTGACCGGCTATTGATCATCACTCAGAACGTAAAAGTAGGAAATGACAGAAAAATAGTAATATTGACCGGCTATTGATCATCACTCAGAACGTAAAAGAAGGAAACGACAGAAAAATAGTAATATCGACTGGCTATTGATCATCACTCAGAACGTAAAAGAAGGAAACGACAGAAAAATAGTAATATCGACTGGATATTGATCATCACTCAGAACGTAAAAGAAGGAAACGACAGAAAAATAGTAATATCGACTGCTATTGATCATCACTCAGAACGTAAAAGAAGGAAACGACAGAAAAATAGTAATATTAACTGGCTATTGATCATCACTTAGAATGTAAAAGTAGGAAACGACAGAAAAATAGTAATATTAACTAGCTATTGATCATCACTCAGAACGTAAAAGAAGGAAACGACAGAAATATTACTATTAGTAATATTAACTGGCTATTGATCATCACTTAGAACGTAAAAGTAGGAAAAGACAGAAAAATAGTGATATCCACTATCCACTCAGAACGTAAAAGTCACTAACGACAAAAAAATACAATTATTGACTAGCGATTGATCATCACTTAGACTGTAGACAAAAAATAGTATAACAGGTGGTAAATTGACTTTTGATCATCACTCAGAACTAGAAAGTAGCTACAGTATTTAATTTAAAAGTCTAGTAATTTCCAATACTTGGTAACCTTGCTGACAAGTTAAAAAACAAAATATGTAATCCAGTTACTCAGTATCTTATTTGTTAAACTTACCTGGTACATAAAAGATTTTCTTGCACATCCAAGGAATGAAAAGAAACATTTTTCATACATGTTTAGATTTATGGTGGCAGACAACAATTTTAATTGTATTTCCATCTGTATGATCTTTGCTTGTGTCGATTCGGTATTGGTATGATCTTTAGCGCTACGACAAATTTACTAATGACGATATATTCGAAAAGGGACGTAAAGTATTTAATCACTTGATAAGATTATTTAGTCATAACGGTAATCGTCACCTTTAGGCATTACTTATTCGCTTTACAACGCAGTCTTTAATTTAGCGCGCGTTGATATCGATCGAATCAGTGATATCAGTAATCAAAACAACCGATGACAACATATTCAGACTGAATTGGTTCCTCCTTTCTTCTTCATACTTTCAGATGTCAAAATGCCAACTGATGTCACACATGAGCAAAAAAAAAGATTTCTATTATGGGTTATATTACATTCCAAAAGCAAGATCACTGGCTTAAATGTTCGAACAATATTGCATGAATATTTTACTAAGGCTACACGATAATGATATAGCCCTATAATTATTTGGTCCTAGTTTTGATCTTTTTTTTGTGAATGGGGCATATAAGACTCTGTCCCCATCCATCAGGATATATACCCTTTTCAAAAATAGCATTAAACAGTTTTGTCAAAAACGGCACAGTTTTATTTGTAGTGATTTTAAACATCTCCATACTCAGTCCATCCGTTCAATCTTTTAATACTATAAGACACCTCACTCTCAGTAAGAGGTTCATTTAAGACATACGTATTTTTTTCCCTTGTTAGTCGCTCACTAACGTAATCATCAAACCGCGCCTGTGGGTTCTCGGCCTCTGAGGTTGAAAACAAGTCTTTGAAATACGATAACCACTGGCTACTGTCTATTAAATCGCTTGTGTTCGATCTGGTTCGCTTAGCACTGTTTATCTTACCCCAAAACTGTTTTACTACGCTACATCCCCCATTTGCCGTATATGTATATTCCCCGTATTCATCTCCATTTACTCTACCATTCAATGTATGAATATTAAATGAACAGCATAGTTCAATAAGGCTCGACCCAAACTTGTTCAAAACAGTGTCTTTACTAGTATTTCGTTTCGGGACATTAAAGGTGTCAGATGGGTAATCCGTTTGACCAAATATAAAATCTGTATCATCGTCGGGGATGTAATCTTTGAGATCGCCTATTCTGGCATTCAGATCGCCAGCTACTAACATACTCGCCGTCGGAAAATCGGACAACACACTCAGAAGTTTTTGATTAACTTTATAAACACCGTCTTGCTCACCATCAGCATATATCGGAGAATATTCTGACGATATATAGGTAAAACATAGTATAAGATCATTGTTAAATCCCGTATGTTCCTTGGCTACATGTAAAAATACACAATCATCGATTTGTTCATATAAACGTGTAAAAATCTTTGCTAGTTTATCTTTTAGAAACACTATAACGCCACAAGAACCTCTTCTATGATTACTTATTCGTCTTTTATTAAAACATCAAGCAATATAACATATGGTATTCATATTTCTTCAAATTGTTCATGAAACTTGAGTCAAGTGGTAATGGTTTACATCTCTTGTCTTTTCTATAACACTTCAGAACTACCCAAAGACACGCCAAAACTAGCCAAGGACACTACAGAACTAGCCAAGGTGCCCATTGACTACACGAGGTCATCGCATGACTACCCAAGAACATCTTAATACTACCATACGACATTTTCGGACTACAAACACATCCAAGAACTACCAAAGGGCATTCCATGCTTATCCTAGGACACACCAACATTACCAAGGGACCTCAAATAACTACGCAAGACGTATTTAATGAATACAACCACGAAGAAGCCATGAACACACACTCACTTCTGATGATAGCGCAAGGTATACCATGTGACACCACATGTCTACCCAAAACACTACAAGACTACCTAAGGACAACCAAAAAACGAATGTCATACCAGACCTGTCCAAGGACACTCTACGTGTGCGCAATGACATCTAAACACTTCATAAAGACAACCAAGAGCTATTCAAGTAAACTACATGAATCCTTAAGGTCACAAAGTACTACATAAGGACACTTAAATTTATCACCTCTGAAGAGCATCTAAAGCACACTAAACGCCATCCAGGACTACAATATGACACTACAGGACTAGCAAAACACAGTCAAGACTCCGTGCCTACCCAAGAACTCTCGAACTACAATACAGTTACCCAAGAGGACTACCAAGAGACACCCAATGCATTCTCAAGACTATCCAGTGATATCAGCAATAAGACATACACAGACCAACCAAAGAAACTCAATGACTAACACACGGAAACACCAGGACTACTAGTGTTAATGAAATACTTAACAGATGATACCCCTCAGCTACCCAAGCAATCGGAACTCCTCGGCCATCATCCAACGATGAGTTAGAGAGCTGGGACCGGTTCCGTTCGGGGCGGATTTCTTGTGAACGTCAAATTAAACGACCGTTTCTTTGCGTTTTGGGATTTCTTTGGCGTCCGTTCGTATTAAATACCATATGTGACTGTCTTGTGAACCACTCTTTTGTGTCACGTCAAATGCCGTTTACGGGCGGTTCTGACGGTCACCGAAGCCGCAAATTTGGCTACAATGGGTACCTTTATGGGCCGAGTTATACATTTTCCCGACCAATAAGAGAGCCGGGATGGTTTCGTTCGTCTAAGGTGGCCGATGTTATGTGACCCAGACTATCGTTTGATGTCAAATGGCTGTTTCTGGGCTGTATTTGTCGTCACCGGGTGCGCTCATTGGGTAACAATGGGGACTTTTGTGCGCCGAGTTTCCCACTTTCCCGACCAGGTACAGAGCTGGGACGGGTTCTGTTCATTTAAGAAGGAGGATATATCATGTGACGTAATTGCTTCACCGGTTTTAGATTTTAACAAGTTCCCCCTTTTTGTTACAAATGGCGCCAACATGCCTTAAAATAGTAAGTTAATGAAGCAGATATCTCAGGATCCGCACACGCGCGGTAGTCGGAACCGTTTTTTTCTCTTTAGGTGGCTAGGTTCACAATGTAATGCCAACGCCGGGGAGTCTGGGACATAATTAGGTCACCGGTTTCTGACGTCTACAACTTTCTCCAACACGTTACAAATGTACAAATCCTTAAAAAGGGGGTATTAACGTCGCATGCGCGGAAATCCTGACCGGTTCTATTCTTTGGGGTACTTGGTTCCCCCAACTAACGCCACCGTCGGGGCGCCGGGGACGTCATTTGGACATCAGTTTCTGACGTCGACAAGTGTATCACATACGTTACTCTTTAATGGGGCCCCAATACCTTATAATTGGGAGTAAATGTCGCAGATTTTTTAAGATCCGCGCATGCGCGGAAGTCGGTGGATCGATGGATCGGTTCAATAACAACACACATGCCAACAAATACAACCTCTTCAATAACCACACACATGCCAACAACTACAACCCAGTCAATAACAACAAAAACGCCAACAACTACAATCCCGTCAATAAACCACACACACGTCAACAGCAACAACCCTTTCCATAACCACATACACGCCAACAATTACAACCAAGTCAACGACCACACATACGCCACCAGGCCGTGGGATTTGCTACGCCGATGACATCCAAGACTGTCTACCGGTCAGCTTTGAGTTGAAAGGAGTCAACTGTGGACGTCTAAGAATGAAGTGTTGGGGTACATTCGTTCACGACATGGCTCACTCACAAATACGATTAGTTAAAAATTATAACTTAAACTACCACATGTTTCCCTAACGTTTTATATATTGCCTGACCTTTCATTTTGAGGGACGGAAGTCCGCAGTGTAAAAAGCATGTTTAGAAATCGTGTGGCAGTTCAACAACTGAATATTACTCTTCACAACCATTGTAAAATAAGTCGATTCATCCCATAGGACGGGCGGGATCAGTCGCTTCATCTCATAGTTCGTCGGGATCGGTCGATTTATCCCATAGATCGGTCGGGATCGGTCGATTCACCCCATACATCAGATGAGACAAGAGAAGCTGTGGACAGCGTGTGCATTTTTGTTTGCGCAGGTTTCTAAATAACATATTCAAAGCAAACCAACAGCAATAACATAAATGATCTAAATAAAATAAAATTATTATTTGTAATTATTTCAAATGCATATTTACATATTTCCGCATAATAAGATAGGCATTATGTTTTGCAGCTGTTTTTGGCCAATTCCGATAGTCCTGCGTATTCTTCAGCAGTCTGCCATTGATAATGACAGGGAAAACAGAGGCCTTTTATAATGAAAGGGAAATCAGGGGGCCATTAATAATGACAGGGAATCCGGGGCCATTGGTACCGACAGGGAAACCAGGGGACCATTGATACTGACAGGGAAAACAGGGGACCATTGATACTGACACTGAAAGCAGGGAGCCTATGATACTGACAGGGAAAACAGGGGGGGGGGCATTGATACTGACAGGGAAAACAGGGGGCAATTGATACTGACAGGGAAACCAGGGGGCAATTGATACTGACAGGGAAAACAGGGGGCCATTGACACTGACACTGAAACCAGGGAGCCTTTGATACTGACAGGGAAACCAGGGGGCCATTGATACTGACAGGGAAAACAGGGGGCCATTGATACTGACAGGGAAAACAGGGGGCCATTGATACTGACAGGGGAACCAGGGGGCAATTGATACTGACAGGGAAAACAGGGGGCAATTGATACTGACAGGGAAACCAGGAGGTCATTGATACTGTAAGGGAAACCAGTGGGGCCATTGACACTGACACTGAAACCAGGGAGCCTTTGATACTGACAGGGAAACCAGGGGGCCATTGATACTGACAGGGAAACCAGGGGGCAATTGATACTGACAGGGAAAACAGGGGGCCATTGACACTGACACTGAAACCAGGGAGCCTTTGATACTGACAGGGAAAACAGGGGGCCATTGATACTGACAGGGAAAACAGGGGGCCATTGATACTGACAGGGAAAACAGGGGGCCATTGATACTGACAGGGGAACCAGGGGGCAATTGATACTGACAGGGAAAACAGGGGGCCATTGATACTTACACTGAAACCAGGGAGCCTTTGATACTGACAGGGAAACCAGTGGGCCATTGATACTGACAGGGAAAACAGGGGGCCATTGATACTGGCAGGGTAACCAGGGGGCAATTGATACTGACAGGGAAACCAGGGGGCAATTGATACTGACAGGGAAACCAGGGGGGCATTGATACTGACAGGGGAGCCAGCAGGCCATTGTTTCTGACAGGGAAACCAGGGGGTGGCATTGATACTGACAGGGAAACAGGGGGCCATTGATACTGACAGGGAAAACAGGGGGCCATTGATACTGACAGGGTAACCAGGGTGAATTGATACAGACAGGGAATCCAGGGGGCAATTGATACTGACAGGGAAACCAGGGGGGCATTGATACTGACAGGGGAAGCAGGAGGCCATTGTTTCTGACAGGGAAACCAGGGGGTGGCATTAATACTGACAGGGGAACCAGGGGGCCATTGATACTGACAGGGAAACCAGGGGCTGGCATTAATACTTATTAGGAAACCAGGAGGTCATTGATACTGTAAGGGAAACCAGTGGGCCATTAATACTGACACGGCAACCAGGTGGCCATTGATACTGACAGGGAAACCAGGGGCTGGCATTAATACTTATTAGGAAACCAGGAGGTCATTGATACTGTAAGGGAAACCAGTGGGCCATTAATACTGACACGGCAACCAGTAAGGCATGATAATGGCAGGGAAACCAGAGAGGGCATTTTAACTGACAGGGAAACCAGGGGGGGGGGCATTGATACTGACAGGGAAACCAGGAGGCCATTGCCAATGACAGGAAAACCAGGCGGCAGTTGATACTGACAGGGAAACCAAGGGGCCTTTGATTATGACGGGTGGCCACTGACAATGGCAAGGAAACCAGTGGGGGAGCATTGATAATGACAGGGAAACCAGGGGCCATTGATAATGACAGGGAAAACAGGGTCCTCTAGCTGATAATGAAAGGGAAACCAGGGGCCATTGATACTGTCAGGGAAACCAGGGGGCCATTGATAATGACATGGAAACCATGAACGCGTTGATAATGAAACTGAAACCAGGGGCCATTGATAATGACAGGGATACCTGGGGGCCATTGATAATGACCAGGAACCAGGGGCCATTGATAATGACAGGGAAACAGGGTCCATTGATAATGACATGGACACCAATGGGGGGGGGGGGGGGCATTAATAATTACATGGAAACCAGGGGCCCTTGATAATGACAGGTAAAACAGGGTCCATTGATAATGGCATGTAAACCAGGCGGGCAATTAATAATGACAGGGAAACCAGGGGGGCATTGAAAATGACATGGGAACCAGGGGGTCATTGATAATGATAGGTACACCAGTGGTCATTGATAATGCCAGGGAAACCAAGGAGCCATTAATACTGACAGGGAAAACAGGGGGCCATTGATACTGACAGGGCAATCAGGAGGCCATTGATACTGACAGGGGAACCAGGAGGCCATTGATACTGACAGGGGAACCAGGAGGCCATTGATACTGACAGGGTAACCAGGAGGCCATTGATACTGACAGGGAAACCAGGAGGCCATTGATACTGACAGGGAAATCAGGAGGCCATTGATACTGACAGGGCAATCAGGAGGCCATTGATACTGACAGGGAAATCAGGAGGCCATTGATACTGACAGGGGAACCAGCAGGCCACTGATACTGAAAGGGAAATCAGGAGGCCATTGATACTGACAGGGGAACCAGGAGGCCATTGATACTGACAGGGAAATCAGGAGGCCATTGATACTGACAGGGGAACCAGGAGGCCATTGATACTGACAGGGTAACCAGGAGCCCATTGATACTGACAGGGAAATCAGGAGGCCATTGATACTGACAGGGCAATCAGGAGGCCATTGATACTGACAGGGAAATCAGGAGGCCATTGATACTGACAGGGCAATCAGGAGGCCATTGATACTGACAGGGAAACCAGTGGGGCATTGATACTGACAGGGAAATCAGGAGGCCATTGATACTAACAGGGTAACCAGGAGGCCATTGATACTGACAGGGTAACCAGGGGGCTATTGATAATGACAGGGAAACCAGGGAGCATTGATAATGACAGGAAAAACAGGGGGAGGGGGCATTGATAGTGACACGGAAAGCAGGGCGCTTAGTAATAGTGACAGGGCTATTAATAAAGACATTGAAACAAGGTAGACATTGACAGTGACGAGGAAACCGAGGGACGTGTGTGGATTGATACTGACATGGAAACCGGAAACCAGGGCCATTGATAAAGTCAGGGAAACCAGACGGGGGGCATTGATGTGGGGGGGGGGCGTTGATACAGACAGGGAAACCAGGGTGCTATTGATAAAAGCAGAACCAGGAGACTATTTATAATGGCAGAGAAACCGGGTTAAAAAAATACTGACAGGGAAACCAGAGAGATATTGATAATGACAGAGAATAAAGGGGGTCATTGAAACCATCAAAATCCTGACCGAACCAGGGGCCATCATTACTCACAGTGGAACCAGTGGTCAATGAAAATGACAGGGAAACTAGGGTCCATTGAAAATGACAGGGAAATCGGGGGGAGGCATTAATACAGGCAGGGGTACCAGCAGGGCATTGATACTGACAGGGAAACCAGGGGGCACTGATACTTACAGGGGAACGGGGGCCATTGATACTTACAGGGAAACCAGGGGGTGGCATTAATACTGACAGGGAAACCTGGGGGTCATTAATACATTTAGGGAAAGCAGGGGTGACATTAATACGGACAGGGGAACCAGGGGCTATTGATACTGTTAGGGAAACGGAAGGCCATTGCTACTGATATAACCAGAAGCCACCGACTGGCAGGGGAACCAATGGACATAATAATAATAATAATAATAATAATAATAATAATAATAATAATAATAATAATAATAATAATAATAATAATAATAAAAAATAATAATAATAATAATTGTAATAATAATAATAATAATAACAATAGTAGAAGAAGAAGAAGAAGAAGAAGAAGAAGAAGAAGAAGAAGAAGAAGAAGAAGAAGAAGAAGAAGAAGAAGAAGAAGAAGAAGGATGATGATAATAATAATAATAATAATAATAATAATAATAATAATAATAATAATAATAATAATAATAATAATAATAATAATAGTAATAGTAATAATAATAATAACATAATAATAATAATAATAATAATAATAATAATAATAATAATAATAATAATAATAATAATAATAATAATAACAATTGATGATTAATAATAGTATTAATGTAAGTTATTGAACGAAAGCCAATTCCTATAAAAGCTTAATTGTATGCAAAGTTCCATCACGTTTCTATGTTAAATGACCTTGGCACTTGAGATATGCACGCCACAAGATTGCATTTTCTATTATAGTTGGTACATGCACAAGCATTATTACTCGCAGAAATATCCATGGCAACTAACCGAAGTAACTTAAACATACAGTTCTTTAACAATCAAAGAAAAAGAGCCCTTCATAGCATTATGCTTCCGCTGTGGATGGAACTCAGGACTTTCCGTGTGGGTAGGCGGATATGATAACCACTACACCACGGAAACAACGCTCAAAGTTGACAGCAAGTTTGGGGCCAAATTCTTACATTTTATTTTGGCAATAACATTTTTTTCATTAAACACCAGTATCGGCTTCTTATCGCTTACGTGGCCCGATGGATAAAGCATCGACATCCTAAGCCGGGGATTGCGGGTTCGAGCCCCGCCGGATGTGTAAAGCAATTGCTTTTCTATTTAAACAGTGTGGTTCCGAATAGATGTCGCCTCCGTGGCCCAATGGATAAGGCAACGGCCTCCTAAGCTGGGGATTACGGGTTCGAGTCCCGCCGGAGGTTCTTTTTGTCAAATCAGCTGTTTTTCTTAAATATCTCGTGCCATTTTCATTTTGACGAAGAAAATCAGATGGGTGTTTCATCATTGAAATCATCCAGTTCCAAGTGTCCGTGTGTAGATGATAAGTTAACTCTCTGAAGCCAATTATATGACACTGGTTCATACTTTAGTATGGACAGAGTTAGCCAAAATAGTCATTGATTGGTCAATCATGATTCATAAAAAATAACCATTAACCAGTCAATGCTTACCAATTCTATTGTTGACCTTCGGACATATTTCTACAGTTAAATGCATTTGGCTACAACAGGCATATAACTTTCATGTATGGAAACTGAAAACAGATACAGCATAAACGTTGCTTTTCAAGATATTCTGGTACATGCAACACCACAGTTACTTGGTATTTGGACTGCATTTTTTGGCCAGTCGAGCGATTGGTCCCTGGGGTGATCTCTTGGACTGAGAATCATAAAAAAATGTGTTTTAGTACTCTATGATACACATAATAAACAAATAATCAACTTTTGGTCGTTTATTTTTATACATTAAATATTTTGAAATTTCATACATTCTTTATCATTCACAAAATATTGTATGGAACTGTATAATATTTAATATGTAAAAATAAACGACAAAAAGTTGATTATATGTTTATTATGTGTATCGTAGAGTACTAAAACACATTTTTTATGAATCTCAATCCAAGAGATCACCCTAGGGACCAATCGCTCGACTGGCCAAAAAAATGCATTCCAAATACCAAGTAACTGTGTGCAAAACTAGATTACTTGCAAGAATATCATCAATTTTCATCGTAATGACATATCAAAGAAGCGTTGACATACTGTTCTTAGCATTTCAAAACATTATGTTTCCGCTGAGGATTGAACTCAGGACCTTCCGCGTGTTAAGCGGATGTGATAACCACTACATCACGGAAACAACACTCTTTTTTTCGAAGCAAGTTTGATACAAAACTCATTACTTTTATTAACGCAATAACCTTTTTTTATAAAATACCATTCCGTTTCACATTTGTCGCCTCCGAGGCCCAATGGATAAGGCATCGGCCTCCTAAGCCGGGGATTGCGGGTTCGAGTCCCGCCGGAGGTTCTTTTTCAGCTCAGTTGTTTTTCTTAAATATCTCGTGCGTTTTTTTTTCATTACGAAAGAAGTCGGTAGGTGTTTCGTCACTCATCAAGTTCCATAAGTCCGTGTATAGACGATATGTTCACCTTCTGACAATTTGACCGCGACAGGGGTTGACCTTGGCAATATGCGTGGACAGGGTCTTGACGGAGCCGGTAATATGAGCTGCATACGTAGAGGTGTACAGGTGATGAAAAAGTTAAAAGAGCTAAGAAAAACCTTTTAACAACCGTCAATGTGCATTTTCATTATTTAAGACAATTTCCACTTTTAAATTTCCTACGAAACCGTTTTAGACAAAGTCATAGCATTTTGATTTGAATATTTGTTGATTAAATGCTGATGATCCTGTACTAAGAAATTCATTTTGCTATATAGTATCCAGTATGGGGGGGGGGCAAAGCCTCCTGACCCCCAATAAGGGCCGTCCGCCTTTTCAACCACAATTGTGCGTATACTTCGAAACGGCCTAGCTACGCCCCTGTAAAGTATTTGCAATATTTTCGGAAAAGTCTCTCGACAATATATTTTTTTTTGTGTGTCAAAATACCTCAGATTACCTAATGAACAATGTCTTGTGGGTTCTTGATGATATCTTTGAATAAGTAAGAAGTTAAATAGAATAATGATAAAAGGTGGATTAAATTTATATCCTGGTTAAAAAAAGCAAATATCTTTCTTAAAATGGTTTCAAACACCACAAAGCCACAAGACATTGTTGATTGGGAATATTTTGACATAAATATTTCCGGAAAAAATGCAAATGTTTTTAATTGGAAATCTGATAAAATCTTGTTTCGTAACATTTGCTTAATACATTATTACAGCTACACATGTTGGAACGGATGTATGTAATACAGTGAAACTGCGTTCCCTCAAACAAGCGGTCGTTCGAGAACCGGTGTTCCCTCGAGGTCGGAGCTTGGTCCCGAACTTTTTTCCTTCTATTTTCATACGAAATATACCCACGCGGCATCGAAACCTAATTATGTCGAGCAGTCGAGCAATATCCTCGGTCCCAAGTACACAAATCGTGCACAAAACCTTATCGGCTCCCTCGAGGACATAATTTCACACTTTTTCCCGAACACGTGTTCCAAAATAATAAAAAAAATAGCTGTGTTAAATTTTTCGCAATTTGCAAAAATTGCAATGACAGTTGAAAGGCAATATATATATATATATATAGCCCGGAATTAACATAACTGGGTTTTCCCATGCCAATGCAAATACAAGGTGAATTTCGAGCTATTGAAATTCATGTAACAGTCCAATGACTTTATTGTTTCCGAAGTAACGTTTGTATATGACAACGGTTTAATTTTGTTTGTACCGGAGGATTAGGTTGTGAAAACCAGAATATCTATTATACCGGGCTTAAACTATTTGATAAGGTGTGAAAAACCGTTTTTCACTGTTAACGCATGACCGATATTAGTTGAGATGATCATTATGAGAAGTTAACGCTTTAGATGTGGTCAGAAGATTCTTGGAATTCACTGCCGATGCTGACCGTGATCTTCAGACGCTCTGTATGCTGTCACGTCACATTACGATTGAACAGTTTCGCGAAACCGACAAGATGCGCCAATCAACAATCCTTGATTTTGCGAAACTTAAATCAGACTAATGCCACAATATGTACTGTCATTCAAATGTTGCTTGTTACGTAAATGTGCTTTTTGTTAAAATAAACATTTCTATTTATTAATTTATTGTTGTTTTTTTTCTTTTGCGTTTTACATTTAGTTTACGCCAACCTTTGAGCATATTAGCGATTTCCACAACGCAACACATAATCGGTGTCTTAGTAAACAGTCTGTTTGACGACTTCAAACTTAAAATACACTGAAATATATTTCATATCAAACTGGAAAATTGAAAATCGGGTCGTTCGAAACATCGGTTCCCTCGAGGTTTTGACTCGGTCCCTGGCGACCTCGAGCGATCGCAGTTTTACTGTATCGTCAAAACATGACCAAAATGTTTTGACAAATGGAATATTTCATACACATGTCAAATGCTGAGCAATCTAGAGAAGGCCCCTGTATATCATACTTCATTGTATACAGATTGTTTGTTTATTTTTTCGCATTGATGTGTTTTGTTTTATTTGTAAATGAATAAAAAGTCAAATGATATTTTGATATTGATATTATCGAATGCGTCATGTTGCGAACTGTACAAAGTGTGTATGTTATGTCCAATGAAAACTCTTCTTTTGCTGAGATAACGTAGCAAATAATAAACTTGGTAATCAAGACTTTCTTTAACGTATCAAAGAAAAATACACGTTCAGTAAGCCATCCCGCTTGGCTCGATATTCTCGAAGTATTTTGGCGGTTTCCTGGAATATCGAGCCAACGGGTTTCGAATTCAGCACTGTGGAAGGCCCTTAAACTGTATCACAGTCAGTTTCATAAACATTTTTTTACTGGAAAATAAAAGGTATTTCAAGCTTCAGTTCAAAACAGAGTTTTCCGGCTGACAATGGACATGGTTGGCTATACTTCTCACATTGAGTAAGAAGTATGTTTTCGAAAAAAAAACACGAAAAGTTTATTCTGTTCTCATGAAAATCAGATTACGAGGTAACATTGTTAGCATTGGTTAGATCGGTTTCATTGAAAAATGAGAGTTACGTGTTACGTTAAATGTGTGTTTGAGGCTTTTGAAAAAAATCTGTGTAATTCTGAACTTTGAATGGTTTAAACGTTACAGATATAACGAATGTTTCCAGAGAATAAAATCACCTTCAAAGGCCTATTTGTAACGTACCTTTGCTCAGTTGCCGGACTGAAAAACTACGAGAGATATGTGTTTCAGTCTCACTTTCGTGTTAGGAGTATTTGTTTGTGACCTGAGTAACCATAACGTTGGAAGAGTAAATTTCGAAGCTTTCATTGTATTGGCCGATTTTGGAAGGTTATTGCATCAGAGCATGTTTAGTGTTACATTTGCAAAAATTAGCATTATGATTATAAACTACTATGAGTGTAGTGTTATTTTCGCCCAAATGTGTTTTTTTCAGTTAGAGGTGTTGATTTCTTGATGTGCAAATGTTTAATAGAGGAATAGAGGTAAACTAGACAGAAATACGTTTAGTTGATCAAGAGATATAAAGCACTGTAAGCCGCGATTGGCAATTTGAATTTTACTAAGCCCCGTTCACACAGAGCTACGATCTTACCACGTTCATGCCGCTCATCCAGACCTGAATAATTTATCAGATCGAGGCGAGAACGGCGTCAAACCCTTGCCAATCAAAGAGTATCGTCCGCGAATCGCCTGATCTACGCTTTTACTACGATTTCTCCACGACTGTGAAAAAGAAGGCGAGAAAGAAGATATTGAAAAATAGCATATTTTTACCGAAAAAACTCACAAACCTCGCACCCTAGTATCAGTCGAGATTGTATGTTTAAAGACGCATATATAGTGTGGCATGGCTCAATTAAAATATTTATTCTGTTAAAATTGTTTTACCCAGTTTTTGAACTAGGCTACAACCTTTAAATGTGCAATCAATTAAAAAAAGGTAGTTGAGGGTTTGTACCCCCAAACTATATGAACAATGCTATTATTAAAATATGTTTAATTTTGGCCTTCCTCACCCACTCTGTAAAGTGGAAGTCCCTTAAAGGTAAGAATTGTAAAACAATATATCATTCAACGTAATAATAAGTATCCAAAGGTAAACCGCTTGTCCGCCATGGTAACCACAAACCAACCTCATACGCGCTCAGACATCGTGTGGGTAAAATCCGATAGTGAATTACTACACTTTTTGAACACCCCATATGTGATAAGTACATTACACGAGCAATAACTCCTATGACCTTTTTCTGATTTTATTCATTTCGTTTCATGAAATTTGACTGAAAACTATTTCCCAACTGGTGGACCATTCTGAAATGATAGAAAAAGAAAGATGTGAAAATAAATTTCGACTTGAACTCGTAAGGAATACCAAATCATGAGTAATATACTGGTAATTACCTTAAACTTGACTATATACGCAATATAACATAATTAGTTACATTTTAATTTACATACAATTGCCGATGAAAAACAATTCAAATCACGTTGTTTCTTCAGAACTGAAAAAATGCATACGTGTTTACAGGCCGTTGGAAGGTCAAGGGCAGTGTCACTACTAAGCATGTCCGGTTTGATGTCCGTGAATATGAAATAGGTAAGGTAGCGATCACCTTCTGCAAGTGCAATAGATATTCTTTCTTAAAAATATAATCAGGGACAAACACAGTAGCATAACGCTGGCAAGTTTAATCGAATAAACACAAAACAAACACGAACATTTCAAGTAGAAAATACTTTAAATAGTTATTCCTGACTGGGATTTAATATACTGTTAGTCCATGCTTTTGAGGACATTATAAGTTAAAAAACAATTATTTCATTATCTGGCCCCTATATCACAAAAAATCTTCTTCTCAATCATAGCTCAATTTACCACATAAAAGCATGGCATAAATTCTTGCAGGTGTTTATACTTTTTTGAAAACGTTATTTTTTCATAGAATATGTTGATTTTTTTTGTCAATAGCTCATAGAAAACTAATTCTAGATCAGTACACATACTTGAGTATTAAAAAACAAAAACAAAACAACAATGAATGGTAATCCAAAACATGGTTGTAGAATATCTTTCCTTTGGAAACGTGACCAACATAAAACAATATTGTATGATGGAATGCGATTTAAAAAAAGTGTAAAACATATATGATTCTTAATATTTTTTGATGCAATGTTTTACAATGAGTTGAGGCTGAGATGGGATTTGTTTTTTCGTGATATTGGGGCCAGCTCAATGATCATATGACTATATGAGTGCGGTTTAAAAACCTGAACGTTTGTGTTCTGTTTATTTCTCCGAAAAAGAGGAGAATAAATAAGGCCTTGTCATTAAAGAAGGGCCATGTGAGAGGTTACTACCTTCGTATTCCACTCTAACTTCCATGGTAAAGGGCGTGCAGTCATCCGTAACGGAGAATGTCATGTGTCCACCGAAAAAATTTCCCACCCAATATGTCAGCTTCATAGAATTGGGTGGTGTTCCGATTACTGCGCTCATAGTGGAAGTAAAACCATCTGCAGTGTGGATTTATAATTTGTAGTCAGAAGTCTGTTTGTTAAAACTGAATTATATGGGAATAATGATGTGATATTATGGCCAAACTCTTGTGAACTCAGATTGATACTGACCGTTCAAAGGCGGTGCTCCCATCATTTATCGGCAAAAGCTATGTTGATGAGTATGTGGTCAGTCTGTTGTGTTTGTATTTGTGAATGTGGCATTTATATGGTTGTGTCTCTAATTTATTGTCGTTTTGGATCTTACCTTGCGCCACTAAGGAGGGTTATTTTTTTAATTTTCGAAAACTTGGCTTTTCCCAGAAGTTGTCATTGTATTATCAGGATGGTTTGTCAACTTAAAAGTAAATTTGAACACAACTTACAATATTCCTACAACGAAAAAGAAAAGAGTGCAAGAAAATGGCATAACATATGAATTCATATGAATACATTCGATATAAAGAAGCGGGGATTTTAAACATTGTCAAAAAGTAGCATATTTTCATTTAATCGAATCGTTTCATTAAGGTGCTTCATCAATATGGCTCCTGGTGAAAGAAAATACATTGCACGACAAGAGATGAATAACACCGTGCGGTTACCTGGAATACACGGAGTGTTCTGAATCTCCATCAGTGGGTACGATTCACAGACTCCATCTTCACGAATCGTATAAGCCCTATGCTGAAAACAAATATGTTGTATTAAAGCGTTTATTCAATGTTGTTGTTTTTTCTGACTTGGCTTTATTAATACTCTAAAAAAACTATTTAATGTAAGTGTACTCACCGTCGTCGAGCTTGAAAGTGAAAGGTGTGTACAACTGGAGTGGAGGCAAATTTAACAAAAATATAGATTGTTTACTTACGAAAGAAGAAAACATATATATTCAAGGGGTTTAAAAATATATTTTGGTCCTTTTTGAACCCAAATCGTGTGTACAAAAATACTTCACAGAGAACTCCGAGTCTCACCCAGAGCAACATAAGCCCCCCCCCAAAAAAAAAAAAAAAAAAAAATACTTGTGTTTCCGGTAACATGGCGAAAAAAATAGGGTCGGTAGGGGTTTTTTTTGTTTGTTTTTTTATACTTTCCATACCATGCAATTTTCTGTTGCATCAGATCAATTATGTTATAGCTACGCGTTTCCTAATTTACAAAAAGTCTGATAAAACAGCATTGTTTAATGTCTGAAATCATTTCCTTACCTTCGACTACCGTATTTTACCGCCAATTTGGCCCATGAAATCGGGTGATTTTTTGTATACAATACTCGTGATCGGTTTTTAGGAAAAATCCAGCACTTCAATTTCAAAAATCTGTGATAATGTTCAATAATCAACTATTTTTTTATTTCCTTGAGGAAAATCATCGATTTTCTGGTCAACTGTGAGCTCCTTAAACTAGGCCTTCAAGTGGAGGTAGATTAATAAAGGAACAAGTAAACGCGGGTATGGATTTATTTTACGTATCTTATTTTCGTACATTACTACAATCAATGTTTCATTCATATCTATAGTGAAATCAAACATTTCGGTCATTGTTTTAAGATTCACAGACGACGATTATTGATTATAATTTTTTCGATCGTTTGGTATTTTCGTACCAGCCTAGGCGAAATCCTGGCAATCAAATGGGATCATACGGTATCCGACTGACGGAATTAGATACAAACCATAGCCACGCGCCTTTGATCTTATCACCGCTCGTGCTCTGACGACACAAATTGTACCGTTTGATCTGCAGCCGACACATTCCAATAAATGTGTTGTTAACTTTCGCAGGTATTTGTTTGGATTTCAGTTGATGGGACTTAAATAAGGCGAAATAAATAACCATTGATAATTTCGGATAAATTAATATAAAGATTAATGAAATGTGTATTGGAACCTGGCAGTTAGCCTGCATGAGTTCGCAAAGCCTACTCGTAAGAAGCCTGCATGATATACGCAAAGCCTAATCGTAAAAAAGTAAGTTTTATTTTGGACATGGATATGGATAAATAACACCGCGAACTATAATTCAAAATATTTTCATTAAAAAGACAGCAAAATATGTCTCCAATGATCAACCACGTGTTTGGAACGTAAACATGCGTTTGCCAATTTTAAGATATCGGACAGGGTTCGCCGCCCTCCGCCATTTTGTTTTCCCGTCTCGGTAATACATAATCAGGAATGAAAGTATATTCTCCGGAGACATTGAAAGACAAACAACGAAAAAAATAATGATATATTTAAAGAAATATTTTATTTTTTTTACGATAGAATTAAAAAAAATTTTTTTTACTTTTATGTCTAAAAAAAGATTAGGGTGGCGAGGAAAAAATAGGGTCGGTCGGGTTACCGGAAACACAGGTATTTTTGTTTTTTGGCCTAAAGCAAATTGTATGCACTGTCGAATCTGTAGCATCCTCACTTCAATTCTTTTCCTATACACCATGCCGTTCAATCGTATATTTTCAAAGTCAAAACAACCACGTCTGATGATACAAGTTTTATTGTTAGCAATTATTTATTTCTTAGTTGCCAATTAATTTGTTCTATTAAACGAGAGTGAATGTGACTCTTAGATCCTAACCTGGCAGACTGCCTTAACTTGGTCCGTAGACCTAAAGATTTAGACCCAATTTCTTTATCTCAGATTTTAACTTCTTTGCAAAATATAACCCACACTCCTAAATAGAGACACACTCAGACTCTGGCTCTAAACTAACTTTCTATCAAGCTCTGGATAAGTGCTTTATACTTCCCAAATGACCCCAACTGCAGTTGACCATTCAGAACTGTTTCTTTATCCCCCTTAATAGTTTAACGATTTCATGTGAGACATTTAATCTCACGTGACAATAATCAAAGTATTTTACTGGCTATAAAAAAGATCTTGTCAATCAAAAGTTTCAGTGACTTAACCCCTTTAATAGGATTTTGGTAAACAAGGTAAATAAACTAATTTCTGGACAGTACTTAATATAACCATAAGCGGTTGACCTTAGCCGAAGCCGATTGATCTTCGATGGTACCAAGTAAAGAGTTTAGCAAAAGGCAGGTCCTTTGACGATTATTCTTAGGGTCTTCCGTAGCATCTGCTAAGGCGATTGACTGTTCCATCTATTCTCAGAATATCTAATCGACACCTGCATGTAACGATAATTAAACGCGAATGAAACAAACGCTATGCCATTTTGACCACTTAGTAGCTAAAGATAGGAATGACGACCTAAACAGAGATGAATTAATATTGGCGGGGGCCACTGTGTTACAAATCATCAGTGATCATTTCAAACAAGTTACACCATCTGTACAATTGATATGTGCATTTCCTGAATTGCATAAACCGTTTTTACTGACCATTTTCATTAATGTTATTTAATATGCAATAGTAACTTATTGTGCTTTAAGTTATATGCTGTTAATAACAAGCCCGATTAAAGTATCCCGTCTGCATCACATCTATACATGTGTTTAATGTGTATTATTATCCTTAAAGTAAATAATAAATTATCTATGTTTGGCATGTAATTGGATGAAATGGAAAACATAACAGAAATCACATATATTTCGTTACAATAGATTTTAACATACGTTCTTATCGCAGTAAGTCGATATGAGAGCTGGACGGAAATGTGTTTAGTTGAGTAAGAAATATAAAGACTATAGCCGGCACTTTGAGTTTTCGTGAACCTGCAATAATGTTATGATTTTCATTCAACACTTCTAGGAACTGAGTATTAGATACAATAAGATGGCTATGAATGTTTGTAGTATACTTGTCAAATAATAATAACATACTATACAGCTTTGATCGCTGGAACAATATTTATATGAATATCTATAGAAACTAGAGATTGCTTTTTTGAAAAAGCGCATGTCTCCCCCATTGTGTGGTCGTAGGTGAGAAATAATCAATGATGGACATGAAGATCCCAAAATCAATAGGGGCCATCAACTAGTCATGACTGACTGGCATACCAAGTATGAAGTTCCTGGGTGTAAACGTTCTTGAGTTATTGAGCAGAAACCGGTTCTTCACCTCAAGGTCAGTGACCTTGACCTTTGACCAACTGATCGCAAAATCAACTAGACATCATGACCAACCTCACTTCAAAGTTTGGTGAACCTAGATCAAAGCATTCTCCTGATATTGCACGGAAATATTTTTTTACATTAGAGGTCACAGCGACGTTGACCTTTGACCTTGTGACCCCCCAAAATATAGGAGTTTTCTAAACCTCATGATCAACCTCCCTACCAAGTTTGGTGAACCTAGGTCAAACCATTCTCAAGATATTGAGCGGAAATGTTTTTTACATTGGGGTCGCCGCGACCTTGACCTTTGACCTAGTGACCCCAAAAACAATAGGGATCTTCTACACCTCATGACCAACCTCCCTACCAAGTTTGGTGAACCTAGGTCAAACCGTTCTCAAGATTTTGAGCAGAAATGTTTTTTATATTGGGGGTCGCCGCGACCTTGACCTTTGACCTAGTGACCCCAAAAACAATAGGGATCCTCTACACCTCACGACCAACCTCCCTACCAAGTTTGGTGAACCTAGGTCAAACCATTCTCAAGATATTGAGCGGAAATGTTTTTTACATTGGGGGTCGCCGCGACCTTGACCTTTGACCTAGTGACCCCAAAAACAATAGGGATCCTCTACACCTCACGACCAACCTCCCTACCAAGTTTGGTGAACCTAGGTCAAACCATTCTCAAGATATTGAGCGGAAATGTTTTTTACATTGGGGGTCGCCGCGACCTTGACCTTTAACCTAGTGACCCCAAAAACAATAGGGATCATCTACACCTCACGACCAACCTCCCTACCAAGTTTGGTGAACCTAGGTCAAACCATTCTCAAGATATTGAGCGGAAATGTTTTTTACATTGGGGGTCGCCGCGACCTTGACCTTTGACCTAGTGACCCCAAAAACAATAGGGATCCTCTACACCTCATGACCAACCTCCCTACCAAGTTTGGTGAACCTAGGTCAAACCATTGTCAAGATATTGAGCGGAAATGTTTTTTACATTGGGGGTCGCCGCGACCTTGACCTTTGACCTAGTGACCCCAAAAACAATAGGGATCTTCTACACCTCATGACCAACCTCCCTACCAAGTTTGGTGATCCTAGGTCATGCGGTTTTCCAGTTATCGATCGGAAACGAAGTGTGACGTACGGACGGACTGACGGACTACCGGACTACCGGACTACCGGACTACCGGACTACCGGACTGACGGACAGGGCAAAAACAATATGTCTCCCCCAGAGAGGGGGAGACATAACAAGCTCAGTAGCGAAATGTTTAAACTTAAACCCCGTTCAATGGCACGGGATAAACGCCAAAGACATAGAACACACAAACAAAAATCACAAATAAGAAACCCCTTTGGAACGGACAGTAAAATTAATTGACAGGGGGTTTAAACCAGTTTGCGTGCACAACCTCACTCTTATCCCAACAAACTTGAATAAAGTTGAAACACAAACTGTAAATCTTATCAAAGTATGCATTAACTTGAGGAAACTTAATAATAAAACAAATAATAATTAACTAACCCCCACAAGTACTTCAATGATTAGGGATCCCAACTCTATCTACAGACGGAGGAATACAATTCAGAGCACCTAATGCAAACTTTTCAAAGATACAATGCAGTTAATGTTTGAAACTATGAGCATCACTCACAGTCTGCCTTAGCAAATAAAAGGTTTAAAACTGTGTGACCATAGAGTTTCATAATAAAAGGCATCATTGTACTAAAATGATAAGTTTATTGCGAGAGCTGAAATTTTTGACATCTGTACATATTCTAGCAAATTTTATCAACTGTGCAATAAAAACACCATATGATGGTGAACTAGGAACATATCCATCTAAAGAAGGGTAATTCATTATTTTAAAAATTAAATCACCATCTTTATCATAAAGATTGATACTCAATATAACTTCCTTCGATTCGAGTTACAGATCTAAAAAGGATGCTTTTAAATCGGATGTGTTAGATTGATTTAGTTGCAATTGTGAAGGGTATATATATTTAATATTATCTGTAAATACCGAATTATACAAACTTAGAAAATCGTCAATATGTTATTAAATTGATTAACAAAGGCAAGATCATCAGACTTAGACATTTTCAACATATATTCACTTTCATAGCAGTATAAAAACAGGTCTGCAAGTAAAGGTGTATAATTAGCACCAATTGGAATGCCTATTGTTTGCTTATATAAACATTTACCGATTTTTAGAAAATAAATACAAAAGTTGATACTTCAATGACATATGTACATGTCCAATATATTTATTTATTAGTGAGCATAAGTAAAACAACTCTTTTTTTATCATTAACTGCCATAAAAGTTGTTTTCTCCCTAGCAAAAGTTTTTAAGATAAGAGGAGTCAATATGTTTTGCATCTAAAATCATACTTTATAAGCCATCTATAAAGTGGTTTATATTTGCGAGACATAATATTATAATATTTTTTTAATTGTATGTTAGCCTTGGAGGTTGGAGATATCGCAACATAAATAAGATTAGTGTAACCGCACATTGTTTAGTGCAACATAACCTCTGTCATAAATTAGCCTCGTTTTGGATGCGCAGCAGCGAAAACTTTTCAGAGAAGTTTTACAAATTTATTTTATCAATTCACCTTTCTATTCATTGTTAAATTCGCAATTTTGTATGTTATTCACAACAGCTACGTTTTCTTCTTTCCTTATTTTCCTTGTCCATGACGAATTGATTCGCTAAAGGATAATTTTCGATTCTTGTTTACTGACGCTGTATTGACCTACTTCTCTTTGTTGTGGCATTTTAGCTTCATTAAATTTATTTTATGTAATATTACGACAGGTTTTTGTTCCGGCGTTTTGATTATAGGCCATTCATTTACGAGACGTTTCTCTTCTTGGTGTGTACAAAATGGACAGGCTAATATGAACATTGATTCCAGCCTGTTGCAGGTTTTTTTGGCATGGACAGGAAGGAGCCACCATTGTACATGGCAGTCATTCTAAATCTCTGTGGAAGGAATTACATATGGCTACTGACCTGGATACCACAATGACCTTTGTAGATATCGGTAGCAACGACCTTTGCAATCCGACTGCTACTCCTTCTATAGTGGCTAATGCTATTATTTCTTTTGCACAGGATCTATTGTCGGGAGGTTGTAAAGTTGCGATCATCAGCGAAATATTTCCCCGGCAGGGAGCATCCGTGTACAATCAGCGGGTAGCTGACACGAATGCGCAAGGGGTTTCTGCTCTGGTGCACATAAGATGATATTTTGGAGACACTCCAGGAACAACTATAACAAGCGCTTCCTCACAGATTATGTTGCCCCTGATGGTATCCATGTTGATTCTTCACGGGGCATGAGGAGGTACTTCAGCTCGTTCGGGGCGCAGTAAAAGTCATAATTATTAAGCACTGAGACCTATCATCTACTTTCAAAATCATTAACTACATCTAAAGAATCGTTGATGGACCAAAACGGATTAATTCCAGAGTTTTCATAAAATTTGCTACAATATTTTTTCACATGCATCTAAATCGCATTAAGCAGGATGTAAGTAAAATCGAAACCTGTAGAACAAGAATTTGAATTAACTATAAATCGTTCTATATACAGTTTTTGAACGGGAGCCCTTCAGGGCCACGTTCATAGTAGGCACATCAGATCGTTACTACAAATTATTACACGGTGATTCGGTCGAAATAATGCGCTCATTGAATGCTTGAATACACATGACATCTTTAAACTTTAAAAAATCTGAATTGATGTATAGTAATGTACATTTGAACTCGTACATTTTGCATATCCCTGAAAATGCAGCTGAAAAAATCACAAAATGAAAAATGAATACAACATATTTATACGCAACCGCTCGAAAACGGCGAAAAACTAAATGTATTGTTACAGGTGTGAGTCGGTTATAAGAAGTAGTTACCATAATTGATTAATCGATTCCAAACAGTTCTAAAATTTCCTTAAAAATGAAATGATATGTAAACACTATTTCACTGATCAATAAACAAACGAACGAAGTGAATGCTTTTTGGAAACCGTATATCGAAAAAGTATATTATACAGATTACTACGACTATATTTATCATGGTCATTTCATCTTTCGATCGTCGCCATTTTGTAAGCGCCCTGCCTAAGAGTGTCTCATTGACATCAGCTGGATTAAATGTGTATTATAATTTACACTGTATATTGTTCTTTGTGCAAATATCTGTGTGCGTTGTTTTATATGTGCGTGACGTATATTAATTGAGTGGCCTAAATCATGAACCTGCGTGTTTATTCTATTATTTAATTTGTTAAGATTACGATGTGAATTTGTGTAGTTCATCTAGCTAATTTTGATGACGTATATTATGCTTTTGTTCATGTATGCGTTCGTGGCTCATACAGTTTCTTAACCTTAGGTGACCTACTACGTAGTTAATGTAGTGATGCCAAGTCGATTGTAGTAATCTCCCCTTATGAATCTCATGAATATTAATTTTTCACTGAAGGCGACCCAATGCTGGTTCTGGTTTTATTGGCGCCGCACTGGAGTGCTCGCCTATTATGGAATGGGAATTTATTTTAGTTAGTGGTAGAAGCGATTTTTAACTTGATTGACAGTTGGGTTTTACTGTTATTTTATTATGATTAAAAATGCAAATGGATGGCGATTGCATGGGTGTTAAAAATGGTTGAATAGATTGTCTTCAATTTATCTTCAAAACATTATATCGGAAGATCGACAAATAAGTTTAATAACTGTTCCCGTTAAGTTTACGTTTTCCGATTGGTTAACTGTAATATCATGTGCCGGAAATGTAAATATTCGGAGGAGTTCCGAATGAAATGTAAAATGTGTGGACCGGTAATTATGTGAATGGGAATAATTATGTTTTATGTTGTTTTGTTATGTTTACTGCATTAATAAACCATGAGGTAAGCTGTTTTCTTTAATTTAATCGATATTGGAATTAAATGTTCACCTAACTTTATTTGTTAATGTGTTGAAGGTGACATTAGTAAAATTTTATTACGATTGCCCCCGAGTTGTTTTATTTTTAGAACACTACACATATCCGGATGTTGCTATTTTTAGAATCAGAAGATATTTCTCCGCTATTCATAGGTCAATAATGGAATTTCTACATCGTCGATTTATAGTTGGAAACTCGGTGAAGTTTTGTCATGAATATACGTTTAAAATAAGTAAACACTAAAAGTGCACACTGACAGTTAATTAAGATACATCTAACAATTTGAGTCATTACAGTAATACATGGATTTTAAGTGAAATATACGCGTAAGAGAAGATTTTCTGTCGAAAAAACTAATGTCAACAATCAGCATGGAACTGGGATATTCGAATCAAAGGGCTATTCATGTAAGTATCCTTGAGTAGTTGTGTAAGTTTATGTGTTCAAAAATGTTTGTTTTTTAATTTCTTTGGAATTCTTAAATCATTTTTATTTGCTAAATGTTAAGACAGCATTTTAATATTTCTACATGTTCTATAAATATACATGTTACATACTTTACATCTACTTATAATGCACCAGTCAATTGTAACCACGCCCCCCCCCCCCCCCCAGGTCCGAGGAATAGCTGGGACTTTGACTTTCGTCCAGCCAACCCCGGGTAAAATCCTCGTCCTGCGGGGACGAACTGATGGTCAAATCCTCGCCATATGCCCCGTACCCTAGTCTAAAATATTAGACGTGTTATACGGGATTCTTCCAATCCCTATAACGTCTAAACGGGAATGTGCAAAAAACGGGGGTGTTTTAAAAATATTGATATTGTTTTAAGTGAAGTATTTTATGGTTGAAATTGATCATAAAGAGTTAAATTCATATTTTGCCATGTAAGTGAAATGTTATTTTGCACTAAACAAGCATTTAATGCATTAAAACAAGTTGTTCACCTTTCCAATAAAACGAAAGTTGACTGACACAGATAACAATTATGCGAAGGGGAACAACTCGATACAATCGTAATAAATCGGCCTCCTCCGACAAAGCTTCGAGATAGACCTCGTTATACAATCGTAACAACTCGGCCATGGCCGAAATGTTCCGAGCGATTTAAAACTGTGCCCTGAAGCCTTGCAGGTGCCCTTCATGTATATATCGTTATGTTTTGACAGAATGAAATGAAGAAAAGCCGTCAAACTCATAATTATAAGTTGGATATTTTTTTGTGTGCGCACGGAACTAATAAAAAATAAATCTATCTGGTAATATTTCTTGTTTTTATGATATTTTATAGACGCTATATGCTTTAACCCGGAATCCTGATCGGAACAACTACCCACTTTTGATACTAAACAATTTGTTCGTGAAGGATTTGTCAAAAATCTAAAAAAAATCCGTCAACGTACAATTATTTGGACTACCCCGTACCCCAGGGAGCCTAGGTAAGGCATATTCCCTGCTATATTTTGCTCAAAGACAAAACCACCGCATTCACCCGGCACTGCGAGGCCACCTGAAAGGTAAAAACACAGCAAATTTCCCCGGCTTTCCCCGGCATATCCCCAGACCTGGGGGGCCGTGGTTATAATTGACTGGTGCATTATGTACATGTTACATATTTTTAAATGTACTTATGTACATCATTTATGTATATGATATGAGTATGTTATCTTTTATTTGATTGTTTTATCTTAGAAAAATATTAGACTTAAAAATACCCATTATTTGTTTACAAACTGCATATTTTCAAAATAAACCTGTATTAAAAGATGTACATGGTTTCGGGCTGGAAGCCACAACAGCTTGGACACAAGCGACATTCATTTGCTTGGTGTAGGTCTCGTTGAACGCCATACTGTTGTGAATCATTATCAACCAAATGCACAACAACTACACATTTGTGCCTACCAACCCTTACTCTTGGCTAAAACGGATATTAGTGCAGAATGTATAATTAATACAAGTGCATTTGTATTTTACGGTTGTAGTTTCTGTTGGTTGATAATCAGAAGTCTAATTTCTTTCAGGCAGGAAAAGGACTGAATATTACTATTATATGAAGAATTCCAGCCTGCATTAAATACTTTGTTGGATCATTGAGACAGATTTGACATATTTGACATCCATGTCTATCCACAAGCCAGTCACATCTGATAGAGATGATGTGAGTATTTCATATAAAACATATTTGAGTTGGTGTTTGTTGTTTTATAAACTCACTGTTTTCAATAATCCAGTGGTGGTGGTGGTGGTGGTGATGGTGGTGGTGATGATGAATTTTATTGATAAATTTAGTAATTTTCTTTATATTATATACATGTATGTATCAGCTTATTGTTGTTGTTTTTAAATAATGTTGAGAAATATTAAACTGTTTATATTTTATTTTGTATATGTATGGCAGTATTATTATCTATACAAATTAGTTAGAAAGTACTTTTTTTCTTTTACAGCACTACACATTCTAGATGGTAAAGAACCTTAAGGGGCATGAAAACCAAATCAGCATTGACTCAGCATTGAGTAATTTTCATCTGTGCACACACTACAAGTACAAACACATGGGAACAAACCAAACTTCAAATGTTGAAGAGTGAAGAATTATTGTGAAAAATTCTAAATGTTAGAATACCATTGACTAAATAAAACAAATAGACATCGATTACCAGCAGAGACTGTTTACATGTTATAATATTAAAAAGACATTAGTTGAGAACTTTCACTCTGACATTTTTGGAGGGGCATTACCGCCTACTTAGTGTTCTTGTTTCTTTACATATTTTAATTTAAAGTACATTCATTGTTTATAAATCTGAATTCTGAGTTAGTATCATAAGTAAAATTCATTTATTTGAATGATTACATTTTAAGTCCAATTAAGCTTTTTACAAGAAAAAGGTTTTTAAGCATTTTATTAGTTATAAAAATGTATAGTTACATGACATTATGTATATTTCCTTCAAAACTGAACAATAAACCATCATAAATTGTCTTTTAAATTGTTCATTAGACATCATAGAAAATATTTACAATGATTTCAGCAGGTTGTCTTGTTATTATTTATTTTTACTATTTTTTATGAATTTATAAAACTGCTATATATTTTCAAACATCGAAATACTGCTCTGTTCCGAAGACTCACAAGATCAATCAAAATGATTTTTTTTCCATGTGTATCAATAATATGTTCGGTTGAACTTTATTTTTCTGTTAACTGAAATTTATTTTACCAGAAACTGTTGTGTTTATTTCATAATCTCTGATAATGTGAAAAAAATCAAATATAGACAAAATATTTTTAATTCACATTAAAAAATCTTCAAAATTTGGATAAAAGTCCTATAGTGTACCATGATAATAACTATGTTGTCCGTAAAAGCTTTATAAAAGTGTGTACTACTTATACCTTAATTCAGTTTAAATAATAATGGCCTTTAAGGATTTGTGTTTTCATATAGATTTCCTGTTATATTGAGCTTTGTCAATTTTTGTTGTTGTTTTGTATTATGTACAATTACTACTTCTATTTCCTAACTTTTGTCTCATTTGTCAAATTGAATTGTTACATATTTAAGTGAAAAAACACACACACTATTTTTAAAGATGCACTCTTACTCCCAAATAAGACTTATGATAATTAATATTATTGTTTTCATTTTTCAAAATGGGTTGATAGATGTCAACCACAATGTTTCTAATGAAGGATCTTGAGTTTAATTTGCTAATTAATAAGAATGAACATAAAACATGGTATTTCTGCCTTGTGATACTATAGTAGACCACAGTAAATCTTTTAGCAATCACCAATCATTTAATATTTGTCATGCTTTCTGCTATTATAAACAGGGTGACAAGCTTGTTATCAGTAAACGATATTTCAGTAAATGCATTATTTAGTAAGTAGTTATTGTTTTTTCATTCAATTTGATGTGTGTTATAAATACAATTATATGTATTGATTTCAAATAAGAGTTTCACTTTAAAGATGCTCATTTAAAGATAATGAACAGACACACAATTGATACTAATTATATGATTGATTATTGTTTTATATATAAGTGACCTCTGATTTGTTTTGGAGATATTCATAATTGGTGTTATTCTTTATTGTCTTCAGTTTCTTATACATTTAAGGATTTTTATAATTGCTTTTCTGGTATATATTACAATGTAATTTAATGCAAATGAAAACACACTTTAAACTGGACACATTTGATACTAATGATATAAATGATTATTGTTTACATGTACTCTGATTTGTTATGAAGATATTCATAAAGGGGTGTTCTTCATGTTATTATACATTTTGAACTTGATTTAGTATTGCTTTTCTGGTATATATTCATTTAATGCACAAAGAAATTGTTTTAAGTGTTCAGTATCACTTTCACACATTGTTTACTATTATTATTTTTTTGCATATTTGGCCTATTTATGCTTATATGTGCATTGTTGTATTTCAAAACCTTTGTGAAAAATAGAAACAGTATTATTTCTTTCATACATAGTCTGATACATATTCAGTTTGAATGCTTATTTTTATCATATTTGAAAAAATTGCCATTGTCCAATAAGACACATGCTGTTTTTGTGTTAATATCAACTAAAAACATCCATTTTCACCTCTTCTTTACTATGTAAATGAAGAAGTTAACATAATAACTCCATTGACTAGATTTTTTATGCAATTTTACATTACATTTTAGTATTATTAAACAGCTAAAAACAAGGCATGTTATGTTATAAATGCATTTCATCTAGTAAACAATGTTCACTTTTTATATAACAGTTCAATAATTATGTTCTATTTATGTTTGCAACTTTACAGTTCAATAATTATGTTCTATTTATGTTTGCAACTTTCGGACGAAATGATAATGTTTATTAAAGTACTACACAAATTGTTAAATTGTTATTTCATATCTCTTATTCTTCCCTACAAGTTGTCATTCCAGCATGGTGACGTTGCCCCCTCCCCCTATATGATTAGAACTGCAGTGTACATGAACAATAACTCTATTTCAGCGTATTGCAAGAGTTATTCCCTTTGTATCTTTTCCTGTCTGGAGCATAACTAGAAAACTACTTTTTTTGGAATTTCATTAAACATCATTCAATGGTATTTAGCACAACGAGAGGAAGTGCAGTGCACAATGACTATAGCTGTTTTTAAGCTAATTACATAATTATTGCCCTTTGCCGCTTTTTCTTGACCAGAGCATTACTTTAAAACTACTTATGGTATTAAAATAAAACTTGGTATATGGGTATGTGGCAATGACAAAAAGTATAGTGCACAAGCACCCTAATTATGTCGTGTTCATTAATGTACCCCACCCCTAATGAAATGTTCAACTTGAAAATCTTCAATTTCAATGCTTTTGCCTATGTTGTCATGCAGAATACTACAAATATTTTGAGAATTTCATAGATGCGGTTCAATACACCATAATATGCTTGTTGGCCTTGACATTCCTTGTTTTTCAACATATAACAAGTGCATAAACTATTAAACGGCGCCCTTTGATGCTTTGCATCAATGGTCTTTCTTGTACACCCTTTAAACCACATATATCAACATTTACGGAGAACCATGTGGCTATTTATAGTTAATTAGATGATGAAATATTCTGGGAACCAGTCAGAGTGAAAATGAACATTTGATTAAACGTTTTTGCATGTTTTAAGGCAAGTACAAAGGATTATTTGGTTTATTTTTAAGCATGGGAGGGGTCTCTCATAGTTTCTTTTATCACTTTTGATACGAAAACAACTGGACTATGAACGTTCTTAGAACATTTATAGTGTTTTTATGATCATCAATCAACACAACTTGAAATTTAACATTAGAATCAATACGATTTTTAATAACACTTTGATCATCGAGTTGGCTGGGAACGTATTATAAAGTTCTAGAAGATGTTAACTCTTCAATGATAGTATTTACTAATACAAACGTCAAACTATGATTACATTATTTGCTGCTTTGCTAGCTGGAACGAATACAACTTTTTTCATTTACTAAGTGATTTGATATCCATTATCAGCTTTGGAGTTATCGAAATAGACTTTGGGGGTCATTTTGTGCGAAAATTTGATATTCGTAATGGATTATGGGACATTTCCTATCAATGTCGGGGGAATGGAGAACATATAAATATAATTAGGCATGGCTCAATTAAAAAAATATTATGTTCTATTCTTCTACGCGGTATTTTAACTTGGCTGCAATCTTTAATGTTCAATCAATTGAATAGGCGGTTGAGTGTTTGTAAAAGAATATACCCCGAAACTATATAAACAATGCATTTTTAAAATATGTTAAATTTTGACCTTCCTCGCCCACCCAGTATAGTGGAAGGTCCTTAAAGGTAACAATTGTAAAACACGATATCATTAAGGAAATATTTAAGTTCTGAAGGCAAGCCGCTTTTCCGGCATGGTAACCACCATCTAATCGCATATGCACTCAGACATCGCGTGGGTAAGATCCGAGTGTGAATGACTACACGTATCGAACAACCCACATGTGAATAGAAATGACATTTTTTTCTGATTTTATTCATTTCGTTTTATGAAATTGGACTGAAAACTATTTCCCAACTGGAGGACCAGCCTGAAATGGTAGAAAAAGAACGATGTGAAAATAAATTTCGACTAGAATTTTTAAGAAATACCAAATCATAAGAAGTATACTAGTAATTACCTTGAACTTGACTATATAAGCAATATAACATAGTTAGTTGCATTTTAATTTACATACAATAACTGATGAAAACTAATTAAAATCACGTTGTTTCTTGAGAAATGAGAAAAAAACATACGTGTGTACAGGCCGTTGGAAGGTCAAGGGCATTGTTACTACTAAGCATGTCCGGTTTGATGTCTGCGAATATGTAGGTGTTCAGGTAGCGTGTGTCTACAGCAAGTGCAATTGATATTGTTACTTGAAATATATCCAGGGACAAACCCAGTACCATAACGCTGACAAATTTGATCGAATAAACACAAAACAAACACGAAAACTTTAAACAGAAATTACTCCAAATGTATTGTTATTCGTGGCTGGAATTGAATATACTGTTAGTTCATGCTTTTGATGACATTATAAAACTGTAAAATAACATACTGTAGTTTAAATATTTTTATGATCTGGCCCCTATATCGCAAAATTACTCAAGTCTAATCCTAATCTCAATCTTAACTCAATTTAGCACATAAAATCATGATATGATTCTAAATCTTGCAAGTTTTTATACTTTTTGAAAACGTATTTTTTTTTGCATAGAATATGTTGAAAAGAGATTTTGTCAATAGTAAAAAGTGCTAACAACATACGTGATTTTAATAAAGTTTGATGCTATGTTGTCAAATGAGTTGAGACTGAGATTTGACTTAAGTATTTTCGTGATATTAGGGCCAGTTAAATGTACATATGACTGAAGTGCGATTTAAAAACCTGTTGTGTTTATTTCTCAAAAACAAGGAGAACAAATAAGGCCTTGTAATTTAAGAAGGGACATGTGAGAGGTGACTACCTGCGTTTCCCCCTACAACTTCCATGGTAACGGGCGTGCAGTCATCCGTTACGGAGTATGTCACGTGTGCACCGTTCAATGTTCCCGCCCAATATGTCAGCTTCATAGAATTTGGTGGCGTTCCGATTACTGCGCTCAAAGTGGAAGTAAAACCATCTGCAATGTGGATGTAAGATATGAAGTCAGAAGTCCGTTTGTTAAATGGGAGCAATAATGTGAGGTTATAGCCAAACAAACTAGCTGAAGCCGCCAGTAGATTCGGGTATAGTGAACTCGGATTTATACTGACCGTTCAAAGGCGGTTCTCCCACCATTTATCGGCAAAAGCTATGTTGATGAGTATGTGGTCAGTCTGTTGTGTTTGTATTTGTGAATGTGGCATTTTATATGGTTGTGTCTCTAATTCATTGTCGTGTTGGATCTTACATTGCGCCACTAAGGAGGGTTATTTTAATTTTCGAATACTGGGCTTGTCTCTGTAGTTATCATTGTATTATCAATCAATGGATTGTCAACTTAATAGTAAATTTGAACAAAACTTATAATGTTCGTAAAACGAAAAAGGAAATTATGCAAGAAAATAGCATAACATATAAATTCATAAGAATACAGGATTCTAAATAAACATTGCTAAAAGTAGCATATTTTCACTTAATCGAAATGTTTCACTAAGGTGCTTCATGAATATGGCCCCTGGTGGAATAAAATACATCGGATGACAAGAGGTGAATAACACCGTGTGGTTACCTGGAATACACGGAGTGTTCTGAGTCTCCATCAGTGGCTCCGATTCACAGACTCCATCTTCACGAATCGTATAAGCCCTATGCTGGAAACAAATATGTTGTATTAAAGCGTTTATTCAATGTTGTTGTTTTTTCCGACTTGGCTTTATTAATACTCTAAAAAAACTATTTAATGTAAGTTTAATTACCGTCGTCGAGCTTGAAAGTGATCGGAGTGTACAACTTAACACAAATATATAGTTTACTTACAAAAGAAGAAAATAACATATATATTAAAGGGGTTTAAACATGGAGGAACAGGGCCATTGTGTGATATTTGGCCCTCGTGCTCATAACGTCCCTCAGCTACGTCTTGGGCAAAGACACTCGGGCCAATTATCACGCTTCGGCCCGGCTTCGTCACATGCAATTTAACCTTTTAAAAAGCGTCGTGAAGAAATGATTGAATTTATGTCAATTATCATAAAAGTTATGGAGGAAATGGTGAACGTCAGATCTAGCCTAAATGATACGTTGGCTAGCAAATAAACACACTGGCCTTAAGCAAAAGTTTAAGGAAGGTGCTGAGCTTAAATATTAGAAGAGAACTGTTTTTCTGAATTTTACAAATAGAAACAAACTCTTGCTTCTTTAATCAATGAAAGTAAAAGACCTACATGATGGTAGTCGCTGTAATCGGTGCTGACAAAACTGACGTTGTCCATTGTAAGGCTGTGTCCGCGAGACACTGTTTTTATAAGTCCCCGGTTATAGTCGTAATCTATGTCCACCGTTTGCTGAAAGACAAAACAGTAATGTATAACCCCCTTCCGTATACTTTTACATTATTGCAATGTACTCGTATTAATCGTGGTATTCTTTTTTATTCTCGTTTTTAGGGACGAAATATGTTTTGCAATGTTCTAATTATTATCTCGAGTAGCAAATATATTTTATGTCGTATCATCGGTTGTGTTTTTCTTTTCACGAGCCAAACCCTATTGCATCACACTGACACATTATGTTTCTGATCATTTTCTTTACTGTTTATATGTATAATTCATCGGAAAGCATGTGTGACCTGCTGTGATTTGACCGTTTGCAATTATGACGTTTTAATTTACATGTTTTGTTAAAGTCGGTTTTACGCTCACTTGCATTTGGAAGGAAAAAAAGCTTGGGATTAGGTGCCAGACACAAGAACGCAGTCAAAAGGCAAACGGACAAAGTCTCAGACAGGTTACATTTACCAATCTATGTAAGAAGTTATCGTTTTATTCTATTTTTTGATTTGTTATACATATCCTATGTTGTTAGTACAGAAATTTTTGTAAGAACGTAACGTTATTTCCTGTGTGTTGTTATTACATGTACCACTTCAAAAAAGGAAATGAACCTACACATCATGTTTTACCATGATCATATCAAATATAGTAAACCAGTGTTATACATGAATAACCCACATGCGTACATAATTCGTAATATATACGTTAATACAATATAATTTAATATACATACAATATCCATTATATATATATAATACAGTATATAAGTTATGTATATGTTAATGATTAATTATGTTACGAACATGAGGTCACCGTTACCTCTCAAAAAGAAATATGTTTGAAATAATCAGGTTTTCAATATTTTAAAGTAAAGGCTAGAAAAAGAAAATACCTGGAATACGTTCGGATCTGATCCATTCACCTGGATTGCTGATTTCATTAACAGTTTACCAGAAAACTTAGAATAAAAGCAGCATCTGTCTGCAGCCAAACAACCCCCGACAACAACTACTAGAGTTAACATATACTTCAACATGCTGTAATGGTAAGCTATGAAGCAGATGGCATCAGTAGTATCTCACCATTCTTTTATAGCTATTTGGCAACGAATATAGACCAGTGTCCTTTCGAAATATCTTATCTCTGAATTTAAATATGCCTATTGCGAACTAGTTAGACGTAGTCTAGTTAGGTATTGACAGTGCTGTCTATTACAATTTAAATAAAATATAACATTGATATATTCACCTAGTCAGATAAAATAGGCCACTCACGGTCACAATTTCAACCTCCCCTCCCCAATCCCCCGACATATGTTACATGATTATGATGAGTCGGGAAACGACTACCTGCGATTGAACAATGACGTGAAGACGAATATCATCGATATTCTAAGACAAAGGACGATTTCTCAAATGTGTGTTACAACTCTCAATTGTGTAATAAATTGTTCAAAGTCTTGTCCAATCGTACTGAATTGTTATGTAATTGAAGTCGCGATCATCCACCATATTTATACAAGGAGTCAATTTCTCGCTCAATTTTTATTCCAAAATAATAGTGGAACATTTCATCATCTCACCGATTAGTTACTATGTAAATGATTTCATAAAAAATATGGAAATGGTCATTAGTCATTTTCATCTTAATATAGTAATGTTTCCAAAATACAAATACACTCTCTGTTATTGATATTTTTTTAATTAGCTCATTTAAGTCCTAGTGAATTTAGAACAGGTAAAAAGTATGAGTTGCGCTAATAAGCGTTGCACTCGTTGCCTAACCTTACGCCAGAGGTACTATTTTTTTTAAAAACCTACACTCGTATCAATTCTGAGCAGAAACGTTATATTTTTATACAGTTCAAAACTCTCGCGATGCTTCGCCGATTTACCAGAAATACCCACGCATGTGTGGGTAAGAAAATCAGGTCGTGGAGGGTCGGACTGTATTAAAAATGTAATGATCTGTTATTTTTACACATTTGTCGGTATGTACAGGATCAACACGATTCGATTACCTAAATCGTGTTAAATTCTAGCCAAAATCGTGAGAGAGCGCCAAGCTTATTTTGTATTTACATTGTGGTATCGCCAGTATTCGTATTCCATCCATACGAGGATATATCCCATTTTGTACGTGTTCAGAGGGATTTGCGGTCTCAAGAGGATGTAACGAGGTACACAGAAAGTCAGAGTTCGTAATATTTGTAATGAAGGATTCGGGTAGAAAATAATTGAGTATTCGTCAGACTCAATGGGGATGGCGTAGGGTTAACTTTAGCGTCCGTATAAAAACGTACAACTGGGGATATATAACTATGTATATGATATATGGTGTGTGCAGATAATAAGTAGGTACAAAAGACCCGTGGTGACATTTCAACTTAAAGTCTTGAACTCATGAAGTTCGTATATATCGAAGTCTATTGACGATGAACTTGAAATCTTCAATTCCTCAAATCTGGAAGAAAAAATGAGAATTTGCGAAAGCGTGTATTTGTGCAGAAATATCGTGAATTCGTAAAGTTGAAATACCAGAAGTCAACCCATGAAGTTGAAATGTCACCACGGGTCTTTCGTAAAAAAATGATTCCATTTTATAACACTTTTTATGGAGCACATACATGTGTCCGAAGTCTCTTTATCAGCGAGCATATATAAGGCAATGTCGTAGATTGTTCTTATCTTTACGCAAACAAGAGAGAAGTTCACTCGTACATCTGTCATAGATTGTGACATCTTATGGACCACTTTTGCTGACGACGTATGAAGTACGCTGATATAATAAACAGTTCAAAATAAATGTGCTTTTTTTATCATGTTTTTTTATATGTTATAAACCAAAATGGTTTGTGATAAGGAAACAATTGGATGTGCGTAATGAGAACCATGTTACGAACCGTCTATATGACACTTCATTCGCGAGCGTATATGACCACCATTGTAAATCAATCTCGAGTTTGAAAAAAAGGTATTTCAAACAATCATTTGACTTGAAACATTAAAGGCAAGTCACTTTTTAAAAGGAAGCCGGACTGCCTGGCTAACACGTTTTTTACAAGACGAATGGCCTGAAAGACGCTGCTGCATACGTCCTAAAATGCACTCTTTGTATCGTGGGTTTTCGCGTTCCATTTCCTTCAAATATGAAGTAGGATACTGAATTTTGTGTCACGTGAGAAACTATCAATACACAGTTGGCTTATAAAACCATGTGACAATATATCAAAAGTTTCATTTGTTTTCACATTATTTTTCAAACCTTCCGAATGAACCCAAATATATTCGATTTATGGCGGGTTTATCATATAACAGAACAGCGAAACTATAGGATTACATAGACTGGTACAATGCGTTATCACCAATATAATTCAGTGGTGTCGGGGCGATTCGGTCTAGTTAACATTTCGGCCTGTTTCTTTTCGGCCTTATTTTATCCAACCCTGAACCTAATGTTCGTCGAAATCATGTTAATTAAGCTTCAACGTTTATTTAATATCAGTTAATAATATATTTAAACAATTAAGTTCGTGTTTGGCACTTATATGTTCATTTGTTTTAAATCATAAGAATTGAGATTTGAATTTTCTTTTTATATCATTAGAATAAATAATTTAAATTTATTTCGCGTGCTGGCTCATATTTTTATGAAATTCATAAAATACTTTTTACAATATGCCCGTATATTATCATATTTATTATTAATTATTTATTCATTTCACGTTTTGTGTACTTAAGTCGATTGTACTTATGCTTTACCGAACTTGTAAGCAAATCAGAAATACATAGTCACTCAAGTTCTTCAGAATGGCAGATAGTGCTTGGATAAGAGCAACATTACAAACAACAGCATCAACTTGCCAACAGTTGCATCATTCTTTATTCATATGAACCAAATATCGGTGATAAAATGACTTAAAGAAGATATAATTTTGAAATAAGTTTCTACATTCTACAACCTTTCAGCTTCTACAATCAAAAAAGCATTAGTCATTCGATGCGAAACTAGCAACTACCTTAGTTTTCTATGATGTATCCAAGGCATTTGATAGAGTTTGGCACCGGGGACTTATTTTTAAACTTAAAGAGTATGACTTACCGATAATGTTATCATATGGATATTACATTATTCACCTAACTGAAGACAACAGTGTTCATTGGCACATCTTTTTCCTGTTCAAACTCATTACAGCAGGGGTACCACAGGGCTCTCTATAGGGCCCTTTCTCCTTTTCATATACGTAATTGACATAGCTGACGCACTATAAAGCACAGCTAGACATTTTGCGGATGATTGTTCCCTCGCTGTCTCGTCAGCTAGCACAGATCATACAGAGAGTACTATAATAGTAACGTGCAACACTTTAATGACTGGTCAAAACAATGGCTTATTTTCGTAAGAGTGAGGTTGTGCACACTAACTGGTTCAAACCCCAAGTAAATTTACCTTTTACTGACCGTTCCGTGCGGTACCTAACAATCCTTGATGAACATACCTAGTTTATATATACATATACAGTAAAACTGCGGTCGTTCGAACAAGCGGTCGTTCGAGAACCGGCGGTCCCTCGAGGTCGGAGCTTGGTCCCGAACATTTTTCCTTCTATTTTCATATAAAATATACCTACGCTGCATCGAAACCTAAATAAGTCGAGGAGTCGAGCACAATAGTCGGTCCCAAGTACATAAATCATGCACAAAACCTTATAGCTCCCTCGAGGTCATAGTTTCACCCTTTTTCCCGAACGCGTGTTCCAAAATTAACAAACAATTGCTAGGTGTAAAATTGTTTGCAAGTTGTAAAAATTGCAATGACAGTTGAAAGGTAAGGTGTGAAAAACCGTTTATCACTGTTTATGCACGACCGATAGTAGTTGATAAGGGCATTTGAGGAGATAATTATGAAGCTTTTTGTAAAAATAAACATTTCTATTTATTCATTTTTGTTATTGTTTTTACATTTTACATTGAGAATACGACAACCTTTGAACATATGAGCGATTTCCTCAACGCAACACATAATCGTTGTCTTAGTAAACAGTCGGTTTGACGACTTCATACGAAAATACACTGATCCAAGATATTTCATAACAGACTGGAAAATTTAAACTCGGGTCGTTCGAAACATCGGTTCCCTCGAGGATTCGGCTCGGTCCCCGACGTCCTCGAGCGGGCGCAGTTTTACTGTATATATATATATATATATATATATTTATATAGTATATATGCACTGTTTTGTTTGTGGAGTTTTGTACTGTTGTTCCAAGTTTCTTGTTTGTGATGTGTTGTTTTTGTGTTCTATGTCTTTGGCGTTTACCCAGCGACATTAAACGGGGTTTATGTTTTAACTTTTGGCTACTGAGCTTGTTTCTGTAGATTTTCACATAAATATTGTTAAAATCAACCCATCAAAAACTCAAGCAATGTTTTGCGCACTTTCAAATAAACTGCGCCTACATCTTGTATTTAATTCAACAGCACTTACTTATTACGACAAACAAACACTTAGGGGTCACTCTTAGTTCTGACGGAACCTGGCATCAACATATTGAAAAAACAAAACAAAACAGTATTGCTTCTGCAAAGAAAGTTTTTGGTTCAATGCATTCTCTTAAATCTAAACTTCTTCGAAAAACTCTCAATGAAATTTACCTTTCCTACTTAAGACCAATCATTGAATATACTTCAGTAGTATGGGATTATTATACTGAGTATGAAAAGGAAACATTCGAGAAACTTCAATATAAGGCAGCTAGAATTGCAACAGGTCTTACACGGTATGTGTCACATGCAAATTTGATTAAAGAAATCGGTTGGGTGTCCTTATCGGATAGAAGAATAATGCAAAAACACATCCTTGTATATAAATTTAATTGTGAAGAATAATCATCTTACCTATCGCAGCTGTTCCCAGTGACAGTAAATGGTTCTAACCCTAATTATCTACGAAACAGTAAAAATGTAGTAACACATAATATGAGATTAGAAATCTGTAGCCGTTCTACAATTCCTTCCGCCATTACATTTTGTAATATACTCAATGTATGCAAAAGACACTCGCCTTTTAAGCGTAATCTACAATAAGTGTTTTAAAGGCCTGACGTTTCATCTTTATTTGTCTTTGGAGAACGCCGCTCAGGTCGGTTAATCATGCACGTATAAGAAAAAACTGCAATGTTGTTAATTCGGACTTGTTTAATTTTCACACAGAGACTCTCCGTTATGAGGTCACAGTAATACTGAAGGAAATGCCGATCACTATTTATTTAACTTCTCACTTTTTATAGTCGAAAGGGAGAGATTCATAATACTAGACGAGCTCATCCTCTGAGCACTAACAAACTACTTTTTGGATCTTCTAACCTCCCTAATGATGGTAATGTTGTAATATTTACGGAAGCACCACACTTCAGTTATCGCTTCTAAACACTCCACAGTAAGCACAAGGAGCACTCAACTTCCCCTCCTATCTTTCTCTTTTTCACACTTGATATATATCTCTCTCTCCAATCTTATTTCTTACACTTAGCTTAATTTATACTTTTTTCCATTATTATTTATTGCATTACACGATCTATTAATTGGAAATCACTTTTCTCGTAGTTATAGAACACATTTTTCTCATTCCTATGTATAAAACAAGACATAAATGCATGCAGTATTACATTTGGTGTCATAATTCATGTGACAACGTAATCAGTTTTGCTTTTCATGTGACGTTTTGGAAAAGGGTCGTAAATGATGTTGGAAAAACTCGTGGCCAAATCCCTTTGCATGTCCTTTTTATATAAACGTAAGCTTTGTTACATTGCACTGTTTCTGTTTCTTTGTTGTTATATACATCATATATTGGGTAAATGCATCGTCATGCAATAAAATGAGTTCAAACCAAAAAACAACAACATATTTATCGTACAAAACACGAATGTGTCACAACGTTCAGTTTCAGTACGAAATGTAGTTTCCTTCGTCTATGCGTTTTAACTTCTATTATCGAAATGAAACTCGCTTCGATTATGCTTATAATTATGTTTAGTTTTGCAGTATTTGATAAATGGCAGGACAAGTGTGAGATCATGAACATTATAAAAAAAATCACAGACAATAAGAGGCAGACACAAAACTTTCATTGGGTATTCCTTTGGTGTTAAAATTTCGTTGAATGCATTAAACCCCACTCGTGTGTACGATACGATACGATATGTTTATTGCATAAGACATAATGCAATGTTCATAGCATGTAAACAAACAAAACAATTAATGGAGAAACAGTACACAAACACATTTCCTAGAGATACGGGTTGAAATATGATAACATCCTATTATAGCAAGTATGCATGTGTTAGTAAATGTATCCAAAATCTGCCTGATTATAAAAATTGTTGTGTGCATTGTTCAATACAAATAATGTCATTTCTAAATCAGTTCATATCAGCCTCTCGTATCTGGTTAGCAAAGAAAATAGGTATTTGAATTTATTCATATAAATTGGCCAATGGCAGAAGTTTGCTTAAAGATTTTACATCTTAGTTTCCTATATTGTGGGCATACGGGAAGAAAATGGAACTTTTTCTGATTTATGTTGCATGAGACACACATTTTTTCAATAATATCTGTATTGTTATATATGCCCGTTTCAATCACTAATTTTTAAGCAAAAATTCGAAATCTTTAGAGAGCAATTCGAAATTTTATTTTTATGTATAAAATGTAATTAGATTTCTCTATTGAAAGTGTGTTAAAATCAAGCGAAATGTTCTTAATTTTGGTGAATTGTCAATGCCTGAATACCAGCTTTGACAACATGTACCTAATGGGTTTTTTTTTTATAATATCCAACGCGTAATTATCGATAGCTTCTGTTGACCAAATATCTGAGGAATCATGGTCGTTCAAAATAGTTTTGACTTGTTTGTGGAGTTTTGTGCTGTTCTTCCATGTTTCTTGTTTGTGATTTTTTGTTTTTATGTTCTATGTCTTTGGCGTGTACCCAGTGCCATTAAACCGGGTTTATGTTTAAACTTTTTGCTACTGAGCTTGTTTCTGTAGTTTTTTGCATAAATATTGAGAGGCCAAATTTTCATTTCAGAATTTACATGAATTATTTCTGTCAGTGGCTTGATGAAAACCGAAATTTCTGAGCAGAAGTTTAGCACTGAGCCCACTAAGACGTCAAAAAGTTTAATCGTCTGAACAAAAATGGGAAATTCAGTGTTGTTTAATATACTAGTATGGTAAAGTTTAGTTAATGAGAAGGATGCATGTTGAGCGATAACTTTTTTGTGACCAATTAAAGTAACCTTTCTTGAACAAATGATTTTCTAAATACCTATTTCAATGTCGTTTATCATCAGACTAAGCAACACAAAATCATTTTGTGAATAATGTGATCATGCGAACCGAATGATATATAATTTTGCTCAACTCAACTCAATATTCTTTTATTGCATCACAGTTTCCAATTTAAGGAAAAGCATGTGAAAACTCAATATTACTACAGTTTAACACACATATAATAGGTGGATCAATAGCGGCTTCTAAACAGGTTGGCAATTAATAAATATACAAAATAATTATAATTAGTTAATTAGGGGAATGTGGTTAGTTTAATAAGTTTTATTTCATAACAAAATGAATTCACATATTTCAATAAAGGTACAGTATAATTGATACTGTAATGAGATGAAAAAACTGAACACATGATCAGATTCATTTAAAGTGATTAACTAAGATTTTTTAAAAATGTTCTTTTCTTTAAGGTATTCGGGTTCTTTCAATTTAAACTTCACTAAAACTCAGGATATTAGGTCTTGAGTAGAAGCGACAATGTATGAAATTTTTCCTGATAATGTTTAAAAAAAGACATATAAGTGAATAATGCTGGTCGTCACCGATATCGTTTAGATTACAGAACATACGATTTCTGTTGACATGATGTACAGCATTTTGTCTGTATCTACCGACTTCGAGAGGAAATTTATGGTTGCAAGTGCGAAAATGCAAATATTTAATCTTAGAGATTTGGTTAAGATAATTATTAAGGTACTCCTCGAATTTAATATCAGACTTAAACAGAAAATACATTCTGCTGTTAGACGAAATATTAAAATTGTTCAAAACAAGTTTGCTGAAATTGGTTAACAGGATAAGATTTCACGAGTTTCCTAACATGTTTTACATGTACTCTTGTTGGGTTAAGCCAGACGAATGAATAACCCGTCGAGTCAAATATTGACTTGATGTTATTGACCCAAACTGAATTATTGCTATGTTATATGTATCAAGAGATTTATTTTCGAGTCATGGGACGAAATGAGTTTTCTCCAGTAACTTACCATTCTGGTTTTAACTATAATGTTTTAAGAGAGTATCTACCAAGTTCCGAGTAGAGCATGTTACGTAGAGTACTCTTTCTAGTATATGTGTTCCGACGCAAAAAAAGTACAATGAAGTTGCTCCAATATACCAAGGGTTTTCAAAGCCCCAGACATCAGTGTGTGTATACCACGTGATAAATTGCGTCATAAATGCTACGTCGGAAGGCAATATTTTTATTTGAACAAAGATAACTTCACTATTTGTTCACCATTTTAAATGAACCAGCGCAGTCTACACCGCTTACGGAGCCCCGCATTCGGTCTTTTACCAGAGTTTGATTGAGAGTTAAGTTTCTTAAAACACTTCGACAAACCTTTTCACAATAAGGCAGTCTGACGCAGCACTGTCAAAACATTATTTTGGAAACAGGTTTGTCGAAGTGTTTGATAAAACATTAGTTAATTAGACCTGATCAATTTTCGGTAATAAAACAAATGCGGGACTTTTTAAGCTTTCTGGACTGTCCTTTGTTTAATTTAAAACGGTGTTGTAAAAGAAAAGATGATTTAAGTCTTCATTTAAAGCAAAATTTTGCCTTCCGGCGTAGCATATACGGCGTAATTTATCACGTGGTATACACACACTGGACATGATTTTACTAAGTCAGGATGACCGGAGTGTTTATTGTAGCAGGGAGTGTAGTATACACACTTTTGTAGTATTGAGATTATTTCAGAGTAGGTAGTCATAAAAGAAAAATAATTTTGACATACGGTTCTTCACTGTACATGTTGCCTTCCCAGTTCCAGCAGTTATATGACATCACCATTACGACATATGAATAATTTCCGATGTGTGAACATTCTCAAGTTTTTATGAGTGATAGACAGGTTTTCATACGCACAAACAAAAAATGTCCTGATTCCTGAAACTTTTATACCCTGATAATCTAGTCTTGCTTAAGTTAACATTAATAGCATAGTTTAACCATTTACTCATTAACTGAAATGTCATTTTGTAATCTGTCATGGCGGATTGTTCAGTTGTTTTAGAGTGTTGAGAGTTTTTTCTTTGGAATAATTAACCCCCCTTTTATTGACTTAAAGTGTAACTTAAAGCCTGTACTTAAGGAGTATACATGGTAATCATAGTCTGCATTCGCTGTTATATAAAAATTATGTTTTTATATGTAGTGAAAACAACGATGGCGGTGTGTTATCTATGTGCAGTGGTTGTACCGTAGTGTTGATTGTAGCAGGTTGTTGATATACACGATTTGGTAGTATTGTGATTATTTTAGAGAAGAGGAACATACAAGAAAGATCATTTGGACAATACGGGTCACTACCGTAGGTGTTGGTTTCCATTTGAAGCACTTACTGGCGTCGCCATTACGTACGATATATGCATTTCCGTTGAGTGAAAATTCACAAGCCTTTTATATGAGAGATAGACAGGTTTCCAAATGCTTACACAATGTGAATCGTTAATGTCATCGTTCCTGAATCTTCCCCTTGTATTCTGTTCTTGCTTGATTTATCATTCTAGAGTAAATCTTAAAGCATTTACTGCTGCCCTTAAACTGAGAGGTCATTCTAGGACTGTCATGGACATGTGCATTGTTCAATTTTTAGAGTCTGTTTTTTAAGTGTGGAGATAATATTCTTAGGAATAATTTAACCCCTCCCCTTTTTTATCGACTTAAAGGGTAATTTCAAGCTTGACTTTAGGAATTTATATGATTATCGTAGTCTGTATTCGCTCAAAAATGCTTTTGTTTGTTGTGTAAAATATATCTTTCCGGCAATCAATTACAGAGCAAATGACAATGGTGATGTGCAATCTAAATGTTGATTTGATGGATAACTCAAATGTGAAATGTCATTTCGTCTATTATATAGTCTGGTGTATCGGGAATTAAACAGCTCTTTTTGTTCTTTACTCGGTCTGTTGAACCGGAGTGCCGTTTGTACATGGTAACATTGGAAATTCCTTTGATGATTCCATCTGGGGCGCATCTAAACACATGTTCGTTGCGTTTTATAGTCCTTGCGGTTAATAATTAAATGATTTATATTTGGCATGAAATGGAATGAAATAGTAAACAAACACATATTTTACTGATTGTGTACGCATGGGTATATTGCCTAATGTATTCTGAAACAAACCGTCTGTTAATTCTATGAATTTTGAAAGTGCTTCATTATTTAATAACTTAGTTTTAACTGCATGGTGACCTATATAGGGTCATTGAAGTAAACTAGATTTTCCCGAAGGATTTTAAGCATGCATTTGTCTGGAGTTGTTCTAGAATTTTCCATTCATTCCATGATTCATTTTTAAGGAAGAACAATTTTCTTATAGAATTTGAGAGAAATTCAAGCGGAAAGCAATTTCTGGAACATTCTTATTTGGTATATAACATAAAGGCGAACTTCTCCGGTTACTGGTATGTGGTAAAATTAAAGTTTTCGAACATAAATATAATATCTGCGACCTGAGCTTTTTTCAGCACTCTTTTATCACTGGTTTGCAGATATATACGCAAAAACTTGCTCATTCCAAGACAAAAATAAATAAAAAGTTATATAAACGATAAATCTGTGAGAGTGCAGCTTACAGTTTCAACAATGTTTAAAAATCTTAAATCTGCCAGGATAACAATCCATTCATTTGTGAGAACAGTCATGAAAGTAGTTTTAGATTAAGATAGTACTCCTATAGTGTACAATATTTCATGTGATTTAATTCAAATGGGCATTTAAAGATATAAGGATCAGTTGAGGTATTATGTTAATTATTGACATATTTCTTTACTTCAGATATTTTTGATGTTCACATTACATATAAAATCAATTTTGTAAAACTGCTAGCGAAAAATATTGTCCCTAGTTACGTACTCAAAAGGTATTTAGTTTCTAAAGAAATAGTGTGTACATAGTTTTCAGTAAATAAGTACGCAAATTCCATGCTCATGTTTGTGGTACGCTTCATTGGGCTCTGATATAATATCTCATAGATTAACCTGTATGTAGGTCATTGGCAATAAGCTGAGACCATTGATTGATTAAACTTTATATGAATAAATTCAACAAAAAGGGCCTGAAATATTTTATTCAGTGATTGGTGAGAAACAGCTCGTCGGTTCCTTGCAGAAACTACGCCTATATTAACTTTCGTTCAGAGTCTAAATTCAGACTCAGTACTCAAAGACTCAATGGCGACTCAATCTTTGTTGTATTTATGATTATAAAATAACTACTTTAAAACGAATGGTGATTAAATGCTTTCAATTTTACCGATAACAGTTTATATATACTATTATCAATCCATAGTCTATCATAGAGACGGAAACAACATGTTGTTGTTTTTCATTCAAAATTTCGCATCTCGGATTCTGAGACACAAACTCATACTGCAGACCTTAGTGACTAGTAAAGCACAGGGAGCTTCTGCCTTTAAGCACTTGTACCTCTCATGATCATATATACCTAGGTTTAGAACAACCCGTCAAAATGTAGATGTACGAGCATAGTTCGCGCCACAAACGTTTTGCAACACACCGACCGATCGACTGTATGGTGACTTCATTCTTTGTTAGCCGTGACTTTCTTATTACCTATAGTCACGGCTAACAAAGAATGAAGTATGTTTCATAGTTCAGTGATTTATTTTCAGTTTTGGACATAAAATTTAGATAGTCGTAATCAGCAGTTTAAATATTCTCAAATAAAATAAAACAACAAAGGGAAACCAGCCAATAAACTACTTTTTGATTACGCCAATGTCAATGACTCTATAACTTATTTTTACAACGAATTACTGAATTTATAAACCTTTGTCAACATTTTATTGAAAGAAAAGAAAGCCCTCAATACACAACTCTCTCATTCTAATACTCCTAGTAGTTATTTTTAATTCCAGTTTTGTTTATTTGTTATCAATGTAATATTGTTCAAAAACGGCGAAGTGACAAATAGCAGAAATATTGATTTCATGATTTCTGCCTGCATAGCAACACATACTAGAGTGGTTGCGGAACACTAATTGTACGGGTACGTGTATGTGCGGACTCAGTTTATGCCTCAAGTCATCAAGGTATGTGCATATGTTTGTAGTATAAAATGGCATACGATATAGCACGAACAAATGAGTTGTATGCTATATCAACGAGATTACAAGACGACGTTTCAATAGAAATCTCGCAAACGAGCAGCTACACGTACATGTACAAGTCCGCGTCGTGTTCAACATCGTCTCTAATACCCGTGGATTATCCGTGGATAAATGAGTTCCGTGCAACGGCACACACGTGTTCATACCGCGTAATAATATCTCTAACACAACAATGTTTAACATTTAAAGCATTAGGCGAACATTTTACGACATTCTAGATCATTAACTTTTCCATCGCTTATACTTGAATAAAAAACAAGAACAGAATAGTAGATTATCAACGCGTTGTCATCATAGATCAATGCGACACACTGTAAATATCTACTGCTTCACCTGATTCAAATCAATAACGGTTGACTGCTGATATGACAAAATATAATACTGACCACTTAAACTAGCTTTTGTGTGGCATAATACCGCTCGGTTAAATAATTATTTTTGAAGAAATCCGTCATAGCAGGTTTCTTAAACATTTCGAGAATCTAGGTAATTGCAAAATGCCCATTTTCAAATATTTTATTCTTTCTCGAGTAAAAGCAAATCCTCTGGATCATATGCTAAGGAAGTGTGATGGGTGTATATCACAGTGCAATAGGGTGGAAGCTTTAATCATACTCTCAATAAATGTCTGTTATTTTTATTTAAACAAAATCTGCATGAATTTATATTCTTGATAATGTCACTGTACTTGATGTAGCTTCATGATTCCTGTAAACGAATAGAAGTAGTTCTTATAAAATTGCAACAACTTTATAAAGATGTCTTCAAATAAATGGAACTATTAAAGCAAAGTTAATGTGTGCATGTATGAAGACGCAATGAAAATGCATTAATCAACATAAAATTACAAACACAAGGTAATTTAATCTTCAACAGGCGAATTGGAATTTCGGAAATGCATTAGATAAAATAAAATTAACAAACACGGTGATACAGTTCAACATTCGGAATGGAATTATAACCCCTCTGTCCTCCCATACTCACCGAAATAATGTACGTGGGATTTTTTTTGTTAATTTTTAGATTTCTATAATAAAAAAACACATCAAAGTTGGTCTTGTCAACGTAACTGCTGCCTATGGCATGACCCGGTATACCCTGCTCCTGGTATATAGTATAATGTGGATGTAAAGTATGCATGCCAGGAAAAGGTCATCCAAAGGGCATTCAAGCAAAATAAAACAAGCGGAATGTGTAAGCGTAATATCATTTAAAACAAAGCATAACAATTCAAATAGATAAATGTTATGCGTTTAGAAATGGCAAAGTTAGATGTAACATCAGAGTTTGCATTAAGGCACGGTTATCTGACAATTAAAAGAAAAATACAGTTTTCGCACAAAGAAATGTCCAACAACAAAAAGAAAATAATCAAAACACTTCGGTGGTGGTGCCGCTGTTCCAAAACACTTCGGTGGAGGTGCCGCTGTTCCAAACACTTCGGTGGTGGTATCGCTGTCCCATACACTTCGGTGGTGGTGTCGCTGTCCCAAACACTTCGGTGGTGGTGGCGCTGTTCCAAACACTTCGGGTGGTGGTGTCGCTGTTCCAAACACTTCGGTGGTGGTATCGCTGTCTCAAACACTTCGGTGGTGGTGTCGCTGTCCCATACACTTCGGTGGTGGTGTCGCTGTCCCAAACACTTCGGTGGTGGTGGCGCTGTTCCAAACACTTCGGGTGGTGGTGTCGCTTTTCCAAACACGTCGGTGGTGATGTCGCTGTCTTAAACACTTCGGTGGTGGTGTCGCTGACCCAACCACATCGGTGGTGGTGTCGTTGACCCAAACACGTCGGTTGTGGTGTCGCTGTCCCAAACACTTCGGAGGTGGTGTCGCTGTCTCAAACATTTCGATGGTGGTGTCGCTGACCTAAACACTTCGGTGATGGTGTCGCTGTCCCAAACACTTCGGTGGTGGTGTCGCTGTCTCAAACACTTCGGTGGTGGTGTCGCTGTCTCAAACACGTCGGTGGTGGTGTCGCTGTCCCAAACACTTCGGTGGTGGTGTCGCTGTCTCAAACACTTCGATGGTGGTGTCGTTGACCCAAACACGTCGGTGATGGTGTCGCTGTCCCAAACACTTCGGTGGTGGTGTCGCTGTTCCAAACACTTCGGTGGTGGTGGCGCTGTCTCAAACACTTCGGTGGTGGTGTCGCTGTCCCAAACACTTCGGTGGTGGTGTCGCTGTCCCAAACATTTCGATGGTGGTGTCGCTGACCTAAACACTTCGGTGGTTGTGTCGCTGTCCCAAACACTTCGGTGGTGGTGTCGCTGTCCCAAACATTTCGATGGTGGTGTCGCTGACCTAAACACTTCGGTGGTGGTGTCGCGGTCCCAAACACTTCGGTGGTGGTGTCGCTGTCTCAAACACTTCGGTGGCGGTGTCGCTGTCCTAAACATTTCGGTGGTGGTGTCACTGACCTAAACACTTCGGTGGTGGTGTCGCTGACCTAAACACTTCGGTGGTGGTGTCGCTGACCTAAACACTTCGGTGGTGGTGTCGCTGTTCCAAACACTTTGGTGGTGGTATCGCTGTCACTAACCCTGCGGTGGTGGTGTCGCTGTCACTAACACTGCGGTGGTGGTGTCGCTGACCCAATCACTTCGGTGGTGGTTGCGCTGTTCCAAACACTTCGGTGGTGGTGGCGCTGTTACAAACACTTCGGTTGTGGTGTCGCGGTAAAATATATTACGATCTTACACCGAAACATGCAATTTTTCTCTATATATAACCCCAGTAAATATATTTTTAAGTTGAATTTACTTGTTAAAAGAAACAATATAAAATTCAAAGATTTTATCTATTTATATAATAAGGTTTTTTACTGACATTTTCCACTTAAAAAAGGTTTGTATGTTAATGTTATGGATCCAAAACCTGTTTACTTCTTGAAGCTCATTAGATTTTGTATATTTATGTTTTGTTACATATCAAAATGATCGGCATAGTCTTTAAACATCTAAAACAATCGTCATCGTAAACAAGAATTGCTCTTCCGAAGCGACATTTAAAGACTGCCAAGTTCATATCAAAGATATAAAACAAATACTTATCCGAGGAAAATGTATGAGGTATCTAATGTATTTATCACTTTTGAAATTGGCCTATTGCACCAGCACATGTTAAGAAATAAAGTTCGATGTCTAACTGTATACAAAAAAACACCCGATTTCATGGGCAAAATTGGCGGGAAAATACGGTAGTCGAAGGTAAGGATAGGATTTCAGACATTAAACAATGCTGTTTTATCAGACTTTTTGTAAATTAGGAAACGCGTAGCTATAACATAATTGATCCGATGTAACAAAAAATTGCATGGTATGGAAAGTGTAAAAAAAAACACAAAAAAAACCTACCGACCTTTTTTTCGCCATGTTACCGGAAACAAAGGTTGTTTTTTTTTGGCCTTATGTTGCTCTGGGTGAGACTCGGAGTTCTCTGTGAAGTATTTTTGTACACACGATTTTGTTTCAAAAAGGACAAAAATATATATTTTAATTAATTTCCGAAAAGTGCATTTGAAAGCTAAGCTCCTTCTTAATTCAATGTAAGTTTGGGTGACCAACAAAACCCTAAAAAAGGACCAAAATTTAAAAATCATACAATTAAAACAAGACATCATCTTCAAGGGCAAGAATTATCCTATCAAATGGAAACCAACACCTACAGTGGTGACATGTACGTGAAGTTAGCGGCCTAGCGGCCTAGCGGCCTAGCGGCGTGAAGTTAGCGGCCTAGCGGCCTAGCGGCCTAGCGGCGTGAAGTTAGCGGCCTGGCGGCCTAGCGGCCTAGCGGCGTGAAGTTGGCGGCCTAGCGGCCTAGCGGCCTGGCGGCCTAATTATTTTTTCTATTTCCAAGCAATTGTTAATGCGTTTTTTTAAAAAAAATGATAAATCAAGGTTTTTTATTCATATGGTTACATAGCGGCCTTAAATTGTTATATATTCAGAATATTTTTCTTTACCTTTTATTCTAAAACAATTTTAAATTAACTGTTTTATGCACAAATTATCACTCGTAAGCGTTTTTTTTTTTTTTTTTTTTCAATAAAGTTGATCGAGCACTTCAGCGGCCTAGCGGCCTAGCGGCCTAGCGGCGTGAAGTTAGCGGCCTGGCGGCCTAGCGGCCTAAAATGGTTTCCTATTTCAAAGCATGTATACATGCATTTTCTTCTTAAACAATGACATATTAACTGTTTTTATGCACAAATTAACACTTTGAAGCTATTAGCGATTATCAACAGTTTTTTTTCAAAAGCGTCGATAAAGCAGTCATCTATTTCAAAGCATTAAACATGCATGTTCTTCTAAAACAATGATATATTTATTGTTTTTATGCACAAATTATCACTCTGAACCGTTTTTCAACTTTTAAAAAAAAAGTCGATCAAGCACTTCAGCGGCCTAGCGGCGTGAAGTTAGCGGCCTAGCGGCCTAGCGGCCTGGCGGCCTAAAATGCTATCCTATTTCAAAGCATGACTACATGCATTTTCTTCTAAAAAATGATACGTTAACTGTTTTTATGCACAGACTATCACTCTGAGGCGATTATCAACATATTTTTGAGAAGGATAGGCATGTATGCTGACTGCTTAATCGACTTTTTTGAAAAAAAAAGATGTTGATTATCGCTAATAGCTTCAAAGTGTTAATTTGTGCATTCAAACAGTTAATATGTCATTGTTTTAGAAGAAAATGCATGTATACATGCTTTGAAATAGGAAACCATTTTAGGCCGCTAGGCCGCTAGGCCGCCAGGCCGCTAACTTCACGCCGCTAGGCCGCTAGGCCGCTGAAGTGCTCGATCAACTTTTTTGAAAAATAATTGAAAAACGCTTCACAGTGATAACTTGTGCATATAAACAGTTAATATATCATTGATTAAGAAGAACAGGCATGTTTAATGCTTTGAAATAGCTGACTGCTTTATCGACGCTTTTAAAAAAAATGTTGATAATCGCTAATTGCTTCAAAGAGTTAATTTGTGCATAAAAATAGTTAATATGTCATTGTTTTAGAAGAAAATGCATGTATACATGCTTTGAAATAGGATACCATTTTAGGCCGCTAGGCCGCTAGGCCGCCAGGCCGCTAGGCCGCCAGGCCGCTAACTTCACGCCGCTAGGCCGCTAGGCCGCTAGGCCGCTGAAGTGCTCGATCGACTTTTTTGAAAAAAAGTTGAAAAACGCTTCAGAGTGATAATTTGTGCATATAAACAGTAAATATATCATTGATTAAGAAGATCAGGCATGTTTAATGCTTTGAAATAGCTGACTGCTTAATCGAATTTTTTGAAAAAAAAGATGTTGATTATCGCTAATAGCTTCAAAGTGTTAATTTGTGCATAAAAACAGTTAATATGTCATTGTTTTAGAAGAAAATGCATGTATACATGCTTTGAAATAGGATACCATTTTAGGCCGCTAGGCCGCCAGGCCGCTAACTTCACGCCGCTAGGCCGCTAGGCCGCTAGGCCGCTGAAGTGCTCGATCGACTTTTTTGAAAAAAAGTTGAAAAACGCTTCAGAGTGATAATTTGTGCATATAAACAGTAAATATATCATTGATTAAGAAGATCAGGCATGTTTAATGCTTTGAAATAGCTGACTGCTTAATCGACTTTTTTGAGAAAAAAAAGATGTTGATTATCGCTAATAGCTTCAAAGTGTTAATTTGTGCATAAAAACAGTTAATATGTCATTGTTTTAGAAGAAAATGCATGTATACATGCTTTGAACTAGGATACCAGTTTAGGCCGCTAGGCCGCCAGGCCGCTAACTTCACGCCGCTAGGCCGCTAGGCCGCTAGGCCGCTGAAGTGCTCGATCAACTTTTTTTCAAAAAAGTTGAAAAACGCTTCAGAGTGATAATTTGTGCATATAAACAGTTAATATATCATTGATTAAGAAGAACAGGCATGTTTAATGCTTTGAAATAGCTGACTGCTTTATCGACGTTTTTGGAAAAAAAACTGTTGATAATCGCTTCAATGTGTTAATTTGTGCATAAAAACAGTTAAAATGTTATTGTTTTAGAAGAAAATGCATGTATACATGCTTTGAAATAGGATTCAATTTAGGCCGCTAGGCCGCTAGGCCGCTAATTTCAGGCTTCTATGCCGCTAGGTCGCTGAAGTGCTTGATCGACTTTTTTGAAAAAAGTTTGAAAAACGCTTCAGAGTGATAATTTGTGCATAAAACAGTAAATTTAGAATTGTTTTAGAATAAAAGGTAAAGAAAAATATTCTGAATATATAACAATTTAAGGCCGCTATGTATCTATATGAATAAAAAACCTTGATTTATCATTGTTTTAAAAAAAACGCATTAACAATTGCTTGGAAATAGAAAAAATAATTAGGCCGCCAGGCCGCTAGGCCGCTAGGCCGCCAACTTCACGCCGCTAGGCCGCTAGGCCGCCAGGCCGCTAACTTCACGCCGCTAGGCCGCTAGGCCGCTAGGCCGCTAACTTCACGCCGCTAGGCCGCTAGGCCGCTAGGCCGCTAACTTCACGTACATGTCACCACTGTAGGTGTTGGTTTCCATTTGAAGCACTTACTGGCGTCGCCATTACGTACGATATATGCATTTCCTTTGAGTGAAAATTCACAAGCCTTTTATATGAGAGATAGAGATGCATGTATACATGCTTTGAAATAGGATACCATTTTAGGCCGCTAGGCCGCTAGGCCGCCAGGCCGCTAGGCCGCCAGGCCGCTAACTTCACGCCGCTAGGCCGCTAGGCCGCTAGGCCGCTGAAGTGCTCGATCGACTTTTTTGAAAAAAAGTTGAAAAACGCTTCAGAGTGATAATTTGTGCATATAAACAGTAAATATATCATTGATTAAGAAGATCAGGCATGTTTAATGCTTTGAAATAGCTGACTGCTTAATCGAATTTTTTGAAAAAAAAAGATGTTGATTATCGCTAATAGCTTCAAAGTGTTAATTTGTGCATAAAAACAGTTAATATGTCATTGTTTTAGAAGAAAATGCATGTATACATGCTTTGAAATAGGATACCATTTTAGGCCGCTAGGCCGCCAGGCCGCTAACTTCACGCCGCTAGGCCGCTAGGCCGCTAGGCCGCTGAAGTGCTCGATCGACTTTTTTGAAAAAAAGTTGAAAAACGCTTCAGAGTGATAATTTGTGCATATAAACAGTAAATATATCATTGATTAAGAAGATCAGGCATGTTTAATGCTTTGAAATAGCTGACTGCTTAATCGACTTTTTTGAGAAAAAAAAGATGTTGATTATCGCTAATAGCTTAAAACAGTAAATTTAGAATTGTTTTAGAATAAAAGGTAAAGAAAAATATTCTGAATATATAACAATTTAAGGCCGCTATGTATCTATATGAATAAAAAACCTTGATTTATCATTGTTTTAAAAAAAACGCATTAACAATTGCTTGGAAATAGAAAAAATAATTAGGCCGCCAGGCCGCTAGGCCGCTAGGCCGCCAACTTCACGCCGCTAGGCCGCTAGGCCGCCAGGCCGCTAACTTCACGCCGCTAGGCCGCTAGGCCGCCAGGCCGCTAACTTCACGCCGCTAGGCCGCTAGGCCGCTAGGCCGCTAACTTCACGTACATGTCACCACTGTAGGTGTTGGTTTCCATTTGAAGCACTTACTGGCGTCGCCATTACGTACGATATATGCATTTCCTTTGAGTGAAAATTCACAAGCCTTTTATATGAGAGATAGACAGGTTTCCAAATGCTTACACAATGTGAATCGTTAATGTCATCGTTCCTGAATCTTCCCCTTGTATTCTGTTCTTGCTTGATTTATCATTTTAGAGTAAAGCTTAAAGCATTTACTGCTGCCCTTAAACTGAGAGGTCATTCTAGGACTGTCATGGACATGTGCATTGTTCAATTTTTAGAGTCTTTTTTTTAAGTGTGGAGATAATTTTCTTAGGAATAATTTAACCCCTCCCCTTTTTTATCGACTTAAAGGGTAATTTCAAGCTTGACTTTAGGAATTTATATGATTATCGTAGTCTGTATTCGCTCAAAAATGCTTTTGTTTGTTGTGTAAAATATATCTTTCCGGCAATCAATTACAGAGCAAATGACAATGGTGATGTGCAATCTAAATGTTGATTTGATGGATAACTCAAATGTGAAATGTCATTTCGTCTATTATATAGTCTGGTGTATCGGGAATTAAACAGCTCTTTTTGTTCTTTACTCGGTCTGTTGAACCGGAGTGCCGTTTGTACATGGTAACATTGGAAATTCCTTTGATGATTCCATCTGGGGCGCATCTAAACACATGTTCGTTGCGTTTTATAGTCCTTGCGGTTTATAATTAAATGATTTATATTTGGCATGAAATGGAATGAAATAGTAAACAAACACATATTTTACTGATTGTGTACGCATGGGTATATTGCCTAATGTATTCTGAAACAAACCGTCTGTTAACCTTATGAATTTTGAAAGTGCTTCATTATTTAATAACTTAGTTTTAACTGCATGGTGACCTATATAGGGTCATTGAAGTAAACTAGATTTTCCCGAAGGATTTTAAGCATGCATTTGTCTGGAGTTGTTCTAGAATTTTCCATTCATTCCATGATTCATTTTTAAGGAAGAACAATTTTCTTATAGAATTTGAGAGAAATTCAAGCGGAAAGCAATTTCTGGAACATTCTTATTTGGTATATAACATAAAGGCGAACTTCTCCGGTTACTGGTATGTGGTAAAATTAAAGATTTCGAACAGAAATATAATTTCTGCGATCTGAGCTTTTGTCAGCAAACTTTTATCACTGGTTTGCAGATATATACGCAAAATCTTGCTCATTCCAAGACAAAAATAAAAAAAGTTCTATAAACGATAAATCTGTGAGAGTGCAGCTTACAGTTTCAACAATGTTTAAAAATCTTAAATCTGCCAGGATAACAATCCATCCATTTGCGAGAACAGTCATGAAAGTAGTTTTAGATTAAGATAGTACTTCTATAGTGTACAATATTTCATGTGATTTCATTCAAATGGGCATTTAAAGATATAAGGATCAGTTGAGGTATTATGTTAATTATTGACATATTTCTTTACTTCAGATATTTTTGATGTTCACATTACATATAAAATCAATTTTGTAAAACTGCTAGCGAAAAATATTGTCCCTAGTTACGTACTCAAAAGGTATTTAGTTTCTAAAGAAATAGTGTGTACATAGTTTTCAGTAAATAAGTACGCAAATTCCATGCTCATGTTTGTGGTACACTTCATTGGGCTCTGATATAATATCTCATAGATTAACCTGTATGTAGGTCATTGGCAATAAACTGAGACCATTGATTGATTAAACTTTATATGAATAAATTCAACAAAAAGGGCCTGAAATATTTTATTCAGTGATTGGTGAGAAACAGCTCGTCGGTTCCTTGCAGAAACTACGCCTATATTAACTTTCGTTCAGAGTCTAAATTCAGACTCAGTACTCAAAGACTCAATGGCGACTCAATCTTTGTTGTATTTATAATTAAAAATAACTACTTTAAAACAAATGGTGATTAAATGCTTTCAATTTTACCGATAACAGTTTATATATACTATTATCAATCCATAGTCTATCATAGAGACGGAAACAACATGTTGTTTTTTTCATTCAAAATTTCGCATCTCGGATTCTGAGACACAAACTCATACTGCAGACCTTAGTAACTAGTAAAGCACAGGGAGCTTCGCCTTTAAGCACTTGTACCTCTCATGATCATATATACCTAGGTTCAGAACAACCCGTCAAAATGTAGATGTACGAGCATAGTTCGCGCCACAAACGTTTTGCAACACACCGACCGACCGACTGTATGGTGACTTCATTCTTTGTTAGCCGTGACTTTCTTATTACCTATAGTCACGGCTAACAAAGAATGAAGTATGTTTCATAGTTCAGTGATTTATTTTCAGTTTTGGACATAAAATTTAGATAGTCGTAATCAGCAGTTTAAATCTTCTCAAATAAAATAAAACAACAAGGGGAACCAGCCAATAAATTACTTTTTGATAACGCCAATGTCAATGACTCGATCACTTATTATTACAACGAATTACTGAATTTATAAACCTTTGTCAACATTTTATTGAAAGAAAAGAAAGCTCTCAATACACAACTCTCTCCTTTAAATACTCCTAGTAGTTATTTTTAATTCCAGTTTTGTTTATTTGTAATCAATGTAATATTGTTCAAAAACGGCGAAGTGACAAATAGCAGAAATATTGATTTCATGATTTCTGCCTGCATAGCAACACATACAAGAGTGGTTTTGGAACACTAATTGTACGGGTACGTGTATGTGCGGACTCAGTTTATGCCTCAAGTCATCAAGGTATGTGCATATGTTTGTAGTATAAAATGGCATACGATATAGCACGAACAAATGAGTTGTATGCTATATCAACGAGATTACAAGACGACGTTTCAATAGAAATCTCGCAAACGAATTTAATACCGAGCTGGAACTTTTGCACGTACATGCAGCTACACGTACATGTACAAGTCCGCGTCGTGTTCAACATCGTCTCTAATACCCGTGGATTATCCGTGGATAAATGAGTTCCGTGCAACGGCACACACGTGTTCATACCGCGTAATAATATCTCTAACACAACAATGTTTAACATTTAAAGCATTAGGCGAACATTTTACGACATTCTAGATCATTAACTTTTCCATCGCTTATACTTGAATAAAAAACAAGAACAGAATAGTAGATTATCAACGCGTTGTCATCATAGATCAATGCGACACACTGTAAATATCTACTGCTTCACCTGATTCAAATCAATAACGGTTGACTGCTGATATGACAAAATATAATACTGACCACTTAAACTAGCTTTTGTGTGGCATAATACTGCTTGGTTAAATAATTATTTTTGAAGAAATCCGTCATAGCAGGTTTCTTAAACATTTCGAGAATCTAGGTAGTTGCAAAATGCCCATTTTCAAATATTTTATTCTTTCTCGAGTAAAAGCAAATCCTCTGGATCATATGCTAAGGAAGTGTGATGGGTGTATATCACAGTGCAATAGGGTGGAAGCTTTAATCATACTCTCAATAAATGTCTGTTATTTTTATTTAAACAAAATCTGCATGAATTTATATTCTTGATAATGTCACTGTACTTGATGTAGCTTCATGATTCCTGTAAACGAATAGAAGTAGTTCTTATAAAATTGCAACAACTTTATAAAGATGTCTTCAAATAAATGGAACTATTAAAGCAAAGTTAATGTGTGCATGTATGAAGACGCAATGAAAATGCATTAATCAACATAAAATTACAAACACAAGGTAATTTAATCTTCAACAGGCGAATTGGAATTTCGGAAATGCATTAGATAAAATAAAATTAACAAACACGGTGATACAGTTCAACATTCGGAATGGAATTATAACCCCTCTGTCCTCCCATACTC